>NC_064920.1:431582977-432832977 GCF_023897955.1 Schistocerca gregaria | reverse complement strand
CATAACTAACACTTGGTTCAAGAATCATAAAAGAAGGCTGTATACATGGAAGAAGCCTGGAGATACTGACATGTTTCAGATAGATTATATAATGGTACGACAGAGATTTAGGAATCAGGTTTTAAATTGTAAAACATTTCCAGGGGCAGATGTGGACTCTGACCACAATCTATTGGTTATGACCTGTAGATTAAAACTGAAGAAACTGCAAAAAGGTGGGAATTTAAGGAGATGGGACCTGGATAAACTAAAAGAACCAGAGGTTGTACAGAGTTTCAAGGAGAGCATAAGGGAGCAATTGACAGGAATGGGGGAAAGAAATACAATAGAATAAGAATGGGAAGCTTTGAAGAATGAAGTAGTGCAGGCAGCAGAGGATCAAGTAGGTAAAAAGATGAGGGCTAGTAGAAATCCTTGGGTAACAGAAGAAATATTGAAATTAATTGATGAAAGGAGAAAATATAATAATGCAGGAAGTAAATCAGGCAAAAAGGAATACAAACGTCTCAAAAATGAGATCGACAGGAAGTGCAAAATGGCTAAGCAGGGATGGCTAGAGGACAAATGTAAGGATGTAGAGGATTATCTCACTACAGGAAAATTAAAGAGACCTTTGAAAGAAAGAGGACCTCTTGTACGAATATTAAGTGCTCAGATGGAAACTCAGTTCTAAGCAAAGAAGGGAAAGCAGAAATGTGGAAGGAGTATATAGAGGGTCTATACAACGGCGATGTACTTGAGGATAATATTATGGAAATGGAAGAGGATGTAGATGAAGATGAAATGGGAGATACGATACTGCGTAAAGAGTTTGACAGAGCGCTGAAAGACCTGAGTCGAAACAAGGCCCCCGGAGTAGACAACATTCCATTGGAACTACTGACGGCCTTATCTCCAGTCCTGACAAAACTCTACAATCTGGTGAGCAAGATGTATGAGACAGGCAAAATACCCTCAGACTTCAAGAAGAATATAATAATTCCAATCCCAAAGAAAGCAGTGTTGACAGACGTGAAAATTACCGAACTATCAGTTTAATAAGTCACAGCTGCAAGATACTAACGCGAATGCTTTACAGACGAATGGAAAAACTAGTAGAAGTCGACTTCGGGGAAGATCAGTTTGGATTCCGTAGAAATGTTGGAACACGTGAGGAAATACTGACCCTACGACTTATCTTAGAAGCTAGATTAAGGAAGGGCAAACCTACGTACCTAGTATTTGTAGACTTAGAGAATGACCTGATTCGAAACAAGGGCCCCGGAGTAGACAACATTCCATTGGAACTACTGACGGCCTTGGGAGAGCCAGTCCTGACAAAACTCTACCATCTGCTGAGCAAGATGTATGAGACAGGCGAAATACCCTTAGACTTCAAGAAGAATTTAATAATTCTAATCCCAAAGAAAGCAGTTGTTGACAGATGTGAAAATCACCGAACTTTCAGTTTAATAAGTCAGTGCTGCAAAATACTAACGCGCGTTCTTTACAGACGAATGGAAAACTAGTAGAAGCCGACCTCGGGGAAGATGAGTTTGGATTCCGTAGAAATGTTGGAACACGTGAGGCAATACTGACCCTACGACTTATCTTAGAAGCTAGATTAAGGAAGGGCAAACCTACGTTTCTAGCATTTGTAGACTTAGAGAGAGCTTTTGACAATGTTGAATGGAATACTCTCTTTCAAATTCTGAAGGTGGCAGGGGTAAAATAACAGGGAGCGAAAGGCTATTTACAATTTGTACAGAAACCAGATGGCAGTTATAAGAGTCGAGGGACATGAAAGGGAAGCAGTGGTTGAGAAGGGAGTGAGACAGGGCTGTAGTCTCTCCCCGATGTTATTCAATCTGTATATTGAGCAAGCAGTGAAGGAAACAAAAGAAAAATTCGGAGTAGGTATTGAAGTCCATGGAGAAGAAATCAAAACTTTAAGATTCGCCGATGACAGCGTAATTCTGTCAGAGACAGCAAAGGACTTGGAAGAGCAGTTGAATGGAATGGACAGTGTCTTGAGAGGAGTATATAAGATGAACATCAAGAAAAGCAAAACGAGGATAATGGAAAGTAGTCGAATGAAGTCGGGTGATGCTGAGGGAATTAGATTAGGAAGTGAGACACTTAAAGTAGTATAGGAGTTTTGCTATTTGGGGAGCAAAATAACTGATGATGGTCGAAGTAGAGAGGATATAAAATGTAGACTTTTAATGGCAAGTAAAGCGTTTCTGAAGAAGAGAAGTTTGTTAACATCGAGTATAGATTTAAGTGTCAGGAAGTCATTTCTGAAAGTATTTGTATGGAGAGTAGCCATGTATGGAAGTGAATCATGGACGATAACTAGTTTGGACAAGAAGAGAATAGAAGCTTTCGAAATGTGGTGCTACAGAAGAATGTTAAAGATTAGATGGGTAGATCACATAACTAACGAGGAAGTATTGAATCGGATTGGGGAGAAGAGAAGTTTGTGGCACAACTTGACCTGAAGAAGGGATCGGTTGGTAGGACATGTTCTGAGGCATCAAGGTATCACCAATTTAGTATTGGAGGGCAGTGTGGAGGGTAAAAATCGTAGAGGGAGACCAAGAGATGACTACACTAAGCAGATTCAGAAGGATGTAGGTTGCAGTATGTACTGGGAGATGAAGAAGCTTGCACAGGATAGAGTAGCATGGAGAGCTGCATCAAACCAGTTTCAGGACTGAAGACCACAACAACAACAATAGAGAAAGCTTTTGGCAATGTTGACTGGAATACTCTCTTTCAAATTCTGAAGGTGGCATGGGTAAAATACAGGGAGCGAAAGGCTATTTACAATTTGTACAGAAACCAGATAGCAGTTATAAGAGTCGAGGGACATGAAAGGGAATCAGTGGTAGGGAAGGGAGTGAGACAGGGCTGTAGTCTCTCCCCAATGTTATTCAATCTGTATATTGAGCAAGCAGTAAAGGAATCAAAAGAAAAATTCGGAGTAGGTATTGAAGTCCATGGAGAAGAAATCAGAACTTTGAGGTTCGCCGATGACATTGCAATTCTGTCAGAGACAGACTTGGAAGAGCAGTTGAATGGAATGGATAGTGTCTTGAAAGGAGGATATAAGATGATCATCAACAAAAGAGAAACGAGGATAATGGAATGTAGTCGAATGAAGTCGGGTGATTCTGAGCGAATTAGATTAGGAAATGAGACACTTAAAGTAGTAAAGGAGTTATGCTATTTGGGGAGCAAAATAACTTATGATGGTCGAAGTAGAGAGGATATAAAATGTCGACTCGCAATGGCAAGGAAAGCGTTTCTGAAGAAGAGAAATTTGTTAACATCGAGTATCGATTTAAGTGTCAGGAAGTCATTTCTGAAAGTTTTTGTATGGAGTGTAGCTATGTATGGAAGTGAATCATGGACGATAAATAGTTTGGACAAGAAGAGAATAGAAGCTTTTGAAATGTGGTGCTACAGAAGAATGCTGAAGATTAGATGTGTAGATCACATAACTAACGAGGAAGTATTGAATCGGATTGGGGAGAAGAGAAGTTTGTGGCACAACTTGACCAGAAGAAGGAATCGGTTGGTAGGACATGTTCTAAGGCATCAAGGTATCACCAATTTCGTATTGTAGGGCAGTGTGGAGGGTAAAAATTGTAGAGGGAGACCAAGAGATGACTACACTAAGCAGATTCAGAAGTGTGTACGTTGCAGTAGGTACTGGGAGATGAAGAAGCTTGCACAGAATAGAGTAGCTTGGAGAGCTGCATCAAACCAGTCTCAGTACTGAAGACCACAACAACAACAACAGCATTTCACTTTTGTTTATCATGAGGTAAGTACATTGACTTCTGCAGAACTTAGCTTTCAGAGGACGATAACTACGACACTTCCACAGAGATTATCTTACTACAAGACGCACTGTTTAGCACTACAGTACACGTATTTGAGTGATTGATTTTGTACTTAAAACATTTATTTTTAAAGATAATTGAAGTACAATAATACAAAGGTTTTCCGTGATACATTTCATTCCATTGCTGTAATCTATAACACCTGAGGATATTATTACATGAATCCTCAGGGGGGGGGGGGGGGTCCAAGCATACTTTGTGTACCATGTGTGTAGCAAGCACAAGGAGCCCTAGCTAATATGGTATTTGCTTATACAACTTTACACATCGGTACCATATTTCTCTAACAAAGAATCACACATCTATCTGATCATTTAACAGAGAAACAAACATTTTTTACTACGTCAGTGACACATGTTTACGAAATTATACAGTTGGATAACTTCATACTTATGAAATTGTATTTCATCAGTACTTTGTGAACTGTTCATATTTTTTTTGGAACCATTGTGATACTATGAGAGCTTTGAATGATCTATTTCGTATGGGATCATGATTTATAAAGTACATTTGAGGTAGATGACACTTTTGATAAGAGCAGGTTTTAAAATTTTTGGAGGAAGCTACGACGCTTTTGAGAATTGACTGAGATGTTATGATATTACTACGACAACGATGTGTATTATGCTGTTGAGGTATGTCTATGATCAATAAAATGATGCTACCGTGTATGAGGAATTTGATTGTGCTACGTATTTTTTATGATGAAATATTGAAGAAGAGTCGACGAATATGTATATGTATAGTAAGGTAAGGAATAATGAGTAGTGGTTAGGGACTCTGATTTGTGGAAAAGGATGTTGGAAACCAAGAATCGTACTTTAAGACTTGTGAAATGTGTGTACATATGTGAATGTTAGTTACCACAATGCTGATACAACTTTTTGGACACTGTTATATTTATAGGATTTTATTTTCTACAGATTTGTAATGCAAATTCTCAACCTGTGAAAATATTTTTATATGAGACTGTCACTGTAGCGGAAACTGCTGTTGTAAATATTTAGGTAAGAAAGTTAAGTGACCACCTTCAAGTAATGCGTCGTTGGCACCCAGCTGCACGACAGACGCCTGGAAAAAAGCCATTAGTGTGTGCCTTTCAGAGGCACAGGTGGAGGAGAAAAAAAAGGGGGCCATTATCCTCGCTATTGAGATTCCTTTGTAGAAAGCATCGTCAATACGACACCCTCAAACTTGAAAACATGATTACACTGTAGAGTTCTTAATTTATGATATTTACTGAAATGAAATGATGAGAAGCATTTCATGTCTATTGTCTTACTAGTAGGAAGATTGTTTACTGCATTATGAAATGCCTTATGGCTAGCGAGTGACTTTTCACACCTTGCTTTGCCTATTTTGTTTAATATCTAATTTCTAGCTGCACTGCAGCATTGGTTAAAATAAAATTTAATAGATGTACTAATATAGTTACCTTATGCCTACAGATCATGTAAAAAAAATTATGATCTACTTCAAAGAAAACGAGGGAACATAAATAGACATTTCCCTTCACAGGAACTTCATAAATAATTTTTATTACAATTTGGTAACTTATCTGCTAGAGTAAGTTCTCGTGATGCATCACCCTAGTGTTAAGATGTGACATACTGTAGGTATTAAACATGACCGTTTTTACTATAATATTTTTTCTGTTTGAGCTTTGTCATGTGTACATATAAGTTATTGCATTTGCTGCGGCTGTTTGCCAGGCATAGTGCTACTAAATTTCACTTTGTATTACTCTGTTAAGCTAGTTTTACTACTGATTTACTTTTCTTGTTGCTGCACATTGGCTCATATTAGTTGTAATATTGCATTGCTTGGTAATTTAGATTTACTGTAGCTTGCTTTGCCAATTTCCATTTTTTTATCATTGCTGTTGGTATTAATTGTTTTCTGCTGCTGCATTGCCTCGTCCCTTAGTTTATGCATCTGAGCTCAGTAGATTTAAGTTAGCTTAAGAGGGGGTAGCCTGTATAAGAGAATGAGTTGTGATGAATCAGAAGAAATGCACTGAGAGGTTATACTAGAAAAGTACAGAAATCAGGTATAGACAGGACTTTTTGGAAATAATGAAGAACGAAGGGAGATCTCCGAGAAGTAAAAAAAGTTTTGTTTGCAAAATACTGCAGTAAAACAAACCATGTCCTTTCCTTTTGTGTTATCCCACTATGTGTTTGTGTACCCTTGTGTATTTGTTTCATTCCTGTCTCTGTGTACTGTTTCATAGAATTTTTGCTGTTCTAATACTAAGCTATATTCACTATGATGAAGAATACTGTTATCTTCAAATATAATTTGCATTAATAATATGTTATTTGCTTCTTAAAGATGTTTAGACATAATTTATTCTGTTTTGTTTTAATGCTCATGTGTGAAGTTTATGTTTAAAAAGTTATTCTGATCTTTTATGTATGTACTTATGTCATAACTCCTGTGACACTGATGTATATGTTATTTTGATTCTTTCGTAAAGCCTGTACTACAGATGTTATCTGTGTTGTTATGTTCTTTAATGATGTATTTTGTACCTTTGTTATTGTACTGTTATGTTATAAAATTGTAATTGGCACCAGTTCATCAAATTAAGTAACTTGTGAGTTACATTTCACTGCACATGTTTCTGTTGGTCATAGTATATGAACAATATGTGAGGAGTAAGGACTGATTGTATTTACACGTGTGTTACTAATTCAGCAAGGGACTGGTTATCAGCATAGCTAGTTCTAAGGACATTTCACAAAAAAAATTGTGAGTGCACAAGTGGTGGTTTATGGACTTGCTATATTGTCCACAAGACTCTTTGATGGTGATTGTGCACCTGCACAGTCGCAACAGATGGTTGCTAGCCGTCTCTACAAGGACTAGAGTGGGTCTGCATCTTTGATGATCCACCAATACCATTATTTCTACAAGGACTGCAGTGGGTCTGCACCTCTAGTAGCCCACCAATACCATAATCTCTACCAGGACTACAGTGGGTCACTCTGTGATGACCTACGTGCCCATATTCTTCAAAACTTCGACTGACTCTGCTGTGGGTTTGCTCTGTTGTGGACCTTTACCTGTCTGCATGTCAAGAGTCAGCACTGTCTTTCCGTTGGAAGGACAACACTACTTCTTCAAGACTACATGGTAGTCCACTACTTCCATGTGCATTTTCTTTTACTGCTCAGATTATGAGAAAAAAAAACACTGCAATTTTACTGTGATGAATGATCAGGACTGTCATTATGGACTGTGACAAAATTTTAGATTTTGACCAAAATTGTATCGATAAGTGTGTGCATATCATTTCTTTGTTATTGTAATTATGAAAGTTTTTTCAAGTCTGTATTGGCCACTGCCCTAAACAATTTGTAAAGTTTATTGTGGGGAGAATGGGGGCTATGTAAGTAGCCTGTTTAGGTTTTTATATTGGTAACGCCACGTAGCGCTCTGTATGAAAAGCACTGGCTGTGCTGTGCTCAGTCTGTGGCTAGTTTGCATTGTTGTCTGCCATTGTTGTGTTGGGCAGATGGATGTTAACAGCACGTAGCGTTGCACAGTTGGAGCTGAGCCGCCAGCAGTGGTGGATGTTGGGAGAGAGATTTCGGATTTTTGAAATTTGTAAGACTGGATGTCATGAAGTGCTATATACATTATGACTTTTGAACACTAGTAAGGTAAATACATTGTTTGTTCTCTATTAAAATCTTTCATTTGCTAACTATGCCTATCAGTAGTTAGTGCGTTCAGTAGTTCGGATCTTTTATGTAGCTGGCAGTAGTGGAGCTCGCTGTATTGCAGTAGCTTGAGTAACGAAGATTTTTGTGAGGTAAGTGATTTGTGAAGTTTATTGGTTAATATTAGTCAAGGCCATTCTTTTGTAGGGATTATTGAAAGTCAGATTGCGTTGCGCTAAAAATATTGTGTGTCAGTTTAAGCCCAGTCATGTATAAATTTTCTTAGGGGACGTTTCAAGTTGAAACCTGACGGATGCTAACGGATACGGATTCCAACTTGGATTTAAACGCCCAAACCACAGAAGTCCACATGTGGCCGGATCATGATTTTATCGTAGCACTTGTGCGCCACACCGAATGCGAATTCCGGCTTTATGGCTCCCTGGAGTACACTACAGTCGATTCAATAATTCAATTCTCGCTCGATCGAAATGCCATTAACCACCTGCCTCATCTACTCAGTGCAATAATTCAACTTGATTTTGTAATCAATGGAATAAAATGACATTATGGCAGACTACACAAACTGCCAACACTGTAGGATGCGGAAGATTCTGCAGGAATTGTTGCTTCCACTTAAGCTACTGTCCATGGTAAACCAACCGCAGTGTGAAACAAGAGTTGAGGCTTGAACCCGACTATTCAGTAATTTAGTAACCTACTCGTCTGTCTGTTAACAGTATCAATCGTTGGAAGCTGAGAAAAAATTTACTTCATTTTATAACACATCAGTAACAGACGTTTCCGCAAAGAGCTCGTGGCTGCCTGTTCTGATCTGTGTAATTTCTCCTCCTCCAGTAGCGGGATAAAGCCGATACGACGCTACATTATATCAAACGGGAATTAGATTGATATCAAATTAAATATGGAAATTAATTATTTAATCAATTAATCACCCCAACCCATAAAGCCGCAGTGGGTTTTCGTCAGCCTGCATATGGCCGTTTTCCCTCTAACCTAACTCCCCCATCGCTGCCCTCACCTCTATGACGTCATTCTCTTCCCGCCCCCTTGTATGATGTTACCCCTGTAAATGTTGGGAAATGGTCAGTTTCTGTCCAACTGCTGGAGAGGAATGTTAGGTTAGCGTACTTAATTTACTTTTTGTGGGAAACGATAATGCTGTGTTCGAGAGGACCGCAGGCTATTTAATTAACTAATTAATTTACGTGTAGCTCATTTGTGCTACCTTTAGTAACCACCTCAGCGACTTTTCTGAAACGCTCAATGGGCTTATTTTATAACTGCTGCTGGAGTCAGGGATGTTAAGGCACTGACTTTCTAATTTCATCATTTTTCAGAGCTCAGTTATACAGAGGGAAACCTACACTAGTGTCTAAGCAAAGCAGGGAAAAATAACAATAGCATATCTAAAAGTATAACATATTTTGAAACACTGAACAGATTTTGAGAAAAAACTGACACCCAGGATGCCGAAATCTGAAAGACTCCCTTGAATTCAAAGCACCGTTCTACAGACGAAAAAACAGAGTGAATTTTTCTGTGCATTTTCGATGTCCTATGACTGCTAGTCTGGAGATGATCTAAGGCCACAATGACCGGTATGGGAGAGAATCACATCAGACTGAACCAGAGGAGGCTGGTCTGCCTGAACTTGTCTCTGACCACTCGAACAAAGAAGATATCATGCGCCTCTCTGAGTCCTTGTCCTACCCCTGCCTGTCTCTGTAGAGACACGTATGCCCCCACAAAGGCTGTCTTATGACTCTCTGACGTAATGGAGCTAACTGAATTTATCCACCCAAATTCTCATGCTACTGTGGGAGCACTGTCCGCCACTTTCTACAGATGGAAAAATTACGATAATTTCAGCGAAAACAATTTTAGCAGAGATCGAAAAAAAATACATGAGTTATATTACGCTGATAGTTAAACCCTGTAAACGTTCATGAAAGGCGACAACTATTGCCGATCACAATTAGTCAATTAAAATGCTCTGCTGCTGTAGAGAAAAAGCTCGAATTTTTCGATGTAAATCCTATCTCCAATTAGGGTACAGCAGCACAAACGATTGTAGCACCACGCCACATCACTAAGTCACTGTAATAAACACAATACACGTCTTGCATTATACAAAATCATCTCTTCCGTATTCTGCTTATAGCTATCGAGTGCCGGGCACTCTTACATATCCCGTGAAGACATAGTGTTCCCAAAAAGAGAAGAACATGCCGAGTCCACTGGAGCAGTCTCAACTACTATTGCAGGATACTAGCACAAATTTGCACTCGGACTCAGTTGTATAGGTGCATTTAGGGGGGGGGGGGGGCGGTGGTATGTGGTAAGCGGTCCTCTCCAGTCATAAATAACGTACTGTGTCGATCATTTTCATACACAAAGTACTTCGTAATATACAGCTCTCTAACCACCCCATTGTCAAAACTTTCAGCACCAACCTACAATAATACGGCTACTTCCAGAGCATTCTGCCGTTAGTGCTAAGAGCTTTATCAGCAGAGAGAGAAAGGTGGTACCCGTCGAAGCCATGAAGTTCCTCGTAAACAAAATTCTTATCTAGAGTATCTCATGAACCATTAAGCTTACTGGCTTGAAAGACATTCCATAGCGCTGAAGGGAAATACTTTCTGCAAACCGAAACATTCCTGTCACATAAGCAATTTCTCTGTCAATCCAGACGGATTTTCAAGACAATGAGAACTAATTGACGATGGTGTGTATGGACTATAGTGTGTTCGCCAGACGAGAGAAACGAAGTTTGTAAAATTGCTACAGATTCAAGTTCAGTTACCGAATGATTTCTGCCTAATTACGACTATGCTTCTTTGCACAGTGGTACCACTTTCCTCAAATTCCTTGAATAAATGAGCACCTAAACAAGCTTTCTATGAATCTGTTGCCAAACAAAAATCATGTGATAGATCCAGGTGTGCACGAATTGAAGCATATAGAATGGGAGCATACAGAAGTGCATCCTTTAGGTTTAGAAACTCTACTTGTGGACGTTTATCCCAATACTGTACTGTGTTTTTACCAGTAAGAGAATAAAATTTTTGGTGGCAAAAAATTGTCATACTCGAGAAGCGACGATAAAAAATTTTAAACAAAGGAAGCTACGAACTCGTCTTTTGGTGGTAGAAACAGGAATGGCTCTGACTGCCTCAAGGCTGTCGAGATCACGTTGTATGCCTCAAGATGAGGTCATGTGTCCTAGAAACTTTACTCCGGTCTTTCCAAATTCTGATTTTCCCCGATTGACTGCAATTCCTGATTCTTCAAAAATGGGTAAGAAACTGTTGAGAATATGATTATGCTGTGACCAATATTTTTCAGCTATGAGGATGTCACTAATAATGTGTTGCTTCAAGTGCTCGGTTAAGATAGAGTTTAAATTGCGAGTGCATGTGGCAGAAAAAATGTTGAGACCAAATGCTGATTTGTGAATATAATAGCGTACTGCAGAAATGCAGGACACTTTCTACACTGTGGGTATATTTCTATTTGCTAGGAACTCGCTCTCAAATCGACCAAAGACGTAGCCTGTATACTATAAAAAACTGAAGTAATTCATTGAAGGTTTAGGAGTCTCTCTGTAAGATATGGGAAGACAATGGTGTCAATTTGTCTTGAATCTAATACGAGTTTCATCAATACATCCTTTTACTCTACTGTGCGCAGTGGCTATTGTATGAGCTAATTGATGGTTCTATGACACCTTGCTGTAGCACAGACCGAATTCAGCTTTCACTTGCCCTCTGTGGTATGCAGGAAGAACATATGACTCAACACGAAATTTATTGTGACCTTTGACTTGAAATCTGTATTAAAAGTCTTTAATAGTCCCTGTATGCTGTGTAAAAACAACGGGAATGTGAGTGCTAAAGACAAAAAGATTCCTCCTATCTGTATCAGCGCAGTGCTTTACTTAGTCTATATTGTCTTGGATAAAAATGGGCATCCCTTTTTCTTATTAATGTCTTAATAAAAGAATTCAGGTGGAAAACATGTTGCATCGTCTGACAAAAAGCATAGGCCATTCACTTCCTCATTTGGTCTCGAGATCCAATCTTAAAAATTCAGGGTAACTGACTTACCTTCAACTTCTACGATTATCTCACTGTCACTAAAGTTTAAAATTGCTTTGTGTTCATTTAAATAGTGTACTTCCAGTATCATTTCTGTCGACAAGAATGGTACTCTTAAGAAACTCATTACAAATTTATGGCCGCGATATGTAAAATTCATATAATTTTGATGTCGTTTAGCAACACTTTTGCCTGAAATAGTACCTTGAAGTTTGATTTTGCGTAGAAGTAATGGAGGTAATGTACAAGAGTCTGTCGACCTTGAAAATCTTTTGAATGCAATTTCACTAATCTCAGATATGGGCCTACCTGCATCAAGAACAGCAGAGGAAGCGATGCTAGTTAAAAACACATCTATCACTGCCTGTGGGATAGTATTTTGTGTATTACCTGCTTCGTGTGATACAATATATCTTATGTCTTCAACATGTACGAAATTTGCTGTTTCGGCAGCGATATTTTCTGTCCTGTTTTTGCCGGGTTAAGCGGTCTCACTTCCAACTATCTCGACGTGTCGCGCCAGGCCTGCTCTACTTGCATTTTGCCGATGTTGATTATGTTGTTTGTTTTGATCATGTTCCCCATTTTGATGTCTGTTTCTATAATCTCTGTTTAGCCAAGAAATCTGTGGGCTAGATTTATCAGAACTGTGTCCATTAGAATACGAGATACGCTCGTAATTGTTCTGATTAATGTGATAATGTCTGTCCTCGTTTTCATAACGTCTGTTCTGTCGATTACCGTTATTATGATCGTCACTGCGGAAATGGTGTCTTCCCCGAAAATTGTTTTTGTTTTCCCAGTGTGAATCACATGAATGATGCCAATTTTGTCGTCCCTAATTATCTCTGTGGTAATGAGTTTTGCGCGATCGCTCGTCATTTCTATCAGCGTGCGGTGAAAATGAATGTCGTGAGTCACGATGTTGTTCTCATATTTTAGAGTGATACGGCTGAGGGGATCTAGTTCCAGTTCTTGTAGCAAACCTTGGAAAGTATCAAGGTCGTTCTTGAACCTTCTCGTCAATATTATATGGTGCAAAGGCGAAGACAATTTTGCCAAACAAGACGCTTCAACTCAGGTAGACTGTAAAGATTTGTGAGGTATTGGTTCCTATGTAACATTTCCTCAAAATATCTGACTGGGCTAGAAAACTCGGATTAATCAAAATTGCTTTAGTCGATCCTGAGTACCTTGCGACTAACACGCAGACAAGAAGGCATGGTAAAAATCTGTTTCACTTTGTAATCTCTGATTACAAGCTGCATTCCCATAGGTGGCTTTTTTTCTCGACATATCCTTAAATGAATTCCAGTTTGTGGCCTAAAGGCCAGTTTGTTCATAGTGGAAACAAAAATTGATCGAACCAGGCTTTGGGATGAGTATTGTTTCCAAAGTTTTGTACAATTTGTAATGTACGAACAGTGGGAAAGTGCTTGTAATCGAAACTGTCGTTTCCTTGATAGCCGAAGAATTGTCTATTGCGCCTGATGGGTGACTCACTATAGTGTCTTGTTTGTTTTCTAATAAAGTCGCAAAGACACCACAAATTGTTAGTTTCATCACAAGTTTCAAATAGTGTGTGTGAGAGCGAAATTGTAAAGCCAATGGTGTTGTCATTACTATTTTGTGTACGTTCGATGCCTGTCAGCTGTTGTCACATGTTGCTTATTTTTTTTTTTCTGTTGCTGATTGACTTGAATCTGACTTCCTTTAAAATTCTAAAGTGCCTAATATTCTGTTGTGTCTGAAAATGGTATGCGATACGTGACATCAGAATAATTGTCGGTTTTTGTTTGTTGCTAAACCTTCGACACTCTTTCTTAACATAAAGTGTTGCTCTTTTTGCTTGGAAAAATTCAGTTTTAATGCTCCTACCTGGGCACCGTTTCAACAGTGATTGAAGTGGTCGTGACATTCCGTGAGTTGTGAACTACTGCATTCGATACAATGGTATTTATTTTTGCGAGTAGCTCTGCTTTGTTGTTTTGTTGTGCAGGTTTTAAATTTTTTGTTCAGTTTCAAGGCAGCCTAGTCTGGTTCCTAGCTTCGTAATAACAGGTTGAATGTGATTTCTAACCTTTTTTCAAATTTCTACAGAAAGGTTTTGCTTTATTTCTGTAGTTTCGTGATTTCTTTACAAATTTTTCTGTTCTGTGCAAGGAATTTGTTTAGTTTCCGAATTTGTTCCGTGATCTGTTCAAATGTTTCACTTGTGACTTGCAAGGTTTTCTTCATGTTTTGTAGCAACTCTAACAACATTTGATTGTTAAAAACCGAATTCGTGTTTACGAGATTTGTAACAATTAACTGCGTATTGTAGATAATAGATGTCGGCTCTTGTACAGTTTGATTATTAGAAACTGACGAAAATCTTCAGCTTCTTAGTAAGTGGTTGTTGCGAAATTTGGCACAGCTGAGACGACTTTCCGCCTACCGATCCATTTTCTGAAATTTCTTCTTCACTGTTGGATATCTGTTCATTGCATTTCTTAATAAAGAAATCATCTCTGTTAGAAAATATTTGCATTCTCTGAAACCTCAAGTAAATTATTTATGTGTATAGACTGTTATGTTTATTCTGCTTCATTAATAATTGAGTCATTACTTTGTGACATTGTTTGCGATCTTGCAGCGCGACGGAATATTCGTAGCTAGTGAGAGTGTTGAAATGTGAAAACTGAATCACCAAATAATATCTATTTGTAGTTAAATAATCGAAAGTAATAAATTCTTTTACGCAAGAGAAATATCTGCGAAAAGTCTAGGTCGTGCTGAAATAATTCACAAAGTTTCTACTATTGTCTGCCTATGCAACATATTCAGACACAATATTTTACAAAAAGAGAAGAAAATTTCACACAAAATCACATGTATAAACCACATTGAAATTACAATACCTGAAAGAGAAAAAACAAATGTTGCTGCTTATATGGGCAGCGTTGATTTGCTTTCCAGGACATGTGTTGCAATCTAAGTACGAAATCGCGGAAAAACCAGAGTACTACCTTAGGCGAAAAGAGTGGACTTCATTACGCTTTCTATAAAAATTTAACTATACGTATGTGGAAAAACTGACTGTGCTGACTTCAAAAATGTTGTTCAAATGTGTGTGAAATTTTATGGGACTTAACTGCTAAGGTCATCAGTCCCTAAGCTTAAATCAAATACAAATCAGCAGATGTAGCAGCTAAAGATAAATAATCGAATCTAAATTCGTTTTGTCAGAAACAAACTGCTGCTTCGCGTGGAGCAAAAGAAAAATCTGCACAATTTTATTATGAATTAAGTTGCTTAGGTATGATTGACAGAAGATTAAAAACATAGGATGACGGTAACAAATGCAAAACTCTCGCAAGACGAAAATTACGAACCAATTGCGTAATTTGCCACATGCTGCGACATTGTCGCGAATAAAATAGTGACCCATATATAGAATAAATTTCCTTTACTTTAAGTCTATGGTCACAAAATTTTTTGTCTACAGATTACCGGTTTCTGTCTATAATGACCATCCTCAGATCTGTTTTATTAAAACAATGTCCTAATTCCACTAAGCTTCTATGGCTTCAAGACATTAGGACACTAATACATTGTTTTTATAAAGCAGATCTGAAGTTGGTCATTATAGACCGAAACCGCTAATCTGTGGACAAAGGATTTTGTGACCATACACTTAAAGTAAAAGAAATTTAAGCCTAATTTGTGAGATATCAAAAAACCAAAACATCATATTATCATTAATGACGGAAGTTATTAGTTATCTGAGGGAAAAGAGATTTCCTACAAATAAATTTCCTTTAAAATTCCTTGTGAATGTACTTCATCAGTATAAAGAAAGAGAAAGTATTAAAATGCGTCTTCAATTCCATAATAAAGTATTCCAGATAGCTTCTTCCAGATTCACAGAAAACAGATTTCATGCTCTGCAAAACTCAACTACTCGCTACTAAGAATGCCCCAGCGCTTCTCAACTAACTGACTAGTAAGTCTACCACAGATAAAATTAAACAAAAGAGTAAATGATCTAACTCACTACTTATGCATTCGTCTTCGTTTCAGTACAGTAAACGTGAAATTTTTACAGAGCCAGAAAACATCTGAGAAGTTTACAAGCTCTATCAGCAGACACTGAAAATTTACAAAGTACAGCAACAACAGTCACACGTTTGTTTGGTCACGAGAGATGTGGAAATATGTGCGCTATAAGATATTTGAAGCTAGACGCAAACAATCTCTCGAAAGAGTACTTACAACGTTTCAAGTACCAGTATTAAGAGAGCAATATAATACAGCTCCCGACAACATCAGTCTAATTACTGCTTGCACAGCAATGTCTAAGAAGTCATTTTTCCCTCGCTATGTAATTTAATATATGGTATGGTGCGAAGTACCCTCTGCCATGCACTTCAAAGTAGTTTTCAGGGTATGAATGTATATGGAAATGTATAAGTAGACATACACTGTGCTATATGCACAGTCCAGTCACATTAATGTGACAACCGCCTACGTTTGATGTCAACGTGCAATAATCACTCACAATGGAAATGAAAAGGAGCGTATGGCGTGAGTGACGGGGATTCCCCAGTCGGTAAGTTCGGTCGCCAAGTGCAGGTCTTATTGAGTGCGACGCCACATTGTTTACCTGCGCATCGACAATAGGCCACAGAAGATATGTGGCAGCACAAGCAGTGGACGGTATATAAACAGTGTCGTATTGCAGACAAGGAGTGTTTTATCTGACGTCCAAAATGGCATGGTGTTTGGGTTTCGGGCCAAAGATGGAAGCATTTCCGGAACGGCTAATTTTGTACAGGGCGGTGTATCACGGGCTGTAGATGTCTTTCTAGATCGTCACGTTGAAACTCCATCGACTGAAAACGAAGGAGAAGGTACCAGGTCATACGAGAGAGCGTAAACGTCTGGGGAATGATATCGTCGCTTTCCCAGAGTGATTTTGTCGTTCTGGCAGGCAATGTGCATCAACAAGAGTATGCATCTATCCTTCGGAGACCATGTCCACCTCGTTTGCTTTTTCTCTTCATGATGGCGTCTACCAGCAGGACAATGCAACCTGCGGCACAACTTGTAGTGTATGTCCGTGGTGATACTGGGGATGCTTCTACACTGCCACTAGAGCACCAGGATTAGTTTCCTGTACAGCCATTTCCATCAAATTCCTCAGACTTAAACCCAAATGTGAATCTGTGAGACCACCTCAGCCGGGCTGTTTGCCCCATTTATGGTCAACCATGGAAACAGAGAAGTTAGTCGCGGGACGCTGTGGTCTAGCGTTTCTGGGTGCTCAGTCCAGAACCGCGCGACTACTACGGTCGCTGGTTCGAATCCTGCCTCGGGCATGGATGTGTGTTATGTACTTAGGTTAGTTAGGTTTAAGTAGTTCTAGGGGACTGATGACCACAGATGTTAGGTCCCATAGTGCTTTGAACAGAGAAGTTAGCCAGCGCACTGGACGTGCCATATCTCCACATCCGTATTGGAACCTTCCAGAACTGCATGTCCCGCAACGGTCTGCACTGCTAAAGGTGGTTAGTGAAGCTTTTCACAGGTGGTCACATTAACGTGACTGGACAGTTTAGGGTGCAATGGGGAGCAATCGAACACAGCCCTGCTGGAGAGACCTTGAAGCAGATGATCATAGCTCAAGATACAGGATCATGGCGCTAAACACAGACTAGCTTATTTCATCGAGGATCGCGGCGGGCATTTGAGTGAGCATCGATGGTGCAGGTTAATTGCGCCGGTAATACTAGGTGGGTTTGTTTCAATATCGCTGGGCCACGCTGCCGAGCGGCGAACAATGAGGTGGCAGGGTACACCCATACAGAATCACAGAAAGATAAACCGCTAACCCGGTACTCCGTTCCATAAGGGATGTTGGGAAAGTAACGTCAGATTTGTCGCGAAATGGAAATCACGGTGAAAATAAAAAATGAAATATTTACAACAGCTACATCTAACAGCTACTTCTCTACGTAGACGACCTAGACTGTCGTAGCACTGTACCAACTTTCCGATACGCTCGTCATAGAACGCAGCCTCCTCTGCTTTCCGCCAATTCTCTATGCCGATCTACAACGCTTTCTCGTTGCGAAAAAGTCTTCACAGAAACCGTTCATGTAAGCAGAGATGAAACTCAGGAAAAGCCCATTACGGGCTATACTGTGGGTGATCAAACACTTCCCACCGAAATTGCTGCAGGAGCACCATCATTGCTCGTGCAGGAGTACTGCCGAGAGCTACCATGAAGAACGAAACGCGTAACAAGTACGGTATGTTAGCTGCATGACATCACTCGAGTCTCTCACTAGGCACTCGTACTTTGCAGGGGTCACTATTTTCTAGACATTTTTACGTCTTCACTGTGCGCTCAGAACTGAAAAGAGCGACGTGACACTATATATGGCTATACTAGTCACACTGCCTGACCTATCTAGGAAAACCTTCATCGGATTTTCACTGTCATTTCCAGTTCGCGTCTTATCGGACCTTACTTTCCGAATGGCCCTCGCGTAAATTATCTGAGTTACTTTGTCTCGCAATTGACTTTCTCTGGCCCTCTTTCGTTTCCGTCTTCTCTCTGTGTTTGAAAACAACAGATTACCGTGGGGTATTTCATTATCTTATTATTTACGTTAATATCGAGATATGTGAAAATGCCCTCTTGAATGACCCACATCCGCTAGACACTTAAGTAATTTTCTGAAAGGCCGCGTCATTCTCCTGATACTGGTAACCTGGGAAAGTTACAATGAAGAGCCTCCTGGCGCACAAACCATTGGTTTTTCGAAAAAAAAAACGTTTCCTACAAACAATGCGTATTTTTTCACATGGAAGGGGTTACCATTTGCAAAAAAGAATTTGACCTTGAAAACAGGGTTCAAGGTTTTTTGCAGAATTCTGACACTCCAGAGATATAGGCCAGTATAGATTAAAATTGGGCACCCTGTGTAGCATGCCAGCATGAACGTTTTTACTCCTCGCCTTCTAATGCTCAAATTTTAATGGCAAGCAGTGCAGTTTCCTTGAGTTAATTAAAGACGAAAGTGCTGTTCTGAAGTTGCCTGGAGCCTGTAGGGCAGACTTGACGCGCATCAGATTTCACTGTTGGGTCCGACTCTGTAGCTGACGTAATGGATTCGACGGCTGCCTTCAAAGCGTCGCCGGCCTCGGCCGCGGACGGATCCACCCCTACACTCGCTCGCCGGGCGCGTCAGACAGCTGCCTGACGCCGCGCACTCGCTGATTGCGTCAAAATCTTCCTCTGGCGAGCCAATCAGCGCGCACGAGTGCCCGCCAACCGCGCTCCGCACCGCGCAGCACCGCACCGCGCCGAGCTGCGTTCTCAGGCGGCGTGCGACAGAGCCCGCAAAGGAGAATCCGATAAAGTGGGGCGCCCAAGGGATAAACTGTGTAATTGAAAAACTCCCTCAATAATTTGGATAAAGGAAATTATTTTCTCGCACGCCAATTACTGGAGGGAATTGCCTGATGAGAGCCGACTATTTCCTTCCCTCCGATTTTATTTGATCTCTTTTCTTCCAGCTCCTTCAGGCGTAGCGCCTCCTAATCCGCTTTCAGTCAGCAAGCTGGTGTGGCGTGCACTAAATATTGTTACTCGTAATGCTTAAGTTTCGCTAGACAGAAAACTGTCAGCAGACGTTGCCGGCTTAGCCCTGCAGAACTCGTGAAAGTGTCTCGGTGGATATATTCGTGGACATACTGTGCAAGCAGCATATCTCAGAGAATACGCATTGAAAATCTAGAATATGAGCAACATCTTCCTGCGTTTGGTAGCCCCTAGTCACACGGGACATAGAAGAAGTGATATCGTAATGGTTACAGTGGAGGTGGTGCCGAACATACGCTATGTGATCAAAAGTATCCGGACACCTTGCTGAAAATAACTTACAAGTTAGTGGCGTCCTCCATCGGTCAGGTGTTGGCCCATCCTTAGCCTTGATGACAGCATCCACTCGTCGCAGGCGTACGTTCAATCAGGTGCTGGAGGGTTTCCTGGGGAGTTGCAGCTGCACTGAGAAGAGATATCGGTGTCAGTCGGGGAGGCCTGGCACGAAGTCAGCGTTCGAAAACATCCCAAAGGTGTTCGGTAGGATTCAGATCAGAAATCCATTACAGGGTTGTTACTGTGTTACCACTCCGCCACAGGCCGTGCATTACGAACAGTTGCTAGGTCGTGCTGAAAGATGCAAACGCCATCACCGAATTTCTCTTCAACAGTGGGAAGCAAGAATGTGCTTAAAACATCAGTGTAGGTCTGTGCTGTGATAGTGCCACGCAAAAGAACAAGGAGCGCAAGCCGCTCCCATGAAAATCACCGGAACAGCACCGCCTTTGAATTTTGCTATTGGCACTACACACGCTCGCAGATGACGTTCAGTGGTCATTCGGCATATCCACACCCTGACATTGGATCGCCACATTGTCTACCGTAGTTCCTCATTCCACACAACGTCTTTCCGCTGTTCAGTCGTCTAATATTTACGCTCCTTACACCAAGCGAGGCGTAGTCTGGCATTTACCTGCGTGATGTATGGCTTATAAGCAGCCGCTCGACCATGAAATCCAAGTATTCTCACCTCCCGCCTAACTGTCATAGCACTTGTAGTGGATCCTGATACAGTTTGGGCTTCCTGTGTGATGGTCTGGATACATGGCTGCTTATTACACAGTATTATCCTCTTCAACTGTCGGTGGCGTGCTGAAAGATGCAAACGCCATCACCGAATTTCTCTTCAACAGTGGGAAGCAAGAATGTGCTTAAAACATCAGTGTAGGTCTGTGCTGTGATAGTGCCACGCAAAAGAACAAGGAGCGCAAGCCGCTCCCATGAAAATCACCGGAGCAGCACCGCCTTTGAATTTTGCTATTGGCACTACACACGCTCGCAGATGACGTTCAGTGGTCATTCGGCATATCCACACCCTGACATTGGATCGCCACATTGTCTACCGTAGTTCCTCATTCCACACAACGTCTTTCCGCTGTTCAGTCGTCTAATATTTACGCTCCTTACACCAAGCGAGGCGTAGTCTGGCATTTACCTGCGTGATGTATGGCTTATAAGCAGCCGCTCGACCATGAAATCCAAGTATTCTCACCTCCCGCCTAACTGTCATAGCACTTGTAGTGGATCCTGATACAGTTTGGGCTTCCTGTGTGATGGTCTGGATACTTGGCTGCTTATTACACAGTATTATCCTCTTCAACTGTCGGTGGTTTTTGTCAGTCAAGAGACTAGGTCGGCCTGTACGCTTTTGTGCTGTACGTGTCCCTTCACGTTTGCACTTCACTATCACCTAGGGATGTTTAGGACTGTGCACAGTTGCATGATCCAAGTGAAACCCAATCACCTGATCACGTTCGAAGTCCATGAGTTCCACGGAGCGCCCCATTCTGGTATCTCACGGTGTCTAATGACTACTGAGGTCGTTGATATGGAGTACCTGGCAGTAGGTGGCAGCACAATGCACCTAACATGAAAAACAAAGGTTTTTGGGGGTGTCAGCATACTTTTGATCACATAGTTTATTTTGTAATATTCGTGTCATATTAAGCCATAAACAGGTATGTAATATCAGTACTTACTTGCAAGTCTCACGGAATGTGACACAGTACACTAATATCAATGTTACCACCGCCTATATTCGTCGTCAGCGTGCAGTAACCAATCACAGACGACAAGTAACTGCACTAGAAGTGGAGAGTGTATCAAGGATGTCGGGGACACAGAAAACAGTGCAGTCGTCTTAATGAGAAAACGGATCGATTTATGCGACCCCGAAAAGGGTATAATTATTGGATTTTGCGCAAGGGTTTGAAGCGTTTCCTAAACACCTGTGGCTGTAAACTGATCACGTGCTTTTATGGTAAAATATACCACGCATGGCAGAACAGAGCTATCAAAAACCGACGGCAAGGCAAATGTGGTGCATTAAAGACTTTGGATGACATGGTTATCCGACGGCTGTGGGGATGTGTAGAGGCGAATACACGAGCGAATGTTGAGAATATGCCCACCCATATGAACAAAGGAGCTACAGGCTACCCTCTGCAGTAGTCGCCTGGTTTAGGCAACCATGCTGACTGCTATTCATCGACGAACTGGCACGCCAGTACCGTAGCTGGACGTCCAGTGAGTGATGAGAGGTGGCCTTTTCAGATGAATAGCGTTTTATGCTCCATCGGACAAAAGCACTCGACGTGTATGGTGTGAAACGTCTGAAAGCAAACGCCCTGCAACAGTCGTCGGATTGGTTCAGGCCAGAGGAGAGAGCGTTATGGTCTGAGGGATGTATTCACGTCGTTCGGTGAAACGTAAAATGGGTGAACTCAAGTATGTGTAAGTCCTTGCGGACCATGTCGGCTACAATATGCCGTTCTTTTCTCCAGCACGATGGCATCTACTAGCAGAACAATCCAATATGTTCAATAAATGTAACTCCATCCTACGTCTGGAGTGCGGTCGATTTCCAATAATAAAATACCAACAGTGCTGCATTGGATTCTAACACAAGGGTTACTCGATATACGCAGGCCTGAAGATGACATGACGTAATATCGAAACCGGTTGCCTAACAAATAAAACGAAAATAACGGCTGTGGTATTTCATTATTGAAAATCAAATATGTTGTTTGAAGAGCACCAGGATGAGTTTACCTTCCTTTGGCGAGCAAACTTCTTGGATCCATACTCAATACAGAATCAGTGGGACCTCCTCGATCAGTCTGTTCCCGCCTTATATCCTCAACCGAGACACCTAGCGCAATGGCCCAGGGCCCTTGACGTGGCTGCACATGTCTGTCGGCACCTTCCAGGAACTTCAGTGACTCCCTTTCTGCACGTTTCGCAGCGGTCCGCGCTGAAAAAAGTGGTTATTCAGATTTTTGACAGGTGGTCACATTAATGTGACAGCAGTGCATTTTACATGACAAAACAAAACAAAACCTATTTGGCCACTGCCACAACAATAAATTATTAAATTATTACTTTCTGTGAATTAGTATCGGAGTTATGGATAATTAAGCAGTGTACACAGTTTTGGGCCACTCTGTTTGATGAGTCTCTTTCGGTTAAAACAACGCAAGGTGCAGATCGGTTTATAGCTAACAAACTACCTTCCCAGTTGACTGGAAAGCATCTTTAAAAAGAAAATTTTTCTCTTTTCAAGTCAATGATATTTAAACGACTGATATTGAAGCTCAAAATAATCGTTAGCAAGATATGCAGACAGTAGGCCGTTTTGAACAGCCAAAGCTTACCTCCGCAGTAAATAATAGCAAAAGTAAATGACAAACTTTATTCTCTACAATATGTTTGAATTCGTTCAAAAATTTTATCCAAGAACAATAATGAAGTTGAAGCTGCATTTGAACAGCATTGCCCCAATTAAAAATTTTACCCCACTCAACAACAATGACCAGAGCTCTGGAAAATCAGTTTTCAAATAGTAAACAAGAAATGTTTATCTTAGAACTATAGTAATAATAAAGCTTCATTCGAACTGCGGAGCTCAAATAATAAATGATTTTACCCCACATAATAATAATGACAAAAATTTATATAAAATCAATTTTTAAGTAGTTGAAAACTGAAAGAGTGACTGAGGTGATCGTGGGATATGACAGTAGGTGATTGAAGATAACCATCTTGTGAAGTTGCAGTTTTTATTACAGTGTTTTCAAAGAGGGGAATTCCGCCTTATGCAGGACATCTATGTAGCTTTGTTGTCACTCAGATAGGTTCTAGCGCTTCTGCATAATTGTTAACCGATAAAGAAATATTTCGTGCAAAATATTTACATTTGTAAAATATGGTATTATTGCAAAATGCTTTTACATTCGTTTGCATTACGGAGTTGAGACATGTATACTGGGGTATTTTGTGGTGATAGTTTACGATATGTCTAAAGTTCGTAGTTTTATGGTAAATTTGGAAATGGAGCTACTCGATATTTATGCTGTTGACTTTAGGTCTAATATGGAATCTACGAGTTGTCATCCGCAAACAGAAAAACGTTGTGTAACTGTAACGCGCAGCTCTACCAAAAGGCGCACCGATGTCATTTTCTCCGGAGGAGATGCAACTTAAAGCGCTGCTGAACTATCTACTTTCCGGATATCCCAAGTGAAGCCACGTCTGCTACACATTAAGATTAGCAATGAGCGACCGATAATGGAACAAATACAATCGAAACATAAAATTACATACACAGGACACTGCATCAAGTAGCTCCACTTCCCTTTTTCCAGTTTTTTCTTTAGGCACTGGAGGGGAACAGGGAAGGTCCAGAGCGGGCCAACCACAACAGTAATTAATAACAGTAGTGCTGACGACACGGCGCAGGGGCCTCACTACCACAGACAGAATGAGGCCAACGCATTGTAGAACAAATATAGACTTTAAGACAACATTGTAACACATTATAATGGCTCTAGCTAGATATAATTTAACCTTGTAAAACACATACTTAAAACATCAACCGGAAAAAAACTGTTCTTAAGTCCACACGAAACATTCGAATCCCCAATGGTAAAGAACAGTAAAACCATCTTCACTGAAGGATACTAACAATATCTGAGAGCCTCCCTCATGTTGCCTAGCCTCAACCTTACAATAAACTTCCACATAAGTCTTAGTTATTAAGGTGCCACATACACCCAATAGCCAAATCAATCAGGAGTGACCGCGGAAACAACAATTTCACACAGAAAGAGCATCTAGCTCACCACCAGCGCTTAACACTGCGGGTTCACACTACCTTTGGGAAGCGGTAATGTGCAAGATAACAATCACAGTGAAAGCATGTTTACAAGGTGAAACAGTACATCAGACAGGCGTCACACAAGCAACATGGAGACCCGCTCTCACTTGAAAGCACCAGCCATCAGCAAATCCAGGGGTAAAAACATAGGATACCAGTCTGGATCAGCAAATCCAAGGGTAAGAAAATCCTCAGAAGACACTCGGACAGGTCACGGCGGATGCCTAAGGCACAGCCCAAGCTACTGGGCCACGCCAACGAACCCCACCGCCCCCATCACCCCCTCCCCCTAACCCCTTGGCGCCAGTTGTCACCGCCGCCAACCCGGGCAGGATCAACACCGGCGCCGGCTTTTTACATTATCGACTTTCTTGTCTTAATTGGTTACTCGAGACTAGTGCGTACACGGAAGCGCCCTAGGCGTTATATTCGCTTACGGAATATTTTATGTTGTCCCTGGCCATTTTTGAACACGTCAGCGCCAAAATTTCCGGTGCTGTGTGGGCTGCTTGCTGTACAAATTCGCACCTGATTGGTGAAAGCGAAGTTATGAGAGACTGTAATTTTTATGAAAAAATCGAAATATCGTAAAAAATGTAGGAACAAGCAATGGCAACAGATATTTTAATGATAAAACCACAATTCATATTGGAAGTGCTTAAGTCGCATAGTAAATTCTCTATATTTCTGAAAACCTAAACAGGGAAAGTGTCATGTA
This sequence comes from Schistocerca gregaria, assembly GCF_023897955.1. NCBI lineage: Eukaryota > Metazoa > Arthropoda > Insecta > Orthoptera > Acrididae > Schistocerca > Schistocerca gregaria. Next base: position 432,807,771 of record NC_064920.1, on the reverse strand, counting down.
GATACATCAGAACGTATAAAATTATTTCATCATCATCAGCATCATCATCATTTAATACTGATTATGCCCCTCAGCGTTCAGTCTGGAGCGTAGCCCCCCTTATAAAATTCCTCCATTATCCCCTATTCAGTGCTAACATTGGTGCCTCTTCTGCTGTTAAGCCTATTACTTCAAAATCATTCTTCACCGAATCCAGGTACCCTACCCATTGGTCTGCCCCGACTCCTCCTACCCTCTACTGCTGAACCCATGAGTCTCTTGAGTAACCTTGCTTCTCCCATTTGTGTAGCATCACCCCACCATCTAAGCCTGTTCATCCTGACTGCTACATCCATAGAGTTCATTCCCAGTTTTTCTTTGACTTCCTCATTGTGGACGCCCTCCTTCCATTGTTCCCATCTACTAGTACCTGCAATCATCCTAGCTACTTTCATATCCGTAACCTCAACCTTGTTGATAAGGTAACCTGAATCCACCCAGCATTCGCTCCCATACAACAAAGTTGGTAGAAAGATTGAACGGTCCACAGATAACTTAGTCTTGGTACTGACTTCCTTCTTCCAGAAGAGAGTAGATCGTAGCTGAGCGCTCACTGCATTAGCTTTGCTACCCTTCTCTTCCAGTTCTTTCACTATGTTGCCATCCTGTGAGAATATGCATCCTAAGTACTTGAAACCGTCCACCTGTTCTAACTTTGTGCCTCCTATTTGGCACTCAATCCGTTTATATTTCTTTCCCACTGAAATTACTTTCGTTTTGGAGATGCTAATCTTCATATCATAGTCCTTACATTTCTGATCTAGCTCTGAAATATTACTTTGCAAACTTTCAATTGAAACTGCCATCACAACTAACTCATCTGCATACGCAAGACTGCTTATTTTGTGTTCACATATCTTAATCTCACCCAGCCAGTCTATTGTTTTCAACATAAGATCCATAAATAATATGAACAACAGTGGAGACAGATTGCAGCTTTGTCTTACCCCTGAAACTACTCTTAACCATGAACTCAACTTACTGTCAACTCTCACTGCTGACTGACTATCCATGTAAAGACCTTTAATTGCTTCCAAAAGTTTGCCTCCTATTCCATAATCTCGTAGAACAGACAATAACTTCCTCCTAGGAACCCGGTCATATGCCTTTTCTAGATCTATAAAGCATAGATACAATTCCCTGTTCCACTCATAACACTTCTCCGTTTGCTGTAAGCTAAAGATCTGGTCCTGACAACCTCTAAGAGGCCTAAACCCACACTGATTTACATCCAATTGGTCCTCAACTAATACTCGCACTTTCCTTTCAACAATACCTGAGAAGATTTTACCCACAACGCTGATTAAAGAGATACCTCTGTAGTTGTTACAATCTTTTCTGTTTCCATGTTTAAAGATTGGTGTGATTACTGCTTTTGTCCAGTCTGATGGAACCTGTCCCGACTCCCAGGCCATTTCAATTATCCTGTGTAGCCATTTAAGACCTGACATTCCACTGTATTTGATGAGTTCCGGCTTAATTTCTTCTACCCCAGCTGCTTTATTGCACTGCAATCTATTGACCATTTTCTCCACTTCCTCAAATGTAATCCTATTTCCATTATCATTCCTAACCCATTCTACCTCGAAATCTGAAACATTACTGATCATATTTTCACCTACATTGAGCAACTCTTCAAAATATTCCCTCCATCTGCCCAAGGCATCCACAGGATTCACCAGCAGTTTTCCTGACTTGTCCAAAATACTTGTCATTTCCTTCTTACCTCTTTTTCGAATACTGCTAATTACACTCCTGAATTGTTTTCCAGCAGCTTGACCCATTGTCTCCAACCTGTTTCCAAGGTCTTCCCAAGATTTCTTCTTGGATGCTGCAATTATCTGTTTGGCCTTGTTTCTTTCTTCAACATAACTTTCTCTGCCTACCTGAGTTCTAGTATGTAGCCATTTTTGATACGCCTTCTTCTTCCTTTTACAGGCTGCCTTGACTTTGTCATTCCACCAAGCTGTTTGCTTCATCCTAGTTTTACACACTAGTGTTCCAAGACATTCTTTAGCCACTTCTAGTACTACATCCCTGTACCTTGTCCATTTCTTTTCCAATGACTGTAATTGACTACATTCAACTAACTGGTACCTTTCTGAGATTGCTGTTATGTACTTGTGCCTGATTTCCTTATACTGAAGATTCTCCACTCTTATCATCCTACATATGGACCTGACCTCCTTCACTTTCGGCCCCACAATCCCAATTTCAGTGCAGATTAAATAATGATCAGTGTCATCAAAGAATCCCCTGAATACACGTGTGTCCCTCACAGCCTTCCGGAATTCCTGGTCTGTTATTATATAGTCAATGACAGATCTGGTTCCCCTGCCTTCCTAAGTATACCGGTGAATGTTCTTATGTTTAAAAAAGGAGTTTGTGATTACTAAGTCCATACTAGCACAGAAATCCAAGAGTTGTTTCCCGTTCCTGTTGGCCTCCATATCCTCTACAAATTTACCCATAACCTTTTCATACCCTTCTGTTCGATTTCCAATCCTGGCGTTAAAATCATCCATGAGCAGAATACTGTCCCTGTACTTTAACAACTACATCACTGAGTGCCTCATAAAAACTATCCATCTTATCTTGATCTGTCCTTTCACAATGCGAATATACTGACACAACCCTAATTTTCTTGCTAGACACTGTCAGATCTATCCACATGAGTCGTTCGTTTACATACCTTACCGCAACTGCGCTGGGTTCCATTCCTTTCCTGATGTAAAGCCCTACACCACATTGTGCTATTTCTGCTTTGACTCCTGACAGATAGACCTTGTATTCTCCCACTTCCTCTTCTTTCTCAATCCTTACCCGAATGTCACTAAGAGCTAAAACGTCTAGCCTCATCTTACTTGCAACCTCTGCCAGCTCTACCTTCTTCCCAGGGTAGCCCCCATTTATATTAATAGCTCCCCATCTCATTACCACTTGTTTGCCAAGTCGTATCTTAGGAGTCTCTGGTTTGTCAGTTAGAGGTGGGACTTCGTCACCTCCAAAGGTCCGAGGCATTTTGCTCTGAATGTTGCCAGCATCATATTTAAAGTACCAGGTAAGCAGGTTGCTAGCCTTACTTACCCCGAGTCCCATTGGGTTTTACCCCTAACGGCTGAGGGACTAACTGGCGGATTTGGTAGTCTTTGCCGTATGAGCACAAAGGTGACCACGACTCAGAATATGTCCGAGATGGTCAGCCTTATTCCAAAGTAACTGGTATCCCGACTGTATGGACCACTTACTTGGCCACACATACGTTGCCCGTGGTTCATGCACTAGGACATGACTACAGGAACCCACACCATGAGCCACATTATTTGCTGGACAAAAACATATACTTGCAAGCCATTAGACAATATGTAGAACGCAGTAAATAGAGCCCTTTTGTTTTATCCTTTGTATTTCGTTTCTCTGCGAAGTGCCAAATAAGTACAAGGCTTATTTTTCTTGTCCAATAATTCTAACTTTACAACACATTTATCTATTTACGTTCTTGTTTATGTGTAGTACAGGTTTCTTCTCTCTAAAACGTAAATACATTTTGCTTTCCCATATTTCGCCTCTCTTGTAGGAGAACACTAATTGGTAAGAAAAAAAAGATAACCTTGAGTAACTGTTAAGTGTGCCACCAAAACAAATCAAACAACACAACACCGGGAAGTGGTTAGCACACTAGACTCGTGTTCGGGAGGACGACGTTTCAATCCCGCGTCTGGCCATCCTGGTTTAGGTTTTCCGTGATTTCCCTAAATCGCTCCAGGCAAATGCTGGGATGGCTCCTTTAAAAGGGCACTGCTGACTTCATTCCTGATCCTTCCCTAATCTGATGAGACCGATGACCTCGCTGTCTGTCTCCTCCTTCAAACAACCCAACCCCAAATCCAACATAACAAAGATTAAGAAGCCATGAAAACAGAGAAACAATTTCTATATTAGGAGTGAGCTCGACCAGAATAGGGTGTAGCTTCCGATGATAGCAGACGCCGTCATAGTCCCGCAGACGCCTTCACATGCACAACGTGCAGCACATTCGGAAATTTAGAACTTCACAGTCGTCAGAATCTATAGCTCATTGATCTATAGTTCATTGATGACTTACACATTCGCGCCTTGGTTGATTGCTGATTTACACTAGTGCACAATGGCGCGTTCAGTTCGAGTAGTCGACTTTGACCAGAATGTCGTTTGTGTATAGAACGGGCCTTACTCACTCCCTGTTATCCGTAGCCGCTCCTTCCCACGATGCGAGACGGCCAGCAGAAGGCGCTGTAGCCCAAGCCAGGCACGTAATGGAAAGAGGGCTCAATTTGCCTGTATCAAGATATTACAGACGAGCCTCACGTCTGATGCCTCAAACTCTACACACTTCACACACATCCATGCCCGAGACAGGATTCGAACCTGCGACCGTAGCGGTCGCGCGGTCCAGACTGTAGCGCCTAGAACCATCGTGCAAACGTAAGCAATGAGGAATTATTGTCAAATGATTTTAGTTCTATAATTTTATCACGCAAATCACATTGAAAAATAGCAAATGTATTTAACTTTTACAGTGTAAGCATTTCTGTCCAATAAAAATAGCACACAACAGTGATGTCAGTAATTACATACTGCCACAACACGTTTTCAATGACACACTTATTCATTCCTTAATTTTCACTGCATTTGTGAGTCGCAACAGAAAAGTGTTCAAAGAGATATCTGGCATCAGCTACATTTGAAAAATCGAGCACACTGACACAACGAACAAAGCACTACCACTTGTGGTTTCACGGACGTTGCGAACAACATATGGGATGTGTTTGCGTAATTTGCAGGAGAGTATGGTGGAAAAACTCCTTTAATCGCCAAACGTTGACGCAGTATCAGCAGACAGACAGCACTTCGTGCTAGAGAATTAGGTGGCTGCAGTGGGGAGCAGAGAATGACAACAGCTGCGAGTGAAAGTTTAAAATCTGCACTTTCGGAAGGTTTTAACTGCGTAGTATCAGAATTACAGCCAAAAGTTTCGAACGCGATCGTTTTCTGGGGATGATTTCTTGAAATTGTGCTTTCTCTCCTTAAAAAATTTAAGTCGATTTCGTGATCTTTCCGTGTAAGCTGGTATGTCGCGTTGCGATCTGCATCTGAAAAGTTTCAGTATTTTTATAGACCCATCCGGTAGCAATGTGCTTACACCATTTCTCATTCTGCAGGAATGCACCAAAAGCAAAATCATAGCGTCCCACATTTTTCACTGCAAACTTCTTCTAATTTCGCGCAGCACCTTTCTTGAATGGGAATACCACAATAAGTGTGACAATTAACGAGATGATAAGCACTTCACCACGAAGCTGACGTGTAGAACTACATATACATGAGGTAAAAATCAACTTTTTTCTAGATATTTTCTGTAAAATCATGTGAGAAAAAGTACAGAGACAATGTAGTGTGCATGTCATTGTACCCATAATGGCGCTGTTGCCCGCTGACTAGCAGGCTAACCAATATTCTTCGTGTGCACTCGTCGACATGTACAGCTGCGCTGGACAGCACGCTGAGTTTGTAAGCAGACTTCCGGATTTCTTTCTGTTCTTACTCTAAAAAATGTTCCAAAAGCATTAATTTTATCTGATTATATCAGTAAATAATAGAAACAATGTTTATATATGCACTATCATATATGTAGAATAGTTACGTGAATACACATTGTGGTTATGATAAAGAACAACATCCAGCAGATACGAGATTACCCGGTGTGCGGGATTGACTGGCTATTGGGATCACCCACCACATGGAATTAGCTGGCGATCGGGATCGTCCAGTGTGCAGGAATGGCTGGAGATTACCGGGCGTACGGGAACAATGGGCATTTGGAATCGCCCAGTGTGGAGATTGGCTGGCGAGTAGTCCTGCTTTGGCACTCAGGATGACTGGCAATTGGGATCGGCTGGTGCGCGGGAAAGACTCGAAATTGGGATCGCCCAGTGTGGGGAATGGCTGCCGGTTTGGGTCACCTAGTATGTGGGTTTGGATGGCGATCGGTATTGTCCATCGCACAGGATTGGCTGGTAATAGGGATTGCCTAGCAGCGGGTATAATTGGTGATTGGGAATCACATGATGTGTGTGAACTGGTGGCTGGATTGCACAGCACGTGAGATCGCCCAATGAAAGGGATCGACTTGTAATTGGGATCGCCCAGCGTGCGGTAATAGCTGGCTACCCAGATACCCTGGCATGCTGGAATACCTGGTGATCTGGGATTGCCCAGCACATGGGTTCAGATGGCTATAAAGGTCGTCGTTAGCATGGTATCAGCAGGCAATAGAGATCGGTTGCCGGGCTGAAGGGGTGGGTCGCTTTGTCATTTGCTCTCTGCAAGTGGTGGCTGATAACAGCTGCTTGTGTGATTTACAAGATCACCAAGAGCATATTCTGAGTGTGAGGATACATCAACGGATGCAAATTAACAACTCATTCAGTAGTATTTGAACATTTGTTGGGCATCTGAAATTTGAGGTTTTCTTTTCAAATCAGAATCTGAAATATATGGTGTAAATGATAACTGTTTACTATGTACCATTGCACTACAGAGGAAGTAAGATTAATAAGTTCATGAAGGTCACTTGTGGTCTATCAAACTACCTATGCTAGGGTGCATGCGCTGCAAGCAACATTTTAAATATTCTCTGACTCTCCTCCTATAAGCTATTAATAGAGTGAAAAAATGAATGTCATTTAATTTCTTATTCGGTTGCATTATCCTTAAACGCCACATTTTTCGAGTCTACACACATGTCTATTTTACATTTTAAAAGTGTATGGCTTAGTAGTCCAGTCAAGGAAAAAAAAGGTAAGTATGAGCAATAATTCGTCTGGTTGCACAATTTTGGTAGGAGGGAGTATTAGCAAAAACATACTGGAAATACTGACTGGTGTGGAATGACTGTCGGTGTGGAGGTACATTTGAAAGTAACTTTTGTACGATTTTCTTGAATAAAATAAAAAATGTAGACACTGGCTAAAATATTTCCCAGTGCAAAATTAAACTACATTAGCTTTCCCATAAAAAGATCTTTTCCATTTTTTTTCTGTATGAATAATAGTTTGCACGAACAGAGAGAAAGAATATTGAACACACTGCGTGATGTGCATGTGTTGTACCTTATGTAATTTATGTAAGCATATTTGAGGTCGTCTGCCGACTTGATAGACAACAGATCTCCTATATCAAATTGTTGCCTTTCGACTTTCTCAACACCGCTGTGACATATTGTAAACAGTTAATTTTTGCAGCTGATTTACAGTGGAAAGTGTTTTCTACGTTAATCCAGTGTTCTGAACAATATTTTCTATTTCTTTCAAGAGTGAGTAAAACTGCACACATTAGTAAGATAGGCAAATCCTTGCATGCACATGGTCTATAGTACATGTTTTTGCGGCACTATGGGGCAGCCTGTAACAGAATTTTCGTTCTGCTCACAAATTTCTTCAGAGAGACATTTTGCACCAGAGAAGCTAACGCACCTTCTTTCCAAGTCGCTCATCTCTCACTCCTTATGCACACTTACATACCCACTCACACACAAACACACACGCAGTCAGACACACAGACATGAAAAGTCGCTCTCCCACATGTAGCTGTTTCAGAACTGACGTCTTTGAGGGGTATTGAAAATTTAAATATTTTATTGGCTGTGATTCAGCAACTGTACGCTATTTAATTACAGAACGTATTGGACAAAATTTTGTCAATTTGAAACGGTACAGCAGTTTCCGCTCTACAAGCAGCAGGTTTCGCTGCTTGCTCGCACCGGGAAATAGAAACAGAGGCGGCTCCAGCGCCAATTTTATTACACGACGCGGCCGGCCGTGGGTGCAACACAGCCCATGTGGACGGGTGGAAAGAAATGTGTCAGGCTTCATAATACGTTATTATATGTATCGTGTATTATGCATTTCTTGTACGTGGATGTGAATCTGCACATGAACTTTCCTAATCCTCCTCACACCTTTCCGTAAAGCGTGACCAAATCTTCGTTGCGAAGCAGTTCTGTAGTATAGTAGTGCCAACCTTACTCCTGGCTAGGGGTTCAGAGAGACAGCACAGGCAGGTAAAAGTCAAAGACTTTCCAGTGTCACAAGATTTGGGGTGGAGAGATTGGTCACGGCCAAGTGGTTCGGCAACCCCCTCCACCGTGGCCCAGGAAGACCTCTGGGTGCCCGCCATATTCTAGGCAGTGTTACAGAAGATGGGTAAGTGAGCAGATGTGCCCTCAGTGCGTCTCTCTCAATGTTCACGCATGGAAGAGAGGTATTTCAGTATTTGTACTAATTCTTTTATTTCCAGCTTCGGATTGTGTAAGGTAATGAATGTGCTCGTTTAATTCCGGAAATTTGACCCCCTGTGTTAAAGTATCTGGTCCTATGTTTGCCCATTATCCTCCTCATATAGTGAATGTCCTACGTAAAATATTGGGAGACGTTGATGGTATACATTTGGCCAACGCAATTCCGTCTTACCCATAGAAATGTGCGTGCAGATTAGTACAAAAAATACCCGAGCTATAAGTTGTAAAATTGTAATATCTGAAAACTGAAACAATAGCTGCTATCGCTGTAAAGTCGAGTGATAATGTTTAAAATTAACAGGAAAGCAACAGTCATCAATCTTTAACATACCTTAAAAATCACAAAGAAATCAAGTTAAAGGAATTTATTTAAAATAAAAGCTATAGAATGCAGGGACTCACACATCAGCATGTGAGCTCTCCAGCCCCTTGCCTAGTATCGTACAGAAAGGACACGCTCTCTAGGTAGCCCTCTCATGCTCCTCTCGCCAGTTATCCGTTGCGCAATTTTGATTCAGGGTTTGACGACGTCAATTTTCAACTGGCGTCCCTAGGCAAGGAGGTAAGACGGTAAACTTTCAAATTGACCACCGTTTCGACTGAACTAGGGTAATCACCATCAGAATAAAGTTACATGGACTACATGTAATCACACCACGGCTTAGAACGTCTTTGAGAGATGTTGTAACACATCAGAGGGCGAGGGTGCCTCCGTGGACGTGGTGTGTGGGTGTGCTTGTTTGTCTGCTTAGCGGGGGCGGCAGCGGTGACGTACGGGCTGCTGTGGGAGGCTGGCTGGACAGCTGGTTGCTGGCCGACAAGGGCGGTGCAAGAATTATTGATGGCCGCCGCCGTCATCACGTATTTAGCTGCCTGTGACGTCACAGTAGCACCGTGCAGGCGCCGTCCGTCCCTGCGGGCGCGTCCATCACGGCCAGAGTGTCGTGCTGTGCGACGCGGCAAGCGGGTGGCCTAGCTCTGTCCGCTGCCCGCTGCCGGCCGGATTACATTAGATCCCTCTCCTGCTGTGAACGTCACGTCGTGCATACAGGAATTCGTGGAGTCCAGAGTACGCTGCAAAGGGGAAGAATTGTGATCTACATGGTTTGCTGTTAGTAATGTGAACGCGACGGCTGCATGTGTATATTTATGGAAGGTTACTATGTGAAGAACAGTTGGGTTTCCTTAGAGGCAGTGCGACAACAGACGCAGTAGTTCTGAAGAAACAGGTCATTGGTAAACATGCACAATTTAAGAGAGACCAACTAAGGGCCTGAAGATCTGGAAAAAGCGCTCTGTAAAATTAATAGAGAAAAACTGTGGAGCCTAATGATTGACAGATGGTACACATCCGATTTAATAAGCCCTTTAGGAAGCCTAAACGAAAACACAACTATCACCACAAATGTAAACGGAGAGCTGACAGCGTCTCTTATCACTAACATTACATCAGACACTTGTATAGCGTTTCTCCCAACCGGTAGATTGAGGTGACAAAAGTCATGGGATAATTGGTAATATATTATCAGACATCCATTTGCCTGGGATGATGCAGCAGCACGACGTGACATGCGCTCAAATAGTCGTTGAAGTTCCCTGCAGAGGTACTGGCCATGTTCTCTCTCCTCAATAATTGCGGAAGTATTACCAGTTCCATAAATGCTCGATGGGATACATGTCGGTGGTCTGCGTGACAAGTCATAAGCTCGAATTGTCCAGAGTCTTCTTCAAAGCAATCACGAACAATTACGGCACAGTGACAATTCTGTCGTTGTTTGGGAACGTGATCCCGGCGGAGGTTCGAGTCCTCCCTCGAGCATGTGTGTGTGTGTTTGTCCTTAGGGTAATTTAGGATAATAGTGTGTAAGCTTAGGGAGCGATTATCTTAGCAGTTAAGTCCCACAAGATTTCACACACATTTGAACTTTTTTTTTTGGGGGGGGGGGGGGGGGGGGGAACGTGAAGTACATGAATCGATACAAATGGTCTCCAAGTAGCTGAACATAAACATTTCCAGTTAATGATCTATTCATTTAGACCATGTAAAACACAAACACCACCAAGTTGCACACTGCCTTTTGACAACTTGAGAGCATGGCTTCGAACTGGCTTCGAAACGTTCCATTAGCTTTTATCAACTGAAATCGGGACTCATGATACCAAGCTACTGATTTCCAACCGTCTAGGGTCAACCGGTATGGTCATGAGCTCAGGAGAGGCGCTGCATATGCTGTCGTGCTGCTGCCATGGTCCATTGAAGCAACGTTTCACCGCACTGCCGTAACTAATACGTTCGTCGTAAGTCGCATATTGATTTCTGAGATTATATAAAGCGGTGTTGCTTCCGGTTTAGCACTGAGAACCCTACATAAACTCCGCTGGTCTTGATCGTAAATTAAAGGCAGTCGACCAACGTGTTGTCCGTGCTGAGAGGTAACGCGTGAAATTTGGTATCCTCAGGATACTGAACATTCTAACGATTTTAGAAATGGAAACACAATTACGCGTTTAAAGTCTGTTGATTGCCGTCGTACGGCCGGTATCAACCCGTCTAGGCGATAGCAGCGTCAACTGGCGCGGAATGATTGCTAATCACAACGCACGTAGTTCAGAATGGTTCAAATGGCTCTGAGCACTATGAGACTTAACATCTGAGATCATCAGTCCCCTGGATTTAGAACCACTTAAAGCTACCTAACCTAAAGACATTACACACATTCATGCCCGAAGCAGGATTCGAACCTGCGACCGTAACAGTAGCGAGGTTCCGGAATGAAGCGATTACAACCGCTCGGCCATGCACGTAGTGCTTGAGTGTGTTAACTCTTAGCGAAACCGTCGGCCGAGCGGTTCTACGCTCTTCAGTCCGGAACCACGCGGCTGCTACGGTCGCAGGTTAGAATCCTGCTTCGGGCATGGATGTGTGTGACGTCTTTAAGTTAGTTAGGTTTACGTAGATCTAGGTCTAAGAAAGTGATGACCTCCGATGTTAAGTCACATAGTGCTTAAAGCCATTTGAACCATTTGAACTTGGCGAAACCAATGTGGAAGCACGTCCAGATATCGTGTCCACCCGTCATTACAGATGTCGAACATCGTAAGCTGCGCAGATTGGTGAAACAGGACAGGAGGCGAACTGCGGCGCAACTAACATCAGACTTTTATATTGGGCAGAGGACAAATGTGACTCAACGTACAGTGCACCGAACTCTGCTAATGATTGGCCTCCACAGCCGACGACCCACGCATGGACAAATCTTAACACCACGACATCGTCAACTACAATTGAAATAAACGCGTGACGTCGGTGCAGTGGCAGAGCGTTGCGTGGTCTGATGAATCCGTCATGTTGCAGGGGATCAGCTCCTTGACACCTGTACTGCGGGACGGAGACAAACAGGCGGCGGCTCCATTATTATCTGGGGAACATTCGCATGGGCATCCTTGTACGCAGTGGAGCTCGTGCAAGAAACCGGGACGACTAGGACCAATCGTCACTGGTTTCAGACCATTTACACCCCTTCAGGACGATCATGTTTCTCGATGGCAGTGACACTTTTCAACAAGACAGTGCTCAGTGTCACAACGCCAGGAGGGTGATGAGGTTCGAGGAATACAGTTGTGAATTCCAATTAATGTGCTGGCCCCCGCTCACCAGACCTGAACCCGACCGAGTACATCTGGGATATAGCGTCAGAGCCTATCAGCCCCCTCCCCGGAATTTATGGCAATTAGGTGGCTTGAGCATGCAGCTCTAATGCCAACATACTACAGCAACCTACCAAGAACTCACTGACTCCGTGCCACGACCCCTCACCGCTGTTTTCGGTGTCAAATGTGGACGTACCGGCTGTTAGACAGGTGGGCATTCTGTTCTGGCTGGTGTATGTGCATATCGCTATCACATGACTTTTGTTCACCTCAGTGTATAATGACGTCATAGAGCAGCTACTAACGTATCTGAGGTTGGTGAGGCCTGACACTAAGTCGGCATTCCAAAACATCTCAAAGGTGTTCGGTTCAGGTAAGGACTCCGTGCACGCCTGTCCATCACAGGGATGTTATTGTGTAGCAACTCCACCACAGGCCGTGCATTATGAACAGGTACTCGATCGTGTTGAAAGATGCAACTGCCATCCCCGAATTGCTCTTCATCAGTTGGAAGCAATAAGGCGCTTAAAACATCGATGTAGGCCTGTGGTGTGAAAGTGGCAGGCAAAACAACAAGGAATCAAGTCCCCTTCATGAAAAGTACGACCACACCCTAACACTGTTGCAGCTACAGACGCTGGCAGATGACGTTCACCGGGCATTCGCCATAGCCACACCCTGCCCTCGGATCGCCACGTTGTGTACCGTGATTCGTCACTTCACACAACCTTTTTCCACTGTTCAATCGTCCAATGTTTACGCTCCTTACACCAAGCGAGGCGGCGATTGGCATTTACCGGCGTGATATGTGGTTTATGAGCAGCCGCTCGACCATGAAATCCAAGTTTTCTCACATTCCACCTAACTTTCGTAGTACTTGCAGTGGATCCTAATACAATTAGCAATTCCTGTGTGATGGTCGGTATAGATGTCCGCCTATTATACATTACGACACTCTTCAACTTCCGGCGCTCTCTATCAGTCAACAGACGAGGTTGTCCTATCCGCTTTTGCGCTGTGCATGTCCTTTCACGTTTCCACTTCACTATCACATCGGAAACAGTGGACCTAGGGAGTTTTAGTAGTGTGGAAATCTCGCGTCAGGCGTATGAAACAAGTGACACCCAATCCCCTGACCACGTTCGAAGTCTGTGAGTTCCACGGAGCGCCCTATTCTGCTCTCTCACGATGTGTAATGACTAGTGAGATAGCTGATATGGAGTACCTGGTAGTAGGTGTCAGCCCAATGCACCTAATAAAAACGTGTGTTTTTGAGGTTGTTCGGATACGTGCCAGTAGCTATCCATGGTTTCTGATGAGATGTGACATTTGAGGTTTAGATTACATGATGTTGCTTACTTAACGGTATACGAGATTATGTTCTGTAACACTCCTTATTTTGATGATGCAGTAGGGCTAGCATTTCATTGGTATCTGTATCCGTTGTTAGTGCCTCAAATATCATGACGGAGTTCAAAATTATTTTAATATGTTATCAACATTTTCATGATGTAGTGCGAAAGAGGATAAATTACATTGCAATGTAAGAGTAGTCGAATTGTAAACACCGACTTAGTAGCGTGTAGCGTTGCCCTGACTACGGCAGCGACGCTTCGTAGCCTGGACTTCAAAAGACAGCGAGTCATTAGGGCAAACATTCTTACAGACGACCGCTCAAACGTTGTCGACATTCCATGAAGACTAGTCTGACGAGAACCAATGTTTGAGTTTGAGCCAGTTACTCTTTGGCGTTCTATACGAATTTCTACAGGAATGTGTTCAGTTGATCTGGAGGAATGAACAGAATGTTTCGTAAGCCATTATCACACAGGTCAGAAGCGATGGGATGCTGTACGGCATTGCTCGAGGAAGAGTAGGTGTGCAGTTTACGCTGGGTTAACAGTCGGATCCACATCTTCCCACAACAGGTCCGCTAACCCGCAAGAGACGTAGGAAACGCTAGTATAGGACTCATCGAATTGAGGTTAAGCACAAGGGAAAGTAAGACAGGTCACCATTTCAAGTGGCTATGGAAGAGGTGTAGGTGCACGCCTTAAATGACATTCTGTAAAAATTGGTGAAGTGATGTAGAAATATCAGCAGACTAAAGAATGTACCGCAATCGAGATATTACAGAAGCATGGGGCACACGTGCAGTGGGATGCAAAATAAGGAAACCGATTCTGTTATTAATTGCATTAAATGAGAAAGCAGGTAAGAGGTATGGTATTCCATGGGCATAGTTGATTGAAAGTGTGTTGATCTGAAGTTTGAGAAGGAATTCTGAGCGATATGCATGGTCATGTGTCTTTTCAAAGTCAATGGATACGAAGGCGACAATCTTGTGGTTAATTAGTTCGTGAAAAATAGGACGGCGAAGAATAGTATTTGGTAACTGGAAGAGAAACTGCCATGACAACTCCACCGCCTGGTAAGTAGAATGTGTTCTGGTGTATGTGTTTGTGAATTCATCAAGAAACGGCGCATTCAAAGACTTTACTAGATACCAGCTAAAGAACAGGGGATTTGCGTAGTCTCGTGGGTTACTTTCTATGTTGCTTAATAGGTACTGTAATGCGGCAGCTAAAACATGCTAGAGATGAAGGAAAAGATATATTAAAAATTGTAAAAGTGTCAAAAGCGGCAGGATGCAAAATTGTGAACTTTTTCCAAGAGTTTCAGTCAAAATGTGATTATCGTGTAAATGTGGGTAAGATGTAAGTGGGTATTGCCAATAAGGTGACTGTGAGCTTTCTAACAGATGAGATTGTTGTTTGTGTATTAAGTTTGATGCATATTTGGTTTAAGATTGAGCATTTGAATATATTGTGTTTATAGTAGATTGTTATACTGACTGTTGCCGTTGCCGTGTTTGTTCACTCCGTTCACAGTTTTTCAGGGTAGATAGGCATACATGGGATTCAGTTAGTTACGGAATCCAACAAAGCCTGTTTCAGGGAGGAGGTGGCGTGAGGAATATTACTGGAGTGGTGAGCCAGAACAGAGGCAATCCATTACCGGAAAAGGAGGACGAAAAGTTCTTTCAACCTTTAAGGAAGTATATTATTTATTATTTCGAAAGCAATCTTCATAACTGTTCATAGTTTTTTTTTCCATTGTGAGACAAGACGCTCAGGTCCTTCAAGGAAAAATGTTTGCGATTGATTGTGTGCAGGGATGCAACTTTTCTCCGAACCAGACCGACGGCCTCGAATGTGTTGGACATCAACAATATGAGAATCGCGTAGGGAGAGATCGGGACTGTGTGCAGAATGTGTGTAAGGACTGCCGTGCGAAACGTATGCAGAGTAGTAAAAAAAAAAAAACAGGCACGCCAGTGCCGGGTAGGTCATAATGATATTTTTGACTGCTTTGGCCCACTTCTCATTGACTTTGTGGAACAGGGTGCCACAAATAACGAACAGCGGTCAGTGAACGCTTTGCAAAGTCTTAAGTCTACCATCAGGTAAAAATGCCCAGAAATGGTGTCGGACTGCATCATTCTGTTGTAAGATAACGTCCACGTAAATGTTACCAAGACTGTAGAAATAATAAACAGTTCCCTTATTTATTTTCCTCTCTGTCTCGTTTTCATTTGACAGCCACTTGTACGTCTGCTTTGCCTTTGTACGTGAGCCAGTTACCTAAAGCCTTTAGATACGATGCAGATACGCTAAGTTGTATTTATACTCGAAACAGACAGACATTGACCTTCTTGTGAGCGGATGCACACGTATTGCCCCCACTCTCAGGGGCTCGGTAAGATTGTCTGCCACGAGTAAAGAGTGTAATGGGCAGGATGATGAGGTCCCATACTCCGAGGGGCGTAGGGGACAATTCGGGAGACCCGCACCGCTGTACTAGGCAAGGTCCTAGTGTAAATGGATGGGAAGGGACACTAAGAATGTAGTGTGTGGACATTAAGTTGGGAATGTGGGTCTCACGGGGAGCGTGCAAAAGATAAGTCCCTGCAGTCGGTGGCTCAAATCTATGCTGGCACGGTAGCTCAGCGTGTTCGGTCAGAGGCGCGCTGGCCTTCCGTAATAAAAAGAAATGAATAAAGGGCAGGCCGGAGTTGCCGTGCGGTTCTAGGCACTGCAGTCTGAAACCGAGCGGCCGCTATGGTCGCAGGTTCGAATCCTGCCTCGGGAATGGATGTGTGTGATGTCCTTAGGTTAGTTAGGTTTAATTAGTTTTAAGTTCTAGGCGACTGATGACCTCAGAAGTTAAGTCGTATAGTGCTCAGGGCCAACTGAATAAAGAAATCAACGATCAACTTCAACGGATGTCCTATAACGTCGTCCCAGACCAATCGCAACGAAAATTACCGAAAAAAAATGATAGAGAGTCTTCCATGTAAGGCAGAGATCCCGGGTTCGAGTCCCGGTCGGGGCACACATTTTCAACTGTCCCCGTTGATGTATATCAACACCTGTCGACAGAGTAGGGTATTGATTTAATTATAATACTTTTCTGTGCTTCCGCGCACATAATGAGTTTCAGTTTTTGTTCTTACAAGATTAACATTGGGCTACGTTGAAGACATTTTTTGATATTATCTGGGCTCGTTCATGGAAGCAGTTACTTCAGATGTACTATATAATGTCTAGAGCTGAAACAAATATGTCCCACAGCGGAATTCTCTTAAAAAAAACAAAAACAAAGAAAAACATCGCCACTCTTCTTATCTAGGATTTAGGATTTCAGAAAGTAAACTTTTGGTATATCAGAATTTCGTATTCTTTTACTTATTTGCCCAGTTTTACCAATTTTAACGCTTAGATGAAAGGTATGGTATCAAGCCTTCACTCTCCCTCAGTTCCACGATTTCTGTGTTAATAACTGCTATTCAGTTTCCGTTCGGAAATGTAGTTGGACGTTGTACGTTTTACTGGAAGTGATGGCCAGCAAGAATTCTAAATCTTTTTATTCGCCTTTTTGCAGTTCACGTGACAAAGACACCCGCCCTGTGATGAACACCTCGTCTGAAATAAGGGGTTAGTACCTTGCTTGAGATAGCATCTTTGCTTTGTCTGCATGACCTGGATTTGAATACATAAGCAGAACGAGACGGTTCGTCGGCTCATTTGAAGCTCATACATATCCTCAACTAGCTGCTCGTGAATAACTTAAATTTTCAATCTCATTTTGTGTTAAATAATAAGTACGGTATGTTACTTTGAAGAGGAAAACATGAGTACGACGAATTTACTACGTGCATTACCTATCAAACCTAATAATGAGAGTGGTAACATTTCAGGTATATCAATTATTGTAATAAATGTGAGTTTACAAGACTTAAGGACAGTCTTATCTGTGATAAGGTGTTCCCTGATATTTGTCGTATCGTGGTATTACTTTACATCTTGAGTCATTGCGATACAGAGTAGTGTTTTCTAGTGGTGACTTGTTGGAACCATTTTAAATAGTTAAACGACTGTACCAAGGATCGATTAGAGGACCTGCTAGACAGCTGTGGTATGTGGGTTGCATGCGAATCAGGCGAAATGCAATTCAGCTAGTTCGGATACTTTTGAGCACGACTGTACATGTAAATTTTATAAATTAACTTCACACAAACACAAACACACACACATAGACAAAAAAACAAAACACAAAGTACACGTTCAATGCACGTTAATTAAACTCATCAACAAATTATTTTAAAAGTTCAAATTTTGAGGAAGTATTTTTTTCCGATGATGGCAGCGTTGACTGAGCATTACACCGCGCTCGGTTGAGAGTCCCGTGATGTTCAAGCGTGATCGAGGGGTGTCGTTTTCTTTCGTTTTCCGAAATACTTTTTTAATATTAGACATTTTATCTTCTTATAAACATATAAATAGAACTGTAAACAGTAGTCCGATACCATAGGTATTTACATTCTACGTCGTAAATTATGTGAAATGATTAGAGAAGGAATGACGAGGTTTTTCTCATACTCAGCTCAGAAAGGAACACATGAGAAATCTGCAAAGAACAAGAAACAGCAGCTAAACAGTTGCTGTTGTGTCAGGCCAGTGCAGCCTAATTACAAGGGGCGACTGCTTGCTGTGGCGCTATGGCCGCGAAACTCGGTAATAAAGCGAGAGGGGCAACATGTCGATTTACCTCCTGTGAAAAAGGCGAATGACCAACCTTCAACAGGCAAGGCAATGCTCTGTGTTTCTTGGGACTGCTCTTGAAGGATAACCCGTCACAGGAACATATTATCCAAATATGCTGCAGCTGGTTATGATAGACTGTGGAGACAAACGGTCTCGTAATTTATCGAAGAGTGTTTTTGCTCCAAGATAACGCCCCTGCTCCGCGGGACACTGTCTTACATACTGATTCCTCGTGCTATAAGCTTCAGTCTCAGGCTCCTTATTCTTCTGACACGGAAACATGTGACTTATTCTCTTTCCTCGGATGAAGTAACCATAGCGTGACAGGCATTTACAGACTAATGACGAGGTGCTTTTCGAGACGAAACTTTTCATGATCAAACGACGTGCAGTCGTATACAGCTAAGGCCTTCGCTAAGTCAACTGTCTTTTGGAAAAAATGTCTTGTGAACGTGTGGAGGAGGACTGACACTGAGTTTCTTGCTCGCTTCATTTGTTTTTATAAGACAAAAACTTGTTGCTTACCTTGTGCTTGTAAACGCAGACAGGATAGAAACCAGAATGATTGGTGTGACTGAATGTTAAAACTGAAAGTTATTCGATACGTGGATAATGTGCCTAAGATGAAGTGAGCAAAATTGGCCTGGTGATGTGATGGAAAACAGCAAAAGCTGGGCGACTTCAGCCCACTGCGCACTTAAAGGCAATGCTAAACTTTCCGATACCACTAACACAGAGCCGCTTGGGCTCATTTGAAAAAGTTACAATTATGACAGGAAGATACTAGCTGCTAATGTACATCAAGGTCGACAGAAAATGAGCTTCCAGAGATAAAACTTCTACAGGATATACGTATTACGCTCCACGTCGTCGATATTCAAGAAATATTCAAAGCAAACCATTAACTTGCACCATGAACACCGAATAAAAACTGGTAGGTAGAAGGCGTTCAGCTAGGTATCCACTCCTAAGAAATGCATATAGAATCATAGTGGTGTTACGGGATGATGAGAACTGATGGAATGTGATGGAATGCTACCGAATCGGAAATTTGTCTTTCGCGGAGCTTATCGTAAAACTACATCACCTTTAAGGCGAAGTTGCAGATAGTGCTGTAATATGTTTTATAGGGATGCAAAAAAGTATTCAGAGGCTGAATTTGCCCAGTGGTTGCAGGTACCATGATTTGCAATGTCACAGATTTCTTTAGGGTGGATAGTTTGCTCTAAGGGAGAACGATTCTTACGCCAGACCAGGAATGAAGCAAAAGCAAGGTATTTTTACCAGCTATTGGGCAAAAGTAGTACTCATCCAATGGTTGTAATTCTGTTACGCTATTTTCCCACACTTGCTTGCTATGACGTAAATATTCCCTACTGCCCTTGCAAGATCACGCACACGGAAAGGAATCATAGGGGACAAAGCACATCCAAGTTCTCGCAGCACAATACATGACTTTCCAGCCAATTTTCCAGTTGGCATAATTCTATAAGAATGCGTTAAGGCACAGATATTAATTGATACAGCTCTCTTGATTAGTTTCCAGGGTTCCTTTCATATGCATTTCCTCTTCACATACTGATAGAACGGAGTTGAAAAGAAATACCTTTCTGAAGCGTGGGATAAGTTTGTTCCCCTCATCTACAAGTATTCTGGACGATTCCACAATTTTCTGTGCCTCCTCAAGTTGACGTTTTGTTTGAAATTTCATTATTTTACGCCGTCCAGTTATGCATCGATCTTTGAAGCTGTGCAACCACTCAATATATCTGTTGAAATCACTGTAATCTAAGTCACGCGCAGTTTGATGTGCATAACGTATTAAGTCACTATCACGCACAGTCTGAGAATTGCATCGAGCGTCCTCTAAACGAGGAAAGCTCAGTTTTTGTAACAAATGCGCCTCGTCTTCCATTGAATGTCCGTAGTTTATCTTTTGCACTACATGGTGATATTGCTGCGTACTTATTCGACATTTGTATAAAATTGGTTTTTACTGTGCAGTGAACAATCTTACATGTGCATAATTACGTTTAGTCACCGTTCCTTAAAAAACGAATGTCCTGTACTACGTTTCACTGGATACGAGATCTGTTTCTCACAGAAACCAAGGATGATGATTTACATGGTGCCACGCCTGTTTCAACTTCACCTTCATTTGTTAGCACATATCGTCCTCATGTGCATGGTCTACACAGGGGAGCGTGTACAAAAACTCACATTCCACTGACTCTCTTTCCGAAACGCTAATATTCCAACCGCAACTTCGTTTTCGTCCTGCAAAAATCCTTGGATTCCTTTCTGACGAAATGTGAACTTCGGCAACTGTTGTTGTAGATATAAAGCCAAGTTTGTTTCGTTTATCGTCGTCATTACTCTGCCTTGTATCAAAATCACTGTCACTGTAGCACTGTTATAAGTTACTCGTCGACTGAGCAGTTCAAAAGAGCTCCGCAGCCTCATACTGCACTCGATATTCCACACTTCCAGTCCGATCCCCTGTTTCTATTAGCAGCCAGTGTTGTGGTTGCGTGGTAGACAAAATGCGGGATTTCGAATGCAGTAAACATAAATGAGCTTTTGCACCCTCTCACTTTTCGCAAGGGGTTTCTTGTAAGTGTTGCTGCCTACATGCACGAGGAATGTGTCACAATCTTAGAGGTGACAAGTCCCGCCCCTTATCAATGGCACCATCATCGTAATCATCTGACAATCATCAACCCTCCCCTCCGCCTTCACTTTCCCTCCCCGTTTGCCCCTCCTTATGCCTTCTCCCAGTCTCAGGACAGCATTAAAATCCGATCCAGTGTCACATTAACTGTATAAAATAGTGATAAGTCTCAAGGTATGCAGTACTACCGAAAAAAAAATGTTTGCTTCACTTAAGTTGGTGCCATCTTAAAATATTTATTCATAAAATTGCCTACTGGAGTATAAATACGCCTCTAAACCCCCTAAATTTTCGCCATCACTCACACATAAAAAACCACACACACACACACACACACACACACACACACACACACACACACACATATATATATATATATATATATATATATATATATATATATATATATATATATATAAAAGAAAAGACACACACAGACAGATGTACGATACATGAACGAATATGTCTGATAACATTCCCAGCCGCCATGATATGAAAGATGACACATGTCAAAGTCCATCCACTTCTCCTGTACAAAGCACCAACAGTATGTTACAAAGGCATGGAAGAAAAACAATCTCAAACCAGCAATATTACAGATAGTTAAAAATCGTAAAAAATTATTTTAAAAAATTTTCATGCTATGTTTTTTATTCAGTATATTTACATTTCAGCATAGCGTATTACACAAACTTCTGCTGTGACAAGAGGTATTCAGAGTTGAAAGTATACAACGTTTTTCAAAGCAACGTTTTACAAAGCTGTCACACAAACACTATGTGGTAAATACCGATGGACGTTTCTTGGTAATGACCATATGGGAAGAAACTGACATCAATTTCCATCGAAACCAAACTAACAGATAATATTGAGAACATATTTTTCTGGTGGTTAAGAGTTTTGTCTCGTCCGTCAGAGCGGAGCGATTTTATTCACATTACTTACGATGTTGAAGATTACATTCTACAATTTACATTCTTCGGAATCGCATTAACATACACGTTTTGTAGATATTTGTGCTATTTACATACTTTAAATACACACACGTCTGTATCATATCTACTATTTACAGGGAAGTCCGAAAAATCGAACCTTGCCTGGACATTATTTCTGATATTGTCATAAATGTTGAATGTGATAGATTAAGCTAACGGTGTCCTTTTAGCGCAGTTTTTGATAATCTGCCGGAAAATTGCTTTTCGTTTATCGCAGTACCAATGGGGTATTAAAGTCCACTATGAGATTCTGAGCACAAAACAGAACTTGAGGTTATCTCGCATTTGCGAAAACGAACATCTCTCTGGAGATTAATTAAGTAACATTTACAAGAAAATAAATAGCAGAGAACGGGAAAAGGAAATGTTGTGAGTTATAAAGGTAATAATGGCGACATGAAGTTCATTAAATGGCTCTTGTTTGGCACTAGTAGTACAAGGATAATACCTATTTTTAAAAACAAAATGTTGACGTTTCTTTTTCAGCTGAAAGTAAACTTGGTCACGAGTTAGATATGCTGTTCTTCAGTGATCTTCGTTTCGAATTCTGGTTTGATGTGGCTCTCCATGCTACTCTATCCTATGCAAGCTTTTTCATCTCCGAATAACTACTGCAGCCTACATCCTTCTGAATATGTTCATTTTATTCATTTCTTCGCCTCCCTCTAGGATTATTAACCCCCAAACTTGCCTCCAATAATACTGGTGATCCCTTGACATCTCGGAATATGTTCTATTAAACGATCTGTTTCTTTGGTCAAGTTGTGTCATAAAGTTCTTGTCTCCTCAGTTCTCTTCAGTACCTCCTTATTAGTTTCGTTATCTACCCGTATAATCTTCAACATTCTTCTGTAGCACTACATTTCGAAAGCTTCTATTCTCTTCTCGTCTGAACTGCTTGTCGCCCATGATACACTTCCAAACTTGGCTTTACTCTAGGCAAATACTTTCAGATAGAACTTCCTAACACTAAGAGCTATGTTCGATAGTAACAAAATTCTCTTCTTCAGAAATTCCTTCCTTTTCCTTTTCAGCCAAAATTTTATATCTTTTGTAATCAGCCGTCATCAGTGATTTTGCTACCCAAATAGCAAAACCTGTCTACTATTTATAGTGCGTCGTTTTCTAACCTAATTCCTTTAGAATGACCTAATATAATTCAACTACATTCTATTATCATTATTTTGCTTTTGTTTGTCGTATATCTTCCTTTCAAGATAATGTCTATTCCGTTCAACTGCTCTTCAGAGTCTTTTGCCGTTTCTGAGAAAACTACAATGTCGTCGTCAAAGCTTTTATTTCTTTTTCCTGAACTTTAATTCCGACTCCAAAGTTTTCTTTGGTTTTCTTTACTGCTCGTTGAATGTACGGTTTGAATAACATCGGGGATAGGCAACAATCCTGTCTAACTTCCTTCTCAACCAACGTTTCATGCTTCTCGACTTTTATTACTGGCGCCTGGTTTCTGTACAATTAGTAAATAGCCTATAGTTTTCCCTTGCTAGCTTCATAATTTCAAAGAGAAAATACCAGTCAGCAAAGTCAAAAGCTTTCTCTAGTTCTACAAATGCTGTAAACGTAGGTTTGTCTTCCCTTAACCTATTTTCTAAGAGAAGTCTGAGTGTCGGTATCGCCTCGACTCGCCGAAATCCAAACTGATTTCCCCGAGGTCAGATTCTGCCAGCTTTTCCATTCTTCTGTAAAAAATTTGTATTAGTTTTCTGTAACCATCACTTATTAAACCGGTAGTCGCGATAAGTTTCACCACTGTCAGCAACTGCGTTCTTTGGAATTACAATTGTTACATCCTTATCGAAGCCTGAAGATATTTCTCCTGTCTCATACATCTTGCATACAGATGGAAGAGTTTTATAATGTCTGACTCTCCCAAGACTATCAGTAGTTCTAACGAAATATCATCTACTCCAGGGGCCTTGTTTCGACTTAGGACTTTCAGAGCGCTGTCAAATTTTTCTCACAGTATCATATCTCCG
The DNA here is from genome assembly GCF_023897955.1 of Schistocerca gregaria. NCBI lineage: Eukaryota > Metazoa > Arthropoda > Insecta > Orthoptera > Acrididae > Schistocerca > Schistocerca gregaria. The sequence continues at coordinate 432,783,976 of NC_064920.1, read as the reverse complement.
TTTCATCTTCATCTTTGGTCACTTCCATTTCTGTAATATTGCCTCCAAGTTTATTTCCCTTGTATATACCCTCTATATACTCTTTCCATCTTTCACCTTTCCCTTCTCTTTTTAGGACTCGTTTCCCATGAGAGCTCAAGATATTCATACAGCTGCTCCTGTTTTCCCCAAAGCATTCTTTAGTTTTCCTGTTGGCGGTATCTACCTGAAATGCTCTTCCAAATTCGTACATTTGACTTCTAGCCATTCTTGCATAGTCCTTTTGCACTTCCTGTCGACCTGATTTTCTAAATTTTTGTATTCTCTTTTATTGTCTGTATTTTGCCGTTTCATCAGCTAAATTAGATATCTCTAGCATTTCCGAAGCATTTCTACTAGTCCTCATCTTTTCACCTACTTAATCCTAAGCTACCTTCACTCTCAAAGCGCCCCTTTATTATTCTACCATATTGCTTTCCCCTGTTCTTGTCAATCGTTCCGTAATGCTCCCTCTGAAACTCTCGGCAGCTTCTGGTTCTTTCAGTTTATCCAAGTGACATCTCCTTAAATTCTAACCTTTGTGCAGTTTCTTCAGTTTTAATTTACAGTTCCTAAGCAATAAACTTAGGTCAGAGTGCACATTTGCCCCTGGAAATTTAAAACCTGTTTTCTAAATATATGTCTTACCGTTACACAGGGTGATTTTTTCCACTGTGTATGAATTCTAGGGATTGGCAAATGATAGGATACGGGACAAAAAAGGTCTAACGACGTCCGGAAATGCATGATTTCCATGCTAGTGACTATTTATTCAGTTATACGTTGCTATAGGGACTGCGATCTAATACGAGCTGTACCAGGCAGCCACAGTTACAATATGTTTTGAAAATAGTTTTTCACGTGTCTCAACGGAAGCGTGTATTCTCCGCAGAATGTTCTATCTTACACATTCACATCGGTCAGGTTGCACTCGAAGTGTCAAAGGTGTCTCAACGGAAGCGTGTATTCTCCGCAGAATGTTCTATCTTACACATTCACATCGGTCAGGTTGCACTCGAAGTGTCAAAGACGGCATGAATACGCTTCTGCAGTATCTCCACATCTGGAATGCGCAGTGTATAAACGATACTTTTGCGATGGACCCATGACCGGAAATCACATAGGTTGAAATCCGGTGAACGAGCAGGCCTTGCAATAGGACCCCTTCGTCTGATCCATCGACTAAGGAAGACATGATGAGATGCGTCAGGACGTTAAGGGCGAAGTGGGCTGGAGCACCACCATCAAGCAGCCACTAACTCTTCGAATCATCAACCGCAGAGGAGGCAGTCAGTCGCAGGAAATGCCGATAATTCCGGCCTTCTAGGCGACACGGCCCAACATACCGGCTGGACCGATGCTGATGATCCGCTGTCATCATATCACGGGGGCTCTGCATACAATCCCACAGATAACCGTTAAGAAAGTTGAAGAGGTGGCCTCATCTGTGAGTAGGATGGATGACACAAATCCCGGTATCGTGTTTGTATAGAGAGGAAACCACTGACTAACTGCTCCCGATGTGGAAAGCCTTTCGCTAGTAAGCTTTGCACACGCTTTAAGTGATGGGGGTAGGAACGATTTTCCCAAGGGATATCCGAGTACTGATTAACTTCTTCAAAGAACTCAAGAACTTGGCATGTTACATTGATGGATGGGTCACAGGGAAAACTAACAAGACGGAACGAAACATGACACTTAGAATGAGTTCGGACAGAAACTACACGACATGATGGGCGCCAGAACAACAGGAATAACAGGAGAAACTTTACTATCCTTTGGGTCTGAAGAAACTTTGAATTTCTGGTCAGCCGACGAGAAAGTTATGATTCAAGTATAGGGCTTGCAGCCGTCCTCTAACACCAACCTCGCCACCATACTTCCACCAAACTGTAACTGTAGTTTCCATTGATAATAATCACCTAGTATAAAGGTGTTTAAAGATGATAAAGGGACCAAGGAACATATATTATTTCCGCAATATACGCCCATGCGCAAATTACGAAGCAACTGCGCGTAACAGCGCGTTTCTTATTGTAAGAAAATGTTGCGAACAGCCTTAAGCCTGCCTCCTCTTCAACAGGAGGTAGGCTAAAGGCTGTTCACTATATTTTCCTTCAGCATTTTTTTTTATTATTATTATTTTTGAGTCCTCTGGTTTGATACATCGCGTCACGATTTTCTCTCCCGTGCCAGCCTCTTCATTACAACCTACATCCCCAATTATTTGTTTCGTATATTTCAATCTTTGTTTTCCACTACAGTTTCAACACACTAAACCTCCATCCACTGCCACACAGGTCATTTTCCGACATTTTAAGACATGTTGCATCAGCCTGTTCTTTCTTCTTGACGCTCTTTTCCAAACGTTCCTTTCTTCGACAATTCTACAAAGTACTTCCTCATTCCTTATCATTTCATCTAATTTTTTACATCCTTCCATAGCATCACATCTCAGACGCTTCGATTCTTTCCAATGCCGTTTATGACATCGTCTATTTCTTCGACAATTCTACAAAGTACATCCTAATTCCTTATCATTTCATCTAATTTTTTACATCCTTCCATAGCATCACATCTCAGACGCTTCGATTCTCTCCTCTTCCGTTTATAACATCGTTCACGATACACTATCACTCCATCATGAGCTCCAGATGTACATTCGCAGAAATGTATTCTGCAGATGAGGGTCGATGTTTGATGCCAGCAGACTTCTCTTGGTTCGAAGGGCCTCCTATGTCTGTAGTAATCTGCGTTTTGTATCTTCCTGTTTTCTTCTGTCATGTATTATTTTGATTCCAGCGTAGCAGAATTCCATAACTTCGTCTTCCGCGTGCTCACCAATTTTGCTGTTAACTTCACATTTCTGCAAGTCATCATTACTTTCTTATTCCTTCAGTTCACTCTCCCTCTATAATTTGTATTCATTAGTCCATTTATTCTGTTCAACAAATCCTGTAAATCTTCTTTAGGGTCACTGAGGATAGCAGTGTCATCAGCGTCTCTCATATAGATATGCTTTCACTCTGAATTTTACTCCCACTCATTAACTTTTATTCTATTTCCTTTATTGGTTCTGCTATATGCAAATTTGAAATGGAGCCAACAGACTGCACCGAGGTCTTACATCCTTTCTAATCCGAGGCTTTCGTTCTTTGTCTTCCATTCTTAACGTTTCCTCTTCATTCCTGTACATATTGTATTTTCATCGTCTTTCCCTATAGCTCACTCCAATTGTCTCAGATTTTTGAACGTGATGTACCATTTTACATTGTTGAACGCTTTCTCTAGGACGTCAAATCTTATGAAGGTGTCTTTCTTTCCTTTAAATCTTGCTTCCATTACGATGCACAATGTGTGAACAGCATCTGTGGTTCTTTTATCCCTCTGAAACCAGCCTCATAATTATCTAAAAGATTCGTCAGTTATCTTTTCTATTCTTTAGCAACCCGGATGCATGACCTGTTAAGTTGACACTGCGGTATTTCTCGAATTTATCTGCCCTTGCTACCCTCGACTGAGCGAGGTAGCCCAGTGGTTAGCACGCTGGACGCTCAGTCGGTTGGATGACGGATCAAATCTGCGTCAGACCCCCCTATTTAAGTTTACCTTTACTTCAGCCTATTACCTAAGGAAAAACCAAGGATGGATCTTCCACTCCCGCCCCTCCCTTTCCCCGCTTAATGGGAGCGTATGCTTTAATGGTTGTCGACGGGACCTTAACCACTAATCTTCTTTCCTTCATTCATTGCTAAACTCGGGGTCGTGTGGATACTTTTCCCAAAATGTGACAGTAAGTTTCCAGTCTCATATATTCTACAAATCAACTTGAGCAGTCATTTGGTAGGCACTTCCATAAAAGAGTATAGAAATTCCGAAGTAATGTTACCTATCACCACGGCCTAATTTCATCACACGTCTCCCAAAGCTTTCTTACTATCCGCCTCTAAAAATAGTTCCCTAGTGTGTTCCACTTCGGTACCTATCATATCAGACGTTTTCACGCCCTCGTACTAGTTTCCAATGTACCCTTTGCACATATGATTGCCTCTACTAATAATGGAATTCCTTTATCACACTTAATGTTGGCGCCTTTCATCTTAATCTCACCGAAGGCTTGACCTTTCTAACGCTGCATCAGTGATTCGGCGATCATTTCTTTTCTGATAAGCTGTCATATTTTATGAAACCATTTCGGCTTAGCTTTCCTATACCGTTTGATTATTTCGGTTCATATTTAACTGCTGTGTTTCTATCTTTCCCTGAACATTTTTATACCTCCTTTTTCGTCGAACAAATTAAGAGTTTCTTCTGTTGCTCATGGTTCTCCACAGTTACCTACCTTGTGTCTGTGTTTGTCAGTCCAACTTCTGTGAGTGCCCATTTTAGAGACTTTCATTCATCTGCAAATATACTGCCAAATGTTGTATTCACTAACGCAGTAAGGCCTTAGAGAACTTCAAATGAATCTCACCATTCCTCATTACTTCTGTATCCCACTTTACCCCACATTGATGCTTCCAGATTATTCTTTCAAAATTCTGTCTGCATTTGTGCACAATTAAAGTGTGGTCCGAGTCAAGAAGTGGATTACGGAGTAAAAAGTAAAGTGTGCTATTAAGAAAAGCTCAGTTTTCGTTGTTCATAACTTCATACCAGTGTCTGAGTTCAATGAGTACAGCACCGAAGATGATCACTATGTGATCGAAAATCCATTCTGCTATTAATAAAACATCAATATTAAGACCAACGTTGACCTTCCTTTTAATTTCTGTTAATGTCTCCCTGACACATAAGCAGTACTTCATTGATAAGTTTTTTATTTTGCGTCTCTACAAAATGACGTTACTTTCATCTTCCACAGGTTCTTTAACACGACAAATCGTGGTGATGTAGAACAATACATTTTTCATTCACATTGCAAATTAGTTTGTAAAAATGGCTACATGTTGAACAGTAAAAGATTTTTCTTTTTTTTAATATACAGATGTAAGATGGTAATTCCTACCCACCACGTTTTACACGTTATAGTAATTCTTCTATGGTATAGAGGAATTGTGAAGGAGGAACTTTTTCTGTTAGTTTTTAAATTTTTCTTCGCTGTCTGGCATTTTTATAGCACTAGGTAAATCATCAAACGTTTTAGCTGCAGCATTTTGAACCCCTTTTCGTGCTAAATACAACCTTAAATGTGGAGTAAAGAATGTCATTTTTCTTCTGGTACTGTATTTACGTATATCATTGTTACGTTTGAACTGTAGTGGATTATTTGCAACAATCTTCGTGACGGAATAAATATACTATCTAGTAGGAGTCACACTGCCCAACTTGTTAAACAGATGTCTACAAGATGATCGTAGGTGATGAGTTACCCCAGAACATTATTCGATATGACATTGCAGAATGAAAATACATAAAATGTGTCAACCTACTAATTTGTCTGTCCCCAAAAATTTGCAGTGATTCTGAGTGCAAAAGTGGCTGTACTCAGTGGTTTCGGAATTTCCAAAACGTGCTTTTCCCAGTTTAAATGTTCATTAATATGTACACATCAAAAATTTGAAATTTCCCGTCCTATTCATTATTTTCTCACCATGTGCCAAACTTATCTTTCGTGTCGTATCTCTGGATGTGCCGAACTGAATATGTTACGTCTTTTTATAAAAGAGGGAGAGACCTTACGAAAAGCACCAGTCAACGTTGCTTTTAAGTACATGGTTTACCATTTCTGCTGTTTCTTTATGTATATAATACAATACAATTGACTACAATATTAGTGTCATCTGCGGAAAAACTAATTTTGCCTGTGTATATTAGATGAAAGATCGTTCACATACATAAGGAAAAATAATGTAACTAAGGCAGTCTCTGGGGAACCCCTGTATGATTTCTATAGTCTGAATTACGTCCCCAGGCTACATTGGCTGAGTTACTTATTACAACGTGGTGTATTTTTTTGATTAGATATTACATTATTCATTGGTTGGATATACCATCAGTCCCATTAAACATTATTTTATCCAGGAGAATACTGTGATACACACAGTAAAGTACCCAAGGTAGGTAGTAGAAAATACCTACTGGAACTGTTTAATTACTTCATGTTTGTGAAGTGAAAGAATAACCAGCAAACAACTCTTCTGAAATCCAAATTGTGATTTGCTGAGGACATATTTGTTGACAGGATGAGCTACGATTCTAGAATACATCACATTCTCAAAAAGCTTATAAAATATCGTGGGTGATATATGCAGTGCTAGATTTTGATACTGATTGACAGTTCATACAGTAAACAGTTTTTTAAGTTCAGTTGTTAAAACTATTAAATATAAATCCATTGTAGCTTTATTTATTTTATTATAGACCCACAAAAGCGGTTTCGTAACTTTTTGCTTGGGACTTCTTGTATATATAAATGTTGTGTCATATGGTGGAAAGAATAGTTATAGAACGCCGCATAGTAGCAGTTGGCGAGGCTAGGCAAAATTCTCAGTCCTCCTCCATCAATAAAATAAACAGAACATCATAAATGATGAACGTAACGTGTGTGCTAAAATCACGAGCTGACACCACTTTACTGATTAAGATATGTGCTTGTCGGCCTATGTCATGCAACAGACATTACTCCGAGGACTTAGCCTAGACGCGCAAACTGTTGCTCTGCGGTATTGTTAACCGCTTCCTGTACCATATAACATCGCACTTACACTGGAGCGCCAAAGAAACTGATACAGGCAAGCGCATTCAAAAACAGAATTCGGTGCTGTGGTCGCCAATGCCTGTATAGGATAACAAGTGTCTGGCGCAATTGTTAGATCGGTTATTTCTGCGAAAATGGTAGGTTATCAAGATTTAAATGAGTTTGAATGTGATGTTATAGTCGGCGCATGAGAGATAGGACACAGCAAAAAAATGGTTCAAATGGCTCTGAGCACTATGGGACTCAACATCTTAGGTCATAAGTCCCCTAGAACTTAGAACTACTTAAACCTAACTAACCTAAGGACATAACATACACCCATGCCCGAGGCAGGATTCAAACCTGCGACCGTAGCAGCCCCGCGGTTCCGGACTGCAGTGCCAGAACCGCAAGGCCACCGCGGCCGGCGGGACACAGCATCTCAGAGGTAGCAATGAAGTGGAGGTTTTCCAGTACGACAATTTCACGAGTCTACCGTGAATATCAGGAATCCACAACACATCAAATCTCCGACATGACTGCGCTCGTTACAAGATTATGCTAGAACGGAACCCACGACGTTTGATGAGGATCATTCAGCGTGACAGAGGAGCAATCCTTCTTGAAATTGATGTATATTTGTATTCTGGGCCATAAACAAGTGTCAGCGTGCGAACCATTAAACGAAACATCATCAACATAGGCTTTTGGGGCCAAAGGCCCATGTGTGTGCTCTTGATGACTGTACGACTCCCCTGGGCCCGTCAAACCGACATTGGATTGTTTATGACTGGAAACATATTTCCTGGTCGAAAGAGTCTCCTTTCAAACTGCATCGAGCGCATGGAGGTGTACATGCATGGAGACAACCTCATAGACGCTGTGTGTCAGCAGTGGGCTGTTCAAGCTAGTTGAGGCTCTGCAATAGTGTATGGCTTATGCAGTTGGAGTCATATACGTCTAGATACGACTCTGACAGGTGACACGTACATGAGCATCCTGTAAGAACCCGTCTGATCATCTGCATCCATTCATGTCCATTGTGCATTCCGACAGACTTGAGCAGTTTCAGCAGGACAATGGGATACTGCACACGTCCAGAACAGCTACAGAGTAGCCCCAGAAACGCTCTTCGGAGTTTAAGCACTTCCGCTGGCCACCAAACTCCGCAGACATCAACATTATTGAGTATATCTTGGGTGCCTTTTCGGAAAAGATCTCCACCTCCTCGTTGTCTTATCGATTTATGGACAGTCCTGCAGGATTCATGGTGTCGGTTCCCTCCAGCACAACATCAGAAATTAGTTGAGTTCATGCCACGTCGTGTTGCGGCAGTTCTGCGTGATTCCCGGGGCCCTCCACGATATGAAGTAGGTATACAGGGTGGTTCATTGATCGTGACCGGGCCAAATATCTGACGAAATAAGCGTCAAACGAAAAAAACTACAAAGAACGAAACTTGTCTAGCTTGAAGGGGGAAACCAGATGGCGCTAAGGTTGGCCCGCTAGATGGTGCTGCCGTAGGTCAAACGGATATCATCTGCGTTTTTTTAAATGGGAACCCCCATTCTTTATTGCATATTCATGTAGTACGTAAAGAAATATGAATGTTTTAGTTGGACCACTTTTTTCGCTTTGTGATAGATGGCGCTGTAATAGTAGCAAACATATGGCACAATATTTTAGTCGAATAGTTGGTAACACGTAGGTTTTTAAATTAAAATGCAGAACGTAGGTAAGTTTGAACATTTTATTTCGGTTGATCCAATGTGATACATGTACCTTTGTGAACATATTTCTGAGAACGCATGCTGTTACAGCGTGATTACCTGTAAATACTACATTAACGCAATAAATGCTCAAAATTATGTCCGTCAACCTCAATGTATTTGGCAGTACGTGTAACGACATTCCTCTCAACAGCGAGTAGTTCGCCTTCCGTAATGTTCGCACATGCATTGACAATGCGCTGACGCATGTTGTCAGGCGTTGTCGGTGGATCACGATAGCAAATATTTTTCAACTTTCCCTACAGAAAGCAATCCGAGAGCGTCAGATCCGGTGAACGACGAACAATCCACTTGTCATGAAATATGCTATTCAAAACTGCTTCAACCGCACGCGAGCTATGTGCCGGACATCCATCATGTTGGAAGTACATCGCCATTCTGATGTAGTGAAACATCTTGTAGTAACATCGGTAGAACATTACCTAGGAAGTCAGCATACATTGCACAATCTAGATTGGGAATCATCTTTCCTCCCATAATGCCGCACTATACATTAACCCACCAAGGTCGCTGATGTTCCACTTGTAGCACCCATCGTGGATTTTCCGTTGCCCAATAGTGCATATTATGGCGATGTTGGTGAATGACAGCAGCTAAAACACCTACGTGGGCATCATCATTTGTTGCAGGTCGTGGTTGACGTTTCACTTGTGGCTGAACACTTCCCTTAAATAACGTAACTATCCGGCGAACGGTCCCGACACTTGGATGATGTCGTCCAGGTTACCGAGCAGCATACAAAGCACACACCCATTGGGCATTTTGATCGCAATAGTCATACATCAACACGCAATCGGCCTTTTTCCGAATTGGTAAGCGTTCCATTTTAACACGGTAATGTATAACGAAGCAAATACCGTCCGCATAGGAGGAATGTTACGTGATACCACGTACTTATAAGTTTGTGACTATTACAGCGCCATTTATCACAAAGCGAAAAAACATGGGGATTACTATGTAAAAAAAAACGTAGTTGATGTCCGTTTAACCTACGTCAGCGCCATCTAACGGGCCAACCATATCGCCATCTGGTTCCCCCTTCAAGCTAGACGAGTTTCGTTCTTTGTAGTTTTTTCGTTTGATGCTTATTTCGTGAGATATTTGGCCCGGTCACTATCAATGGACCACCCTGTACACAGGGTGTTACAAAAAGGTACTGCCAAACTTGCAGGAAACATTCCTCACACACAAAGAAAGAAAATATGTTATGTGGACATGTGTCCGGAAACGCTTACTTTCCATGTTAGAGATCATTTTATTACTTCTCTTCAAATCACACTAATCATGGAGTGGAAACACACAGCAACAGAACGTACCAGCGTGACTTCACTTTGTTACCGGAAATGTTCAAAATGTCCTCCGTTAGCGAGGATACATTCATCCACCCTCCGTCGCATGGAATCCCTGATGCGCTGATGCAGCCCTGCAGAATGGCGTATTGTATCACAGCCTTACACAATACGAGCAGGAAGAGTCTCTACATTTGGTACCGGTGTTGCGTAGACAAGAGCTTTCAAATGTCCCCATAAATGAAAGCCAAAAGGGTTGAGGTCAACAGAGCGTGGAGGCCATGGAATTGGTCCGCCTCTACCAATCCATCGGTCACCGAATCTGTTGATGAGAAGCGTACGAACACTTGTGCAGGAGCTCCATCGTGCATGAACCACATGTTGTGTCGTACTTGTAAAGGCACATGTTCTAGCAGCACAGGTAGAGTATCCCGTATGAAGTCATGGTGGCGAATCGAGGAAGTATAGTACATACTGACGAAACTAAAATGAGCTCTAACATGGAAATTAAGCGTTTCCGGACACATGTCCACATAACATCTTTCCTTTATTTGTGTGTGAGGAATGTTTCCTGAATGTTTGGCCGTACCTTTTTGTAACACCCTGTATAGAAGAAGACGCACTTCAAAGTTGCGAAACAGGTCTATAATCGAATAAATACAGCTACAGCGCACTAATGGACTTTTCATTCAGTTTTATATTTAATAATTTTAACAACTGTGTATAAAAATCTGTCATGTATATTTACTTTAGTTGTGGCTACTCCATTATCTTGACGAGCAGGGTTTGGGGTGGTCAAGATAAATGATACACCCTGTACAGCCACCTATCAGTATGACCGACATCCTGCGCGTAGGTGCACAGAACACTGGCGCACGTGGCGCGGAAGTCGGTCACGGGTGCCTGAGACCGATTCTCTGGCCCGGCCGGCCACTCGCAGCGCCGTATATTTTGCGCTGCGGGCAGACGCGAGCAGTATCGGATTGGCGCTCAGTGTCATGCCCCCGGGAGCGCCCCAGTGGGGCTAATTGGAAGGTTATTTAGTAATCGGCAGCCCATATCGATTGCGGTCGCCCGCCCACCCCCAGGTACTCTGACGTCACGGCTTCCCCGTCACCTGCAGCAGCCGAGAACGCCCCTCTCGGGCGCGGCGTTGTTCCCTTCGATTAGCTGATAACTTCGTCAGCACGCAGCACAAAAGCCGGCCCGTCAGTGCCAGACCTCGTGGCCGATAGCTGCAGTAACCTCTAAACTTGGTAAAATGCAGTATCGCTTTTATGTAGCTTCTTAGCAGCAACTTTCTCAGTCAGCGTTACCGTAAACAGACTAAACACAAAAACAAGATATTCACCGACAAACAAGGTTTCTGTCGTTAATATTTCTGTACAAACATCGAGTTTTTTGTCTGTTGCCTCACGAGAACCATTTCGAACAAAACAAACATGGCGACACGAACAAACTTGAGCCAGTGTTTTTCATTAAGTAACAAGCAAACATTGACTTTAGCTACATCTCGGAAATGTTAAACTATTCAATTCTTACTAAAAGATTATCTTAAAAGATCGAAGAGCGTTTTAATGCAGTGAATTCTGTGTTTGGAGTGGTCAGTTCAGAGGGATAGCTGACTTTTTCATTAGCTTCAAGAAATCTACAGAAAGTGTTCCATTCCTTCTCCCATTCATTCGTAAAAACGACCTGTTCACAGATCTTCGAACTCTTGGAAGGCCTGAGCCGGTTTCAGTTCCGTGTTGATACCACGTTTCCTACAGTAACTCCTTAGCTGTATTCACAGATAAAAGTTGCAGGAGGATAAGGTCGACCGAGTGTACAAGCTACGTGAAGAATCCTCCACTGTTTGTTTATCTCTCGTTCTACACATCGGTCAATGCATTCAGAACCACATGGGCAATAAAAAGTAAAATGCTACTACGTATAAATCATAAACTCCTGGAAATGGAAAAAAGAACACATTGACACCGGTGTGTCAGACCAACCATACTTGCTCCGGACACTGCGAGAGGGCTTTACAAGCAATGATCACACGCACGGCACAGCGGACACACCAGGAACCGCGGTGTTGGCCGTCGAATGGCGCTAGCTGCGCAGCATTTGTGCACCGCCGCCGTCAGTGTCAGCCAGTTTGCCGTGGCATACGGAGCTCCATCGCAGTCTTTAACATTGGTAGCATGCCGCGACAGCGTGAACGTGAAGCGTATGTGCAGTTGACGGACTTTGAGCGAGGGCGTATAGTGGGCATGCGGGAGGCCGGGTGGACGTACCGCCGAATTGCTCAACACGTGGGGCGTGAGATCTCCACAGTACATCGATGTTGTCGCCAGTGGTCGGCGGAAGGTGCACGTGCCCGTCGACCTGTGACCGGACCGCAGCGACGCACGGATGCACGACAAGACCGTAGGATTCTACGCAGTGCCATAGGGGACCGCACCGCCACTTCCCAGCAAATTAGGGACACTGTTGCTCCTGGGGTATCGGCGAGGACCATTCGCAACCGTCTCCATGAAGCTGGGCTACGGTCCCGCACACCGTTAGGCCGTCTTCCGCTCACGCCCCAACATCGTGCAGCCCGCCTCCAGTGGTGTCGTGACAGGCGTGAATGGAGGGACGAATGGAGACGTGTCGTCTTCAGCGATGAGAGTCGCTTCTGCCTTGGTGCCAATGATGGTCGTATGCGTGCTGGCGCCGTGCAGGTGAGCGCCACAATCAGGACTGCATACGACCGAGGCACACAGGGCCAACACCCGGCATCATGGTGTGGGGAGCGATCTCCTACACTGGCCGTACACCTCTGGTGATCGTCGAGGCGACACTGAATAGTGCACGGTACATACAAACCGTCATCGAACCCATAGTTCTACCATTCCTAGACCGGCAAGGGAACTTGCTGTTCCAACAGGACAACGCACGTCCGCATGTATCCCGTGCCACCCAACGTGCTCTAGAAGGTGTAAGTCAACTACCCTGGCCAGCAAGATCTCCGGATCTGTCCCCCATTGAGCATGTTTGGGACTGGATGAAGCGTCGTCTCACGCGGTCTGCACATCCAGCACGAACGCTGGTCCAACTGAGGCGCCAGGTGGAAATGGCATGGAAAGCCGTTCCACAGGACTACATCCAGCATCTCTACGATCGTCTCCATGGGAGAATAGCAGCCTGCATTGCTGCGAAAGGTGGATATACACTGTACTAGTGCCGACATTGTGCATGCTCTGTTGCCTGTGTCTATGTGCCTGTGGTTCTGTCAGTGTGATCATGTGATGTATCTGACCCCAGGAATGTGTCAATAAAGTTTCCCCTTTCTGGGACAATGAATTCACAGTGTTCTTATTTCAATTTCCAGGAGTGTATTATGCTTTTGAGCAGACTCTATAGTTGTTCTAGACGAGTTCGACACCGTGTGATTTTATCAATAACATCAAAAAAATATTGTTCAAGTAATAACTAAAAGTGTTACCGATAAAAGTTACGGTCAGACATTTACTCGAAGAAACCATTGTCAATGCATCCCCAAATGTTTTGGAGACCCTCTGTATAGCAATTACGCAGTGTCCGTTACTTATTTTCACAATACTGATGAGTATAAGCAACAGGAAAAAGTAATTCCGGCTGGTTCAGGGATTTTCTCTGCCTCGTGATGGCTGGGTGTTGTGTGTTGTCCTTAGGTTACTTAGTTTTAAGTAGTTCTAAGTTCTAGGGGACTGATGACCATAGATGTTAAGTCCCATAGTGCTCAGAGCCATTTGAGCCAAAAGTAACTCAGTTTGAAAGCAGGAAAAATCAGTAACAAGCAGTTATTAACTGCTATTAAATAACAAGTTTATAAATTAAAATCCATATGTGGGTTAGAGGCAATCACCTTGCGATAGTAGACAATGAATAATAACTAGCCTTATAACATTTTAGACGGATATTTGGAGAAAGGTGGAGATGTGAAATTGGGTAAACAGAGAGCGTGATTTAATAGACTTAAATGGCTTTTGGCGAATATATTCATTACATGTTGCACCGTTCTTTCCCTACACAGTTTTCAAACACTATTCTCTGTCTCATATACAACTTGTCACAATTACGATATTGTTCAACATTTGCAATGTACCGATTTGAAATGTCCACCTAGATGATTTTTCATTTCAACTAATAAGAAGTTAATGATATTAGTAACGAACTATAATGTAACATACAGGTAATTCTGCACGTGGTAATCGACGTATTAACTAGGTAACCATCTCCTAAAGGGCAACTGAGCGAGGTGGCGCAGTGGGTAGCACACTGGACTTGCATTCAGGAGGTCGACGGTTCAAACACGTGTCCTTGCATCCTGATTTACGTTTTCCGTAATTTCCTTAAATCGCTTCCTTTGAAAGGGCATGGCAAATTTCAGTCCATAATCATAGCTTGTGTTCCGTCTCTAATGACCTAGTTTTCGACGGGACGTTAAATGCTAATCTCCTCCTCCTCCATCTACCTAAAGAGCAGTTTACTGTGTGACATTCCTGATAATTGCAGAGGCAACCTGCAGCAAGAATTACGTCTTAGTGATGGTGGCATAAAATTAATTTAGAAAAAAAAATAAGGAAATTATGAGCCGCTGATACTAAGTTTCTCGTAAAAGGCAAGTTTTTCTACTTCCTACGGTACATTAAGTAAGAGAACCTCTTTGACTGCAGTTATTTGGCTGTTCGTTGCCGGAGAGACGTTAAAATTAAATTGTAAATCTGAAGAATGACTTGTTTCAGGAAAGTCTGATAGCACAGTTGTTCCGCAGCTAAAAAAAAAAAAAAAAAAAAAAAACAATTCTGGTGCTGTTGTTAGTGTTTTTTGACCCTTTGTTTTAAGACAGTTTGGAGTTTAGGCTCTTAGATTATTGATCTGAAACTATATGTTATAATTCGTGACTCTGAGTTTCTTTTCCTCACAGGAAAATCCAAACTCTTTGTATTATATTCCGAAAAAGTTATTTTGTGGACAGTCTGAAAATAACTTTGCAATTATTTTACGTTCGCGTAGAGTAGTAAAATCCTTACGATTGTTGAAACTTCCTGGCAGATTAAAACTGTGTGCCGGACCGAGACTCGAACTCGGGACCTTTGCCTTTCGCGGGCAAGTGCTCTACCAACTGAGTTACCCAAGCACGACTCACACCCCGGCCTCACAGTTTAACTTCTGCCAGTACCTTGTCCTTACGATTGAATGTGTTCTATATCCTTACACACCTTTTAAGTGCCTACCTTTCTGTTTTCGTTGTTTTGTTTTCACGAGCCGAGTGTTCCTCCAGGAAACATTCTCCCCATTTTCCACGATTTAGTCTTCTTATTCCTGTCTACTGTATCAGTTTTTTTCTTTTCATTTCCTGTAGTGTGGCTTTTCGCCGGTGGATTTGGATTCCATGTCACATAGCTTTTGAATCAAGTAAATGTATTTTAAGTGAATTTTATTTAATTTTTATTCAGCTGTAACTCCAGCGACCTCATGCTGATGAGTTATTTTCTACCATCTGATTTAGTTTAGCTCTGTCGCTACATTTGCATATCATACTGTGAAATCAGAGACGGATGTTTACTGTGCACTGTACAATTTAAGTCTTGCATCATGTTTCTGAATAAGACACTTTATCTGTTTGGCAAGTTGACTGTCTCTCGATCTTTCGTCCGTTTCGTGTACACTATTGGATCGAATGTATCCCTACACCTAATTGTAGACATTAATAGGAGGTGTGTTCACCCTTCGCCATTATTACTCTTGATCTCTGTTGGGGACGCTTTCCATGACGTATCTGAACGTCTGTGGATGACGGTATCCCGTTACTCCCCAAGAAACGAAACCAGACAAGGTAGATATTCTCGACGCTGGGGTCTGGAGGTAATACGAGGTTCTAACTGACCTCGACGGTTTTCCATTGGACTCAGGTCGGGACTCTGGGTAGGCAACCACATTTCAAGATGTTTACAGTCCCCAAACCATTACCCTGCAGATGTTGCTTTATGACATGGTGAGCTGTCGTGCTGATGCAATCTCCGAATCGATCCTCTACTATACAAGTTACACAGCGATGAATAACGTGTTCTGTCTTTCTGCACTTAGCGATGTTTTAAGGGCATTAAGGTGAACACACCCTAACCACGGAAACTACCACGTACTTTCTACCTCACTGTTGACGCTACACATGAGGGCAGGTAACTTTCTTCTGGCGTTCACCAAACACAAACGCTTGGATCAAATTGCCATTGCGTAATGCTTGATTCATCACTCGAAATCATCCAGTCACCCACTGTCCAGTACAGTCGCTATTTGTACAACATCAAGCATAACTTTCCACTGACTACAGAAATCTGTATCTTATGAGGACCACTGTGCCCCATACTTTTTAACTCCTTACGCACAGTCATTGCTCCGGCTGGACATCTGGTCCCTGCAGCTGTGCCAGGGAAGCAGCTGCCGCTGCGGCAGCTCGGCATGAATGAAACGATAAATTAGTTTGAACATTTGGTTTCGTGCTTCTTAATAACGCTGTCATGTTAAAACCTGCAGTTCTGAGGACCTGTAATGACAGCTGATGATTTGAATCGTACCGCTACCAGCCTAACTAGGACATAAGTGGTCATAACAGATTAACATAATATTTTCCTTTCGCGAAGTAAAGACTACGTAAAACACGTACAGCACAAAACCAGCTGAAATTGAACCATCGGATATGTGGCGTGCAACCACGTAGATCTTATTTATTTTCCTAACATTTCGGCCATTTTATTTTTCAACAGTTCCAGAGTGACCCGGTAGAGTAAGGGTATAGCATTTGATCCGCCCTTTTATAGTGTAAACACTTGGAGACTGTTCTGACTTGGAATTGAAAATTGATGCGCTACTTCTTCAAAAAAATGGCTCTGAGCACTATGGGACTCAACTGCTGTGGTCATTAGTCCCCTAGAACTTAGAACTACTTAAACCTAACTAACCTAAGGACATCACACACATCCATGCCCGAGGCAGGATTCGAACCTGCGACCGTAGCAGTCGCACGGCTCCGGACTGCGCGCCTAGAACCGCGAGACCACCGCGGCCGGCGCTACTTCTTGTTCCTCGAAAGTTTTCGCGGTGTGAACGTTAAAACATACGATTAGGTCTATTGCATTAAACTGCTGCACTTGGCTTGTCGTGGGAGTGGGATACTGTGTTGAAAATTACTAAAGTGGAACTGCTGCTCGTAACAGACATCGAAGAAGAGCAGTTTGTTGAAAGGTGATTAAAAGATGGTGTTGTCCATTTTTCGTGTTGGCAACAACAGAGACATCTCCAGTTATCGTGACAAAATCAATGAATGTTACATGAATACCTGCATAACATGTCCTGATCTGAATACTCTATACAGCTGCGCTTATGAGGTTTTTCCAGTGTCCAGTTTTGAATAGCCTCCTGCAGGGATTGTTGAAACTTTTGTAGTGGAAAATGTTCTGACACATGGTTCATTTGCGAATCCCAAGAGTATTTACGAATTTCACTCGCATATGCACCTGAGTTCGGCAAAAATGTAACCGCCATCTGCTAGTAATAAAGCAAAGAAATTACTTTCGATTTCAGCACAGAAATCTGAAAGAATAATTACAACATAAATTTGTTTTGAAACAAATTTATCGAATTTGTTACATCATCTAGGCAAGTTCCTGAATGAATCTGTACAATCTGATACCATTCAAAAAAGTATGTAAGCCATGATTTCTAGACGAACTTTGTCAAACTTATGAATAATAGTGTATTTGGAAAAACGATTCAAAAAAATGTGACAGATGCAGCACATAAGAGTAGCGACGTCCTGGTAATGCAGATCTGGGGCAGCTGCATTAATTGTCAAACCATGTTTTTAAATGAGTGCTACTTCTGACAAAATTTAGTTGACACTCAACTGAACAGGGTTAATGTGGCCTTTGATACACCCACTGCAGTAAATAACTATTTTGGATAGTTAAAAAACCTTTCTTACCGACTTTTATTACGGAATCATATTAAACAAATGTCTGGCAAATCATGTGGAACTAAGCTACACACAGACACCGACAGCTTAATCTATAACATTACAGCTCCAGATACTTACAAGGAAAGATTTCCAAATAAGTATAATTGCTTCAAGTTTTCCTGTAAATCAGGGTATAATTTTCCACTGGTAAACAAAAAGGAAAGCAACTGCCTTGCCGCAGTGGATACACCGGTTTACCGTCAGATCACCGAAGTTATGTGCTGTTAGGTGTGGCCGCCAGTTGGATGGGTGACCATCGGGGCCGCCATGCGCTGTTGCCATTTTTAGGGGAGCACTCAGCCTCGTGGTGTCAGTTGAGGGGCTACTCGACCGAATAATAGCGGCTCCGGTTACAGAAAATCATCATCACGACCAGGAGAGCGGTGTGCTGACCACACGCCCCTCCTATCCGCAAGCTGAGAATGACACGGCGGTCGGATGGTCCTGATGGGCCACTTGCGGCCTGAAGACGAAGACGGAGTGCCAAACAAAAAGGAGGTTATTGTAATGAAAGATAAAAAGAACTGTGATCCTATTACATAGTTTTTCAGTCTGCGAGGAAAAATGTGCGCTCTCACGATCGAGCCTCGATCCACAACATGCGGAGCAAAGTATAACAGTCTTTAGCTAATAGGAAAACCATTTTAATTTAAACTCTAGGAAGATATGTTGTCTGAAATCTTCCGATTTCAAGAAACACGAATGCCCTTCGATCGAAATTTATATAATTCAGTCTGTTTCTGGCCCAGAAATGTCCATCGTAATTGCTCAGATAGTGAAAACTTGAAAATATTCTACACTTTTAACTCTGAATATCCTTTATCGTGGATAAAGTGAGTTTAATAGTCTTTGCTGAAATGTAAAAACATTGAGTGTAAAAACGTTGTACTTAAAACCGTTGTATGAAAATGTGGAATGGAAATTTTAATAGATTTTTATACCCACAGTATTTTTTGTTTTTCATCTGATTCATTCTGTAATACATTTTTGCCATTCACGTAAGAAGGAAAACAGAATTTGATATTTTTCGTCTCTCTCTTACCAGCCGGCTGGCCTTATCAGACATCTCTATTGTTAGACGTGAAGAATTATCTCTTTAGTCCGCAGCGGCCTCCACAGCGTCCGTTTCTCTATGAATGCATATAAAATGTTTCACAGATGCGTGTGTGTGTATGTGTGTGTCTTTGTGTGTGTTAGTGAGTGTGTATGTTTAAGTGACGAATCTCGAGCATTTATACCTTTTGGAACATGGCACAAACATATGAGATTTGCAAGACTTATTCCCACAGTGCAGTGGGCCTTAGCCACTGTGAAGATGTGACCTGCTTGGAGGTATCAGCTACTGGAGGATATGTAAGTGTCAGCTACTGGGGAAAACTGTGTGCTTATCATTCCTCCTGTAATGTATTATAATATTTTTGCCCTTTTAAAATAGCCACTAAAGGGAGAGAGAAAGAGAAGAGTTGGAGGCATCGGGGGGGGGGGGGGGGGAGGGGAAGAGTACGGGGGAAGTGTGGGAGAGAGATAGGATATTCATTTAGGTTTATAAAACAAACAAATGATCATGTTGAGATGGATGCGAATACGAAATTAGGAGTAAAGACTTATAGCAGCCAGGATCGGCGAATTTCAGCGTTTATTTTGATTACCGGTTTGGGGGAACTATGCTGCGATCTGTAAAATATTAGACCGAAACAATAGGTGCAGTTGGATCAGATAAAATGTGGTGTGATACATTTTTATATAATGTGGATGTACACAGAAGCGACAAAGAAACTGGTATAGGCATGCATTTTCAAATACAGAGATATGTAAACAGGCAGAATACGGCGCCTATATAAGATCTGTTACTGCTGTTACAATGACAGGTTATCAAGATTTAAGTGCGTTTGAACATAGTGTTAGAGGCGGTGCACGAGCAATAGGACACAGTATCTCCGAGACACCGATGAAGTGGGGATTTTCCAGTACGACCATTTCATGAGTGCAACGCGAAAAATCAGGAATCCGGTAAAACATCAAATACCCAACATTGCTGCGGCCGGAAAAAGATCCTGCAAGAACGGAACCAACGACGACTGAAGAGAATCGTTCAACGTGACATAAGTGCAATCCTTCCGCAAACTGCTGCAGATTTCAATGCTAAGCCATCAACAAGTACCACCGTGCGAACCATTCAACGAAAGATCGTTGATATGGGTTTTCGGAGCTGAAGGCCCATTCGTGTAGCCTCGATGACAACACGACACAAGACTTTACGCCTCGCCTGAGCCCGCTAACACCGACATTGGACTATTGATACTGGGACTTGTTGCCTGGTCGAACGACTCTCGCTTCCAATTGTATCGAGCGCATGGACAACCTC
The DNA here is from genome assembly GCF_023897955.1 of Schistocerca gregaria. Taxonomy (NCBI): domain Eukaryota; kingdom Metazoa; phylum Arthropoda; class Insecta; order Orthoptera; family Acrididae; genus Schistocerca; species Schistocerca gregaria. The sequence goes on along the minus strand of NC_064920.1, from coordinate 432,763,809 downwards.
ATTAATCCATGGACCCTACATGTCAGCAGGGAACTGTTCAAGGTGTGGAGGCTCTGCATTTGTGTGAGGCGTGTGCAGTTGGAGTGATATGAAACCCCTGATACGTCTAAATACGACTCCGATAGGTGACACGTACGGAAGCATCTTATCTGATAAATTGCATCCATTCATGTCCACTACGCATTGGGAAATTCCATCAGGACATTGCCACACCCCACGCGTCCAGAATTCTACAGAGGCTCCAGTAACACCCTTCTGGGTTTAAACATTTCTGCTGGGCACCCAACTCCCCAGTCATGAACCTTATTGATCACATCTGTAATGTCTTGCAACGTGCTATACCGAAGAAATCTCTACCCTCTCGTACTCTTACGGATTTATGGACAGCCCTGGAGGATTCATGGGATCAGTTCCATCCAGCACTACTTCAGACATTATTTGAGTCCATGCCACGTCGTGTTGCGGCACTTATGCGTGCTCGCGGGTGTCCTGCCTGATATTAGACAGGTGTACCAGTTTCTTTGGCTGTTCAGTGTATATCACACTCCTTCTTCAATACATTTCAACGAATCTCAACCATGTGAACATTATATCGTGCCAGATCATACAAAGGCATTTCAAGAACAAGAAAACTATACTATGTCGACATGTCAGGTATAAAATTATCATTACATTAAATGCTGTGCATATTGCACCAGTTATACATGCTCATGTTCGTTCAATAGCTTAATGAAGGCTGAAATAATTATGCAAAATATACTGATGTTACAATCAAACACGAGATGGTACTGTAGTAGTAACGAACAAAAATACACTCCTGGAAATGGAGAAAAGAACACATTGACACCGGTGTGTTAGACCCACCATACTTGCTCCGGACACTGCGAGAGGGCTGTACAAGCAATGATCACACGCACGGCACAGCGGACACACCAGGAACCGCGGTGTTGGCCGTCGAATGGCGCTAGCTGCGCAGCCTTTGTGCACCGCCGCCGTCAGTGTCAGCCAGTTTGCCGTGGCATACGGAGCTCCATCGCAGTCTTTAACACTGGTAGCAAGCCGCGACAGCGTGGACGTGAACCGTATGTGCAGTTGACGGACTTTGAGCGAGGGCGTATAGTGGGCATGCGGGAGGCCGGGTGGACGTACCGCCGAAATGCTCAACACGTGGGGCGTGAGGTCTCCACAGTACATCGATGTTGTCGCCAGTGGTCGGCGGAAGGTGCACGTGCCCGTCGACCTGGGACCGGACCGCAGCGACGCACGCATGCACGCTAAGACCGTAGGATCCTACGCAGTGCCGTAGGGGACCGCACCGCCACTTCCCAGCAAATTAGGGACACTGTTGCTCCTGGGGTATAGGCGAGGACCATTCGCAACCGTCTCCATGAAGCTGGGCTACGGTCCCGCACACCGTTAGGCCGTCTTCCGCTCACGCCCCAACATCGTGCAGCCCGCCTCCAGTGGTGTCGCGACAGGCGTGAATGGAGGGACGAATGGAGACGTGTCGTCTTCAGCGATGAGAGTGGCTTCTGCCTTGGTGCCAATGATGGTCGTATGCGTGTTTGGCGCCGTGCAGGTGAGCGCCACAATCAGGACTGCATACGACCGAGGCACACAGGGCCAACACCCGGCATAATGGTGTGGGGAGCGATCTCCTACACTGGCCGTACACCTCTGGTGATCGTCGAGGGGACGCTGAATAGTGCACGGTACATCCAAACCGTCATCGAACCCATCGTTCTACCATTCCTAGACCGACAATGGAACTTGCTGTTCCAACAGGACAATGCACGTCCGCATGTATCCCGTGCCACCCAACGTGCTCTAGAAGGTGTAAGTCAACTACCCTGGCCAGCAAGATCTCCGGATCTGTCCCCCATTGAGCATGTTTGGGACTGGATGAAGCGTGGTCTCAGGCGGTCTGCACGTCCAGCACGAACGCTGGTCCAACTGAGGCGCCAGGTGGAAATGGCATGGCAAGCCTTTCCACAGGACTACATCCAGCATCTCTACGATCGTCTCCATGGCAGAATAGCAGCCTGCATTGCTGCGAAAGGTGGATATACACTGTACTAGTGCCGACATTGTGCATGCTCTGTTGCCTGTGTCTATGTGCCTGTGGTTCTGTCAGTGTGATCATGTGATGTATCTGACCCCAGGAATGTGTCAATAAAGTTTCCCCTTCCTGGGACAATGAATTCACGGTGTTCTTATTTCAATTTCCAGGAGTGTACATCGTGTCATATAAAGCATAATGGCAAAATATCGAACAAGAATTATACAATTCTACTATACAGTTTAGTTGTACATATGAAAAGAAGTAATTTGCCATCGCGGGGGTTATCACAGCGGTTAGCACACTGGGGAGGACGAAGATTCAAATCGGCATCCGGCCATTCTTATTTAGGTTCGTTAAATCGCTTAACGCAAATTCCGGGATGGTTCCTTTGAAAGAGCATGACAGATATCCTTCCATAAGCTTCCCTCATCCGAGCTTGTGCTCTGTCTTTATTTACCTCGTTGTCGACGAGAGATAAAACACTAATCTGCTCCTCCTTCTCCTCCTCCTCCTCCTCTTTAGTCTGCTGCAAGCTTGGTGGCAGCACTGAGTACTGTAATTTCTGCTTACGACAACACGGAGGAAAAAATTCTGTATATATAGTTATTCATAAATGTCTGTGGCGTATTACTAGATGGCTGCGTAAAAACTATGAGGTACACAAACAACAGTCACATATCAATGGATGCACCACCCCTGACACTGCAGGTATTCAGTATGATCACCGTTTGTAATGTGACAAAGGGCAATGTGATAGTCGAACATCTGCCTTATGCGTCCCAACGCGTAATGTTCGATATCAGGGATCGCATTCTTTATCTTTACTTGCCACTTTTCCAGATAAAATGGTAGTGGAAATAGGAACACGCGATCTTTGACGGTACCCATGTGCAATCGAAAACTCAGACAGTTTGGCACTGGTGTAATCACGAATGTCTGAAATAATGTGTGGTTGAATACCGTTTTATTTCAAAACGATGCATCCTGTGTCTTTTTGTGATTGTAGCATAAGCCGTAGCGGCAATACCACCAGGTGCACGAAACAAGTTACAGTTTTCTCAGCTAAGTCAATTCGTCCACAGTCTTTAGAAGAGACGTTAACTGTAGGCGAATCACGCATTTGTTTCACAATTTTGTGTGGATTTTCTGTGTCCCAAACACATTCATTAAGATTGTTCACCAAAGGAATTGGCCCTGGGGCGGCTGTAGCCATTATGAAACTCATGAAATGTATTCAGAGTTGCGAATATAGACAACCATCAGCTATATAATGGAATGATGACAATCAAAATTTGTACCCGACCAGGACTCGAATCTGGATTTCCCACTTATCACGAGTGGTCACTTTATAATTTTTATAGAGTTGATAATGTTACCTGATAGCGATTGGAAAGAACAACAAATCGCAAAGTATGGCGTTAAGGAAAGTAAACAAATGTGCAGCTGGGAATGAGCGCTTTCATGCGGCCATGGACAGCGCTCGCCCTATGGTATCAATTTTTAATTTTTTTTTATTTATTTGTAAGGTGGCAGAATAAAAGAAGGTCAGATGTGCACCTTACATGAGAGCTTTATACATCGCAACGGGAAGGTGAGTATGGCAAGTAACTTAATTAGGTGGTAATGAGCAAATTTGCCTAGCAGTATGTAATGCAAAAAGGGATGACATCCATTCGACAGCATTTAACCCACCGTTCCTATAATGCATGTTTGAGCATAAGGTGTCGCATCGTTGATGCCTAGTGGAGTTCGTTGTTAGTTTGTTCTCTGGCGGCGGCGTTCTCTGCCCACACCATGTCTGTCGAATCTCCTAAGAATATTCTTCGTTGTGGTACTGTTGACTTCAGTTTTGACTGGTGTTTAAGCAGATTTCTTAAAAACTCACGTTTGGTTAGTTTATATGATTCGTGTTAAACATGATCGTGTAGAAACTGTTTATTTTGATTCTGATTTGGATGCACTTTTTCAAAATTCAAATGGCTCCAAGCACTATGGGACTTAACATCTGAGGTTATCAGTCCCCTACACTTACTACTTAAACCCAAATAACCTAAGGACATCACACACATCCATGTCCGAGACCGGATCTGAACCTGCGACAGTAGCAGCAGTGTGTTTCCGAACTGAAGCGCCTAGAACCGCTCGGCCACAGAGGCCGGCGGATGCACTTTTTGTGAAGTTACAAGATCACTTCTTATTGAGTTGTTTCTCTAGTGACATTTACACATCGTGATAGTTCCGTCAGCCCGGTCGCCCTGGCAAAAGCGGCAAGAGAATATACTTTAGCTATAGTTTATAATCCTTCACCCGAAGTTGTCGGTTCATTTCTTAAGGCGGCGTTGCTTCCCTTTAGTCTTTCGACATATCCGGCGGGAATGAAAGTGTGCGCAACAACGCTTGCAATGTCGCAGTGGTATTCGAATCGTAGAAATGTGTGTTCAGCATAATATTCCTTCACAACTGAATGTTTGTGGCTACCAGATTCATGTTACATATGAAGGGCGGGAAGGAAGCTGATTTTCTTTGTAATAAACGTGGCCACCTGAGATCCACTTGTCATTTCCATGTTATGGTTTTAAGGTCGTCCTATGAAAAACGTTGTCCGTAGACATCAGTGGAATTAGCGTCCCCACAATTTGTTGCCAGTCTTCTTTCATTGTAGTGGACGTTCGAGAGACACTACATCCAATCCGCGCACCTCAAAAGACTACAACTGAATGATATTCTTTTCGTTCCCTGCCACATTCGATTATACTGAATGATCTGGCATCTCTTTGCTATCTAAATCGGTTTCCATCGGGATCTCAAAGCTTGAGTCACACTACCATTCGTTCTATAAATGGATTTGGGTCGTCATCCGAATCTGATACAATACGTACAGTTTCCCAGTATTTTTCCGATCTTTACCCTAGAGGGAATCAGACACTACGTCGTTTGTTGATTTTACTTCCCTCTTTCATAGAGCTGTTATACCAGCTCTGCACGAAAAGTTTTTAGGAACTTTTCACCATGATGAGATATGTGACATTGTAGTTCGTTCTGCTTCCCGCAAATCGACGGCTTGGATGGTCTTTACAAACAGTTTTATGTTCCGTTCTGGCCTTTGACAGGATATACGATAACATCTGTGCTGAATGGAGCTGTGCAAGCGGTACAAATCCCGCTTTCCTTTAAGGCCGGAAAAGTAGTTTTAATTCCTAAAAAGGCCAGACGTCTGTCCATGGATCAGAAACGAACGAAAACTTTACTCAGTTCTGATTACAAAATCGTAGCGCTGGAGATAAATAGCGGTTCGTAGGCTTTGTTTGTTGAAATTTTCGCTCATTGTTAAAGTTGTCTCCCGGGTCGTACTCTTCTGAGTCCACTTGCTGAATGTCGTTATCTCATCTCGACTTTCACTGTTAATGTGTTGGGAGTTTTACTTTAATTGATTTTTAATGGTGTGTTTGACCGAGTTAGTTATATTTTGTTGACAACTCTTGGTTTTAATGATGCTGCACGACGGATGCTCACCTTTCTAATTACTTGTATTTAGACGTTTATTGCCGTGAGTGATCCCTTTACTCCACCCCACAGAAGGGTGTTGAGCTGTCCTGAAATGGAGTCGTTATTCAAGCTGCTTCTGAAATCCCTACTCCAGTCCATAGCTGCTCGGTAGGATGGCTGCTCGTTCTTGGGAGAAAGGTTCCTGTCTGTGCCTATGCCAATAGTATTACGCTACTTCTCCGTACTCATGACGGCACAGTGATACTCCAGTACGTTTAAGTTGCATTTTGTCGTGTTACGGGTTAACGACTGGAAATGTCGATTACTCAGTTTGTCGAGATTTGACGTGACTAAGACTCCCTTGGCTGTGGCGGTTGCCCGCCACCGATATTGGGTGTTATTATTGACTGATGTCCCACAGAAATAGTTCCGTTAAATTGGAGTCCAAAACGGATAGGATTCAATGCGCGATTCTTAAACAGGAGCGTCGAGCCGTCTCGTAAGGTGCGGGCCTTAGAAAAGTTGTTGAGTAAAGCCTACTTTGTTGCAAAAATTTGCCTATTTCTGTGGCGATGCCCGGAAAGTTACAACGATTATCGGACAAATTTATCTGGCGAAACACATTTTCCGGGTACGCTATGAAGTTATGGCGAGATGCCGGCTGTTGGGTGGTTTTGGCCTCCCTGATGTTCGACACGAGGCTCCTGCTTCATTTCTTCGACGCACTATTTTAATGTGTCTTCACGTCTCCCAGATCACCTTTTTTCCTGTCGCCAACCATAGATCTTAACCCCTCCAGTAGATGTTGGTACGGTAAAATACTGGATTAAAGCATATTCGGGAATTTTTTATTTGTGGCAGTTTTTAGAAGTTCATATTCTTTCCCAGTCGTATCTCTTTGAATAAATGCTATCATGTTGCTGGAAGTTTACAAATCGCTTTCCTTCTGTGGAGCCGCCAGGGACAGAGTGAAAGAGTGTTTGGTCCAGTGTCAGCCTAGCTATTTTACCGATGGAAGTGACGTCCTCATGACACCAAGTAATTCATAACTTTGTCCACACTAATGTTCGACGTTTTCGCTTTGCACTTAGTGAGACAGAGCGATGCGGTCGTTAACCAAAAAACCAGTACGTTATGTCATCGGTCGTTCTTCTGTGGTCACAGACATTGGAGTTGACTCCCTTGACAACTGGTCTTTTTTCTTTTTTTAGTAAGTTCTATGGGACCTAACTGCTGAGCTCATCTGTCCCTATGCTTAAACACTAATTAATCCAACTTAAAATAACTTACTCTAAGGACGACACACACACCCATGCCCAAGAGAGGACTCGAACCTGCGACAGGGGGAGCCGCGCCAACCGTGGCGAGGCGCCCTACGTCGCATGGCTACCCCACGCGGCCAACTGGTCTTTCTTGGCAGGAGGACGCAAGCGGCTATCTCTGGTGCGATTCTCTTGCGTCTCAAATTGAGTCTTCTTTCACAGAGCGAAGAATAATACAGTTATATGGCTTGTCTGTCATTATGTTCATGACGGCTGCCCTTTACCAGGAAAACTTATGGATCATTGAACGTAGCAAAAGATGTCAAACTATCGAGCGCTTATTGCGAATATGGTGTATCACATATTTAAACGTCAAGGTGTTCGATGGTGAGCGAAGTCCCTTTTCTGTTGAATGTTTCATTCTTGTTACCTTTCTTTTGGTAAAATTTACAGAAAAATTATTTAGCATAGGGCATATACGTGAGAAGGTCGTGGGTTTTGACCCCATTGCATTTGTTCAATTGAAGAATATGTAAGATGCTCTATTTTTGGTTTACTCATTCTAGAATTGAAGACAATTGTATAAGTTGAAATGGCATGTTTAATGTCGCAATAATAGCACAAAAATACACGCATTCACACAGTTTCCAATGGGACTAAAAAAAAAATCAATTCTCAGGATAACGCAGCTCATCAACACCAAAACGTGAAATAATCCTAAACACAACAATATTAAATATTAACTCTCGGAAAGTTAAATTTTCCGAAACATGACAATGTTAAAGTTTAACTAGAAGTTTCTTTACAAAACTGTTCCTACATTTGAGTTATGATGTTGGTCAGTACTACGAAAATCGTCCTATTTCGGTTCAAAACTCGGTACTAGTTTTAGGATGACAATCAAATTTATGGTGGATGGTTAGTTATGTGACAAATTGTGCAAAGGATTACCCAGTTTACAGTTGACGCAAGCTGGTGAACCAACAAGTTTACACCTCTGCACGCGGTATTTACCTTAACTTCTAATGAACTGTCGTCTGCTAGGCCGCCCTTTTCAGCTGAAATTCCTATAAAACTAATTGCACCTTAGCTGAATTTTACAGCAGAAACTTTCCCTATGTTTCTCCCTATTTGAGAGAATATGTACTTATCCTTAGTCTTAGAATGCGGCGATTATCACGTGCATGGTTGGAGGAGCGTGCATATTATAATGCCCTCTCAGTTCTCGCAAGAACAATTAACTAATTGGCTGGTTCGTTTCCCCACAGTTGGACTCGCATTCGGGAGGACGACTGTTTAATCCCACGTCCGGCCATCCTGATTTTGGTTTTCGGTGATTTCCCTAAATCGTTCCAGGCAAATGCCGGGTTGGTTCCTTTCAAAGGGCACGGCCGACTTCCTTCCCCGTCCTTCCCTAATTCGATGAGACCGATGACCTTTCTGTCTGGTTTCCTTCCCCAAAACAATCCAACCCCAACCCACAGTTGGAGCGAAACGATGCTACAGCTGATTTATAGCTGGATATCAGCCGCTGTGAACGCAGTGTTCACACAAATTACTCCTCTGTGTCGTACAGATATTATGCACTCCATTCTGTACTTGACACCAGTTCAGAGAAGAGTCCACGAAAACTTACGTCTGGTCTTACTCATAGACGAACTGTCTCCCCATCTGGGTTCTTTCGTTCTTTCCGTCAGAGCTTTTATCGACCAATAGGAGCGTTCCTCTTATTTTGCGCAAGGTCCCTACAATTAAACTGCTCCAAGCCTTGGCTCTTTTCTCCTTCCTAGTGCGCTTCCGCCAATCGGACGCTTAGTGCCCGTCCCAGAAACCTTAACGCATGCATTGACTGTCTCACGTGTTTCTCACTCGCTGGACACGTGATCGAAAATGCGTCACTGGTCTTGTTTCGTATCCATTTAGATTTCCGGAACACAGTTATCCAAAAGCTTTCTTTCCCTCAGATGGACCGTTATACTCGTTCTCCTCATCTGAGTCACCTGGCCGGTCGTTGACTTTCCGCCTGGGACACCCCTTTAAGTGTTTTTCATGGTACCCCCTGCAGCGTGGCCTTCCCTCTGATCGCCCCCCTGAATTCCAAAATAAAACGCCGATACACACATATGACTGCCTATGAACATGTTTGACAGAAGCAACGTCATAGTAGAGGAGGAAGTAAGGATAACCTTCTCGCTCGACGCGGAAGGCGGAACTTCTAACAATTACGTTACCAAAGGGCTATTCGTGGCCCGATCGGAGCTTCCATATGTCCTCAACAGTGTGATTACAACCAGCACTCACACAGGATTATAATTATTGAAGTATATGAAATAAAATCGTCATAACTTGTGAACGGTTTGCTTTAGGACGTTCTAACTAGTATGCGGATTATGGTTTGGTTCAGGGACGAAGTCCACTTTCACTGGGATGGTTTCGTCAGTAAGCAAAATTGGTGCATTTGGGGGACTGAGAACCCGCATCACGATCAGGAAGTCTCTTCACCTTCAACGGGAAACTGGGTGGTGTGCAACGTCCAGCCACAGAATAATGAGTGCTGTATTTCTTGATAGCACGGTGAGTACCGAACGGTACGTGAAGGTTTTGGAAGATGATTGTATCTCCGTGATTCAATGTGATACTAATTTCGACCCCATCGAAGCAAGGGGGTGTTTCGTGTCCTGGAGGAGTATTTTGGTGACCGCATTCTGGCTCTAGCCTCTACTGGCCGCCATATTCTCCATAACTAATCACATGCGACTCCTTATTATGGGACTATATTAAAGGCAAGGGGTACAGCAATAACACCTAATCAATACTGGGCTGAAAACAGCCGTGCAGTAGGTCATCGACAGCATCGACGTTCCCACACTTCAATGAATCGTGCCCAATTTCGCTATTTGTCTGCTCTACATCGTCGCCAATCATGGCAGATATATAGAACATGTCATAACCTAAATCCGAATATCTGTAGTGACAGTTACATGTTTAATAAAGTGCGTGCACGCCGTATTGTAACTAATTGACGTTTTTTTCATATAGTTCAATAATTGTCACCCTGTACATTCGTTTTGTACAGGGTGATTATAATTAAAGATTAACTTTCAAAGTGCAGTAAAAATAACAACACTGATCAGAATAACGTCAAATTGCAACGGAATATTATCGGAGAAAGGCGAAAACTTATGGCAGAAGGAAAATAAATAGTTACAAAATGTGGCAGTAGATGGCACTGTAAGCATCGTAATTTAATAGTTGTGTAATACAAATGACAAATGAATCATACATCAATGCCTTAGGTGTAGGTTTGACGTTAAAAAAATGTACTACACAGTGTGTGTGGCTATGCAGGTGTGATACTGTTAGTAACGTAAGCCCATCCACCACGGCACTGTCATATCACATTGGCTGGGAAAAATCGGTTTGTAATTGTCGTGAGGCGAAAACCCGCATGAAAAGCATGAATCAAATTCAAATCGGATTATTAATTTCCGTGTGACTGGCACAAAACATACGCAGCAGCAATGTCACAAAAGACAACTCCCCTTATAAGTACATCAGTCACCTGTAATTTTCCGGTGCACAACATAACTAAACGAGTAGTGCATGTAGTGCACAATGTGATGCCATGCAGTACATATCTTTGAATGACGTAGCCCGTACTCAGAGGCTGAACTGTGCCCTGCTAGATGAGTGATCATCGCGATGGAATGTCATACCTAACGGCCAGTCTGCGGCAAGTCTGCTTTCGGCTGCGGTGGGGCGAGGACGTCCGCTGCGCCCCGCCGTGAGCGCTTCTTATGTTCACCTTCTCACGGAGCGAGATGTATTTGTTCCAAGTTCAGTGTGACTATGGCACACACATGGTGCCACGATACGATCAAAATTACCAACCAACCAGATCACGCGCCTCCTCGAGCCTATGAAATAGAACAGTTCATACGCGACGATCTACGTTTAGATCCGGTGACTGTCGTTGGAGTACATTTTTCTATAACGGCGAGCGTGGTTTATGTTAAAATGACCAGTGCAGAGGTCTGCGCGACAGTGGTGTCTAAATACGCGAACTCACTCAAACACTCTGACGGGCATATCGGTGCAGTGATGTTCATGCAGGCATGGGCCTGAGGACTGTAAGGGTTTTTGAGCTCCCCTTCGAGGTCCCAGAGGAAGTTGTCAAGAACGCGTCCTGACCATATGACAATGTCATCAACCACTTTGCAGAGAAGTGGCAAACTTTTTCGACGTATAAGGTCTGCAATTGTGTCGCCAAGTTAAACTTAAGCTCAAGAACCATGTGCCGTCCTATTGAACATCGGTGGCTGTCGTGCCATCATAATGTACGACGCTCAACCGCGTAACTGTTCCGGATGTGGGCAAGAAGGCCATGTTAGATCGAGCTGCTTACAACCTAGAATTACCCACACCAGTGGGAGACTCTGTTTCCCCGACGGGGACGACAACCCTGCCCTTCACGTACGCTCAGACGACGAGTGCACCATAGATGAGGACGAAACGGGCGTTCGGGCACATCCATCGACGTCAGAAGGACCAAGAGAGGAAGAGGAAGGACCCTCGATGCCAGCCCAGGTGTCGCCCCTTCCACACCAACAACAGCAGCAACAGTCCCACGGAATCCAGGAGCAACGTAACATTCAGGACTAGATGGACGTGGACGCTAATATTGTCCCGTCAGCGGCTTTCCTAGCGGAAGGTGATACGACGCTGGGTTGCCTCCCACATTCGGATACGGATGTTCACGTTCGAAAGCAACGTTCGCCTCGACGACGCAAGCGACGTCGGTGGACCCTTTCTGACGATTGTCTCCTACACACGGCCGATCAAGAAGGTCACATCTCATTAGACGGCATGGATGCTGCGCCTGCTGAGGATCTAACTGGTGTAGACGGTTCACTTGCCCAGTTACTTCTTGCACCACAGATACAGCAGGTCGCGTCGATGGATGGCGCTCCGTCCACCTATTGCAAAGACGACGTGGGTGAGAGAGATTTAAGTGCCGATCAGCTACACAGCATCGTGTTGCACCCACTGTGGTCGGACGATGTTGATGAAGTTCCTGGAGAGGGCACGAGTGACAGGGGAGGGGTGGCATTGGGGATGCCAGTCCTAGCGTGAAAGACTCATAATCTGTAAAGGGGTTCGGTGGGTCCGGCATCTCTTGCGGTTATCTTCGATTGCCATGGCGTCTACCCTAGGTGAAGAGGCTAGGCAGCACACCTTTCGCCTTGCCACAATCAATATCAACGCGATAAGGGCACCACACAAACTGACAATGCTACAACGCATGCTCGATGCCGTGGACATCGACGTGGCCTCCTTACAGGAAGTATGTGTCGCTAGTTTCCCTGACTTCTACGGATATACCGCCCACATCTCCCATGCTTCTTCTACAGATTGCGGTGTGGCTATACTGTTACGGGAAGGCTTGGCGCCTACAGACGTACTGTACCTACCGAGTGCAAGAGCCAAGGCCGTAACTGTCGACGGTGTACGATTCATCAATGTATACGCCCCTGCAGGATCAGGGAGACGGAGAGATCGGGCCCGCTTTTTTTTCGGAACATATTACGCGCCTCTTTATGGGCCGCACAGCCGATAAGGCGATCGCATGAGATTTTAACTGTATTTTTCTCCATCTGATCAGCAGCCACATTACGTCCCGTGTATGGAATTGGAAATGCTAGTGCGTGACCTCCTCCTGCTCGACACGTGGCGCCACATCCATGGCCCAACTCCTGGTCATTCGTCAAGTCGGTTAGATAGGATTTACGTCACAACCACCCTTTCGACTGCGACGAGAGGAGCAGAGCTCTGGCCCACTGCATTCACTGACCACACAGCCTATATTTGCACCATTGCCCTCCAACTTGCACGTGTCTGGCGCAGTGGGCCCCCTGGAGACTGAACGTAGCCCATGTGGACGAGCCGGCATGTAAAGGTGCTATCGAAGAGTCGTGGAACGCGTCCGTACTGCGTCGTGGTCGTTACCGATCGACCCTCAGTTGGTGGATTGAATGTGCGAAGCCTGCTTAGCCACACCTTCATGGCTTACGGCCGGGAAGCGGTGGCATGGGGGAGGAGCACGGAAAACTTTTATTACACCGTCCTACGGGAATGTCTTGCTATGGAACCCTTTCCTGACATGCAGATCATAGTCAATCACATGAAAGTGTAGCTCGTCTTTTTAGCACGCCATCATTTACAGGGCGCTATTACATGGTCGCGTGCTCCAGGTATGTTACAATCAGAAAGGCCATCTATGCACGACGTGCTCCTAGAGCGCAGAGGCGCCTTAGGGCGCTGGTAACCGACATGATAACGGACGAAGGTCGACACGTGGTAGAACAAGCAGATATAGCAGAAGCCTTCTATGGGCATTACGCTCACCTTTATTCAGCACTGCTCCCTGATATGGCGACGGTGGATACCGTTTCAGCACATGTCCACAGTGCAGGTCAACCAGACATGGTACCTACATTACTGGGAGAAGTGACAGAAGAGGAAGTGCTCGATGCCATTGGTAAAGGTGGTCCCCATAATTCACCAGGAATCGACGGATTACCATTAGAGTTCAATCAAGCCTTTAAGCAACTGTTGGTACCGTGTTGGGTTGAAATTTGTCAGGAATTGATGTCTCCGGGTATACCGTTGTCTGCACCGTTCTTGGAAGGACTGATTGTACGCATCCATACGCCGAAGGGACTGAATCATGTCCGCGACTATCGCCCGTTAACGTTATTGAGCAGCGACTTCAAGATCTTTTCGAGGCTGCTATCAGAACGTATTCGCGGCAAACTATTGCACGTCCTGTCCAGCGATCAGACGTCCTTTGGGGGACCCAACAACATCAGAACTGCGTTATGTCGTTACAGAGATCTCATCTCCCTGGCACGAGTGAGCCGTTTGCCGACAGCACTGGCGTCTACCGACTTTAACCAGGCTTTTGACCATGTGGGCCACACTTTCCTCACGGCCGTTCTACGGCGCATGGAATATCCCGACCCCTTTATCACAGTGTTGACACGCCTTCTTCATGGCGCTACTTCTCGAGTTCTCGTTAATGGAATACTGACGGCACCCATGCCGATTCGGCAATCAGTACGACATGGATGTCCTTTATCTACATTGTTATTTGCATTGGCCTTAGAACCTTAGTTCTATGGTCTCCGAGACAGGCTCACAGGGATACAGTTTGGCGGCTCCATTTATCACTGTACTACATATGCGGATGATTTGATGATAGTCATACCTGGAGCTGACGATATGGCGGTGGCTTTTGACTGGATTGCAACGTACGGTACAGCTTCTGGTAGCTAAATCAACATTGACAAGTCCGTCACCTTGAGCATCGGGATTGGGCTACTGCAGGAACACATTGCCCCCCTACGCTTCAGTGATACTGTCCGCTGCTTGGGCTTATATTTCATTAACGACATGTGAAGCACGACGACGATCAATTATCGACGCCTTCTTAACCAAATTCGGGCCGGAATTGAAAATCAGTGCTTGCGATCCCTCAACATCGTTCAGCGGGCGCATTATGCCAATGTATACCTTGCGTCCCGCATACCGAATGTCGCCCAAACGCTACACATTCCGGACCCTTTGACGCGTAGCATTATGGCAGCGCTGCGATACTTCGTCATCTCTGGTATGTTACTGAAGATCAGATACGTATCTCTTACCCTCCCAAAAGAAAAAAGTGGTCTCGGCCTAGTTAACGTCCAGGACAGGGCCATTGCTCTCTATGTTAGCTCACATTTATGTCAGCTGCGCCGTTTTCCTACGAGCCTCACGAGTTTGCTTCTGACGGCGCTACGACCTGCTTCACTGAAAGCGGCGGTACCGCCACAGGACATCGCAGGGCCCCTCTTTTATATAGGACGTTTCTATTTAGAACAAAGTTATTCCATTGTAGCGTTCACGACACCACGAATGGCCAAAACTCGATGCCTATATCGGGACATGCTGCAACGGCGCCCCCTAAATGTGGTCGAACTAAAATTTCCTGATGTACGGTGGCGTGTGGTGTGGAAGACTGTACACGATGCCATGCTTGATTCCGATGTTGTTTCCCAATGGTATGTAGTCGTTAATGGGAAGCTGATGACGCAAGAACGTCTCTACAATATCCACATGGCAGAATCTCCAAATTGTGTGGGTTGTAATGCAGTAGATTCTGACGAGCACCTCCTCAGCTGTGGAGAGGCGGAACCGATTTGGCACCTAGTGTGGCAGATGTTGGCTTATCTCTTGTGAGTTACGCTGGAGCATATATCTGCACGCACATTATTGGCTCGGGTGACACATTTTGCCCCAAGACTCGGGCCAACTCTGTCACATGGTTACGTAGACATGCGGTCCATTACCTCTATCTTGACGGACACAAGAATTCACTTCTGGCTCTATTTGCAAGAAAGACAATATGCTATTGCCGGGCACACCAGATATCAACAATGCTCCGCAAACCACCTATGGAGTGCCTTCCACATCCCGCCGTGTAGCTAGAATGTTCCAGGCAGTGGTACATGAGGTAAGAACGAACTGCAAACTGTCATACATTGAACTATCTTTATCAGTGGGCGCAGTCGCTGGGAAGCTTAACTACGAAGTGGTAGCTTTATTTTCATGTTATTTATGTTTAATATTTTCGATGGTGTCTTCACTCTGTTTTAGTTTCCCAGGCTTCCTTAACTATGACTGTTCGCACGTTGATTTCTATATAAATAAAAAAATTAAAAAATTACAAGGAAAAAAGTTGAAAAAACGGCCCGCGTTCGATTCCCGGCTGGGCGAGAGATTTTCTCCGCTCAGGGACTGTGTGTTGTTCTTATCATCATCATTTCGCTCCCACCGACACGCAAGTCGCCGAAGTGGCGTCAACTCGGAAGACTTGCAGCAGGCGAACGGTCTACCGACGGGAGGCCCTAGCTTGACTGCATTTCCCTTTCCGAACTGAAACACTACTGGCGTCAGCGGCGAATCATCCTTTGTTTGCTTTTCATTATATGGTTTGATTTCGTGATGATGTTACAAAGTTTCAGAGATGACGAAGGATGGTAAATGTTTCAATTTGGAGCAAGGGACCCTGGTTCGAAAACGACCTAGACGAAAATCGTTCTGACACATTCTGTCAGTAGATAACTTGTACTGGTACTTTTCTTGCTATATTGTAGGGTTGGTAGCTTTCAGAGGTGTAGTATGAACCAAAAAAAGGGCTCCAAAATGCATACGTCAATAGATATGACGACATGTTCTCTTCTGCACTGTGAAACGCATCTCTTCCACTGAGTAAGTGCCCATAGCTCTTAAGTTATTCATTTTAGAGACCATGTTTACAAGACATTTATTTCTTGCTTTGGTCCACACTACCATCCTACTGTCTTAGCAGTAACAGTATACTACATGTATTCCACTGTCAGACGTATCGTAATGATTTAGGCGTATAACTTTAAACTCGTTCGTTACCAGACCAGGATACCTTATCTGCAGTTAATACATTTACCCTTTCTCTTCAGCCACGAAAGTTTGTGGCATCATCACGGAATCGTCCTACATTCATAAACGCATTTTGTGGATGATTCCTATGAAGGGAAAACTAGTTACATTAATATTATAAAAAGCGATACTGTAAATTTTCAGAGCAATAATCTCGCAGCTGGCTTTCCCTGCCAGGGTTAATGATGTCACACACCTGTAAACGTAATGCTACCTTAAAATGCACTACTTGGATATTTGCAGTAAACCAAGAAAAGCAGGCAGGTCTAAATATCATTTTTAATACAATAACGGAAATCAGTACAGAGGCGTGGGTAGTTCTGCCCAAATTAACATTGTCAGATGAAATAGCACCACGTAGTGTTCATACAATAGTATGAAGTCATACTGACAAATGCAGTCAAATTGTATCGCATTTGATGTCAGCATTTAAGTATATAACAAGACATCAAAGATTCAGGTGGCAGACAGTGGAATTCAGAATAAAGGCAGTCTGCCTTGTGAGGTGTTAGTATGTGTCTACGTGCGTTTCCCTCAGACCAGAAACAGACATCATTAATTCAATGGGTATTGTGTACACACACAACGATTGTGACATAGACGGAAAACAGTCATCATGTGATGAGAAAGCAAAAAGTAGCTCCTAGAGGGAAATGGGACTGTCTAATCTTACCCACCTCGGTGGTGTAGTGGTTAGCTCACCAAACTCGCATTCGGGAGAGCAAAGACTCAAACCTTTGTTCGGCCGTTCAGATTTTGGTTTCCCGTGATTTCCCTAAATCGTTCCTGGAAAATTCCGAGATGGTTCCTTTGAAAGGGTATAGCAGATTTTCCTTCCCAACCTTGACTCAATTCGAGCCTATGCTCCATCTCCAATGACCTCGATGTCGACGAGTAGTTTAACCCAATTTTCGTTGTCTTCCCTTTCCTGATATTCAAATCGACAATAAATTGAAGAGTTCCAGTACAATGACTTATAATTTCGTTAGATTGGCCCATGATACGGAGACAAAGGAAAATATAGGCAAAGTATAAAATTATCTGTGGCAACTAAACGGTTACGTTCATGCAAAACAAGGGCCACAAACCGTTAGTCTTTCCAGCTTATTTCTGGTTGTGAAGATAAAGCAGGATGCGACCTATATATGAGATTTATTTCTGTTTTCTTTCTTAATTTCAATCGTTTTTCTTAGTTGTATATGAATTTCTGGTGAAATAGCATAGTGTTTATTGTGTTCTAGAATGTAACGCCGGCAGCAGTGGCCGAGCGGTTCTAGGCGCTGCAGTCTGGAACCGCGAGACCGCTACGGTCGCAGGTTCGAATCGTGCCTCGGGCATGGATGTGTGTGATGTCCTTAGATTAGTTAGGTTTAAGTAGTTCTAAGTTCTAGGGGACTGATATCCTTAGAAGTTAAGTCCCATAGTGCTCAGAGCCATTTGAACCATTTTAGAATGTAACGATTAACTCTTTATCAGTAAACACTTCCGGGCTAACTTGTCGTGGTCGATCTGTAGAACTTCTTCTCCCTGACGTATCGTTCTCAACTACGGATAACATCTTCCGAGGTGAGTCGACTACTGGCTGCTAGGAACTGAGGCCGCCGCTTATATGGAGATCGTAAAGGGCGCCATCGAACTTCACGTGGCGTCGATGTGTGGCTATCTCTGGCTATCGTCTGTTCTCTCGATTGCAGGCAATCGATTGTCACGTGATTGGTGCAACGTCGACCGCCATATTTTGTCCAATTTTAATTCTTCTTCTTTACGATTAAAATTGTTTTGATGTTTGTGGATTTCAATTGCTTCTCTATACATACGTGTATAATAATGCGACGTCGTCGGTAGCACACTTGTCTAACCAAATTTTATTTCGTGATCTCCATCCTTAAAAACATGTTCCGCTACTGCCGATTTTTCGATATGTCCCAAGCTACAGTTTCTTTCGTGCTCCGTCAAACGTGTATTGATGCTTCTTTTTGTAGTTCCTATGTAAACCCTGCCGCAACTACATGGAATTTTATATACCCCTGGGGTGGCTAGGGGGTGACGAGCATCTTTTGTTGATCTTAGGCATTCACTCATTTTCCTAGTAGGTCTGAAAATAGTCTCCACCTGAAACTTGGCTAGTACTTTCCCAATGCGGTCCGTGATGTTATGGATGAAGGGAAGAAATACTTTTCCAGCTGATGATTGTTGCTGTCTCCTATTTTTAGGCATTTTTCTACTTGGGTGAAGTGCTCGGTTAATCTAGTTTCTCGTATAACCATTTTTCGCAAAAGCCATTCGTAAATGATTTAGCTCTTCTTGTACGTAGACTGGTTCACAAATATTATTGGCCCTATAAACTAGTGTTTTTATGACCCCCCTCTTCTGCCTAGGGTGGTTTGAGTTCTTATGAAGGTAGCGATCAGTATGTGTACCTTTCCTGTAGACCTTGAGGCCTAAGGTCCCATCCGCGCGTTTGATAACTGATACATCCAAAAAGTTAAGTTGTCCATTATTCTCTTTTTCCATGGTAAATTTGATCTTTGGGTTGATGCTATTTAAGTGCACCAGGAAATCATTCAAGTCCTCTTCCTCATGATTCCATATTACAAAGGTATCATCCACATACCGATACAAGTTCGAGGGGCTTTTTGTGGCCGACTGCAGTGCTTGATGTTCAAAATATTCCATGAATAAATTCGTAATTGCGGGGCTTAGGGGGCTTTCCATGGCTACCCCATCAAACTGTTCATAAAATTCACCATTGTACTGAAAATAGGTCGGGGATAGACAGTGTTGGAACAAGGCCACTATATCAGTAGGGAACATATCGGCTATATGAGAGAGGGCTTCATCAACTGGAACTATAGTGAACAAAGCACTATATCAAAACTGACAAGGATGTCATTCGGACCGACAGTAATTTCCCTCAATTTCTCAATGAAGTGTAGAGATTTTTTAATATGACTCTCAGTTTTGCCTATGTAACGTTGTAACAAAGAGGCAAGGTGTCTGCCTAGTTCTTGGGTAGGAGCTCCAATTGCGCTGACTATCAGTCTCAAAGGAACATGAGGCTTATGTGTCTTTGGTAATCCATATAACCTCGGAGGATAAGCCTCTGTTTCACAAAGATACTTTTTAACTTCTGTAGCAATGGAAGACTGTTTTATCAGACGACTGGTGGCATTCAGCACACTCGTTGTGGGATCCTTTTTCAACTTCTTGTCTGTGCTGGGTTCCAGGAGATCACTGATCTTCTTGTCATATACCCCAGGGGTATATAAAATTACGTGTAGTTGCGGCTGGGTTTACATAGGAACTACAAAAAGAAGCATCAATACACGTTTGACGGAGCACGAAAGAAACTGTCGCTTGGGACATATCGACAAATCGGCAGTACCGGAACATGTTTTTAAGGATGGAGATCACGAAATAAAATTTGGTTAGACAAGTGTGCTACCGACGACGTCGCATTATTATACACGTATGTATAGAGAAGCAATTGAAATCCACAAACATCAATACAATTTTAATCGTAAAGAAGAAGAATTAAAATTGGACAAAATATGGCGGTCGACGTTGCACCAATCACGTGACAATCGATTGTCTGCAATCGAGAGAACAGACGATAGCCAGAGATAGCCACACATCGACGCCACATGAAGTGCGGTGGCGCCCTCTACGACCTCCATATAAGTGGCGGCCCCAGCTCCTAGCAGCCAGTCGTCGACTCACCTCGGAAGATGTTCTCCGTAGTTGAGAACGAAACGTCAGGGAGAAGAAGTTCTACAGATCGACCACGGAAACTTAGCCCGGAAGTGTTTACTAATGAAGACGCCGGTCGTGAAAGCCTACATGGGATGATTAACTCTTTGTTGAAGATAATAATATGTAACTAATATCACTTCCCTTCCGGACGTTAGTAATTAGGTTTCCAATTTTACTGAGTATGTAAAATACACTCCTGGAAATTGAAAAAAGAACACCGTGAATTCATTGTCCCAGGAAGGGGAAACTTTATTGACACGTTCCTGGGGGCAGATACATCAAATGATCACACTGACAGAAACACAGGCACATAGACACAGGCAACAGAGCATGCATAATGTCGGTACTAGTACAGTGTATATCCACCTTTCGCAGCAATGCAGGCTGCTATTCTCCCATGGAGACGATCGTAGAGATGCTGGATGTAGTCCTGTGGAACGGCTTGCCATGCCATTTCCACCTGTCGCCTCAGTTGGACCAGCGTTCATGCTGGACGTGCAGACCGCGTGAGTCAACGCTTCATCCAGTCCCAAACATGCTCAATGGGGGACAGATCCGGAGATCTTGCTGGCCAGGGTAGTTGACTTACACCTTCTAGAGCACGTTGGGTGGCACGGGATACATGCGGACGTGCATTGTCCTGTTGGAACAGCAAGTTCCCTTGCCGGTCTAGGAATGGTAGAACGATGGTTTCGATGACGGTTTGGATGTACCGTGCACTATTCAGTGTCCCCTCGACGATCACCAGAGGTGTACGGCCAGTGTAGGA
Source organism: Schistocerca gregaria (assembly GCF_023897955.1). NCBI lineage: Eukaryota > Metazoa > Arthropoda > Insecta > Orthoptera > Acrididae > Schistocerca > Schistocerca gregaria. The sequence goes on along the minus strand of NC_064920.1, from coordinate 432,742,961 downwards.
GATCGCTCCCCTCACCATGATGCCGGGTGTTGGCCCTGTGTGCCTCGGTCGTATGTAGTCCTGACTGTGGCGCTCACCTGCACGGCGCCAAACACGCATACGACCATCATTGGCACCAAGGCAGAAGCGACTGTCATCGCTAAAGACGACACGTCTCCATTCGTCCCTCCATTCACGCCTGTCGCGACACCACTGGAGGCGGGCTGCACGATGTTGGGGCGTGAGCGGAAGACGGCCTAACGGTGTGCGGGACCGTAGCCTAGCTTCATGGAGACGGTTGCGAATGGTCCTCGCCGATACCCCAGGAGCAACAGTGTCCCTAATTTGCTGGGAAGTGGCGGTGCGGTCCCCTACGGCACTGCGTAGGATCTTACGGTCTTGGTGTGCATCTGGTCCCAGGTCGACGGGCACGTGCACCTTCCACCGACCACTGGCGACAACATTGATGTAGTGTGGAGACGTCACGCCCCACGTGTTGAGCAATTCGGCGGTACGTCCACCCGGCCTCCCGCATGCCCACTATACGCCCTCGCTCAAAGTCTGTCAACTGCACATACGGTTGACGTCCACGCTGTCGCGGCATGCTACCAGTGTTAAAGACTGCGATGGAGCTCCGTATGCCACGGCAAACTGGCTGACACTGACGGCGGCGGTGCACAAATGCTGCGCAGCTAGCGCCATTCGACGGCCAACACCGCGGTTCCTGGTGTGTCCGTTGTGCCGTGCGTGTGATCATTGCTTGTACAGCCCTCTCGCAGTGTCCGGAGCAAGTATGGTGGGTCTGACACACCGGTGTCAATGTGTTCCTTTTTCCATTTCCAGGAGTGTATTTTGATTCTTCTTTCATGATTTACTCCATTAATACTGATTGCAATGATTTTGTAAAGTTAAATGTATGCTGAGATATTGAACAAGCAGAGCAGGACTGATCAGAATATCGATTGTGAGGTTGGAAAAGTGTGAGTAGAGCGTGTGTGGTACTCATGTTTATACTGAGATGGCGGAAGGAGGTTAAAAGTGTGCTGACTATATGGTGTCGTGGAAGAAGCGGTGCGAACGATACTGATTAACGATGAGATACATTTCTCCTCCATCCCGTAATAGAATGAAAAACTTTTAAAGTGTATAGAGAAGTTGTACTGTGTAAAACCGCCAAAAGAACTGAGTAACGAATCTGCGACAGTATAGAAATAGATATACGACATTGAAGTTACGGTGTTCTGGAAAGAACTGTGTTTGCTGTGACTGTGCCGCGTGTGTTTTAAATACTTTACAATTTCAATTCATATTCGCGCCATCGCTGACTACCGTCTACATAAACTGTTGATTGTGCCAAATGCGTATACAATCTGTTTATTATGAGTGCTCACGTTAACGCCAACAGCGGGGAGTTGGTGATCGCTTTATTCGCTTCGTAAACGAAGAGACTGTAATTCCGCGATCTAATAACACTCTACTGAAATTTTTTACTTCAGCGTTGTGCATGAGGAACACAAGAAATCGCTCGTGCAAAGCTGAATGTTGGCAATAACTGTAACAACGTCCAACTATACAAAGGCGTATAATACGCGGACGGAAAGTAAAATTCCATGTGAGATGAATCATCTTCAGCAGCACGACGTCGGTAACGATAAGCTACCTATGACATTTCACCTCACCGCCTTGATCAAAGAAACTAGTCTTTAATTTGCTTTTTCTTTAAAATAAATGTCATGTTAGAGAAATTTTGTTATCAAAGTAAACACATTTGACTTCCATTAGTGTAGTTGTTTCCAATCCTATGCCTATTTGTTTCATTCATAATTTAAGCGCTGCTGCCACTGCCTGATATTTTAAGTATCTGTCGGTGAGTGTGAAATATGTCAGCCCCATAGTTCCTGTGAGCGAATTTATGCTCAGTTATTTAGGAATTGTATTTGTTCGAATTGTGGCGTCCACCATTAAGTTGAATGCAACAGCCAATGACAGCAGAACTGCTTACACGCAGTTGGTGCAATACACGCAGATGCGAGCAAACGTAACAACAAATGTCGGAATGAACACTGTGTGTCAACTCAGAAGTAAATGTTCTGTTGCCACAGCATCATAACCATACATGTATGCAGTTCTACCTTACATAACTATGTATGCAGAGAAAAATGTTAGGCAAAATGTTCAAACTTTTGTTCTTGGAAAACAGAGAGTTTCTTTTTCTCCACACCTCATCAGATATGCAGCGAACAGGACTGACTCATTGTTTTTGGTAGTTGGGCGAAAACTTAGTGGCAGGGCTGAGTCACAATCATTATATATGACTTGATTCATAACGGAACAAGAGAACATAGCAGGTTAAGTACTAATTTTGTAGGCCATGTGTAGCTGGATCGCTACACGATATTTGTTTCACAGCAACTGAAATATGTGTACTACATATTTTGTCACATGAATACACGTTGCATTCAAGAAATGACTGTAGAAACCAGCTCCAACAACCAAACATGAACTGGCTAGGTTGTGGTTTTCTGAAAAACATAAGACGTGGACTTCAGAACGAGATCAAATGATCTTCAGTGAAAAGAAGAATTTAAATGTTTTGGATATATTACAACTGGCTTGATAAGAGAACAGAGCAGCAGGTAAGAATGAGCAGAAGTTTTGGTGATGAAAGAGTTGTGATTTGGGCAGCATTCTGCACTAAAGATATACCACGCATTCCTTGGGTGAACACTGGCATGAATGCTGCTATGTACACTGAGAAGCTAGAGACAGAATAGATTAGAATGTATGAGGATCTAGGGGATGAAAGTCTGGATGTGTAACCAGTGAAAAGCAATTTGAGTAATACCTACAAGACGTGTTTATCGCAATGGAAGACAAGTTGAGGCTATATGTGAGCTGCAAAGAGCTACAAGAAATGAGTGGGCGACAATTTCATTGTAAGAACTACAAACTCTAACTAAACCAATATCGAAAAGATTTTTAAAGTAATTAAGAATATTGGAGAATGCGCAAAGTACTCACAGCGCAGTAGTACGGCGGGATAGTGTGTGCCTTTACACCAATTTCCATCCAAGAAATCCATACGCCTTATTTTCTTACTCGTGTTATGAAAAACGATGTAGTTCCGTCATTATTGTTTATGCCTTATATGTATCGGCTACCTTCAAAATAAATTCGATACATGTGTGCTTCAGATATTGTTTATTACTTTCATAGGAACTCTGCTTTTATACTGTTTTCCATTAATGCGCGCTACCTTTTCATTTCACAGTAGCAATTGCGGCTTTCGTCCTCAAGTAGTTACTGGATGTATTCCAATTCTATCTTCCCCTAACGTTTTATCACACTACAGGTCGCTCTATTTCGTGATGCCTTAACACATGTCCTATCATCCTGTCCCTTCTCCTTATCAGTGTTCTCCACATGTGCCTTTCCTCGCCGATTCACTGGAGAACCTCCTCATTCCTTACCTTATCAGTCCACCTAATTTTCAACAATCGTCTGTACCATCACATCTCAAATGCCTCGATTCTGTTCTTTGGTGGTTTTCCCAGAGTCCACGTCTCTCTGCCACACAATTCTCTACTCCCAACGTAATGTCTTCTATGTTTGATGCTAGCAGACATCTCTTGGACAGGATTGCACATTTTGCCAGCGCTAGTCTGCTTCATATATCCTCCTTCCTCATCGGTTATGCGTTATTTTGCTGCCTAGGTATCAGAATTTGTGAACTTCATCTGCTTCGTGACCACCAATCCCGATGTTAAGGCTCTCACCGCCAGCATTCTTAGCCGGCCGCTGTGGCCGAGCAGTCCTAGGCGCTTGGGTCAGGAACCAAGCGGCTGCTGCGGTCGCAGGTTCGAATCATGCCTCGAGCATGGATGTGCGTGATGTCCTTAGGTTAGTTAGGTTTAAGTAGTTCTATGTCTAGGGGACTGATGATCTCAGATGGCTTAGAGCCAGTTGAACCACTTTTTTCTGTTCTGATTAGATTGTTCGTTCCATTCAGCACATCCTATAATTCTTCTTCACTTTCGCTGAGGATAGCAAAGTCATCAGTAAATCTGATCATTGACATCCTTTCACCATGAATTTTAATACCTGTCTTGAACACTTCTTTTTTTTTCCTCCACTGCTTCTTCAGTATATGCATTGCACAGTATGGGAGAAAGACTACATCTCTGCTTTACACCCTTTTTAATCCTAGCACTTAGTTATTGGTCTTCCAGATTTGCTTTTCAATCTTGATTCTTGTACACAGTGTATATTAGCCGTCATTCCCCGCAGCTCACCCCTGTTTTCTCCGAATTTCGAACACTTTGCTCCACTTTACATTGTCGAACGGTTTTTCCAATTGGACAAATCCAGTGGAAGTGTCTCGGATATTCTTCAGTCTTCCTACTGTTGTCAACCTTCAACGTGAGAACTGCCTCACTACTGTAATTACCATCTTGATGCAACAATTTACCAACAGCCGTATGTTTTGTAGAAGTTTATTTTATTTTATGAACTTCTGTGTGCTACCAGTTTCGGCATCACATTGATGCCATCTTCAGGCCACACTCGTCATAGTCGTGATATCGCTATTCACGTAAAGGGCCATATAACTGTATCCGTGAATCAATCGTCCTGCAACAGTTCTTGGTGGCCAGGTGACACAGACAGGCCACCAAAAACTGTTGCAGGACGACTGATTCACGGATCCAGTTATAGGTCAGGCGACACAGACTGGCCACCAAGAACAGTTGCAGGTTGATTGATTCACGGATCCAGTTATATGGCCTTTTCCGTGTATAGAGATTTTACGACTATGACGAGTGAGGCCTGATGATGGCACCAATGTAATGCCGAAACTGGTAGCACACAATTCATAAAATAGAAGAGACGTCTTAAAAACACACGGCTGTTGGCAAATTATTGCATCAAGAAGTTCATGCCAGCCGTCGTCACATGATCCATAATGGATCAACGAAGACTGTACTTACGTTTTCTAAAGTCAAACTTATCATCATCTAACAGATCCTCAATTTCTGTTCCGTCATGTTTCATACCATTTACAGCGCAGTGGTATATTCCGCAGCTTGTGAGACAGAGCGTCAGATACCAGCGTCGTGTGGACGCGGCCAGTGTCTCTGCCGCCGGAGCCAGCCTCACTGCTTGTACGCCGCAGACCGGCGGAGCGACGCCTAACGAAACCGCATCTCTGTGCGGCTCGGCTGCACGCCGGCGTCGTGTTTGGCGCGTGTTTCTCGCTCAGTAATCCCGGCGCCAGGCGGGGGGATTCTTTCATCCGCTGCTGCTGCGCCTCTCCGCCTTTGCCAACGACGCCTTAATGAGAGCCCGGCTCCACCCATCCCCTGTCATCTGCATATCTGATGGACTCGCTCCTCTGCTGGATTTTCTGAATTCTGCGAAAATTCTCCCGCGCTAGAAGGCAAAGTCCCTCTCGAGTCAACCATAGAGCCTGTATTTTTAAAGAACCTGAATTTAGAACGTACAAGTACACTGACAACTCGCTTAGGCAGCAGTTCTATCACGTACTTTGCCCTGGAGATTAAAAATGTGCTACTAAAAGGCTAACCTGGCGCACGAAGCACAGTCGCGAGTTACATGTTGCCTATTTAAGTGCTTCCAGGGACAACAACACTTTATTTCGTGCAACTGATGACCGAATTTAAAACTATATCCAGTTGTATCACATGTCTAAGTTTTTATTTTAATGTGGTGACCTTGACATTCATCTGAAATCCGGTGATCCGTGATTTTTGAAGCTTCTGCAGTCCCCATCAGTCAAATATCAGTAACGCACTTAAACACAGCAACTTACATCAGACCTGCAACTGTTAGAAAAAAAGCCTTTCTCATCTAATGGGAAAAGATGACCTGATCACTGTGGTTAGCTCAGAACGTTGACGTAAACGTAGCAAGTGACATCTTACTGACATTTGTAGCTTTACAAGCTAGATTCTATAGGTTCAAGAATATCGTTACGTCTCTATTTTTTGTTGTTTTCAACCTAAAATGGAAAATGGTTATTAAAATCACACAGCACGTAAGACGAGAAATAGCTAGCTAGATAAATGTAGAGATCTCCGACACATTCACTGCAGAAATCTCACTGAATTATAACAGTCCCCAAACAACTGATCTACAAGCAGATTACAGTTTTCTCCCGATTTCTGTAATAGTTCTCGTACAAGCAAAGTAGTCTCTTTGATGTTCCCCAAACCATGTACTGGGACTTATCATATGGCTTAGTATCACTTTTATTCGCCACATGTCCTGTTGTCAGTCTCCAGTTTCTTAAAAGTAGCGAGATATCTCAGCTATCGAGATTTCCCTAAATCATTCTAGCCAACCGTCTCTCTTACTGTCATGTCCGTTTCCTCAATAGAAACACTAATATAGTGTGAAATATCACAAACACTTCGCAGACATTCACTTGGTTCTTTCTTTACTTGTAACAGGTCGAGAGAAGTTACTGGGAAGCCACCCAGAGAACTCCGACGAAACCAACAACGCAGTTGTTGACAATTGTTTTATCGCTATCTCTGTACCGAACAGTTTTGTAACCCCATCAACACAGACATTCCGCACTGCCAAACAAGTACTGTAAGTAAGTTTCATTTTATACCATGTTCGCCCTTACGTGTATTGGAACCGCCAGCACATGAAAGCAAAGTATTAAATGCGCTCCCATTTGGCTCGTGATTCTCACCCGCCAACCACCTAACATTTCGGGGCGTGTCTAGGAAAAGTTTCCGCAACTTTGTGCAGCATGAGTGCCCACACGGCGGACGGCGCCATTGCGTTACCCGCTATTAATTACCGCCCACCCAGAATCTGACTGCTGTGTGGCGTGACGTCCGCTTTAATTAAACTCGTTAGCCTGTCTCCATGAGAGCAGAACAACTACGAAAATGTCCGCCGTGTCCACAAACTCGATTTGTGTTTTTATTATTGATGAAACTCTCGCGTGGATTCTGTATCGCAGGCGGATCGGTCCGTTATGAAACGATCAAACAGGACTTGTAATTGAGTTGCCGAATTCGGACAACAAGCGCTACGAGTAAAGTTCCACGAAATAGCTGGTCGTAGCGGCGCGACTCTTTTTGTTTTTAGAGCAAACAAATGCTCTGACAGGTACTAGGAAGTCTCGTAACGTCACTGCATAAGTGCTAAACTGGATGATTCCTACCCTTTCGTCTTTTCTGTCAATGCACCGGACAATGTTATTTTGATGTACAAAATGTTAAAAAAACTATTTCATATTTAAAGAGGCGGTACTGTGGAGCATAACATGACAAAAACATCGAGTTAACTTGCGATCTAAAATGCATACATTAAGGCTATCAGCATTTGTTCATTGGCTTTAATCCGAAACACATGTCCTCTATTGAGAGCTCTTTGTTGTTGCGAAGGACCTACAGAAAGCAATAAACAAATAAGGGCACATTAGTCTGTTATTGCCCATGGATATAGCATGGAACTACGCTGTTAGTGTTGTTACTGTAAATCGTATTCGCAGTTCTGGTCGAGAGCGGAGCATACATTAGTTTTAATGGAACTAGTTTGTGTTCTAACAAGTTTGTGAAATGCTTTTGCATTGGAGTTTCATCCTTGCACTAACGAGCCCAATGGAAGTCTGTTACTCCGCACTCGAACTGAGAAGTTCATTTAGTGATGGCCCACAAATGCAGGTTGTATGAAATAGCCAGCACATTATATTAGAAGGTATGCTGTTTCACAGTAACAGAACAATGTGTTCTCATTTGTTAACTCATGTGTTTACTGTACTCTGTCAGTTGAGTTTGCAGCAGGAAATGAATAACTGCAAAAATTCGTAAGGTATGCATTTTGGAGCCCCCCCCCCCCCAATCTAGACTTTTTTTGTCATTTTGGTGCATACTGCCCCCTCTCAATATATGGAATAGGTTTTGTTTAGCATCCCGTATACAGAGCTGCTCCTTCTCCTGGGTTTTGTGCAATCTTCAATGCCCTCAAATACTACTTGCAAGATTTTCAAATTCTGTCGTTCACTGCACTCTAACTATTTGTCCCACACAAAAAATAAACAGGACCTTTTCGTAGGATATGTAGTTAAATTATGTACTAGGATTCGTTTTCGCTAGAGACGGTAATTGTAGAAATATTTAAGAAAAACATAAAAAAGTTACCTTCATTTTTGTTGACTAACTCGAAAACCGTGGCCTCCAGCGAAAACTTGTCTCACTGCAAAATTTAACAACAGTAAATTAACTACAAAAATAGTCTGTCTGTTACTACTGTGGGACTAACAGTTTCTGCATACCAGGTGAAAGACTGTAAAAACCTCATGCGTGGTTTTTGAAGACGTTGGGGATTGCATAAAGCGATTGCTAGGAGCAGCTCACTGTGACTGTGAATGAATCTGAATCCAGTTATGGCCACTTTAGAACCTAGTTCACTGATAATCAACTAGGTATTTACACATGAAGGTTCATACTTTATTGACTATGTCTTCGTCGGCCGTGTTGGGCACTTTCAAACCACTTGAAGGCATGCCGCCGACGAGCTCCAATTCCTATCTCTCTTTATGTGGGTACCACAAAAAGAACTGTTTCTAGACGTTTGGAAGAGCACAAGGGAAATTGTAGAAGAGGAGAAACAGAACGATCAGCTGTTGCGGAGCATGCTTTCCAGCCAGGGAACCACAATATTCGTTTCGAGGAGACGCAATTACTGGCGGCCACAAGCGGATATTACGAAAGGCTCTACAGGGAGGCAATCGAAATCGCTAAACACCCTAATAATTTCAGTCGAAAGGAGGAGGGCGTGAAATTAAACGGTATATGGATGCCGGTGTTAAAGAAGATGTGTACCACCCGTCCACTACTGGGTGATGGCAACGCTTATCGACGACGACGACAGACAGCGGCCAATTGCACTAACGTTTTCAAAACTCGTGACGTCACGCCGCGGCGCGGGAGCGCGCGGACACGGAGTTTAGCGTCAGTCAGTAGCGAGCCAGTGGGTGTGTTGGACCTTCCATCGACCTACGGACCCCCTTGAAGATGTCTCCCGCAGTCGGAGATGAAACGTTGGGAGTTGACACAGAATTCATCAACCGACCACGTCATAACAGCCCGGATAATTATAATGGACATGATATTTCCGGCCGTGAACGTCTACATTTTAGTATCGTCTGGGATCCTACCGGTATGGTCAGGAAGCCAGGAGAGGCGCTGCAGTCCATGTCCTGCTGTTAACAAAGGCATTCGTGACGGCCGTCTGCTGCCATAGCCCATTAACGACGGATTCCGCTGCACTCTGATAACGGATACTTTCGTCGTATGTCCCACATTGATTTCTGCAATTATTTCACGCAGTGATTTGTCTCTCAGCAACGACAACTCTAAGCAAAGGCAGCTGCTCTCTATCCACTGCGTTGTTCGTTGTGAGAAGCAATGCCTGAAATTGGTATTTTCGTCCACTAAAGCGGAGTTATTGAACGCAGTTTTCCGAAATTCCTTCACCAGGGAAGACGAATGGAATATTCCAGAATTTGAAACACGAACATCTGCTAGCATGAGTTTCTTAGAAGTAGATACCTTAGGGGTTGCGAAGCAACTCAAATCGCTTGATACGGGCAAGTCTTCAGGTCCAGATTGTATACCGATTAGGTTCCTTTCAGATTACGCTGATACTATAGCTCCCTACTTAGCACTCATATACAACCGCTCGCTCACCGATAGATCTGTACCTACAGATTGGAAAATTGCGCAGGTCGCACCTGTGTCAAGAAGGGCAGTAGGAGTAATCCATTTAACTACAGACCTATATCATTGACGTCGGTTTGCAGTAGGGTTTTGGAGCATATACTGTATTCAAACATTATGAATCACCTCGAAGGGAACGATCTATTGACACGTAATCAGCATGGCTTCAGAAAACATCGCTCTTGTGCAACGCAGCTAGCTCTTTATTCGCACGAAGTAATGGCCGCTATCGACAGGGGATCTCAAGTTGATTCCGTATTTCTAGATTTCCGGAAAGCTTTTGACACCGTTCCTCACAAGCGACTTCTAATCAAGCTGCGGAGCTATGGGGTATCGTCTCAGTTGTGCGACTGGATTCGTGATTTCCTGTCAGGAAGGTCGCAGTTCGTAGTAATAGACGGCAAATCATCGAGTAAAACTGAAGTGATATCAGGTGTTCCCCAGGGAAGCGTCCTGGGACCTCTACTGTTCCTGATCTATATAAATGACCTGGGTGACAATCTGAGCAGTTCTCTTAGACTGTTCGCAGATGATGCTGTAATTTACCGTCTAGTAAGGTCATCCGAAGACCAGTATCAGCTCCAAAGCGATTTAGAAAATATTGCTGTATGGTGTGTCAGGTGGCAGTTGACGCTAAATAACGAAAAGTGTGAGATGATCCACATGAGTTCCAAAAGAAATCCGTTGGAATTCGATTACTCGATAAATAGTACAATTCTCAAGGCTGTCAATTCAACTAAGTACCTGGGTGTTAAAATTACGAACAACTTCAGTTGGAAGGACCACATAGATAATATTGTCGGGAAGGCGAGCCAAAGGTTGCGTTTCATTGGCAGGACACTTAGAAGATGCAACAAGTCCACTAAAGAGACAGCTTACACTACACTCGTTCGTCCTCTGTTAGAATATTGCTGCGCGGTGTGGGATCCTTACCAGGTGGGATTGACGGAGGACATCGAAAGGGTGCAAAAAAGGGCAGCTCGTTTTGTATTATGGCGTTATAGGGGACATAGTGCGGCAGATATGATACACGAGTTGGGATGGAAGTCATTACAGCATAGACGTTTTTCGTCGCGGCGAGACCTTTTTACGAAATTTCAGTCACCAACTTTCTCTTCCGAATGCGAAAATATTTTGTTGAGCCCAACCTACATAGGTAGGAATGATCATGAAAATAAAATAAGAGAAATCAGAGCTCGAACAGAAAGGTTTAGGTGTTCGTTTTTTCCGCTCGCTGTTCGGGAGTGGAATAGTAGAGAGACAGTATGATTGTGGTTCGATGAACCCTCTGCCAAGCACTTAAATGTAAATTGCAGAGTAGTCATGTAGATGTAGATGTAGACACTCTTGACGCTGTAGACACCGGAATATTGAATTACCTAAGCATTTCCGAAATGTACGGTTCATGTTTCTAGCTACCATTCTGCGTTCAAAGTTTGTCAACTCTCGTCGTGCGGCCATAATCTCGTCAGAAATATGAATCAACTATTGCAAATGACAGCTCCGCCTATGCACTGCCCTTTTATGCCTTATGTACGTGGTGCTATCACCTTCCGCATTTGTGGGTACATATTTCTATCCCGTGACGTTTGTCACCTTACTGTAGTCTTGAGTTAAATTGCCTCAAATCATAAGCAGACATTGTAGATATAAGGGATACAGTCAGATGAAAACGAAACAGATGGAAACAAAGTAATTAAGCACTTTATTATTTCCTAAGTGATCACCATAACCGCGGATATATTTACCCCACTGTAAGACAAGATGCTCGATGTCTTCTTGGAAAATTGTTTCGGTTGCCTACGGAACCATGACAGCACCCAGGCGTGCACCTATTAGTCCGAAGCAGATCGACAGCCACGGATGTCCTTTCCCAACTCTTAAAAAATACGGAAATCGCATGGGGAGAGATCGTGACTGCGTGGAAGATATGTAAGGGCTTTCAGCGAAACGACGCTGGTCATATATGGGTCCACAACTGAAGAAAGACATTCGTAGCCGCCGATTTGCTTCGGACAAAGAGACGCAGTTATGGCTTCGTAGACAACAGAATTTATTTTTCTGTACAAATGTATTAACACTTACGGCGATAACTTTTGAAATATTTATCGGTTTACTCAGATTTTACGATTCTGTGCCCCAATCGTTAAAAACGGAACCCTCATAAAATCGCTTTGTCTTTCATTTACCTGTCTGCCCGACTGTTAAGAACTCATTTTATCAGGATCTGTAAGACGTATCTAGTTGAAATTTATGTCACATAGTTAAGTCTACGGTGCACCGGCGCTTTAAAGAATTTATAACAGAACGCAATCATAATATATGGCAATTTACGTCACATATTTTCATACGCATTCATTCATCGAAATCTTTCCAACTAGAATCATGAAATGTGGTAGGAAGAAATATTTCACAGTAAAATTAAGGGAGAATTGTTAAATAAATATTTTTTGCTAACGGACAGTCTGTCTGTGCGTCTGCTAACACCCCTTTTCTCTCAGGGACGGGTAAACGTACTTCTAGCCAGTACTGGTATCGATTACTGCAAAGTATCGTCCAGGTTCTCGATCCCCAGGATATAGAAAATGTGGTTGTTGTGGTTTTCACCCAAAAGACTGGTTTGATGCAGCTCTCCATACTACTCTACCCTGTGCAAGCTTCTTCATCTCCCAGTACCTACTGCAATGTATATCCTTCTTAATCTGCTTAGTGTATTCATCTCTGGGCCTCCCTCTACGATTTTTACAGTGCACGCTGACCCCTAATACTAAATGTGTGATCCCGTGATGCCTCAAGACATGTCCTACCAACCGATCCCTTCTTCTAGTCAAGTTGTGCCACAAATTTTTCTTCTCCCAAATTCTATTCAGTACCTCCTCATTAGTTATGTGGTCTACCCATCTAATCTTCAGCATTCTTCTGTAGCACCACATTTCGAAAGCTTCTATTCTCTTCTTGTCTAAACTATCGTCCATGTTTCACTTCCATACATGGTTAAGCTCCATACAAATACTTTCAGAAACGACATCCTGACACTTAAATCTATACTCGATGTTAACAAATTTCTCTTCTTCAGAAACGCTTACCTTGCCATTGCCAGTCTACATTTTATATCCTCTCTACTTCTACCATCATCAGTTATTTTTCTCCCCAAATTGCACAATTCATTTTCTACTTTAATATAATTCCCTCAGCATCATCTGATTTAATTCGACTACATTGCATTATCCTCGTTTTGCTTTTGTTGATGTTCATCTTATATCTTACTGTCAAGACACTGTGCATTCCGTTCAACTGCTTTTCCTGGTCCTTTGCTGTCTCTGATAAGATTACAATGTCATCGGCGAACCTCAAAGTTTTTATTTGTTTTCCATGGATTTTAATTCCTACTTCGGATTTTTCTTTTTCTTTTTTTTTCCTTTACTGCTTGCTCAATATACAGATTGAATAACATTGGGGGTAGGCTGCAACCCTGTCTCACTCCCTTTCCAACCACTGATTCCCTTTCATGACTCTCGACTCTTATAACTGCCATCTACTTTGTGTACAAATTGTAAATAGCTTTTCGCTCACTGTATTGTACCACTGCCAACTTCAGAATTTGAAAGAGTGTATTCCCGTCAACATTGTCAAAAGCTTTCTCTAAGTCTACAAATGGTAGAACAGTATGTTTGCTTTTCCTTAATCTATCTTCCGACATATGTCGTAGGATCATTATTGCCTCACGTGTTAAAACTTTTATATGGAAAACAAACTGATCTTCCCTAAGGTTGGCTTCATCTAGTTTTTCCATTCGTCTGTTAAGAATTTGTGTTAGTATTTTGCATCCATGACATATTAAACTGATTGTTCGGTAATTTTCACATCTGTCAAAACCTGCTTTCTTTGGGATTGGAATTATTACATTCTTCTTGATGTCTGTGGGATATATGGATGTTGTTGTTTTGGTCTTCAGTCCTGATACTGGTTTCATGCAGCTCTCCATGCTACTCTATCCTGTGCAAGCTTCTTCATCTCCCAGTAGCTGCTGCAACCTACATCCTTCTGAACCTGCATAGTGTATTCGTCTCTTGGTCTCCCTAAGCGATTTTTACCCTCCACGCTGCCCTCCAAAGCTAAATTGTTGATCCCTTGATGCCTCAGAACATGTCCTACCAACCGGTCCCTTCTTCTCGTCAAGTTGTGCCACAAACTTCTCTCCAATCCTATTCAATACATCGTCATTAGTTATGTAATCTACCCATCTAATCTTCAGCATTCTTCTGTAGCACCATATTTCGAAAGCTTCTATTCTCTTCTTATCCAAAGTATTTATTGTCCATGTTTCACTTCCATACATGGGTACACTCCATACAAATACTTTCAGAAACGACTTCCTAACACTTAAATCTATATTCGAATTTAAGAAATATGTATTTTATCCATATAGATGGATATAACCATATATATGAATAAAATATCCATATAAATTGTTAAGTTTGTACGGGACCCACGGTGCGAGAGTCATACTCGCACCTATCCTCAGTTTTTCTTCTACAAATGTTAGTAAAGCTAATTTACCGTTCTTTCTTCAATGCAGAGGACGACAAAGACAATATTGAGGACGCATACTGATAATCACCAAAGATATTTTTAACACAGTACCGCTTACTCCTTCACTTTTCCGTTAACTCATATTACTCTCCAAGTTATCGTCTTTCTTCACACGAGGCAGCGTCAGCCCGTCGGTCATGCGTTAAATACGTATCGCCATGATCTTCTCTTTTTTTAAAAAAATATTCAGGCTGCTGACTGTTTTGATGAGACCCGTCACAAATTCCGTTCCTGTGCCCACGTTTTCATCACACAGTAGCAGCAGCAACTTCGGTCCTCAAATATTTACAGTCTCTGTCCTCCTCTACAGTTTTCATCCTCTACGGCTCCCTGTAATATCGTGGAAGTTATTGCCTGAGGTCTTAACAAATGTCCTATCATCCCATCACTTTTTCATATCAGTGTTTTCCAGATTTTTCTTCCCTCACTAATTATGTGGAAACTTCATTTCTTACCTTATCAACGCAACTACTTTCCAACATCCTTCTGTAGCACCACGTCTCAAATGCTTCGATTCTCTTCTGTTGCTGTTTTCCCGCAGTCCATGTTTCACTATCATACAATGCTGTGCTGCAAGCGTTTGTTGTTGTGGTCTTGAGTCCTGAGACTGGTTTGATGCAGCTCTCCATGCTACTCTATACTGTGCAAGCTTCTTCATCTCCCTGTAGCTGCTGCAACCTACATCCTCCTGAACCTGCATATTGTATTCATCTCTTGGTCTCCCTCAGCGATTTTTACCCTCCACGCTGCCCTCCAAAGCTAAATTGTTGATCCCTTGATGCCTCAGAACATGTCCTACCAATCGATCCACTATTCTAGTCAAGTTGTGCCACAAACTTCTCTGCAATCCTATTCAATACATCGTCATTAGTTATGTGATCAACCCATCTAATCTTCAGCATTCTTCTGTAGCACCACATTTCGAAAGCTTCTATTCTCTTCTTGTCCAAAGTATTTATCGTCCATGTTTCACTTCCATACATGGGTACACTCCATACAAATACTTTCAGAAACGACTTCCTAACACTTAAATCTATATTCGAATTTAAGAAATGTGTATTTTATCCATATAGATGGATATAACCATATATATGGATAAAATATCCATATAAATCGTTAAGTTTGTACGGGATCCACGGTGCGAGAGTCCTACTCGCACCTATCCTCAGTTTTTCTTCTATCGCGTTTTCATTTGAGTTCCCTGTACAGATGTTATACTTGTATTAGCGCAATACTTGTGTTAAACATTTAACGTAAGATTATATATATTAATAAGCAGATTATGACGGCATTCTGAATTTGGGTGATGCGAAAAGCCAAATTCAAAATATTTGACTGATGAGGACTGCAGAAGCTTCAAAAATCACGTATCACCGGATTTCAGGTGAATGTCAAAGCACCATCACTCAAAGAAAAACCTATATACATGTGATACAACTGGATATAGTTTGAAACAGTAAAAATAATTGTGTATGTTATAAGTAACAGCAATAAAATAAAAATAAATTTTCAGAAAAAAATATTTATTAGAAATTATAATGAAATTACTGTCCATCTTAACTCGTCGAGATGTACGGAGCGGCTATAATTAAATACAGTACCACTACATATCCTATTCCTTTTGACATAAACCAAAGTGAGTGTTGAGCATAGCGTCTCCACCTCCCAGACAGATCGTCGTCAATTGTGTCACGTCTCTTTTTTTGCGGGACACTTCGGAGACGTTTGGAATTTGTACCAGAACGTTGGCACTGCGTCTAATGATGATAAATTGTCCTGATCTTTCCTACCAAATGTGATCACAGTTTATTCTGACATTATGATCTGATAATACACAGTCCCTCCTATGCTCGACGACAACATTCAATTACCACTGACAGACGGCAGGTGACAGCGTTGGCAATTGAGGGTACATAGAACATTTGAGGGGGATGCGGCCAACAGAGCATCGTTGTCAGATGCGGAAAATGAGCGATTGTGGCAGCAGTTCCGAAACAGATAAGTTGGAATGGTTAATGTATACTGTGCACGGCGAATTGGCGCTTTCCAAAACCGCTGACGAGACAATTGTGGTGCCAAAAGAATGCCGGCGTGCCGGCCGAGATGGCCGAGCGGTTCTAGGCGCTACAGTCTGGAACCGCGCTACTGCTACAGTCGCAAGTTCGAATTCTGCATTGGGCATGGATGTGTGTAATGTCCTTAGTTAGTTTTAAGTAGTTCTAAGTTCCAGGGGACTGATGCCCTCAGACTTTAAGTCCCATAGTGCTCAGAGCCACCTGAACCACCTGAATGGCGGGGTGAACGACGTCTGAGTACGTGTGTACAGACAAACAGACGTGCAACTGTTGAGCAACCGACGGCCCAAATGAACCAAGTGACCACCAACAGTGTTTCCTCAACATCCATTTAGAGTATGGGCTTCCGCAACAGTTGCCTGGCAACAAAAGGTGGGACTGGCACTCCAGTATCTCAACAGGACATATATTGATTAGCGTTTCGAGATGAATCACGTTTTACGGTGCATGGGCGAAAAGGTCTGAAAGCAAATACCCTGCAAGCGTCGCCGTAAGGGTCCAGGCTTGAGGAGGAGCCTTATGGTCTGGCGAATGTTTTCGTGGCATTCCCTGCGTGATCTCGTCATTCTGGAAGGCATGCATCTATCATTGTGGACCTTGTCCACTCCCGCATGCAGTTTAGTTTTCCTCGGCGCTATATCATCTACGGTCAGGACGATCCAACGTGTCACACAGCTCGCAGTTTACTTGCGTGGTTCGAAGAGCACCACGATGAGTTTACCGTACTCCACTGGCCACCAGACTCACCGGATTTAAACCCAATGGAGAAGCTGTCGGAGCACCTCAATCGGGCCGTGCGCGCCATAGCTTCCAACGGAGAAACCTGGCCCAGCTGACCGCGACAGTGGAATAGGTTTAGCTCCACAGCCCTGTAGGGCCTTGCGGAATCTCGTTCACTTTCTCCCTATACGTCTCGCAGCCGTTCGCGCTGCAAAGGTTGGTTGATCAGGGAAATGTGACAATACTGTGTATACGCAATACGATACCTCGAAAGTCGTTTTGACATGCTACGGAATTTGTATTGATGGAACTTAGCGCCACAAGATTGATTGGTCTATACTGTGGACAACATCGTCTAAATCTGAGAAAGGTAGTTTCGTTTCTCTAACGAATGGAACAAGTTTTAATCCAAAGAATCATCGATCTCAATACCCTTCGGCTTCATTAATATTTCATACTGCGGCCTAATAAGGGTGTCATTGGTGATAGTTGCAACACGTGATGTTCTTAACGTGTTGTAACACTTCTCTCAATTTCTTTCAGTATTCCATATTTACGTTCTCATTTCTGCAAATACATTGCTGAGCGAAAACGCAAACAAGTTACATCATTGCACAGCATCACTTGTTGCAGAACCACACCTTCAGTTAATATTTATTTCTTAAATAAAGACCTGCTGCCTGTTATCATATAGTAGGTCGTACATAATATGATTTTACATGTTGTGTCATACAAATTCAGTTTCATTACTAGTACATTTCTTGTTTTTGGTGAAAATTTTACAAACAAAAGAATAATTAAAAAGTATAAAAGCATATAGGCAATTTTGTTTAAACTATTTCTTAACTTAGATAATGATAGTAATGAGGGTCATATTAGGTTGTGGATTATTTTAATTTAAATTTAAAAGTGTATTTAACTGAAGATACAAGAGATGGAAATTTGATTTTGTTCTTCCCTTATACCTTCTGCTTGTATGGTTACATCTGTTAAATATTTGTTGTCTTGACAGTAGTAATAATTAATTTAATCTGTTGATTAGTTACGTTATAATGTGTTCTGATACTTATGATAATAGGTGATTGGGAGTTGATTTAAATGTCATAGCTGCATCAGGTGCAAGGGCTCGGTAAAACTTCGAGCCAGTCACACCTGATGCAGCGAAAGAAGTAGAAATGTCACATCTTCAGATATTGTTATACGCTATTAAATGTTATAACAAACAATTGCATAGAGAGATTTTTTTCAGATTAATTCGAATTAGTACCGTAGAAATGTCGCTTACTTTTGCTGTGTTGGTATGTTTGTCTCGTTTTCTTTTCCTGTGTGTGATATAGCATCCTATTCCGTATCTGTGCTTGTGCCTGTGTCATTTACTGTGCACTGCTGATCTGTCTTACGTGGAGCCTGTCTCAATTTAGCATGTGGTATCTCCTGTTTGTATGTCGCATGTAGTGCTCGTGATACTTCGTCTGCGATGTTTTTATATAGAGTTCTTGTCGTTTTGTCTACGTATTAACTGTCCTACGTCCTGGTTTCCTAAACTAGGTATTATGTGTCCTATGGCATCGCAGATGAGCACTTATGGCTTCAGTTGTACCATTCTCACCACAGTTACAAGTGTGAGTCTGTTTTAGGCCAAATTTGTGGATATACACGGGATCCGGAGCATGGCCCGCGAGAAAGTGCACTATGCCACGTGCTTCATTTATGTACTTTAAGTTCATACACGCTTGTGTACTGAGAAGAAAGAGTAGACTTGTCTTCACTTATTTGTTATATCCCATTCTGTCTGCTATATGTCAGTTCTCCACTTGTTTAATTTTCGTTTCTCGTTTATGCATTGTACAGTAATTTGTCTTAATTTGTCGCGCCTTCAACTCTTCAGCCAGTAGGTAGCTGCTCTGTGGCGAATTGTAATTACTATAGGGAAAACTTGCAGCACTACGCACACAGTGCCTCAGTCGAATTCGTGCCGAAAGCCCCCTAGATTCTGAGTAGAGCATTCCTCTGGCCGCGCCTCGCAATGTTTTTATGCGTACCTAAGCAAACACTAGCCGCAAAGCAAGTTATTTACTCAAAGAGTGCTGTGTAATATGTCCTCATTGTCTGAAGAGGTAGACTGTATCTTTTAGTGCTCAGTGTTGCAAGTTTATCCGCGAGTATCGTCGCCTTGTTAATTGCCAGTCTGGCATATTCATTAAAGTGTAAATGTTCGTCAATATAACTGCCAAGGTACATTGTCATAGCTTTCCTTTTTATAGATATCTGGTTTATTTTTTTTTAATTGATTTTGTTTGTTGGTATTGTGAGCTTGTTGTTTGTGCACCATTCACCGTTGAACGCGAGGAGTCCCGTGGCTTTACTCTCTAATTGGGACCTGGAGTTTGCAAATATCTTGACTATAAGGTCATCACCGTACGCAACCACCCCGTCAGCCATGTCGTTGTCTTCTAATGCATTTAGAAGTGGTTCTGTGGCTATGTCCCAGAAAATCGGTCCGCTTATGGATCCTTGCGGACTACCCTTTGTTACTCTCTTTATACCCTTTTGGTGACAAGTGTTCCATTCCACCATCCTGTTTTTACAATAATTTCTAAGGCTGTTGTATAAAGCCAGTGGAACAGTCATGTTTCTAAGTCTTGCAAATAGCGCCTTGCACCAAACGTTGTCGAAAGCATCAGCTATGTCACTTAGGATTGACACTATCTATTTATCATGTATTGTCTGTGTCATTTCTATGGCCTACTGAAGTCTGTCGCACAGCAATCTCTCCTGTACCTTTGCCAGAATGTTAATGAAACGTCGACCGGACTGACCGTGCGGTTCTACGCTCTACAGTCTGGAACCGAGCGACTGCTGCGGTCGCAGGTTCGAATCCTGCCTCGGGCATGGATGTATGTGATGTCCTTAGGTTAGTTAGGTTTAATTAGTTCTAAGTTCTAGGTGACTGATGACCTCAGAATTTAAGTCGCATAGTGCTCAGAGCCATTGGAACCATTGTTTTTTGTTAATGAAACACATTGGTCTGTATGTCTTAGGGTCAGTTGGGTCTTCGTTTTCCGCTTTCTTGATTATAACTGCATTTGCCGTCTTCCATACATTCGGTGTCCGTCCTTCTAATAGTCATCAGTAAGTCTGACAGGTGAGGTACAAGCAGTGGAGCAGCTTGTCTGATGGTTTCGAGGTTAATGCTATCAGGGCACGAAGCGTTTTCGTTCTTTATTTTGTGTACTGTAAGTGCAAATTCCTCGTGAGCAAAGGGCATGGTGATACCTTCTTTTTCGTATTTGCCGTAAGGTAGTCTACGAAGGGCGGTGTGAGGTTGGTTATCCTGAGAGTGGTCATCGTCAGGAAGGAATTTGTTGAATAGGTACCGTACTGTGCGTCTCCAGCCTCTTGTAGTAGTACCATCTGGTTTCTTTAGTGTTGAGAACGTTTTAGGAGTCTTTATACGTCCCGCCTGCAGAGTAAACGGCTCCCACAAAATGTAATTTTGTCCTAACATATGTGTCCCAGTAGTCTTTTCTGGTATTATGTAGTTCATCTTTTTATCTTGGTTTAGCGTGATGATAATGCTGAAGTCTAAATTTCTGTTTCCTGTGCTGTCTTTGATTTTTGGTAAGATCGTCGTTTATCACGGGTGTATTTTCTAAGTCTTGTTAACAGTGCTGACCGTGTGTCCTTGTTTGGTGCGTCGCGTGCTCTCTGTAAAACGTCTGTAAGAACGTGAACTCAGTAATCGATACTTCCTTGAGTTTCGCTTAGAGGAAACGCTTCAATCACATGCCTTAGGTTTTGCCAGTTTGTTTTGCGTAGCAGCAACCTTTGGTGTTGTAATGTGTCTGTGTTTGTGTCTCTTTTTGGGTATAATTACTGCATACGATCACTGAGTATTCTCTTATCGAGCACCTGTCAGTTCGCTACGTGTATTAATGATTGCTGTTTTCCAGAGAAATGTGCATGTTGCTGTCTACTTCACTATTTCCTTGGTAGGTTGGCGGCTTGTCTAGTTTGTTTGAAACGAAAAGATTACATTCCTTTATAACGTAGACTATTATTTGTCCTTTGGCGTCGGTTTTGTCAGAGTGCCAGAGGATTGACCTAGCATTTATGTCTGTTAAGATAAGTAGTCGTCTGGCATTTGCAAATCAAGCAATATCTTTTATTACTTCAGTATGAGGCTCTATAGCATTTGAGAGCTGGGCGTAGATCGACGAGATGATCCATGTTCCCATGCCTAAAGCAATTTGGAATGTAACAGTGTGTTGTGTGCATAATTGCGTAATTTATGTTACTGTAATGTTATTGTTTGCTACAATGATTGTAGCCTTGGGCTTGTTCGTGCCGGTAATTTGCATATACTGCCCCGGAAGGCCTGGAATTCTTCCATCTCCTGTTCACTGTTCTTGTATATAGAATATGTCCGCGCATACGTCATTCACCAGCCTACCTAGCTGTGCGGGCACCGTCATGCTACCCATACAGTTTAGGTGCAAGACTTTGAATATGGAAATTTAGTAAAAGCTTCGGCCCACTCTGGGTGTAATCGAGGTACACGCGTGCGTGCGCCCTTGTCAAGTCCTTGTAGACATTGTCAAGATTACGGTCTTCATTTCTTGTTCACATTATTTACGTAAAATATTAAAGTTCGAGTTTATCTGTTGGTAGGTTTTCGGTTCGTGGAACCATTATGTCTGTGTGTTCAGTCGTGGGGTAGCATATAGTGTCGCCCATTGGGTGATTCAGTCTTGTTGCCAGTCTTAGCGCAGTTGAAAAAACTCCTTTCTTCTCCAGTCGAAAGGCGCAAGTTCTCTTTGATGTCTTCATAGTCTATTTTGTTTCTTACTTCGTGGTTTTCGGACTTTGTTTAACTGGGTCGTGGTGTTTATTTCTTGGTGAAGTTTCCGGTAGGTTGACGTGATGTCTCATCAGCTGAGGATTGTTGTGATTTTTCAGTGTGAACTTTGTGTTTGCTCACTTTTTTTTTTTTTTTAGTATCCATATCTTGTGTGATAACTTTTTGTTGTTAGAAGTTTTCTGTTTGCGTTTGTTTCTCATTGATAACTGTGTCTAGCACGTGAGTTGTCTTTTCGTCCGTGTTGCCAACGTATAGTTTGCATGTACAGTTTACATTTTGATGTGTCATATTCACATTTTCCAGAAGTTTTTGTTTCATTATACAGTAATCTATCCTCTGGCGAGGGAAGAATTAGCTTACGGTTATGGTGTTTCGGTGTGGCACAGGCATACAACTAGTGAATGGTTCTATGCCTGTGTCCTTATCCTGTTCTGCATGGGCTCGAGAGTGTCTCGGACAGTTGTTGATACTGTGGTGTCTTGTGTTTGACGACTGCGTCCTTGTCCTGCTCTTGGTAGGCATGATCATACCTTGGATTTCTATCGTCTTCTTTATGTACGTCTGATGCGTGTAGCGTGTTGTTTTTAAGGTCCCCTTCACAAAGGGCTTCCTCCTCCAGTTCATCTACTCTCAGAAAGGTGTGTTGCTCTCTGGAAAAGTTCGTGTTTGATGTGCCTCGCCACACTTTGGTCCATGACGCAGTAGAAACATGCATCGTCGGTTTAATCTATGAGGCTAAAATATTTTTATTGCACAATGTTGCATTTGAGGGAATTCATGTCTCTTGGAAAGTCTGTGGTCAGCATCAGCCCAAGTCGTTGCCTCCAGGCTGCTGGACGTCGCCATGCTCCTGTTGTGCTGATGGTGGTTTGTGTTTGCTTCTGCGAGGTGGGATCCGTATTTTGTTGAGGGGACGTCTGTACATTTTCGTAGTTGATATTTGTATTCATATCCTTACTTAGATATCCAAAGAGCGTTGTCTTACTGCTTTTGTGTGGAGTGTGCTAGTTTACATTGTTGGTGACATCATGCTCCGTTTTCTCTATTTGGCTTTTGTAGAGTTCTTTGTAAGTAGGGCATTCTAATCACACAATTTTGTTACATGTTCTTTTCCTCTTATTGCAAGGAATACAAACAACAGTTGTTTCTTCACGACATTCGAATTGTTTATGACGTGGTTTTGCATATTTCCCTGTCACATATTTATGACGAATGGCCAAAATACCAAAAGTTGAGGCACTTTTGTACTGACCCTAATACGTAAAGATTCAAATTGTATGTACACCCTGTCCCTTTGTAATAACAGTAATCTGATCCTTGGCGTCACCTCCGGAATATTAATTACTGTTCTTATTCCTTTCGGACCATTATTGAACTGTATTTTGACTTCTTGTTGAAATTCCTCTTTGGTGATGTGGTTGGTGAGATTTAATTCAAATAGGTCCTCTAGAAAGTCTGGATCGGTGAAAGTTGTTGGAGTGCTTTGTACTGCCAGTAGGTGTCTTAATTTTCTGGCTTCTCCGCATAGAAGGTCCTTTAAGTTTGATGGTGTTTCAATAATCTTCCTCTTGTCTGCTTGATTCTCAGTTTCAAGCATTACTGTGTTTGCTGTATTCCTTATTGCTTTAACTTTTATCAAGTCTAGGGTTTATTATTTTAGTTAAGGTTTCCCTTATGGCTTTGACATACTGGTTGATTTAAAAAAAGAGGAAAGTTGCCTGTTAGCTTTCTGCTAATTTAATTTGTTCTTCGGTTTGGTGTCAGGATGACCTGCCGCAACTGCAGCGAAAGTTAGTGGCGTTGGCCACGTTTCAGTGCGCAACCTTTAGGGCTGCGATCTCAATTTCAAACTGAATTCTGTCTGTTGTGTCAGGGCATTTGCTGCCGCTAACTCCAAACACTGTCTTCCGTCTACAGTTCTTAGTTCGTCATTTTGTCCACGAAGTATGATTTGGCAGAGTGCTAATGACAATATTTTGTTCCTGACTGGCACAGTAATTGTGGTGGATACCTTTTTCTGCTTTAACACTGCTTAAAAACCCTCCAGAATATTTAATTCCATGTTTGTAAGAGGGTAATTCAATTATTATTCGCAAAGTAGTTATAAAATTTTATTGTAATCCAAAACGAAACTTACAACATTTCTCGACATAGTATCCTTGCGTTCCAAAGCACTTCGTCCATCGTTGTACAAGCTTCTTGATGTTTCATAAAAGAAGGTTCTCGGTTGAGCTGCAAGCAGGAATCCAACGCTTCTTTCATTGCTTCGTCCGACGTATATAGACGGCCCTTTAACGCCTATTTGAGTGGACCAAACAAGTAATAGAAGGGGCAAGGTCGGGACTATATGGAGGGTGATCGAGTTTTTCAGGTTTGAGTTTCTGGAGCGTTTCAGCAGTGTGGCAGCAGGTTGCGGACGGGCAGTGTTGTGCAACAACACAACACCTCTTGATAGCAATCCTCGGCATATGCTTCGAATTGCAGGCTTTAACCTGGTAGTAAGCATCTCACTCTAACGTAGACTCTTTATTGTTGTGCCCCTTTCCCCATAACGTTCCAGCACTGGACCTATGCATCCAAACAACTATAAGCATCAGTTTTCCTGCGGACTGTTGGGTCTTGAGCTTTTTTCTTACACGACGAATTTGGATGTTTCCATTCCATACTCTGCCGTTTACTCTCCGGCTCGTAATGATGGATCCATGTTTCGTCACCAGTGCCGGCCGCTAGGACCAAGCGGTTCTAGGCGTTTCAGTCCGGAACCTCGCTGCTGCTACGGTCGCAGGTTCGAATCCTGCTTCGGACTTGGGTTCGTGTGATGTCCTTAGGTTGGTTAGGTTTATGTAATTCTGAGTCTAGGGGACTGATGACCTCAGATGTTAAGTCTGATAGTGTTATGAGACATTTGAACCATTTTTTTCTTGACCAGTAATGATCGTGTCTAAGAAGTTGTCCCCTTCGTTACCGTAGCGATCCAAATAGTTTTTGCACATGTCCAAATGCGTTTCATTACGCATCTGTGTGAGTTGTTTTGGGACCCATATTGCACAAACTGTATTAAACCTAAGTCTTCAGTTGATGATTTCTTAGGCAGAACCGTGACTAATTTGCAGACGATGTACCACTTCGTCAATAGTTAATCGTCTGTCTAAGAGAATCATTTCACGTAAACGCTTAATGGTTTCTTCATTTGTGGTGGTAAACGGTCGTTCGGCTCCATCATCGTGCGTAAAATTTGCAGGACCATTTCGGAATTTTTCAATCCATTCGTAGACACTCCGTTGTGGAAAAACATAGTTCCCGTACTGTACCGAAAGTCTTTGATGAATTTCGGCCCCTGATACGCATTCCGGCCACAACAAACGGGTCACTGAACGTTGCTCTTCTTTGGTGCAAATAGGCAGCGGAGCAGCCACGACTAACACCACGGCAGCGATAGCGAAACTAACCTACTTGCTTGAAAATTGCTAAGATATAACAACAAATAAAGGAAGATGCGTCATCAACGTAAAACGGCAGTACTGCCAAATGAAACAAAAGTATAACGAAATTGAGGATAATAATTGACGTACCCACGTACGTCTGTGTGTTGCATTCCCTGTTGAGCTTCTGACTGCTCCTTGTTCCCGTGTTGGTGTTTTGTTAATCCTCTTTCCTCCTGGTGTCACTGTAACTTCGGCGTCTGGCCGCTTTCATCGGTGTCTGATGCAGCCGAAGCTAGTTCGGCCCACGATGTACGCTCCAGTGTCCGCGTGGTAGCTCGATATGCATGTACTTAAAATCTTTCACAAAGTGAGGCAAATGGAGCCCACACCTGGCGGTACTTGGTAACTGACAGCGAGCTCCCGATATCTGGGTCTAATGTAAGTGAAAGACAGTCATAAGTCCTAGTAAACACTGTTAACTCGGTTTTAGTTCAGGCAGTGTGCCAGTGTCAAAGAAGCGCGAGGAAATTAGCCAAACGCCGGCTGAAAATACCTGCAACCAGCTTTCCGTAGACGGCGTCCGCTGAGTCGGCCGCTGCTGTCTGGGATGCCTGACGCAACCAACAGGTGTGGCTCACGCAGTCAGCCATCCGCATGCAGCCCTGTCAGCACCGACCGTTTCCGACGTCACCGCAGCCCGCTGCTCGCCGCGCCGTCAGCAGAAGGCGCCACGCGTCGCCACCGCCAAGGGACACTGGACGCCGCACCGCTGACGAAACTTGTCACACGGCTCACAAGAATGCATTAAATATCTCAGAGAAACAAACCTCTCACAGCGAAACTACAGTCACGAACTAGTCTTTATTAGGTCACGTGACGTTTACCTATCGGCGCAGAAATTTGCCCTGCGCTCCAACCACTTTTTCCCACCACAAACGCGAAAATGAGCTGAGCGCTCGCCGAACACGTCCGCACTCCACTCTACAGTTAATGCAAGTAAGCTTCTGCTGGTGACGGCGGCCTGAAATATTGTTAAGGATTCACATCATAAGACGATGGTTCAAATCCTCGTTCGGCCATCCAGATTTACGTAATAAAATGAAACAACTGCTTCTGCCGTTTCGATGCTATTTTATTATGTGGTAACCAGTTTCGGCGGCTCAGTACAACATCTAAACTATAATCGTATACATGATCCCATCAGCGGCTAACAGCTATGAACTGACTTTCACAGAATACCGTAAAAGCGATGTTGCGTCTGCTACTACCAACAGCATAGATGTTGGCCACGGATGCTGTCGTGTATACAATTGTGGCTTACCCCTTCAGAGTCAGTTACGTCCTGAAGAACGTGTACTTGGTCACCGAAAGTGGTTGGAATATTATAAAATAACGTCAAAAGGGTGGCTGCAGGTATTACGTTTTATTATTTAAGAGAACGGCCGATGTCCCCCAGACCATCAGTCACAAGCAGGGGCATACAAAAAATTCGAGATTTAGGATTTCCCTGATTACAGTAAACTGCTAAAGGCTAATGCCGTGACGGTCCCTCAGAAAACGCGCTGCCGATTTCCTTCTCTTCAGTAATCCAAGTTTGTGTTCGGGCTCTAATGACTTCGCCATGGACAGGATGTTAGACACTAATTTCCCTTCCTTCCTTTCATCATACCACCAGATTGTAGCTCACCTCTGCTGTCCTGGGTAGAATCGTTGCTTTGCAAGGCGAAGGTCGAGATCACTTCGGTAGTCGATAATGGTTTTGAATATATGTCAGAATTAATACACAAATAATTGAGAGAAACAGGTTTACAAATAATAATGGATAAAGAATATGTTTGTGTTTTGTACTACTAGAAAAGAAGTCAGCATTTATATATGTCTAAGGGCTCAGGAGTACTCAGAGAACAGGAGACCTTTTAAAGGTTTGAAATTGATGGTCTGACCGATACAGTTAGGCAACAGATCGCTCCTCAGGGGCCAGAGCTGAGTACCTAAGTTGTGAGACAAAAGCCAGAGCTGAGTACCTAAGTTGTGAGACAAAATTTAATGGACACGAAAAGTTATACGAACAAGGGCACCGTCTCCTGCATAGGTCCCAATTAAGTTCCTGTTACTTCTATCTATGGATGTTGGAGTCAGCCGGCCGTTAGTGGCCGAGCAGTTCTAGGCACTTCAGTCTGGAACCGTGAGGCCGCTACGGTCGCAGGTTCGAATCCTGCCTCGGGGAATGGATGTGTGTGATGTCCTTAGGTTAGTTAGGTTTAATTAGTTCCAAGTTCTAGGGGACTGATGAGCTCAGATGTTAAGTGCCATAGTGCTCAGAGCCATTTGTTGGAGTCATTTACTACGAAATGAAAATGAAGGCGTGATAAATACTGACAGAATAAATCATTCACTATAAACACTTCGGAATCAAACGGTACAAAGTTGGTCAAATTAATGACTACACCCAATTGTTAGCGAAGTTATGAGGTGGATGAGTTGAGGGTTGGCGCCTTAATACCGCTACTGCCTGTAGCCTGTGTATCGGGAGAATGACTCATGCGTGTACAATGACTGAAGCGGATTCAGTCGAGTACGTAGTCGTAATTTTCATCCACTAGAGTACAGCAGCAGACAGAGACATTCAAGAAACAAGTCAAGGGAATGTTTTCGTGAATTATTCTGTTTATTTCTTAAAGGTTTTTGTGTTTATTTAGTTTTGCACAGTTTTGTATATGTTTTTAGTGTTGTGAATGATGCGTGTATGTGGTCTAAAGTAAATATGTAAATCATTGTTATACTGACGAACGCTGTACGAACTAGCGTGAGAAATTTTTAAAGACAGTGTTAAAGTAGACGACGGGCAATTTTGTACCATAATGTGTTATGTAAGTATATGGTAAAAGGAAAGCAAATTGGAGTGCAAATGAAAATAATTAATAACGTATATTATAAATAAAGTAGCAGAATGTTGAATATTTACTTTGGGAAAAAGTACAATTCGAAAGTGTGTTATTTGTTTGTTGGTTGGCCATGAAAAGCGCGGACTAGCTTTCCTACTGGTGATGTGCTGCGACGAGGTAAGATAAGGTCATGATCACGGTATTCTGGGACTGTGAAGGTGTGACTCCCATTGATGTGATGCCAAGAGGCGGTACCATTAATTCAGAAACATATGTCAACGCTTTAACAAAACTCAAGACGCCCTTCGACTTCGGCGCCACAGCATCCCTGGAGATGTTCCGCTGCAACACGATAACGTTCGGCCCCACACAAATCTTAGGACAGCTGAACACATCGCAAAATAGAGATGGACAGTATTTGCCCGTCCAACCCCTGGCCTAGACCCTTCGGACTCTCACTTCTTTAGGCCATTAAAGGATGTCAATCGTGGAAGGCATTTTGATGTCGGCGAGGAGGTGATTCACACAGTGA
The DNA here is from genome assembly GCF_023897955.1 of Schistocerca gregaria. Taxonomy (NCBI): domain Eukaryota; kingdom Metazoa; phylum Arthropoda; class Insecta; order Orthoptera; family Acrididae; genus Schistocerca; species Schistocerca gregaria. The sequence goes on along the minus strand of NC_064920.1, from coordinate 432,714,133 downwards.
AGCATTTGTTCCGCCACCAAGACAAGGGCTGGCAACGACAGGGCATACACAACCTTGTTTCGCCCCGGATGAAGGCTATGGAACTAGAAGGAGATTACGTGGAAAAGTTCTTTCGTGTGTGTAATTCTCATTATGTTCAATAAAGAATTGTTGAAAAAAACTGCGGTGCATTACTTTCTGGACAACCCTCGCAGCGTCAGCTCGAAGGGATTCCCTGTCTTTCCTCAGAATCTGGATTCCAAGTCTTCTCTCTCCTCGTTTGTGGAAGCAAAGTCTTTTATCATCTCCATAGCCAAACCGTCACCGTCACTTGAGTCCTTTCACCTGAATCTAAAAACAGTTAAGGAACAGTTTTACGGAGGATAATTCCTTGCAATGCCTCCGTAAAACTATTCACCCAATCAACGATGCCAGCACCCCCCCCCCCCCCCCCCCCCCCTCAGTCTGAAAAGTGGGACTCTGGGCCACGTTACAGGATGTCTATCACGACTGTGCTTGTGACACAGGCGCTTCTTCGCTGCTGTGAGAAAGCAAACGACAAAAAGAAGTCCTAATCTCTTGGCGTCGAGTTGGCAAGCCACCAGCCACGCAGCAATATATCAGGCTGAAAAAGTGTTTTGGGTACCGTTTCTAACGATGTTATCTGCTGCCGGAGCCTACGCTTTTCCAAACCCAGATACGCACACAGTGCTTCTCCTAAATCTCTGACCCAACTATGATGTAGCTATGGGACCCAACATCTGAGGTCATCAGTCCCCTAGAACTTAGAACTACTTACACCTAACTTACCTAAGGACATCACACACATCCATGCCCGAGGCAGGGTTCGAACCTGCGACCGTAGCGGTCGCGCGGTTCCAGACTGTAGCGCCTGGAACCGCTCGACCACTCCGGCCGGTTGCAACTTTTACCCTGCCTTTGATGTAGCAGGTTCATCTTGATCTCTGGAAGGGGATGAAGGGCGCCAGCTTCTTCCTCCAACTGCCGTTGTTCTTACATTGCAGTTGGCGTGGCATCGTGTACTAATTTCACCATTTTCTGGTTTCACGCATTGATACTAACAACGGCAGTGGTTTTACAAGTGTTTCTATCTAACAGTTGGATGTCACTCCTTAAGACTTCAGTTTTTCGGACCCGTGTGTAAGTAAAATCTACATCTACATTTAAATTCATACTTTGCAAGCCATCTTACGGTGTATGATACAGGGTACTACGTGTATTACATTCTCTCTTCCCTGTTCCAGCTGAGAATGGTGAGTATTCCCCCGTGTGGGATCATCCCTCTCAATTTCATGACCGTCCCGCGCATTGTACGTAGGAGAAAGCAATATATTGGTTGGAAAGTACGTTTATGGAATTTTAAAAGTAAAAACACCATTATTATCGATTATCTTGCTGCCTATTGCCCCTGGATCTGGATTAGCATCTCCTTGATGGATTAGTGTGCTTGTTAAACGAAGCTGGCGAGAAAGGCGCTGTTCTCCTTTGCATCTCCTATCTGGTACGGGTGTCAAACTGACGAGCAATATTCAAGTATTTTGTAAGATTCCATGTTAGTGTGTTCTCTCACTTCCTGAGGTTTCTACCACTGGATCTCAGTCTGCTATCTGTCTTACCTGCAAGTAATTGTTAGAGGTCACTGCATTTTAAAAATGCTCTGTACGCATACTCTCAGATATTTAATGGGTGTGACAGTCACCGGTGGTTTTTCGGTAAACGTCTAATTCTACATTAATGGGTCTTACCATCTATTTTGAGTCAATAGTTTACATTTGTTTATATTGTGGGTCAAATAAGAATCCTTGCACAAAACACTTATCCTTAGCGGTTTTATTTCTTTCTTTTTTGCATTTTCTTTCTATTTCCTACCGTTACGACTTAACTGTAGAGCTAATTTATGGGCTTTTCTTTTTTTCCAAAAATATTCCACTATCATCATTTGCGAAATAATACAAAACATATAGGCCCTAGAGACGGACTGATAGAGCATACTAGCAACATTGTTACAGTTATTGGATGTTTTACAATACACAGCTTCCAGCAACTACGATGTTTCATATTGAAAGTAGCTATCTATAAACTTCTCCCAGTTTCAATGTGCGTTTCGTACGCTACTAAAAGTACTCCACCTTCTCCATTGTAAAGCTTATGGATTAGACAATATGTTTGAGAAGTATTTTCAGTGATAGAAATCACACAAAGTATATTAACCTAAATAATTTGAGAAGAAATAGTGTTTTGCCTCACCTGTAGAGGTTCTGAAGAGTTTTTAATGCAACAATTGCCAGTTAATGCTATTAAGAAACTAACTCTTTATTTAAAACAACAGTAGAAATAAACAATAGGATTCAAAAACACTACCGTAGCTTGGAAGCTTGCAAACGACAGCAGTGGCATTCCATCACCTCCGTACTCCAACTGTAACACGGTGCTGTCTGCCTTTTATGAGATGCCAATAACATTAAAACAGACCGCCGATAATGTAATTTTTCTTTAATGCAACAATTTAATGTCTCAATTGTAAAACAATGATGACTAGATATAAGGGAACTAGTCTAACGATTTGCAAAAAGGCTGAAATACACAAAATACTATACTTCATCTTGTTTTGCAAACATTACGTACTATTGAAGGTAATTTCTCTTAAAAAGCCTTATTCTTCCTATGTGTTTAGTTACAGTTTTGCTTTGTTTTCTGTGTAAGTGGACTACGACTAATATGAACATTGGTGCAGTCCACTGTTCAATCTATTTTTATTTTGACCTTCCTGTTTCCTGTACTGTCATCATAATATTTCTCTATAAATCAGGAACAAGACATAAATGATGAACATTTTGTGCAAAATGCTCAGCAGCTGGCAAGTGTAAGAAACTGATCTCCATGTATCAGCAATTTCGTGTGTCATGCTGCTTAGCTATGACAAGTTGATGAATTTTAACCACATGAATTCGTCCATCCACTATTCACTAATTATTATTGGTGTATTTAATCGTTTTATTGTTTACTGAAACAAAAAAATCTGTTGCTAAAGTGTGAATGAAGTAAAAGCTTCACTTGAAAAATTGGAGGCAATTGGAAGGTAACCAAGGAATAGATAACAAATAAGGTCGATACAGAGGGGATGGAGGACAAGATATAATGAAGGAAGGTCGAGGGAAGGGGGAGATCTTCGTAGATACTAACTAGATGGCTAACTATTCAAGCTTACCGCAGGTCATCAATGTAATAGGTGGTGGGATGAATGACCATTTTACTAACAACAGAACTCGACAACCGCACTTGGAATTTAAACGAGGGATATTCCATTGATTGGAATCATTCTGCGGGCTGATATATCAGGCAGCTGACGACCGATGAGCATCACAGGGTGCATCTGATGTTCGTGATTCTGTGTGAACTGAGGCGATCTTAGGACGATATCGTAATCGGAGGAGAAGACGAGGAGGCAGTATACGCACAGCGACCGTGAACGCAATCGACACGAAGAAGTTCGTCCACATTTCGTTGTCACGCTATGACACGAGGTGATTCGTAAATTTTAGTAAGTCGGTAACGTCGTCACAGACACAAACTCTGCTTTGAATAAGCCAGAAATGCAGAAATTGCATGGATGTCAACTTTAAAGTGGCTAAGCGACGCTTACTTTGAGCAAAAACCGTTTGCAGAATTATTTACCTTATGCTTCTACGTAGTATTCAGTATATTTAAAAAGTGTGATCACTATCTTCCTACGTATTTCCAAAAGCAAACATTTAGTTATATCAATCGTGTAATTATTTGCGTTACATTCGAGTCTGATAATTCACCTTTGTTCAGCTGTTTAATTGTTCATAGTGCAGTGTGGCACTCGGTGCATAAACCACACTGAAGGTAATACTACTATCACAACAAGAATAAACGTCGATAGGAAACTACAAATCGCTGAATAATAATCAGTTGTGACACAGATGAAGAACTTAGTAGATGTGAAAGAATGAACTTGAACGTGGGATACCGAAAGGCTCTGAAGACAGGTGCTTTGTGAGCGTGGGAAATAAGCGATAAAAATTATGCTTCATGTATGCACATTGTGCTATACGTCACTTAAAGAGAATGCAGAAACAGCGGAAAACGCATAGCATCTGACAAAAACCATGTTGCGGACGGGAAAAGGGATATAACAGGACGGGTTTTATTTGTATGTCGTAGAATGAAGGGATGTGGAATACATTAGGTAAAAGAAGAGAAAAAATGAAATTTTAATTAGATTTTTCTCTTCAACAAAACAGAAAGGAAAAAATTAAAAAAACTGTTCAAAGAGCACATTGCTACCCTCGGAGTGAAACAGAATATGTAGAGAGAAATATGGGTTTTCGCCATGTTTGATAACTTAATTCTGCCGCTCTAATGGCCATAAAATATATTCCTACTCGTTCCTACCTAACCACCATTCCAAACCGCGCAGCTTTTGCTATTAAACCACACCAGACGAATGCTAATAATACACAAAGTAACAGTATCTGTACATATGTCACTTAACACATCAATTTAAGTGAAAAATTCGACGATAGCAACTTACGGTATTAGATGCAGTTGAGAAACTCAGGGAGAATTGACACAGAGAGCTCACAAGCGATGCAAATCATTTTAAGTACCTGTACTACCTTACGTCTGAATGATAAGAATGCGTACATATGCTAAAACAACGATTTTGCATCATAGTCTGTCCAAATAACGTAGCTTTGGTAAGCCAAATTCGACGCTCAGTCGATGGCTGGAATTGAAACAGAGAGCGAATATTAAGACTTTCTCCGTATCAGGGAAGTGGTTGGATATTAAAGACTAAATAATAATTTAGAATGATATGAAAATAAAAAACAAACAAATGCAAACTGAAGTGAATGATTAAGGCGGACAAGGGGGAAGAGTAGAGGTTTTAGATTACCTGAAGTTCAGGAGAAGGAATTTATAAGCTAAGTTTTATCCCTGAAAACTGCAGAACGTACAGCAGAAGATTGTTAATCTTAGGGGCGTCAAAGGAAGCCAGTTTTAGCTAGAGAACTTCAGACAGTGTCTGGTAGTTGTGACATCTGTAGTTCTGACTGACAGAAAATTGTAAAACTAATGACAGTCGAGAAACGTAATTTCATACTCTCCTATGCCATCTAGTAATTTTGTAATTTCTTTTATGTTGAAAAAATATGGGTCTGTTCTCTTTATCACATAATACTATTTCTTCTAGTTGCAAGATTGAAAGTACTTTGTTCACTTTTGTCGGCTATTACTCCTATGTGTGGGATGGTACATGATTTTCTGGATTCATTGTAAACCTCACAGGAAGCAAATAAGAGAACGATAATGACCAGTTTTTGTGTTCTTCTGCAAGATATGGTCATTCAGAGCGAGTCTGTAACATTTTTAAGGGTAATTGTGTTAAACTCCGGAAAACTTATTTGGACATTGCATCGCTACTGTGACATGTACAATCTCGTACAAAGCCTACAATTAATTATCTGCGCAAACTCAGCTTAGTATTTTCTGTCTCTTGAATTTGCCTAATCCCCTCGTTTCCGTGCTCTTGCTACACTACGAAATTCCTTTTATTCATCCATTTCATTCTATATTTATTTTACCTTTATTTTCGAATTACTCTAAACGATTTATAACACTGTTCTCATATCGTTAGTGCAACTTCTGTGTAATTATCGGTGGGTATTTATATTTCCAAAAACCTAAACATTATTTATATTCAGAATGAGATTTCCAATCTGCAGCGGAGTGTGCGCTGATATGAAACTTCCTGGGAGATTAAAACTGTGTGCCCGACCGAGACTCGAACTCGGGACCTTTGCCTTTCGCGGGTAGAGCACTTGCCCGCGAAAGGCAAAGGTCCCGAGTTCGAGGCTCGGTCGGGCACACAGTTTTAATCTGCCAGGAAGTTTCAATATTTATATTTACAGCATATAAATGTTATTCCACAATTTTTTCTTAACTTGTGGCAAAATTTGGACCTAAAACCTAATCTGACTGGTTGTGTTCAACACCCTAACCTCTGTCCCATTGAATTTAGTAATACTATATTACAATATTCTTGACTATGTCCTGATTTCACTAAGATGCTTTTCACACTGTGATTTCAGCTCAACACTACACCTGAGAGCGCCAATAGTTGCTAAAAAATTGTTTGACTGTTATGGCAAAGAATGCTAGTTGACCACCTAGAATTAAAAATGTGCACTGCTCAGGATTTTGCGAAATACCAGGATAAGAGATAATTTATTGTTAGAGACACACTTACTCCGGAACACTTAGTTCCTTTATAGCAGTTGCTCGTTGTCAGCACACCATCTGTGCACCATCTGTTTACAATGTACACTTACGCACCACAGAACAAGTTTATCCGCCAATGTGCTCTTTCCTCGGATTAAAAGTTAACGCTCAAACAGGTGACTCTGAAATGTCCAGAAATATAAAAGTTGAATTATTTTTTCATAATATTAGTGTATTGAGTAAATATGTTGGTGGTGTGAGAACAGAGTATTAAGGAACTTTGCAAAGGATTGCTGCAATCATTTTATCTTTGGTCTATAGAAGTAATTTTTGCAGAAATAAAAGACATTAAATGCAGTTGAATTGTATGTTCACCGGAGGTGCAATTAACCTGGTTATTTTGATTTATAGAATAAGCAAGATTTACGTGAAGCCTTTATAGTTAACAAAAGCAGTAACTAATAAAAGTAATTTACATAAGATAACTCATCAAGGTGAATCGTATATTAAATCCATCACTTCATAAATTTTCTTTTCAATATGGATACGTTTTCGAGATGAATCTGGAGATGCAGGGAAAAACGAAATAATGCGGAACATATTGTAAGGAAAGTGCACCAATATTTATAGCCACCGTTGAACGCAATACATATGGATGATAAATGATGGCCTATAAAGTACTTAAGCATCTGAACAGTGAAAAAAGTGTTGTAGATAATATGAATTTTCTGTAAGACAATGAGTACAACATTATAGAGCTTTGTCTTCCTATAACTGCAATGAAAAATGGGCAGAAAACGATGAGCTTATTTACGGAAAGGTAGATCCAATTACGTTAGAGGAATTGAAAATAGCTTTAAAAAGGAAGAACTGGAAGGCTCCAGGATAAGATGGAATAAATGCAGAATTATGGAGGTATGGGGGTACAACACTAAGAGAATTCTGAATCAAATTACTAGATTTTTGGAATGTTGGAATGGATATAACATTCTCGGATCATGGTCGCATGTCCACGTTACGCCTATTTTAAAAGAAAATATAGCAAACAAGAGTGAAAATTATAGGAAATAAGATTTTTTATTGCGCGGTGTAAAATAAGTGCAAGAAAATTAAGTAGAACAGAACGATCAATCACAGACCTTTTTTTAGTACAAATATATATATAAAAAGAACATTCAGAACACACTTTGCAAACAGACGTTACAATAAAAAGATTTAAACTAAGATGTAAAACAGTCTTGAATCTCGTCTCTTAGTCTTTCGGCAAATTAAATGCTTTTTTTGGAGGGGGATGGGGTAATTAGTCTTCTGACTGGTCTGATGCGGCCCGCCATGATTTCCTCTACGGTGCCAAGCTCCTCATTTCAATGTAGCATTGCAATCTGCGTCCTCAGTTATTTGCTATATGTAATCTAATGTCTGTCTTCCTCTACAAGTTTTGAGCTCTACAGTTCCCTCTGGTACCATGGAAGTCATTCCGTCATGTCTTAACAGACATTCTATCATTCTGTCCCTTCTCCTTATCAGTCTTTTCCACCCATTCCTATTATCTTCGATTCTGTCCAGAACCTCCTCATTCCATACCTTATCAGCCCACCTAATTTTCAGCATTTTTCCGTAACACAACACCTCAAATGCTTCGATTCCCTTCTGGTCCGGTTTCCCACAGTCCACACAACCATACAATGCTGTACTCCAAACGTACGTTCTCAGAAATTGCTTCCTCAAATTAAGGCCTATGTGTGATACTAGTAGACTTCTCTTGGACAGGAATGACCTTTTTGCCATTTCTAGTCTGCTTTTGAAGTCCTTGCTCCGCCCGTCATTGGTTATTTTACCGCCTACGTAACTGAATTCTCTAACATCATCTACTCCGTGACCATCAATCCTGATGTTAAGTTTCTCGCTGTTTTCTTTTCTGCTACTTCTCGTTACTTTTGTCTTTCTTCGTTTTACTTTCAATCCATAGTCTGTACTCATTAGATTATTCATTCAGCAGATCATGTAACTCTTCTTCACTTACACTGAGGACAGCAATGTCATCAACGAATCATTTCATTGATATCCTTTAGCCTTGAATTTTAATTACACTCCTGAACCATGCTTCTTCGGTGCATAGATTGAACAGTAGAGGGGAATGTCTACATCACCGTCTTACACCCCTTTTAATCCGAGCACTTCGTTCTTGGTCGTCCACTCGTATTATTCCCTCTTGGCTCTTGTACATGTTGTATATTACCCGTATCTCCCTGTAGGTTACACCTATTTTTCTCACAATTTCGAACATCTTACACCACATTACATTGTCGAATGCTTTTTTCAGGTCGACAAACCCTATGAACGTGTCTTGATTTTTCTTTAGTATTGTTTCCATTATCGACCGCAACGACAGAATTGCCTCTCTCATGTCTTTACCTTTTCTAAAGCCAAACTGATCTTTATCTAGCTTATCCTCAATTTTCTATTCTATTCTTCTGTATATTATTCTTGTCAGCAACTTCGATGCATGAGCTGTTAAGCTGATTGCGCGATAGTTCTCGCACTTGTCAGCTCTTGACGTCTTAGAAATTGTGTGGCTGATATTTTTTCAAAAGTCCTACTCATAAATCCTACACACTAACCTAAACAGACGTTTTGGTGCCATTTTCTCCAGTGATTTTAAAAATTCTAATGGAATATTACCTGTATCTTCCGCCATATTTGATCTTAACTCCTCCAAAGCTCTTTTAAATTCCAAATCCACTACTTCATCAACTGTTATAAATCGACTCCTTTTTCCTCTTCTATCACATCATGCAAATCTTCCCCCTCTTAGAGGCTTTAAATGTCTTCTTTGACTTATCCGCTCTCTCCTCTGCATTTAGTAGTGGAATTCCAGTGGCCCTACTAATGTTGCCATCCTTGCTTTTAATTATTTATTTATTTATTTATTTATGCATTTATTTTACCTGGCAAGATTAGGGCCTTCAGGCCCTCTCTTACACCTAACCAGGCATACTCGGATTGAACGAGTTACAGCTTCTACTTAACATTAAGGACATATAGCCTATTATGCAGTATTGATGTTAAAGAAAAAAAAAATAGATATCATAACAGTAGTACAGTGATAATTATAACAATAAAAATAATTATAACAATCAATAATAATAGTAATAATAATAATAATAATAATAATAGTAATAGTAATAATAATAATAATAATAATGACTATGTATATGAAAGTAAACATACTTTTCTTTTCTGAATGTCAGTCACATTGTTAGTTGGGAATTTTCTCGTTATGTTCTTGCAGCTTGTGAGTTATTCTCATCGAGCAGAGACAAAAGGCGATAGAATGGGGTGAAAGAGATATATAAGAGGTAGATAGGTTAGAGGAAGAGAAATAGAACGGTAAAATTCGAAGCTAGAAATAGAACGGTATGTTGAGACTATGGTTCCGACAATGATTTCTTTTCCGATTTCTTCCCCTTTTTCCATGCAGCCATTAAGTCCTAGCTTCCCTGCACTTTTGTACTTCTTCCTGTCATCAAACACATGAAGTATTTCTTCTGTTACCCATGGCTTCTTCACAAATACCTTCTTTGTACCTATGTCTCTCTTTCCAGCTTACGTGATTTCACGTTTTAGAGATGTCAATTCCATTTTCACTGTACTGCCTACTGAGCTATTCCTTCTTGCTGTATCTATTGCCTTTGAGAACTTCAAGAACATCTCGTCACTCCTCAGTACTGCTGTATCCAACATCTTTGCGTATTGATTCTTCCTGACTAATGTCTTGAACTTCAGCCTACTCTTAATCACTACTATATTGTGATCTGAGTCTATATCTGCTCCTGGGTACGCCTTACAATCCAGTATCTGATTTCGGAATCTCTGTCTGACCATGATGTAATCAACTGAAATCTTCTCCTATCTCCCGGCCTTTTCCAAGTATACCTCCTCCTCTTGTGTTTCTTGAACAGAGTATTCGCTATTACTAGGTGAAAGTTGTTAGTGTGGTCAATTAGTCATTCTCCTCTCTGATTCCTTGTCCCAAGCCCATATTCTCCTGTAACTTTTTTTTCTACTCCCTCCCCTACAACTGCATTCCAGTCTCCCACGACTATTTGACTTTCGTCGGCCTTTACGTACTGCATTCCCCTCTCAATATCCTCCCATACTCTCTCTATCACTTTCTCGTCAGCTTGCGACGTCGGCATTTATACCAGAACTATCGTTTTCGGTGTTGTTTTGCTGTCGATTCTCACTGAACTGTTCACAGTAACACACTCTCTGCCTACCTTCCTATTCATAACGAATCCTACTCCTGTTATAGCATTTCCTGCTGCTGTTGATATTATCCTATACTCATGTGACCAGAAATCCTTGTCTTCTTTCAATTTCACTTCACTGATCCCTACTATTCCCACATTGAAACATTGCGTTTCTCTTTTCTGATTTTCTAGTTTCCCTACCACGTTCAAGCTTCTGAGATTCCACTTCCCGATTCATAGAACGTTATCCTTTCGTTGATTATTCAATATTTTTTTCATGGTCACCTCCCACTTGACAGCCCCCTCCCGGAAGGTCCAAATGGGGGACTGTTCCGGAATCCTTTGCAAATGGAGAGATCGTCATGACACTTTTCAGTTACAGGCCATAATTCCTACGGATACATGTTACGTGTTTTTAATGCAGTGTTTTCCATTGCCTTATGCATCGTCATGCCGTTGATCACTGCTGAATCTTACACCTTTGTCCGCAGCTCGTGGTAGTGAGGTAGCGTTCTCGCTTCCCACGCACGAGTTCCTGGGTTCGATTCCCGACGGGGTCAGGGATTTTCTCTGCCTCGCGATGACTGGGTGTTGTGTGATATCCTTAGGTTAGTTAGGTTTAAGTTGTTCTAAGTTCTAGGGGACTGATGACCATAGATGTTAAGTCCCATAGTGCTCACAGCCATTTGAATCATTTTTTACACCTTTAAGAGCAGTTTCTCACCCCTAGAACAAGAGACAGCCCTGAACCTGTGTCCGCTCCTCCGCCCTCTTTGACAAGGCTGTGGGCAGAAGGAGGGTGAATTCTTATGCCGGAAGCTTTCGGCCGCCAATGCTGATTAATAATCAAAATTTAAGCAGTGGCGGGATTCGATCCTTGGACCTAGAACTTTCTGATTATTTATCAAATACGCTACCCCTAGTCCACGGTGTACGTAAGGCGATGGTATTTGGTGATAATTGATTATTATAAATAAATAAGAAGCCGATCTCGAAAGAGCAGTATATATGCTACAAAAGTGATGTGAGATTTAAAATTTTAAAGTTTTGACACATATCACAAAAATAATGGGCTTCAAAGATAGATATACGGTTAGAGTTAGAATACGTCACCTCTTTATCTACATAGGAAGGTAAGTCAGTTATAGATATAAGAAGGAATTTGGAAACTAATTGCTCTCCTGCGCTAACCTCTGTACCTCAGAGTAACACTCGCAGCCTACGTCCAAAATTATTTGCTGGATGTATTCCAGTCTAGGCCGTCCTCTGCTACAGACGTCCTACAGATGTCCTATCATCTTGTCCTTCTCCATTTCAGTGTTTTCCATGAACTCCTTTCGTCTCCGAATCTGCACAGAACGTCCTCATTCCTTACCTTACCAGTCCACCTAATTTTCACCATCCCTCTGTTGCACCACGTCTCAAATGCTTCGATTCGCTTTTGTTTCGGTTTCCCTTCAGTTCATGTTTCAGTACCATACAATACTGAGCTCCAAACATGCATTTTCAGAAATTTCTTACTCGAAGTAATGTCTATGTTTGATACAAGTAATCTTTTCGTCGCCAGGAACCCTTTTTGACACTGCTAGTCTGCTTTTAAAGGTCCTCCTTGCTCCGACCGACATTCATTATTTTGCTACCTGGTAGCAGAATTCCTTGACTTCATCTGCTCCATGACCAACAGTTCTGATGTTAAGTTCTCGTTGTTCTTATTTGTGCTCCTTCTCATTACTTTCCTCTCTCTTCGATTTACTTTCAGTCCATATTTTGTACTCATTATACTTTAAATTCCATTCAGCACATCATGTAATTCTTCTTCACTTCCGCTCAGGATAGCAGCGAATCGTATCATTGATATCCTTTCACCTTGAATTTTAACCTCACTCCTGAAGTTTTATTTTATTTCCATCGTTGCTTCTTCTATGAACCGATTGAACAGATGGGGCGAAAGACTACATTACTGCCTTAGACACTTTATAATCCGAACACTTCGTTCTTGGTCGTCCACTCTTATTAATCCTTCGTGTCTCTCCCTATAGCTTACCCCTGTTTTCTCAGAATTTTCAACGTTTTGCACCACTTTATATTGTCGAATGCTTTTTCCAGGTCGACAAATACTATGAATGTGCCTTGATTTTTCTGTATTATTGCTTCCATTGTCAACCGCGTCAGAATTGCCTCTTCGAGGCATTTATCTTTCCTAAAGCTAAACTGATCGTCATGTAGCACATCCAAAATTTTCTTTTCCATTCTTCTGTACGTTATTCTTGTCAGCAACCTGGATGCATGAGCCGTCAGGTTGATTGTCCGATAATACACACACCTTTGCTAGCTCTTGCAGTCTTCGGAATTGTGTGGATGATATTTTCGCCTGGCTCTTACATTCTACACAAATACTTGAAAATTCGTTTTTTGCCATTTCCTCCAATGATTTAGAAACTCTGATGGAATGTGAACCATCCCTTCTGTTTTATTTTATGTTAAGTCATCCAAAGCTCTCTTAAATTCTGATTCTAATACTGGATACCCTATCTCATCCCTGTCGTCTACTGTTACTTCTTCTATCACATCACACGAATCATACCACTTATTGAGGCATCTAGTGTATTCTCTAAACCTACCCGACCTCTTCTCGGTATTTAACACCCTTAATGATACCACTCTTACATTTAATTTAACCTAAGTTAGTTTTGTGTTTCTTATATGCTTCCTCAGCGACTTGTATTTCATTGGTTCAGAATGGTTCAAATAGCTCTGAGCACTATGGGACTGAATTTCTGAGGTCATCAGTCCTAAGGACATCACACACGTCCATGCCCGAGGCAGGATTCGAACCTGTAACCGTAGCGGTTGCGGGTTCCAGACTGTAGCGCCTAGAACCGCTAGGCCACAGCGGTCGGATGTATTTCTGTGTCCCTGAATTTCTCTGAAAATTTTAGCACTTCCTTCTATCATCGATTTCTGCTATTACCCATGCTTCTTCGGAGTTAACTTCTGTATACCTATGTTATCCTTTCCATCTTCCCTGATTGTCCTTTTCAGAGATGTCCATTCCTCTTCAACTGTACTGCCTACTGAGCTATTATTTATTGCTGTATATATAACTTTAGAGATGTTCAAGCGTATCTCGTCATTCCTTAGTTCTCCCATATCCTATTTCTTTCTGTATTGGTTCTTCGTTACTAATCTCTTAAACGTAAGCCTATTCTTCATCACTGCTACATTGTGATCTAAGTCTATATCTGCTCCTGGGTATGCCTTACAATCTAGTATCTGAGTTCGGAATGATGTAATCTATCTGAAATCTTATCGTATCTCCCAGCCTTTTTCAAGTATACCTCCTCCTCTTGTGATCCTTGAATGGATTAATCGCTATTACTAGCTGAAATTTATTACAGTCTTTCTCCTAGCTCTTTCTTTGTCCAAAGCCCATATTTTTCAGTAACCTTGTCTTGTAGTCTTACCCCTACAACCGCATTTCTGTCCCCCATGACTATTAGATTTTCATCTCGCTTGACTTACAGTAATACCCTTTCAACGTCCTCATATCCTTTTGCTATCTCTTCGTTTTCAGCTTGCGACTTTGGCATGTATACCTGAAGTACTGATATCGGTGTTGGTTTTTTGACGATTCTGGTAAGAACAACCCTATCACTGATCTGTTTACAGTAACACGCTCCGTGGCCCACCTTCCTATTCATAACGAAACCGACTCCCGTTGTACCATTTTCTGCTGGTGGTGGTATTATTCTATACACATATGACCAGAAATCCTTGTCTTCTTCCCAATTCAGTTCACTGCCCCTACTATATCTAGACTGAGCCTTTGCATTTCCCTTTTCCGGTTCTGTAGGTTCCCCTCCACTTTGAAGTTTCTGAAATTCCACACCGCAACTCGTAGAACATTATCCTTTCGTTGGTAATTAACCTTTCTTTTCCTCTTGGTCTTGGAGACTGAAATCCGAGCACATCGTACTTAACATTCCACTCTTGCTACATTTCCCAATAGACTACCCCCAATTTTTACCAGAATTTCGAACATCATGAATCATTTTTCTCATGTTGGCAAATCCTATGAACGTGTCTACATTTTCTTTAGTTTTGCTTCCACTATCAAGCACAACGTCATAATTACCTCTCTGGTGTTTTTCTTTTCCTAAAGCCAAACTGATTAGTATCTAACACATCCTCAGTTCTCTTTTCCTTTCTTTTGTATATTATTTCTTGTCAGAACTTGGATACTTGAGCTGTTAAGCTAATGGTGCCACAATTATCGCAGGTGTTGGTGCTTACAATCTTTGGAATTGTAAGGTTTATATTTTCCTGAAAGTCAGATGGTATACGCTCGTCTCATACATTCTACTCACCAACGTGAACAGTGGTTTCTTTCCACTTCCCCAATGACTTCAGAAATCTCGATGGAATGTTATGCCCTCTGGCTTACTTGATTCTAAGTCTCCCGCAGCTCTTTTAAATTATGATTTTAGTACTGGATCCTCTGTCTCTTCTGTATTTGGCGCCTGTGTTTTCTTAGGTAACGTTATCAGGTCAGTGGTCCCCTTCATAGAATCCTTCAATGTATTCTTTCCGCCATCTTTTCGGCAAGTTGAAGGAATACCTGAGGGGGGGGGGGAGGGGGGAGGAATGTCCTAACAAAGAGTTCACGAGTAACTCCGTGACAGAAGCGGATTTCCGCCACTGAGGAAATGAACGACTGGTAGAAAGTTTCGACAGTTCTTTTAAAAGATATATGGTGTCAGTGTGTAGAAGTGAAAATGGTGCCTTGTATCTGTACACTTTACCTTGTAGTACAGAGTTCAGTAAATGTTAATTCACCTGCCACAATACTGTATTTCTTACCATTAAATTGAAGCCCTGTAGTAGCCAACTTACTGAGAAATTTTGCAAATGACTGCTGGATGGAAACCTTATAAAAAGCAGTGACGACTGGCTGACGATTTTGCTTTCTGCGCCAGACGGTCACAGGGGCCTTAATTAAAGAGCAGGCGCCTTGTCTTGGTAGCAGTCGTGGAGGCTGTACACTCACAGGCCGGTGGCTACCGACGTTAGCTGATGGGGTTTGTGGGCTGCTCAGGTAGGGCCGGGTGATGGAGGGGGGGGGGGGGGGGGGGAGAGAGGCGAAGTTGTACTGGTGGGGGAAAGGGTTAGAGAGGTCGGGGATGGGAAGGGGAAGAGCCATTCGCCGTCACCGAACAAGGCGCAACTCCTGCGCCCTGCCGTGCAAACCGCTGCCTTTTCGCGTGACCCAAGTCTGTACCGACAAATATTAAATTTAAACCTCATTTCAATTTCCTACTTTTATGAATCTGGGAGTCAGGCGCCTGCAATTTCCCTCCGTCTTTCTCTCCCTTTTTTCACCCCCCTCTCTGTAATTCTCACCAGTGCTCTGCTTCCTTCCTCTACTTGCCGAGAAGCAATTATTAAGTTGGTAACAATTTTCCGGTCGAGTTTTTCTACTGTTCCACGTCGACTTCCTATCACTCTCTGAGAATTTCCCTCGTACTGTGGCCAGCTACGGCAATCAGAGCACGAAAATTTACGACGTTCGTCTCGGTTGCTGGGAGAATGGAAGAGAAAGGAAAGACAGAAGTGAATATTACGAATGAAAATCGATTGGCTTACTTTTGTAATTCAATTATTTGAATTTTCTAATATTCTACAGTCACAATGCAATGTGACAAGCTGAGATCTTGCGGTGCACTGCTTTTTTCTCTTCCAGTTAGTAAAAAAGTATCCCGACGCCTTGATTTTCACAAAATGACTTTTGTATGTAGGAATTCTAATATATAACTTGTTGACTGGTACGTCAGTTGTGTGAAGATGGACGTTAGCGACCTTTGGCCAATTGTTACTCCAGGAAATAAAAGGTATGAGAGTTGATTCTGTCTTCCAGATTTTAATATCATCGATGATTCATTCTTATTCGATTCTGGAATGAATGTTTCGTCAGCTAGGTACGGTTTATAGGTAGAATTTCGCGTTGGCGTGTGTTACTAGTGTAAGACGTGTATATTTCTATTGTTTATTGCCAAATTACAATTTATGAAAGGGCTAGTTGTAAGATTATTGTAAAAAAGTAAGTGCAATTTGAACGTTTGTAAAAGCATTTCTTTCAGAATATAATTAACGTTTGCCAGCGATATTGCATTTCTAATTATAATCCATCCCAAAATCCATCTACGTAAAAATTTGCAAAATTTTATTGTTGTCAATAATAAGTTTAACAATGAATTACGCAATTTCAGTCAAATTAATTATAGAATAACGTCAGATTTGCTATTAAGGAATAACGTCAGCTTTGGTAATAAATACAGCCACTTATTATGAAAGCCCACCAGCAGCTGATAGAGTATAGTAAAACAGAGTAAGTATATTCATGTCGCAGATCGATGTAGCACTATGATGGTGATCCAGTAACAGTAAAAAAGGTAAGGAACAGTTTTGGGTTATTGCAAGCTTGGGGCTACGCACGACTCCCGACGCACAGTACCTTCCAGGTCATAAAACCTGCTGCGCCAAATAAGTATCCAGGCAAACGTGACTAAACTCCCTGACGTGCTTACCGTTTGGTACGACCCAGGAGTTGTGCTTGGCTTAACGATTGCGATAGACATGTTGATCATCATACCCAGTCACCTAGGCAAATGTATTTTCCTGCACAGCATCACGAATTGTGAAATGAATACTATAAGTCCTCGATACGTTGCTGCAGGTAGAGGTCAACAGACACAGGTGACTTAAGACAGACGCCAATATCTTTGCCTGTACACATTTGCAGCCTTTGTCGTCGACTACTGACTAGAGAATTCCAATGTCTGATCCAACCATAAAGGGACGGTCACGTTAATACTGCCATAATGAACAGGAAAACCGCCAAACTTGGCTTATTACTTAATTTGTTACTAATGACACATGTCCTCAGGTACAACGTGTACCCGAATTAAAGGATCATTTTACTAATAGCCGCAACTGTCTTGGATACAGCGCATAGCTTTGAAATTTGGCTCAACCGTGTCCACAAAAAAGTTACAAAAGCAAGGCGCCCTGCGACGCCACTTTTCGGATCAAAACCGCATGAGACAGCAAGGAGTCAACACAAGCGAAAAGAAAGGCAGCGTCCGTAAGTTCACGAGATGTGTAAAGTGGGTTGGCACCAAATTGCCCCACAATTCTCTTCAAACCTGGACGTGTCACACGATGGAAGGTCGGCACGATCCTTCTTGCCCATATTTCACTCCTTCATTTGACGACTCTGCACTGGAGGTCAGAACAACGACACCCAGCGTTGGAATATCGCTGTTTTCTTATGAGCAGCCAAGGAAAACATTTCAGATACACCGCCGCTCAGAATTAGTAGAAGAAGGCCTACGGGGTGCACTAAAGGGCGCCAATTAAAGAAACCATTTCCTTGGGACGCAGAGTTCCACACATTTCGCTGTCGAAAACGAGAGTTCACAGGGAAATGAGCAACAGGAAGATTACCTGGGCAATCTTTGATGCTGATGAGGTCTCCTTGAGGGCTAGCTTCCACAGTGAAAATGAAATTTGGAATGCAGTGCAACTGCAGGTTTTGTTCAGTTGTTCAATCTGTAACCCCTAAGGACCATTTAAAACCACTCGATGAAATCTAAAGGTGATCTGAAGCAGCAAAAGAGTCTTATGGTTTTTCAGTGCATCTTTTTCACACCCTCGTATGGTGTGACCATGGAGGAGTGAGACGTTGTGACATACGTGAATAAATGTCACAGGACCCCTCTAAACCTCTCCATTTCAGCCATAACCTCATTGGCACCTCCCCACATTTATCAAGAATTTTAGGAAAGTGCCTTTACAGAAAAAAAACATCAAAGTAGTTCTAGATGCCTGCAGGAAGGCAACTGGCACCGAAAGTTTATCTAGTGGGTGTCTAACTGCAAGCATCTAGAACTACGTTTATGATTTTTTTTCTGTAAAGGCACTTTCCTAAAATTCTCGATAAATGTGGGGAGGTGCCAATGAGGTTTTTACCGAAAAGAGGGGTCTCAGAGGAATTACTTGCTGCTTTATTCGCACACTGTCAATGTCGCTCCCCTCCGTGGTCATGCCACACTCCATTACGTCGCACGAAATTATGAAACAGGGCTTTAACTAATACACTGATGGAAAATAATGGCGAGACCAACAAGGAGTCGTGCGAATTATATGAATGTTGGGTGGCGTGTTTCCATATCTGAAAGATGATATCAATTGAAATTTCGCGCCAGTCGCTTAAGAGTGATGCTAGTGTTGCCACTATGAGGAGGCAAATCAGGCTGGTCTTAATTACACGCTATAATGGCCGTGATCGTTAGTAACATTTGAGACTGGGCATGACGAGTTGTTGTTAGTCAAGAATGCCTTTAAGACGACAAAGGCGCACTTACCAACATCTCACTGTCTTTGAATGAGCTCACGTAAAAAAGCTACGAGAATCTGATTGATCCTTCTGCGACGTGGCTCTAGCGCATCATATGTATTTGTATCAGCAACTTCAGCAGCAGTTGGCAACGCAGTGCCACGACGGACTGTGACAAAACAGTTGCTTCGAGGACGACTCCGAGAGTCAGGCGCCCTGTAGCGTGCATTCCATTGACGCCAAACCATTTGAGACGTCAGTGGTGAGAAGTTAGAGTTCATCGGAGGGCAGGGTGGAGATTAGTTGTGTTTTCTGATGAAAGCTGGTTCTTGCTCGGTGCCAGTGAGGGCTGTGTGTTGGTTAGTTGAGGGCCTGCAACGAACCTGTTTGCGTGCCTTGACACACCAGAGCTACACCTGGAAAAAAGGTCTCCCTTCTGTTCGAATGGTAAAACTATCTTGTCTGTCTATTTGTCCATTTTAACACGCTAATCTCCAAAACTGCTAGACGAATTTTCACGTCGTTTTCTTGCAAGTAACTCAAGCACATAATCTGTTAAGGTACAGGCTTTATTTCATCACAATATGATCACGGGGGAAATACATATCGTGATTTACATTTTATCTAAGACCGCGATTTGTTTGTACCTCTACATCTACACCTACGTGACTACTCTGCTATTCACAATAAAGTACCTGACAGTGGGTTCAATGAACCACCTTCATGCTGTCGCTCTACCGTTCCACTCTCGACCGGCACATGGGAAAAACAGACATTTACATTTTTCCGTGCGAGCCCTGATTTCTCTTATTTTATCGTGATGATTGTTTATCCCTATGTAGGTGGGTGCCAACAGCATGTTTTCGCAATGGTGATTGAAATTTCATGAGAAGATCCAGTCAAGACGAAAAACGCATTTATTTTAATGATTGTCACTCCAATTCACGTATCATGTCTGTGACACTGTCTTCCCAATTTCGCGTTAATACCAAACGAGCTGCCCTTCTTTGTACTTTTTCAGTGTCATCCGTCAGTCCCACCTGATACGGATCCCACACCGCACAGCAGTACTCCTGAATAGGGCGGACAAGCGTAGTGTAAGAAGTCTCTTTTATAGACTTGTTGCACCTTTTAAATGTTCTACCAATGAATCGCAGTCTTCGGTTTGCTCTACCCACAATATTATCTATTTGATCGTTCCAATTTCGGTTATTTGTAATTGTAATCCTTAAGTATTTAGTTGAATTTGCAGCCCTCAGATTTGTGTGCCTTATCGCGTAATCGGAATTTAGCTGATTTCTTTTACTACTCATGTGAATAA
Organism: Schistocerca gregaria; assembly: GCF_023897955.1. Classification (NCBI taxonomy): domain Eukaryota; kingdom Metazoa; phylum Arthropoda; class Insecta; order Orthoptera; family Acrididae; genus Schistocerca; species Schistocerca gregaria. The sequence goes on along the minus strand of NC_064920.1, from coordinate 432,693,915 downwards.
CATCGCATTGTTCTTTATTAATCAGGGTCAATTGCCACTTTTTGCACCGTACAGATATTTTTATGTAAATAATTTTGCAAGTCGTTTTGATCATCTGATGACTTTACAAGACGGTAAATGACAGCATCATCTGCAAACAATCTAAGACGGCTACTCAGATTGTCTCCTAAGTTGTTAATGTAAATTAGGAACAATAGAGGGCCTATAACACTTCCTTGGGGAACGCCGGATATTACTTCTGTTTTACTCGTTGACTTTCCGTCTATTACTACGAACTGTGACCTTTCTGACAGGAAATCATGAATCCAGTCGCACAACTGAGGCGATAATCCGTAGGCACGCAGTTTGATTAGAAGACGCTTGTGAGAAACGATGTTGAAAGCCTTCTGAAAATCTAAAAATATCGAAACAATTTGACATCCCCTGTCGATAGTACTTATTACTTCATGAGTATAAAGAGCTAGTTCTGTTTTACAAGAACGATACTTTCTGAATCCGTGCTGAATATATGTCAATAAATCGTTTTCTTCGAGGTACTTCATAACACGGTAGTCCCCGAAATTAAAAGACGCATTTTCATGGAATTTTCACAGGTAGCTTAAGTGTAGCCTCTACCTCTACATCTAGTGACGGATGTATTTTCGGAAGTTTACATTAGTGACAAGTTAAGCGCCGCAATCTTGTCATTCAAAAAGAATCTAATCGTTAATTTACCTGGCCAGGTTAACGATTTACTAATGTCGGCTTGTGTGTTAAAAAATTAACATTTCTTTGCAACTTTCGACAGGTTTTATTTTTTCTAAAAAAAAACAGTTTATTAAGTTTGGTTTGTGATTTTGGTACCTACTCACTGCAGTTTGGTTTCCTATTGTTTACAAATATGCATAAAAATGGTAGAGTCGATCTGAATACACCAGAATAATTTAAAACCTGTGTCTCCAGAATCCAATGAAGATCGTGAAGCGAGACTTACTGTGGCTCAAGAACATTAGGCTTTCAGTATCTCTTTGGAGACTCCTTCTGGAAGTGAGGTGCAACGTCACTGTGATTGAGAGCGTTGTGCGATATCTCGCTCCTCAGAGCACTTCACTTACAGAGGCTTAAAGTTACTTCTCTTCATGAGAACTTCACAGAACCGGAAATTTTGATGGGAGGTCTGCAGAGGTGCTAGTTTTTGTACCCGAAATCCCTCTCATTCCTAACAGTTTACCATTTCACTTTATACATGTACAATTCCCATTGCGCTTACGTTATGACACGACAGCAAACAAGGCACAGAGCCAGACGCTGTGTGTTGATGGTGGGTACCTGAGTGTTGGTCGCTTTTCATGTGGCTAGCTGTACTCGTACTCGTGGTCTAGGGGTAGCGTCTTTGATTCATAATCAAAACGTCCTCGGTCCCGGGTTCGACCCCACCACTGCCTGAATTTTGATAAATAATCAGCATTGGCGGCCGAAGACTTCCGTCATAAGAAGTCAGCCTAATTCTGCCAACGGCCATGTCAAAGAGGGCGGAGGAGCGGATAGAGGTTCAGGGCACTCTCTTGTCCTAGGGGTGGGAAATTACTCCTAAAGGCGGAAGAATCAGTAATGATCAAAGACATGAGGATGCAGAAGGCAATGGAAACCACCGCATTAAAGACACGTAACTTGTATCCACAGGACATGTGGCCTGTAGTTGAAGAAGTGTCATGATGATCTCTCCATTTTCAAAAGATTCCCGAATAGCCCCCCATTCGGATCTCCGGGAAGGGACTGCCATGGGGGAGGTTACCATGAGAAAAAAATTGAATAATCAACGAAAGGATAATGTTCTACGAGTCGAGGCGTGGAATGTCAGAATCTTGAATGAGGTAGGAAAACAAGAAAATCTGAAAAGGGAAATGTAAAGGCTCAGTCTAGATATAGTAGGGGTCAGTGAAGTGGAGTGGAAGGAAGACAAGGATTTCTGGTCAGATGAGTATCGGGTAATATCAACAGCAGCAGAAAATGGTATAACAGGTGTAGGATTCGTTGTGAATAGGAAGGTAGGGCAGAGGGTGTGTTACTGTGAACAGTTCAGTGACCGGGTTGTTCTAGTCAGATTCGACAGCAGACCAACACCGACAACGATAGTTCAGGTATACATGCCGACGTCGCAAGCTGAAGATGAACAGATAGAGAAAGTGTATGAGGATATTGAAAGGGTAATGCAGCATGTAAACGGGGACGAAAACTAATAGTCTTGGGCGACTGGAATCCAGTTGTAGGGGACTGAGTAGAAGAAAATGTTACAGGAGAATATGGGCTTGGGACAAGGAATGAAAGGGGAGAAAGACTAATTGAGTTCTGTAACAAGTTTCAGCTAGTAACAGCGAATACCCTGTTCAAGAATTACAAAAGGAGGAAGTATACTTGGAAAAGACCGGGAGATATGGGAAGATTTCAATTAGATTACATCATGGTCAGACAGAGATTCCGAAATCAGATACTGGATTGTAAGGCGTACCCAGGAGCAGAAATAGACTCAGATCACAATATAGTAGTGATGAAGAGTAGGCTGAAGTTCAAGACATTAGTCAGGAAGAATCAATACGCTAAGAAGTAGGATACGGAAGTTCTAAGGAATGACGAGATACGTTTGAAGTTCTCTAACGCTATAGATACTGCAATAAGGAATAGCGCAGTAGGCAACACAGTTGAAGAGGAATGGACGTTTCTAAAAAGGGCCATTACAGAAGTTGGGAAGGAAAACATCGGTACAAAGAAGGTAGCTCCGAAGAAATAATGGGTAACAGAAGAAATGCTTCAGTTGATTGATGAAAGGAGGAAGTACAAACATCTTCCGGGAAAATCAGGAATACAAAAATACAAGTCGCTGAGGAATGAAATAAATAGGATGTGCAGGGAAGCTAAGACGAAATGGCTGTAGCAAAAATGTGAAGACATCGAAAAAGATATGATTGTCGGAAGGACAGACTCATCATACAGGAAAGTCACAACATTCTTTGGTGACATTAAAAGCAACGGTGGTAACATTAAGGGTGCAACGGGAATTTCACTTCTAAATGCAGAGGAGAGAGCAGATAGGCGGAAAGAATACACTGAAAGCCTCTATGAGGGTGAAGATTTGTCTGATGTGATAAAAGAAGAAACTGGAGTCGATTTAGAAGAGATAGGGGATCCAGTATTAGAATCTGAATTTAAAAGAGCTTTGGAGGACTTACGGTCAAATAAGGCAGAAGGGATAGATAACATTCCATCAGAATTTCTAAAATCATTAGGGGAAGTGGCAACAAAACGACTATTCACGTTGGTGTGTAGAATATATGAGTCTGACGACATACCATCTGTCTTTCGGAAAAGCATCATCCACACAATTCCGAAGGCGGCAAGAGCTGACTAGTGCGAGAATTATCGCACAATCAGCCTAACAGCTCATTCATCGAAGCTGCTTACAAGAATAATATACAGAAGTATGGAACAAAATTCAGAATGCTCCAGTTGACGATCAGTTTGGCTTTAGGAAAAGTAAAGGCACGATATAGGCAATTCTGACGTTACGGCTAATAATGGAAACAAGGCTGAAGAAAAATCAAGACACGTTCATAGGATTTGTCGACCTGGAAAAAGCGTTCGACAATATAAAATGGTGCAAGCTGTTCGAGATTCTGAAAAAAGTAGGGGTAAGCTATGAGACGGGTCATATACAATATGTACAACAACCAAGAGGGAATAATAAGAGTGGACGATCAAGAACGAAGTGCTCGTATTAAGAAGGGTGTAAGACAAGGCCGTAGCCTTTCGCCCCTACTCTTCAATCTGTACATCGAGGAAGCAATGATGAAAATAAAAGGAAAGTTCAGGAGTGGAATTAAAATACAAGGTGAAAGGATATCAATGATACGATTCGGTGATGACATTGCAATCCTGAGTGAAAGTGAAGAGGAATTAAATGATCTGCTGAACGGAATGAACAGTCTAATGAGTACATAGTATGGTTTGAGAGTAAATCGGAGAAAGACGAAGGTAATGAGAAGTAGTAGAAATGAGAACAGCGAGAAACTTAACATCAGGATTGATGGTCACGAAGTCAATGAAGTTAAGGAATTCTGCTACCTAGGCAGTAAAATAACCAATGACGGACGGAGCAAGGAGGACATCAAACGCAGACTCGCTATGGCAAAAAAGGCATTTCTGGCCGAGTGACGTCTACTAATATCAAATACCGGCCTTAATTTGAGGAAGAAATTTCTGAGGATGTATGTCTGGAATACAGAATTGTATGGTAGTGAAACAGGGACTGTGGGAAAACCGGAACAGAAGAGAATCGAAGCATGAGATGTGGTGCTATAGACGAATGTTGAAAATTAGGTGGACTGATAAGGTAAGGAATGAGGAGGTTCTACGCAGAATCGGAGAGGAAAGGAATGTGTGGAAAACACTGATAAGGAGAAGGGACAGGATGATAGGACATCTGCTTAGACATGAGGAAATGACTTCCATGGTACTAGATGGAGCTGCAGAGGGCAAAAACTGTAGAGGAAGACAGAGATTGTAATACGTCAAGCAAATATTGAGGACGTAGGCGTTGCAAGTGCTACTGTGAGATGAAGAGGTTAGCACAGGAAAGGAATTCGTGGCGGGCCGCATCAAACCAGTCAGTAGACTGATGACGAAAAAAAAAAAGAAGCTGTATATGTCTGTTTCCCACGTTTGTGAACCAAACAAGCTCTTTGTTTATGTCCATCAAACGTTGTATATGAAGAAGCATTAAAAATCAAAAATAAAATTTTCGCATATGAAGTCAGCTCAGAGCTATAAAAAAATGCCTTAGCGATACGTGTTTCTGAGCTAGAATTTAATTAAAACGGCTAAAAACACTATAGTGGCTAATGGGTAGGCAGCAGTGCGATGTCCAGTGCGGGCATCGGACGCAAGTTGGTCACACTTTCCCTATATAAAATTTTAGTACGGACGGTATAGACTAGGAGTGAGTCATGTGCGGTGGGTGGACCATTACGAATTGAAATGACTATCCACGAAGCCTGGTGGTGTACATCAATGGAGCAAGCGACAACACAGTGATCCATTACGTCTGCTGTCTGGAATTTACAGTGAAGCGCCAAAGAAAAGCATAGGGATGCCCGTTCAAATACCGAGATATGTAAACAGGTAGAATACGGCGCTGCCGTCGGCAAGGCCTATATTGTCTGGCTGAACTGGCAGGTTATCAAGATATAAGTGAGTTTGAACATGGTGTTATAGTAGGCGCACGGGCGATTAGAAACAGCATTTCCGTGGTAGCGATGAAGTGGAGATATTCCGGTAGCCTGTTTCACGAGTGTATCATGAATGTCAAGAATCCGGTAACACATCAAGTTTTCGACATTCCTGCTGCCGGAGGAAAGATCCTGCGAGAACGGGACCAACGACGACTGAGGATAATCGTTCACGTGGTAGAAGTGCATCCCTTCCGCAAACTGCACGGCAATCAACAAGTGTCAGAGTGCGAACCTTTCAACGAAACAACTTCGACGTGGGCTTTCGAAGCCGAATGCACACTCGTGTACCCTAGATGACTTTACGATACAAAGCTTTACGCTTCGCCTGCGGCCGTCAACGCCTACAATGGACTGGTGATGACTGGAAACATGTTGCCTTGCTGGGCTAGACCCGTTTTAAATTCTATCGAGCGGATGGATTTGTACGGATATGGAGACAACGTCATGAATCCATGGAACCTACATGCGAGAAGGGGACTGTTGAAGCTGATGGAGACTCTGTAATGATGTGGGGCGTGTGCAGTTGGAGTGATACGCCTAGATATGACTCTGATAGGTGACACGTACGTAATAATTCTATCTGATCACATGCATCAATTCATGTCCTTTGTCATTCCGACGGACTTGGGCAACTGCATCAGGTTAATGCAACTCCCCATACGCCCAGAACTGCTATAGAGTGGCTCCAGTAACACTCTTCTGAGGTTAAACACTTCCGTTGGCCACCAAACTCCCCAGACATGAACATTATTGATCTTATGTGGGATGACTTGCAAAGTGCTGTTCAGAAGAGATCTCATTCCCCGTGTATTCTTACGGATATACGGGCAGCCCTGCAGGATTCATGGTGTCAGTTGCCTCCAACACTACGTCTGGCATTAGTCGAGTTCATGTCACGTCGTGTTGCGTCAATTCTGCGTACTCGCGGGGATCCTGCACGATATGAGGCAGGTGTGCAAGTTTCTTTGGGACTTTGAAACGTCCCCTTAGAACAATTATACACGACTGTGCTTAAACTGACGCACAATAGTTTTTAGCGCAACGCAATCTAACTTTCAATAATCCCTACAAGAGAATGGCCCTGACTAACATTAACCTGTATGTTTCACAAATCACTTACCTCACAAAAATCTTCGTTACTCGAACTACTGCAATACAGCAAGCGCCACTACTGCCAGCTAACTAAAAGATTCAAACTATGGAAGTCATTAACTACTGATAGGCACAGTTAGCAAATGAAAGATTTTAATAGAGAACAAACAATGTATTTACCTTTATAGTCATAATATATATATCTGTTCATGACACCAATTCTTACAAATTTCAAAACTCCGCCATCTCTCTCCCCACGTCCACCACTGCTGGCGGCTCACCTCTAACTGCGCAATGCTACGCGCTGTTAGCATCCAGCTGCCGCTCCCTGACACTACAATGGCAGACAACAATGCAAACTAGCCACAGACTGAACATAGCACAGCCAGTGATTTTTCATACAGAGCGCTATGTGGTGTTACCAATAAGAAAACCTAAACAGCCTACTTACATAGCTCCCATGCTCTCCACAAAAAATTATTACAAATTGTTTTGGGCAGTGGCCAATAATGATTTGATAAAATATTTCATAACTACTATAACAAAGATATCAAATGCACACACTTATTGATACAATGTTGGTCAGAAGCTAAAATTTTCTCACAGTCCATAAAGACAGTCCTGATCGTTCATCACAATAAAATTGCAGTGTTTTTCTCACTGTCTTAGCTATAAAAGAAATTGCAGTTGGAAGTAGTGGATTTCTAAGCAGTATTGAAGAAGTAGTGTTGTCCGTCCAATGGAAAGACAGTGCTGACTCTTGACCTGCTGACAGGTAATGGGCCACAACAGAGCAAATCCACAGCAGAGTCGGTCGAAGTCGAAGACAATTTGTAGAGCAGACCCACAGTAGTCCTCGTAGAGAGTATGGTATTGGTGGGCCATCAAAGATGCAGACCTACTGTAGTTCATGTAGAAATGATGGTATTGGTGAGTCATCAAAGGTGTAGACCCACTGTATTCTTTGTAGAAATAATGGTATTGGTGAGCCATCAAAGATGCAGACCCACTGTAGTCCTTGTAGAGATAGCCTGCAGCCATCAGTTGCGACTGTACAGGTGCATGATCACCATCGAAGAGTCTTGCAGAGAATACAGCAAGTCCATAAACCACCACTTGTGCACTCACAATTTTTTTTGAAATGTCCTTAGAATGAGCAATGCTGTTATCCAGTCCTTTGCTGATTTATCAACACACGTGAAAACACTAACAGTCCCTACTTCTCACATATTGTCCATATACTATAACCAACAGAAACGTGTGCAGTGAAATGTAACTTACAATTACTTAATTTGATGAACTGGTGTCAATTACAATTTTATAACATAAGAATACAATAAGAAAGGTACAAAATACATCATAAAAACATAATAATACAGGTAACAATTGTAGTATTACAAAAGAATCGAAATAACAAATACATCAGTGTTACAAAAATTACGACATAAATACATACATAAAAGATCAGAATACCTTTTGAAACATCAACTTCACACATGAGCATGAAAACAGAACAGAATAAATAATTTCTAAACATATTTACAAAGAAAACAACATATTATTAATGCAAATTATATTTGAGGATTACAGTATTCCTCATCATAGTGAATGTAGCTGAATATTAGAAAATTCTACAACATAAGTCTTATCAGATGAACATATAAAGGCAGGAAGAACATAAATACACAAGGGTACACAAACACATAGTGGGATAACACAAGGAAAGGGCAGGGTTTGTTTTACTGCAGTATTTTTCAAACAAAACTTTCTTTACTTCTCGGAGATCTCCCTTCGTTCTTCATTATTTCTCATATAACCTCTCAGTGCATTTCTTCAAATCCATCGCAACTCATTCTCTTATATAGGCTACGCCCTCTTAAGTTAACTTAAATTTACTGAGCTCAGATGGTTAACTAAGGGATGAGGCAATGCAGCAGCACAAAACAATTAATACAAACAGCAATGACAAAAAAATGCAAGTAAGCATAGCGAGCAGCAAGAAATGTAATAATTTATATTTAAACATGACAAAGCTGAAGCAGAAAAAATATTACAGTAAAAATGTTTAATACCTGTCACATCTTAACACTAGAATGATGCATCACGAGAACATACGCTAGCAGATAAGTTACCAAATCGTTAAAAATTATTTTTGCAATTCCTGTGAAGGGAAATGTCTATTTGTGCTCTCTTTTCCAAGAAAGTACATCATAAAATGATTCTTTACTGGGTCTGAAGACAGAAAATAGTGATATTAGTACATCTATTAAATTTTATTTTAACCAATGCTGCAATGCAGATAGAAACTGGATATTAAACAAAATGAGCAATCTCTCAGCTAGAAAGACAATAGATATAAAATGTTTCTCATCATTTCATTTCAGTAAATGTCAAAAATTAAGAACTCCACAGTGTAACCATGTTATCAAGTTTGAGGGTGTCGTATTTACGATGCTTTCTACAAAGGAATGTCAATAGCGAGCATAATGGCCTCTTTTTTTTTTCTCTCCACCTGTGCCTCTGACAGGCACACACTAATGGCTTTCTTTTGTCAGGTGGTTGTCGCGCAGCTGGGTGCCCACGACGCATTACGTGCAGGTGGTCACTTAACTGTCTTATCGAAATATTTACGACACCAGTTTCCGCTACAGTGGCAGTCTCATATAAAAAAAAATTCACAGGTCAAGAATTTGCGTTACAAATCTGTAGAAACAAAATCCTTTAAATATAATAGTGTACCAAAAATTTTCGCCAGCATAGTGATACATTCACACATATACACACATTTCATAACTGTTAAAGTAAGATTCTCGGTTTCCAACATCCTTTTTCACAAACCAGAGTCCCTAACCACTACTCATTGTTCCTTACCTTATTCGCCGACACTTCTTCAATATTTCATCATAACAGATACGCAGCATAATCAAATAACACATATATCATCAGCTTATTGACATACTGCAACAGCATAATACACATATTCATCGTAATAATAACACCATAACACCTCAGGCAACTCTCAAAATCGTCGTAGCTTCCTCCAATAATTTCAAAACCTAAAAAAAATTCTCTGCTCATGTCAAAAGTGTCATCTGCCTCAAACGTACTTTAAAAATCATGATCCCATACCAAATACATCATTCAAAGCTTTCATAGTATCACAATGGTTCCGAAAAAGAAATGAACAGTTCAAAAAGTACAGACAAAATACAATTTCGTAAGTGTGAATTTATCCAACGGTGTAATTACGTAAACATCTGTCATTGATGTAGTAAAATAAATGTTTGTCTCTCTCAGTTAAATGATCAGATAGCTGTGTAATTTATATGTTAGAGAAATATGGTACTGAAGTGTAAAGTTGTATAAGAAAATACCATATTAACTAGGGCTCCTTGTGCTTGCCACACACATGGTACACAAAGTATGCATCTACCCCCCTGAGGATTAATGTAATTATATCCTCAGGTGTTACAAATTAAAGCAATGGAATGAAATGTGTCACGAAAAACTTTCTTTTTAATTCAACAATCTTGATAAACAAATGGTTTAAGTACCAAATTAATCACTCAAATGCTTGCCCTGTAATGCTAAATGTGCGTTTTGCTGTAAGATAATTCTGTGGAACTGTCGTAGTTATCGTCCTCTGTAAGCAAAGTTCTGCTGAAGTCAATGTACTTACCTCATCATAAACGAAAGTGAAATGCTTTCCGTATAGATATCGTAGCTATTACGTACCTTACCGTGATCAAGAAATTACTATAATGTAACGTATTGTTGTGCTACGATAAAGGCTGTCTCATTGTAGCTATACCACAAAAGTTACTACTAAAACATGTTTTACTTTCCAGAATAATACAGAAAAACTGTGCAGATATAAAACAGATACACCTCAAAAGCAACAATGTAAATCGTGTCACATATTAGTAGCGTCGTGATATAAACGTGTAGCTATCAGAGAAACCAAATGCTAAGTCATCTTTAATCTCACCGAATGAACTTCAAATAAAGAATGTATTTTCAAGTAAACCAAAATGTTGCATTAAAATCTCATTAGCAGTACTGGTAAATGTTCTAAGTATGTAAGCCTTATAGTCGTTACGTAAATGTGCAACTAACAAGCAAGAATGTACACACAAAATAACACTGTGACGTTTGTTCACTATAACAATGCACTCATAAATACTGTCTAAATAAGTTCTCTTGGTTCTTGACTGGATATTTAACTTTAGAACATAATTACATGTTAACAGTTTCTCAGAGTGACATATTGTACTAGTAGCGTAACGTGAACAATTTTATGGCAAAGACTAAGTTAAAAAGCAGATTATCTCTCAAAAACGGTTTTACATGTGAAATGTGGTGCAAGCCTTTACTCTTCCTACTATGCAAAACTCGAGCTTCAGCGGAATTATCATGTCGTATACGTTGGTAAAGAATACTGGAATTTTTCTCAAGGTTAGCGTCTATATTATTTTTCTCTGAGCCAGCCGGCGCAGGCGGCTGCCTGCGGTGCGAGTCATTGTCTGTTTCTTTGCTGGCGCGCGTCGATATTGGGATTAGGAGACCTAACTACTACAAATTCACCTTGCCGAGAGGGCCCAGCTCTGTTTGAATCCCGCCAGTTCTGATTAAATTCCGGTCTGTCTTTATGATTATATCATCTGTGGTCATGTCGGTAGTTCCTGTAGTTTCTTTCTTGTCGGTTAAGTGGTGGAGAATTTCTCCCTGAATTATCACTGCGCGGTGGACCCTTGCGTCTGAAATTATTCTGTCTCCCGTGATGATAATAGTTCTGGTTGCCATATTTTCTGTTTCTATGATTACTACGGAAATGCGATCTTTCTCTGTAACTATTACTCTGCCAGTGGTTGTCATATGTGTGGTGTCTGTTTTGGTCACGATTTACGTTGTACGAATAGCCTTGTGGTGTATTATTTCTGTCATCGCGGAATTGTGACAGGTGTGACCTGTAATTGTTGTGATCCTGTTTTCGCGTTCCGCAATTGTCAGTGTCAATTTCCAGTTCTTGTAACAGTCCCTGAAAAGCTTCAATGTCGTCTTTGCATCGTCCTGCTAAAATAATCTGTCGTAAATGTTCAGGTAATTCCATTAAGCAAATGCGGATGAGTTCTGAGGGGCTGTATGGGTTTGAAAGATACTGGTTCTTATGTAACATGTCTTCAAAATATTTGACAAGACTGGAAAATTCAGATTGTTCGAAATGTTTCATCATTATGATGCTACGTTTTACTCGGTCTTGTGTAGCTTGAGACCAATATGTTGAGAAAAAGCATGATAGAATTCTCCTTCACTGTGACAATCGTGAATGACCGATCGCATTCTTACAGCTGGTTCATTCTCCAAGTAGCCACACATAAATTCTAATCTGTGCTCTAATTACCAGTTGGGAGGAAAACAATGAGAGAATTGATGGAGCCACGCTTGTGGATGAATGTCGTTGCTAGAATTCTTAAATGCTTTGAATTTACGTGCAGTAATGAACGGCTTATAGTCAAAATCATCGTGTCGGCGGGTAGCATATCGGTCATTGTTACGTCGTATCGGCGGTTCCATCTCATAATTCGGTGCACCTTGCCAATTTCTTTCATAAATTCCGAAATGCCCAATGTTATTATTTTGTGGCTTTTCCGTATTTCTAAGTCCCTCTTCCCGTGTTGGAGCGCGAGTGTCCTCTGAAATACGTAATTCTTGTATTACCTGTGTCAGCTGACCTTTCACTTCCCGGATTTCTCTTTGGTGTTGTGTTTTAATTTGATTCTGATTTTGTTTGAATTTCCTAATTTGTTCGCACACTTCTGTATCATTCAGATCATCATCTACCGTTGTAGATAAATTAATGAACTGATCTGAAAGTTCGGCTACTTTCTCCGATAGTGAACACATTTCCTCAGTGTGTTTTTCTGAACCAAGTTTCAGAGTGTCCATTTGTGTTGAAATCGAATCTACTGTGTCCTTTACGTTTTCTTGAGTTCTTGCAAGTTGCGTAACCGAATCGGTGGATGCAACTGAGTCCATTTTAGCTTGCAAGGTATCGTGATTTTCACTAACAATAGTTTGCAGTTCTTTTATGGCTGCTTCGTGATTCTGTAATGCATTTTCATGCTGGGAAAAAAAAGGTTGAAAATGCTCCCAAATTTGTGTTTTTACCTCATTATAGATTTTTTGGCATTTCGAGTCAATGTTATGTAACTCAGTAGTTAAATCTTCACGTGTTTGTTCAAGTGTGGTGTCTAACTTTTGAAGCTTTTGCAGTGTTTGCCTCTGATTTTGTTCCATAGTGTCTAACTGTTGCTGTGTTTGTCTCTGGTGTTGTTCCATTGTGTCCAACTCTTGAAGATTTTGTTCCATTGAGTCTAACTTTTGAAGATTTTGTTCCATTGTGTCTAACTTTTGAAGCTTTTGTCCCATTTGTTGCATTAATTGTAATAACAATGCACTGGTGTCTGAAAAATGTTCCTTAGTGCTATTCGGCAATGCATTTGAACCGGCAATATTCGCAGTTTGAAAAACAGAAAATGTGTCTTGACTTATTTGAGAAAACGGTGAGGACGCAAAACCTGAATCTACCGTGTTTGCACGATTGTGTCCTGTCATTTCGGAATCCCGAGGCGAGCTGTTGCCGACCGATCGATCGATAATGCTTCCCTGTTCACTAATTGTTTCACTACCTACACCATTATCTGCAACCCGCTCCATTTCCCTATGCACAATTACCAAATTACTACTTTGAACATGAGTTAATTCATTACATGGTGGCACTAACACACTGCTTTCATCTTTACTGTCATTTCTCTGTTTACTTTGTAGCCTAGTATTACGTTTTTCACACTACATTATTGTCACAATATTTCACATGACAACACAAAAAAGCACAATTTGATGAGCAAAAATAAGAGAAGACATTAACATATCACTGAAAATAATATCTAGTTAATTGCAAGCGCAGCTGCGAAATACTTTGTGCAAAACTACATGCATGCCACAACTATTTCACTGTACAACAATGAAAGACTGCAGCTACAAGGGAAATTCTCTCTATGATAACGCGCTAGCAATAAATAAAAACTACACTAATTACACAAACTACAAGGAAAAAATCAGAAGATTCCAGTGAGGTATCCTCAGCTAAGGGTCGACATATGAAACGTCCCCTTAGAACAATTATACACGACTGTGCTCAAACTGACACACAATAGCTTTTAGCGCAACGCAATCTGACATTCAATAATCCCTACAAGAGAATGGCCCTGACTAACATTAACCTATATGTTTCACAAATCACTTACCTCACAAAAATCTTCGTTACTCGAACTACTGCAATACAGCAAGCGCCACTACTGCCAGCTAACTAAAAGATTCAAACTACGGAAGTCACTAACTACTGATAGACACAGTTAGCAAATGAAAGATTTTAATAGAGAACAAACAATGTATTTACCTTTATAGTCATAATATATATATCAGTTCATGACACCAATTCTTACAAATTTCAAAACTCCGCCATCTCTCTCCCCACGTCCACCACCGCTGGTGGCTCACCTCCAACTGCGCTACTCTACGCGCTGTTAGCATCCAGCTGCCGTTGCCCAACACTACAATGGCAGACAACAATGCAAACTAGCCACAGACTGCGCACAGCACAGCCAGTGATTTTTCATACAGAGCGCTATGTGTCGTTACCAATAAGAAAACCTAAACAGCCTACTTACAACTTCGGGGAATAAGCCAGGCTTCGATGAGATGGGGTTATTGACAGTAGGAATATCTGGCACGCACAAGAATGCTGTAGGTCAAGTTGTTAATAGCTCTTCCAGTTGTTTGTTCCGCCTCTGCTAGTGTTGTGGCAAACGGAGTACCAATGAGCTTACCGCATTTCTGAACAAAAAAGGGTTTTATATCATATGCTTTCTGTGATTACTGTCAACTAAAGTTTGTAGTTGATACTTCCTAACAGAAGAAAAGTGACTTATGAACATGAACGGTGACTTCCTTCATATGTCAATCACATAAGCGTTTCACCAGCATTAGTTCGGACAAAGTTGTTACCGTCTGGTGTTCCAAATATGCAGCAGTTTTCTCCAGTTACGTTGTATATATATATATATATATATATATATATATATATATATATATATATATATATATATCATAATTTCCTTATATTGAACTCCAGTTACAACAGCTATTATCGTTATCGTCACTGGACGAACATACAGCTATCATTTTCTCGACCAAAAACACACGGCACTCAGTATCGTTGTCAAGTTGCAGCCAGACTCTTGTTTTAGAGCTACCTGAAATTGAGCAACAAGCAAGAACGTTTTTCATTCACGTGTATCGACCCCATGCAGGGTATCTAGCATTTTATTCATGGTGACTATTGTCTTTGTTTTTCTTTGATGTCATTCTGTTCTTACTACAAACTGCAGAAATTATCTGTAATGAAAATCAAAACAATGCCTTATTTTACGCTGTTTTTATTTTACCTAAAAGTAGTGATATTCTATTATCTCTATTATCAACTGTGTTCCATAAAGAACACAACTTTTGAGTGCCTAAAAGTATATAAATTTATCGAAGAAATTAAGTAATCTTAATGTTATGGCAGTGTGCGCTACCTGTGATTAGTTATGAAATACGGCATTGGCTTCCACGACTATTATTACGGCATTCTTGCACTTTTAGTTCTCAAATTACACGCTGAATTCTGCCTTGAGCTGTGGAAGCGATCGTGGTTCCTTGACGTACAAGCGAGATTTCAAATACATCAGATGATGTCAAACCACAAGCATTGTTGGCAATTCACATTACTGTTGTGAGAAATCACCCGGCCAGGCAATCTCTCTCTCTTGGTAAGTCCATTGCTGGAATTGTTGTGTGACAGATTGCGCCATCTTGTTGAAACCAAACATGTTCACCACTCACGCGATTGGGACAACCAAAACTCCCATTAGATTTTGCGATAGTGTTCGTCTTCACACCATATGCCAAAACACGCATTAACTCTTCGTGGATGTAATGTCTTCTCTAAGACTGTTTGATGGTTTTCTGTGTCGCAAATACTGCAATATTGTTCGTCCCATAAAACCATTTAACAGAAAAACGAACACAATGTCATTTTAAGAAATTTTTATCCGCAAGCACCAAAGGGGCAAATGCTGGCCGCTTTTCTTAATCGTTTGCGTTCAGTTCTTTTGTCAGTTATATTTTGTACAGCCTAATGTGCAGATCTTAAAGAAGTGGTTCAAATGGCTCTGAGCACTATGGGACTTAACTTTGGAGGTCATCAATCCCCTAGAGCTTAGAACTACTTAAACTTAACTAACCTAAGGACATCACACACATCCATGCCCGAGGCAGGATTCGAACCTGCGACCGAAGTGGTCACACTACGGTTGTGGCAAGATATTTAAGATAATAGAAGTTCAGAATCAGTGCTGTGTGCGTTATCCTTAATAACGTCGCCTGCAAGTGGTGAAAATGTACACTAAACCCAAGCTAATACTTTCGTTGACTAAATGGTTCATATTTGGTAGCATCTAATAAAAAAAGAATAATTACATAAGCAATACTGTTGCACTTGATATACATAGGTTCTGTGAGCCGTATACATATACATCTATCGCAAAACACACCTACTTGTGACACAATAAAATGATTTGCAAGAGATGATGTAAAATGACTCACATCTCACTAAGAGTCCAAATGGAAATTAACTGTCAGTTACTTACTCCGTCTCATACAGTTAAGCCAGGATCGTATGTTTTACCCTTTTCTACTTAAGTCAAATTTTGGTGTCGAAATCAACATTTTTGTGTTTAAGTACTCGCCAGGATCACTTATTCCACATTTTAAGCATTTCTTGCGCCTCAGAGCGCGCTGTTGGTTTTCAATATATCGAATTTAAAAAGTCCGCGTGATGGTGGATCAAATGGTGGTGAGCGATAACCCATTTCGCCTCCGCAGCAGCTCTCCTAAATTGCTAGAAAATCTCAAATATGTGGCCATTCGAGGCTGTTATCTAATAAATGAGTACATCTACGCTCAGTGCTGCTTTACGGTGTATTGAGAAACATTGCCACTATACATTTACCACTATACATTTACCACAATATTTCCACGCTCTATTATTCCAGATAAGAACAGTCACACTTATAACACATGAAACAAAAATAGCTCGATACGGCACAGGAGCAACAAGCTCAAAACGAAACGAGCGATGAAAATCAGTACAAAGAGATTGTAACTGTGGGGTGCTACCCATGCACTAATCACAATGGCAGCGAGTCTTATACGTCTGTTTGCATTTACATATCTTTGATTGTCTTTCAGATAATTAATATCTGTCGTAATTACACAAACAGCAGTACATCAGAATTAGTTCATTTCTATACGTTTAAAAATATTGCGTATAAATTTTTAATGTCACTTTCTCTAAACGTTATGTACGATCTACTGAATTCGCTACCCAAGGGACGCAACAACCACTCTGTTTCTGAAATTGGACAGAACTTTTAAGTCACTTCGCGCAGCAAAGGGTTAAAAACATATTTGGAGAGGTAGCAGGAATAAAAGCTTTTTGAATCACTATTTTTTCGTGTTTTACTAAATTACTAGTTGCGTTTCGCACGCTGTGGATCTTGCATTCGTTGCAAAAGGTCTTAATACAAAACCTTCTTCAGCTCTTGTGAGAGTTGAAATGCGTATCCTGTGCTTTGAAGGTTACATGCGAGGTTTGGTGTGTCGTGAATGAACTGCGGAAAATGTAATGACAACCAGTGAAACAAATAAAGAGTGAAAAACATCCACTGTCTCTCCTTAAATCTTCCATATTTTATTCCCGAAATACCAAATCTATCAACTAACCTCTCAACAACAATAACGTACACTTCACTTCAATAAAGAGCAGGAGTGTATTATATATATGTAGACGGTTTGCACTTTATGATGGACCCACATAAAATTAAATTAAATGAAATGGGAACCTATACAGAGTGTCTACTCTAAACAAAGGTAAGTATCGATATTTCAGGAAAACAATATTTTTCTTTCAATGGTTTCAAGACAACGATTTTTTAAAGATCTTCTTTCGTTATATTCGGTGTCTCTACTCAAACAAGAACATCAACATACTGATAAAACGGAGGACGAACAGAACTTTATCTGATATTTGAATAAGGGAGCTGAATACGAAATTAACTTATTACGAAAAATTGGAGGTGGAAGAGTGAGAAAGGAAAGGAAAGGGATGAAACTACTGACATCAGCTGCATCACGACTTTATGTCGAATCGGCAGAGATGAACAAACATGTGTGCAGGACCGAGACTCAAACCCCATATCTGCTGTTTACTTGTAAGTAGGTTGTTTAGGTTTTCTTATTGGTAATGCCACATAGCGCTCTGTATGAAAAATCACTGGCTGTGCTATGTTCAGTCTGTGGCTAGTTTGCATTGTTGTCTGCCATTGTAGTGTCAGGGAGCGGCAGCTGGATGCTAACAGCGCGTAGCGTTGCGCAGTTGGAGGTGATCCACCAGCGGTGGTGGACGTGGGGAGAGAGATGGCGGAGTTTTGAAATTTGTAAGAATTGGTGTCATGAACTGATATACATATTATGACTATAAAGGTAAATACATTGTTTGTTCTCTATTAAAATCTTTCATTTGCTAACTGTGCCTATCAGTAGTTAGTGACTTCTGTAGTTTGAATCTTTTAGTTAGCTGGCAGTAGTGGCCCTCGCTGTATTGCAGTAGTTCGAGTAACAAAGATTTTTGGTGAGGTAAGTGATTTGTGAAAGGTATAGGTTAATGTTAGTCAGGGCCATTCATTTGTAGGGATTATTGAAAGTCAGATTGCGTTGCGCAAAAAAAATATTGTGTGTCAGTTTAAGCACAGTCTTGTATAATTTTTCAAATGGGATGTTTCATATGGCGACCCTGCCAGGTTACCTCTCTGGAAAGTTCTGATTTTTTCTTGTAGTTTGTGTAATTAGTGTAGCTTTTGTTTATTGCTAGTGCGTAATTGTAGAGAGAATCTCCTTTGTAGTTATAGTCTTTCATTGTTGTACAGTAAAACAGTTGTGGCATGTATGTAGATTTGCACCAAGTATTTCGAAGCTGCGCTTGCAATTAACTACATACTACTTGTGTTAGCGCCACCGTGTAAAGAATTAACTGATGTTCAAAGTAGTAATTTGGAAATAGTGCATAGGGAAATGGAGCGGGCTGCAAATAATGGTGTAGACAGTGAAACAATGTGCTATGTCAATGTGTTCTCTTATTTTAGCTCTTCAAATTGTGTTTTTCTGTGTTGTTGTGTGAAATGTTGTGTGAAAAACGTAATACTAGGCTACAAAGTAAAATGAGAAATGACAGTGAAGACGAAAGCAGTGTGTTAGCGCCACCGTGTAAAGAATTAACTGATGTTCAAAGTAGTAATTTGGTAATAGTGCATAGAGAAATGGAGCGGGCTGCAAATAATGGTGTAGACAGTAAAACAATGTGCTATGTCATTGTGTTCTGTTATTTTTGCTCTTCAAATTGTGTTTTTCTGTGTTGTCGTGTGAAATATTGTGACAATAATGGTGTGTGAAAAACGTAATACTAGGCTACAAAGTAAACTGAGAAATGACAGTGAAGACGAAAGCAGTGTGTTAGCGCCACCGTGTAAAGAATTAACTAATGTTCAAAGTAGTAATTTGGTAATAGTGTATAGGGAAATGGAGCGGGTTGCAAATAATGGTGTAGACAGTGAAACAATTAGTGAACAGGGAAGTATTATCGATCGATCGGTCCGCAACAGCTCGTGTCAGGAATCCGAAACGACAGGACACAATCTAGGAAATACTGTACATTCAGGTTTTGCGTCCTCACTGTTTTCTCAAATAAGTCAAGACACATTTTCTGCTTGTCAAAATGTGAATGTTGCCGGTGCAAATGCACTGCCGAAAAGCATAGAGGAACAGATTGTGCTTTTGTGGTGTATCTGTTTTATATCTGCACAGTTTTTCTGAATTCTTCTGGAAAGGAAAACATGTTTTAGTAGTAACTTTGTGGTATAGCTACAATGAGACAGCCTTTTCTGTAGCACAACAATACGTTACAGTACAGTACTTACTTCATCACAGCAATCAGCGTAGTAACTATGATATCTATACGCAAAGCATTTCACTTTTGTTTATCATGAGGTGAGTACATTGACTTCTGCAGAACTTAGCTTTCGGAGGACGATAACAACGACACTTCTATAGAGATTATCTTACAACAAGACGCACAGTTTAGCGCTACAGTACACGTATCTGAGTGATTAATTTTGTACTTAAAACATTTATTTTTTTAAAGATATTTGAAGTACAATGATACCAAGGTTTTCCGTGATACATTTCATTCCATTGCTGTAATCTGTAACACCTGAGTATATAATTACATTAATCCTCAGGGGGGTACACGCCTACTTTGTGTACCATGTGTTTGGCAAGCACAAGGAGCCCTAGCTAGTATGGTATTTGCTTATACAACTTCACACATCGGTACTATATTTCTCTTACACATGAATTACACAGCTATCTGGTTATTTAACTGAGAGAGACAAACATTTATTTTACTACATCAGTGACAGATGTTTACGTAATTGCACTGTTGGATAACTTCACACTTATGAAATTGTATTTTGTCTTTACTTTGTGAACTGTTCATATTTTTTCGGGACCATTGTGATATTATGAGAGCTTTGAAAGATGTATTTGGTATGGGATCATGATTTTTAAAGTACGTTTGAGGTAGATGACACTTTTGACACGAGCAGAGAATTTTTTTAGGTTTGGAAATTAGTGGAGGAAGCTACGACGATTTTGAGAAATTGACTGAGGTGTTATGATGTTGTTATTACGATGACTATGTGTATTATGCTGTTGCGGTATGTTTATGATCAATAAGCTGATGCTATATGAGTTATTTGATTATGCTATGTATCTGTTATGATGAAATATTGAAGTAGTGTCGACGAATAAGGTAAGGAATAATGAGTAGTGGTTAGGGACTCTGGTTTGTGAAAAAGGTTGTTGAAAACTAAGAATCGTACTTTAAGAGTTATGAAATGTATGTAAATGCTTGAATGTATTACAATGCCGACGAAAACTTTTTGGACACTGTTACATTAATAGAATTTTGTTTCTACAGATGTGTAACGCAAATTCTTGACCTGTGAATTTTTTTATATGAGACTGCCACTGCAGCAGAAACTGGTGTCCTAAATATTTCGGTAATACAGTTAAGTGACCACCTGCACGTAATGTGTCGTGGGCACCCAGCTGGGCGACAGCCACCAGGAAACAAGCTATTAGTGTGTGCCTTTCAGAGGCACAGGTAAAAAAAAAAGAAGCCATTATCCTCGCTATTGATATTCCTTTGTAGAAAGCATCGCAAAAACGACACGCTCATTACTTGAAAAAGATACTTATTTACTTCTGCACACCTGGTAATGACAAGCGTCTTTCTACGACAGTTCAGCATGGGTCTGGACAACAGCATTGCTGGTTGTAAGGACATTTCAAAAACAATTTTTGTGAGTGCACAAGTGGTGGTTATGGACTTGCTATATTATTCGCAAGACTCTTCAATGGTGATTGTGCGCCTGCACAGTCAAACAGATGGCTGCTGGCCATCTCTAGAAGGACTACAGTGGGTCTACACCTTTGATGACCCACCAATACCATTATTTCTACAAGGACTGCAGTGGGTCTGCACCTCTGGTGGTCCACCAATAGTAATCTCTACCAAGACTACAGTGGGTCTGCTCTGTGACGACCTACCTACCGATAGTCTTCAACGTCGACTGACTCTGCTGTGGCCCATTACCTGTCTGCATGTCAAGAGACCACTGCGGCCGGTTAATTTTTCAAAGGGGACGTTTCATACTGTGCAGGCATGTTAATCACTGCGCCATCCTATTTCGTTAATCTCATTTTGTTCCGTTTTGCTCGTTGTATTTGTTCGGGACAGACGTCCCTTAAGATCCGTTCAGCGTCATAATTGATCCATTCATTCAGTTTTTTTATTACAGAGGGCAGCTAAACCTCTATCCGAAGACGATGAGCTACCGTGCCGGCTACCAGAACCCAGTGTTTGTGGCAAATGCGAGGACTATTTCTTCACGGTCCCCGGCCGGCCGACATTCCCAGCTAGCGCCACCCATCTCCACTCCCTTCGCTAATTTTTCACTGCTGTCCATTAAAATTACAACAGCACGAAGAATTGCAGATGATAAACAGGTATTCATTGGGCAAATACATCATACTACAAGTGACATGTGATTACATTTTCAGGCAATTTGGGTGCATAGATCCTGAGAAATCAGTACCCAGAACAACCACCTCTGGCCTTAATAATGGCCTTGATACGCCTGGGCATTGAGTCAAACAGAGCTTGGATGGAGTGTACAGGAGAGCTGCCCATGCAGCTTCAACACGATAACACAGTTCATCAATAGTGACTGGCGTATTGTGACAAGCCAGTTGCTCGGCCACCATTGACCAGACGTTTTCAATTGGTGAGTGACCTGGAGAACGAGAAGGCCAGGACAGCAGTCGAATGTTTTCTGTATCCAGAAAGGCCCGTACAGGACCTGCAACATGCAGTAGTGCATTATCCTGCTGAAATGTAGGTTTTCGCAGCGATCGAATGAAAGTTAAAGCCACGGGTCGTAACACATCTGAAATGTAACGTCCACTGTTCAAAGTGCCGCCAATGGGAACGAGAGGTGACCGAGACGTATAACCAATGGCACCCCATACCATCACGCCGGGTGATACGCCAGTATGGCGATGACGAATACACCCTTCCAATCTGAGTTCACCGCGACGTCGCCAAACACGGATGCTACCATCATAATGCTGTAAACAGAACCTGGATTCATCCGAAAAAATGACGTTTTGCCATTCATCCACCCAGATTCGTCATTGAGTGCGCCATCACAGGCGCTCCTGTCTGTGATGCAGCGTCAAGGGTAACCGCAGCCATGGTCTCCGAGCTGATAGTCCATGCTGCTGCAAACGCCGTCAAACTGTTCGTGCATATGGTTCTTGTCTTGCAAACGTCCCCATCTGTTGACCCTAGAGACGTGGCTGCACGATTCATTACAGGCATGCGGATAAGACGCCTGTCATCTCGAGATCAGGCCGTTGGTATTCGGCACGCTTTCCTTATTACCCTCCTGAACCCACCGATTCCATATTCTGCTAACAGTCATTGGATCTCGACGAACGCGAGCAGCAGTGTCATGATACGATAAACCGCAATCGAGATAGGCTACATTCCTACCTTTATCAAAGTCGTAAACGTGATGGTACGCATTTCTCCTCCTTACACGAGGCATCAAAACAACGTTTCGCCAGGCAACCCCGGTCAGCTGCTGTTTGTGTACGAGAAATCGATTGGAAACTTTGCTCATGTCAGCACGTTGTAGATGTCGCCATCGGCCCCAACCTTGTGTGAATGCTCTGGAAAGGTAATCATTTTCATATCACAGCATCTTCTTCCTGTCGGTTAAATTTCGCGTCTTTAGCACGTCATCTTCGTGGTGTAGCAATTTTAATGGCCAGCAGTGTAGATTCCCGCTAGAGGCCGAACGATATTCTGCATGTGAAGTGATGTTTGTGTACCAATTGACCATCGAGGTGAATCAGTTATATGAATGCGTCGTGCCTGTTTGTTGGAACTGCCACTCACCTTAACGGCTAGGCACAACTTCAGCAATTTGGAGAAAAGGCGCAAAGGAGATGACTATTTACTGCGAGGTCTAATATTTCTCAGGACACATCGCTGCTGCCAGTGTGTATTGTACAGGGCTGCATTTGGAACGAGAACGGTGGGGTCTGGCTCCTGGTTAACACACGGCGGAGCGCAACCTGTGGGTCTGAGGGTGGCTCGCAGGCGACCCGCGGCCGACGCGGCGCTGTAATTGGCCGAGATGAAATGTGACTTCCCGGCGGTCGGCCGCCCTCTTCCGTGTCGCCCACCCCACAGTTCACACACCGCATCCACTTCCCTAGCCGCCCATCCACCCTCCCCCTCATCCTCAACCCCTTCGCCACTTCCAGTACTCTATCTTTCGTGATTTAGGTCGTCGTTACCTGGCAAAAGGTAAACTTATTTTCACAAGGACTGAATGCGCATAAATCTCTGCGAACGGAAAGCTACGTGCAGTAAACTTGCCGTCTCGGGCGCCGCTCTCCTTCCTCCCCGCCTCCGCCCCCCCCTCACCCCGTCGTGGCGATGCGACCGCCTCTTGTTTAGGGCTCTATATTTCAGTGGACAATATGAATGAAGGGTATCCTCCGGCTATTTTTCAGCGCCCCCTTTTATTAGCGCCATGAATAACGGCAACCGGCTCTGCGTCTATCGGCCCGTGTACGTCTCGTCTCCAGAAGCAGCGGCGCCAGGCTCCGGTAAATATTTTGAATTTCGCCCCCTTCCTGTTCCCACGGGTTTCATGACACTGAAGGGCAGTAAACACTGGACATAACCCTGTAGTTTGAAAACGAAACAAATGCATATTATATCACATAGTAGAGCAACTTGCAACTGCATTCAGTGTACTGTTTCCACGGAAAATCAACTCGTCGATACCTTAATAGCAAATACTTTATTTATAGATATAACTACGTGATTCCAAGGATAAAATTCGACTATTTTTTATGCGAGATGTGATTTTCAGAAAGAACAGAAACAAAAATTTCAGAAAAATGGCTTCAGGAAATAATCTTGCTTATTTTTTGCCTTCACAGTGCCATCAAAGTTGATTATGTGAAGTTAATGAAAGCGACAGAATCAGTATTTCAAGTTCTTTTATTTCGCGGAAACCAGTTTCAGTCTAACAAGCAGACAACGGCACGACTGTGGGGTCCGGGATTTGTCCGAAATTTTGTGTGGTGAAAGAGGACCCCCAACACTTCACGCGGTTTAAACACACACCTGGAAATGGAAAAAAGAACACATTGACACCGGTGTGTCAGACCCACCATACTTGCTCCGGACACTGCGAGAGGGCTGTACAAGCAATGATCACACGCACGGCACAGCGGACACACCAGGAACAGCGGTGTTGGCCGTCGAATGGTGCTAGCTGCGCAGCATTTGTGCACCGCCGCCGTCAGTGTCAGCCAGTTTGCCGTGGCATACGGAGCTCCATCGCAGTCTTTAACACTGGTAGCATGCCGCGACAGCGTGGACGTCAACCGTATATGCAGTTGACGGACTTTGAGCGAGGGCGTATAGTGGGCATGGGGGAGGCCGGGTGGACGTACCGCCGAATTGCTCTATACGTGGGGCGTGAGGTCTCCACAGTACATCGATGTTGTCGCCAGAGGTCGGCGGAAGGTGCACGTGCCCGTCGATGTGGGACCGGACCGCAGCGACGCACGGATGCACGCCAAGACCGTAGGATCCTACGCAGTGCCGTAGGGGACCGCACCGCCACTTCCCAGCAAATTAGGGACACTGTTGCTCCTGGGATATCGGCGAGGACCATTCGCAACCGTCTCCATGAAGCTGGGCTACGGTCCCGCACACCATTAGGCCGTCTTCCACTAACGCCCCAACATCGTGCAGCCCGCCTCCAGTGGTGTCGCGACAGGCGTGAATGGAGGGACGAATGGAGACGTGTCGTTTTCAGCGATGAGAGTCGCTTCTGCCTTGGTGCCAATGATGGTCGTATGCGTGTTTGGCGCTGTGCAGGTGAGCGCCACAATCAGGACTGCATACGACCGAGGCACACAGGGCCAACACCCGGCATCATGGTGTGGGGAGCGATCTCCTACACTGGCCGTACACCTCTGGTGATCGTCGAGGGGACACTGAATAGTGCACAGTAAATCCAAACCGTCATCGAACCCATCGTTCTACCATTCCTAGACCGGCAAGGGAACTTGCTGTTCCAACAGGACAATGCACGTCCGCATGTATCCCGTGCCACCCAACGTGCTCTAGAAGGTGTAAGTCAACTACCCTGGCCAGCAAGATCTCCGGATCTGTCCCCCATTGAGAATGTTTGGGACTGGATGAAGCGTCGTCTCACGCGGTCTGCATGTCCAGCACGAACGCTGGTCCAACTGAGGCGCCAGGTGGAAATGGCATGGCAAGCCGTTCCACAGGACTACATCCAGCATCTCTACGATCGTCTCCATGGGAGAATAGCAGCCTGCATTGCTGCGAAAGGTGGATATACACTGTACTAGTGCCGACATTGTGCATGCTCTGTTGCTTGTGTCTATGTGCCTGTGGTTCTGTCAGTGTGATCATGTGATGTATCTGACCCCAGGAATGTGTCAATAAAGTTTCCCCTTCCTGGGACAATGAATTCACGGTGTTCTTATTTCAATTTCCAGGAGTGTATATTGTGATCTGAGTCTATATCTGCTCCTGGGTACGCCTTGCAATCCAATATCTTATTTCGTCATCTCTGTCTGACCATGATGTAATCTAATTGAAATCTTCCCGTATCTCCCGGCCTTTTCCAAGTATACCTCCTCCTCTTGTGATTCTTGAACAGGGTATTCGCTATTACTAGCTGAAACTTGTTACAGAACTCAGTTAGTCTTTCTCCTCTTTCATTCCTTGTCCCAAGCCCATATTCTCCTGTAACCTTTTCTCCTACTCCTTCCCCTACAACTGCATTCCAGTCGCCCATGACGAAAATCTAATAGTCATGGGCGATTGGAGAACTTACGAATATTATTATTCAATCCTGCGTGAACTCTATGATGGTGCGAATTACGCCACTCTGCGAATAGCGGATGTTAGGCATGTAAAGGTAAAATTTTTGACCTTGAAAAGAATAGAAATGGAAGTGTTGAGAATGCGATCCAAGCCACGATTATTGGTGACGGAAGAACTGACTTCGTTATATCATTTGCTACATCATGAGACCCACTGACGTGCTTGTACTCCTCACGACAAATAATGGACGTATCGTTTCGGAGCAAGCTGATATAGTGCGTGTCTTACACTAATACTATGCAGACATCTACCACATTGATGAGTCCAGTTCAGTCCCTTAAGACTCACTAGTCAGCATCTTGGATATGACATTTACGCCTGAATAAAATGAAACGCTCTTAGCTGCATTTTAGCCTGAGGAAGTTTACAAAATTATTGTGGGATCGCCATCTCAAAAGCGTCCGGGTCTGGATGGAGTTCCCAAGGTATTTTATGTGCGCTTTTGGCTGTTGTTGGGTGCAACCTTTACGTCTCTTTTCAATGAAGTGTTACAGGGTAGAGTAGTGCCGACCTCGTTCAAAGTGGGAAAAGCTGTTTTAATCCCGCCCTGTACCGTCTTCTGCTGATAGCTCTCGCCCAATTACTTTGTTCAACTTTGTTGCGTATCTGGTCGTACCATCCTTACGCCTATAGTCGAGAGTCGTGACGGTTGTTATAACGTCCTTCCCTTATTTCAATATCTAGGAGTGTATTAGGACGCATTACTAGGAAAACCCGATAAAAATCGATCCAAAGTTTCTTAGGTGCCTTATGAGAATAAAATGTTAGTCCACTGCCGGGCCACCGTCTCGCCTACATGGTTAGCGGTCGGATCCTTAGGCCAGAAGTCTCGTGTTCGATTCCTCCTAAGACACTTTTTTTTTCTTCTGTTGCTTGCAAAAGTGCAGCTAATTGTTACGGGAGAATCGTGAAATTAATTCCCGGGAAGACTGTATAAAAATTCATTCTATAATTCACCATCAGTTATCGTCAGCAATATTCCGAGGCATGATTCATGCCTGGTTTGCCTCAAAATTATTAGAAACTCAAAACATTTTC
Organism: Schistocerca gregaria; assembly: GCF_023897955.1. Taxonomy (NCBI): domain Eukaryota; kingdom Metazoa; phylum Arthropoda; class Insecta; order Orthoptera; family Acrididae; genus Schistocerca; species Schistocerca gregaria. The sequence continues at coordinate 432,666,729 of NC_064920.1, read as the reverse complement.
GTAAATGTTAATAGAGCATGTTTTTGTACAGATTTATTGCAAAGGCCCTGTGATTGCAATTAAAATCGCTTTTATATCTTGCGCAAGATGTCGCCAAAAGTTACTGCGTTGTTTGTTTTTACGATAATTACCACTGCGGTTCTTGTTTATAATTATTATATATATCAAAAAGAGTGAGGGAAGCAGTGGTGGGGAATGGAGTGAGACAGGGTTGCTGTCTCTCCCTGATGTTATTCAATCTGTGTATTGAGCAAGCAGTGAAGGAAAGAAAAGAAAAATTCGGAGTAGGTATTAAAATCCATGGAGAAGAAATAAAAATGTTGAGGTTCGCCGATGACATCGTAATTCTGTCAGAGACAGCAAAGGACTTGGAAGAGCAGTTCAACGGAATGGATAGTGTCTTGAAAGGAGGATATAAGATGAACATCAACAAAAGCAAAACGAGGATAATGGAATGTAGTCGAATAAAGTCGGGTGATGCTGAGGCAATTAGATTAGGAAATGAGACACTTAAAGTAGTAAAGGAATTTTGCTATTTAGGGAGCAAAATAACTGATGATGGTTGAAGTAGAGAGGATATAAAATGTAGACTGGCAATGGCAAGGAAAGCGTTTCTGAAGAAGAGAAATTTGTTAACATCGAGTATAGATTTAAGTGTCAGGAAGTCGTTTCTGAAAGTATTTGTATGGAGTGTAGCCATGTATGGAAGTGAAACATGGACGATAAATAGTTTGGACAAGAAGAGAATAGAAGCTTTCGAAATGTGGTGCTACAGAAGAATGTTGAAGATTAGATGGGTAGATCACATAACTAATGAGGAAGTATTGAATAGGATTGGAGAGAAGAGAAGTTTGTGGCACAACTTGACCAGAAGAAGGGATCGGTTGGTAGGACATGTTCTGAGGCATCAAGGGATCACCAATTTAGTATTAGAGTGCAGCGTGGAGGGTAAAAATCGTAGAGGGAGACCAAGAGATGAATACGCTAAGCAGATTCAGAAGGATGTAGGTTGCAGTAGGTACTGGGAGATGAAGAAGCTTGCACAAGATAGAGTAGCATGGAGAGCTGCATCAAACCAGTCTCAGGACTGAAGACCATAACAACAACATATATCAAAATTGAATGTTTCCCAATCGAATTTATTATTCTGGAAAAAACCCAATGATTCTCCTTATATACTTTACAATGAAAAATGAAAACCCACCGCCATGAATTTTGTTGTTGGACAAAAATAAAATTATGTTTATTCAGTAATGTAACTAATTTGTTAAAGATAATGTAGGTTTGGGAAAAGTTCTTAATAATTGGTGGAATAACAAAAGAAAATAAACAGAAGAAAAAAATTGCCAGTGGAGGAATAGAACCCGAGACCACTGGCGTAGCAGTCCGATGCCTAATCATCCACGCCAAACGGCGGCTCCGCAATGGAGTAACAATTTATACTCATAAGTCACTTAAGAAACTTTGAATCGGTTTTTCCGGCATTTTCCGGGTAGTGCGCCCTAATATTTTAACCACGTGAGGTGTGAGGGGTCCTCTTTCTCCACACAAAATTTCTGACAAATCGACGACCCCGCGCTCCTGCTGTCTCCTTGGAAACGAGAATCATCTAATGGCGTCGAAAATTCATGAAGTCTTCGAACATAGTTCTCACAAAGTGGCGGAAATACGTTGGTGACTTGACTCAACAATGTTTAACCACTAAAAAACATTCTCCAGAACACTATGAGCAAAGTGAATCACTTCGCTGACCACTCGGTACAAGCAAGGCCGGCAGTACGTCCAGGAAACATAACAATAAGCGCCAATACACTCAGCTCCAGTTTCGACCTATTGTTTTTGGTGCAATAGTGATCTGACAGGTCTGGTAAGTTTTCATGAAGGAATGGAACGTTTCTACTGTGCCTTCGTGGTTAGTAAGCTTGATTATTCCAAGTATCGTAGAAAGAACTTCAAGACTATACAGAATACCGTTAACTTCTGATGCCCGCCTGACGCCAGTGTGTCGGCTGCGACTGAAAATGGAGTAAGCCAAGTTTTGTGGCGTTACAACTCTCTTTGATTTGCAGGGTTAACTGCCGCACAAGTCAAAATAGAATTAGATGGAAATCACACGGACTCTGCACCAACAATGAAGACCATCTGCTTTTGGGTTAATGAATTCAAACTTTTCTTGGTTTTAAATTTGATTGTGTAAGTGAAGCTTGTTGTTTAAACCGATATTTCTTTTGTCTTAAAGAATGGTTATGTAAGAGAAAATTGTTGTTCATTATTATATATCAGGTGCAAGAGAAGATTGTGGTCTTCAATATCATTCTGATTGTTGGAAAAATCTTAAATAAGTTTGTAATTTCTTAACGAAAAATAAAGTATTCAATCCGGATTCGGCTTTCCACCTTTCCTATCCTTGGTCCATCTGTGTCGGATGTTTCAGATTATTCTCTCAGATTACACACGTATATATTCACGCATATGTCGCTGAAGAAAATTTTTTTACTGAGGAAAGCGGACAGATAGTACAAATCAAAGACTGGGCTCGTCTTTATCATTGGTGGGGAACCAATAGCAGATTCAGCCAGTGGACGATTAACACTACGTAACCACCAGCATATATCAACGGCATGAGGATGCATATGGCAATGGAAACCACTGAATAAAATATACGTAACGTGTATCCACAGAACATGAGGCCTGTAATTGAAAAAGTGGCATGATGACCTCTCCATTGGCAAAAGATTCCGGAATAGTCCCCCATTCGGATCTCCGGGAGTGGACTGAAAATGGGGAGGTTGCCATGAAAAAAAGATTGAATAATCAACGAAAGGACAGTGTTCTACAAGTCGGGGAGTTGGATCTCAGAAGCTTGAACGTGGTATGGAAACTAGAAAATCTGAAAAGAGAAACGCAAAGGCTCAATGTAGATATACCAGGCGTCAGTGAAGTAAAGTAGAAAGAATACAAGGATTCCTGGTCGGATGAGTGTTAAAAGCAGCAGAAAATGGTATAACGGGAGTAGGACTCGTTATGAATAGGAAGACAGGGCAGAGAGTTTGTTACCGTTAAACGTTCAGTGACAGGGTGGTTCTTCTAAGAATCGCGAGCAAACCAACACCGACAACGACAGTTGAGGTTTACATGCCGACGTCGCAAGCTGAAGATGAAGAGATAGACAAAGTGTATGAGGATATTGAAAGGGTAATAAAGGATGTAAAGAGGGATGAAAATGTAACACTTATGGGAGACTGCAGTTGTAGGGACAAGGAATGAGCGAGGAGAAAGACTAATTGAGTTCCGTAACAAGTTTCAGTTAGTAATAGCGAATAAACTGTTCAAGAATCACAAGAGAAGAGGTGTACTTGAAAAAGGCCGGTTGATGAGGGAAGATTACAGTTACGTTACATCATGGTCAGACAGAGATTGCGAAAGCGGATACTGGATTGTAAGAGCAGATATAGACTCAGATCACAATTAAGTTGTGATGATGAGTATGCTGAAGCTTAAGATATTATTCAGGAAGAATCAATACACAAAGAAGTGGGTTACCGAAGTACTAAAGAAAGACGATATATGGCTGAAGGTCTCTAAGGTTATAGATACAGCAATTGGGACTACTTCAGTAGGCAGTACAGCTGAAGAGGAATTGACATACTTAAAAAGGACCGTCACAGAATCTTGGAAGGAAAACATAGATATAAGGAAAGTAACTGCGAAGAAACTGTGGGTAACAGAAGAAACACTTCAATTGGTCGATAAAAGGAAGGAGCACAACATAATGTTCCGGAAAGCTCAAGAACACAGAAATACAAGTCGTTGAGGAACGAAATAAATAGGAAGTGCAGGGATATTAAGACAAAATGGCTACAAGAAAAATGTGAAGACATCGATAAAGAAATAATTATCAGAAAGACAGACGCAACATGCAGGAAAGACAAAACAACCTTCGTTGACATTAACAGCAAGGGTGATACCATTAAGAGTGCAACGAGAATTCGACTGTTAAATGCAGAGGAGAGAGCGGATAGGTGGAAAGGATACATTGGAAGCCTCTCTGAGGGGGGAACATTCGTCTGATGTGATAGAAGAAGAAACAGGAGTCGATTTAGAAGAGATAGGGGATCCAGTACTAGAATCAGAATTTAAAAGTACTTCGGAGGACCTATGATCAAATAACGCTGAATGTATCGATAACATTCCATCAGAATTTCTAAAATCATTGGAGGAATGGGCAACAAAACGACTATTCACGTTGGTGTGTAGAATGTATGAATGAGTCTGACGACTTAACATCTCACTTTCGGAAAAGCATCATACAAACAATTTTGAAGACTGCAAGAGCTGACAAGTGCTAGAACTGTCGCACAATCAGGTTAACAGCTCATTCATCCAAGTTGCTAACAAAAATAATATACAGAAGAATAGAAACAAAATTGAGGATGAGCTAGATGAAGATCAGTTTGGCTTTAGGAAAGGTAAAGGCACGAGGGAGGCAATTCTGACGTCGACCTGGAAATAGTAGTCTACATTGTAAAATGATGAAAGGTGTTCGAAATTCTGGAAAATGTAAGGGTAAACTATAGGGGGTGACGGGTAGTGTACAATATGGACAAGAGCAAAGAGGGAATAATAACAGTGGACGACCAAGAACGAAGTGCTCGGATTAAAAAGGGTACAAGACTAGGATCTAGCCTTTCACCCCTACTGTTCAATCTGTACATTGAAGAAGCAATTATGGAAATAAAAGAAAGGTTCAAGAGAGGAATTTAAATTCAAGGACAAAGGGTATCAATGATTAGCTAGTGACATTGGTATCCGCAGTGAAAGTGAAGAAATAATGCATAATCTGCTACACTGAATGAACCGTCTATTGGGTACAGAGCATGTATTGGGAATAAATCGGAGAAAGAAGTTAATGAGAGGTAGTAGAAATGAGAACGGTGAGAAACTTAACATCAGGATGGATGGTCACGAAGTAGATGAAGCTAAGGAATTCAGTTTCCTAGGACGTAAAATAACCAATGAGGGACGGAGCAAGGAGGACATCAAAAGCAGACTTGCAACGGCAAAAAGGGCATTCCTGGCCAGGAGAGGTCTACTACTATCAAATATCTGCCTTAATTCGAGGAAGAAATTTCTGAGAATGTAAGTCTGGATGAAGGTATTGTATGGTAGTGAAACATGGACTGTGGGAAAACCGGAACAGAAGAGTAGTAGTAGTAGTAGTAGAGGGGTTTTGGGCGCACGACAGCAAGGTCTTTAGCGCCCGTTCAGTAACATAGTGAGACGGGTGTCAAGAAAAATCCCAGAACAGGAATATAAAACGGAGGAACAGAAGAGACTCGAAGTATTTTAGATGTGATGCTAAAGACGAATGTTGAAAATTAGGTAGACTGATAAGATAAGGAATGAGGAGGTTCTGCGCAGAATCGGAGTGGAGAGGAACATATGGAAAACACTGATAAGGAGTAGGGTCAGGATGATAGGACATCTGTTAAGACATGAGGGAATAACTTCCATGGTACTAGAGGGACCTGTAGGGGGCAAAAACTGTAGAGGAAGACAGAGATTGGAATACATCCTGCAAATAGTCATGGACATAGTCTGTAAGTGCTACTCTGAGATGAAGAGGTTAGCACAGGACTTGCCGCATCAAACGTCAGAAGACACCACTTGCAGTCTCCATACACGGTGACAAAATTTCCAAGCCTGTGATTCGAGAAATCCGCGTGAAACTCACCGTAAATGAAATTAGTTTCCGGCTTCAAAATTAGGAGAAAAGGAAGTAGAAACCAATGAGATCCCCGTTCGCGAGTGTTCAGGAAAAGCTGGTGTACTCCACACCTCGTGTGTCTGATCTCCCAATCCCTCTAGTTCACGATTTTTTCACTGTTCTGTAATTTGATCGAATCATTTTGCACGTCGCTTTGCGAAGACTTGACAACGGCCGTGCTAATATAGTTTTGTAGAATTTGTCGTCTATAGTCGTACACTACCAAGAAACAGTTATTAGTCCTGCAAGACGACAGTCTGCCTTCTTCTTACATGTTTCTGAGCTCGCGGCCAGAAAGTCATATAAATAAAATACTATTTACATTTTCGCGAGCGGGTGAAGGAAAAGAGACACTTTTCCAGTGAAAACATTTTTTCTGCCAGTAGGATTTTCCTTTTGTCACGAATATGCAGTGTGGGAAAACTTGATTTTTTCTTTAGTTTCTTTGGAAATGCCTATAAAGAGAAAAAAAAATCTGTGTACTGCACTGTGATATTGTTCACAGTGACCTACCTTTTCATGAAATAAGATAAATGTAAATAAAACTCAAAATTTATTTTCTACTCAGCGTTACGCTACAATATACTCTGGAAATATTCCACAATTAATTACGTGGACTAAATAGAAAATAACAATGTTGACTCAATTTTTACAAATGTTAGTAAAGCTAATTTACCGTTCTTTCTTCAATGCAGAGGACGACAAAGACAATAATGAGGACGCATACTGATAATCACCAAAGATATTTTTAACACAGTACCGCTTACTCCTTCACTTTTCCGTTAACTCATATTACTCTCCAAGTTATCGTCTTTCTTCACACGAGGCAGCGTCAGCCCGTCGGTCATGCGTTAAATACGTATCGCCATGACCTTCTCTTTTTAAAACAAAATATTCAGGCTGCTGACTGTTTTGATGAGACCCGTCACAAATTCCTTTCCTGTGCCCACGTTTTCATCACACAGTAGCAGCTGCAACCTCGGTCCTCAATTGTTTACAGTCTCTGTCCTCCTCTACAGTTTTCATCCTCTACGGCTCCCTGTAATATCGTGGAAGTTATTGCCTGAGGTCTTAACAAATGTCCTATCATCCCATCACTTTTTCATATCAGTGTTTTCCAGATTTTTCTTCCCTCACTAATTATGTGGAAACCTCATTTCTTACCTTATCAACGCAACTACTTTCCAACATCCCTCTGTAGCACCACGTCTCAAAAGCTTCGATTCTCTTCTGTTGCTGTTTTCCCGCAGTCCATGTTTCACTATCATACAATGCTGTGCTGCAAGCGTACATTGTCATAAATTTGTTACTCAGATTAACCCCTATAATATATTCCTCTTGACCGTGAATGACCTCTTTGCCAGTGCTTATCTGCTTTTTGTATCCACCTTGCTCCGTCCATCACGAGTTATTTCGCTTCCTAGGTAGCAGAATTCGTCTAATTCGTGATCCTCAATTCTGATGTTAAGTTTGTCGCTGTTATCATTTCTGCTACTTCTTATTATTTTCGTCTCTTTTCGATTTACTCTCACTACATATTCTGTACTCGTTAGAATGTTCATTCCATTCAACACATCCTGTATTATTTTTCACGGTAGCTAATGACAGAAATGCTCTAGAATCTATCTTTTATTTCCCTCACTGCTTCTTCCAAGTATTGATTTAGTACTGGGGACGAAAGACTACATTCCCTTCTGGCATCCTTTCAAATCCGAGCACAGCGTTCTTGGTCTTCCAGTCTTATTTCTCCATCTTGGTTCTCGTACGTACTATGTATTACCTGTCTTTCCCGGTAGTTTACCCGTACTTTTAAGCTTTTGAAAACTTTTTCCAGGTCGATACATCTTATAACCGTGTTTTGATTTTTCATCAGTTTTGCTTCCGTTATCAACCCCAACGTCAGAACTGCCTCTCTGGACCTATTCCTTTCCTAAATCCAATCTAACTGTCATCTCACTGTTCCTCACTTTTCTTGTTCATTAATTTGTATATTATTCTTATCAGCAGATATTATGTTTGACCTATTATGCTGATTCAGCGGTAAAGCTCACTCTTGCCATTTCTTGTGTGAATGATTTTTTACCGAAAGTATGATGGTGTATCACCTACACATATATTCTTCACACGAGCAAGAATAGTGGTTTTGTTGCCACTTGCCCCAATGGCTTTAAAAATTACGATGAAATGTTATCTATCCTTTCTGCCTCATTTGATCTTAAGTCGTCCGAAGCTCTTTTAAATTCTGATTCTGATACATATTGTATCCCCTCTCTTTCTTGTCGATTCCTGTTTCTTCTTCTGTCACGTAGTCAGATCTGTGTGCCCCCTCATACAGGCTTTCAGTATACTTTTTCCACATATCCGCTCTTTCCTCTGCATCTATCAGTGGAATTGCCGTTGCATTCTTTATACTACCACCCTTGTTTTTAATTTTACCAAAGGTTGTTCTATCTTTTCTGTCTTCTGAGTTACTCCCTCCGACAATCATTTCTTTTCAACTTATTCACATTTTACATGTAGCAATTCGACTTAGCTTCACTGAACTTCCTATTTGTTTCACTCTTAAGTTAGTAGTATTCCTGTATTCCTGAATTTCCCTGAAGATTTTGGTTTTTCGTTCTTTCGTGCATCACCTGAAGTGTATCTTCATTTCCCCACAGTTACATCGCAGATTTATTTCCCCACTATTAGTTTTCTTTCCAACATCTGTGATTACCCATCAACTGAACTTCCTACTAAGCCTTTCCTTATCTCAGTACCTACGGTCTCAGAGCACTTGAAACCCATCTCTTCATTCCTTAGTACTTCCATATCCCATTTCTTGGCCCATTATTTCTTCCTGGCTAGTTTTTTACACTTCACCTTACACTTCATGTCACTAAATTGTTATGTGAGTCTACAACTGTTCCCCGGAACGCCTTACAATCTAACATCTGACCTCAGAATCTCTGGTTGACTATAACGCAATCTAACTGAAATTTTCTCCCATCTCCGGAACTTTTCTGTGTATGCCTCGACCTCTTCTGAGTCTTGAACACAGTATTCGCAACAACAAGCTGATACTTACCGCAAGACTCAGATCGTCTTTCTCCTGTCTCTTTCCTGCTACCAAGCTCATATTCTCCCGTAATCGGTTCCTCTGCTTGCGATGTCGGTATTACACGTGAACTGTTGTTGTCGGCGTTCCGATGATGAATACAACGTTGTCACTCAACTACTAGTAGAAACTCACTCTCTGCCCTACCTTCCTATTTATAAAGAATCCTACTCCAAATGTACCATTTTCGGGTGCTGTTAGTATTACCCCATGCCAATCTAACGAGAAATCCTTGTGTTATTTTTATTCCAGTTCACTGACCCCTACTATATCTCGACATTCAACTCCCCGATTCGCGGAGCGCGGCTCTTTCGTTGTTTACACTCATACAAATCTTTCTATCAAGTTCACCTCTCCCTTAACAGTTCCCTCCCACAGATCCGAATGGGGCCCTAGTCTGGCTACTTTTGCCAAACGAGATATCACCATGACATTTCTTTGATGTGTCTTTAATGCAGTAGTTTCTATTGTCTTCTGCATCTTCATGCCGCTTAGCATAGCTGATTCTTCCACCGTATTTAGAGACTGTATCCCATCCCCAAGGGCAAGAAAGTGCCCTTTGACAAGGACATTGGCACAAGGAGGGTGAGGTTCTACGCTGTAACTCTTTGTCTGCCTTTGCTAATAATTTTTATTCAAAATTTAAGCAGTGACGAGCTTCGAAGGCTGCGACCATGGATGTTTTGAATAGAAGTCAAAGACCCTACCCCTAGTCTTGGAATAAAAATGCTAAAACCCCAAATGACATTAGATCTTGCAGGTGGGAAGAGAGACCGTAGCTTGTTAGCAAACATGGGGTGTCCGGCGTGGTCAGGAGTATGTGCTCGTAGACATTTGCTGGGAAGCCTTTGATGGTCTTGAAAATGGAATCATAGTGTGTCATCAGTAGATGATGCAGTAGCTTGTTCATAGTTGTGAAGACACTGTGCTTGGGGACCATATCTATAATAGTTTCTTGTCTACGCGGCATCAATGAATCTGGAATTTCCGTTCCGTCCAGCTCCATCCTTCAGTTTCCCTATACTGGAGTCAACATAAAGTTGTCGATAGGGTCGTCTTGCTCGAACTAGCACAGCAGGGATTTAGGTATAGGACACACAACTTGAGTCAAGCTTTATAGCTGGAGATTTGAACCCAAGTCATACTGAGAATGAAATGTGTATCACAATGACAGCGCTACCACGCACATTCACATGTGGTAGGCTTAATCAGATATTTTCTGAAGTAGGGACGGATGAAGGAGCTTATTATTCTTTTCGACTGCGTTGGCTCAGTTTGCAGTTTAAGTGTGTTCCAAAGAACGCGTGGTTATCTGCGTTGAAACCTAGGTCAACATCCGGTTTCAATTTGCAATCGAAGCCGATTCTTTATAATCATTATAAGATGTCGTTCGTCACTCACGTGAAAGTATCAACAGCCACCAGCCAGAAAGACTAAGCATTTCAACATCGTTATTCATTGATGAAGAGAGCAATCTCGACGCTCTTGAGCGAGACTGTGATCGAGCTTCGTAGAAAATCGTTATAAGAGCGCAGACCAAACAGAGTCGTCTAGCACGGTTTGAGTAAGTAGTAAAGACACTGCAACAAATTCGTTAAGCAAATGTAGCGGAACTGAAGACAGGCGATGACTCAAGAATATCAGAACTGTCTCGGCCATTTTGAATGACGTTGTAGAGCGGAGCCTCTCCTCGATGACTCCACCCCATTGGCCTAGAGCACTCGACCACTAGGATTGACGGCGTCCATTGGCAATAGAGTCTCTGGTTATGGTAAGGCAACATCTTGAGTGTGAGACTGTTTTAGTGTTGGTCTTAGACTTGCTGCCTTACGGGAAGATCACCATTCAGTACCGAATTTATTACGGCAGCCAGCACTAATGGGTAGTCCAGGGGTTTGCCGACACGCCTCTGGTCCACGATGGGAGAACAAGGGCAGAGATCCGGGAGGGATTGAATATTCACCGAAACGCAGAGTGAATGAAACACACAATTCGCGGTCACCGCTATATTGACCCAGGGTTGCCAAAGGGGCGTGCGTTCCTCGCCAACGAGCGGCAAACAGTATCACTGTAGTGTGATCGAGTTTTGCTCCGAGTTGATGTGGCTTTCTCGGTAGCTTTGAGTCCTCTGATGGATTCAGTGGCATTGTCTCGAGATTATATAGCCACCACCCATTGCAAAACACATGGTAGCAACGTGTATTCTGAACAATAACGGAATAATCTTGAATACTGTTTCATCGCTTCTAACAACATTACACAGGTCCTCGGTTCGCATCCTGATAAAGCAGCTGGGGTTTCCAGCCCGGCTGTGAGGGACCCCTACAATTTTCATGATATGTTCCCTTGTCTGCCCTCTACAGCTCCCTATTCTGCCATGGAAGATACTCCTTGACGCCTTATCACTAACCCTATCGTGACCCTCTTCTGGACGATGTTTCCCTTATGTTACACTATTCGCCGGAGAATTTCATCGGTCCACACCTTTTTATACAGCACCACATAATCTCTTCGGCCCTCTTCTTCTCGTGTTCCACAGTCCAAGACTGATTTCCAAAGAATACCAAGTTCCGAAGGTATATTCTGAGATATTATAATTCTAATAGACTTATGAACCATTAACTTTGCCTTGGTGGGGAGGTTTGCGTGCCTCAGCGATGCAGATGGCCGTACCGTAGGTGCAACCACAACGGAGGAGTATCTGTTGAGAGGCCAGACAAACGTGTGGTTCCTAAAGAGGGGCACCAGCCTTTTCAGTAGTTGCAGGGGCAACAGCCTGGAGGATTGACTGATTTGGCCTTGTAACCCTAACCAAAACGGCCTTGCTGTGCTGGTACTGCGAACGGCTGAAAGCAAGGGGAAACTACAGACGTGATTTTTCCCGAGGGCATGCAGCTTTACTGTATGGTTTAATGATGATAGCATCCGCTTGGGTAAAAAATTTCGGAGGTAAAATAGTCCCCCATTCGGATCTCCGGGCGGGGACTACTCAAGAGGACGTTGTTATCAGGAGAAAGAAAACTGGCATTCTACGGGTCGGAGAGTGCAATGTCAGATCTCTTAATCGAGCAGGTAGGTTAGAAAATTAGAAAGGGAAATGGATAGGTTAAACTTAGATATAGTGGAGATCAGTGAAGTTCGGTGGCAGGAGTAACAAGACTGTTGGTCAGGTGAATACAGGGTTATAAATACATAATCAAATAGAGGTAATGCAGGTGTAGGTTTAATAATGAATAAAAAAATTGGCGTGCGGGAAAGCTACTACAAACAGCATAGCGAACGCATTATTGTGGCCAAGATAGACACGAAGCCCACGCCTACCACAGTAGTACAAGTTTATATGCCAACTAGCTCTGCAGATGATGAAGAAATTGATGAAATGTATGATGAGATAAAAGAAATTATTCAGATAGTGAAGGAAAACGAAAATTTAATAGTCATGGTTTACTGAAATTCGAATGTATGGAAAGGGAGAGAAGGAAACATAGTAGGTGAATATGTATTGGGGCGAAGAAATGAAAGAGGAAGCCGACTGGTAGAATTTTGCACAGAGCATAACTTAATCATAGCTCACACTTGGTTCAAGAATCATAAAAGAAGGTTGTATACATGGAAGAATCCCGGAGATACTAAAAGATATCAGATAGATTATATAATGATAAGACAGAGATTTAGGAACCAGGTTTTAAATTGTAAGACATTCCCAGGGGCAGATGTGGACTCAGACCACAATCTATTGGTTATGAACTGCAGATTAAAATTGAAGAAACTGCAAAAAGGTGAGAATTTAAGGAGATGGGGCCTGGATAAACTGAAAGAACCAGAGGTTGTACAGAGTTTCAGGGAGAGGATAAGGGAACAATTGTCAGGAATGGGGGAAAGAAATACAATAGAAGAAGAATGGGAAGCTTTGAGGAATGAAATAGTGAAGGCAGCAGAGGATCAAGTAGGTAAAAAGACGAGGGCTAGCAGAAATCCTTGGGTAACAGACGAAATATTGAATTTAATTGATGAAAGGAGAAAATATAAAAATCCAGTAAATGAAGCAGGCAAAAAGGAATACAAACGTCTCAAAAATGAGATCGACAGGATGCGCAAAATGGGTAAGCAGGGATGGCTAGAGGACAAATGTAAGGATGTAGAGGCTTATCTCACTAGGGGTAAGATAGACACTGCCTACATGAAAATTAAGAGACCTTTGGAGAAAAGAGAACCACTTCTATGAATATCAAGAGTTCAGATGGAAACCCAGTTCTAAGCAAAGAAGGGAAAGCAGAAAGATGGAAGGAGTATATAGAGGGTCTATACAAGGGCTATGTACTTGAGGACAATATTATAGAAATGGAAGAGGATGTAGATGAAGATGAAATGGGAGATATGATATTGCGTGAATATAATAATTGCAATCCCAAAGAAAGCAGGTGTTGACAGATGTGAAATTTAGGGAACTATGAGTTTAATAAGCCACAGCTGCAAAATACTAACACGAATTCGTTACAGACGAATGGAAAAACTGGTTGAAGCCGACATCGGGGAAGATCAGTTTGGATTCCGTAGAAATATTGGAACCGTGAGGCAGTACTGACCTTACGACTTATCTTAGAAGAAAGATTAGGGAAAGGCAAACCTACGTTTCTAGCGTTTCTAGACGTAGTTAAAGCTTTTGACAATGTTGACTGGAATACTCTCTTCCAAATTCCAAAGGTGGCAGGGGTAAATTACAGGGAGCGACAGGCTATTTACAATTTGTACAGAAACCAGAATTCAGTGATTAGAGTCGAGGGGCATGAAAGGGAAGCAGTGGTTGGGAAGGGACTGAGACAGGGTTGTAGCCTCTCCCCAATGTAATTCAATCTGTCTACTGAGCAAGCTGTAAAGGAAACAAAAGAAAAATTCGGAGTAGTTATTAAAATTCATGGAAAAGAAATAAAACCTTTGAGGTTCGCCGATGACATTGTAATTCTCTCAGAGACAGCAAAGGACTTGAAAGAGCAGTTGAACGGAATGGACAGTGTCTTGAAAGGAGGAGATATGATGATCATCTACAAAAGCAAAACGAGAATAATGGAATGTAGTCGAATTAAGTCGGGTGATGCTGAGGGAATTAGATTAAGAAATGAGACACTTAAAGTAGTAAAGGAGTTTTGCTATTAGGGGAGCAAAATAACTGATGATGGTCGAAGTAGAGAGGATATAAAATGTAGACTGGCAATGGCAAGGAAAGCGTTTCTGAAGAAGAGAAATTTGTTAACATCGAGCATAGATTTAAGTGTCAGGAAGTCGTTTCTGAAAGTATTTGTATGGAGTGTAGCCATGTATGGAAGTGAAACATGGACAATAAAATGTTGGGACAGGAGGAGAATTGAAGCTTTCGAAATGTGGTGCTATAGAAGAATGCTGAAGATTAGATGGGTAGATAACATAACTAATCAGGGGGTATTGAATAGAAGAGAAAAGAGGAGTTTGTGGCACAACTTGACGAGAAGAAGGGACCGGTTGGTAGGACATGTTCGGCATCAAGGGATCACAAATTTAGCATTGGAGGGCAGCGTTGAGGGTAAAAATCGTAGAGGGAGACCAAGAGATGAATACACTAAGCAGATTCAGAAGGATGTAGGTTGCAGTAGGTACTGGGAGATGAAGAAGCTTGCACAGTATAGAGTAGGATGGAGAGCTGCATGAAACCAGTCTCAGGACTGAAGACCACAACAACAACAACAATAGACTCATTTGGCCAAGAATGTTCTCTTTGCATTTGCTGATAGGGTTTCTAAAATCGTTGGGGAAAGTGGAAAGAAAACGACTATTCATATTGATGCGTAGAATGTGTGAGAGGCGATGTACTATTAGATTTTCGGAAAAATATCATTGACACAATTTCGAAGAGAGCAAGGGTCGGCAAGTGCGAGGATTATTACACAATCAGCTTAACAGCTTATGCATTGAAGTTGCTGACGAAATTAATATACAAAAGAACGGAAACGAAAATCGAGCACGTGTTAGATGATGATCAGTTTGGCTTCTGGAAAGGTAAAGGTACCAGACAGGTATATCTGACGTTGACGTTGATAATGGAACCAAGACTGAAGAAATATCATGACACATTCATAGGATTCGTCATTCAGGGAAAAACGTTCTACAATGTCAAATGGTGCAAGATGTTGGGAATTCTCTGAAAAATACCGATAAACTGTAGATAAAAATGGGCGATATACAATATGTACAAGAACCAAAATCGGAAGACAACAGTGGAATGCAAGAACAAAGGTCTCGGATCAAAAAGGATGTAAGTCTGAGATGTAATTTTTCGCCCCTACTTTTCAATCTATACAACGAAGAAACAATGATGAAAATAAAGGGAAGATTCAAATGAGGGATTAAAATCAGGTTCAAGGATATCAATGATATTAATGATCAGATTCGCTGATACACTGCAATTCTCAGCTAATGTGAAGAAGAATGACGGTATATGTTGAACTGACTAAACAGTGTAATGGGTATTAAATATGGAGTGGGAGTAAATGGAAGAAAGACGAAGGTAATGAGAAGTATGAGAACATTGAACACCGAGAAACTTAGCATCAGAATTAGGCATCATGAAGAAGATGACGTAAATTAATTCTGCTATATAGGGAGTAAAGTAACGGTTGACGGACGGTCCAGGGAGCACATAAAATAATGACTGGCTGAGGCAAAAGGGTCATTCCTGTCCAAGAGAAGTCTGCTAGCATGAGAAACATACCTTAATATGAGGTAAGCTGAATGTAAGCGCATCTTGGTTGGATGGAGCAGGATCAGGTTCGCTTCACACCCGGATGGGCGATTTGTCTACGCTTGGTGTCTGGATGTTGTGCTCATCATCGACACGCAAGTCGAAAATGTAATGTCAGCTGAAAATACTTGGATCTCGGTGGCTGTCTTTGCTCAGGTGGGGACTCTCAGCCATTTTTTTTTTTTTTTAATTTTTCAAGAAGACCTTTCAGAGAACGTATGCTCAGAGAAGAACTTTGTATGAGAATGATATATGAACTGTGGGAATGTAACACCGAAAATGCAGATAAAATACCTTCCGCACCATTCAAAATTTTTCGCTGTTTAATATCCGTTGATAACTTGTACTGTATTTCTGCTTTCAAATCTGTAAGCTTTATTACAGAAACTATATTCAATAGGTAATCGATGTAATATTTATTTCTGACGGTATGTAACTGATTCTAATTATAAAGAAGACATTGTAGAGTGATGAGTAATAGCCAAAGGAACGTTATTTAAATGCACCAATAGCAACGACGATATGGCAATAGCAGTTCCGTTGTTTATCTTTGAGCATGGAGAGCAGAGAGGAAGCTGAGTCGCTTGAGTCATGAACAAGTGCGGAGGTGTTGGGCGGTCCCGCAGATGCGAGGTGCAGCTATAATCGCACCAGTGTAGACATGCCTAATTCGTTAACCAGCGAATATTGAGAGCACCGTAGCAGGGGGCACGTGGAGAAAGCTGCAGTTCTGACTGCCTTAATCATCGACCGCTCTGCAGACGACTCGGGCTGCGCCATCAGCCGCAGATCAGCATCGCCGTTGGCTCCATTATTTTGTCATCCGCACAGCTTCAACAGCGTAAGACTGTTAAGCGAAGAATTATAAGATTACGTAGGCATTATCCAGTGATATTTCTTCCACAAAGTATGACTAACTTCAACAATAACCTGCAACAGCTAAAATTTATAGGGAACCTGTGTTGTCATTCTCCTCAGACATTATTACCAGGCAGGGTCGCTTTCCTTTCCACGAAATGACCGAATGTAGTAAGAATATGAAAATTGCTTTACTGTTTACTCCCACCTTTGTGTGTTTACCAATGATCAGTTCCTGTCTAAATTTTCTGCCTCAGTAACTGTTCATTCTTGTACTGCATAACAGAGGATTAACTAATTTACAATTTTGAGTATTAAATTCGTTCACTTATCATAGCGTAAAATTTCACTGTCAGGACTAATTACTAAATATACAGCACAAATTAAGAGTGCACATTTCATTTATATTGTGTTGAGCTTAGCGAGTGACTTCTGCTAGCTTGTCATGCATTTTATTATTGTTATTTTAAAAGTAAAATCAGTTGCTCGTTTGCTTAAAGTAAATTAAGTTAAATCTTACAATAATCAAAAGTAAATTGCTTACCTCTTCGTAAATTTTGCGTTACGTTGCACTGAGGTTACTGAAGGTCGTTTTTTACGTCACAGGGTTTAACTTAAGCCAGTCACTTATTTATCCAGTAAGTCCATTTAACTTTACTTCCAAAATTTAGTATATCAGAATAAGTAACTGCAAACTCACTGCTTTCTGATTCATTTACTTTCTCGTGAACTGATGTGCTGTCGCTGCGTGGGATTAGCCGAGCGGTCTTGGACGCTGCAGTCATGGACTGTGCGGCTGGTCCCGGCGGATGTTCGAGTCCTCCCTCGGGCATGCGTGTATTTGTTTATCCTTAGGATAATTTAGGTAAAGTAGTGTGTAAGCTTAGGGACTGATGAACTCAGTAGTTGAGTCCCATAAGATTTCACACACATTTCAACATTTTTTTGATGTGCCGTGCGAATGTGCCTATAGCAACAAATGCAGCCATTAGTAACTGAAAAAATGATGATATTTCGCCCGTAAAAAAATTTGTTTGTTATATTTTCGAACTTCCACTGCAATGCGTGTGAATCCTGAATCCTTCCTGGTGATGCTGACAAAGTTTGATGAATTTATTTGTAAAAGTATGGACACTGGAAATTAAAATGTCCTGTGATGCCTCTCCTGCTCCAAGTCGGCCCGTTTGACGTCCTACCCCCTTAAGATATCAGGGAAAAACATCCATGATACTAGACAGAAGTGTAGAGGATAACAGCTGTAGATTGAGACAGTAATTCTATTACATCCAGCAAATAATTGAGGACCTGTAATTGTTACTCTGATATGAAAAGACTGGCACAGAGAGGAGTTCTTGGCAGGCCTCACCAAACCAATCAGACGAATGATGACTAAAAGAAAAAAGGTAGCTTTTTATGTTCTATTTGCTTCGTAAGTAAAATGTTACATTACCACCAAAGTACCAAAATTCCTTTACTTCTTCTGCTTAGTGTTCGTCAATTTTTACCGCTAGAACATCATCCGTACCCAGGATTCACGTTACGGTAGTAGGGCGTTTTCAGGTAAGATATCGTCGTCAGATACTTTTCCTTTGCCCACATCTCGTTGCCGAAGAACGGCGTGGCGTCCGAAAGGGAGCAGAAGGCGGTGCTGGCCTCTCTTCTTTTTGGGCGCCGGCGCGGCTCGGCGCCGCTAAGTTTGCACATTACCGCCTGCGTCCCCAGCGACGGCCGCTTAACGCCACCCGCGCACCGGCTGCCAGCTGTCGACGTATTGCCGCGTCGTTTAGGGCCGCTGTAGCGCTGCCCGCCCAGCAGATTGCTGCCCCGATTCACAGCTCCGCAGCCCTGTCGCAGCACGCCAAGCGATACACAGTCTGAAATATGTGGACAGGTTGCTTGGATGTCTTGTTCTTCTCAGGTTGCGCCATCATTAAACACCAAAACCAATGAGTTGTTGGTGCAGTAATGTATCACTGTTTCTTGGTACTTGTACCATGTGGTCGCAATCAAATGATTATTATTTCAGAATAATTGGATGTTTTATTCAAGAGAAAGAACTTAACAAACTGAGCGAGTCAAAAGCGTTGGTTCAGTAATGACCGTCATATATGCAATCATTCTGATTGACACTGGTTGACACAGTTGTTGGATAACATGCCAAATTCTGTACAATTGGGGCGTTATATCACTAAAACTCTTAGTCGGTTGGACAGCCCCGTCCCCACTTCTCCAAACATCCTCATTTACTGAGAGATCCGTCGACCTTGCTAGACAAGATAGCATTTGACAAGCACGAAGGTAAGCGGTAGAAACTCTCGCCATGTATGTGTGTCGGCGTTATCAAAATTTCGCTGAGCTGTTAGGATGCCGCTGACGACAACTAAAGGGATACTACTAAAAAAAAAAAATTGCTACTTGTACCATCATTCTTGGTTATTGAGCCACGAGACATATGGCGGGTGACAGTCTGGCGTAGTAGAGTTACGCAGTTTCTGGTGCAGCTTTCATTGTTGCCAGATTGAACCAAAGTGGAGGGTCCGGGATGGCTGCTGTAGATGTCACAATGTTGCACTGATTTCATGGCAGGAAATTCAAATTTTGGCAGGAAATGGGGCAAATGGGGCATCTCCACAAATCTAACTCTACAATTCCTTCCCCACTCCTAAGATGTCACACAGCCTTGCTCTCCTATGGAAATGTTGGGAATTTCAAGAAACTGTGGGGATTTAAAATTTTGGGTGTTCACCTTGAGGTTTAGAGATCAACTAAAACTACTCACCACTACCATCAGAGGGTGTTACAGGTCCTCCCCACTCCTCCTCCTGACACCCAAACTGCTCTGCCACTAGTGAGAAAGCGTGAGTCTGCACTGAGCTGCTGAATAGCCTTTATTATATGTCTTTATTGTAAGTCTTTATTGTATGTGTGATATATTCAGTAAAGGAGATGCTGGTGTCTAACAATTAAGAGCTCAACAGCAAATTAGTTGCAATCATTCAGCTGAGGACTGCATCCGTAGCTCCCTGTATGATGCTTCGAAAGTTGAGCTGTTGGATGAGCTTAAGATTAAGAATTCATCAAATAATGAAGATGCAGTGGAATGAAACGAAGCTACACTTTTCAGATGATTGTGTTGGAATTGTAAATCTTTCATCAAAAGTCCAGTCAGTCTTCCCAAGCACAAGAGGTGACACGCTCATCCATTCTAGTGCAGACATCTTGTTCTGAATGTGTTCAGTTAAGGACATGCTGGTGATGAGCAGTAAGGATTTTAATAAGTGTACTAAATGTAAGCATGCAGCTGAGGACTGTATGGTTAGCCCCTTTCACGAAGACTAAAAAGGAAAGATAAAGGATGAGCATAAGAAGACTGCTGTCCAGGAAGCAACGGCGATGCACCATGGTGAGCTGAAGATGCATTTTGTAACTCATGCAGATAGCTGCGTATGTTGTAACTCTCTACCACAAACCGGAGGGTGCCTGACATGAAATTTCCCCGACACAACTTCCTCTCAGGGAACCTACAGGAACAGATCATTCTTCCTTTCCCACCTGAAAATTGGAGGGAGCCAGTAGGAATGCAGGGACACTACATCTGGTCATGTGATCGTGGCGACAGGGGACCAGGGGACATATAAGGCGAAAGTGGCAGTCCACCAGTTTAAGTCAGTGGAGTGGAAGTGGCTGTGAAGTGCCAACAGCAGCCGAGATACTCATCTGCCTCTGTCTCAAAGAAGAAGTGGAAAAGTAGGTCCTTATACATGTTGGCACTAATGTCGCAGGTAGTAGATCTTTGTTCAACACAGTGTCTTTGTCTGTGGATGAATGTTGTTTGTTCGGTATCTCTGTTCAGCTCCTTACTGCATGCCTGGACCGTCAGCAGTACCCATTGGTTTGTCAGAACCTACAGCGGCCTCCGCTATATCCATACCAGCAGCAATGGCAACCAGCAGCTTGTCAGGACCTGCAGTGATATTAGTCCTGTTGAGACCTGCAGCAGCATGGGTTGCTGTTGTGCACCTGGCTAGCATGTTGGAACATGACACCAAGTTCCGTTAATCAATATATGTAACGAAGAGACCCACGTCAGTATGGTCTCCAACACATGCGACATCCCAGGACATTCTGGTGTTTCTGTAAGGACAAGACGTAGGAGTGATGGATGAGAAAATGCCAATTCCTCCCAGTGCCCTAATTCTATTCAATCGAAGCTATAACGTAACAGTCAGTGTCTCTAAGCACTTAAATACTGTTACAGAAAAATCAATGGACAATGACTGGTGTGTTGTGTTCGAAATTAAAAAATGTTCAAATGTGTGTCAAATGTTATGGTACTTAACTGCTAAGGTCATCAGTCCTTAACCTTACACACTAATTAACCTGAATTAT
The DNA here is from genome assembly GCF_023897955.1 of Schistocerca gregaria. Lineage (NCBI taxonomy): Eukaryota > Metazoa > Arthropoda > Insecta > Orthoptera > Acrididae > Schistocerca > Schistocerca gregaria. The sequence continues at coordinate 432,645,846 of NC_064920.1, read as the reverse complement.
TCTAAGGACAAACACACACACCTATGCCCACGAGAGGACTCGAACCTCCGCTTACACCAGCCGCACAGTCCATGACTGCAGCGCCTTAGACCGCGAGATTAAAAATACACCAAGATGTGTTTAAGTGAGGTTTATGTAAAGTTAAAATCTTATGGTTTGTTAGGTCGCGTCATGTTTTCTTCTGAAATAATCAACGTTTCAGCCCCTCTGATGGGATCTTCTTCAGGATGTATCGGTGCCCACTACTGCTAGAACACTGTCAGAGACCAGTGCCACGATCTCTTAAAAGGGGAGTTTTCCTGCGTTTGTACTGGAGAACTTTGAGTATTGATTAAAATTCGTCTGGGTACCATTGGTGGGTCATCGTTATAAGCTAATATTCCCACGCTGATGCAGAAGAAATGGTGTTATTGGCCATACTCTTGTGGATGCTATTGGTGGCCCATCGTCGTTGGATAGAAAGACACTGTTCCACACTTACGCTGGAGAAAGTGGAAATTCTTGCTGCTGCTGTTGGTTGGCGATCATCATTGGCTACATGCCAAAAGGACAGAACCAGAGAGGAGGAATGTTTACCCAAAGTATTATTGTCAGCCGAGGTGACCTGCAGGGGGCTGTTTGTATTGTTCGCATACTGCGGCTGTATACTCACTTCCTTGAAGGCTGGCAGCTACGATGCCTGAATCATGTAGTAGTCCTCTCGATTGAAATTACATGCATTCTTGGAAATTTCAACCGCTTGTTGGAAATTTCTTCTACAAATGATTGTTCCCTTGGTCAGCACCAGTACGTTATTAAAATCGATGTCAGAGCCACAGTTCTCATGATGTTCCGCTACTGCCGCTTTAACACCTTGGTTTTTGTTCCGTCCGCGTTTCTTAATAAATTCTTTAACAGTTCTTCCTGTTTCGTTTATATACACTTTGCTTCAGCCACGTCTCACTTTATAGACGCCTGCATTGTGGAGGCAATCAGATGAACCCCATTTCGTAAGAGACAATTTTTTATTTTGTTTTGACTAGAGAAATATGTCTGGATACCATTTGTCCTTAGAATTGTGCTGATGCAGTCAATGACCACAGTAATGCAGTCAATGACCACAGTAACGAAAGGTAACCCAACAAAGTGAGAAATCGCTTTCCCGTCATTATTAACAGCGTGACTAATATTCCGTCGAAAGCCCCTTCTATTGAACAACTACCATAAAAATTTTGGTTCATGGCCCTCTTTAAAAATCCGATTCCACGTATTCGTCATCGCTGATACGGAAGACAGAATGTTGAGCACGGCTTCACTGCTTGCTTCTGGGCTGGGTGTTGGTGCAAAATGGCATCTAAATAACTGTTTGTGTTAGTCGGCTTTCTATTCGCTCTGTGACCTAGATGTTATCAGCTCCTCTGTATACCAACATGTCTAAGAATGGGACACCAACGTCTCTCTCAACCTCCAAGGTAAATTAGATTTTGATGTGAATTTCATTTAAGACATTGTTGAACACATGAGTTCGTCTTCACTGTGTCGCCATATAACAAACGAGCGTACGCGTAGCAGGGCCAACAAGAAGGCTTCAAAGGAGCACTACTTAATGCCTGTTGTTCAAAATGTTCCATAAAAATGTCAGCTGCCATTGGCGATATCGGTGAGCCCATAGCAAGTCCATCAACCAGTTCATAGACTTTACCATTGCATTTAAAATAAGAATGGCGAGAAACCGCTTTCTCATTCCGTTAGGTCACTGACCCCATAAGCAGAACTGGAGGAAAATGGTATCCAGACATCGTTCTTTAATCAAATCAAAATTACCGATTGCGTCCACAATGCAGGCGTGTATCAAGTCACATGTGGCTGCCGCAGAGTGTATATCGGCGAAACAGGAAGAACTGTTAGACAATGTATTAAGGAATACGAACGGCACATGAGGCTAAAACAAAGTGTGAAAGCGGCAATAGTAGAACATCACCAGAACTGTGGCTCTGACGTCGATTTTTTATAGTGTACGTGTGCTGGCTAAGGAAACTAACATTTATAGATGAATGGTCCGAGAATTGATTGAAATTTCCAAGGTTGTATACATGTAAGAGGCCTGGATATACTAGAACGTTTCACATATATTATATAATGGTAAGACAGAGATTTAGGAACCAAGTTTTAAATTGTAAGACATTTCCAGGGGCAGATGTGGACTCTGACCACAATCTATTGGTTGTCATGGCCGCCTTCCTCTTGGAAGTCCCCTCTCACAGGTTCGAATGGCCGACTGGCCCGAAATCTTTTGCCTGCGGAATGTTCACTATGACACGCTTTTCCAATTACAGGCCAAATGTGTTTGGATACAAGTAATGTGTCTTTAAGGCAGCCTTTCTATTGCCAGCCGAAGTCCTGTATAATTTGAGTGACTGTATCTCTCGCATGTTGTTGTTGCGGTCTTCAGTCCTGAGACTGGTTTGATGCAGCTCTCCATGCTGCTCTATCCTGCGCAAGCTTCTTCATCTCTCAATGCCTACTGCAACCTACATCCTTTTGAATCTGCTTAGTGTATTCCTCTCTTGGTCTCCCTCTACGATTTTTACCCCCCCCCCCCCCCCCACGCTGATCTCCAATACTAAATTGGTGATCTCTTGATGCCTCAGGACATGTCCTACCAACCTATCCCTCCTTCTAGACAAGTTGTGCCACAAATTTCTCTTCTCCCCAATTCTATTCAATACCTCCTCATTAGTTATTTGATCTACCCATCTAATCTTTACCATTCTTCTGTAGCACCACATTTCGAAAGCTTCAATTCTCTTCTTGTCCGAACTATTCATCATCCATGTTTCACTTCCATACATGGCTACACTCCATACAAATACTTTCAGAAATGACTCCCTGACAAATCTATATTACATGTTAACAAATTTCTCTTCTTCAGAAATTCTTTCCTTACCATTGCCAGTTTACATTTTATATTCTCTCTGCTTCGACCATCACCAGTTATTTTGCTCCCCAAATAGCAAAACTCCTTTACTACTTTAAGTGTCTCATTTCCTAATCTAATTTCCTCAGCATCACCCGACTTAATTCACCCTTTCAAGACATTATCCATTCCGCTCAACTGCTCTTCCAAGTCCTTTGCTGTCGCTGATAGACTTACAATGTCATCAGCAAACGTCAAAGTTTTTATTTCTTCTTCATGGATTTTAATTCCTACTCCAAATTTTTCTTTTGTTTCCTTTACTGCTTGCTCATTATACAGATTGAATAACATCGGGGATAGGCTACAACCCTGTCTCACTCTCTTCCCAACCACAGCTTCCCTTTTATGCCCCTCGACTCTTATACCTGCCATCTGGTTTCTGTATAAATTGTAAATAGCTTTTCGCTCCCTGTATTTCACAGCTGTCACCTTCAAAATTTGAAAGAGAGTATTCCTGTCAACATTTTCAAAAGCTTTCTCTAAGTCTACAAATGCTAGAAACGTAGGTTTGCCTTTCCTTAACGTATTTTCTAAGTCGTAGGGTCAGTATTGCCTCCCGTTTTCCAACATGTCTACGGAATCCAAACTGATCTACCCCGACGTCGGCTTATACCAGTTTTCCCATTCGTCTGTAAAGTATTCGTGTTAGTATTTTGCAGCCGTGACTTATTAAACTGATAAATCGGTAATTTTCATTCTGTCAACCCCTGCTTTCTTTGGGATTGGAATTATTATATCGATCCTGAAATCTCAGGTTATTTCGCCTGTCTCATACAGCTTGCTCATCAGATGGTAGAGTTTTGTCAGGGCTGGTTCTCCCAAGGCTATCAGTAGTTCTAATGGAATGTTGTCTACTCCCGGGGCCTTGCTTCGAGTTAGCTCTTTCAGTACTCCGTCAAACTCTTAACGCAGTATCATATCACTCATTTCATCTTCAGCTACATTCTCTTCCATTTCCATAATATTGTCCTCAAGTTTATCGCCCTTGTATAGACCCTCTACATACTCCTTCCACCTTTCTGCTTTCCCTCCTTTGCTTAGAACTGGGTTTCCATCTGAACTCTTGATATTCATACAAGTGGATCCCTTTTCTCCAAAAGTCTATTTCAATTTTCCTGTAGGCAGTATCTATCTTACCACTAGTGATACATGCATCTACATTCTTACATATGTCCTCTAGCTATCCCTGCTTAGCACTTTTGCACTTCCTGCCGATCTCATTTTTGAGACGTTTGTATTCCCTTTTGTCTCGTTCATTTACTGCATTTTTATATTTTCTCCGTTCATCAATTATATTCAATATATCTTCGGTTACCCAAGGCTTTCTACTATCCCTCGTCTTTTTACCTACTTGATCCTCCGCTGCCTTCACTATTTCATCTCTCAAAGCTACCTATTCTTCTGCTACTGTATTTCTTGCCACCGTTCTTGAATAACCAACGAAAAGGTAACGATCTACGTGTCAGGGCTTGGAATGTCAGAAGTCTGAACGTCTTAGGGAAGATAGAACACCCCAGAAGAGAAATGCTACACAGTTCAATCTAGATATAGTGCGGGTCAGTGAAGTGAAACACAAAGAAGACAAGGACTTCCGGTCAGACGTGTAACATCAACAGGAGCATGAAAACTGTATAACAAGTGTGGTATCCCTTATAAATACGAAGATAGGGCAGAGAGTTACTGTGACAGTTCAGTGATAGGGTTATTCTAATTGGAATAGTCAGCAAACCAACATCTACGACGATAATTCAGGTATACATGCCGACGTCGCAAGCTGAATATGAAGAGATAAGGAATGTATATGAGGATACTGAACGGGGAAATTCAGTACGTAAATGGAAATGGAAATATAACACTCATGGATTAGAATGTGGACGTAGGGTTAGAAAAAGGGGCTACAGAAGAATAAGGACTTGGTACTAGCAATGATAGAAGAGGAAAAATTTCAGCTACTAATAGCGAATACTCTGTTCAACTATCACAAAAGCGTGAGGTATACCTGGAAAAGGCAGGTAGGTATGGGAAGAAATCAGACTACGTTATGGTCAGCACAGATTCCGAGATCACATACTGGAATGTAAGGCTTACCCAGATAGACACAGATGACAATATAGTAGCGACGAAGAGTAGGCTGATGTTAAAGACTTGTCTAATGACATGATAGAGAAAAAGCAGCAATTGATATAGAAGGGATAGCGGCTTCAGTATTACAATCAGAATGTAAAAGAACTCTGGAAGGCTTAAGATCAGATATGGCAGAAGGAACAGATAATATTACACCAGAATATCTAAAATCATTGGAGGAAGTGGCAACAAAGTTACTATTCAGTTTGATGTGTAGAATGTATGAGACTAGCGTTATATATCATCCACACAATGCCGATAACTGCAAGACCTGATAACTGCGCGAATCAGTGTAACAGCTCACGCATGGTGGTTGTGGACAAGAATAACATACAAAAGAATGGAAAAGGAAATTGGGTATGTGTTAGCTGGGGATCAGTTTGGTTTTAAGAAAAGTAAAGGCACCGAAGCTGCAGTTCTGAAGCTGCTGTTGTCTTAAGGACTACAGGACTAAGGAACTAAAGAAAAAAATAAAGATACGTTCATGTAATTTGTCGACCTGGAAAACGCGTTGGACGGCGTCAACTGGTGCAAGACATTTGAAAGTCTGAGAAAAATTAGGGTAAGCCATAAAGACGGGTAATATTATACAGTTTATACTAGAGCTAAGAGTGTAAGACCAAGAACGAAGTGCTCGGGTTAAAAAGGATGCAAGACAGCTTGTGAGGGATGTTGTCTTTCACCCTTACTGTTCATTCTATAGATCGAAAAAACAGTGACGGAAATAAAAGGAAGGTACAAGTTCAAAGTGAAAGGATATCGATAATAACATTTGGTAATGACACTGCTATCCTCAGAGAAATTTAAAAAGAATTGCATGATTTGTTGAATTAGAATGAACGGTTTAATGAGTGCAGAATGTAGACTGAGGATAAATCGAACAAAGACGGAAGTAATGAGAAGTAGTAGAAATGAGAAAAGTGAAAGACTTAACATCATAATTGAGCGTCACGAAGTAGACAAAATTAAAGAAATTTGCTACGCAGGCAGAAAAACAACCCAAGATAGGGAGAGCAAGAAGGACATAAAAAGTAGAATAACACTGGCAGGAAAGTCATTGCTAGTCGATAGAAGTGTACCAGTATAGAAATTTCTGAGAATGTGCGTTTGGAGCACTGCACTGTATGGTAGTGAAACAAGGGCTGTGGGAAACCTGGAACAGAAGAGAATCGAAATGGTGCTACAGCAGAACGTTGAAAATTGGGTGGACCAGTAGGTAAGGAATGAGGAGGTTCTGTGCAGAATCTGTGAGGAAAGCAGTGTGTGGAAAAATAGCTGACAAGAAGAAGGGACAGGATGGCAGGACATGTGTTAAGACATACGGAATAACATTCATGCTACTAGAGGGAGCTGTACAGGGTTAAAATTGTAAACGGTACAATTTTTAGAGAAAGGCAGATTTTGAAATACATCCAGCAGGTAAAAAAAAGCGTTAGCCTTGGAGAGATAAAAATCAGTAAACGACCAGTGATTTGCATTATTGCTGACTTGGTCACATAGGTAAAAGGCAAAAAGTCAGATTACTTAATTGCTCATTTGACGAGCCTTATCCACCATCACATATCCAGCAGCGATTGCTACACTTAAATATCGCGCTTCCAGTTTTGTGTGTTTTATGTGCACGTGTAGTACGTTGCAGGAAGAGTAATGATTTGCAGTAAATGTTCGGTTTCACGACGTGTTTGCACATCTGCCACCAGCTGTAAAATTACTGGCCAACGAGCACTGTTTTGTTTACGCTTGCCTGGACAGCTGCTCACCTGTTTTTCCAGTGATGCTGATGGAAACGTGTGCTTGTCGACTTTATCGGACACTGTGCGACTGATACATGGTGACGTCACGTGCCATGAAACACAAACTGCGTTTGTGGTGTTCATCCACTCGATACGTTACCCTTCCGTGAAGTTGTCTCGATTGTTTGCTGAAACATACATGAATTTTGTCGATGTTCATTCCAGTGTGTTATTGCTCTGTATTAAGGAGATGTATTCACTTGTCGTCATGAAGTTGTACGAAACATGCAGCAAAAGTGCATTTTACAGCTTTGCACGTAATACAATATTTTGAAAATCCTGTACCTCCATGCAATCACTGTCGCATTTCTTGCTTTCACCTAAACTTATTCTTATCTTGTTCGAATCTTAAGTTGTTCAAACAACATGTCTTTGACCCGATATGCTGAATACATTTTATTGGTATTAGCCCTATTCTTAACGAAGGCAACATTAATACAGCCGTGGAAATAATTCGGAGATGAACCAAATTATTTTAGTGTAACGTCTGTATGAATTCTTTTTGTATTATAAGGGGCTGAATCAATCCTACTGCTTCTGTATTGTAGGGACCTGTATCATTTCTCTTGCTGCCTGTAACGAGCAAACTAATGACCAAGCTAATGGTAACAGTGCACGCAGTAAACATTTCTTCTGATCACTTGGACGGCACTTCCAGAGTTTTGTCCATTTTGACAATGTTGAGAGACAGAGCAAAGCATAGTCCTTTCTCCTTAGTTAAGGACATACACTATGCGATCAAAAGTATCCGGACATTACCAAAAACATACGTTTTTCATATTAGGTGCCTTGTGCTGCAACATCCTGCCAGGTACTCCATATCAGCGACCTCGGCATTAGACATCGTGAGCGAGCACAATGGAGAGCTTCGTGAAACTCAGATCGAGCGTCGTCAGGTGATTGGGTGTATATTGTGTCATACGTATGCACATGAAATTTCCACATTCCTAAACATCCGTAGGTCCACTGTTTCCGATGTGATAGTGAGGTGGAAACATGAAGAGGTAGTTACAGCACAAAAGCGTATAGGCTGACCTCGTCTGTTGATTGACAGAGACCGCCGACAGGTGAAGAGGGTCGTGATGTGTAATAAGCAGACATCCATCCAGACCATCACACAGTAATTCCAAACTGCATCTGGATCCCCTCAAGTAATATGATAGTAAGCGGCAGGTGAGCTAACTTGGATTTCATGGTTGAGCGACTGCTCTTAACCCACAAATCGTGCTGGTAAATGCCTAACGACGCCTCGCTTGGTGTAAGGGGCGTAAGCGTTGGACGATTGACCAATGGATAAACGTTGTGTGGAGTGACTATGTGATGGCAGGGCGTGTGTATGGCGAATGCCGGATGGAAGTCATCTGCCAGCGTGTGTAGTACCAACAGTAAAATTTGGAGGTGGTGGTGTTATGGTGTGTTCGAATTTTTTATGGAGAGGGCTTGCACCCCTTGTTGTATTGCGTGGCACTATGACAGCATAGGCCTACATTGATGTTTTAAGCACCTTCTGGATTCCCACTGTCAAAGGGCAATTCAGGAATGGCTATTGCGTCTTTCAGTACGATCAAGCACCTGTTCATAAAGCACGGCCAGTGGCGGAATGGTTACACGACATTAACACCCCTGTAATTGACTGATCTGAATCCTGTAGATCACCTTTGGGATGTTGGAACACCGACATCGTGCCAAACCTCACCGACCGACGTCGATACCTCTCCTCAGTGCAGCACTCGGTGAAGAATGGGCTGTCATTACGCAAGAAAACTTCCAGAACCTGATTGAACGTATGACTGCGAGAGTCGACGCTGTCATCAAGGCTAAGGTTGGGCCGATACCATATTGAAATCCAGCATTACCGATGGAGGGCTCCACGAACTTGTAAGTAATTTTCAGCCAGGTGTCCGGATACTTTGATCACATTGTGTACTACTGTTAACAAGGCTGTCATAGAACTACCTTCTACAATGTGATTCGAGCTTCAATCGACTCTTTTAATTCAGAAGACACCGAATTTATCCTTATATTAAATAAAATGGTACCACTAAGTGCTCTTGGGGCTAGTAGTTGACTGTCTTGCTTATGGAAGTGCTGATGACGTAACAATAAACAAAAAAATATAGGTCTTGCGGCTTCTGATTTATAGTTTTGTACGTTTTCCATGGCTAGAGATAAACAGAGATGTAGATTCATGTGTACTCCACCACCGAAAGTATCGTAGAGTTCGACGCCGCGCGTACAGGCCGTCATCGTAGGTGAGTGGTCAGCGTGTCCAACTGGCGTTAGAGGGCTCTGGTTCAGTTCCCGGTACTCCCAGAGACTTTTGCTTGCTAGGAGGACTGGAACTGCGTGCACGTCGCCTCTAGTGGACAGCTGGGGAACTACATGAATCCTATGCAGCCCTCAGAGGTCTGGAAAACTGATAACGGATGGGAAAGCAGTGTGCTGACCCCGTGTCCCTCCATACTGCATCCAAATCACGCCACGTGGCAAAAGATGACACAGCGACCAGGCGTCATCATACGGCCTTTTGGGGCTGATCACGGAATTGTGCTGCCGACAACATTAGGTAGAAGGGCTTCGATAAACGGGCGATGCTAATATGGGAAACTGGAGAAAGTAGAAGCTTTATTTTGGATGACGGGAGCTCAGTAGTCGAAAAAACTCCACAGTCCAAGAAGACGCGCGGTGTCGATGATTTATCTCTCTGTTTAATGAATTTGGCCGTCGATACATATATGTAAATAAAACAGTGTCCTCTCGGCCAGTAATGCTAGATTCATCAAAGCAAAGCTGATCCATCTTGGTAATGTAGGTTCCCATCTGAGATGCTCAGCTAGGCCAAGGGTGATATCTCAAAAAAGATTACAGTGTTTCTATGGAGCAGATTCTCCATTTCTGCGTCTTCGGCTGTTAAATAAAGGTCGTAACATGGATTTAAAAGTTGCAATAAAATATGTTATTTCGGAAAAGTTTCAGTAAGAGATCTCACTTATTGACTAAGGACCAGAATTAACTTCCCCCCGACGAATAAGTTATTTGGTCCGGAAGTAAGTTCCAATCACGCGAGGATGGGGAAGCAAATCGGTAGCGGCCGTTTCAAAAAATGCCATCTCAGCAGTCGCGTTAATGGAAGTCGGAGCATCGCACGAGAACCTACATGTCCATGGATTTCAGCCCACTCCTTCCAAATATGAGTCTAATGTCCACAGCGCCCTCTCACTCCGTTTTCGACTTGTTCTTCTGTTGCTGATTAATTCGATTTGGTTTTTGTTATCCCCCTCATAAAAAAGTTATCACAAGGACTTGCACTTGAACCCATATTCTCAATGTCTGAGGCGAAGCTAACTGAGCGCTGGTCACATAGTTTAACTATATTCTCGAAAAAAAAATATAGTTACCTGAGGTAGTTGATTTACTGTTTTGCCGCGTGGTTTAGCCTTGCCACGGTTCGCGAGGGTGCCGCCGTCGGAGGTTCGAGTCCTCTCTCGGCCATGGGTGTGTATTGTCCTTAACGTAAGTTAGTTTAAGTTAGATTAAGTATGAGTGAGCCTACGGAGCAATGACCTCAGAAGTTTGGTCCCGTAGGAACTTGCCTTAAATTTCCAAATTTTATTCCTGTTTGTCTGCAGATTCGTTTCCACAGCCGTATGAAAGAGCCCTCCACTGTGATTCACTACAAGCAGCAGCAACGTGGTTCAGTCGTCCAGTTGCCTCTCATTCGTATGTGTGTGTGTGTGTGTGTGTGTGTGTGTGTGTGTGTGTGTGTGTGTGTGTGACGCTCCACAAAGCTGTCAGAATGCAGCGTGGCCGAGCCGTGGTGCAAATCCACTGCTTCTGTCAGCGAAGTCCTCCTGACTCGGCAGTTAAGACACAGGTGGCAGAGGCGCGGCTTATGTCTCCAGCGCTGCGACGGCCCTGACCCACTGTAGAAGCACTGTAGCCTGCGCCCTGTGTGCCAGGTCTCGGCTGGACACGCAGAGGTGGCGGCTCTGCGTCTCCTGTCTCAGGGAGGGCTGCTCTGACGCGAGGTCGAACTGTGGACTTCGCACAGCATTCCAAATGGCACCCCCGTGTTGGTAGTGCTGCGATACCAACTCCAAATGATTGGATATTTGTATGATCACAGGCTGCGCTTGCTTGAGTTTTGCTACGCCTTATGGAATACATACTAAGCGCTTCCATGGTTGCTAGAGTATAAAGGCTCCCACCTCCTTCCGCCTAGTTGCTGCTATATTTCCACACTTCACCTGGCCAGCTCGGCCCACAAGGATAGCAGCTGGCTGTTTTGAAATCTACTTTATACTTCGTGCGTACAGAAAGAAGTCCACTCAGTAAGGTACTGCAGTTTTCCATTAAAAGACCAAAAACAAATTGGCGTATACTGTTGAAAAGGAGAGTATATATCGGAAATTACTTTTCAGAATTTGAACGAGAAAAACGTCTGAACTGTCGTTTCTGTAGCGCTGGATGTGTACGATAACAGTGCACAATGGCTACATGGTGCGGACGGTTGTAGTGTGATCAGACAAGTCAGAACGACGAAAGACCATCTTCCTGTGAAGATACGGGAGTCGCAAGAGAAGTGGCGACCCCGGTACTCGAAGAACAACGCATCACATTCGAGGTGGTAATAGAAAAAGATCAAACGATCCATAGAGGAAACATCCTGGCAGATTAAAACTTTGTGCCCGACCGAGACTCGAACTCAAGACCTTTGCCTTTCTAGGGAAAGTGCTCTACCATCTGAGCTACCCAACCACGAATCACGCTCCATCCTCACAGCTTTGCCAGTGCCTCGTCTCCTATCTTCCAAACTTCACAGAAGCTCTCCTGTGAATCTTACAGAACTGGCGCTCCTGGAAGAAAGGATATTGCGAAGAGATGGCTTAGCCACAGCCTGGGGGATGTTTCCAAATTGAAAATTTGACTCTACAGCGGAATGTGCACTGATATGAAACTTCCTGGCAGATTAAAACTGTGTGCCGGACCGAGACTCGAACTCGGGACTATTGACTTTCAAGGGCAAGGGATCTACCATCCTTTTTTTTAAATTCTCATTTTGTTGACTTTTGTTCATTGTATCTGCTCCAGGCGGACGTCGTAAGACATCCGCTTAAGTTCGTTGTTGATGGATTAACTCAGTTTTTTTATTACTGAGGGCAGGTAATCCTCTGACCGAACACGCTGAGCTACCGTACCGGCGCCATTTGAGCTACCCAAGCACGACCCACACTCCGCTTTAGAGTGAAAATCTCATTTTGGAAACATCCCCCAGGCTGTGTCTAAGCCATGTCTCCGCAATATCCTTTCTTCCAGGAGTGCTAGTTCTGCAAGATTCGAAGTAGAGCTTCTGTGAAGTTTGCAAGGTAGGAGACGTAGTACTGGTAAGAGTAAAGCTGTGAGGAGGGGAAGTGAGTCGTGCTTGGGTAGCTCAGATTGTAGAGCACTTGCCCGCGAAAGGCAAAGTTCCCGCGTTCGAGTCTCAGTCCGGCACACAGTTTTAATGTACCAGGAAGTTTCATATCAGCCACACTCCGCTGTAGAGTGAAAATCTCATTCTGGACCCATAGATCATATTTCATCCCACTATGAACAAGGAAATCGCCGCCGCTCGCTAAGTTGCGTTATAGCGCATACCTATTCATAATGTCGGCGGATACAAGGCAGCAGCAGAAATTTTGTAATTGTGCCAGGTCATTGCTGATCATTTAAAGAAGTCATCTGGATTTGTCTGACACAGCTAATGACCATAGATGAGTGCAAGGTGTGTCACTGTGGACATCAGACGAAGGAGCTGAGCAACCAATGGACATGGGGAGGACTCAAACCATGGCCGGGCAAAGTGATACTGAGGGACTTTTCGGTCTGCCATGGTGTGGTGTTTCAGCTTAATAGCCTAACATCAAACGGTCACAAGAGCTACTACCGAAATCTCCTGACGTGGTTACAAGAGGGTGTGTAGACGAAGCATCTTGGAGAATGTTACGACAACGCCCCCTCATTCTGCAGGGGATACTGCCCACATCATTTCTCTTTCGGCTACTAGAATTTTGTCCACCCCCGTATTTTCCAAACTTGGCACCCACTGATTTCTTCCTTATTCCTAGGATCAAGCAACAATCGTTTAGCGGGCATTTTATACGTGAAATGTTCCCTAAACAGACATAACGCAGACTTCTTCAAGCGATGTCTTCGCCAAGTGAGCGATCGTTGGGAAAAATATGTTCCATTAAAAGATGGATACATAGAAAACAACGAACGCCATCACGAAGTTTCACGGTCACAGCGAGCCGCTTTCTCGGTGGTAATTCAAACTTCATGGTTACCCATCGTATTTATCTCTCAGTCGCGAGTTCGGCATGTGTGCCATGTCTAACTGATGACTCTACTTGATGTGCGGCTAGAAGTATACTTTACTGTTTTAGGTCTTTACGCTCGTGTACAAGCGTTCCAATGAAGCGCAGAATAGGGTAACTAAAACTTCGAACTACTTCCGCGGAGCACGTCTTCGGCATCATTGCCCTTGGTTACCGAACCATGAAACGCTCCACTTCCACCTCGAAATACACGAAAAGTTAATAGCTGGAAGAGGATTAAACTTCCTTTTACGATGAGTTTATCAGAGATGGAACATCGATTTTCTGTCCCATTCCCGTATAGAGCGAGGGGAAAAATATTTTTTTACGTTTGTGTAGGCTCCTCAATCCCTCTTATCTTATTTCCATGATCTGCAAAGCAGATATACGCACACTCCCATCGACGCATGGTCGCACTTTCAACTTTTAAAGTTATCCGCCAGGATATTGCAGGAGCTACGTTCTACCCTATTACGTATCTGGCAGCGCGTCGCTAGATGCATACGCATCTCTTGTCATAAGGGCACCAAACGCTCGAATAACACACTAAAATTAATCGTTATAGCATCTTGTACAACATTCCCTTTACTAGTGCATTGTACGTTCTCAGAAACCTTCCTACAAGTTTAAGTCTTCAATACTTGTTTTAGGGAAGGGCACGATAGTATATCGTTGCTTAGTATTACCGATAAATATTTATACGACGTGACATGCTCATGATATTCACCACTGATCTTATAAACTACACTACTAAAATCCTATCATGGAACCTGGTACCAGCTGCAGCATAGCGGAAAAAAAAAACATTTTCTTCCCGACAGTCCCTGCAAAATGAAAAATAGGAAGAAAAGTTCATCGCCTTATACATTTTCCGTGTTCAGGCACTCAACTTCAGCATCGTGTATGGCGTTTTATTACTTCTTTACTACTAATTCTGTTGGCAACATACTTTGCATCTAGTAGTTACATATATATCTCTTCATGAAACCGCAAAATTTTATCACTGCAGGCGACATGACGCCACAGGAAATGAGAAGCGTGAAAAACTAGCTTATGCTTATCATGGAGCGCAAATTACCCAGTTTATGTTCATGAGATGCCTGAAAAACTAGCTTTTGCTTATCATGGAGCGCAAATTACCCAGTTTATGTTCATCCAGTGTTTCAAAATGAGAGCACTTCGCGACTTCCCACAAACTTTAGGAATCATTTCAAATATTTCTTTAACTATTTCTCACTTGCGTGGTTAAAGCTAAATACACACATTGAAAAAAGTTTTGCATCACATCGGTTCTAAGAATTCCGGAAACTACAAAATATTGGAATAGAGACCCGTGCTCTAGCGTCTTTGATTCATAATCAAAAACATCTTCGGTCCCGGGTTCGATCCCCGCCACTGCATAAATTTTGATAAATAATCAGCATTGGCGGCCCAAGACTTCCGGCATAAGAAGTCAGCCTCATTCTGTCAACGGCCTTGTAAAAAAGGGCGGAGGAGCTGATAGAGGTTCAGGGCACTCTCTTGTCCTGGGGGTGGGAAATTGCCCCTAAAGGCGGAAGAATCAGCAATGATCAACGACATGAGGATGCAGAAGGCAATGGAAACCACTGCATTAAAGACACGTAACTTGTATCCACAGGACATGTGGCCTGTAGTTGAAGAAGTGTCATGATGATCTCTCCATTGGCAAAAGATTCCGGAATAGTCCCCCATTCGGATCTCTGGGAGGGGGCTGCCAAGGGGGAGAATACCATGAGAAAAAGATTGAATAATCAACGAAAGGATAATGTTCTACGAGTCGGGGCGTGGAATGTCAGAAGCTTGAATGTGGTAGGAAAACTAGAAAATCTGAAAAGGGAAATGCAAAGGCTCAATCTAGATATAGTAGGGGTCAGTGAAGTGAAGTGGAAGGAAGACAAGGATTTCTGGTCAGATGAGTATCGGGTAATAACAACAGCAGCAGAAAATGGTATAACAGGTGTACGATTCGTTATGAATAGGAAGGTAGGGCAGAGGGTGTGTTACTGTGAACAGTTCAGTGACCGGGTTGTTCTAGTCAGATTCGACAGCAGACCAACACCGACAACGATAGTTCAGGTATACATGCCGACGTCGCAAACTGAAGATGAACAGATACAGAAAGTGTATGAGGATATTGAAAGGGTAATGCAGTATGTAAAGGGGGACGAAAATCTAATAGTCATGGGCGACTGGAATTCAGTTGTAGGGGAAGGAGTAGAAGAAAAGGTTACAGGAGAATATGGGCTTGGGACAAGGAATGAAAGAGGAGAAAGACTAATTGAGTTCTGTAACAAGTTTCAGCTAGTAATAGCGAATACCCTGTTCAAGAATTACAAGAGGAGGAAGTATACTTGGAAAAGACCGGAAGATACGGGAAGATTTCAATTAGATTACATCATGGTCAGACAGAGATTCCGAAATCAGATACTGGATTGTAAGGCGTACCCAGGAGCAGATATAGACTCAGATCACAACATAGTAGTGATGAAGAGTAGGTTGAAGTTCAAGACATTAGTCAGGAAGAATCAATACGCAAAGAAGTGGGATACGGAAGTTCTGAGGAATGTCGAGATAAGTTTGAAGTTCTCTAACGCTATAGATACAGCAATAAGGAATAGTGCAGTAGGCAGCACAGTTGAAGAGGAATGGACATCTCTCAAAAGGGCCATCACAAAAGTTGGGAAGGAAAACGTAGGTACAAAGAAGGTAGCTGCGAAGAAACCATTTGAAACAGATGAAATACTTTAGGTGATTGATGAAAGGAGGAAGTACAAACATGTTCCGGGAAAATCAGGAATACAGAAATACAAGTCGCTGAGGAAAAAAATAAATAGGAAGTGCAGGGAAGCTAAGACGATATAGCTGCAGCAAAAATGTGAAGACATCGAAAAACATATGATTGTCGGAAGGACAGACTCAGCATACAGAAAAGTCAAAACAACTTTTGGTGACATTAAAAGCAACGGTGGTAACATTAAGGGTGCAACGGGAATTCCACTGTTAAATGCAGAGGAGAGAGCAGATAGATGGAAAGAATATATTGAAAGCCTCTATGAGGGTGAAGATTTGTCTGATGTGATAGAAGAAGAAACAGGGGTCGATTTAGAAAAGATAGGGGATCCAGTACTAGAATCGGAATTTAGAAGAGCTTGGGAGGACTTACGGTCAAATAAAGCAGATGGGAAACATAACATTCCATCAGAATTTCTAAAATCATTAGGGGAAGTGGCTACAAAACGACTATTCACGTTGGTGTGTAGAATATATGAGTCTGGCGACATACCATCTTTCTTTCGGAAAAGCATCGTCCACACAATTCCGAAGACGGCAAGAGCTGACAAATGCGAGAATTATCGCACAATCAGCTTAACAGCTCATGCATCGAAGCTGCTTACAAGAATAATATACAGAAGAATGGAAAAGAAAATTGAGAATGCGCTAGGTGACGATCAGTTTGGCTTTCGGAAAAGTAAAGGCACGAGAGAGGCAATTCTGACGTTACGGCTAATAATGGAAGCAAGGCTGAAGAAAAATCAAGACACGTTCATAGGATTTGTCGACCTGGAAAAAGCGTTCGACAATATAAAATGGTGCAAGCTGTTCGAGATTCTGAAAAAAGTAGGGGTAAGCTATAGGGAGAGACGGGTCATATACAATATGTACAACAACCAAGAGGGAATAATAAGAGTGGACGATCAAGAACGAAGTGCTCGTATTAAGAAGGGTGTAAGACAAGGCTGTAGCCTCTCGCCTCTACTCTTCAAACTGTACACCGAGGAAGCAATGATGGAAATAAAAGAAAGGTTCAGGAGTGGAATTATAATACAAGGTGAAAGGATATCAATGATACAATTCGCTGATGACATTGCTATCCTGAGTGAAAGTGAAGAAGAATTAAATGATCTGCTGAACGGAATGAACAATCTAATGAGTATACAGTATGGTTTGAGAATAAATCGGAGAAAGACGAAGGTAATGAGAAGTAGTAGAAATGAGAACAGCGAGAAACTTAACATCAGGATTGATGGTCACGAAGTCAATGAAGTTAAGGAATTCTGCTATCTATGCAGTAAAATAACCAATGACGGACGGAGCAAGGAGGACATCAAAAGCAGACTCGCTAAGGGAAAAAAGGCATTTCTGGCCAAGATAAGTCTACTAATATCAAATACCAGCCTTAATTTGAGGAAGAAATTTCTGAGGATTTACGTCTGGAGTACAGCATTGTATGGTAGTGAAACATGGACTGTGGGAAAACCGGAACAGAAGAGAATCGAAGCATTTGAGATGTGGTGCTATAGACGAATGATGAAAATTAGGTGGACTGATAAGGTAAGGAATGAGGATGTTCTACGCAGAATCAAAGAGGAAAGGAATATGTGGAAAACACTGATAAGGAGATGGGACAGGATGATAGGACATCTGCTAAGACATGAGGGAATGTCTTGCATGGTACTAGAGGGAGCTGTAGAGGGCAAAAACTGTAGAGGAAGACAGAGATTGGAATACGTCAAGCAAATAATTGAGGACGTAGGTTGCAAGTTCTACTGTGAGATGAAGAGGTTAGCACAGGAAAGGAATTCGTGGCGGGCCGCATCAAACCAGTCAGAAGACTGATGACCTTAAGAAAAACAAACATAATTTCCGCCCTTTTTATTCATGAAAACCCCACATTGCATGTTAAACCACCACACAGAGAGACCTTCAAAGGTCGTGGACCAGACTGCTGTACACACCGGTACCTCTATCACCCAGTAGAAGTCCTCTTGCATTGATGCATGCCTGTATTCGTCGCAGCATTCTATCATACTATCCACAAGTTCATCGAGGCGCTGTTGGTCCCGATTGTCCCACTCCTCAACGGCGATTCGGAGTAGATTCCTCATTGTGGTTGGTGGGTCACGTCGTCCATAAACAGCCCTTTAAAATCAATCCCACGCATGTTCGACAAGGTTCATGTCTGGAATAAATGCTGGCCACACTAGTCGAGCGACGTCATTATCCTGAAGGAAGTCACTCACAAGATGTGCACGATGGGGGCGCGAACCGTCGTCCATGAAGACGAATGCCTCTCCAATATACTTGCCGATACGGCCGCACTATCGGTCGGAGGATGTTATTCACATGTCGTACAGTCGAACGGCGCCTTCCGTGACTAACAGAGGCGTACGTCGGCCCCACATAAAGCTATCCCAAAACAGCAGGGAACCTCCACCTTGCTGCAATCGCTGTACAGTGTTTCTAAGGCGCTCGGCCTGATCCGATTGCCTCCAAACACGTCTCCACCGATTGTCTGGTTGAAGGCATATGCGATACACACTGGTGAAGAGAACGTGATTCCAATCCTGAGTGGTCCAATCGTCATATTGTTCACCCTCCTGTACCGCGCTGCATGGTGTCGTGGTTGCAAAGAAGGACCTCGCCATGGGCGTCGGGAGTGAAGTTGAGCATGATGCAGCCAATTCTGCACTGTTTGAATCTTAACACGAGGTCCTCTGGCTGCACGAAAAGCATAATTCAACATGGTGGCGTCAGGGTTCCTCCGAGCTACCCATCCACAGCAGTAGTAGCCCTTGGGCAGTCTGAGCGAAGCATGTCATCGACAGTACCTGTCTCTGTGTCACTCTTCCATGAGCTAACAACATAGCTTTCGGTCCCTCCGAGACGCCTGGACACTTCTCTTCTTGAGAGCCATTCCTGGCACAAAGTAACAATGCGGACGCGACTGAACAGCGATATTGACCGTCTAGGCATGGTTGAACTACAGACAACACGACCCGCGCACCTCCTTCCTGGTGGAGTGACTGGAACTGATGGGTTGTCGGACCTCTCTGTCTACTAGGTGCTTCTCATGCATGGTTCTTTACATCTTTGGGCGGCTTTAGTTACATCTGCGAACAGTCTAAGGGACTGTGTCTGTGATACGATATCCACAGCCGACGTCTAATTTAAGGAGATCTGGGAACCAGGGCGCTGCAAAACTTTCTCTATGTGTATTTAACACATAAAAATATTTAAGACGTTAACTCATCAGTAACGTAAGCAACATTTGTAGATATTTAATACACAGGAGATCGAATCTTGAAGGAATCAAGTGCATTTTTGTTTTTGGTCATCAGTCTACTGACTGGTTTGATGCGGCCCGCCACAAATTCCTTTCCTGTGCTAACCTCTTCATCTCACAGTAGAACTTGCAACCTACGTCCTCAATTATTTGCTTGACGTATTCCAATCTCTGTCTTCCTCTACAATTTTTGCCTTCTACAGCTCCCTCTAGTACCATGCAAGACATTCCCTCATGTCTTAGCAGATGTCCTATCATCCTGTCCCTTCTCCTTATTAGTGTTTTCCACACATTCCTTTCCTCTCCGTTTCTGCGTAGAACCTCCTCATTCCTTACCTTATCAGTCCACCTAATTTTCATCATTCGTCTATAGCATCACATCTCAAATGCTTCGATTCTCTTCTGTTCCGGTTTTCCCACAGTCCATGTTTCACTACCACACAATGCTGTACTCCAGACGCACATCCTCAGAAATTTCTTCCTCAAATTAAGGCTGGTATTTGATATTAGTAGACTTATCTTGGCCAGAAATGCCTTTTTTCCCTTAGCGAGTCTGCTTTTGATGTCCTCCTTGCTCCGTCCGTCATTGGTTATTTTACTGCATAGGTAGCAGAATTCCTTAACTTCATTGACTTCGTGACCATCAATCCTGATGTTAAGTTTCTCGCTGTTCTCATTTCTACTACTTCTCATTACCTTAGTCTTTCTCCGATTTATTCTCAAACCATACTGTGTACTCATTAGATTGTTCATTCCGTTCAGCAGATCATTTAATTCTTCTTCACTTTCACTCAGGATAGCAATGTCATCAGCGAATCGTATCATTGATATCCTTTCACCTTGTATTTTAATTCCACTCCTGAAACTTTCTTTAATTTCCATCATTGCTTCCTCGATGTAAAGATTGAAGAGTAGGGGCGAAAAGCTACAGCCTTGTCTTACACCCTTCTTAATACGAGCACTTCGTTCTTGATCGTCCACTCTTATTATTCCCTCTTGGTTGTTGTACATATTGTATATGACCCGTCTCTCCCTATAGCTTACCCCTACTTTTTTCAGAATCTCGAACAGCTTTCACCATTTTATATTGTCGAACGCTTTTTCCAGGTCGACAAATCCTATGAACGTGTCTTGATTTTTCTTTAGCCTTGCTTCCATTATTAGCCGTATCGCAGAATTGCCTCTCTCGTGCCTTTACTTTTCCTAAAGCCAAACTGATCGTCACCTAGCGCATTCTCAATTTTCTTTTCCATTCTTCTGTATATTATTCTTGTAAGCAGCTTCGATGCATGAGCTGTTAAGCTGATTGTGCGATAATTCTCGCACCTGTCAGCTCTTGCCGTCTTCGGAATTGTGTGGATGATGCTTTTCGGAAAGTCAGATGGTATGTCGCCAGACTCATATATTCTACACACTAACGTGAATAGTCGTTTTGTTGTCACTTCCCCTAATAATTTTAGAAATTCTGATGGAATGTTATGTACTCCTTCTGCCTTATTTGACCCTAAGTCCTCCAAAGCTCTTTTAAATTCCGATTCTAATACCGGATCACCTTTTTTTAAATCGACCCCTGTTTCTTCTTCTATCACATCAGACAAATCTTCACCCTCAAGTGTATACTGGTTGGATACTGTCGGGTTGTTTTTCTTACATGGGCCGCTATTCTTGTAGGTATTATCTTGTCCAAGTCATTCCGTATTTCCGCATGATCGTCCAACACTGATAGTTTCCCACAAACATTTTCGGCGTATAATTTTATACTGCCGCTGGTTGTAAAAAACTTGTATATGCTTAAAACATTAGAACCCCTAACGTGCTTTTTTGGGATACACTGTATGCTACTTTCTTTTCTGTACAACACTCTCAGCCCAAATTATTGCAGGTTTCGTGCACAGTCTTTATTACGGATACAGGAGTTGCACAAAAGGTGTTGCAGTCTGTTCCTTCTTTCCTGTTTTTTGATTTTATCGTTCAGCTTTATCACTAAGATCTCTTTGTATCCGTTGTTTGTGGCTTCTTGTGTTGTAGTATTCATTTCTTTCCTGTAATTGTCTGTATCTAATGGTACTGTGTTTAGTCTCTGGAGCATGTATGTAAGTGGTGCCTGCTTTTGAAAACTATGACCCATGTATCGTCCAACACTGATAGTTTCCCATAAACATTTTCGGCGTATAATTTTATACTGCTGCTTGTTGTAAAAACTTGTTGTATATGCTTAGAACATTAGAACCCCTATCGTACTTTTTTGGGATACACTGTATGCTACTTTCTTTTCTGTAGAACATTCTCAGCCCAAATTACTGCAGGTTTCGTGCACAGTCTTTCTTACGGATACAGGAGTTGCACAGAAGATGTAGGAGTCTTTTTTCGCAACGCTTTATCGTCGAACCTCACATACAAACTCCGAAAATCACTGGAAATAGCATGCCAGGGGATACTTTCCATTCTACCAGCTACCAGGGTGATTTACCCTTTCATTGAAGCATGAAGTGCGAATGAAGTAATTGTTTAAACGTCATTCTGCAGCAATTCCTGCACTGCACTATTTACAACTGAATTTCTTAAACTGTTTTTCATTTTGCACTGTCACAATGTGTAGGCTAGATCGTTTGTTCTCGTTCATGTAGGTCCATGTGAGAGGAATGGGGGTGTTTTCTGGGAGGAAATGGTACTAGTAAATGGAGCCTGTGGTTATATGTCCATTTTTAATGTTATATTAAGTGGTAATTGAGTATAAAGAGTAACAGGTTTACTAAGTTGATCTGATCATTTATGAGTTGTTTCTTTTCTGTTATGGTTTTTGGATGTGTTAGTTTTCTTGTAAGGTGAGAAGCTTTTTTCGTTGTTGTTTATTCCATGTTATTTCCATGCCTATGTATCTGCTTGTAATTTTATGTTGGTGTTGGTGTAAGTGTTCTGCAAAAGTTGAATGATCTGTCCTATACTTCCATGCTCTTATGTGTTCTTTATATCTGGTGTCAAATGTGCTCCTGGTTTGGCCTATGTATGTTCCATCACATGTATTGCACTTCAGTTGGTATCTTCATGATGTCTGATACAGATCCGTTTTTTAATGTTTTTGGGAAGTATTTCTGAATTCAGTTGCTGGTTTGGTGAGCTACTTGAATGCATTGTTTTCTGAAAATATGATATTCTGTGTGTATTTGTGGCTGTATGTCATTATGTACCATTTTTAGTTTCTGTTTCTTTCACATTTTCTGTTGTTACTGTTCTGGTATTTTTTGTATTTATTTGTGTGTGATTTCGTCCATGTACTGGTGACATTTGAGTGTTTGTTCTTTCCTGTTTTTTGATTTTATCGCTCAGCTTTATTTCTAAGATCTCTTTGTATCTGTTGTTTGAGGCTTTCTGTGTTGTAGTATTCATTTCTTTCCTGTAATTGTCTGTATCTAATGGTACTGCCTTTAGTCTCTGGAGCATGTACGTAAGTGCTGCCTGCTTTTGAGAACTAAGACTCATGTATAGCTGTGTCTGTTGTTGTCGGTTTTCGGTATGTGGCATATGTGTGTTGGTTGTTTGGAATTCTTATATAGTGATGTCCAAGAAATTTAGCTGTCTATTTTAGCTGTCAATTTTATTGTTTGGTTCATCTATAGGCATAAAATGTCATCCATATATGTATTCCAGTATAAGATTTTGTACCTATTTGGCAGTATTTTGTTAAATATAATCTGATCTACATGGTTCATAAATATGTTGACATGTTTCCAGACACTGGAGATCCCATTGGTAATCCTTCATTGTTTCAAAAGAATTCATTATTGAACTGAAAACAGTTCCGTTCTGTTATTAGCTCTAGAGACCTGACTGTTTCTTTGATGTATTCATGTGGAAGTGATCCGTTTGTTTTAAGATTTTGTTCTATAATGTTCATTGTTTCAGTTATTGGTATATTGGCATACATGTTGTCTTCATCAGATGACAGGAGGATCGCTGTGTCTGGAACTTGTATGTCTTATGTACTGAAACAATTGTGTGGTGTTCCTTACAGTCTTGTTTTCTTGTAATTTGTAGTTTTCCCTTAAGTTTTACAACATGTATCTTGCAAGTGGGTAAGTGGGACCATTTCTATAATTCACAATAACTCTGATGAGATATTTCTTGTGTAGCTTTGGTTGGTATCCGAAACAAGGTGCATTCGGATTTGTTTGTAGCTATTTTCCTTTTCCATTGTTTTCAATTGTATATTCAATGTTTTTCAGAGAGTTTCTCTGCTTCGTTTGGAATATGTTAGTTGGATCTGATCTGTTATAGTTTTATTTTTTGTGATGAAGTCTTTTGTGTCATTGATGTATTGTCCTAAATAAAGTCGTTGTTTTCTCCCATCTTGTCAGTAGCATTGAAAATCGTACCCATACAGTGATTGAAAAATTGAAAAAACTCACAAAATAAATATCGCAAAATGAAGAGCTAGACAAACACCTACCACAGTCACAATTTACACTTAGTCTAACGAAAAACGCCACTTCTATCCAACACTGGTCAACCTCACTGACACTATTTGCACACAAAAGAAAAAAAAAACTATTCTGAAAAGGTCTGAAACATAACGCCAGCTCACAGAAAGACGAAAAATTCGTAGAAAACCTCATAGCTGAATCAGAAAGCATTCTCACACAGGAAAACAGAAACGAAACAAGTACGGTAAACATTGGTCTGACTAGAGAGCTAGTCAGTAATGAAATCAAAAACATAATAACGCAGATGAAAGAAAACAGAGGAAATCGAAATAATACAGATTCCATAACATTGACGAAACTTAGAAAGAAATTACAGGAACGGAACACCATCATAATAAATCCAGATAAAGGGAACACAAGGACACACTTAAACAAATACACAAAATACAAGAATAGAAACAACACAATATAACTTATAGTAATAGAAGTAAATCTTTAAATTTCTGAAAATTTAAAGTAATTTCCCAGTCCTTAACATATGACTGAATGTTTACGGTGTTTTATTTAGTTTGGCTGGCTGATTCGGTGGAGGAGACCAATCACCAACGTCGTTGGTCTCATCGGATTAGGGAAGGATGGGGATGAAACTCGGCCATACCCTTTCACAGGAGGTACACTGGTATTTACCGGAAGCCATTTCGGGAAATAACGGAAAACCTAAATCAGGATGACCGGAGGTGGATTTTAACAGTCGTCTTCCCGAATGCGAGTCCAGTGTGCTAACCACTGTGTCATCTTCCTCAAATTTATATATTAAACATAGTTGCATCATTTGCGAACGACTGCGATTACCACTGGTACTGACTGCACCGGCATTAATATATATGAATAGCAAGGGTCCCAATACACTTCCCTCACGCACACCTGAACTTACTTCCACACTTGTCCATTACTCTGCATACAAGATAACATGCTGCGTCCTCCCTGCCAAGAAATCCTTCAGCGTGTCACAACATTCGCTTGCTACAAAATGCTATCATAATTTCGTGAGCAAAAATCCAGGCCATCTCACCAGCTATTGCTGTCAATATTAAGTAGCAATCGCACACTTTTAGCAAATGATGCAGCTATGTAGAATGAAGAACTGCCTGAAAAAAGCTGTGTTAATATTTAGTCAGATGTTTATAAGGTCTCAAACTGGCAACTTGATTTAAAACGTTGTTGTGATGCCTCCTGTAAGGAGGAGAAGTGCATACCAATACGTTTCCGACTTTGATAAAGGTCGGATGTAGCCTGTAGTGATTGCGGCTTATCGTATCGCGACATTGCTGCTCGCGTTGGTCGTGGTAAAATGACTGTTAGCAGAATATGGAATCGGTGGGTTCAGGAGGGTAATACGGAACGCCGTGCTGGATCCCAACGGCCTCGTATCACTGGCAGTCGAGTTGATAGGCATCTTACCCGCATGGCTGTAACGGCTCGTGCAGTCACTTCTCGATCCCTAAGTCAACAGACGGGGACGTTTGCAAGACAACAACCATCTGCACGAACAGTTCGACGACGTTTGCAGCAGCATGGACTATCAGCTCGGAGACCATGAATGCGGTTACCCTTGACACTGCATCACAGAGAGGAGTGCCTGCGATGTTGAACTCAACGGCGAACCTGGGTGCACGAATGGCAAAACGCCTTTTTTTCGGTGAATCCAGGTTCTATTTACAGCATCATGATGGTCGCATTCGTGTTTGGCGACATAGCGGTGAACGCACATTGGAAGAGTGTATTCGTCATCGCCATACTGGCATGGTATGGGGTGCCATTGGTTACACGTCTCGGTCTCCTCTTGTTCGCATTGACGGCACTTTGAACAGTGGACGTTACATTTCGGAAGTGTTACGACCTGTGGCTCTACCCTTCATTCGATCCCTGCGAAACCCTACATTTCAGCAGGATAATGCACGACAGCATGTTGCAGGTCCTGTAGGGGCCTTTCTGGATACAGAAAACATTCGACTGCTGTCCTGGCCTTCTCGTTCTCCAGGTCACTCACCAACTGAAAATGTCTGGTCAATGATGGCCGAGCAACTGGCTCGTCGCAACACGCCAGTCACTACTCTTGATGAACTGTGGTATCGTGTTCAAACTGCATGGGCAGCTGTACCTGTACACGCCATCCAAGCTGTGTTTGACTCAATGCCCAGGCGTATCAAGGCCGTTATTACGGCCAGAGGTGGTTGGTTGCTCTGGGTACTGATTTCTCAGGATCTATGCACCAAAAGTGCGTGAAAATGTAATCACATATCAGTTTTAGTAAAATATATTTGTCCATTGAATAACCGTTTATCATCTGCATTTCTTCTTGGTGTAGTAATTTTAATGGCCAGTAATGTATATTCCAGCAAGCTTTCCTTTCAGTATTGAGCAGTTACTTAAGAAGGACGTGGATGGTTGCAGGACCATTACGACCTTGCCTTTTACTATTAACTTTGGGCTGATTATTTTGTAACAGTTGTGATATTAGTACAATTTAGATTTTACATTATACCTGGAGATGGATGCAAGTCAACATTATTCAGTAGAATCCAATGTGCGACCATTAAAAATACACAGTTTACCTGAACGACATGTTGATAACCTGACAAAGGAAACAAATAAAATAGGTAGTATTAAAACAGATAAATAGAAGAATTAGTAAACTATATTTTTCCGCATCTTAAGTTCAGACATGTTCAGTGATGTGACTTTTATTTCTCATACACTTCCAAATACGAGATAAATTTATGCTCTTGGCTTGTAAGAGCTAAACGGTAGAATCTTGTGGCGCGGAAAATATCACAAAATTTCTTCATGCCTTTGTTAATATAGACAAACATGGTTCAAACATGACCCGTCCCAGTGCCAAAATTCTTTACGTCTCAATGGCCTAATTACTTCAACACATTTTTTGTCCGAAAAAATCTTGTACCAGCTGCTAATAGTTTACAGGGACGGCTCACCACTGTGCACTTATTACAGTGCGACTTGCTACACGTTACGAACAAAGTTTGTTCGTTTAATAATTAAGATCATTAACTGTGCGCCCCGAAACATCGACTGTTCCCTATTATTGCCCACAAGCCAGTCTCCGTGCTTCGTCCTCGATCAATACGTTCGTCAAGGACAGCTAAAAAGCGCACCACGAGAACAGACGCAATGATCGCCGGCTTACTTCAATAAATATTACAAATCTGAATTTAAAGTAATACAAATGGTTTGGGGAATGAACATGTTACCATTTTATATTAGAATTACACCCCGGTTTTTGTAAAATACTAGTATGCACACATAATAAGTTACTTCAGTACACAGATACAACAGTGGTGTTACCGCCTTTCCTAACAGGAACGAACATTGAAATGTAAGTAAATGCAGTTTTTTTACAAACATTTAAATTTATTTATTTACTTTGTTTGAATGATGTTTCCGCCATTTGATAGTACAAAGGTCTTCATATTATGTTAGTTTCATAATGTGGTTCTTAAGCCGTCATCAGCAATGTTGGCCTTGTACTGTACTGTATTGTATTGTGTGTTAACCGGGGACCTAGAAACGACGGTGAGGCTCTGTCCCCGCCGCAGCCGCAGTGGTCCACAACCGCACGACGACTACCGCAGTCTACTTCACTCCTTCGCCGCTCCACACCGAACCCAGGGTTATTGTGCGGTCCGGCCCCCGGTGGACCCCCCAGGGAACGTCTCACACCGGACGAGTGTAACCCCTATGGTTGCTTGGTAGAGTAATGGTGGTGTACGCGTACGTGGAGAACTTGTTTGTGCAGCAATCGCCGACATAGTGTAAGTGAGGCAGAATAAGGGGAGCCAGCCCGCATTCGCTAAACCGAGGCAGATGGAAAACCGCCTAAAAACCATCCACAGACTGGCCGGTTCACCAGACCTCGACAGAAATCCGCTGGGCGGATTGGTGCCGAGGACCAGGCGCTCCTTCCCGGCCTGAAAGCCGTACGTTAGACCGCGTGGCCAACCGGGCGGGCATGTTGGGCTTAATTAGACTTTGCTATGTGAATTCAACGTCAAGATCTATTTTACTGGATGTCCCAGCGTGAAGATCAGTACAAAACCAGCTAAGTGTATGGAAGACAAATAGCAAACATGTTTTCCAGCCCTGAAACAACTGAGCTACAGAATTCACGTCAATACAATTGTTACACGTAAATTGTGGCAGTAATTTGAAATTCAGAATTTTGTAGTCAGATGGTGGAAATACCGTTCAACCGTTATTACATGACTATGTTCCCAAAACATGAAGACATTATCATTTAAAATTGTGATTTCATCACTTACACACTGTCCCAACTCCCTCCGTTTCACAGTTGTGTCTCCAACTGAAACCGGGTCCTCCATTGAACAGGATAGAAGTGGTTCATACTCGTGTAACTCACCTTGCACAATAGGTGCAAGTGACCGTTTAAGAGGCAAGGGGCCGCCTGAACGATGCACGTCTCCGTTTTGTGAGTCCGGGCTTCCGTGTGTAGGTACAGGAGTCTTTCCATCACGGTCGGGGGTACTCACGCAACAGTCGTTCGTCTATCCGAGGTTCTGTTCGTTTGGTGTTTTGTGTCACTGCTTCCCCTCTTTAAAATATTCAGTATGTTTCACAAATTCAAATTTCTCTTTAAATTGGCACTTTGGTTGCAACAAGAGTGGCATCCGGCCGTCCTCTATATTAACACTGCAAGGTCCAGATTAACAAAATTACTTGTGCAGGCATGGGAAAATAATAAGATTCGTTGGCATCATCATCTCTTCCACTAAGCATTTCGCATATTTCTGGAGGCATTAAGTGTTCCCAGAGTTCGTCCAGAATAGTAGCTTTGTTGGTCTAGGACGTTACGGTGTAAAGATGTGTAATGTTTCATGGGTGTAATGACATCCAGATCTTTGAACAGTATGCACTCAACGGTCAACGTCGTCGTGACACTGTACTCCTTCTCAATGTGTGTCTTTCCAGGAGTGCAGTGGGCCCTCATTTGGTTTTTATGGATGACAACGTGCGACCACATGGAATTGGGCACCGTCCGTAAACAGCTGGAAGCTATGTTGGCCGTGGTCGACAGGCTGCTGCCCTGGGCCGCGGTAACACTGGGACACCCGAGGCGAGCGCTTTGGCGCCTCTGGAACCTGTAGCATCGCCTGAGATCTCTGAGCCGGCCGCGGTGGTCTCGCGGTTCTAGGTACGCAGTCCGGAACCGTGCAACTGCTACGGTCGAAGGTTCGATTCCTGCCACGGGCATGGATGTGTGTGATGTCCTTAGGTTAGTTAGGTTTAAGTAGTTCTAAGTTCTAGGGGACTAATGGCCACAGCAGTTGAGTCCCATAGTGCTCAGAGCCATTTTTTTGAGATCTCTGATGCCACTGTGCCCTCGGATTCCGACGTCCCTACCAGTCGATATTTGGCTAACGATGATTGGCGAACCGTGGCGGGGTTGCAAACCCTGGACGGAATAAGAAATTTGGTGCTGGCAGCAAGGCTGTACCCTTACGCCTCAGTAACAGGTTTGAGGTGTTGCCCACTGCTGAAAGTACTTCTGAGGCAGCAAGGGTGGCCTCGCCTGTTGCGGCAGTGAGAGGGCAGAAGATGGGACTGATTCTCATTGGGAGCACCAATGTCAGGCGGTTAAGGACGGGAAGAAAGGCAATGTGCGCTCCATGTGTATACAGGGGAGGGGGAGGCGTCATCCAAGATGTGGAAAGGGCCTTTCCGGATGTCATGAAGGGTACAGGGAGCAGCCAACTGTAGGTGGTGGCTCATGCCGGCACTAATGTTGTGTGTTGCTCTGGATCGGAAGAAATTCTCTCTGGTTTCCGGCACCTATTTGAGTTGTGAGATGTAGGCAGAGAGCTCACAATCTGCAGCATCGTCGACAGGACCATTTGTGGACCTTTGGTTCAGAGCCGAGTGGAGGGTCTGAATCAGAGGCTCAGACGGCTCTGCGACCGTGTAGGCTGCAGTTTCCTCGACTTGCACCATAGGGTGGGGTATTCGGGTTCCGCTAAATAGGTCAGGTGCCTACTACTCACAGGAGGCGGCTGCACGGGTAGCAGGGACTGTGTGGTGTGGACTGGGCGGTTTTTTAGGTTAGACAGTCTTGGGAAACATCGAAAACGGCTCCAGTCTCAATGGGTACAGGGCAAAGCAACGACGAGAATCGACCAAGCAACAGTAGGTATTGTAGTTGTAAATTGTCGTAGCTGTGTTGGAGAAATACTAGAGCTTCAAGAGCTGATAGAAAGCACTGAATCTGAAATCGTTATAGGAATAGAAAGCTGGCTAAAGCCGGAGTTAAATCCTGCCGAATTTTTTACAGAGCCGCAAACCGTGTTCAGAAAGGATGGATTAAATAACGTAGGTAGTGGTGTGTTTGTGTCTGTTAGTAGTAGTTTATCTTCTAATAAAGTTGAAATAGATAGTTCCTGCGAATTACTATGGGTAGAGGTTTTACTTAACAGCCATACTAAAACAATAATTGGCTTCTTCTACCGACAGCCCGACTCAGATGATACAGTAGCTAAAGCCTTCAAAGAAAACTTGAATCTCATTACAAATAAGTACCCCACTCATACAGTTATAATTGGCTGAGACTTAAATCTACCCTCGATTTGTTGGCTAAACTACATGTTCAGAGCCGGTGGTAGACATAAATCATCTTCCGAAATTGTACTAAATGCTTTCTCTGAGAACTGCTTTGAACAATTAGTTCATGAGCCCACACGAATTGTAAATGGTTGCGAAAACACACTTGACCTCTTAGCCACAAATAATCCTCATTTGATAGACAGCGTCATGACGGATACATGGATTAGTGCACACAGGGTTATTGTAGCGAGGCTCAAAACTATATCAACCATAACCACTAAAAACATATCTATTTAAAACAGCAGATAAAAATTCGCTTGATGCCCTCTTAAGAGAAAGTCTCCATTCCTTCCAAGTTAATTATGTAAGTGTGGACCAGATATGGCTCAAATTCAAAGATACAATATCGACAGCAATAGATAGATTCATACCGCATAAGTTAATAAGAGACGGGACAGATCCACCATGGTACACAAAACACGTCAGAAGACTGTTGCAGAAGCAACGAAAGAAGCATGCCAAATTCAGAAGAACACAAAACCCCCAAGACTGGCTAAGTTTAACGGAAGCTCGAGATTTAGAGCGGACGTAATGCGAGATACTTTTAATAGTTTCCACAGTGAAACTTTGTCTCAAAATATAGTAGAAAACCCAAAGAGATTCTGATCGTACGTAAAGCACACCACTGCGCGACAGCGATGGAAATGTTACCGATGATGGTGCCACTAAAGCGGAGTTACTAAATACAGTTGTTCGTAATTCCTTCACGAAAGGAGACGAAGTTAATATAGCAGAATTTGAAACCAGATCAGCTGATAGCATGACTGACATAAAAGTAGATGTCTTAGGTGTTGCTCCACATCTCAAATCACTTAAAAAAAGGCATGTCTTCCGGTCCAAATGGTATACCAATCAGGTTCCTTTCAGAGTATTCAGACACAATAGCGCCTTTCTTAGCAATCATAAACAACCGCTCATTTGACGAAAGGTCTGTTCCTAAAGACTGGAAAGTGCCACAGGTCTCACTACTATTTATGAAAGGAAATAGGAGTAACCCATTGAATTACAGACCCACATCACTGACCCAAATTTGCAGTAGGATTTTGGAGCATACACTGTACTCGAACATTATGAATCACCTTGAAGAAAATGACTTATTGATACATAACCAACATGGATTCAGAAAATATCGTTGTTGTGCAACACAGCTAGCTCTTTATTCCCATGAAGTAATGAGTGCTGTCAACAAGGGACCTCAGATCGATTTCATATTCCTAAATTTACAGAAGGCTTTTGATACCGTTCCTCACAAGCGACTATTAATCAAATTGCGTGCATATGGAGTATCGTCTCAGTTGCGTGACTGGATCCGTGATTTCTTCGCAGAGAGGTCACAGTTCGTAATGACAGACGTAGAACAGAAGTGATACCTGGCGTTCCGCAAGGTAGTTTCATAGGCTCTCTACTGTTCCTGATCTATTTAAATGATCTAGGTGATAATCTGTACATCCTCCTTAGATTGTTTGCAGATGACGCTATAATTTACCGTCTAGTA
Organism: Schistocerca gregaria; assembly: GCF_023897955.1. Lineage (NCBI taxonomy): Eukaryota > Metazoa > Arthropoda > Insecta > Orthoptera > Acrididae > Schistocerca > Schistocerca gregaria. The sequence goes on along the minus strand of NC_064920.1, from coordinate 432,613,923 downwards.
AAATCATTAGAAGATAAATTCCATTACAAAATTATCAAGAGAGAATTTCTTTATAGTGCAAAAAGTGGCAATTAGCACTAAACAAAGAAAAGTGTGAGGTCATCCACATGGGTACTAAAATAATTGTGATAAAGTTTGGGTATTCGCACCAATGTAACGGCTGTCAATTCGACTAAATACCTAGGAATTACAATTACGAGCTACTTAAATTGGAAAGATAATATTGTGGGGAAGGCGAAACAAAGACTGCACTTTGTTGGCAGAACACTTAGAAGACGCTACAAACCCACTAAAAAGACAGCATCCATTACACTTGTCCGTCCTCTGCTGGAATATTGCTTCGCGGTGTGGGATCCCTACCAGGTTGTATTAACAGAGGACATCGAAAAAGTTCAAAGAAAGGCACCTCGTTTCATGTTATCGCCCAGTAGGAGTGAAAGTGTCACTGATACGATAGGCGAGTTGGGGTGGGAGTCACTGAAACAAAGGAGGTTTTCTTTGCGGCGAGATCTATTTACGAAATTTCAATCACCAACATTCTCTTCCGAATGCGAAAATATTTTGTTGACACCCACCTTCGTAGGGAGAAATGATAATCATAACAAAATAGGAGAAATCAGGGCTCGAACGGAAATATTCATTAGTTCCTTCTTCCCACGCGCCATTCTAGAGTGGAATGGTAGAGAAGTAGTATGATAATGGTTCGATGAACCGTCTGCAGGCACTTAAGTATGAATTCCAGAGTAAGCATGCAGATGTAGATGTAATAGTTGCAAGACCTCTTGGAACGAAAGGACTTTTGGCGAATGGACTGGCGTGCCATTTCTCCCCACGTAAACCGCATCGAGCACGTATGAGGTGCGTTGGGTGGACATACTCGTATTTCAGCACGTCCATATGCATCAACGGCCATCCAGTAGTTGTCAACAGCCCTGGTGTAAGAACGGAACGCCCTACCATAAGTACGCCGCAAGTGGCCAGCGTGGGAGAACGGTGCAGAGCATTTTTAGCTGTCTGTGATGATAACCTACCCTGTAAAGAACTATGTCCCGCCTTTTGTAATGCCCAGGAATCCATCATAAATCGCAGTTATTTCATAGTAATTATTAGTCATATGTTCAAATATTTGTGAATTCCCAAGGGACCAAACTGCTGAGGTCATCGGTCCCTGGACTTACACACAAGTTAAACTAACTTACGCTAAAACAACACGCACACCAATGCCAGAGGTAGGACTCGAACCTCAAGTGGGAGGCACCGCACAGCCTCCTGTACTCTAATGTAGCAGCTTTTTGAATGTATGGACCTAGTTTCGTCGAGCTACTTTACTTCACAGTGACAGACCGGGCAAACGTTACTTTTGTCCTTAGGTCTTGCAGTCCAGTGTATTATTTGCAGCAATACTTGGCCTCTGTCTACGATTTATTTGTTGTCTGAAAATATAACATATGCCATGACACAATATAGAGCTTAAAATTTTACTTTTATATAGTTTTTTGTTAGTTTTTCTATATTTAATGATAATGTTCGAGTTGCTGCTAGCAAAGAGTACCATTAGAACACGGTGCATTGTTCTTTGCAGACGTGAATAGAAACAGGCATGCGTGCCTGTTGATAAAGGTGCGTGCATCGACACCACGCCTGCCAATTCTTGTTTGTGAGACAAACAGAGCCCTACGGGGCTTAAGAGAGAGGCGTGACGGACGTTAAGTTAAATGGCTACTCGCACAATAACGATATTACCGAATACACAGAGGAGGCAAAAGTCAAATTGGAGTTCCAACGTAGCGTCCGCGGCTAATCGACCGTTTTCCACGATGTGGGGCCGGGGCTGTTCCTCAGCTAAGTAACGTAGCTTGACATGGTACACGGTATTTTAGCTTTTTATGTTTCACGGTGCCTCAGTCTGCCATGTATTAGTTTATTTTATGCTTCTGAAGAAGGCTAGATTACCCTAGCTGAAACCTGGGTAAAGACCAGTAACATTTCGCAACTGAGGCGGATTTTTGACATATTAGTATTGGTGTGTACTGTACATATACAGATGGTGGTAGTATTGCTTACGCAAGGTTTATGGAGAGTGCATTGGCGGATCTGACATTTCTACTCAGACAATTCATGTGAAATGTTTCCCAGGTGATTATGGCCGCAAGACTGAAGAGATTTTGAACGCTGAATGATCGTTGGAGCTAAACGCACTGGACATCCCATTTCGGAAATCTGTAGTGAATTTAATATTCCGGGATCCAGAATGTCAACAGTGTGCCGAGAACACCAAATTTCAAGCATTATCTCTATCGCGGACATTGCAGGACCGATGACCTTCACTTAACGATCGAGAGCAGCAGCATTTGCGTACAGTTATGAGTGCTATCAGACAAGTAACACTGCATGAAATAACCGCAGAAATCAATGTGAGACGTGCAATGAGTGTATCCGTTAGGACATTCGACGAAAACTGATTCTAATGGGCCACTCAGCGAACGACCGTCGCGATTGCCTCCGCTACCAGCCCTACATCGTCTTCCTGGCGTTGAGTATGGCCTTTTCGTAAAGTTGTCAGTGCTAACTGGCTTGCTACACTGCGTGAAATGACTGCAAAAATCAAAGTGAGGCGTCCCTTAGGTCAGTGCTGCGACATTTAGCATCAATTGTATACGGCAGGAGACGACCGCCTGAATGCCTTTGCTAACAGCACGACATCGCCTGCAGCATCTCTCCTGGGCTCTTGACCATATCGTTTGGACCGTAGACGACTGCAAAGGCTATTCCGGGTTTCAGCTGGTAAGAGCTGGTGGTAGGCAACGGCCTTGTCACAGTGGATACACAGGTTCCCGTGAGATCACCGAAGTTAAGCGCTGTTGGGTGTGGCTGGCACTTGGATGGGTGACCATACAGACGCCATGCGCTGTTTACATTTTCCGGGGTGCACTCAGCCTGGTGATGCCAATTGAGGAGTTACTCGACCGAAAAGTAGCTACTTCTGTGAAGAATACTATCATACGAGTGGGAGAGCGGTGTGCTGCCCCCACGCCCCTCTTATCAGCATCCTCCTCTGAGGATGACACGGCGGTCGGGTGGTCCCGGTAGGCCACTCGTGGCCTGAAGACGGAGTGCTTTTAAGAGCTGATGGGGTTTGAGTGTTGCGCAGTCCCCACGAAGCCATGGATCCAAATTGTCAAAAAGGGACTCTGCAACATGGTGATGGCCCCATAATGATGCTGTCTATGTTTTTATGAAAAGGACTGGTCCTCTGGTCCAGCCGAGCCGATAATGATTATGTTCGTTTACTTGAATGCCATTTGCAGCCTTCCAAGGACTTCATGTTCCCTACAAAGATGGAATTTTTATGGATTACAATGTGCCATGTCATTTGCCACACCGGTTCGCAATTAACTTGAAGAACAGTCTGGACAATTCGAGTGAATGATTTGGCAACTCATCAAACACTAATGGGACACAATTGGGAGATGAGTTCTGCACTGGCAACACTTCCGCAATTATCAGCGGCTTTACTCGCGGCATGATTCAATATTACAGCTGGGACTTCCAACGTCTTGTTGAGTCCATGCCACGTGAGTTAGTGCACTACGCCGGGCAAAACGAGTTCCGCCACTATATTAGGAGGTATACCACGACTTTTGTCCTCCAAGCTGGCGAGCCGCAGAGTCCCGATAACTCCACACGAATGCAGTCAGTCGCAGGGAGAGGCAGGGCGTGACCTCTAGGTACTCGTCTCCGGAGAAGCACGTGCGATGTCGCGTGTCGCGGCGAGCATATTGCTCCGGCCCCACCCGCCTCCCGCCTCCGCAGCCGGAGACCGGGCCGGCACTGGGCACCCTCCGCCCCCGCCGCCGCCCCCTGGCCCTCGCCTGGGCTCGATATAACGCAGTGACGGCCGGCGCTGGCCCTCGTGTCCCGGTTTATGGCTCCACCGGCCGGCAAAGTGCGTCGTAAAGGTGCACGGACGCGCCTATAAAACGAATGCTACGTATTCTATCTGCAGAGCCAATAAATCCACAATTTATGGGACTAGTTCTTCCAGCCACCTAAGTGATTCGATCTGTAACTTATCAAAATGCCGTAATAAATTGTGCTCTGCCGACCCTCGTTTTCTGAGTTTTCCTTAACTCCGAGTTCTCCCTTACTGAATTACGTATGTGGAGGGGTCCGTAGGTGCCGCAATTGGATAAAGCGATGTGACACGAAATATGTGCTGGCTGCAAAGTTTCAAAGTTGAGCACATTGTTGTTCGCCATACAACATACGAGGTGAATGTTTTCGTGTGGTTGTAGGCCGTAAGGTACACAGATACGGAGAGGATAGTTTGGACTATTGATTATAAAGGAAATGAAAGAAACAAATTGACATTTACTGCATATTCTTGGTAATAACTTGGCAGCTTTTACCGTTTTCCAAGTGTCGCAGACAGAGACGAAAGAATAACTTTACTTTCGCCTGAACCTGAAGCCAACTTACGTTTTTCAGTATTACGCAGCTATGATAATGTTGTTTTGGTGGTTGTTCTTGTCCGATGACTGATCTAATGTAGCTCGGCTCGCTACCCCAAAACTATGCAAGCTTCTTCACCCCGAATAACTACTGCAGCTAATCCATTTAAGCCTGTTTCTCGTATTGTTCATTTGCTCTCTTTCTACAAATTTTACCAACCATAAATCCTTGCAGTCTTGATGGTTTAGGATGTATACCACCAAAGTACCATTTTTCTAGTCAAGTTGTGCCATGAAATTTTTTCCTCAGTTCGATTCAATACTTTCTCATTATTTGCTTGACCTACCCACTAGCACCCAACATACTTCTTTCTGTAACACCTCATTTCAAAAGTGTCTACTGTCTTCTAGTCTGAACTGCTTGCCGTCCATGTTTCCTCTGCCTTACAAGGCATGCAAATACAAGGAGATTTCAAAACGTAGGTTACGCAATGGTAGCTTTCATTGAATTCTGCACTACACTTGAAAGTGCCACAGGTACTTTGGCACTAATTTTGGACATAGTTCAGACGACGGTCGGAATGTTTTCTGCTCAGTCCTCGACGATAAAATCCACTCCTGGGTCACATAGCCATTCGAGAACCGCTTTGTGAACGTCATCATAGCTGGAAAATTACACCCCCCCCCCAGACGTACTTTCAGCTTCCTGTGAACATGGAAATCACGTGGGACAAGATATGTACTTCCCGATCACCGTCATCGACGTCCGTGCGTTCACGCAGAAATTCTACGACCGCTTGACTACGGCTGGATGCGACATTGCATTTGTTCCGCACACCGCCAGAATATCATTGAATATGTTCTCAGTTTAAGCGTTTTGTCATTAAGAATCATACGGTCTCGCATACTTCAATTCAAAATGGTTCAAATGGCTCTGAGCACTATGGGACTTAACAGCTATGGTCATCAGTCCCCTAGAACTTAGAATTACTTAAACCTAACCAAGGACATCACACAACACCCAGCCATCACGAGGCAGAGAAAATCCCTTACCCCGCAGGGAATCGAACCCGGGAACCCGGGCGTGGGAAGCGAGAATGCTACCGCACGACCACGAGATGCGGCCTTACTTCAACTATTGACTACTTTTCTAGTTGTTGCGTCATTTAATTCGCACGATATGATTCGCCTGTTCATCATACCGCAGCAGAACTGTCTCTGTAACAGACCAGGAACATAGAATATTTTCTGACAATGCAGCACTCTTCCTCTGAAAAGTCCATAGTATGGGAGGACCTGTGCAACTTACTTTCTGAAGCACTTACGTAGCATTTTTGTAATATAATTACCTCACCATTGCCTGATTTAATTTCACTACAGTTCCTTCTCGCTATTTCGCTTTTGTTGAGACTGATCTTGCAATCTCCTTTCAAGGCACTATCCATTACGTGCAACCACTTTTGTCACTCCTTTCTCATCTCTGACACAACTACAATGTCGTCGGTATACCTCAAACTTATTGTTTCTGCTCCCTGTATTTTAATTCTCTTTCGGATGTCTCCTTTTAAAATGTATAGATTAACCTCGGCGAAAAGTTACAACCTTCTCTCACTCCGTTTCTCAGATATTGCTTCCCACTGAAACCAATTTGATTGTAGTATGGTTTCTGTACAAGCTGTAATTTGACTTTCGCTCCATGCATTAACGGAATAATAACGAGAAACGGAAGCTGAGTTTCACAAAATCACAATCTTCCTGCACGATCCAACTCGAGTTATTCTTTCAACTCTGTCTGGGACGCTCGCGAAATACTGAAATCGTTGGTCACTTGCAGCTGATTAGGTAATTAGCTTGTAAGGATGAACAAGCATCCACCAAAATAATCGTTTTAAATAATGTAAAGAAAAAGGAGGCCTCCAAAATCAATATGTATTGGCGAAGACTTGAGTTTCGTACTAACAGCGTAGAAGTGACACATCCGCAGCCGTCGTTCATCCCTGTCTTCTATGGCGCCACAGATGTCGCGGGGCCGCTTTTAGACAGCACCATTTTGCCATGCACTGTATACGCTGACCACAGTGGCAAGAGAACAGGTTACAAACGTAGTTACTTCGGAAATGCTTCCACTCTTGGCCCAAAAGCCAATGTTCAGGTCCAACCGCGAAGAGCATAGAGCATCTACGAATATACACTCCTGGAAATTGAAATACGAACACCGTGAATTCATTGTCCCAGGAAGGGGAAACTTTATTGACACCTTCCTGGGGTCAGATACATCACATGATCACACTGACAGAACCACAGGCACATAGACACAGGCAACAGAGCATGCGCAATGTCGGCACAAGTACAGTGTATATCCACATTTCGCAGCAATGCAGGCTGCTATTCGCCCATGGAGACGATCGTAGAGATGCTGTATGTAGTCCTGTGGAACGGCTTGCCATGCCATTTCCACCTGGCCCCTCAGTTGGACCAGCGTTCGTGCTGGACGTGCAGACCGCGTGAGACGACGCTTCATCCAGTCCCAAACATGCTCAATGGAGGACAGATCCGGAGATCTTGCTGGCCAGGGTAGTTGACTTACACCTTCTAGAGCACGATGGGTGGCACGGGATACATGCGGACGTGCATTGTCCTGTTGGAACAGCAATTTCCCTTGCCGGTCTAGAAAAGGTAGAATGATGGGTTCGATGACGGTTTGGATGTACCGTGCACTATTCAGTGTCCCCTCGACGATCACCAGTGGTGTACGGCCACACCATGATGCCGGGTGTTGGCCCTGTGTGCCTCGGTCGTATGCAGTCCTGATTGTGGCGCTCACCTGCACGGCGCCAAACACGCATACGACCATCATTGGCACCAAGGCGGAAGCGACTCTCATCGCTGAAGACGACACGTCTCCATTCGTCCCTCCATTCACGCCTGTCGCGACACCACTGGAGGCGGGCTGCACAATGTTGGGGCGTGAGCGGAAGACGGCCTAACGGTGTGCGGGACCGTAGCCCAGCTTCATGGAGACGGTTGCGAATGGTCCTCGCCGATACCCCAGGAGCAACAGTGTCCCTAATTTGCTGGGAAGTGGCGGTGCGGTCCGCTACGGCACTGCGTAGGGTCCTACGGTCATGGCGTGCATCCGTGCGTCGCTGCGGTCCGGTCCCAGGTCGACGGGCACGTGCACCTTCCGCCGACCACTGGCGACAACATAGATGTACTGTGGAGACCTCACGCCCCACGTGTTGAGCAATTCTGCAGTACGTCCACCCGGCCTCCCGCATGCCCACTATACGCCCTCGCTCAAAGTCCGTCAACTGCACATACGGTTCACGTCCACGCTGTCGCGGCATGCTACCAGTGTTAAAGACTGCGATGGAGCTCCGTATGCCACGACAAACTGGCTGACACTGACGGCGGCGGTGCACAAATGCTGCGCAGCTAGCGCCATTCGACGGCCAACACCGCGGTTCCTGGTGTGTCCGCTGTGCCGTGCGTGTGATCATTGCTTGTACAGCCCTCTCGCAGTGTCCGGAGCAAGTATGGTGGGTCTGACACACCGGTGTCAATGTGTTCTTTTTTCCATTTCCAGGAGTGTATATAAGACCCTAAAACATAATGAATGCATGATACTATGTTTCACTCGAAATATATCTCTAACGTCGATCAGTTGTAGAATTTTGGAACACGTATTATGTTCGAGTATAATGTCTTTTCTGGAGACTTGAAATCTACTCTGTAGGAATCAGCATGGGTTTCGAAAAAGACGATCGTGTGAAACCCAGCTCGCGCTATTCGTCCACGAGACTCAGAGGGCCTTAGACACGGGTTCACAGGTAGATGCCGTGTTTCTTGACTTCCGCAAGGCGTTTGACACAGTTCCCCACAGTCGTTTAATGAACAAAGTAAGAGCATACGGACTATCAGATCAATTGTGTGATTGGATTGAGGAGTTCCTAGATAACAGAACGCAGCACGTCATTCTCAATGGAGAGAAGTCTTCCGAAGTAAGAGTGATTTCAGGTGTACCGCAGGGGAGTGTCATAGGACCGTTGCTATTCACAATATACATAAATGACCTGGTGGATGACATCGGAAGTTCACTGAGGCTTTTTGCAGATGATGCTGTGGTGTATCGAAAGGTTGTAACAATGGAAAATTGTACTGAAATGCAGGAGGATCTGCAGCGAATTGACGCATGGTGCACGGAATGGCAATTGAATCTCAATGTAGCGAAGTGTAATGTGATGCGAATACATAGAAAGATAGGTCCCTTATCATTTAGCTACAAAATAGCAGGTCAGCAACTGGAAGCAGTTAATTCCATAAATTATCTGGGAGTACGCATTAGGAGTGATTTAAAATGGAATGATCATATGAAGTTGATCGTCGGTAAAGCAGATGCCAGACTGAGATTCATTGGAAGAATCCTAAGGAAATGCAATCCGACAACAAAGGAAGTAGGTTACAGTACGCTTGTTCGCCCAATGCTTGAATACTGCTCAGCAGTGTGGGATCCGCACCAGGTAGGGTTGATAGAAGAGATAGAGAAGATCCAACGGAGAGCAGCGCGCTTCGTTACAGGATCATTTAGTAATTGCGAAAGCGTTACGGAGATGATAGATAAACTCCAGTGGAAGACTCTGCAGGAGAGACGCTCAGTAGCTCGGTACGGGCTTTTGTTAAAGTTTCGAGAACATACCTTCACCGAAGAGTCAAGCAGTATATTGCTCCCTCCTACGTATATCTCGCGAAGAGACCATGAGGATAAAATCAGAGAGATTAGAGCCCACACAGAAGCATACCGACAATCCTTCTTTCCACGTACAATACGAGACTGGAATAGAAGGGAGAACTGATAGAGGTACTCAGGGTACCCTCCGCCACACACCGTCAGGTGGCTTGCGGAGTACGGATGTAGATGTAGATGTAGATAAAAAGTTTCACACGCAAAAAGTAAATGAAGTATTAATGTAGTCACTCCCTAGCTCCGTTTCTTCATTAGGATAACGACTGCACTTTTTTCCGCGTCGCGCCAAACGTACTTTATCTACCCTCTACTGCTGTCTTGTGATTATTGTAGGTTGATGTCGAACGCAGGCAATCCTCACATTAATTTAACTGGACCCGTTGGAACCTGTTGGTAAAAGCAAGCACATTTAGGCGTAGGTAGTCACTTTTCGCGTGTGAAATTTTTTTATTTCGAGTGGAAACCGAGAAGTTTTCTGAGTTCTCACTATCGTACAGGACAGCACATGGCCTACCATCAATACTATGTAGTTTAGCGACCATTTCAGCTGGAGAGATCTAGGGCCCAAGATCAGATTACATTAGATTGGATTCAGTTTTCGTTCCATAGATTCAAAAACTGAGATGATTCTCGTGGGTGTGGAACATGTCAGAAAATATAACACGAAAAACATAAAACGTCTGATTATAATACTTACTACCCTGATCATTTGTCACGAGACTGTCAAAATAGATGAACACATTTCCGTAAACTCGAACTGCTAATATGTACATAACTAATGCAGTGTCAGAATGAAACTCAGTTCTGCACTTTTGATAAATTTATCATCCACAAAATATCTAATTTTGACTGTAGTTACCAAGTGCTGTCAAAACTCAAATCTAAAAGAAGCATTTACTTAACCTTGTCCAACTGTCCCTTATCCATCTATAGAGTACAAGGAGTTGCCTATCAAAAAGTCTTTCAATCTCTTTATCTGAAACCAAGTTTTTAATGATTGTTGCTAAATTATTGAAAATATGAGTTCTTGAATATTAGACACCCTTTTGGACTAAGGTAAGTGATTTTAGGTCTTAATGTAGATTGTTCCTAGTCCCAGTATTGATACTATGTATTCAGCTATTGATTGGAAATAGAGAGGTATTACTTGCAACAAATGTCGCTAAGGAACAAATATACTCAGGAGCAATGATCAGAATACAAATCTCTTGAACAAGTCTTTACATGATGTTCTTGAAATGCACCACAAATAATTCTTATTGCACGCATCTGCACGCTAAAAGCTTTTGCTCGGTTTGATGAGTTACCCAGAACATGACCCCGTATGACATGATGAAATGAAAGTAAACAAAGTATTGAAGTTTTTTTTATGTTTATATATCCTACATCAGACATCATTCTAACTGCAGGTAAAGATTCGTTTAGAGGCTTCAGCAATTTTGTGGTACACCGTCTGCAATTGAATTTATTGTAGAGTTGTAATCCCAGAAATTTGGCATTGTCAACGTCTTCGATCTACATGTCTTTGTATGTTATATCCATGCTGTAAGGAAATCCTTTACAGGTTCTAAATGCATGTAGTGGGTCTTTCCAAGGTTTAATGACAGTGAATTAGCTTTAAACCCTTCATTAATGTAAGTGAAAATTTGATTAGCAGCTATTTCTAAATCTGTACTTGACTTGCTACTTATTGAAATGTTTGTATCGTCTGCAAAAAAAAAAAAAAAAAAAAGGTTGCATCTGGCATTGTACCAGAAAGAGAGGCCGTTAATATACCCAAGAAAAAGCAATGGAACCAAGATGGAACCTTCAGGAATACTACATGTGATTAATTTCCAATCAGATGAAGATTGACGGGTTACTGCACTAGTATTTCGGTACGACACCCTTTGTTTACTGTTAGGTATGACTTAAACCATTTCGCAGCATTGCCGGTGACACCATAATATTCTAATTTACTTGGGTGAATTCTATGATTCTTACAGTCAAAGGCTTTTGACCGATGACAAAATATACCATTAGCATCTAATTTATTATTAATGAATTAATTACATACCTACTATAAGTGTAAACAGCTTTCTCTACGTCAGAACCCTTAAGAAACCCAAACTGTGACTTGGACAGTATATTATTTGCAGTCAAATGCTTAAGGAGACGCTTGAACAAGAGCATTCCAAATATGAGGGTTGGAACTTAAATAGTGGCAGCTATTGATTCAGAACTGTTACAAAAGGGTTAAAGGTTTGCACCTGTTACTGTCCTTCAACGTAGTCACCAGCGTCGTGTAGAACACGTTTCCAGCGATGTGGAAGGCGTATTATACCGTCGGCATAGTCGATTCTGTTGGTGGTGCGAATAGAGCGGTCTACTGCCTGTCGAATCTCTGGAACAGTTCTGAAGCGAATGCCAAGAAGTGGTTCCTTCATCTTCGGAATCAAATCAAAGTCACAAGGACTTACGTCCGGGCAGTATGGTGGATGGTACAGAACTTCCCAGTCACATCGACCGAACTGAGCAGCCACAGCTTGCGCTCTATGCGCCCGCGCGTTGTCGTCCAAAATGATGGGTGAGTTGTGCAGGAAGTGTCGCCGCTTCTTTCGCAAATCTGGTCGCAGGTGATGCTCCGAAAACGAACAGTAACACGACTTAAGTCCTTGTGACATTGGTTTGTTTCCGAAGACGAAAGAACCACTTCGTGGCATTCGCTTCAGAAGTGTTCGAGAGATTCGACAGGCAGTAGAGCGCTCCATTCGCACCATCAACAGAACAGGCTCTGCTAGCGGTATACTAAGCCTTCCACATCTCTGGCTACGGGTTCTACACAACGATGGTGACTACTTTGAAGAACAGTAACAGGTGAAAAAAAGTAACTCTTCTGTATCGATTGTGAATAAGCAGTTGCCACCATTTAAGTTCGAACCCTCGTATTTTTTTTTTTTTAAGAAGCCAGCAAAAGTTTAATTGATCGATAGTTTGATGGTATCTTTTTATCTCCTTAATTGTAAAAAGGCTTAAATTCAGAATATTTTACCCAGTCAGGAAATGTTCCGCATTTAAGAGACTGATTACACAAACAACTTATGACGCATGAGCAGTCTTTAACTTCATTGATGTTATCATGCCCACTAGAACACTTAGATTTTAATGCTTTATGATGCATGCTACTTCTTTGGGAGACATTTCACTGAAGTTATTTTGAAACACTGGTCTCAGAAACTGCATTTCACTGTTCATCGAACCTGATAAACCCAAGCTGTCAGTAACAGAAACAAAATGCTTTTTAAGAAGTTTGTTACATGCATTTGTTTCCAATGTCTGAATTATTTTTAGAGCTATCTGTTTCTCTTCTACATCTACATCTACACCCATACTCCGCAAGCCACGTGACGGTGTGTGGCGGGGGTACCCTCAGTCCCTCTATCGGTTCTCCCCTCTATTCCAGTCTCGTATTATTCGTGGAAAGAAGGATTGTCGGTATGCTTCTGTGCGGGCTCTAATCTCTCTGATTTCATCGTAATGGTCTCTTCGCGAGATATACATAGGAGGGAGCAATATACTGCTTGACTCTTTGGTGAAGGCATGTTCTCGAAACTTTAACAAAAGCCCGTACCGAGCTACTGAGCGTCTCTCGTGCAGAGTCTTCCACTGGAGTTTATCTATCATCTCCGTAACGCTTTCGCGATTACTAAATGACCCTGTAACGAAGCGCGCTGCTCCTTAGGATTCTTCCAATGAATCTCAGTCTGGCATCTGCTTTACCGACGATCAACTTAATATGATCATTCCGTTTTAAATCACTACGAATGCGTACTCCCAGATAATTTATGGAATTATCTGCTTCCAATTGCTGACCGTCTATTTTGTAGCTAAATGATAAGGAATCTATCTTTCTATGTATTTGCAGCACATTACACTTGTCTACATTGAGATTAAATTGCCATTCCCTGCACCATGAGTAAATTCGCTGCAGATCCTCCTGCATTTCAGTAAAATTTTTCATTGTTGCAACCTCTCGATACACCACAGCATCATCTGCAAAAAGCCGATGTCATCCACCAGGTCATTTATGTATATTGTGAATAGCAACGGTCCTATGACACTCCCTGCGGCACACCTGAAATCACTCTTACTTCGGAAGACTTCTCTCCATTGAGAATGATATGCTGCGTTCTGTTATCTAGGAACTCCTCAATCCAATCACACAATTGGTCTGACAGTCCGTATGCTCTTACTTTGTTCATTAAACGACTATGGGGAACTGTGTCAAACGCCTCGCGGAAGTCAAGAAACACGACATCTATCTGTGAACCCGTGTCTATGGCCCTCTGAGTCTCGTGGACGAATAGCGCGAGCTGGGTTTAACTCGACCGTCTCTTTCGAAACCCATGCTAATTCCTACAGAGTAGATTTCAAGTCTCCAGAAAAGTCATTATACTCGAACATAATACGCGTTCCAAAATTCTACAACTGATCGACGTTAGAGATATAGGTCTATAGTTCAGCACATCTGTTCGACGTCCCTTCTTGAAAACGGGGTTGACCTGTGCCTTTTTCCAATCCTTTGGAACGCTTCGCTCTTCTAGAGACCTACGGTACACCGCTGCAAGAAGTGGGGCAAGTTCCTTCGCGTACTCTGTGTAAAATCGAACTGGTATCCCATTAGGTCCAGCGGCCTTTCCTCTTTTGAGCGATTTTAATTGTTTCTCTATCCCTCTGTCGTCTATTTCTATATCTACCATTTTGTCATCTGTGCGACAATCTAGAGAAGGAACTACAGTGCAGTCTTCCTCTGTGAAACAGCTTTGGAAGAAGACATTTAGTATTTCGGCCTTTAGTCTGTCATCCTCTGTTTCAGTACCATTTTGGTCACAGTGTGTCTGGACATTTTGTTTTGATCCACCTACAGCTTTGACATGGGACCAAAATTTCTTAAGATTTTCTGCCAAGCCAGTACATAGAACTTTACTTTGGAATTCATTGAACGCCTCTCGCATAGCCCTCCTCATACTACATTTCGCTTCGAGTAATTTTTGTTTGTCTGCAAGGCTTTGGCTATGTTTATGTTTGCTGTGAAGTACCCTTTGCTGCCGTAGCAGTTTTCTAACTCGTTTGTTGTACCACGGTGGCTCTTTTCCATCTCTTACTATCTTGCTTGGCACATACTCATCTAACGCATATTGTACGATGGTTTTGAACTTTGTCCACTGATTCTCAACACTATCTGTACTTGAGACAAAACTTTTGTGTTGAGCCATCAAGTACTCTGAAATTTGCTTTTTGTCACTTTTGCTAAACAGAAAAATCTTCCTATCTTTTTTAATATTTCTATTTACGACTGAAATCATCGATGCAGTAACCGCTTTATGATCGCTGATTCCCTGTTCTGCGTTAACTGTTTCAAATAGTTCGGGTCTGTTTGTCAGCAGAAGGTCTGTTATCGCCACGAGTCGTTTCTCTGTTTAACTGCTCAAGGTAGTTTTCAGATAAAGCACTTAAAAAAAGTTCACTGGATTCCTTTTCCCTGTCGCCTGTTATAAACGTTTGAGTCTCCCAGTCTATATTCGGCAAATTAAAATCTCCACCCAGAACTATAACATGGTGGGGAAATCTACTCGAAATATTTTCCAAATTATTCTTCAGGTGCTCAGTCACAACAGCTGCAGAGCCCGGGGGCCTATAGAGACATCCAATTACCATGTCTGAGCCTGCTTTAACCGTGACCTTCACCCAAATCATTTCACAATTCGGATCTCCGTCAATTTCCTTCGATACTATTGCACTTCTTATCGCTATGAACACGCCTCCCCCTTCACTGTCCAGCCTGTTTCTGCGGTATACATTCCAATCTGAGTTTAGGATTTCATTGCTGTTTACGTCTGGTTTCAGCCAACTTTCTGTCCCTAGTACTATATGGGCGTTGTGACCGTTTATTAATGAGAGCAGTTCTGGGACCTTTTGGTCCCACCTGTCCCTGTCGTCACTATATCCCACACAGTTCTTATTTTATTTCCTGATGTAATTGTCTTCTTCTCATAACAAAGCTGCTTTGAGTTCTGGATTCTGTGTAAAACATTACAACACTAATGTCAGAGTTATTCCTAAATAGCAGATATAGTCTCCTTTCAGTACTACGTGGTATCATTATTCCTTATATAATCCTTGGTTTATTTTTTGACTTCTGTTTGGTTTGAGCTTCCTTGAGGAGAAAACAGTTTTCAAAAGACGGAGTAACTTCATTAACTAATGCTTTGTATATTCCATTTGAGTCAGAACTATTGTACACATCTATCCGGTTTATGTCTTTGAGCAATCTCCTAAAATTCTCAACGGACTGATTTATTACCCTACTGTACACAGATTTAATAGATTTTTTATCCTGACAAGTTTCAGCATTTAACACAAATTCTGCATATCGTGGTCAAACAGCCTATTAGCCCATTTACTACAAGTATTTTGATATGACTTTTTCCCTACATTTGCGTACAAACATATTATCACTAGCAGTCTCAGAGTACTTAAAATATTTTAGTTCACAGTTGGAATTAAATTGAATAACAGTTTTACTGATTGAAAGAACTGTACACCGACAGAGCTTTTCAGTGAATGCACATTAAAATCACCAGGAATCACTGTTCCCTTGTTTTTTGACGTGAGATGGGAAACAGAGCTTCCAGATTTTTTATGAAGAGGTTGAAGTTACGTGAACTTGCTCTGTATGTACTTAATATTACAAAGGACTTACTATGAAATTTTACTTCTGTTGCACAGGCTTCTAAGTGCTGCTCTGAGCAAAATTTATGAATACCAATATTCATGAAATCACAACAGCTTCTGACAAATGCGGAAACTGTACCTTTCTCCACGTTTTCTCTACAGAAGTAGGAAGCTAACTTGAATTCCGTAACATTTAACATATATATACCCGTTCATATGTTCAGAGCGGCAGATTATATCAACTGGTTTGCTCAACTCTAATTCTTCAACAGAAATAAGCAGTACTCTTCAGACTTAGAATATTCCGATGCAATAAGGGTAACTGATTTTGTGCTCTGACTGAATTACAACTGGATGAACATAATTTTTCTGTCAATTTTTGAATACCTCTAGTTTCATCAGAGTGTTTCTGCATGAATTGTGTATATTTAAATTTGCTTTCTGGCTGCCAGTTTAATCAACGTGAATGTCATTTTGAGCCTCCCTCTGAACATCTTTTGTTTGTGCCCAACTGTCTAATGAGTTCCATCATTTGATATCAACGAATCCTACGATTTTTACTGTTAACCCAAGTCACAGCTGTTCCCTCTTGGATTTCGCTATTGAACTAGTAGTACAAAGCATCTGCATGACCTGCTTGGCTATAAACCCATGCTCATAGATATCAGAAACGCTCTGTATAAAGAGTGTTTATAATGCTGATCGTTATAAAAACTGACTTTATTCTCCTCCACCCTCTATCGCCGCCTCCACTCTTGTATAAGAATGGGTCTATAGCAGCTACTTCTGATCAATGAGAAGTGTTGATAATGTTCTGTTCAGTATTAATCTTTGTCAACAAATAGCAAGATCCATGAACGCTAGATGGTAAATCAACATTATTTCGAATCCCATTCCTTTTGTGGAGCACACGTTCATAATCTAATCAGATTCCATTATGACCCTAAAAGTATAGCCAATGAATAATTTATAAAGGGATGTGGGAAAATTAGGGAGAAACTGCAAACCTCAAACGAAGTGCGAGACCAATATGTGCATCCATTACTCTTATGTTGGACGATATTTGATCGGCAATATTTGGCTGGCAATGGGAGTGGCAGTGACGGTGTAAAGTTACTTGCCGCCAGATTGCGTGCCAGTGATCTGTGTTAAGCCCCAAACTACTTCGCAGTGCAGCTGAAGAGAGGATATGTGATACAGTAGACGGCGATTCTTCCAGCATATCAGTTCTTCAAGTATGAGAGTTTGCATTGTGTTGCTTGTGACGTGAGTCGCGTGCCCTCTCCCTTCTTCCCTCTCTACCAACAATGTAAAACAAGCAACTAATCATCACGGTCAGCCTCATAAAAACGGTCACAGTTAATACATACGAAAGCACTGATAAGTCATCAACCAGAAAAATTTGCTTTAAGAAATAAGAAAACGGAAACAAATTACTGGATTAAATGTGCTTTCTCACATCATCGGTATGTTCTTAGTGGGAAAACGTCTACCATTACGAGGATAAACCTGAAGAGTCTGGAGGCTTTTGAAACACAGGCACAGTACAGAATTAAAGAGAAAGTATGTGATAGATGATGATCAGTTTGTCTTTGAGAAATGTAAAGCCCCCAGACAGGCAGTTTTAACGGTGAAGTGATAACGGAAGCAAGACTGAAGAAAAATCCAAACACGTTCACAGGATTTGTGGAACTGTAAAAAGCATTCGACTGTGTAAAATGGTGCAAGATGTTCGAAGCTTCGAGAAAAATAGGTGTAAGCAGTAGGCAATGTCGGATAATAAACGATGTGTACAAGAACCAAGAGGGAACCATAAGTCTGGAAGATCAAACGCAAAGTGCTCGGATTAAAAATAGTGTAAGACAGGGAATTAGTCCTTCGTCCCTATTGTTCAAACCATACGCCGAAGTACCAATCACGGAAAATGACGGAAAGGTTCAAGAGTGGAATGAAAGTTCGGGGTGGAAGGATATTATTGATAAGATTGGCTGATGCCATTGCTACTCTCAGTGATAGTGAAGGAGAGATACAGGATCTGGAAATACCACCACAGAAGAGAATCGAAGAATTTGAGGTGTGATGCTAACGAAGAATGTTGAAAATTTGGTAGACTGATACGGTAAGGAATGAAAAGGTTCTCCGCAGAACTGGCTAGGAAAGTAGTGTGTGGAAAACACTGACATGAAGGAGGGGAGGATCGTAGGACAATTCTTACGTTATCAGGGACTAGAGGGAGCTGTAGAGGGAAAAAACTGTACAGGAAAGGAGTGATAGGATTATATACAACAAGTAATTGAGGACGTAGGTTAGAAGTGCTACACTGAGGTGAAACAGTTGGCAGAGAACTCAAAAATAAATGATCAGAAAGCGTGACAAACTATAAGTGGCAAGTAGGGTGGGAAAATGCAGTAAATTTCAGAACACATACACTGAGGAAGGATGAAATGACTGAAGACATTAGGAAGCACAAACAGAGACGGGAAGGAACACAGATCCTGGACAATTCAGTCAACGCACGCGATTATAAGCACCTAAAGAAGGAAGTGGTTCAATAGAAAAAGTTAATACTGCAAAGACATGTGCGCAGAAGAGAAAACTGACGATGGTGAAAGAAGTTTTATAGTTCTTCAGTAGTACTCTATAACTGAACAAGAGAAATGATCCTTGCTCGAATATTTCCATAACAGGAAGAGTGGATAACTGTTTCCTGTCCGAAGTCAGAACTGATCGTGCTAATGGTCATTGCGGCTGATAAATGTTCACTTACTAACTTATTCTGAAGCGTTTAGAAAACAGTTAGCACAAAGACTATTTCTGGGAATTGCATACTTCGTGTGCGTATGTGCGCGCCTACTTGTGTGTGTGTGTGTGTGTGTGTGTGTGTGTGTGTGTGTGTGTGTGTGTGACTTACTATGAAATACGCTTCTGTATCCAAGGGAGTACGATACCTTTTTAATTCACGTTAGTGACAAGTTATTATAAACGCGTTACTTACTGCATGACAAAGCTGGATCAGAGGCGTAGCATATACTACGTTTCATGATTCGATGGCACGGTGGACTGTGCAGAATTCCAACGGGCAGCCCATCGTGTTAGTTAAATAGTTAACACTGGCACAGAACGCAGAGCAAACTTGCGAGTGCGTCATATGCAAAGCGTGAAATATTGAAGTTCCGGTTAATTCTGTGGCAGTGGCCACATACCTCCCCACCCTCTTCGGTCCACCAATTCCCCTCTCCCCCATCCACTCCAACGCTCTTTCACTCCAAATTACAGATGTCGACCGGCTCTGTAAATTATGCATAAATAAATGAGTCACAATTTTCCTTTAATATTTCATGCGTGCAAATGAAATGGGTTCCCCAATAACGTGCACGGCAGCTTCAATTGTCGGAGACGATGACTGGGAAAACAATAACGCAGTGAACGCCAAAAAATGACTGTGATCTACGCCGCAAATGTTACTGTCATTTTGTCATTTGGGGGTAAAATTAACTGCTTGAATACAAACTGAATAACGGCTTTTGGAGGTAATTGTGTTTCCCTCGATAAATACAATAGTCCTGCACTGAAAAATAATTTGGGCCAAAAGCGGATGACCGTATTTTGACAGAGGTCGAGAGTAAATTTAATTTGTTCCCATATCTACTCGGACTCGGGCGCTATTTGGTTGGCTCATATTAGAATATTTTCAGCGAAATGTTTGTCAGATAGCGAGCGCACCAGAAAGTTACCGTGTAGAAGTAACTGCTCTATATTTCATTACATACATGTACGGTTCAAAATGGATACCCCACAATAAGGTGTACAGCAGCCTTAATTTCATCAGTATTCGGTTATGGTTATGGAAATGCTCTGATTTGTAATTCTTGTCTATCCATAATGCATTTCCACTCTCGTCTTCCCGTGTTTCCTGTCTTTTCCAAATACGCCACTTTCTCTTGTGATTTTGGCAGAGGGAATTAGCTACGACCAGTTGAAACGTATGGCAGGACTCTAGAAGCGTCTCTTCCCTCTCATTCTCTTACCGCAAGCCATACCCTCCACCAAACGTATCTTCCGTAGCTTCCACTGTAATTGAGTTTCAGTCTGTTGTGAGTATCACATTATTATCCTCATTCAAATACTTTATCTATTCATTTATTTCCTAATACTTGATCTCTGTTTGCTCAACATCATCTTGTGAGTTGCATATTTGAACCAGCACACTGGTGGTTAGTTTTGGTTTACTTTCAATCACTGCATTGCTGATAGAAGCTCCACCTGTTGGTATCATTCTGATAATAATGATGCCAACACTTTTTACAGAATCAGTGCTGTTGTTGTTCATTACTTATCTGTCTTCTTACATTTCAATAATGACTAGCAAGCATAGCATAGATTGTTTCTGTCTTCACCACATTCAGCGTTACTAGAATATACACTTTCTTTTCGTTGCTTAATCCTGTAAAGCATGTACAAAAGGGAAACACTGGAATCCACTCGCAGTAGTGATAACTTGTGTGCACCGTTTCCGCCATTGGATAGCACTCGTCGTTACATTTTGGCGTCCGAGGTGTAATTTCTCGGCTCAGTGCCATGCTAAATCAAAAGCTTGCTTAGCCTGATGTCGCCTACGGAGCAACATGCAACGGCATAGTTGAAGATACTCCATTTTTTGTGTTTCTCCACAGTCGCACTTATTGTCATCTGGTTCCAATAAGCTGCATTTTATCAGGTGGTTTTCACAGAGGCTACAGCAGTTTAGATACGATTTAGCAATTTTCATGACTTTTAGTTTAATTCAGCACCACTTGGTGGATATTCTAGAACACGGGCCTAGCGGGAGCACTATAGGACTTAACATCTGAGGTCATCAGTCCCCTAGAACTTAGAACTACTTAAACCTAACAAACCTAAGGACATCACACACATCCATGCCCAAGGCAGGATTCGAACCTGCGACCGTAGCAGTCGCGCGGTTCTAGACTGAAGCTCCCAGAACCGCTCGGCCACACCGGCCGGCTTCAGTAGATGCATGTCTACCATTTCAGCATACATAAATAGCTCCATGCTTTCTGCTGTTGTCACAAGGCTGTGACGATTGCGATTGAATCGATGTGTTTGCAAATAAGTCACCATAGTTGACACAAGGCAGTGACGCTTACGTATGGATCGGTGTGTTTCAAACCAGACCTCAGAGCCAGTCATCTGTACAGAAGGCAGCACTGAAAGTGAGAACACATACCTCGTCAGCAACGCCGACAAACAGCTTACGTCAGCAGCGCTGACGAAACGTTCCCAACCATTACAAGTCGACTTATAGAGAACATACCTTGTTCCTTATCGAAATATATTTGTTCTCTACCGCCTGCATTAATTTTATCAAATAGTTCCCGAATACCCTGAATAGCACACACTCTCAATGTCACTATTAAGATTTGGGTTGTCCTTCGCACTGATTGTCTTCAAGGGAACGAAGTCCGGATTGAAGAGGTTGCCCGTTACAGTCACGAAATTCGATTGAATTTCCGTTGGCGATAATTACAAAACAGAACCAATTTTATTACTGCGTATTCCTATACATCCATTTCGACGAAACATACAAAGTAGTGCAATCAGGTCAGGAAATTTTCTCTCAAATTTTTTATCGTTTATTTTGGCTGTTTCAGTTACACATTTAATATAAGCTCTAAGACAAAGGGAGACACACCAAGAAGGAGCTATACAAAATGGTCACAAAGTGGTATTCATACGGGTAGCAACAGAAAATTCAAAACTGTAAACTTTGTCGGATGATGAATGAATGTGTGACGCTGCAGCACAGTTTCACCGAGCAGCTGGCATGGATACTAAACAGGAGACATATCGATACCAGGGCATAGTGTCTTCACGAATTTCTTTCCGTCACGCGGGGTAGCAGTTCGGTCTAAAACGCACCTTGTCACGGTCCGTGCGGCTCCCCCCGTCGAAAGTTCGAGTTCTCCATCGGGCATGGGTGTGTGTTTTGTCCTTAGCGTAAGTTAAAGTTATATTAAGTAGTGTGTAAGCGGACCGATGACCTCAGCAGTATAGTTTCGATAGGATCTCGCCACATAAAAAAAATTCTTTCTGGGTATTTAGCTGGACAGTAACTTTACTTCGCAGACAGCCACGTGAGCAGTATACGCAGATTTCAGCATTTGAGAGGACGTGTAGCTGGGCTCAAAGAAGTCGGATGGAGTAATTAGCGCATCGCTCGACATTCGTTTTGGAATCTCAATGAATGAAGTAGAAATGTCTTCACTGATGTGTCCAGCTTCGGACTGAGTCCCGATCACCAGCAGAGATGAGTCTGCAGATACCCCGGACAGTAATGGGATAGCAACATGAGTGTCGCCCGCCATACGACCTGACATCCATTTTTTTCATAGCAGAACCCCTTTGGTTATAATCCGCAGCATCCTTACAGCACAGCGGTAAGTCGATAATATTATACAAACCGTACTGTTGTTCTTTATGGCAAGCGATTATGGGCTTACATTTCAACAAGACAGTCCCCGCCTGCACCCTGCGAGAGTTTCTGCTGCTTGTGTTGGCGCTTTCCAAACCCTATATTGACCATCAAGATCTCCGGATCTCTCCCCAATTGAGAACGCTAGGAGTATTATGGGCAGAGCCCTTCAAACATCTCGGGTTTTCACGATCCGACGCATTAATTGAAGAGAATTTGGCACCGTACCCCTAATAACGGATAATGGCCAGCGGTTGACGCAAGTGTCATCAAGTCTCTCAGTTTCCGAAGCTGTTTCCCTTGAATAAATCATCCTTTTTTTCTGAAATTGTAATTGTTTGTATGTACATGTACTTCACACCCATCGACTTCTGTCTCAATCGAACAATTCCTTCGTGCTGTTTGTTCGTTGTTACTTCTTGTTCTTCTTCTTCTTAGGGAGTACAGTGTGATTAGTTTGTTCACCTTCTGAACTGCGTACTTCCGTAAGCAACCGGTCATTTCTGTGATAGTACACACTGGAATACTATATGAACAGGACGCGTTACTTACGCAATTTCATAGATCTGAAGATCGTCAGTTCCGGCTTTACTCGGGCAGTCGCCTTAATCGCTTTGGCTACCAGGGCACCACTCACGGCCATCACCAAGCTTCCATATGACCTCGCCCCTGCATCACAACCTGTGCTCGTCCACTCATTACGCACATTCCCATACAGAGGAGGACGTTTTAATTTAGAGTTACTGCTAGTATCGGCGGATAAATACGACACTGCATCGTTCTTCTTAACAACACAGGCACTGCAGTATCGTGACATTATTATCGCTAGTGCTGAAAAAACCGTCTCAGGTTCCATAAATGTCTTCAGTAGCTCAAGAACAACGCATTTTGCCCTAATACGGCATCTTCAGATATCAGCTTCTTCTCTTTTGTCTACTAAAGACGTTCGACTGTATAAAGTGACAGTTAACTTCATCAAGAGTACTGGTTACAATCTGTAGGTTTTCATGGTGTACATAAATTATAAATATGTCTTGCTGATGAAGATATTTCAGAAGTGGTGTGAATTGTAAGCCAAGACACTTTTAATTGTTTTCCAATTCAATTCAATTCAATTTTTAAAACATTAAGTAAAAAACTGTAACAGTTAAGCTTTTTATTCTTGTAAATATGCGTTTCTGTATTTGTTTATTCAATTACGTATACATTTTCACTATGTGTTGCCGATGGCTAAATTGAGTACACACTGAAAGGCCAAATAAAAAAATAAAAAAATAAAAAATAAAAGATTATCTCCCACAGGGCAGTAACACGTTCTAACAGGCAACCTCATGGAGGTGGAGACAGGCATAGCGTCGCGTAACAAGACCAATTGTATACTCTGGCATACACTAGAACGGCATCTATTCGTATTCACATGGTACTTACATATGATTTAGACGGCACATAATTTTTGATTTTTTAATATAACCTGGTGATGCCCTACGCGAGCGAAACGCGCCCTTCTTGCGTTAATAAAGAAAGTTACGCAAACGACGACGTTTCTTAAGTATTTACAATTCTGATGTGTAGTTACTGTTTGGACAGGACAGGTTGCGTACACCCAGAGACGTGCAAATGATCAACTTTGATCTAAACTAGCACATTGTGAGATAAATTTTCAATCTAGATGGCAAAAATGACCGATAAAAAGTTTTCTTAAATATCAAATGATTCAAATGGGTCTAAGTACTATGGGATTTAACATCTGAGGCCATCAGTCCCCTAGACTTAAACTACCTAAACCTAACTAACTTAAGGACATCACACACATCCATGCCCGAGGCAGGATTCGAAGCTGCGATTGTAGCAGCAGCGCGGTTCCGTACTGAAGCGCCTGGAACCACTCGTCAACAGCGGCTGGCTTCTTAAATTGCAACACAATTTCTTGCGTCCTATCTACCTGTATGCTAAGAAAATTTCATTCATTTCGTAGTCATCTCTATTGCCCCAAGAGAATTTTTCATAACATCGGGACTGGTTTCGGAAATGCTGGAGATGTGAAAACAACGCAGTTTAATTGCCTTTAATCTCGCGTCTGAAATGCCTTGTTTGTATTAAACAAGGCTTTCTTCTGGATCATGATTATGACGTAAAATGTAAATCGCTGGGCACTGTGCCCACGCAGATGGCTCCATAAACTGTGAGGCGCTCAGCCAGCCTCCTTGCTGGCGTCCCGGGACGCGGGCGCCAGCAGTGGCGCCGGATTATCGTCTCGGGAAGGGAAGAAGCAATTAAGCGGGAGCTGCGGCCTCCAGCGCAAGATAACCTCTACTGCGTGGGCCGCCCAATAAAAAACCCAAGGAGGAGTTGGGGGTGGGGGTGGGGGAGGGGGTGGCCTACTGCTCTACGCCAGCCACCTGCTCGCGACACTGCTGATACAATCGGCGAGCCTCCAAGACGAATTCTTACATAGTACGAGAAGTGTTCAATAACTAATGCAACACTTTTTCTGTGAACGGAGGTTGGCCTTATTCGGGATTCCATTACTTCATATGATTCCACACATTTCCGGATACGACGCAAGAGAGGGCCTATATGTTCCCATGGTACCACTTGTCGCGTCCCAAGCGTGGGTTTTGCGAGGGATTGAGCGACACGGTTCGTAAACGGGAATTAGCCGGTTGACCTAATTGAGAGGAAGACTTTTGATCTGGCTAAGATGTTAAATTCCCTGGTGTGAAGGTACAAGGCTAGGATGTTGGTAGAAGTAAACTCGTATGGACGTTATAAAAGTTCTAATTTATTCATAAAGAATACAGATCACCCTAACTGCGTAGTGATTGTACCTACAGAATAGCCAAGCCCATTACAGAGACGGTGACTGACTTCCACCGTTCTGGCTGCCTGATAGAACTTTCCAGCACTTTGCTGCCCACACTAGCACCCTACGTCAGAGTCCCGCGGTCGCTGCCTAAACGCTCATCGGCGACTATCTCCAACTGTCTGCCTGCAGCCCGCCCTCAGCCCAAGTCGGCTACTACTCACGTTGACTACCATTTGCTGCCTAAACCCGAGAGAGAGAGAGCCCCGGAGCGGCGTGCCTCCGAGTTTTGTTAGCTCTTCCCCTTCGACCCCGCCAGCGCTTGGCATGACGTAGCGTCGAGTGCAACTTTTCCTTATTAGGGATTGTTTTAGTATTAACTTCAGTACTTTTCTTCAGAAGCTGGGTGGAGGGGTAGAGGGGCCTCTCCCTATATGGTCACGCACTGCGTCCTGAGCCCTTCATTGGCTCCTCATGACGTAGTGCGGTCCCCACCTAGGGGCCCTCTTTCTTTCTCTCTCCGCTCCCAGACTTCTCCCTCTAGCCAAGAGTGTTGATACTGCAAGTTATTGCTTATTAAGGGACCTGCCCAGAGCGCCCTGTTTATCTTAATAGCTGAGTCTGCTTCCTTGCTTATCACGCGCAGCTGCCTGGCCGCTTGGACCGCCGCCTCGGCTATCTGGCTGCGTCGTTATCTTTTGTGACCCCTCTGACACGCCTGGCGTCCCCTGTTAACTCTATCTCCCCGTATGATTTCTGGTGTATCGTCTGAGAACAACTGCATTTAGACTTGGCTTTTCTGCGGTTACAACACCTCCCCCGCCAGGGAAATTGGCGTTACTCCTCAGAGTAGCGTCAATTGTGACTCTTTTATTTTTTTTTTCCATTACATGCTTTACAGATTTGTTTATTACATTAGCATCTGATATGTTACATTTTTCATTTTCATTTAGTAAAGTCAAATTCATTAAACACACAATAATACAATTACATTATACATGCCTAACATTCAGTTATGTCAAAAGCATTTGCATTAAAATCAAAAGACACTTTCATTGATACATACATTCACATTTCAATTAGAATTACATTTCAAATACAGTTACATTTCAATTACATATTTCAAATACAGTTATTTAACGTCTGTTTCTGAAAGCGACCGTATCACCTTGGTCTTTTCCACATCTTTCATAAATTACTATCTCTTCAGTTTCTTTATTACTGTGTCTTCTAGCTGAACTAGTCTCTGGGTATTGGTTCACTATGGTATTTCTTATACATACTTTTCCACAACAATCACTGTCTTTAAAATATTTCCATATACTTTTAAAACAGTCTTTACAACATTTACAGTTTTTACAACAGCATGTTATTATGATTAGAATAACTATTGATATGGCTACATACGTAGTTATGGAGTAATGTGTGAAGTACCTGGAGTACTTCATTTCCTCCTCTTGTCTCTCTACCATCTTCTGGACATCATCCAGTCTTTTTCCTGCGACTTTCAAGTCGTCTAACTGTGTTATTACCTGGTCCAATGGCAAATCTAATGCTAACGTTGAGACATTCCTTTTTTCCTTGTTTACCACGCAACAATCGAATTGTAGATTGATCTGCGGAACTATGTCTTTCTTCGTCACATTACTCTGGATCACTCTATCTGTTTGTATGAACACTCTAGTGCCATACCCCTTACATTTACTCTAAAAACTAATTTTTCCTACCCCTTTTATTACTAGGTCCTTTGGTGGTTCCCTTCCACACAATACTGTTAAGCCTTCTTCCTTCGGTGCTACATATAGCCATTCGTTACTGTTTAGATGAGTCCAAAGGCTCTGATTCAGTGCGACTATTTTTCGCACACAATCTTCCGGAATTTCTCTTACCGGTTGCAACAATTTGGCTTCGCACTCTTCGTGGTCGAATGTTGACAGCAAGGCGAATGCTTGTTTGCACAGTCTCCTATTTTTACTTAGCTCCTTGCATTTTAGTTCCTCCGCAGAAAGTTTCGCGTACTGCCTTTTGGATTCATCTATTAGTAAGAATTCTTTCTCTGGCTGTATGTACACATATTTACCTTTCATGTTTGGAATTTCTTTTGGTAGTGGGAGTACTCTATACAAATTGAAATTGTTATTATTTATTAATGGAATATTAATTACATATCCTAGTATGCTACCCGAGATGAAAACATCTAAATCAATTATTCTTAACAATAGATAACCTGAGGACTCCGTAAGAGGAACAGGAAACCTTACATCTTTTAGTTCTTCCCGTATTAAACTTAGGTATTTTACAATTTGGACTGGATTAATTATATGAGGCTGTAGTATTCCCTTCTGAGCATTTACAATGGCATTTATCATTTGTTCGTATTCCTCTTCGATCTGACCAAACACTGCCGATAGTTGTAATACTTGCTCTGTTACTGTGGCGAAGGACGCTACACGTTTAAACCCTATATCGGTTTCCTTCACGTATTCCTTCATGAATCGTTCTAGTCTTTGCATACCTGTCTTCAGAACGTGCTCATTTGACTCTAGTGTATATACCGTCCTGTTTACTCCCGCCAATGTGGCTCTTACCACTGCCACCTGTTCCTTTGTTAGCCTCAACAACCCTTCTGAGTTTTTCTCCATAGCGTCTATTCTTTCCTTATAGTATGCTGCATCTGCTTCGTCCAACGTCCCGAACAGTATTTTACTTACCTGCCCGACGAAGTTGAATACTCCTCTCTTCCTTCTGGTCTCGTGTTTCGTTAGCTGCTGTACTAAAAGTTGCAATCCTGTGATTTTTTCCACATGATGGGTTACTTGTTGGTCTAGTACCCTGCATTCTATTAATCCTACATTTAATTGTGTTAGTGTTTCTCGGCACCTTTGTACCGCTGCCCTACCATACCTCTCTGCATTCTGAAACCTTTCTGTTATTATATCTAGATTTACGTATGTGACTATTCTCCATGTGGTACTGTATATTTCTACCTGTCCTCTATTATCGTAATATAGTCCTGATGAACTCGGAAATGGCGTCACTTGGTACTCATTTGTTGCATGCTCTGATGCAGTGATGTAGTATGCTGTTATCACTATGACGAATTTCACGACCTGCCACTTGAGTGCCATACTTGAAATTTAAAAGAATTGTTTCAGCCTGTTGGCATGTACTTTTGTTTCCTTATTTCTTTTAACTTTTATTACTACGTTAGGACCTTCCACTTTTACTACTTCAAATGAACCTCTCCATTGTGAATCTAATTTCCGAGATCTACCCCGTCTCACCGACTCATCGTGCAGTAATACTTTATCTCCTACCTTGAAGTTTTTTGGATTTTGTTTCATGTCATACTGTTCCTTACTGATTTGCTTACTTCTTATAATCGAGTCTCTGGCCACTCTGTGGGCTTCCTGCATTCTCGCTCTTAGTTTATTTACATACATTTCATAATTGTAACTTACCTGCTGTGTTTCTTGCTGCAGTACTCCTGGTATGTTAACCTTTCTTCCGTATAGTAATTCAAATGGTGTGTATCCTGTGCTGCTGTGTGGTTTAGTGTTGAACACAAAAATTGCATACGGTACCCATTTGTCCCAAGAACTTTGATTTCCTGTTACAAAGTGTCTGAGATACTCTACAATAGTTCTATGACTTCTTTCTAGTGCACCATTTGATTCAGGGTGGTACGCTGTAGTATTTATACGCTTTACCTTCAACAATTTACATACACTTTTAAATACATCACTCAGAAAGTTAGACCCTTGATCTGTTAATAATACTGATGGAATTCCATACCTTAATACTACGTTTTCCACAAATGCCTCAGCTACTGTTTCGGCATCTTGTTTGTCAATTGGGATTGCTAAGGTAAATTTACTCAGATCGTCTTGGAATGTTAACATGTACCTTTTTCCTGTATTAGATACATCTAGTAGACCCACTATATCCATCGCACACTTTCCGAATACTGTTTCTGCTGTGTCTGTAATTTCTAAGGGCATCCTAGTTTTCATTTGCGTGTTTTTATTCTTTTGACACGATGGGCATTTCCTAATGTAATTTTCAATGTCACGCTTCATTCCGCGCCACTGCTTGTATGCTTTAATTCTTTCGAGTGTCCTGTGCATTCCTTGGTGACCTCCCAAGGGATTGTCATGCATTTCCTTTAGTATATTTTCTTTTTCTTCGGGACTAATTTCCTCACCACTATCCGTTTCCTGTTCTATTTCACTCGACACTTGTGCTTGCCGCACGTTTACGGAACTTTCTTCCCCATTTGCTTTTGCTGCCGAGATCTCTGTCTCCACCTTCTGCTTCGCATCTATCTCTTCCTTCCCTTCATGCCTTATTCTACTCAGCGCATCCGCATTACTATTTAACTTTCCTGGCTTGTATATTACTTCATAATCATACTCCTCGAGTTTCAGTCTCCACTTCAGGAGTCTCGAACTCGGATCTTTGACACTAAATATCCACGTTAGTGGCTTATGGTCTGTCACTACAGTGAACTTTCTGCCATATACATATGGTCTGAACTGTTTTACTGCGTAAACTATAGCCAACAACTCTTTTTCCGTTGTGCTATAATTTAGTTCGGCTTTGTTCAATGCTCTGGATGCATATGCGATGGGCAAGTCTTCGCCAATCTTCTTACCTTGCGATAACACTGCACCCAAGGCTGCGTTACTCGCATCCGTTGTAATGATGAACGGTTTCGTAAAGTCAGGGTACTGAAGTAACGGAGGGTTTATTAATTTATCTTTTAGTTCTTCGAACGCATTGTTCTGACGTTCGCTCCATCGGTACTCCACTCCCTTTTTTAAGAGCTCATGGAGATGTTTCGCAATCTTGCTGAAGTTAGCAATGAAACGGCGGTAGTAACCTATCAATCCGAGAAACCCTTTTAGTTCCTTAGTTGTCTTTGGCTGTGGGAAGAACTTCACCTTCTCCACCTTCGCCATATCTGGTGATATTCCTTTGTCAGTGATGCAATGACCTAGGAAGATTACTTCCTTCCTCAGGAATTCACACTTGTCTGGTTGCAGCTTCAAATTGTGCTCTCGCAACCTGTCAAATATTTCCCGGAGCTTTTCGTTATGCTCCTGCAGGTTTTTCCCATAGCATACTATGTCGTCTAGATATACAAAGCATTTCACTCCTTGTAAACCTGCCAAGACTGTATTCATCAGTCTCTGAAAACATCCTGGGGCTCCCTTCAGTCCCATCGGCATTCGTTTGTATTCTCGACAATTATGTCATCTCTTAGCATCTGCTCTATTTGCTCCCTTAGCACTTCCTTTTGCGCTTCCGGGATCCTGTACGGTCTAGCGTTTACTACCTTTCCCGCGTGTTCCGGTGCAATCGGTATTCTGTGCTTCACTGCGGAAGTATAGGACAGGTTGTCCCCTGGTAGATGAAATACATATCCGTATTCCGCGCAAACCTCTGCTAGAGCGCTTTTCTCTTCAGCGTTCAAATGATCCATTCTTAATTGCCTTCGCAACACACTAGTACGACTTTCTGTCTTTCCTATGACATTAGTACAACATTTTACTTCGCGTATTTTCCCTACTTTTTCTAATTCTTCCGTCATTAACCTGACGTTTCCTAACTGCACTCTGTCTTCTGACAAGTTTAATGCACTTACTATGCATTTCCCATTTCGCACTTTTACTAACGCTTCAGGTACATGTACCCCTTGTGCAATCTCCTGCCTAGGAATAATCATTTCCTTTTCGATTCCCCTTTTTACATTTCCTTCCACCTTTAATAACATTATTTTTTCCTCTCGGGGCCCTATTTCCCCGCCTACTTCTGAATCTTGTTCGTTCTCATGTCCCTTTGGCTCTTCCTCTACTACTAAGGGTATATCTCGCCCTTTTAGTCTCACTATTTTACCTGCATAGTCTAACTTAACTCTATGCTCTGTCAAGAAATTTCTGCCTATCAGTCCGTCGTACGGAATATCTAATCCTCTCCCGTACACGTGAAATTTTTGCCCTACTTGCTCAGAACCGTCCACACTTAAGTGTACCTGTACCGTACCTATTGTGCTGACGGCCTCACTGGTTACACCTTTTAGCCGAAGCCTTTCCGCTTCATTAATTGCAAGTGTACTATTTATCGGAATACTCGTTCTCTTGAGCAGACACAACTGTGCTCCAGTGTCTATTAGCAACTTCGAATATCTTTTTAATTCTATGCAGTATAAAACCAAAACGTCATTTTCTGTTGCACAGTCGATTACCCTAACTGAGGGTTTACCTATCGCAACAAGGCCCGACTGTGCGGCCTTGCCGCCTCTTAGTTTCCCTGCACCACTTTACCGGTTTTGCTCGATACTGGCACCCTGCCTTTTCTCCATGCGTGCCAGGGCCCTGCGTGACAATCTTTCGCGTAATGTCCCGGCCGCTTACACTTGAAACAAGCAACGTCTTTTACCCTCGTACACGGAACTCCACAGTTCCCTGGTAGATTACATTGTGGGCACCTCCACTCTCGTAACCCTCCATCAGCTTCCCTATGATTTCCTCTAAAGTCTCTTGTATCTATCGGCTGAATTTTTCTTAATCTTACCCGGCATTCCGCGTCTGTATGTCCTGGCTTGTCGCACCCGTAACAAAAATTCGTAAACTCTTTGCCCGTCATTATCCGTACTCTTCCCTCTGGCCTATTCTTTCTACACTTGCTTGCCATGTGCCCTCTCAATCCACAATTGAAACATTTCAAATCTCTAATATCTCTGGTATTCTTCACCGTTTCCTTTCCCCGGTTGAAAGTTACTCTTGGGGCTAGTCCCCGCTCTTTCATTGACAGTATTGCACTTTCTTCTTGCAATGCTAGTTCCACGGCCGCTGCTAGCGTGATTTCATCGTCTCTACTTGTTACTATCGTCTGTATTCTATCATTGCTTAACCCTTGTATAAAGCATGCTCTTCCTAGTGAATCAACCAGTTCTATTGCGCCCTTTAAGTTCTCCCTAGCCGTAACTCTGCTTACTGCTTCCCTGAAATCCCTTTGCATTTCATCTATTCGGCTTGCCCATGTCGCAATTGGCTCTCCTTGTCCCTGTCTCGATTGAAATATCTTGCACGCGTAGTAGTCAATGGTACGCTTACTCGCATAATTTTCCTCTAGAACATGTTTTACTTCCTGCCATGTCCCCGTGCGTTCCCTTACTTGCAGCCTCGATCTGGCCTCTCCGGTTATTTTGGCTTTAACAAACTTCAGTAACGTTTCGTGTTCCTCCGGTTTCACAAGTTCAAATGCAGCGTCTACATTTTCAATAAACTCCCTAAGATCTCTCTTATTTCCTTCGAACACTTTTGGAACTATACACAAGGCTTCTTTCACTGATATCTTACCGCTACTGGAGGATGACGGAACTTCGTTAGTTTGGGCCATCTTACCAACTTAACTATGTTAGCACTTTACAATACAAGGTACAAAATTCTTAATATAATTTTATATGTACCGCTTCTCTTGTGGTGCGCCGTCTGTTCCGCTGATCCGCGTTGTCCCGCGTTGTGCCGCGCTGCTCCGCGCTGTCTCTGTGCTCTCTATGCCCGCGCTGTTCCGCGCTGCCGCGATGCGTCGGCCGCCGCTCTGCTGGACTGTGCCGACCCCGTCGCTCGCCTCGGCTGCCGCTGCTACGGCTGCTGCCGCTGCTCGGCCCGGACCCCCGGTCTCGAACGCTGGCTGCTTAGGCACCTCTGTGCTTCGTCGCTCCGCGTCGTGCTGCCGCTATCCTGCGTTGCCCTGCACCCGCGAGGACTACTTCTCTGGACTCTGTCGTAGTGGGGCTACTAATGCTGAAAGTTGCGAGTCGCCACAACTTCCTGCTAATTGCCACAGTCGCTGTAGCAAAATCTACTGGCTCCTATCTCCTTTTTGCCTATATGCCTTTGTGGTACCCCACACCTGGCACCAAAACTTTTATTTATGTCGCGTCCCAAGCGTGGGTTTTGCGAGGGATTGAGCGACACGGTTCGTAAACGGGAATTAGCCGGTTGACCTAATTGAGAGGGAGACTTTTGATCTGGCTAAGATGTTAAATTCCCTGGTGTGAAGGTACAAGGCTAGGATGTTGGTAGAAGTAAACTCGTATGGACGTTATAAAAGTTCTAATTTATTCATAAAGAATACAGATCACCCTAACTGCGTAGTGATTGTACCTACAGAATAGCCAAGCCCATTACAGAGACGGTGACTGACTTCCACCGTTCTGGCTGCCTGATAGAACTTTCCAGCACTTTGCTGCCCACACTAGCACCCTACGTCAGAGTCCCGCGGTCGCTGCCTAAACGCTCATCGGCGACTATCTCCAACTGTCTGCCTGCAGCCCGCCCTCAGCCCAAGTCGGCTGCTACTCACGCTGACTACCGTTTGCTGCCTAAACCCGAGAGAGAGAGAGCCCCGGAGCGGCGTGCCTCCGAGTTTTGTTAGCTCTTCCCCTTCGACCCCGCCAGCGCTTGGCATGACGTAGCGTCGAGTGCAACTTTTCCTTATTAGGGATTGTTTTAGTATTAACTTCAGTACTTTTCTTCAGAAGCTGGGTGGAGGGGTAGAGGGGCCTCTCCC
Source organism: Schistocerca gregaria (assembly GCF_023897955.1). Taxonomy (NCBI): domain Eukaryota; kingdom Metazoa; phylum Arthropoda; class Insecta; order Orthoptera; family Acrididae; genus Schistocerca; species Schistocerca gregaria. The sequence goes on along the minus strand of NC_064920.1, from coordinate 432,580,159 downwards.
TATATGGTCACGCACTGCGTCCTGAGCCCTTCATTGGCTCCTCATGACGTAGTGCGGTCCCCACCTAGGGGCCCTCTTTCTTTCTCTCTCCGCTCCCAGACTTCTCCCTCTAGCCAAGAGTGTTGATACTGCAAGTTATTGCTTATTAAGGGACCTGCCCAGAGCGCCCTGTTTATCTTAATAGCTGAGTCTGCTTCCTTGCTTATCACGCGCAGCTGCCTGGCCGCTTGGACCGCCGCCTCGGCTATCTGGCTGCGTCGTTATCTTTTGTGACCCCTCTGACACGCCTGGCGTCCCATGTTAACTCTATCTCCCCGTATGATTTCTGGTGTATCGTCTGAGAACAACTGCATTTAGACTTGGCTTTTCTGCGGTTACAACACACTGTACTGGTGCATCAGTTACATCATCCGCATAATGCTTCCCGCAGAGTGCGTCCTTCATTGGGCCAAACATATGAAAGTCGAATGAAGTTCTGTGAGCTTCTCTCGGGTGCGCAGATTTGTATGACGCCATGTGTTATCATGAGAACGAGAAGTCTGTTACCACTTTTGTGGCGACGAACACATTGAAGCCGTTTTTTCAGTTTCCCGAGGATAATACTGTACACTCCAGAGCTGACTGTTGCACCAAGCAGAATTACAATTTCAGAGTCCCAGAAGACGGTCGCAGTCACGTTGCCGGCTGCCTCTCTTCGGAGGAGACGGTGTGATGCAACTCCATGTATCTCCGTTTTGTTTACGGTTCAAAGTGTTGAACCTACGTTGACAAGCCTAGACATTATGACCATTGCCCACGTGATGTTATCTTTTAACAGTATGAGTGTCCGTGTCTCGGAGCCATAACCGTGTGCTATAGTCGTTTGAGGAGCATTATAGTGAACTCACGCCGATGACTCGGCGACCAGATTCGTCTCATGTAAAGTCTATGGAGACCGTCTGGGTCGTTGTCGGGCGCCTTCACGGAATACGCAAATCAGCGACCCGTTATTAATTCGGATTATATTACCTGCGCCTAGACAACAAATGTCATATACCTATACAAATCTACCAACAAGCTGTCGGATCCTCCATCAGGGATGCATTTCGTTCTAAAGATAGACAAACAAGCTGTTGAGCAGATGATCATGAAACTTTGGCTTATCAATGTGCGTTTCATCGTCTGTGACGGTGTTCGAGAAACAATCGTCATGATCAGCCACGCAAAGCTTAAGCAATTCGCCACGTATGGTCAATCGTTACCCTTTATGGTATTCTGGTAGATAGCGAGGACTCCACCGGGCGTCCACCTTTGAGTAGCCCAACTGGTGAAAGAGAGAGTCAGCACTTCCAACAGAGACATCCAGTTGAGCTGCGAGGTGGTTGATTGTGATCCCTCGATCTCCTCGGATGAGAGTGTCAGCACGTTCCAACATTAATGACAGGTATATGCGAATGGTAGGCACGCAGGAGATCGGACAGGCTCGCACGACTCTTTTGCGATGATGACAGTCGCCTTTCCCAACGATTCACAGCGCTTTTGTTCACCACCAGATCTTTGCAGACATTGTCTAAGCGCCTAAGAATACCTGCGATGACCTGGTTTTCTTTCAATAGAAAGTTACCACGAATTAAGGAAAACGTGGAAGGGACGACCCACAAATATAACTTTCTTTTCACCCACCCTGTTTATTTAACAATACATAAGCTGTGTGTTACAGATAATCTAAGCACTTAACCATAAAATTCTTTTGATCGGAAACCTTAAGTTGAATAAGATTTTAATCTTTGCAAAAGAAATCTGACGTGCTGTATTGCAAAACAGTAAACACTATGACAGGACGGCCGGACTTGCTGCCCATCCGTTACTACCGTACTGGGCACAGTCTGTCTAATTAAACGCTCTTCTGCAACACATGAAAACTATATAAGCGCTACTGATGACAAGAGTGATTCAGTTACTCAAAACAAACGACTTAACTTTTATGTGAGAGCTGTGTGTTGAAACGTTCAGGATTCAAATGTGCTTGGAGGTTAAACAGATTAGCAAACAATATGACAATGATAAGACTTACATCAAAGCAACCGACTTCTTAATTTCAATCGTCAACCAAAGTGGGACTGAACTTCAAACTGTCCCTTCTGACAATTGACTAAAGCCCTGATGACAGTTGGGTGTTAATATTTTCAAAGTTAAACTGATTGTCAGTTATTAAGGCTGCTCTGCAGGAACGCCTTAAAACAGTACTTGTGAACACGTATTACAAGAGAACTCACTCGGCGGAACCACAAAATCCAGCTAAAATTCTGCAATAATGACCCAGTCTTTCAAACACAGAAACGAACATCAGTACAACCGGTTGTTCAGATTATAACTAATGACTGAGAAATGCAACTACAATCCAGCAACTGAACTCTAACCACAAGGTCTCTCTTTTGTTTAACAGCAACCTGTGCCATAGTACAATTGTTCTGGATGTATTTATGACCAAAAGCTGATTAATTAGAACATTAATGACCGGGTACAAACCAGAAGGGAAAGGCAACACAATAGCGGGACATATTTTTAAACGACAACTAATATCTTAGTACAATACTGCTGCATATAGGCCTATTTATTACCAAAGAGCCTACCGAGTAAAACTCTGATGGTCGGGTACAAACCAGAAAATAATGAGGGCAGGTAGACAAAGAAACAAATCACCACGAGGATTTATGAATGCTACTTCTTTTATCAGCAAGCAATTCCATGTATCCACGGTGCGTCACAGCGGTTACTAATGTGAGTGGCGCCGATGATAGCGAGGTAGAAAAGAGCAGCCAGGCCACGCGCGACACGAATGTTGCCAACCACCCGACGGATTGTAGGCCTGCTGCCTTTAGTCTACGCCGGCCCCGGTGAAGCACTCCGGTATCTTCGCTCTGTGCAGGCCCTCCCTGCGCAGCTCGTGGCATCGGCCGCTCTTCGCGCGACGCTACCGCCCGTCCCCAAGCTTCGTGCCTCCCTCTCGTGTCTGCGAACCCCCTATATATATCGGCAAGAAAAAACCTTCTTATGCAGCCGAGGTGGCTAAACATATATTTTGTAACTAACCTTCTAAGGACACAACCCACAGATACCAACTTTTCCCAACACATATTGGCAATGGGGCCGCACGAGGGATAGTCGATACTGCACCTGAGCCAGTGACGACAGACAGGACAGCCTACTTATTCAATGGCGCCACGGCTCATCAATGACAATTCTCTGCTTGGAACGCTTCTCCGTTGCAGAAGCCATTTTGAAGGCTACGTATAGTGGTGGCGCCATCTACTGAACCGTTATGAAACTAAAGCAACTGAAGTGAGAATTTCCCACTATTTGTGACAACAAATTCCTCATTTTTGTCAATCGAAACTGGCCGAGGATAAATGTGTTGCATTGCTTATTGAACCCTTTATGTAAATTTGTGTGGATGTGTTTTACGAGCGTGATTCCAAAAGAGATAATATTTTCTTTTTCAAATATCCAACTGTCGTTCTACATCCTTGTTATTCACTGAAGTCATAGAACAGGTCCTCGCGCTGTCTCCGTCAATACAGCTGCAGCATATTTTACGTTCACATAAGGCAACGTTGTACTATGGTGTTCACACAGTGACAGACGTTTACAAAGAGACTGAAGAGGGTGTATAGTGCTGAGCTTTTCTAATGAAATTGGTCACGCCAGTATTCGGGATCTGCAGCGCAGTCGCAGACCGAGCACTGCACAGACACCCACAGTGTGTAGCGTATTCACTGTCTGGTACTGGCTGACAAATGCATAACAGTGAACGAACTATCACTACGGATTTCATTAGAAGAAGCGGTGTATGCAGAACACTGAGACAGTTGAAGCTGAAAAATGATTGTATCAGGTGGTTTCCGAGAATGTTAACGGATGCCCACAAGGAATCACGAAAGGGAGTGTCAACTTTTGGAATAGTACGAGATAACTGCTTTGCAAACACTATGAGGGGACTTGAACCCTGATTTCATCGCTCTGAGATGGACGTGAAACAACAATTCACTCTTTCAACTATTCTGAAACCTTTTTACAATAAATTAATACAGATAACCAAGAACATAATGAAAGAATAAAAACCGGACAAGCGTCATTAGAACTCATACTTCGAAGGTCTCATACCAACTTAATTGTGTTTGCAAATAATAATAATAATTTCACGTAGCTGAGTGCCCTACCGCGTAATGTGGAATCCGAACAGTGGTGATGTTTCTTGTGGCTCCTCACGTGGGTGAAAGGTGAAGGGTAGGTTATAACGAAGACTGAAAAATCCGTCGTCTGACCGACTTTTGATGCAACAATCTCTCAGTTGCCAGGCATGAGCCATATCGTTATTCCACTAGGACCAACATGTTGATCTTCCAGACGGGCAGAGAAACTGGTAGACCCGATGTACATGTACTGACAAACAAACTGCTACAATTTCAGGAAAAGTGGATAAGAAATTGAAGACATAGAGCTTCAGAAACTGACCCAGTCAATAACGCGTTGGTCCATCACAGGCCCCTATTGAAACCGTTCATCTGCTTGACTTTGATTGATAGACTTGTTGGATATCCTGAGAGATATTGTGCAAGACCTTGACCAACTTGTTGAAGCGCCGTACCCTTAATGCACCAAACGCTCTCAGATGGGCAGAGATCCAGCAACCTTGCTGTCCAACGTAGGATTTGGTAAACACTTAGAGAAGGTGGTCGTCGAGACTTAATTCGAATCAAGGCTACATCTACATCCATACTCCGCAAGCCACCTGACGGTGTGTGGCGGAGGTTACCTCTATCGGTTCTCCCTTCTATTCCAGTTTCGTATTGTTCGTGGAAAGAAGGATTGTCGGTATGCTTCTGTGTGGCCTCTAATCTCTCTGATTTTATCCTAATGGTCTCTTCGCGAGATATACGTAGGAGGGAGCAATATACTGCTTGACTCTTTGGTGAAGGTATGTTCTCGAAACTTTAAGGGAAGTCCGTACCGAGTTACTGAGCGTCTCTCCTGCAGAGTCTTCCACTGGAGTTTATCTATCATCTCAGTAACGCTTTCGCGAGTACTAAATGATCCTGTAACGAAGCGCGCTGCTCTCCGTTGGATCTTCTCTATCTCTTCTATCAACCCTATCTGGTACGGATCCCACACTGCTAAGCAGTATTCAAACAATGAGCGAACAAGCGTAATGTAACCTACTTCCTTTGTTTTCGGATTGCATTTCCTTAGGATTCTTCCAATGAATCTCAGTCTGGCATCTGCTTTACCGAAGATCAACTTTATATGATCATTCCATTTTAAATCGCTCCTAATGCGTACTCCCAGATAATTTATGGAATTTACTGTTTCCAGTTGCTGACCTGCTATTTTGTAGCTAAATGATAAGGGATCTATCTTTCTATGTATTTGCAGCACATTAAACTTGTCTACATTGAGATTCAATTGTCATTCCCTGCACCATGCATCAATTCACTGCAGATCCTCCTGCATTTCAGTACAATTTTCCATTGTTACAACCTCTCGATGCACCGCAGCATCATCTGCAAATACCCTCAGTGAACTTCCGATGTCATCCACCAGGCCATTTATGTACATTGTGAATAGCAACGGTCCTATGACACTCCCCTGCGGCACATCTGAAATCACTCTTACTTCGGAAGACTTCTCTCCATTGAGAATGACACACTGCGTTCTGTTATCTACGAACTCCTGAATCCAATCACACAATTGGTCTGATAGTCCATATGAATTAACTTTGTTCATTAAACGACTGTGGGGAACTGTATCGAACGCCTTGCGGAAGTCAAGAAACACGGCATCTACCTGGGAACCAGTGCCTATGGCCCTCTGAGTCTCATGGACGAATAGCGCGAGCTGGGTTTCACACGACCGTCTTTTTCGAAACCCATGTTGATTCCTACATAGTAGATTTCTAGTCTCCACAAAAGTCATTATACTCGAACATAATACGTGTTCCAAAATTCTACAACTGATCGACGTTAGAGATATAGGTCTATAGTTCTGCACATCTGTGCGTCGTCCCTTCTTGTAAACGGGGATGACCTGTGCCCTTTTCCAATTCTTTGGAACGCTACGCTCTTCTAGAGACCTACGGTACACCGCTGCAAGAAGGGGGGCAAGTTCCTTCGCGTACTCTGTAAAATCGAACTGGTATCCTATCAGGTCCAGCGGCTTTTACTCTTTTGAGTGATTTTAATTGTTTCTCTATCCCTCTGTCGTCTATTTCTATATCTACCATTTTGTCATCTGTGCGACAATCTAGAGAAGGAACTACAGTGCAGTCTTCCTCTGTGAAACAGCTTTGGAAAAAGACATTTAGAATTTTGGCCTTTATTCTGTTTCAGTACCATTTTGGTCACAGTGTCTGGACATTTTGATTTGATTCACCTACCGCTTTGATATGAGACCAAAATTTCTTACGATTTTCTGCCAAGTCAGTACATAGCACTTTACTTTCGAATTCACTGAACGCCTCTCGCATATCCCTCCTCACACTACATTTCGCTTCGCGTAATTTTTGTTTGCCTGCAAGGCTTTGGCTATGTTTATGTTTGCTGTGAAGTTTCCTTGCTTCCGCAGCAGGTTTCTAACTCGGTTGTTGTACCACTGTGGCTCTTTTCCATCTCTTACGATCTTGCTTGGCACATACTCATCTAACACATATTGTACGATGGTTTTGAACTTAGTCCACTGATCCTCAACACTATCTGTACTTGAGACAAAACTTTTGTATTGAGCCGTCAGGTACTCTGTAATCTCCTTTTTATCACTTTTGCTAAACAGAAAAATCTTCCTACCTTTTTTAATATTTCTATTTACGGCTGAAATCATTGATGCAGTAACCGCTTTATGATCGCTGATTCCCTGTTCTGCATTAACTGTTTCAAATAGTTCCTGTCTGTTTGTCACCAGAAGGTCTAATATGTTATCGCCACGAGTCGGTTCTCTGTTTAACTGCTCAAGGTAGTTTTCAGATAAAGTACTTAAAAAAATTTCACTAGATTCTTTGTCCTTGCCACCCGTTATGAACGTTTGAGTCTCCCAGTCTATATCCGACAAATTAAAAGCTCCACCCAGAACTATAACATGGTAGGGAAATCTACTCGAAATATTTTTCCAAATTATCCTTCAGGTGCTCAGCCAAAACAGCTGCTGAGGCCGGGGGCCTATAGAGACATCCAATTACCATGTCTGAGCCTGCTTTAACCGTGTCTTTCACCCAAATTATTTCACATTTCGATCTCCGTCAATTTCCTTCGGTACTATTATACTACTTATCGCTATAAACACGCCTCCCCTTTACTGTCAAGCCTGTCTCTGCAGTATACATTCCAATCTGAGTTTAGGATTTCATTACTGTTTACGTCTGGTCTAGTCCCTAGTACGACATGGGCGTTGTGACCGTTTATTAATGAGAGCAGTTCTGGGACCTTTCTATAGACGCTCCTGCAGTTTATTATTAGCACATTAATATTGTTATTCCCTGTTGCATTTTGCCTACTACTATCTTGCCGCGTATCAGGAAGCGTCGGGCCTTGGGAGGGAATTCTCTAACCTAAAAAACCCCCATGTGCACTCCACACATACTCCGCTACCCTTGTAGCCGCTTCCGGCGTGTAGTGCACGCCTGACCTATTCAGGGGGACCCTACATTTTTTCACCCGATGGCGGAGGTCGAGAAATTTGCACTTCAGATATCCGTAGAATCGTCTGAGCCTCTGGTTTAAGCATTCCACTCGGCTCCAAATCAGAGGACCGCGAACGGTTCTGGGAACGATACTACAAATAGTTAGCTCTGATTCCACCCCGCGAGCGAGGCATTCCGTCTTCACCAATTCCGCCATCCGCCTGTAGGAACTGCGGATGATCTCTGAACCCAGACGGCAGGACTCACTGGTGCCGACATGAGCAACAATTTGCAGTCGGGTGCACCCAGTGCTGTCTATCGCCGCCGGTAGGGCCTCTTCCACATCTCGGATGAGACCCGCGGCAAGCAGACAGAGTGAACACTGGCCTTCTTCCTCGATCTTTGCGCTATTTCCCTAAGGGGCTCCATCAGCCGCCTAACGTTGGAGCTCCCAATAACGAATAAACCCCTCCCCCCGTGTGCCTGCTCGGACATTGCTGAAGGAGCAGCCACATGTCCACTCACAGGGAGAGCGGGCGATGCCACACGGCCAGCCTCTACATTGACCCTCCACCTCGTGCGCCGCGAACGCCGCTGAACGCGTTACTCCCCTTGGGGAGAGGGTGGCCCAACCGCGCCCGGTACCCGCGAAGATGTCTCGACAGCAGGGACAGTGGGTGAAGCATGTAACACCTGGGGTGTACCTTGCGACGCACCAGACACCTCACTGCCGCTACACTCCGAGGCAGCAGCCTGAAGACGGCTGACCGCGTCCATCAACACGCTCAGCTGTTCGCGAAGAGTGGCCAGCTCCTCCTGCGTCCGTACACAGCAGTCACACATTTTATTCATCCTAAGGAATCAATTTACTGAAGAGACTTCATCAACTTTTAACTAGACTGCTAATTCACTAAAGGCGGCTGATTATTGACTAAACTGTGATTGCTAGCTAGCACTACCTGGACTGTATTCAAAACAAACACTAGCACTACTGGCACTATGATTGACTAAAGGGACTCTCTGACTGTATTCAAAACAAACACGAAATCTATGGAACACTATTAATAGCACTCGACAATTAAAGCTTCCTAAAATCAAAAACACACGGACGAAGAAGTGACAAATAAGAAAAATACAGGTAATACTTAAATTAAGGTAGCTCGCTGCACAGCTGACGTGAAGCAGACGGAGGTTAGCACGACACTGACACTACTGGCAAATCACTGAAGGCAGTTTTACTGCTGTCAATTAGATTTCAGACCGAAGAGTGTTTGGAGACGCCCTGGACAACTGTGGGCTACTAATCTGACCGTCGCACGCTATATAGCATGACAACCAGTAGTGATCATCTGGGGTTCCATTTCTTTTCATATCATAATCCCTCTCTTTGTCATCCGCTGCATCGTTATGGCATAACGGTACTTCCACGATATTCCTCGTTTTGTTGCCCTTCACGGCAAGCGATCCTAGGCGTGCTTTTCAGCAAGATAATGTCCGCCTGCAGACGGCGAGAATTTCTATTTTCTTGTCTGGTGTGCCATTTTTTTGTTTGTTTTGTTTTCATAATATAATCCCTCTAGTTGTCATCCGCAATGCTCTCGCAGCACAGCGGCTGTCGACGATATCGGACGCCCCATTTTGTTGTCCTTTATGACAAGCCAACCTGCGGTCACAAAAGAAAATGCCCACCTGTATACGGCGAGAGGTTTTGCTGCTTGTCTTCGCACATTCCGAACCCTACATTGGCCAGAAAGGTCACGGAATCTCTGCCCAATGGAGAACGTTAGAAGACTTATGGGCACGTTTCTTCCACCGTCTCAAGTTTTGACGATCTGACGCCCCAGCTGAAAAGAATTGGCACGATATCCCCAAAAAGGATATCCAGTAACTCTATCAGTCAATGCCACTCATGAGACTTTTATCCATTCCTGAGAAAAATGTTTCTTAAGAATAGGACAGACATGCGGACTCCAAAAAGGCTTTATGGTGTTCGTGAATTGGTTTCACGTTACAGATTGTCGGATACTTCTGAGCAAATTCTTCAAGGGCGAGAGAACACATCGGCGGAGGACGACAACAGGTATTTCTCTACGTTGTGCACAGAAGAAGCAGTTCTTACGATATTATGACGACTGCGGTATCCCAATCGCAAAGCACACGTCTTTGGAACTCAATGGAACATTAAGACCACTGAACCTACAGAAGGGGGAAATGATCAGGTAAATTCTGTCGCTAGGTTGTTGACAGCCGAATTGTTCACAGCTACCTTAGGTTTCAGGCAAGGGTGATACTCTTATGGTTGACGGAGACATTTTTTTTACTAACGTTTTCTACGGTTGCTATCTAATTTCGTTGCCGGTTATGTAAGCGTCTAGCTGCTAGTGACGTCGGGATGTTGTAGGAGGCGGGGGAGGTGGAGGTGAGGGGGATCAATGTGTCCTTTCCTGCAGCCATCGCAGATCATTGCTTCCACTGATACGTATGAATTACACATATTATAATTCACATGAGGGCTTTAAATTCAACATTGTTTTTATTTATAGTTAGCTATTTATCATTTTTCCTTTAGTTGTTGCCGGCCACTGTCGTCGAGCGGTTCTAGGCGCTTCAGTCCGGAACCACGCGGCTGCTACGATCGCAGGTTCGAATCCTGCCTCGGGCATAGATGTGTGTGATGTCCTTAGGTTAGTTAGGTTTACGTAATTCTAAGTGTAGAGGGCTGATGACCTCAGATGTTAAGTCCCATACTGATTAGAGCCACATGAACCATTTGAACCTTCGGTTGTTACAGTGACGAATGCATCGGCACACTTTTCTCGTTTTTTGTTTTGATGTTATGATTGCTATGATTTGCTTTACGGGTATTTCCTATGAGTTTTGTTGCGCTGTTCTACTTAGTTACATGTAATAATATAATTGTGGTGCCAGTTTCGTGTGCATGGAGCTAATAATATCAATTTTTAACATTCCATACGCGTTTCTTTATTTTTTGAAAATAATTTCCTGAAATAAATTCATATTATGTGTGCTCTATCTGATTCGTACGAGACACTCCTCTTTCAACATAGACACAGTTTATCCAATTTTTTAATAACGATGTTTGTAGTTGTTTCTCTTTATCAGTGCTCACCTTAATAGTTTTAAAGCTGCTCTTCTGCTTTCAGTCTTTTGATTATCACTGTCACTGCACTGAGAATATAAACCCATATTTCTTTCATGTTTTACTATGAATGCTGTTGCTGACTACTGAATGTTGTGTCATTGTCAACTGTCGATGATACCTCTGCTATATGTAGTCTGTATGAAATTATGAAAATAAAATGCGTAATATAATACACAAAAAGGTAGAACTAATGGATATCACCCATACTTAGTACACAGGCTCAGTCAAAAAATTAAAACAGAGATAAAGGTCACATAAAACATACGCAGAACGCAAGGAGTTCAAAAGCCCCCAACCGACAAATGCGCACAATACAAAAACACAATGATGACACCACACAGAAAGAAACAGCGTGGTATACTATGAGTTACACACACAAATTAACACACAGAGTGCAAACATATTAAGGCAACAGGGTCTCAATACAGCATTCAAAATGGTGTATATCATCCAAACAAACGTATCCCTACCAACAATCAAGAACGGCAAATTCCCGGGAGGAGGAAATTTATTGTCAATGTCATGATGCAGTAAACATAGAAATGAAATGTGTGAATTTTTAAACACGTTACAAAGAACGTATCACGTGTTGGAAGTATGAATCAAATCATTCCACATTCGGAGAGCACTTAAAACAAGACACTATCGTCATACCAATATATAACAAGACATGAAAACAATCAGGGAAAATAACCACAAGAAATGTCTTATCAAAAACCAGGAAAACTAGCACATCTATAAAGCTATCGCAAAAACGAACGGATGGTTAACTACCAAACAAATGCAAACAAAAATTATCAGCTAAAAGTAATGAAAGAAATGGAATGACAATAAAATAAATAAATAAATAAGTGACTTGCAGATGTTAAATAATGAATTACAAGAATACATATTCACCTAAAAGTATACGGATTCCGACACATACAGAGGTCACAGGCATCACCAAAGCAACAATGTTGAATTGTTGTCCATAAAATCTAAAACATGAACAAAACGTGTGTTCATATCCTCAGAGCTATAATTCGAAAGACAGTATCAGATGATCAGCTGAGAAATCAGCAAAGCGAGCACTAAAGTACAGCAGAAGTGCAACGCTTGAAAGAAAAAAATTGGGCTAGGATTACATTACAGTATTATTACGTTACAATAAGTGAAAACCGACCAGAAGTGTTTGTGGTGTGAAAGTAGAGTATCTAGAAGTAGTATACGCATAAATATATAAACATCTGTGTATTTCACGACTCTGGTGCTGTTTTCGAAAAACTAAAGGTTAAACAAATAGATGGACATAAAGTGATAATTATTCTTAGGGACTCTATTCGCAGATTTGAAGGTCACTAGAGGGGAATCAATAGCATCACAACTACACTGAACGGAGATGTGCTTGTGTCATTTACCGGTGTCTGAGCGGCTCTGTCGGCTGTTGATGCTAATTGTGATGGTTGCGACTATAATCAGTTAAATACCTTCTTTGGTGTACTGTAGGACACTCACTTGATGAATTTTTCGCTCCTGTAGCACTTTTACGTGTGGGCTTCAAGTGAAGCAAAACGTCCCACGTAAAGACAAATGCGCAGCAAGATGTGCACAGTGTCAGAGTGTGCCTGGGCACACTTTGGGCACACTTTGGCTGCGGTGTGTACAACAGGTGCATCCTAGTGTCGGTGTGAAATTCTACGGCAACTGGAAACGTGTTACAAAGTTGAAGTACACGTATCAGTGCGAATGTTGTGGTCAAAAAATCAAAATTCTCCTTGGGATTCTGACAGCATTCGCACCATGTGCAATGTTGCGTCCCGCCAAGGTGCCAACTGTCCGACCGAGCCCGCACAGACATGAATGATGCTGTTCGGGAAGAAAGCTGTCGTAATCAACCACAGACGACAGTATCAAAGTAGTCTAGGAAATGATTCGCAGCAATCAAAGATTTCATCATGAATGATAAGATCAGCTACATTTCTATGTTTGTAATTTCCTAAAAAAAACACAACCCGGTTTCTGCACATGTGTCCCTTGTTCGTGTGCATCTGCAAAATAATAAATAAACAATGACGTCAATCCAAACTGTATCATTAAAAGGGGCTAAAGGAAACTTTCAATGAAATTCTTAACGAAAAGTCTCATTCATGTACATAAAATGAGAGACCATAAAAATCGAATAACAGAGGTTAAATTAGTGTGGGTATGTCATCTTTTCGGAGATGGTTTGGAAATTAGACGGCTGAAAAGTGTTTGATTTGACATTCTGATGCTAAAGTAGGTTAAAATAAGGCAATCCTGGTACATGACATAAACAGGAGATCCTCTTAGTGCTTCTAAATGCATGTGTAAACACTCATTGTGATCCCAGTGTTGTATACACTCCCATCAGGTCCGTGCCGAGCACACACCTAAATTAAAATGCCGGCGGGAGAGACCGTGTAGCCGTAACGTAAGCGAGTGCACTGCCCCGCCAATTGGCGATCAAAATTTGAGATGTCATAACCATTATCGTCAGGACTAAGAACTCAAAGATATACATAGACTACAGTGGAAGCTAACGTCGCTAATTTAGAAGAGAGGCACTAATATTACACATTACAACGTGTACCGTAACCCAGTAGCAACCAAGGATATAGTTAAAAACGAAGATAATGTACGTACTTCCTATAACGCCACTGAAGAAATTATACAGCACCCTATGAGAGCATTAAATTATCACTAATTTGCATATATTCAGAACCGTCGATAAACTAAAGCAAGTCGAAGAACCTATGAGGCCCTTCGTAACCTGCGAACAATATAGGTGAAGCAGCTTCTTACAAATCATCAGGGACGCACTGTTTTAACCTCATTTAATCTCTGTTATTCGATTTTTTAGGACTCACATTTTATGTATCCAGATTCTTTTTCTTAAGAGCTATAGTATAAATTTTCGGGTAGCTAAGGAAATCTACGGACGCTGTTGATTAAAAATCGATTGAAATCTCCCGAAAATGACTTAAGTATGTGAAGCGTAATAGATTTTGTTTATGTATTACTTTTCATAGCACATTCTACTCCATAATTTACATCAAAGAAACTTGTGCATTTTAAAGAGTGTACGCAGATCGTGCGTCATTTCGGATAGTGTGGTTCTTAATTTTGGATAGAGCTATGGCATAAGGAGAATTCAAGATTTCATTCCTATAGGAATATTGTTTTATTACAAAACGTAATGTTGGGATATTTGATTACAGTAATGATACACTTACAACTAAATTGAGACTACATTTGCAGTTTTCGCATTTGTACTTCTTCCAGCCATGTTTTTTAGTCCCAGCACGCAGTTCGTGTACCCAACGCAAACACTATAAATATTCAGTCTTCTGCAGATTCATCTTCCCGGTATGGGATAGAGCAATAAATACACTGTTTACTTCCACTGTCTACATCATTTGTGGAGACAAGGGGCACAGAACTGTCGGAATGCGCAGTAGATGGTAGCTCATACGACGATTTTCTTCATAGCCATTTTAGCCATCTTCGTGTTATTCTAGATGGCTTTTTCGTTGCTTTGATGTTTTCCCCTTTTTGAAGATTCTCTTGGTTCTTCTAAAACTGTCCCATTTGGATTTAGTTTGTCTTGAGCTGAAGACTCTTCCTAAAGCACATTTTCTGCCTATCCTAGAGCACAGATTCTCTTATAAGTTTCCTGCGTTTGTGTCCCTAAAAATATAGAATTTTTGCAATTAAAACACTTTGCTTAAGAATCCTATTTCCTATTGATACTGGCTTCTCCTGTGCCAACCTCTTCATCTCAGCGTAGCCCGTGCATCATACGTCCTCAATTATTTGCTGGATGTATTACAGTGTGAAATCTTATGGGACTTAGCTGCTAAGGTCATCAGTCCCTAATACACTTAACCCAAATTAGCTTAAGGACAAACACACACACCCATGAACGGGGGAGAAGTAGAACCTCCGCCGAGACCAACCGCACCGTCTATGACTGCAGCGCCCGAGACCGCTCGGCTAATCCCGCGCTGCTACCATCTCGGGTTCCCCCTAGTAGTTTACCATGGAAGTCATCCCTCATATCTTAACAGATGCTCTATCATCCTGTACCTTCTCCTTGTCAGTGTTTTCCACATGTTCCTTTCCTCTCCGATTCTACGCGGAGTCTCCTCATTCCTTACTTTATCAGTGCACATAATATTCAACATTCGTCTATGGCACCACAGCTGAAATGCTTTGATTCTTTTCTGTTCCGGTTTTCCCACATTCCATGTTTCACTGATATATAATGCTGTGATACTTGTGAATATTTTCAAAAATTTCTTCCTCAAATTAAGCCCTATCTTTGATATATTTAATATATTGAATTTAATTGATGAAAGGAGAAAATATATAAATGCAGTAAATGAAGCAGTCAAAAAGGAATACAAACATCTCAAAAATGAGATCGACAGGAAGTGCAAAATGGCTAATCAGGGATAGCTAGAGGATAAATGTAAGGATGTAGAGACTTAGCTCACTAGGGATAAGATAGATACTGCCTACAGGAAAATTAAAAAGACCTTTCGAGAAAAGAGAACCACTTGCATGAATATCAAGAGCTCAGATGGAAACCCAGTTCTAAGCAAAGAAGGGAAAGCAGAAAGGTGGAAGGAGTATATAGAGGGTCTACACAGGGGCGATGTTCTTGAGGACAATATTATGGAAATGGAAGAGAATGTAGATGAAGATGAAATGGGATATGTAATACTGCGTCAAGAGATCGACAGAGCACTAAAAGACCTGAGTAGAAACAAGGCCCTGGGAGTAGACAACATTCCATTAGAGCTACTGACAGCCTTGGGAGAGCCAGTCCTGAGAAAACTATACCATCTGGTGAGCAAGATGTATGAGACAGGCGAAATACCCTCATACTTCAAGAAGAACATAATAATTCCAATCCCAAAGAAAACAGGTGTGGACAGATGTGAAAATTACCGATCACCTTAATAAGTCATGGCTGCAAAATACTAACGCAAATACTTTACAGACGAATGGAAAAACTAGTAGAAGCCGATCTTGGGGAAGATCAGTTTTGATTCTGTAGAAATATTGTAACATGTGAGGCAATACTGACCCTACGGCTTATCTTAGAAGCTAGATTAAGGAAAGGCAAGCGTACGTTTCTATCGTTTGTAGATTTAGAGAAAGATTTTGAAAATGTTGATTGGAATACTCTCTTTCAAATTCTAAAGGTGGCAGGGGTAAAATACAGGGAGCGAAAGGCTATATACAATTTGTACAGAAACCAGATGGCAGTTATAAGAATCGAGGGACATGAAAGGGAAGCAGTGGTTGGGAAGGGAGTGAGACAGGGTTGTAGCCTCTCCCAGGTGTTATTCAATCTGTATATGGAGCAAGCAGTGAAGGAAACAAAAGAAAAATTCGGAGTAGGTATTAAAACCCATGGAGAAGAAATAGAAACTTTGAAGTTCGCCGATGCCATTATAATTCACTCAGATACAGCAAAGGACTTGGAAGAGCAGTTGAGCGGAATGGATAGTGTCTTGAAGGGAGGATATAAGATGAACATCAACAAAAGCAAAACGATGATAATGGAATGTAGTGGAATTAAGTTGGGTGATGTTGAGGGTATTAGATTAGGAAAGAGACACTTAAAGTAGTAAAGGAGTTTTGCTATTTGGGGAGCAAAATAACTGATGATGGTTTAAGTAGCGAGGATATAAAATGTAGACTGGCAACGGCAAGGAAAGCGTTTTTGAAGAAGAAAAATTTGTTAACATCGAGTGTAGATTTAAGTGTCAGGAAATCGTTTCTGAAAGTATTTGTATCGAGTGTAGCCATGTATGGAAGTGAAACATGGACGATAACTAGTTTAGACAAGAAAAGAATAGAAGCTTTTGAAATGTGGTGCTACAGAAGAATGCTGAAGATCAGATGGGTAGATCACATAACTAATGAGGAGGTATTGAATAGGATTGGGGAGAAGATGAGTATGTGTCACAACTTGACTAGAAGAAGGGATCGGTTGGTAGGAAATGTTCTGAGGCATCAAGGCATCATCAGTTTAGTATCGGAGGGCAGCGTGGAGGGTAAAAATTGTAGAGGGAGACCAAGAGATGAATACACCAAGCAGATTCAGAAGGATGTGGGTTGCAGTAGGTACTGGGAGATGAAGAAGCTTGCACAGGATAGAGTAACATGGTAGGAAATGTTCTGAGGCATCAAGGCATCATCAGTTTAGTATCGGAGGGCAGCGTGGAGCGTAAAAATTGTAGAGGGAGACCAAGAGATGAATACACCAAGCAGATTCAGAAGGATGTGGGTTGCAGTAGGTACTGGGAGATGAAGAAGCTTGCACAGGATAGAGTAACATGGAGAGCTGCATCAAACCAGTCTCAGGACTGAAGACCACAACAACAACAACTTTGATATTAGGGACTTCTCTTATTCAGGAATGCCCTGGTGGCCAGTTCTGCTCTGCTTTTGACGTCCTCCTTGCTCCTGATGTTAAGTTTCTCTCTGTTCTCATTTCTGCTACTTATCATTTTTGATTTTCTTCGATTCGCTCTTAATCCATATCCTGTACTTATCAAGCTGTTTGTTCCTTTCAGCAGATCAAGTAATTCTTCTTCTCCTTCACTCAGGACAGCAATGTCAGCAGCCAATCTTGACATCCTTTCGCTTTCAGTCTTAATTCCACTCCTGAAACTTTCTTTTATTTACACCGTTGCTTCTTCAGTGTACATATTGAACTGTAAAGGCGTATAACTATATTCCTGTCTTACATCCTTCTTAATCCGATCACATTGTTCTTGGCTCTGGCACATCTTGTATATTGCCGTTCTCTCCATGTAGTTTACCCTTAATTTCTCAGAATTTTGAACATATTTCACCATTTTACTATGTCGAACGCTTTTTCCAGGTCGACAAATCTTCATTATTTCTTAACCTTCCTCTAGTTGCCAAGTGCAACGTCAGAACTGCCTCTATGGTGTCTTTACCTTACGTAAAGCCAAACTGATCGGAATCCAACACATCCTCATTTTTCCTTTCTATTCTTTCGTATATTATTCTAGTCAGCAGCTTGGATGCATAAGCTGATAAGCTGATTGTGCGATAATTTCGCGAATTTTTTCGGAAGTTGGATGGTATGTCGCCAGAATCGTACATTCTACACACCAACATGAATAGTCATTTTGTTGGCACTTCGACAAATATTCTGATGGAATGTTATCTGTCCCTTCTGCATTATTTGATCTTATGTTCTCACGCCATCCATCCCCCACCGCCCAAAATAATGGCTCTGAGTACTATGGGATTTAACATCTGATGTCATCAGTCGCCTAGAACTTAGAACTACTTAAACCTAACTAACCTACGGACATCACACACTCCATGGCAGAGGCAGGATTCGAACCTGCGATCGTAGCAGTCACGCGGTTCCTGACTGAAGCGGCTAGAACCGCTCGGCCACCCTGGTCGCCCCTCCCCCCTTCCGCACCCCATATAGGTCTTTAGTGTACTCTTTCCATTCATCCGCTCTCTCCTCTGCATTTAACAGTGGAATTCCCGTTGCTCTCGTAATTACCACCCTTGGTTTTAATTTCACCGAAGGTTGCTTTTACTACTCAGTCCTTCCGACACTCAGTTCTTTTTCGATTTCTTCACTTTTTCACGCAGCCATTGTGTCTTAGCTTCCGTGCACTTCTTATTTATTTCATTCCTCAACGACTTCTTTTTATGTATTCCTCAATTTCCTTGAACACTTTTGTACTTCCTGCTTTCATCGACCCATGGTTTCTTCCCTGTTATCATCTTTTTATCTGACCTTTTCTTAACATCTTCTGTGGGAGCTCTCTTAAGAGATGCCCATTCGTCTTCAACTGTATTGCGTACTGAGCTATTCCTTATTGCTGTATCTGTAGTCTCAGAGGGCTTCAAGCGTATCTCGTTATTGCTAATCAGTTCTGTATCACAATTCTTTGTATATTGATACTTCCTGACTAATCTCTTAAACTTCAGCATACTCTTCATCACTACTAAGTTGTGATCTCATTCAATATTTGCCTCTGGGAACGACCTTCAATGTCTGACTGACCATCATGCAATCTAACTGAATTCTTCTCGTATCTCCCAGCCATTTCTAAGTATACCTCCTCCTCTTGTGATTCTTGAACAGCGTATTCGGTAGTACTAGGTGAAATTTTTTACAGAACTTAGTCCTGCTCCTCTCCTATTCCTTGTCCCAAGCGCATATTTTCCTGTAGCCTTTTCTTCTACTCCTTCCCTAGAACTTCGTTCCGATCCTCCATGACTATTAGATTATCATATTTCCTTACGTACTGTTTATTACGCTTTCTATATGCTTGTACACTTTCTCTTTCACTTCATCTTCAGGCTGCAACGTCGGCATTTATACTCGAACGATTGGTGTTGGTAAGCTTCTGACATTTCACGCCCCGTTCGGTAGAATGTTATCCTTTCGTTGGTTATTCGATCTTTTTCTCATGGTCACCTCTCCCTTGGCAGTGCCCTCCGGAATATCTGAATGGGGGACCATTCCGGAATCGTTTGCCGATGAAGGTATGATCATGACATTTCCATTACAGGACACATGTCCTGTGGATGTTATGTGTCTTTAATGCAGTGATTTACATTGCCTTATTCATCCTCAAGCCGCTGATCATTAGTGATTCTTCAGCCTTTAGGGGCAGTTTCCCACCCAAGAACAAAAGAGTGAGCTGAACCTTTGTCGACTCCTCCGCCCTCTTTGATAAGGTATTTAGCAGAACAGGATGTCTTCTTACGGCGTAAGTCTTCTTCAGTGCTGATTATGAATCAAAGTTTAAGCGGCGACGGGTTGCGAAACCGGGACCGAGGACGTTTTCATTACTAACCAAATACGCGACCTGAACATCACCGGTGCACTTGGCAGTTAGTAGGAGACTAAGATAGTGGATGTAGAAGCATTTCAGCTACTTTCCCCATCGGCAGCACAGTCCAGGGAGCAAATATCCACCTATCCGGAATTAGGTCATAATCCCTAAGTTCTGTTTGCATACCTTAATGCTAAGATCTTGGATAGGCTACATTATTTATTTATAACGCCGTAGATGTATCTATAGATTGGACACAGTTCCCGAAATCGAGTTGTGCTTACATTTTAGGAGATAAGAAAATTTACAACTATAGCAGTTATTTTTCACTGATGATGAATATAAAAAGTTGCTGATGTCAAGAAAGACTTGAACAAAAATTTTGCGACTATGAGGAATTGCACACAGAGTTTCTCGAATTACTCCGTGGCCAGGTTCCGAATTTTTATCTTTAAGTAGCTAAACAATAAGTAGAATTTTCCTACTGTTGTTGCAAGAAACTTAACGAATAATCTGAAAATATTTTCATGTATCCTCGTCACTTCGAACTGTAGTGCAGCAATCAATAAATGTTACGTGGAGTATCATAACAACGGTTGAAAGTCTCCTAGTCGTCCATAAGCTTTCCACAAGAGCCGCTATATCTACGATGCTAGAAACACCATTAACCGGAAGCGGCGCTACGCTTCCGCTTGTTTTCATTGCTAATTAATTCTGAAGATAAGTCCAGGTACTGCTGCAAGCTGCTAGTGTATTGCCTTCACACTTGGCTACAAACAATCCTGTCGGAGGAACATCCACAACTAAGCATTATACTAGGTGTTGAAAATACCGCTACAGTTGTAAGGTTTTTTTATTTAGAACACGACGAGTTTCGGGTTCTTATACGCCCATCTTCAGGTGTCGTAACTTGGCGCTGTGACCCCGAGCGCCGCGGTGGACTACAAGGCGCCGTGTCTTGACACCGCGGCGCTCGGTGGCACAGCGTCAATTTACGATACCTGATGATGGGTATATAAGACCCGAAACCGGTTGTGTTCCAAATAAAGGAACCTTAGAAGTGTAGCCATATTTTTAGGCTCTAGCTTCGCTTTTGGGTTATTTATGCTGACAATGTCCACCCCCGGTAGCTGAGTGTCAGAGGGACAGAATGTCAATCCTAATGGCCCGGGTTCGATTCCCGGCTGGGTCGGAAATTTTCCTCTCGGGGATTGGGTGTTGTGTTGTCCTAATCATTATCATTTCATCCCCATTGACGCGCTAGTCACCGAAGTGGCGTCAAATCGAAAGAATTGCATCCGGCGAACGGTGTACCCGACGGGAGGTCCTAGTCACACGACATTTATTTATCATGTACTGACAATGTAATACGTCACTTGTCCCACATTTTCCTCCGGCTAATTGATGGCAGAGTAGGCTGAAGTTAATTCGCAGCAGGAGCACCTGTCGGCGGCATTCGGCGGACGCACAGCGCGGCCGGCTCTCGGCACTAGTGCGGCCGGCGCGCTGACGGCCGGTCCTCGACGTCAGATGAGGCTGGCAGCTGGAGTGGCCGCGGTGGATCGCGCGGGCCGCGCTCGAGAGCTGTCCACCTGTCGAGCGAGTCTCTTGGCAACCGGCCGCCACAATTATCGGAGTCGCCGGCCGCGCCGGATATCCGGAGTGCGCGCGTGTTGCGAATAATTAGGCGCATCGGGATTAAAACCGACAGTGCGTGCGCGTCCCTCGCGCTCCCGACCCCGCCGGACCGGAAATTTACTGCAACTGTTTAGCGGGGCGAGAGAGCGTAGTATTTCCTAAAGCGACCCTTGATTTTGCTTGCCGTTCCGAGTTGGCCCAAACAGCGGGTCTCATTTAGCCGGCCAGTTTGTTCCGAAATTCGTTCCCGAAACCCTCCTACCCCGCCCCTTTCCGCGTCCCCACTCTGGCAGGAGTATTCGGTGCGCCGGTCGCGAAAACCAATTAACTCCGGCTAGAACTAATTTACAGGCGGGCGGAATACGAATAAATAGGCTATCGTGGCCCGCCGCTGGCGGTGTCGCCCAGCCGCTACCTCGGCGCGCTACATGCCTGCCAATTACAGCCGCAGCGCGCCGCACACTGCAACGCACTGTGGATCGCGTCTGGCTCTCACCACGCGCTGACCACTACGGAGGCACCGTTAATAAGGCCCAGAGATGGCTCAAAGTAGACGATAACTTTTATTCTGGAACCACCTTTTACAGATGCTCGAAATGTAACGCGAACTCCAATGCGAAATGATTTTAATAGTTTCCATAGTGAAACGTCGCCTCGAAATCCAACAGAAAAAAAGACCGGTCATGTGTAAAATACGCCAAAGGAAAGGCGCAATTAATACCTCCACTGCACGATAAAAATGGTGATGATGACAGTCCCACTAAAGCAGAGTTTCTAAATAAGACTTTCCGAAATTCCTTTACCAAGGAAGACGAAGTAAATATTCCAGATTCAGAATCCAGGGACAACTGCTAACATGAGTAACATGGAAGTAGACATCCTCGTTGTAGCGAAGCAGCTTATAATAAACGCAAGGCCTCCGGTCCTGATTGTACACATTTCAGGTTCCTCTAAGAGTATGCTGATACAATAGCTCCATATTAAGCAATCATATACAACCGACCGCTTCTTGAAACGTCCGTATGCGAAGACTGCAAAGTTCTGCAAGTCACACCAATACACAAGAAGGGAAATAGATGCTGGTCGAGTGGTTCTAGACATTACAGTCTGGACCCGCGCCACCGCTTCGGTCGCAGGTTCGAATCCAGCCTCGGTCATAGATGTCTGTGATGTCCTTAGGTTAGTTAGGTTTAAGTAGTTCTAAGTTCTAGGGGACTGTTGACCTCAGAAGTTAAGTCCCATAGTGCTCAGAGCCATTTGAACGATTTGAAATTGGTGCAATCCGTTGAATTACAGACCTATATCGCTAAAGTCGATGCGCAGTAGAATTTTGGAATATATACTGTATTCAAACATTATGAATTATCTCGTAGCCAACGCGTTCTTGTAGAACGTAACTAGGTCTGTATTTTCATGAAGTAATGAGCTCTATCGACTGGCATGTCAAATGTAATCCATATTTTTAAATTTCCAGAAGGCTTTCAACACTATACCTCACCTAAAGAAATTGTACCTGTGGATTTTTGTCGCAATTGTGCTAGTGGATTCGTGATTTCCTGTCAGGAACGCCACATTAGTAGACCCTGGCGGAAAGACTTCCACTAAAATAGAAGTAATATCTAGCGTTCCACAACGAAGAGTTATATTCCCTCTGTTGTTCTTGAGCAATTAACGATTTGGGAGACAATCTGAGTAGTATTCTTAGATTGTTCGCATACGATGCCATCACGTACCGTTTTATAAAGTCATCACATTATCAAAAAAAATTGAAAAAGTATTTAGTCAGTAAGAAAAGTATAAACTGACTCTAAAGCCGGGCGGAGTGTCCGCGCTGTTTTAGGCGCCATGTCACGGATTGCGCGGCCCCTCCTTCTGGAGGTTCAAGTCCTCCCTCAGGCATAGGTGTGTGTGTCGTCCTTAGAGTAAGTTAGTTTAAGTAGTGTGATCTCAGCAGTTTGGTCCCTTAGGTATTCACACACAGAGAACTGACTCTAAATCATTAAAAGTATGAAGTCATTCACTTGAGCATCAAAACTAATCCACTAAATTTGTGTTACACATAATTAACACATTTCTGAAGGCTCCAAATTCAACTAAGTACTTAGGGATTACAATTACCAATAATTAAGTTGGAACGATCACGTAGATAATGTCTCGGTAAAGCAAACCCAAGACTACGATTTGTTGACAGAACAGAGTAAATGCGACAGGTCCACTACAGAGGCTGACTACAGTACGTTTGTACGTTCTCTTCAGGAATATTATTGTGCGGTATGGGATCCACATGAGTTAGGGTGGACGGACGACATCGGAAACGGTAAAAGAAAGCTTCAAAATGGTACAACTGGCTCTGAGCACTGTGGGACTTAACATCTGAGGTCATCAGTCCCCTACACTTAGAACTACTTAAACCTAACTAACTTAAGGACATCACACACATCCTTGCCCGAGGCAGGATTTGAACCTGCTATCGTAGCAGATGCGTGGTTCCGAACAGAAGCGCCTATAACCGCTCGGCCACAGCGGCCGGCTAAAAGGAGGGCAACTCGTTTTGTACTATCGCGAAATAATCAAAAGACAGCCACGGCTATAATACTTGAATTTCGGTAGTAAAAATTGAAACAAATCTGGTATTCTTTGGGGCAGGATCTCTTCAACAAATTTCAATCAGCAACTTTCTCCTCTTTGTGTGAAAATGTTCTGTTGGATCCCATTTACATGGGAAGGAATGATCATCATAATAAAATGAGAAATCAGAGACCGCACAGAAACATTTAAATGTTCGTATCTCAAGGGCGCTGTTAGAGAGAAGAAATAGTAGAGAAAGAGCCTGAAGGTCGTTCAGTCAATCCTCTGTCAGGCACTTGTTTTTGACTGCAGGCAATCATACAGAACTATACGTGAGATGTAACAAATCTCGATACGGTCGCAGGTTCGAACCCTGCCTCGGGCATGTATGTGTGTGACGTCCTTAGGTTAGTTAGGTTTAATTAGTTCTAAGTTCTGGGCAACTGATGACCTCCGAAGTTAAGTCGCATAGATTTCAGAGCCATTTGAACCTTTTTGTAACAAATCTCTCCACTATAAAACTGAAATCAGACAGCAATAAAAGATTTGGATGAGTACTTGTTTAGGCCATGTATCCACTGCAACTCGCAAGTGACCACGGCATTCCCACTCTTGGTTTCATTAACAAAGGCACCTTACCGACTACAGTACAGACCGCCCTTGGAAGTTCTGCACGCTTACTGCCGGAACGTGATTTTTCTTTAGCAGCGTGACACAATTACAAATAAGTTAACTACAAAATATTTTCTTGCAGAATTACCATGTTAAAGACTGAAGGCCCATGTGTTGCATTGTACATAATTATTTATAAATTGAGTTTACTTTCCGTTATGTGATAGACTGGCAGAAAGTGTTTGTTACATTTTCCCTGTTCATACAGTAAAACTGCTGCATCTGGTATGACGTCATAGTTTATTACTAGTAACTCTATTCACAACACATTGCGAATACAGTATGCACATAAACCATGAAATGTACCTGCAAACGACTGATGCTGTGGAGTATTGGAAATTTGTGGTAAGATCTTATGGGATAAAACTGCTAAGGTCTTCGATCCCTAAACTTATACACTACTTAATCTAACTCGAACTAACTTACGCTATGGACAACACAAACACCCATGCCCGAGGGGTAGGGAGCATGAAGTCAAAACAATAATTTCACATAAAGTTTAAGGGTATGAACGTCAGATACCATATGATTCTAAGACAACTCTAGACAAAGAAGTTATTGCCAAATGGAAAAAGTGACATTAGCATTTGTTTTCGCTCTCATGAAATTTGACGACTGCTTGAAAGCGCAAAGAATTATTATTTTAACTGGTCTGATACCTTAACTCTTTATTTAAATGCAGCAAAACTATTTATAAAAGAAGTAGGCAATCACGTTAGTCATAGGTATTACTCCTGTTATGTGGTAACTACGAGACAAAGCACTGAAGTACAACACAATAGCGCGCCGATTTTCTTATCTGAATCCTGGGCAGGCAGGACACACTGTGCAATGATGGGCACGAAATCTGCTTATAAATGGTCACTGAGACAGGAAGTAGTGGAGTAATTTCCTAGCGCTGCCATAGTCAAACTTATCTTCAGAGATGAGCTGTTTCCCTCTAAAAAAATCTTTCATTTAATGGTAGTTAACTGACATATATAAAAAATAGCCTCATTGTAGTTGGTGCCAGAAGTATAATTTAATATGTCTTAACGTCCAGTGCGAAGGAGTTAGTCAACATTCGTTAAGTACCTTTTGTCTAAAAGGCACCCTCTTCTTCTGCTTTCATATCAGACCAGGGGCAAATTGGTTAACGCTATCGTTAGATGGCGCGTAGCGATCAAGTTCCTACAATTCTTACAGAAAATACCACGTAAGCTATTGAAGACTTATCGGCACGATATATCAGGAAATCTTTAGTCTCATTTAAACCAACAAGTTCGCCGTCCAACATTTCGTCACCAAACTCTCTTATTTAGAATCTTAAAATTCAATTCTGAAAACACAATCAAAATTATTTGCATGAGAAGGATCAGATAGGTCTCGGACCTGAAATGACTGGCGGCGCAATATATTAGATGTTATAATAATCATTAAAGTAATTTGACATACAGAACTAAATTTACATGTTTCCTACTAAACATAAGACATGTGAGAGTGAGCTCGCGGGCTCCAGACAATAGAAGTGCCGTTCTTCTTCAGTTTTCCCTTCATACTATACATTATTCTGTACAAATTTCATAGAAATTAAGTAGGATTGTGATTCCTTAAAAATGTTTACACAGAAATGTCTTTCCCGTAATGGCGGGAGTTCAAGGTTGTACCTTTAACGTACAGATTTCTTCTGAAACGTCACAGTATTCTGTCACTTTAAAAATAATCATTTACTGACACTCTTCTATATGGCGTCAAAAGATATGTCGAATTACAGTGTCAAATACACTCCTGGAAATTGAAATATGAACACCGTGAATTCATTGTCACAGGAAGGGGAAACTTTATTGACACATTCCTGGGGTCAGATACATCACATGATCACACTGACAGAACCACAGGCACATAGACACAGGCAACAGAGCATGCTGGACGTGCAGACCGCGTGAGACGACGCTTCATCCAGTCCCAAACATGCTCAATGGGGAACAGATCCGGAGACCTTGCTGGCCAGGGTAGTTGACTTACACCTTCTAGAGCACGTTGGGTGGCACGGGATACATGCGGACGTGCATTGTCCTGTTGGAACAGCAAGTTCCCTTGCCGGTCTAGGAATGGTAGAACGATGGGTTCGAAGACGGTTTGGATGTACCGTATGCAGTCCTGATTGTGGCGCTCACCTGCACGGCGCCAAACACGCATACGACCATCATTGGCACCAAGGCAGAAGCGACTCTCATCGCTGAAGACGACACGTCTCCATTCGTCCCTCCATTCACGCCTGTCGCGACACCACTGGAGGCGGGCTGCACGATGTTGGGGCGTGAGCGGAAGACGGCCTAACGGTGTGCGGGACCGTAGCCCAGCTTCATGGAGACGGTTGCGAATGGTCCTCGCCGATACCCCAGGAGCAACAGTGTCCCTAATTTGCTGGGAAGTGGCGGTGCGGTCCCCTACGGCACTGCGTAGGATCCTACGGTCTTGGCGTGCATCCGTGCGTCGCTGCGGTCCGGTCCCAGGTCGACGGGCACGTGCACCTTCCGCCGACCACTGGCGACAATATCGATGTACTGTGGAGACCTCACGCCCCACGTGTTGAGCAATTCGGCGGTACGTCCACCCGGCCTCCCGCATCCCCACTATACGCCCTCGCTCAAAGTCCGTCAACTGCACATACGGTTCACGTCCACGCTGTCGCGGCATGCTACCAGTGTTAAAGACTGCGATGGAGCTCCGTATGCCACGGCAAACTGGCTGACACTGGCGGCGGCGGTGCACAAATGCTGCGCAGCTAGCGCCATTCGACGGCCAGCACCGCGGTTCCTGGTGTGTCCGCTGTGCCGTGCGTGTGATCATTGCTTGTACAGCCCTCTCGCAGTGACCGGAGTAAGTATGATGGGTCTGAAACACCGGTGTCAATGTGTTCTTTTTTCCATTTCCAGGAGTGTATATAAAAAAAATTGCTCTGGGAGTAAATATATGTTGGAACAGAAGATATTAAACAATTGTCTTTGAGGTAATTCTCTTCCTACACGCTTAGAATGAAGGAACTTGTCTTCATACCTAGGACTCTACAACATAAAGTTCTAAGTTTGGGGTACCAACGTCGCAAAGGCATCGTGCTCACCAAAAGGATCGCCAGAACACGTGTTTCTGAAGGGGGATGGAAAAATATATTGAGCCAAACCTACAGAAATCTACTCCCTGTCACTGTAATTAAGCAGCATTGCCCGAAATGTATTTTCCACGGCAAAAACCCACTTAACCTAGGACTTGAGTAACGCTCGACCTTGCAGAACTATTTTAGGTGCTCCGTGGTTCATTGTGGTGAATGCATTTAATAGGTTTCTTTACATCACAAAGATGTAGCCGACAACATCCTCGAATACAATTGCAGCCTTATGAAGAATTTTGGACGTGGTACGGTCGTCTACAACTTTGGATACATGTAATGGCGCACCATTAATCGCTCAGTAGTTTGGGAAATATTGTAAGGAAAAAGGCGTCAAACATATTAGTTGTACAGCGTATCACCCTGACTAGGATGGTCTGGTTGAAAAATTCGTGTGAAGCTTGATGGCGCAAATGCTCTAGTAACTGATACTTACAATTAAGCGGCTGTCTTAACTGTGTTCTTCTCCACATTTCGGAACACACCTGAAGTTCATAATTGCCCAGCTGCGAAAATACGTGGTTGACCAGTTGTCAGACTGGTGGAACGTAAAGAACTACCATATTGAGTGCAGCACGCAAAAATGTAAGCTGCGTGTCAGTGTGTTTGCTCAACACTTCGACAGGTCAGGTGAATGTGGGTGGGGGCATGCAGCACCGTACTATTGGGACACTACGGCTGAGATACAAACGGCAGATCAGGCCTGTGCCAAATATACTTAAACTAGTTACGGCCACAGCGTGGGTGTCTCGAGCGACAGAACTGCTCACATGTTTTGTTACTGTAAATTCAGCATCTTTGGGTAACTGTACAGCAGGCATACACAGCAGTTTCATCCCGTAATTCCAGTCTGGCGTACAGACGTCGCAATACAGAGGCAAAGGGCTCTGTCTCAGCCACACTGGTCACGTGGGCGGAGCTAAAGTACCCGAAAGAAGCTTACGAAACAATATGGAAGGACGCAGAGTGTCCATGGTGTACTGAAATACCGCCAGAGATCAATCATTCACTACCCGCCGTGACCAAAAGTAACACTCGATAGCTTCCCACACTAAGGCGCCAGGAGCATCACCGCTGTGTCTCTCCAAAATTGGAGGAATGCGAACTCTGCCGAAGTCACTGCCGTATTCGCCGTCGATGATCACCAGGGATGGAGCGGAACCTCCATTTACCACTGGAGACAACGTGATGTCAATGCTTACCAATGACGGCACTATCCTTAAGCAGGCTTTGTGATGTGTTAATGGCAGTATAAGAATGGAACAGTAATTTCCTAGTGCAGCTGCTGTTTTTCACTGATCAATGGTGCAAGGTGAAACAGTGTGTGGCAAGCCACTGTCACATGTGGATGCCCCGTAAATTTGGATATTGCAAGATACATCCATCAATGCAAACGTCAGTACACAATCAGGCGCCTTTCAAATTGTGTCGGTTACTGATAACCCTGTCTCAAATAAGTGTGCGGCATCTCGGTGTCCTTCACAGGGATCAATCAACGAATGACGCTATTTACGCACCTTATATACTCCTACCAGTAACAAAACTTAACATGAACAACACTTATACACACCGATGGACGTTCTGTGTGTCGCAGACAATTATTTACCATACCCACTCATGACATACAGGTGTACGAAGTCACACCGACCTACAGCCATGTCTTCTGTACGTTTCACTTTTTTATGGGCAACGTACGGGAAGGCAGGGGCAATTAAAAGAGGTCCATACGATTGGATACGACTGTACGTGAATCTGTGCATATAACCACATGACGTGACGCGCTCACCCATGTGCACGCGTGCACGCCCGCCACATAATCCGCACCTTTTCAGAGCGTAATGCACGCTGCGCCAGTGTGAGTGGATCATTGCAAAGCGCTGATGGTACTCACAGTTAAGCACCAGCTATTCGTTGTGAAAAGTTAGGCGATAACAAAGTCGTGGAAGCAATGTGGTCAGTTGTTTGGTGAGAATTTGAAAGATGTCAAAGTGCCAGCACTTAATCTGAAAATGGCATAAGATAGAATGGGTTTGAACAAGTCAAAAAGCACTCCAAAACGCACCCGTAAAGCAGAACAGGTGGCTTCAGAGTCCTACCAAATCAACCTGACGCCTCTCGCCAGAGACCGGCATACCACGTCGATTATGCGGAAGAATACACCGCCTGGACCTGCAGTCTGGTCGCGGCTGTAGCTGACCACCCATGTCACAGGATCTGTGACTATTACCAAATTACTACTTTGAACATTAGTTAATTCATTACATGGTGACGCTGACACACTGCTTTCGTTCACTGTCATTTCTCACTTTACTTTGGAGCCTAGTATTACGTTTTTCACACGCCTTTATTGTCACAATATTTCAAACGATAACACAGAAAAGCACAATTTGAAGAGCAAAAATAAGAAAACACATTAACATAGCACTGAAAATATTATCTAGTTAATTGCAAGCGCAGCTGCGAAATACTTCGTGCAAAACTACATGCATTCCACAACTGTTTTACTGTACAACAATGAAAGACTGCAACTACAGAGGAAATTCTCTCCACAATTACGCGCTAGCAATAAACAAAGATTACACTAACTACACAAACTACAAGAAAAGATCAGAAGATTCCAGTGAGGTATCCTCGGCTAAGGGTCGACATATGAAAAGTACCCTTAGAAAAATTGTACATGATTGTGCTTAAACTGACACAATACTTTTACCGCAACGCAATCTGACTTCCAAAAATCCCTACAAATGGATGGCCCTGACTAACATTAACCTATACGTTTCACAAATCACTTACCTAACAAAAATATTTGTTACTCAAGCTACTGCAATACAGCGAGCTTCACTACTGCCAGCTAAATAAAAGGTTCAAACTACTGAAGGCACTAACTACTGACAGGCATAGTTAGCAAATGAAAGATTTTGATAGAGAACAAACAATGTATTTACCTTAATAGTCATAATATATATAGCAGTTCATGACATCCAGTCTTACAAATTTCAAAACTCCGCCATCTCTCTCTCCACGTCCACCACTGCTGGCGGCTCACCTCCAACTGCGCAACGCTACGCGCTGTTAGCATCCAGCTGCCGCTGCCCAACACTGCAATGGCAGACAACAATGCAAACCAGCCACAGACAGCACACGGCACAGCCCGTGATTTTCATACAGAGCGCTAAGTGGCGTCGGCGTTACCAATAAAAAAACCTAAACAACCTACTTACACACTGCCCATAATACCGAAGGTGAAAATAAATGACACAGAAGCTTAAGCCAGGGAAGTCTAGAGCAATGTCCATCAAACTTTGTATGTATGTTACGTATTATTTGTATAATTATTTATATACAAGTATTGTCGGCGTAATACACCCCAGGTACCCTAACTACCGCTACGATTGGGTCTGCGAGTGAGAAGACGTGGAACGTAAAAGTAGTCGACAACGCCCGATGTTACTATCAAATACATAGTTCTCGCCGTCACTAGAATGATTGGTGACAGTCACGATGGAGTTCCACCGCGTAGGACTGGGCTGGAAGAGCAAGGACAGTGAGATATGAGCACATCTAATTAACGCCTTATGGAATTTGTAATAAAACTGGCACATTTGCTCTCTGGACTGGGCGTCGGCACTTACTACTTTCGTGGAAGTTCAGAAGGAGCTGAATTTTGGAAGGTTTTTGTTGATCACCCAAGAGGAGATTTTGGGCTTCCAGTAATATCGTAACACGTGAGCGTAAAACACATTCCGAAATTCTACAACATATAGGCCGCTAGTGTTAGGCGTCTGTTGGGCAGACCTTGTACGGCTTGTAACGCAAAACGGCGCTGTTGTTGACTGACGGAACGCGGCGTGCTCTCTGGCGCTGGTGCCTCGGAGCCCGCGCAGGACAATGGGGGGGTGGCCAGCCGGCAGCTGAAGGCGGCGCGGCGCTCCATCTGTAAACAGAGATGCGGGGCCCGCTCGGTGACACGGGGTATGAGGCGCGTCGCCCTCGCACAATAGGCTGCCCACCCGCAGCCACTGTGCGCTCACAATGCGCGCCGCCTGCCGTTTACGCTCTCCCTAATAGGTTTATGGCGGCGTGCGTCGGCGCTCGCGCTGAATTATGTTTACATCTCATCCGGCGGGAGCTGTTTGCGGTGCAGCCTCGCTTCCAGGACGCGGCAGGCGGGCGCGCACGGCCTCTAGCGAGGATCTGCAGTGCCAGCGACGACGGCGGTGCCGACGAGGAGAGCCTAGAGGTGGAGATCGACTTGGAGTCTACTGTGCTGGTACTGCTGCTGCTGCAGCGTAATTACAGTGTATATCCGCACAGCTAGAGACGAGTGCTAGACAATATGTGGTCTCGTCAGCGCCTCCCCATGCCGAGTCAGATGCTTTGAGTGTTCAAGATGTGGAGCAGGCCGTGTTAATACAGCACTCCTAGGCTGTCTCCCTGTTGTGCTTAGAACATTTTCATTAGCAGGTATAGTTTGCACATGTGGATGGGAATGTAACTATTACAAGACGGCGGACCTATGTGTTAAAACCTATTCTTTTCATTAGTTCCTATTCGCATCTAAACTTATACTTACATGTTTCGTGACTGGTTAAACTCGAAACTGTCAATTTTGTAGCACCTAAAACTGCCCATTCCGACGTTAATGCTTATTTATGCCTATTTTAGCTTAAAATCCGAAAAGGTACCTATTTCTTTAATGTAACAAAATTCTTGTATGTTAGTCCGTAGGCTTTCGTGGCCGTTGTCACTGAAGTTAAAATCTTCTACCTTATTAGGCCACGTCATGTTTCTTCTAAAATGATGGACATTTCGACTCCCCTGCTTTGATCTTCCTCAGGATCTTCTGGTGCCCACTACTGCTAGAACACTGTCAGAGACTAGTTTTCACACGTTCGTGGTGGAGAAGTGATAGTATTGGTTAAAATGTATTGGCTACCCTTGGTGGGCCATAGTCATAGGCTAATATTCCCGCTCTGATGCAGAAGAAGAGGCGTTGTTAGCTAACCTCCAGTGGATACCATTGGCGGCCCATCGTCATTGGATAAAATGGCACTATTCAACACTTACGCAGGTCAAGGGTTATTGGTTGAAATTCCAGCTACCGCAATTGGATGGTCGTCATCATTGGCCAGATTCGAAACGGACAGAGCGAAACGGGGGGAAAGTTTACCCAGAATATTATTGTCCGCCGAAGTGAATTGTAGCGCGTCGTTTCTGCCACTCACACACCGCCGCCACGTACTTACTTTCTTGATGGCGAAGAGCCGCGATGCCGGAAGCCTATAGCCGTCCTCTCTATTGCAATTAGATGTATTCTTAGACATTTCAACAGATTCTCGGATCTTTCTTCTACAAACGTTTGGTTTCTTTGCCAGTACACGTGCGTTATTAAAGTCGATGTCAGAGCCACAATTCTCGAAATGTTCGGCTACTCCCGATTTTGCACTTTGTTTTAGCCGCATTGCCGTTCGTGTTCCTCAATGCGTTCTTTAACAGTTCTTCCCGTTTCGCTTGTACAAACTTTGCCGCAGCCACATGTCACTTGATAGACGCCTGCATTCTTGTATTTTCAGAAGATAAGAATTGCTTACAAGAATCGGAAGTGGTGGGGACTGACGGTGGTATTTGGTAAGGGGGGGGGGGGCAGGAGGGGAGAAATATCAGTAACTTATAGAATCTTGGCCAACTGTCTTATTCCACGAAGAAAGATAATCGTAGGCCTTGAACTGACCTGAGATGAAGAAAATAACTTACAAGGGGAGAGTTAAAGCTGCCTACGCATTGTAGTAAAAAATCCCATTTCTCTCCTTGGTTATACAAAGACAATCACTGTAGAAAAGCAAGACACTTGTCAATTTTTAATTTTTATTATTTTTTTATCCGCTCACAGGGCGCATTGCACTGCTTCTAGTTTCAGTGCTCGAAAAGCTCAACATACGAAAATTCCAATAAAAGCTAAGTATAGTCAAATAAGACTAGCTGCGCTACATGACATATGGAAAAGTTATTTCTTTACTGGAGGAAGTTTAAAAGGAAATAAATGGAAGGACCAAATGTAGTGTGAGGACAAGTACGGGCAACAATGCGAAAGATTTTGCAGAAGAACACCGGCCTGAAGGACGTGCGCTCAGCAGCATACATACTTAGTGCAAAATCGAGCTCCCCTCATTGCAGCATTCCTGTTAAACATGTGCCAAAGCTAAAGTACGCCTTTGCCACACCCGATGATGCAGAACGTTCGGCATGTAAATTAATACTGACTGACAAGCGCCTTAGTCTTTTTCTGGAAAACCTAGAAAAGATTTTAATTATTTACTGGAAGCGAGCTATGATCTGAATGTTTGAATCCATTGACTTATCCAGTATTTATTAAATTGCATATTACGCGTATTTCAGCTTGTAGCTGTGTGCCTCATATAGTATTTTTATCTTGGAGAAACTAAAAGGTTTGAGGTCAAGTTGAACATCAAAAGCATATGTCGTCCACAACGCACAGATTTTTAAGGGCTGCGACTGATTAGATACAATTCCTAGTACAGTTCTTTAGTATCCTTCCTGTTTATTTTAATACGGGCATGATTTTCTGTGGTCAAATGGATTATGGTAATTTCACATTGTTTAAATACATTATGGCATTAGCTTTGTAGACACTGTACGTATGTAAGACAATAATGCAAAAATTGCCTAAGTCACTATATCAAAATTATAGATTTTCAAGACTTTTTATGTGTAATGGCGATCAAGAAGTTTCAGTTTGAGGGCAGTACTGCAGCCTGTATGCAATGTAGCAGTACTCTGATACGAGTAAAGTATCATCCAAAGATCGCGATGCAACACCAAAGTGGCAATCAACAACGATGAATGGAAAGAGTTACAGAAGACAGGCCTTGTCTCTCAGCAATGTAGTGCCATTACACAGAAGTTGACAAAGCCGAGCATGGATTTGTTCTGCTACAGTTCGTGAACTCTAATGATATCACCTAGTTAGGATACCAGTGATATTCAAGTCTCAGATGGAACAGTACTTTTCAAAGTGTTGTAATTCAAGGGAAGAGTTTGGAATTATGTATATCAAGCGATGCTTTACTGTTCAAAGACAGTTGTAAATATTCTACTTATTCCTATGGCAACAGACTGTATAAATTTAAACAAATCTTTTTGCCATTAAATCCATAGAGAAACGTTCAGCTGTCATTTATTTTGCTCAGTTCACTAGCAGTTTCGGTCAATGATTATTATCAAGCTTAGCTGGCATAAACGGCAGGAAAGCTATACCATAGTTTGAACAAAAGTAATTTGCTCTTTAAGCCCACCGTAGTACGTAAAGAACAATAACTATCTAAGATAATTTTAGTTAAGAAACAAGCACACATCGACAGATAGTAACACACTGATTATTCTTCTAGTGAAGCGAACTAATGTTTGATATGTTATGTTTCCGATCAGCTACCTCCCAGATCAACCAAAGCACTCACGGTTATGACCGGACTTTTGTAGTTTCGTCAGCCGTAACGATAAGCACCAGCATGTAGGCAAATGTGTGCGGTAAATGTGGAAAGTGAACTATGGTGACATTATTACCAACTGTGTTCAAACAGAACCAATATGCTGTTAGTCATTTCTTGGCTGTCGTGGGTAAACACCGTTAGCAATCCATCGGAAAACGAAGAAAGTGCATGTCTGTCGAAAACTTTCGTTCTGGAATGGTCAGCCAAGTTTCGTGCTGGTCGCGATTCGAGATAACACGCTGGTCTATCACGGAGGCCAACCTGACCCTTTAGGGACAGGTGAGAGACGCTCGAGCATCTACCCTACAGTAGTCATCTCTTCCTATGCTACTATAGCGCCTTCGGTCCATTGAAGAAGGTCATGAAAAGTCGACGCTTCCGATCGGACAAGCATGTGCAGCTCAAAGTTACGGACTTCTTCATGCAGTATACAACGATGGTTTACTAAACGGGTATCTTCAACGCGGTGCGTTGATGAAATGATTACTTCAGTGATCACGACGATTTTGCCTGACTGGCAACGGAAACTTTTTGATCCCACCTTAAACATTTACAGGACAAATATTTGAACTAATATCTTTTAAACACTTAATGTGATTTCAACAAACATCTCACATGATAGCATTTTACAATAGCTGTACTCCATAAAGCGACCTATGTGTATCTATTTTATTCCCTGATTTATTACGTCTTTTATCTCTTTTTGGCTATTTAAATGTTTGTCAGAACATCGTATTATCCACAATAACACAGAAAATGAATGCAGTGAGAACATCTAATATCTTATCATACTAAAATATTGTTGCGGTGTACTAGTTTAGTGCGGGAGGTGGTCAACTTGAGTGAAATGATGTCTCCAGAACTAAAGAACGATGTGTTCTTGTTGGGGATGGCCTTCAGCCAATGGGAATGCGGGCAGTATCAGCACACTACAGGAGTCAAATTGAGACTGGGACTTTGTGAGTAAAGAGCTCAGGAGAGCGACTGTGAACACTTTTAATTGGTTCTCGACTGATATATTGCATTTTTCTTTCATGTCAGTGACAGATTCTGGGTGGTGAACAGCTGCCACCACACTAACTTCTGAAATGACTTCATAATTTGAGAGTCTGAACGTGCTCCAATGCAGAACCGTTTTTGCATTCGCTTTACAGAACTAACAATAGACAGAGTATCAGTTACTATTCGTCGTATCAAGTTTGTAAATTTGTGAATCATCGTGTTGAATTCTGAACTATTGTGATATGTTCAACATCTCCTGTATTGTAATCACGAAATGGACATAGTTTTCACGTATCTGTAATGACTATTTAGTTTGGAGATATTGCTACCATTCTTGTAACGCTCTCAACATAACTTCACTGCATTTGATGAGAGTATTTTCTATCTGTTTTATACTTAATTATCGTAGAACCACTCTCTGATTATTTGAGCTTCACTTTCTTGAATAAACATAATTCAGCGCAAATATTTATCGTCTCCATTAATTATAGATCTTACAACAGAAAACTTTTATTAAATAACTCATATATCTTTCATATTTTATTTCTGTGTATTTTATTAATTCAAAATTCTAGCCAATGTCTAAACTATCTGATTGCAGGATCACAGCTACAGATTATTATTTACAACGCATTTGCTGCGGGGTACGAATGCAGATATATGCAGGTCGACCCAACGACCACACCCAGATATTCCTTTTAAACAGAGCCATGCAGTAGGGCGATGTACTTGAGGAGAATATTAAGGAAATGGAAGAGGATGTAGATGAAGATGAAACGGGAGATACGACACTGCATGAAGAGTTTGACAGAGCACTGAAAGACCTGAGTCGAAACAGGGCCCCGGGAGTAGACAACATTCCATTAGAACTACTGACGGCCATGGGAGAGCCAGTCTTGACAAAACTCTACCATCTGGTGAGCAAGATGTATGAAACAGGCGAAATACCCTCAGACTTCAAGAAGAATATAATAATTCCAATCCCAAAGAAACCAGGTGTAGACAGATGTGAAAATTACCGAATTATCAGTTTAATAAGTCACAGCTGTAAAATACTAACGCGAATTCTTTACAGAAGAATGGAAAAACTAGTAGAAGCCGACCTCGGTGAAGATCAATTTGGATTCCGTAGAAATGTTGGAACACGTGAGGCAATACTGACCCTAAGACTTATCTTAGAAGCTAGATTAAGGAAAGGCAAACTTACGTTTCTAGCATTTGTAGACTTAGAGAAAGCTTTTGACAATGTTGACTGGAATACTCTCTTTCAAATTCTGAAGGTGGCAGGGTTAAAATACAGGGATCGAAAGGCTATTTGTACAGAAACCAGATGGCAGTTAAAAGAATCGAGGGACATGAAAGGGAAGCAGTGGATGGGAAGGGAGTGAGACAGCGTTGTAGTCTTTCCCCGAAGTTCTTCAATCTGTATATTGAGCAAGCAGTAAAGGAAACAGAAGAAAAATTTGGAGTAGGTATTAAAATCCATGGAGAAGAAATAAAAACTGTAAGGTTCGCCGATGACATTGTAATTCTGTCAGAGACAGCAAAGGACTTGGAAGAGCACTTGAACGGAATGGACAGTGTCTTGAAAGGAGGGTATAAGATGAACATCAACAAAAGCAAAACGAGGGTAATGGAATGTAGTTGAATTAAGTCCGGTGATTCAGAGGGAATTATATTAGGAAATGAGACACATAAAGTAGTAAAGGAGTTTTGCTGTTTGGGGAGCAAAATAACTGATGATGGTCGAAGTAGAGAGGATATAAAATGTAGACTGGTAATGGCAAGGAAAGCGTTTCTGAAGAAGAGAAATTTGTTAACATCGAGTACAGATTTAAGTGTCAGAAAGTCGTTTTTGAAAGTATTTGTATGGGATGTAGCCATGTATGGAAGTGAAACATGGACGATAAATAGTTTGGACAAGAAGAGAATAGAAGGTTTTGAAATGTGGTGCTACAGAAGTATGCTGAAGATTAGATGGGTAGATCACATAACTAATGAGAATGTATTGAATAGGATTGGGGAGAACAGAAGATTGTGGCACAACTTGACTAGAAGAAGGGATCGGTTGGTAGGAAATGTGCTGAGGCATCAAGGCATCCCCAATTCAGTATTGGAGTGCAGCGTGGAGGGTAAAAATCGTAGAGGGAGACCAAGAAATGAATACACTAAGCAGATTCAGAAGGATGTAGGTTGCGGTAGGTACTGGAACATGAAGAAGCTTGCACGGGATAGAGTAGCATGAAGAGCTGCATCAAACCAGTCTCAGGACTGAAGACCACAACAACAACAACAACAACATGCAGTAGGGAGTAGACCATCTACGAAAGATGCAACAACAAAAAAATTCTTCAAATGGCTCTGAGTACAATGGGACTTAACTTCTAAGGTCATCAGTGCCCTAGAACTGAGAACTACGTAAACCTAATTAACCTAAGACCATCACACACAGCCATGCCCGCGGCAGGATTCGAACCTGCTCCCGTAGCGGTCGCGCATTTCCAGACTGTAGCGCCAGAACCGCTCGGCCACTCCAGTCGAAAGAAGCAACAAACATGAAGCAAAGCCGTACCTGATTTGCTCGTATGGGATGCTGTTAAGAGATCAACTACCGTTAAGTAGCGACACACCTTCCAGCGCTCATTTTCTTCTGGGTAGAAGGTACAGCATCGATAAGAAGAGGAAGAAGAAATTCATTCTTCTGGCAGTATTTTCAAATTATTCAGCACTAGTTTTGGGCCTGTGGATACTTGACGAGGACGGTGTACCAGCATCTGTTATAGCTCCACTGCCCGCCCCGGTAGCAGAGTGGTCAGCGTGACGGATTGCCTTCCTACGGGCCCGGGTTCGATTCATGGCTGGGTCTGGGCTTTTCTCCGATCAGGGACTGGATTTTGTGTGGTCTTCATCATCATTTCATCCCCAACCGGCGCGCATGTCGCCCAATGTGGCGTCGAATGTAAGAAAACCTGCACCAAGGCCGGACTTACCCAGTAAGGGGCCTCCCGGCCAATGATGCCAAACGCTCGTTTCCATTTCACTTAGCTGCACTTGAACTTTGTGCATATCCGAAGCCAGTAATGCTCAATAAAGTACTTTAAAGTATATCCTAGTAGAATACTGTCTTTCCGCTTTTGAGTGTTTCAAATAACGCCGAAGATCATCCATTAGTGGAAGACGATACATAATTTCCCTATCACAACGCTGTCTGGCAAACAGACAACACATGTGAAACTTCCTGGGAGATTTAAACTGTGTGCCGGACCGAGACCCGAATTCTGGACCTTTGTCTTTCGCGGGCAAGTGCTCTGTTAACTGAGCTATCCAAGTACGCGGCAGGAGATGAGGTACTGGCGAAAGTAGAATTGTGGGGGCGGCTCATGAGTCGTACTTGGGTAGCTCATTTGGTTTCCGGAACGGTACCTCAGCGTGTTCGGTCAGAGGGCTAGCTGCTCTCTGTAATAAAAAGGCGACTGAGTTGATCAACGCTGAACTTGAACAAGCGTCATGGAACATCCGCCCCGTATAAATACAACGACCATGTTTGTAGAGAACTTGCACGCGAAAGGCAAAGGTCCCGAGGTCGAGTCTCTGTCCGGCACACCGTTTTAATTTGCCAGGAAGATTCAAATAAGAGCGTACTCCACTGCAGAGAAAAAATTTCATTTCAGAAAACACATGTGTTTGTCATCAACTAAGCCACAAAGTACCGGGTGATCAAAAAATCCGTATGTATTTGAAAACTTAATAAATCACGGAATAATGTAGATAGAGAGCTAAAAATTGACACATATGCTTGGAATGATATGGGGTTTTATGAGAACGAACAAAGTTCACAAAATGTTCGACAGATGGTGCTGGACATCAAAACGTCAGTGACTGCGCATGACAATCGTGTATAATAGGAGCTGTAATGAGAGAGAGAATCAGATGCGCCAGCAGTCGCAGCATGTTAACGCTACCTGAAAAGGAGCTTTTAGTAAAGCTGTATTATCAGAATGGGGAATGTGCTAGTTCAGCGTTATGATCCTATCGCCATAGCAAGGGGATTCGAACGGGTAAAGGTCCGTTGACAAATGCGGCTGTGACGAGAATGATTTCGAAGTTCGAAGCCACGGATTGTTTAGACGATAGACCCCACAGTGGCCGACCGAGCACAAGGCGTAATGCTACTGAGACAGTTCAGGAAGAAATGGCGACTGTAGCGGGTTCGTCTATGCACGGGGAAGTCAGCGCTCGTGCAGTCACACGACGCACCGACATTCCATGCAATACTGTTTGGTTGGCACTTAGGCGTACCCTCCGATGCTGTCCGTACAAAATCTATCAGCTTCATGAACTGTTACCTGGCTATTTAGTGAAGCGGAGAGCATTTGCAGTGTGGGCGTTTCAAAATATGGTGGAAGATGACGATTGGTTGATTAACATGTTGTGGACCTACGAAGCTCATTTCACGCTCCGAGGGTCTGTCAACAACCACAACTGCAGAATTTGGGCTACCGAAAATCCCAGAACTATCGTGGAAACTCCATTGCACGACAAGAAAGTCACGGTATGGGTTGGGTTTAACACATCTACCGTTATCGGGCCTTTTTTCTTCGAGGAAATGCGTGCTTCTGGTTTTGTAACTGCTACCGTGACAGGTGAGAGGTACGCCGATATGTTACAGAATCGCATCATCCCCAGCCTGGCTGATAAACACCTGCTGGAACGTACAATGTTTATGCAGGACGGCGCTCCACGCCATGTTGCTAGACGCGTGAAAGATCTCTTGCGCGTCGTTTGGTGATGATCGTGTGCTCAGCCGCCACTTTCGTCGTGTTTGGCCTCCCAAGTCCGTGCGATTATTGGCTTTGGGGTTACCTGAAGTCGCAAGTGTATCGTGATCGACCGACATTTCTAGGAATGCTGAAAGACAACATCTGACGCCAATGCCTCACCATAACTCGAGACATGCTTTGCAGTACTGTTTACAACATTACTCCTCGACTACAGCTATTGTTGAGGAATGATGGAGGACACATTGAGCATTTCCTGTAAAGAACATCATCTTTACTTCGCCTTACTTTGTTCTGCTAATTATTGCTATTCGGATCACACATTTTTTGAACTTTTGTATTTTTTTGATTCAGATAAAACCCCATGTCTTTCCAAGCATGTGTGTCAATTTGTACGTCTCTATCTACATTATTCCATGATTTATTCAGTTTTCAAATTTATACTGACTTTTTGATCACCCGGTAAAACTATCATAATCCATCTGATGATGATGGCATGCTCAAATGAACGAGTATTTTTATTAAGACAATATTAAAAGTAAACGGAGCAATGTACCAATAGCTGTTAATACTACGAGTAACCTGTGCTTTGGTATAAAACCTGACCATGTTGCTCACTCCATTATTTGTCTCATTGCGTGAAATATGACAAGCTTCCTCACTTCCACTTTATTCATGTCAATGATTTATGTAACATACATGATCACTGTCGAGATACACATTCCACCATCAGATATATCTGAAACCCAATTGGAAGTCAACACGAGTGTATTTCGCTGAATCAATATAGACGTCACTGGTTTATCAGATACGTCCCACGCTGGAATGTGTGTTTTAGAACCGTTCAGCGTTAGTAAAGCGCATTCTGAAGAAGTTATTAGCGCAACTGAGATGTCACAGTCAACAATGATGAAGAGTTTTTGTCCCTTTTTTGCATCATATTGTACTGTGCTGTATGCTTCGTCGATATCAAAACTAAACAATATCTGTGAATATCGAGCGAAAGCTTTGCAACTTCCACGACAACGTCATCAACACATGAAGTTCGTCACTCATAAAAATATGTTCGCACAGCGTCCGGATTGTAGCATTATTGGTTAAGGTGTGCTATAAGACGTCACTTGGTGCTGTACTGCAATTTCTACGAGTTACATGCTGGGACATTCTCAGAAAGGTATCACAATGGAAAAACGGTCAAATAGCCATCGCTAAAACTAGGCAACCTAAACCACCCACGTTATCACTGATGTATTGTAAAATGAACTCATTTTTAAAATAATACTGTTTTCTTTTGGCGAACTGCAATGTTCAGAATTGTCAGTCAATACTATGTCACGCAAAAAATGTCCTTCATAGTTAGCACGAACGGGTACAAGTTTACTGACCTAACAGCCACAAGTAAAAAAAACCTACTGTTATACCATGACTGAAGTGAAACAGTAATAGAATGGATCTGAGTACTATGGGACTTAACATCTGAGGTCATCAGTCCCCTAGATGTTAATGAACTTCTCAAACCTAATTAACCCAAGGACGTCACACACATCCATGCCCAAAGCAAGATTCGAACCTGCGACAGTAGCGGTCGCTCGGTTCCAAACTGAAGCCCCTAGAACCGATCGGCCACACCGGCCGACGAAACAGTAGTGGATAGAGCTGTAATATGACAATTGGTTACGAAACTAATGAACGAGTGGTATCTCATATATTCCTTGTTTTTTGTACTGCTTTAAAGGATTCTTTCGCTAATATCCATAGTTATTGCTCTTCTTCTCCATACTTTATCTGCATGGGGGAGGACAACCACACTGTCATATCTTCACTTGGCACTGTTCGGGGCCGATGTTCACGGACGTCTCTGTCCCATATAACTCGTAGTAAACAATTTTCTCGTCGTAGACGAATGTTCTCCCTGCAAACAAGGAGTGGAAGCAGGAGATATTCGCCATCGAGCGTTGATAAACTCTCTGCTGATAATGAGTCGCGGCAGGGACGTTTAAAAAAAAAAATGGTTCAAATGGCTGTGGGCACTATAGGACTTAACATCTGAGGTCATCAGTCCCCTATAACTTAGAACTACTTAAGCCTAACTAACCTAAGGACATCACACACATCCATGCCCGAGGCAGGATTCGAACCTGCGACCGTAGCGGTCGCGCTGTTCCAAGCTGTAGCGCCTACAACCGCTCGGCCACAGTGGCCGGCGAACGTTTAAAGAGTAAACTAAATTGTTTACATCGACTCAGAAATTTGGTCGGCTACGACATGTCTTCGACGATTTGAACTTTAACTTGAACTCTCACAGGTCTTAACTTCTGAACTGACACCTGTAATAACAGTGTATCGTTGTCATCTTGTAATAAAAAATTTCTTGACAACAATTCCCAGCATATGCTTTCCACGCAGACCTCAATTTACTGG
The DNA here is from genome assembly GCF_023897955.1 of Schistocerca gregaria. NCBI lineage: Eukaryota > Metazoa > Arthropoda > Insecta > Orthoptera > Acrididae > Schistocerca > Schistocerca gregaria. The sequence continues at coordinate 432,536,758 of NC_064920.1, read as the reverse complement.
ATTTTTTGCATCAGGTATTCGATAATATGATGACTGTAGAGTGAAACATGGTCCTAACTTAGAGCACGTACTCCAGATGTACATGATTCAGCTTTGCAGAACTACTGGCAGCGGAATTCCAACCGATACCACCATCTGTTTTCATATTGCGCCTCATATGATCTCTGTGTGTAAGCGTATTGTGTTGCGACCACTATAATACGCTATCTGAAGAAACCAGTCCTACGTAATGTTGAACTCAACAGCTGATGCCACGAAAAGCGGATCCTCCAATATAAAAGGAAGCAGGCAGTTTTATGTTGCCAGTAACAGAAGCCGTAGCAGCGGAATGGGTTCGTTGGGGCAACTCAGCTTCTTCGGCGGGGGCAAGTGATTGGATGTCATCCGAGGAACATATAAATCAGAGACATTTCAGTCCTTTCAAAGCTGCCCAAGTCGACTGTTGGTGACGTGACAGTGAAGTTTCGAAGAGACGGTCATAGCTAAACCAAGATCACGGATAGACACGGTCGACCGTTGGGAAAAGTGGCTGTAAAAAAATCGCATGACTTAAGGAGAAGGAATCACTCAAGAGTTACAGAGCTCAGTTAGTTCAATAATTTGGCGTACAGAGGTGAAAGAACAGGGTACAATGGCCTAGCAGCTCCACCTAAGCAACACAGTTCTACAGTCACTGCTGAGGTGGTGTAAATAACGACGCTGTAAAAGGCTGGGAGAGAGTCATTAAGAATGATAAGTTACGCTGTACGCTGTGACAATGCAGTGGAATGGTTTGAGCTTGGAAGATATCTGGGGCACATTACGTGCCGCTATGTATAGTGCCAACAGTTAAGTACAGAGGAGGCGGTGTTATGGTAGGGGGATTTTTTCAAGGTTAGGGTGCGGGCACTTTATTGCTCGTAAGAAAAAGCTCAGTGGGGAGGCATATGTATTCATCTCACAGAATTTTGTACTAAATACAGTAGACGTAAAGTTCTGATTACAGCGTCAAACACCACTATCTTCTCTTGTTTAAAATAGAACAAGAATTCAAGCCGTCATAAAGTTGCTAATATACCAATAAGTGTCCGGATTTTTCTGATTATGGAGTGTATTTTCCACCCCCACAAAAAGAAAAAAACTCCACCTCGACCTATGATGTCTGTTTTTACAGTTCAATAAACTTTACCTGCACTCGTATACTTTAGGTTATTTTATTTCATTTCGAACGCAACGAGTTTATTCATTTTGCCACCTTCAGGCTCCACACACGTTTTTTGAATCAACGAGCTTATCGTATAGCGCCATGAAACTAGTCATCGTGAATTCCAGTTGTTGTGCACTTGATTCATGCGAAAACGTGACGACAGACCATGGCCAAAACTAGAGTCGTTGCACAACGATTGGGATTCACGACATCCAGTTATATGGCGCTATACGATAAGCTCGTTGATTCCAGATGGCAAAATGAGTTGCCGAAACTGGCTGCGTTCGCAATAAAATAAAATAACCATAAGTATACGACTGTTGGTAGAGTTTATTGAAATGAAAATTATGTACCAGCCGATGTCCCATGGCCATAATGGACCGACAGAGACTATGACGTCTATGGTCCCTGTGCGTCGTAAAATGGGATCTGCCGGCAAAAATATATAAGTGTACTGCTTCATTGTAACGAAATATTTAATAATATATACTAGTTTCCAAAGTAAGAGAAACAAAACCTACTGTGATACCTGAACCTTGAATGCAGTCAGACAATCCCTATAAGTCATTATTGGTTAATAATAAAAAAAGAGTATTGTGACGGTTCACATGTAGCTTTCTTTCTCTGCAGTGTTGCCACTAATCTGCGATATGTGACCAAGAAAATCCATCTCCAATCGGTGTACTCTCTAATATAAATCTTCTGCACCAGCTATACTGACATTGGCTTTGTCATCTTGTGATTAAAACACAAGAATGAGCAACATTCTCGAAATCTGTTGTTGACTCATCGAATTGATATCTTGTGCCTTATTTTTCACTTTGTTCATTATTTTTGCTCTGTAGTCCGCCATCAACACCAACTGCTTGCAAACCATGGGGTGTGATCGTCTCTGAAATAACAAGTTGTCAAGGAATTACATTATTGTACACTCCAATGGTCTCCCCTATACGTTGCTGATTCTAACCAGGTTTTGTGTTGTCACTTGATCGCCAGGTCCCCGCGTTCCATTAAGTTAAATCATTACACTAAAACAAAACGGCAGTGACGTGTTCAGTAACTACAATAAGAAACCTGATCTAACAGGTGCTGCATGAGAAGCAAGTGAGCTGACGTACCTAAACGTTCCACATCAAGAACCCCCTATCGGGGAACAATATTCCAGGATGGAGGTGCACAAGTCAAGTGTCTCTAGCTGATTTGTTGTAACTTCTGAGTATCTAGCAATAAAAACGTAGTATTCGGTTTACCTTCTTCATAACATTTTATACGTGACGATTCCAATTTAAGTTGTGTTGTTTACAACTGAAATTTCTATGTATTTAGTTGAATCAACAACCATTAAATTAATTTCATTTATCTTGTGATTTATATCAAATGGAATTTTTTTACTGCTTTTCTTTGAGCTCTTTGTCTCGTCAACAAATCCATACATTGTTATCATCGTTTACAAAAATATCATCAAACAGCTACTCGTCTACACTGTATTATTATGACGAAAAATCAAAACAAATTGATTCAAGCAAAGTATCTGCACAAATAGAAGAAGATTCTTTGAAGTACGGATTCGCAGCACTGTACTTAATAATGGCCACATGGCAGATATTGTAATAACGTGTTTTATAAATAAACACCTTTTACAGTCAAAGGTTACATTTAAAAAACTTATGTGAATGGGAACCCACCTAAAGTTAATGAGAAAAGGACTTCTTGGGTAGAAACATCTGTAACACCTTCAGAGAAGGTAGTTCCGAATGGTACAGCCAGTCGCTTTTCATAGCGAGCACTGAAATGGCCGTTTTGTGGTCAATATATCACTGGCCTTTGTTCACGGCTGTTGGCTCTAGCGGCAGCGACTTTTCCGCGAATCAAGAACAGTGCACGCCTCGCACAGTGGCAGGAGGCGATCTCAACGACAATGGTTGTGAGGTGCCCATTGCCTCAAGTTGGTACGAGGTAGCGGGGACAACTGTGAACACTCCAATTATTCAATAATTTTGACAAAAGAGCAATACTTTTTTTCATAACATGTACAGAATAATAAAATATGTACATAATTTTTGGACGACGTTGAGTCTCTGTTCTACCAAGGTCTCCGTCATATATTTATCATTGTTATGTGGTGTGCCAATAACGTTGAGGAATATTCGTTTTGGTCTCACGGTAAGTCATCGGAGATCTGTGCGGAGCTCGTTCAGAGGTTTCTTAAAATGACCGCGGACGGATATATTTCCTCGCAGTGAGTAGAAGTCAAGACGAGATTTTCTAGGGGCTCCCTTAGCGCAGCTCGTAGGAATACGGCGAGCGCTATAAATAGCGTGGTTCGCAGTGGCTCCTGCTCGCGACCTGTTTAAGTGACACGTTTCTGCAAATATGGGCGTACCAAGTGCTCTGGACATATACACCCTCGGTACCCCATCAGGATCTTGCTTTTTTATTCACATTAATATGCTGATATCGCGGCTTCCATTCGTCATGCAACATTCCAGTCACTTGAAACGCTACGGGTCATAAAGCCCCTTCTTCTCCTTCTCCTCCTCCTCTTTCTCCTTCTTCTCCTCTCCCCTTCTCGCACTCTCTTGTATAGTACAGCAGCACTCTACTTCAGCTGATCAATACTGTGTATCGGTAACAAAACGCCGCCACTGTCTTGAGGCACTGTTGACTGTTAGCAGCCTTGTAATACGTTTAGAATTAAAAATTGAACGCGTATAAGTGATGAGAGATTGGGTAAGTGTAATGCCCTAAAATATTTCTTAAAATTTTTAAATGAAGCAACCAGGGTTTGTTCTCTCAATGGACTGCAGGTGATTTTGTATTATTAGTCTTGTTGCATTTATATGAAACTAAGATCTTTATTGCCGTTGTGCTTCAACAAACTTTCACAGATACATCTACGTCTGTCTAAATCCTACTCCGCAAGCCGCCTAATGGTGTGTGGCGGCCGGTACTTCTGATACCACTAACTGTTCTGCTCTCAAGTGCCGGGTGGGAAGAATGTTTGTCTCTGAGCCTCCATATTTCCCTACTTTTCTCGTTGTGGTCATTATGCGAAATGTATGTGAGAAGAAATAATATGTTGCTCGATTCTTCCTGGAAAGGGATCTCTTGAAATTTTAATAGTAATCCTCTCGGTGATGCACAATGCCTCTCTTGTAACGACTGCCAGTGGAGTTTTTTTGAGCATTTTGATATTGCTCTCGCGCTGACTAAACGATCCCGTGAATATTCGCCACTTTTTTTTTTAGATTGTCTCTTTCTACCAGTTCTACCGAGTAAGGAATCCATTTTGATGAACAATACTGAAGAATCAGTCGAACTAGCGCCTTAAAAGCCATTCCTCTTCTGGACAAGTTACAGTTCCTAAAGGTTCTTGCTATGACTCTCAGTCTGCCATCTGCCCTTCCTACTGTTTGTTTCACGTGGTCACTCAAAGTTGCTATGAATAGTTACTCCAAGATACTTTACTGTGGATACTGCGTCCAGCAGTTTTTCATCAATACCTGTACAGTAATAGGTTTCTAAAGTCAAATACAGGGATCAGTGCCTGGTGCATGTAAACATTGTGAATCATTATAGAGACGTCTGTGAGGTACGTGTTCTGCAGCGTAGTCATGTGTGTGTTCTGCAGCGTAGTCATTTGTTGGTGAAGTCATATATTGCGTTCCTTTTGAGTCTCTGGTAACAAACGGCTACTAACTATTATTTCTGGAGGTCCAGTCTACATGACGTCTTCCGATTAGACTACGTTGTGGTACTAATATTTTTCATGTTTTCATCTCTGCTCTCTGCAGTCCTCAACAACTTATACGTTTCTGCAAGGTTCGCAGGAGAGCTTCTGTAACGTTTAGAAGGTAGGAGACGAGGTACTGACAGAAGTGAAGCCGTGAGGACGGGGCGTGAGTCAGGGTTGGGTAGCTCAGTCGGTAGAGGACTTGACCGCGAAAGGCAAAGGTCCCGAATTCGCGTCTCGGTCCGGCACACAGTTTCAATCTGCCAAGAAGTTTCAACTTATACGTTACGAAATTAAAACATGAGGCAAAAATTTCGAATGACCGTGAATAAGGTGAATTACATCCGTTTATTAAACACATCATCGAGAATATTCCGCAATATTTAATTCTGTGATGGAATTGGTTTTAGTTTATTATGCTGTATTTGAGTAACATCTGAATATCAACTGTAGAAAATGTTCCTCCATAGAGCTTATTTCTATTTGTTTTTCTGTGAAAACATGAAAACTTGTAAATTACTAATTTTCATAATTTAGTGGTTTTTCTACAGTCAATTTATAGTTTTATATGTGCACAATTGTACCTTTTAACGTGGACCTAGATTTCATTTTTGTTTTAGTTCAGTAACTGAATCAAAAGTGTTCCCTGTATAAGCAGCTACTTCAGCCCAACTCTACCAGTCATGGAGTCATTACGGGACCAAAATATTCAATTGGACACTGACGCTGCTGCCTACTCACGACATTGATTGGAGCGTGCGATGTATCAGTTCCCCCACGGCGAGGACTAAAAATGCAGCCAAATCAACATCATACTTTATTTAGCAGGAACTCACACAGTTGCCTCAGGCGGGTTTTCGATGGTGCTGTTTTGACTCCGGGCGGCGAAGCTCGCCTCACCGTAACTCAAAGCGGCGTGTAGGCGGCTCACGGACACCAGCAGTCCAGCACGCAGAGTCGCGGCTTCAGCAACCTGATGGCGCAAGGCAGCATCAGCCTCCCCACCGACAGCGAAGCACCTAAGTACCGGACGCCAACAGCTCTGTCTTTTTAATAAGCAATTGTGTTACTTCTTGTTAACTTTTTATAAAGTTCCGCCTCACATTTGAGGATTGCCTTGTCAGTATACATGCAGCATGGCGAAAGGGCAGTGTTCGTATGTAATTAACACTGAGGTGACATAAGTCATGGCATACCACCCAGTATCGTGTCGGACCTCTTTTCGCTTGGAGCAGTGTAGCAACTCGCCGTGACATGGACTCAAAAACTCGTTGGAAGTCCTCTGCAGAAATTTTGAGCGATGCAGTCTATAGCAGTCAATAATTGCAAAAGTGTTGCCGTTGCAGGGTTTTGTGCACGAACTGACCTCGCGATTATGTACCATAAACGTTCTATGGGATTCATGTCGAGCTATATGGGTGGCCAGACCATTCGCCCGAACTATCTGGAATGTACTTCACCGCAAACAGTTGTGGCCCTGTGACTTGGCGCATTGTGATCCATAAAAATTCCATCCATGTTTGGTTACAAGAAGTCAATTAATGGCTGAAAATGACCTCCCAGTATCTGAACATAATCATTTCCAGTCAAAGATCGGTTCATTTAGACCAGAGGACCAAGCCCATTCCATGTAAACACAGTCCACACCATTACAGAGCCACCACCAGCTTACAGAGATGTCTGCACCACACTGGTGTCCTACCATCAGTTCTTACCAACTGAAACTTGGATTCATCTGACGAGGGCACGGTTTACAAGCCGCCTTAGGGTCCAAACAATACAGACACAAGCGTAGGAGAAGCGCTGCTGGCTATTTTGTGCAGATATCAAAGGCACGGGTGTCGGCGCCTTCTGCCATAGCACATTAAGGCCAAATTCCACCGCACTGTCCAAATGGGTACTTTCGCTGTATGTTCAACATTTATTTCTGAGGTCATTTCACGTAGTGTTACTCGTCTGTTAGCAAAGTGGAGGCAGTCTGTGTTGAGAGGTAATGATTAAAATTTGATATTCTCGACACTCTCTCGACAATCTCTCGACACTGTGGATCTTGGAAACTTGAATGTCCGATGCATATTGCTCCAACTACCATTCAGCGCTCAAAGTCTGTTAATTTCCGTCGTGAGGCCACAGTCTCGTCGAAAACCTCTTTCACATGAATCACCTGAGTCTAAATGACAGCTTCGCCAGCGCACTTCCATTTTATACCTTGTGTACGCGGTGCGACCGCCATTTGTATACGTGCAAATTGCTATCCCACGACTTTGCAATACTGGTTGGAGGCGACTTTAACCTACGGAGTATATATTGGGATGTCTATGGATTCACTGCGATAGGTACAGATAGACAGTCATGCCAAATACTCCGAACACGTTTTCTGAAAATTGTCTGAGCAATTAGCTCGGCATCCCACATGCAATGGGAATCTCTTAGATTTTGTAGCTACAAATAGGCGGGACCTCATCGACAGTAGTAGTATACAAACGTTGGATTAGCGATCGTGATATAATTCTAGCAACAACGATCATGAAAGTTACCGAGTGTAGACTGGGTTGTCTATGGATTCATTGCTTGGGGTGCAGACTAGTACGATGGATGCTGAGGAATTATGGCCAAAGTCTAAGCAGACTGTAAATCGTAGTCTGGAGACTTACGTGCGTAGTAAGTGGATAAAGGATGAAAAAGATCCATCGTCGTTTAATAACGAAATTCGTAAGTTACTAAGGAAGCGGAGGTTGTTGCATTGCAGTTTCAAAAGGGGCACACAAACGACGACAAGCCAAGATTAGTAGAAATTCGTACGCTTGTGAAAAGATCTATGCAACAACTATCACCGTCACACCTTAGCAAAAGATCTGTCAAAGAACACGAGAAAATTCTGATTGTATTTGAACTCACTAAGCGGATCTAAGGCTTCCATTCAGTCCATTGTCGACCAGTCTGGTATGGATGTGGAAAATAGCAAAACGAAAGTCGAAGATTAAATTTCACGTTCAAGAAATCGTTAACGCAGGAGAACCGTCATTTGACCATTGGACAGACTCCCGTATGGGCGACGCAGAAATAAGCATACCTGGCGTAGAGAAGCAATACAAAAACTTGAAAACAATAAAATAACCTGGTCCAGAGGGAATCCCAGTTCGATTTTACAAATAAAACTCTACTGCATTGCGCCCTCACCCCCCCCCCCCCCTTTCGCCGCGCAGGATTAGCCGAGCGGTCTTAGGCGCTGCAGTCATGGACTGTGCGGCTGGTCCCGACGGAGGTTCGAGGCCTCCCTCGGGCATCGGTGTGTGTGTTTGTCTTTAGAATAATTTAGGTTAAGTAGTGTAGAAGTTTAGGGACTGATGACCTTAGCAGTTAAGTCCCATAAGATTTCACCTACATTTGATTTGGCCCCTTTTCTAGCTTCCATTTATCGTGAAACTCCAGCCCAGCACAAAGTCCCAAGCGATTGGAAAAAAGAGCAGGCGACTCCAGTATGTAAGAAAGGTAAAAGAACGGACACGAAAAATTACGGATCAATATCCATAATTTCTGTTTGCTGTAGAATCCTTGAGCACATTATCAGTTCGAAAGCCTTCTTGAGGCTAAGAAGCTTATGTCCAAGAATCAGCATGGTTTTACAAGGCATCGCTCATGTGTATCTCAGCTTGCACTTTTCTCACTGGATATCTTGAGAAATATGGATGAAGAGCAACGGGCATTACATTTCCGGAATGCATTTGAGACGGTGCCCCATTGCAGGCAGTTAACGAAGGTACGAGCATATCGAATACGTTTAGAGATATGTGACTGGCCCGAAGACTTTTTACATAATAGAACCCAGTATTTTATCCTCGATGGCGAGTGTTCTTCAGGGACAAGGATATCGTCGGGAGTGCTCCAGGCAGGTATGATAGAGCCGGTGTTCAGAATGAGATTTTCACTCTGCAGTGGAGTGTGCGCTGGTATGAAACTTCCTGGCAGATTAAAACCGTGTGCTGGGCCGAGAATCAAACTCGGGTACGTCAGATGGTACAGCGCTTGCCCGCGAAAGGAAAAGGTCCCGAGTTCGAGTCTCGGTTCAGCACACGGTTTTAACCTGCCATGGAAGTTTCATATCAGCGCACACTCCGCTGCAGAGTGAAAATTTCATTCTGAAAACAACCCCCAGGCCGTGGCAAAGCCACTTCTCCGCATATCCTTTCTTCAAGGAATGCAGGGTTCGCAGGAGAGCTTCTGTGAAGTTTGGAAGGTAGGAGACTAGGTACTGTCACAATTGGAGCTGTGAGGACGGGGTCGTGAGTCGTGCTTAGGTAGCTCAGTGGTAGAGTACTTGACCGTCAGAGGCCAAGGTCCCGAGTTCGAATCGCGGTTTTAATCTGCCAGGAAGTTTCACATCAGCGCACTCTCCTCTGCTGAGTGAAAATCTTATTCTTAAGATTTAGTGTTTGTTGTTGCCAGGTTAAATGTGACAATTCATCCTTGGGTTCACAATAGCAGTACCGAATGTTCTCATTTTCAGAGTATCGTTAAAAACCATTCAAAAGCCAAGGTAGCATAAAAATTTCTTTGAAATATTTTACAACACAAAGATGTTAAAGACCTGAAGATGACAGCAATGACTGTTCATTCGGAGTGTCCGCCAAATCATTTATGTATATGGAGAACAACACCGGTCCTGAAACAAGGAGACAATATGTGACATGAATTTCAAACTGTATCGCCTACCCGTTTCTGTGAAAAGACTGGCCAGACAGACAAACGAATTTATGTCCCAAGAGTGAAACATGGTGAAGGTTCGGGGATGATTTGGGAGCCATGTATCGTATTTCATGGACCCCATGGTTATTCGAATTATGTGACAGTTATGGATGACCAGGTCCATCCCAATGTACAAAGTATTTCCTCAATGTTGATGCTGTCTTCCAAACTGACAGGACCCTGCTCACACGGTAGGCATAATCCGGGACTGATTTCCATATCCGAAAGGTCAACAGGGTGTAAACTGCTCTTTTAAAGCGTCCGCCTGGAACATTAATTAAGCTACGACTCCTTATTTTCTGATAATTGATCTTTTGGTTAAATAAACTAATTGAAACGGTATAAATTTACTTGAGCCAGCAGCTTACCACCCACGAACCTCGCTCCGTGCCGTTTAAATAATATAAACACGATATACCACTCATTCTGCTGCACTACAAGTCATAACCATGTAAAAATAACACGAGTCAGACTTGCCATGTGTGCTTCAACTGGTAATACTTGCAAGATACACTGAGGATATTGTAAAGAGCTGTACTTCTTAGTGAACCTCATTTTAATTACTTTGTATAATTATCCGTACATTATGCATGCACGAAAGCCCTCTAGGATAGCTTTACAAGTTTATCATGTTTTTATCATAATGTCAGACCCCTGTTTCTAATCTCCTAATGCACTAGCTAGTTATTTTTAATGTGTATTCTGAAGACGTTTATTGCACAGACGAGGCCGGTAATTGTTCAACAAAATTCGCGACGAGTCATTTAAGTACAAAGTTTGTGTGCATCACTTGATCGCTCTCCAGATTGTCATTTTACGCCAAACTGTATTCTACAGACCTTACTCTGATCACTGATGACAGCAGAATGCGAGGCCACTCTCCAGTCGATTCTTTCATATCACCGGACTAGCCATGCTTGGTGGCGTGGTTGTGTCTTGGTATTAGTGGTAGCCTGGTCAAAAGCACCCTTGACTTTTGCAAGCAGACGCTTCCCAACGGTCCGTGGCGACACATCAGGTACAATATGTGCCCGTATTTAGTCCCGGGATGAAGTTCGAGCAGCCACTGTTGCTTGCTATTGCAACATAATGCAACAAAATCTTTTTCTCCTAACTATGTACGAGTGACGATTATTAAGATAAAAAATATAAATAAACGGTTAACACCCTCAAGTACTGTGTTGGGATGCACCCGCACATAATCAGATGTTTCGAGTTCCGGTCCGGCACAAATTTTCATTTCCATTGTTCCAACACATAGATGATGGTTCTCACTATTCGCGAAAGGGAGTACGTTTCATGTAGACCAAGGCTGAATCCCCACAGCGGATTAAGACCGTTATCCGGAACACCGACGCGTCTGAGCGTGGCATTTTAAGAGGTTTTAATAGGCAGTTGCTGGGCGGGTAAATAAACTTCACCTCAGAAGATGTGATACACAGACAGCCAGGGTACGGTAATACAGAACAGATTTCGCACGATTCACAGGTGAATGTCGCACGCAGTTTTCACCCGTTAGAATAACTGATGAAACTGCAGTGAGGAAGGTAATCTAACGACAAAGTTAAAATAAAATTGATCGGCCATGTCGCGAAACCCAATACGGCCGTATACACACTAGCAGAAAGTATGTTTAGCTACGTTATTCATCTCGCACATCACAGGGGTTAAGTGAAATTGGTTTATTCATTTGATGTTAATAACACTTGTAATCGTAGCATACATGGAGCTTCATCATTAGAACAAACACTCAATGCAAATTCTCTTAGCAAGCAACGACATCCGTTCGACGATGTAACAATGTGCAACAAATTGGATTGCACTTGTGGTGGAGTTCTGGCCCTTTACGATGCGATAGCCGTTCATTAGTAGTCACCGTTGGCCATGAATTATTTATAACCCCTCATTAAAAGCGCGTTCTCCGTCTACGCATTCTCCAATTGATTACGCATTATGCATGAACGCTCGTTAAGTCTTCATTCTGAATCAGCAAGAAATTTGGTTCCTTCTCCTTTCCCACAGAAGACTAGCGCATTTCGATAAAATTTCGTTCATAAGAACATTTTTGTAGCTACCTGCCTGTAGAACTGTTATACCTTCATTGTAAGTGTTGATATAAAATGCGGTTTCTGCCTAAGAATTTACACTAACTTTGGAGAAGAAGCTACACTGACGTGTATCCTGTGACACCTGATGGAAAGAAACATATGTAAATGAGTTTTCTTTTGGACTGAGTTCGAAAACGGATTACATAAAGAAATTACTAACGATCTGTCATTCGTTTGATATAGTTCTCAGCTAATGCTTAAATCTTTTTCATTCCTTTTCTCGGTTTCCGTCTCAACTGATCACTAAAATGTTTTTGTGTTTGTGATATTACTTCTTCTGAAAACCCTTAAAGTATTTATTTTTAGTTTATAAGTTCCTATTTTCGCCTTATCTTTTCCAATTCTAAAAAAAATTATGAATGCTTTTATTTATTGATTTGTTTACTGTAATTGGAGATACTGCGTTTCCCTTGATTGTGGTAAATGCATCTTGCTACGGAGATGGCTACGTCATCCTGTCTAATGCTACTGTTTTCAGATATTTATTATCTCATGTTAAAGTAGGTAAGCATGCTAAACTAAACTTCTGGCATTGTCAAGCATGACATTGCGTTGCGATTGATTAGTTAAATATCATTTTTAATTTGTAAATGTTTATTTAATTTACAAAATCACAACCACTGCACTGAATAGCCGGTTTCGTTATTTCAAGCGCCATATTTGTATTGCTTTACGACGACTCTACTTAATAAAGCAACCACTGCGTGTTCGTATATACGCAGTGACTAAAATGAATTTTTTTTTGCAGCTGCAGCTGATAAGTTGATTTGATTGATTTCCGTGTGATATTTGTATTCATTGATTTTATTTTTCCGACACCTGTTCGTGATAGTGATCATGAGCTCTGTCTGGAATATTGAGAAATGAACGCTTATTTTATTCTCAGATTTTCCCAAAGCCTTTATTTTTCTGATGTTTACAGAAAACGACTAAAGAAAGGCGTATGGTAGTTTAGCCATAGAGCTGCAATTGTTCACTTTCAGATTCCCGAATATGGAATATTAATCCTATGAAACTGGTAGCATTGTTATTGAAGTATGTTGTGGAATAAGTGGAAATTTATTTGCTGTAATTGATTACAATCAATTAATAATTCTAATACGCCCTTTGGCGTCTATAAACTTCCAAGTTTGTTGTAAGTGGTGAATAAAAACCTGTTTAGATTTTTGATTTATTGCGCACGCTTCAGAACCATTTCGGTTAAGAACTGTGGAAGTATATCAGTAATTCGCAAAAAATATACTAGGTAAAACTAAGGAAAACAAGAAACTAAAAACACACAGTAAAGTTGTGGAAGGAGAAGACGAAAATCATCATAGCAGTGTTTTAACATCACAATTCAGTTTTTAACGTTGGTTAAAGATGAGTGTAAAGTACGTTATATGTCTACAGAGAATAACGTATGACAATTACTATCTAGTAATGGAACATTTGCGTTGTGTATGTATTTATTCGAATAACGTTTTTGGAGTGTGCGATAGATCAGCTTTGGATTTGTTTAGCTTCTTAGTGTGTAATTTTCGTTGCTCCCACACTTCCTTCATCCGTCAAGTGTGTCGTCCCTTGTCTTCATGGGTCCACTTCCTTCCAGTTTTTGACACTTTCTTTACTGAAATCCCGCCTTTTGTGCTGTTTCCCTAAAAAGTGTTCGGTCATCTGTTACGTGCATTCTACTTCCAGAGTGTTTCATATCTTTGTCAGTTTCCGTGCTTTTATTCATAGCTGTTCAGTAAGTTGAAGCTACGTTATCCATTTGGTATACGTGTCCATGAAATTGTAGTCTTTCTTTCCTCATTTTATCTCTTAGCTTTGTCATTTTCAAATAGAGCTCTTCAAAGTTAAAACTGACGCCAGAGTGACCGCTGTTACTGACGCTAATGAGGACAATACTGTTTTACCGGTTCCATTTCTAGGCCCTATTTCTTATAAAACTAGTTGTCTTCTTATTAAAAAAATACGAATGCAAAGTTACCTTTATCAGTAACAATAGTTTGCAAAAAAGTCTTACTCACAATCCCTAGTCCAGTGTTGCTCCTATACACAATTCAAGAGTGTATAAAATCATTTGTGATAGGTGACCCGTTTATTATATAGGACAAACTGGAAAATCTTTTAGTGCCAAGCACAAAGATAATTTATTGGGAACAACAGACACCGATGAACTTAATTCCACCTTTGCTGATCATCTATTGATATAAGGGCACAAAAGTGTTGGAGAAAGTTGCATTTTCCGTAGAGAAACGGAAGGTCATAGGCTGGACGTAGTCGAAGAGCTAGAAATTTTCAAGCATATTTCTAAGAACGATGGCCTCATCCTTATTGAACAGCTATAACTACGTAACAGTTATTTCTTCAATGGTTTCAATCCAATGTTCGCGGAATTTTGATTCCTAATTTTTTTATTGCATATTCTGTCTCTAATTCCGAAACACCGTTTTCTTCGAATCTCATAGATTTATACTACTATGGTTACCTTAATGCAGATATATTTTGGATTGAACAGCTATTTCTGTATTATTCTGTGCTTTACGTAATAGTAATTTCTTTAAAACCTAATAAATAGCTGTAATGATTCATCTGCTTGACTATTGTATATTTTCAAAAATACATTGAGATCTCTTTCTTTGTAATCTGTTTTTATAACTAAATGACGTTTTTTCAATTATTTCAAATGGGCACATGTCACTGTCCGCGCCCAACAGGCGGCGCAACTTGTATAGTTTTCGTGGCAGCAATGTAAGGCGCTGTCCGATCATTCTGATGTTCCCAGCTAGGCATACGTGACAAGGCTGGAAAGTGCTTTATTTTATTTTTGACTTGAGCGTAGATGCACTAAATTTGCTGCAACAGATTATTCGATAGTGTAGCCGTACCGAAGATTTAGGAAGCACTTCTATGTTGGTCGACACGGTGCTGTCACCTCTTGCCTAGCAATAATAAAGTGGTCCAACAACTTCAGGATGAGAGGAACAGTGAGACGTGGAACATCTCGTGCAAGTATTCAGGCAGTTAGAACAACGGAAAACATCGAGAAAGTTCGACAAGCTGTTAGGCCAACCCTCGGTGTTCAGCAGAACGACATGGTTGCGTTTTGCATATATCAGATAGGTCAGTTCCTCGTATTTTTCACCTTCACCTTCACTTTCATCATTTTAAAATAATGCAGGGAAATACTGAGAGATCAGTACATAGTGAGAAAGGAACTATGCGGTGCGGATTAGCAAGATTTGACCACTAAGCGCTACTTTTACTGAGAAAATGGGCGTATTGTGGTTTTCAACTATCAACGTTATCTCACGATGACGAGACGATTTCAGACTGACTTCGATAATACTTGGTTTCAGCAGGATGGGGCTACATTCCATACATCAAGGCCACGCATGGCTTTTGTAAAGGAACATTTTCCAGGTCGCCTTATTTCTCTTCGTGAGTATTTGGAATGGCCTCGTCGATCTCCAGATATTTGTCCTTGATATTATTTCTTATAAGGCTGCCTGAAAGCTCGAGTTTACATTGAAAACCACGGACCCTCGAAGCTCTTTCAAAAGCCATTAGTCGAGAAATTCGATAATAAGCCCCTTGCTATCTTGAAAGTTGTAAGCAAAACTTGTCCACTCGCTTGTAGTAATTCTGGACAAGAACGGCCGGCTCTTGGATGATGTTATTTTTCGCACCTGAACTGCAATGCATTCTTGTTTATACTTTATGTTTATTAAAAGGCACTGCTTTTGTAATATTTGAGAAACATAAAAATGGAAATTTATTAAGAAAATAAATTCGTTAGAATTTTTTGAAAAGTGTAACGTCTCCCTACCGGTTTCTGTACATAACTGCAGAACTACCGATAGAGAGAAACCATCAGTTAATATACAGTATTTTGCAATCTGAAGCTGAAGTTCACTTTATTGAAGGACTTGTTTCACTAGCGTTGTCATAATCTGGTCAGTTTATCTCTGTATGTTGACTAACTATGGTGAGCAACTGTTATGGCATAGTGTGACTGATTGGCCACTATGACTCTTACGGTAACCAAAAACTGATAGCGCTGTAGAAACTACTCTCTGAATAAATTCATATTGTGACCATATCTTCTTATTTCAAATGCTTAAACCTGTGGAGCACTACCCGCACAAAATACTTACACGAAGAAAAGTTTTGCATTACCCATTCCTTTCGAAATGGTGCACACTAAACAAAAAGTGGCTTTGGGATTATGCGTGTACAGAATGGTCACAAACAGTCTGAAAAGCTTTTAAGCGTGTTACAAGGTAGGTTGTGCTGAGGAATAGCTGTTAAGATAAAACAGCGCTGTTAGCTGGTTAATTATCGAATTATCGTTGAAAGCTAATCGGGTCACTGCACGCTCAAACCCAAACAACCTGCCGGAGACAGTGTCACCAAACTTGTTGTTTGTTTGGTTTTCTAAAATCAAACGGAGTGATCCAAACACCCGTCGTGAGACATTAGTAGGGATCGAACACGAGCCAAAGGTTGAGTGGTCTCGAGCGCTGCAGTCTACGCTATGACAACAACTGACACTAATTGTATCTTACTAGTGTTGGAATCTCCATGACATCTCTGCGCAGCGACCGTTGGATTTTCAGGAAGGAAGAACACCTATCAGTCGTGAAGAGTTTGAATTGTATAGCCGATCGATTTCAACTATGGAGTACGCACTATCAGTGCAAAAATCAGTACCAAATACAAAAGAATCAGTTAGTAACAGTACTTACAACCAGTGTCGCACATCCATACAAGATATGTTTAAAAGACAATCTATCATAAAACACCTAGTGAGGTCTGAGCAGCCATTCAAATTCCGGTCAACATGAGCCTGAACTTCATGTGAATGTGACCGTACTAGATGTTGTATGATACGTCGTGTTTTACATACGCCTTACATCGTTCTGTGACACTTGTTGTAAGTAGTCTCACTTTACTTATTTTTTGTATTTTGTACTGTTCTTAGGACGGATGACAGCTATTCTATATCTGAAATCGATTTGCGGTATTATGGATATTGTTCGCGACTGATTGTGTCTGGGGTGCAGCTTGAATTTGCGTCCGCAACAGCCTGATTAACTAATTTCTGTGCTGATTATCTCTAAAACGGCGCAACGTACCGAATTTTTCTTTTAACAGTTATTTCTCAACACAGCTTACACTGCAACATCTTTACAAGTTTTTCATACTCTTTGTAACTAAGCTTACATTCATCTGCAGTGTGTCCGAATCACCAAATCAAAAAGCAATAATTTATGTCACGATAAAATTATCTATTCTCCAAGACTTTTTTTTCACAGAACATAAAACGTGTGGAGCGTCATTTTTCTCGAATACAGCCTTGAAGTCGTCGTAGTGTAGTATCGCTGAGATTGTCAAGCCAGCCCTGTTCGAAATGGTTCCCGTTTCAATGGTCATTACGTGTAAGTCGCGCAGTCATAGTCGACGTCCAAAAATCGTATCAACCAATCCTGCACAAGTTCTATTGGTATCATGTCCAGGAAAAGACAGACCACTCCATCCTAGCAAGCTGAAGGAACCTGTTCCCAAGAAGAGAACAACAAGCACGCGAGTTATCGTCTATTTAAGATGAATATCTCACCAAAATATTGGTGATAAGGCCTCACTATTGGTTGCTGGATCTCGTTCCTGTACTGCAGAGCAATGAGGCTACCATCAACAATCACGAATGGTGTACTTTGGCTCCATGGTACGCTGCCCCAGAACATTACTCCACTACCATGTTGTACATGTGGCACACAGTGTTGGACGCGTCCGATATTACCGGTTTGTCTCTAAAAATGTTGTCTACGATTAACGGGGTAGAAATAGATCCAATTTCCATCGGTAGACAACACATGACGCGATTCTTTGCCCGTCTGTAACAGAGTCCATGGTGCTGTGGTGTAGGACGCGATAACTGACACGGTCGTCGGGAGATTCACACCATGCAATCGTCTCTTATGAGTTTGATGTCAAGGATGATGTTCTGTAGCACTTCTAATACTTAATTCCTTTCTAAAGCACTCAGCCCGTGGTTCCATTGACTCCAAAGTCTTAGACATCGATCACCTTCTTCACCTGTCGAACGTATAAGGACTGTATAGTGTTGCCGTTTACATTTTTCGCTGCTACGCTAGTATCGTTGCTCTTATCGCAGCTCCGACATCAACGTATCACAGTACATACCAAGAGTCCGGACTCGGATCTCTTACAAAAACTAGAAATTTATTCAGTAAACAAACTGGGACACGGTAAGTCATTAAAGTAACAAAATTTGTTGACTGCTAGTTCACAGAATTGTAAAATTTTGCAATTGATATCATAGTCACATTTGACTATAAATGGTATGTACTTGTACAACCGATTATTGCAGTTCTGGCTGCGTGTCCACTATCAAGGCGAAATCTAAAAATGTTGCTTATACATGTCGTCGTGATATCCACAAATTTGGTCTTCTAACGATGCCAACATCTTCTAGTTGTCATGAGAACATTTTGGTTTAAAAGATCCCCACCAGGTGCCTCAGCTGTCACGCACATAGTGTACACGAGTAAAGATTTGGTGTAATACACGTTAAATGTGTTAGTAACGTTAAAAGGTCCAATACATATAAACGTCAGAAGATTTTTAGATTGTGAGAAGTGCTAACGTACAGTCATACCACTCACTAACTGAACATATGACCAAAATTACTGTCATTCAAGTATGAGCTAAGTAGGAACACTAATTTTAATACCGATGACAATTGAAACCTCTCCTTAGAAAAATTTATGAATGGTTGTGCTGATAAACCCCTTACGTTATTTGATTTTCAAACAGCTGAGCAAAACTGAACGTACTCAGACATTTCTCTCTTTACCCATTCTGATCATCACTAGACTGACACACGACATTTTTAGCGCAACGCAATGTGACTTTCAATAATCCCTAGAAAAGAATGGCCCTAACTAACAATAACCTATACTTTCATGAATCACTTACCTCACAAAAATCTTCGTTACTCGAACTACTACAATACAGCAAGCGCCAACACTGCCAGATAACTCAAAGTCATAATATATATATATATATATATATATATATATATATATATATATATATATATATCCACCACTGCTGGCGGCTCACGTCCAACTGCCCAACGCTACGCGCTGTTCACATCTAACTGTCCAACACTACAATAGAGAATATTACAACAACTCCAACCAGCCCAATACTGCACACAGCACAGCCACTGATTTTCATACAGAGCGCTACGTGGCGTTACCAATATAAAAATCTAAACAGCCTACTTACACAATCTGCTCCAATGAGTCATGCTTCTATTTGCACCCACGTGCAAATCGGTTGCTGAGTGTGCTGCGATCTCCCGACACACGTCACCAGGGACTGAGACAAACACGTCTTCACTCATGGTAAAGCGGGTCATCTTCATGAAGGAAGAAAGTTTAGAACATATTTTTTTTAGTATGAGACACAAACTGAGCCTGAAAACCACCTCCCCTTCAAAGTAGTGAAGGGGTTGTCTCTGAGTATTTTTGTCAAAAGGCACCTGTGACGTACGTTAATTATGTAATTGTGACTTACTCAGTTTTTTATACCAATACCGTTCTTGACTTGTAATAACTTTGTAACCCTCGTACGGCCATCTCCGTGATATTCCTAAATAGCAAATGCCGGGATGGTTCCTTTGAAAGGACACGGCCGACTTCCTTCCCCATCCTTCCCTGATCCACTGGCAGCGATGACCTCACTGTTTGGTCCTTTCCTCCGAATTAACCAACCAGTAAACTAGTAATTTATAGTATTCTCCTAAATAATACTCCACAAATATTCTGTATGAAGTATTCTAGTCTTCGGGTGCCCCTACATTGTTTATTCTTCATTTCTCCTCTCATCCTCAAATTAACTTTTTTTTTATGGTAGCAGACGTGTCACCAAAGTAACTTTGGTGTTTTCCTGTCGTATATGTTCCTAAAAATTACTGTTATCATCTATTCTTGCTAGTACCTTTTGGTTACGTACCTTTTCTTGTCCGCTCTATTTACAACATATTTCTGCTGAGTGAACACTCCACCTACAAAATTTTGGTTGTTCAGGCATATTACCTGAGTATTTTAGTCTCAGCGATCCATGGTTTCCGGTGTCGTTAAAGGTTAACCATGTGATGTATTTGGTTTATTACCACAATTGCCTTCTTTCCTGTGAAAGTGCCTTCATAGCCGTGAAAAACCTTTTATATGCAAACGTCAACACGTAATACAGAGTAATGTGCCAATTTTTAGATGCAAAAGTAGAGTGTTATGTTTTCCATCACTAAGGAAACAGCCCAGCGTAGTGTCGATATGCCGCTCTTAAAACGCCTTCAGTCAACAAATACACACGGTGCATATCTGCTAGCTCTCCAGCTATAGCTCTAGCCTCACTTATTTGCACCGATGTCAACGTATGTTAACACTACAGGTAAACAAACTCGCTGTGCAGCCAATCAGTACTGAATCCGAGCCTAAGGGCGAAGAGTAAAGCGGAAAATGCTATTGTTCTAAACAAAACAAGCAACGCTCACCGTTGACATTTTCACTTATGCGCAGAAATTTTCAGTGCACTACACATAAAAGAAACAAATGGGGGTAACAAATCAAGCGGAATACAATTACTCAGTAACGAACCAACGGAGGCCGCGGGTCCCTGATACGAAAATGCTCGGTACACATCCGTCAGATATCACCGAATTTTGTCAGTCGGATTGCAATTCGAGCTGTATATTGACGTATTTCAATAATACCTCAAAATACAGTGTACATGCATCCACAAACATTTTCCACCACCCTGATAAGTTTCGCAGCCGCGTTGCTACTGTAAAATTATTTATAAACAGTCTTGATCGCTGCCGATGTTAACTTCTGGTCCACTTCGGCCCTTCAATTATGGGGCATCATCAGAGCTTGAAGTGTAACAATAAAGGAAATGTGCAATATTACACAGAGAAGTGAATGATGTAAAAGTATAAAACGATGCATCGTTACCCATCTGGATGAAAGCGATGTCCCCTGTGGAGGTCTCAGTCCCTGTGGTAACTGATGCTGATGGCTAGGCACCTACGAGATACACTCCTGGAAATTGAAATAAGAACACCGTGAATTCATTGTCCCAGGAAGGGGAAACTTTATTGACACATTCCTGGGGTCAGATACATCACATGATCACACTGACAGAACCACAGGCACATAGACACAGGCAACAGAGCTTGCACAATGTAGGCACTAGTACAGTGCATATCCACCTTTCGCAGCAATGCAGGCTGCTATTCTCCCATGGAGACGATCGTAGAGATGCTGGATGTAGTCCTGTGGAACGGCTTGCCATGCCATTTTCACCTGGCGCCTCAGTTGGACCAGCGTTCGTGCTGGACGTGCAGACCGCGTGAGACGACGCTTCATCCAGTCCCAAACATGCTCAATGGGGGACAGATCCGGACATCTTGCTGGCCAGGGTAGTTGACTTACACCTTCTAGAGCACGTTGGGTGGCACGGGATACATGCGGACGTGCATTGTCCTGTTGGAACAGCAAGTTCCCTTGCCGGTCTAGGAATGTTAGAACGATGGGTTCGATGACGGTTTGGATGTACCGTGCACTATTCAGTGTCCCCTCGACGATCATCAGAGGTGTACGGCCAGTGTAGGAGATCGCTCCCCACACCATGATGCCGGGTGTTGGCCCTGTGTGCCTCGGTCGTATGCAGTCCTGATTGTGGCGCTCACCTGCACGGCACCAAACACGCATACGACCATCATTGGCACCAAGGCAGAAGCGACTCTCATCGCTGAAGACGACACGTCTCCATTCGTCCCTCCATTCACGCCTGTCGCGACACCACTGGAGGCGGGCTGCACGATGTTGGGGCGTGAGCGGAAGACGGCCTAACGGTGTGCGGGACCGTAGCCCAGCTTCATGGAGACGGTTGCGAATGGTCCTCGCCGATACTCCAGGAGCAACAGTGTCCCTAATTTGCTGGGAAGTGGCGGTGCGGTCCCCTACGGCACTGCGTAGGATCCTACGGTCTTGGCGTACATCCGTGCGTCGCTGCGGTCCGGTCCCAGGTCGATGGGCACGTGCACCTTCCGCCGACCACTGGCGACGACATCGATGTACTATGGAGACCTCACGCCCCACGTGTTGAGCAATTCGGCGGTACGTCCACCCGGCCTCCCGCATGCCCACTATACGCCCTCGCTCAAAGTCCGTCAACTGCACATACGGTTCACGTCCACGCTGTCGCGGCATGCTACCAGTGTTAAAGACTGCGATGGAGCTCCGTATGCCACGGCAAACTGGCTGACACTGACGGCGGCGGTGCACAAATGCTGCGCAGCTAGCGCCATTCGACGGCCAACACCGCGGTTCCTGGTGTGTCCGCTGTGCCGTGCGTGTGATCATTGCTTGCACAGCCCTCTCGCAGTGTCCGGAGCAAGTATGGTGGGTCTGACACACCGGTGTCAATGTGTTCTTTTTTCCATTTCCAGGAGTGTATATAGGCTAGAGAGCGGCCGCTCCAGAAGCTAAGGCATCACCGTCAGCCAATGAGGAACGATTTAGATATCGGTTTGAGTCTTCATTTTGAAAGATTTGTCTTCTAAATTTAATTAATCAAGAAAAGAGTTTATATTCATTTATGATTCGAAATCCTTATTACAGCCAGCCTCATAAAACGCATTTAAAATTTAGTGTAATTCGTTAACTGAGGTCCAGAAGGTCGTCTGAAGGAAATATATTGTACTCTAAGATCGCTAATTCTACAGTTACTGCTATTTATTGGTAATAAACCCAAATGTATGGCGTATTAATATGAACATTATAGATATTGACATATTTGTGTTATTAGTCATTTATTTAAATCCTTAAGAAACGCTATAACAAACTAAATGCATCGTTGTATATGTGGGCCACCTCTCATTGCCTGTAATAACGTATTACGACGCCGTTTCCACGGAGACATCCAAGTTGATATGTCTATCAGTCGTCAAATATGTACTTGAAACTTGTGTAACACTGGAGGTCGACATTACTCACGAAAGATAAAAGGGGCATTCTTCAGAAAAACGGCGCCAGTTTTGCCTCATTATATTATTGTGGATAGTCTGCAACACATCACTGTTCAAAAGAGGAACGAATCTGTTGTAAATAATTTATAAACATTTGGAGCTTAGAATTAATTTATATCTAAGAAGAATAATGAAAATGTAGACATTATGTTAAAATTGTATACATGTCATTTGTAAAATCGTTGATTTTACTGGTGCAACTGTTCCACGTTTTATAACAGGAGAAAGTCACAACTACTAGATTAAGGAGATACATTTGTAAGATTTGTTGTCTATTTGATGCTAAAAATCGTGAATCTGACTGTAACATAAAAGCTTAAAAATCAAATAGAACCATAGATAGTTGGAGGAGCAAGTATCTTATAATTCAAAAGACATCTTCAAATAACTCAAAAAAGGTTTTTTCAAGAAAATCTAACTGTTCATTTAGCAGAGATAGTGGGCTACTCCTATGGTGAACAGAAATGTATAATTTTCTCTAACATACTGGAATTGTAATTGCTCCTATACCCATCAGAGGGTCACACCTGGCGTTGTTTGTAAACATGCACACAGTCACCATGAGCGCTTCATAAGAATAGAATGCTCCACTGGAATGGACTGCAACATTTCAGCGCACAGTGAAGTACCAATGGGGACTCGTTAGAGCCGTCTATGAAATACCGTGAACATCCGTCATGCCTCGAGAGACTATCCAGACCAGAGATCTGCTCCGCATCAAAACGTTACGCGCAGAAGTCTTGCCATTTAGAGGAGTGACTCAACGTGTGCACTGTAGTGAAAGTGATGTGGTGTGGACATGGAATCAGTTCCTATTGGCACGTATTATCGCTGATATCGAAATGCTTAGATAACATGCCTGAACCATCGAACTTTTATTGACTGGATGTTCGTTCCGTAAAAGTGTGCTCAAAATTCGGTGGACCAAAATAATATATAATAAAGAGGTATCAGGAAGAATAGGTGCGGAAGGAAACCAATGCAAATACAAACGTCAAGAAAACATGAAAGTTAGTCTGTTAACACGTCGGTTCATAACAAGAGGAATAGAGAGTAAAAGTTTTGAGGGTACCCTTAGAACAGAATATGTCACAATATCTTTGGTGTATTATGTTGCAGAATTGTATAGACGAGAAGGTTAATACCGGGGAAGCGGTGGAAAACTGAGTAAATCATATTTACATCATTAGTCTGCAACGAGTAATCGGTACACCACAAGTGCCTTTTACCAAAAATTGTCTGTAGGTTTTTAACAATCTGGATAAAAGCAGATGAGCTACATAGCTTAGAATAAACCTTTGGTCTACAAATTCCGATTCCTCAGTCTGCTAAATTCAGAAACGAAGACCGAACGAAATATTCCACCATTATTTTTTCCTGAAGGCGGGTTAGTTTTCTTCAGGATTCCAGTACACTATGTTATTGCCCACTCTTTTGGATAAAAAATACATTTTTCAACGTGGTCCCCGTTGAATGTGACTGCTTCACACCACCGTGCTCTTGTGCCCTGTATGGTACAACTCTACTGGTTGACGTCTGAGTCAACGTCTTGGTGCATTAATTACCTCCACATCAAGTACTGATTCCCTTGGAGCCCACCCGTTTTTGAGTCAAACGGAAGGAAGTCGGAAGTTGCGATATGTGGACTGTAAAGCAGATGATCTCATCTCGGGTGTTCAGAGTTGTCTAAGACCTTGCGTTTTATGGAGAAAGACTAGTTCGTTTGGATTTTTGTGGCGACGAATACCGTGAAGGGTTTCTTCAGTTTCCCGGGGGTATCACAATATACTTCAAACTTGATCGTTGCGCCACAACTAAGGAAATGGAAGAGAACAAGCCTTTCAGAGTTACAGTAGACCGCCACCATGATCACTGGCTGAGCGCACGACTTTGAATTTTATTTGCGGAAGAGAGGTGGTGTGAAGACATTTTGTTTCTTGTTCGAAGTGTTGAAACCATGTATCATAGCCTGTGACGATGTTGGAAAAATTGGCGTGATCAGCCTCCTAACGTGCAAGCAATTCCGCAAAGATGATCCCTCGTCGCTCTTTATAGTTTTCTGTTAGGCGTGAAGAACGTAGCGTGCACACACCTTTGAGTACCCCAAATGGTGGACGAAACGTCCAGTTGCGCAGCGATGTGTTTCATTGTGATCCACCGATATGGTTGAGTGAGAGTGTCAGCACGTTCCAATATTCCAGGGTCGACTGGTATACGGAAGATCTAAAAGGGAATGAGCGACCTTGTCGCGATGATGACAGACGACTCGTCCTACGACTCACCGAGATTTTGTTCGCTGTCAGGTCTCCGTAGTCATTCTACAAGTGCCTATGAATATCTGAAATGCTCTGGTTTTCCGTCAAAAGAAAGTCAATGACAGTTCTCTGCTTGGAACGCAACTCAATTAGAGACGTTATTTTGAAGGGCACGTGTAGCACCGTCACCCGTTGGAGTTTTACGAAACTATAGAGGGTGACGCGGGAATATTCCACGTTTCTCCGCAACAAATTCCGCACTTTTTTAGCCGAAATTACTCTAGAAAAAATGTGTTGCATTACTTTCTGAACGTCCCCCGTAATTTAAAATTATATACTGCCGAAACCAGTCAAGCGAATATTTGTAGTAATTAGACGATTTGAACGTAATGAATTGTCATATAGCGGTTAGTAGTTAACAACTTTCCATTTGAATTTGTTTGAACCTGCTTGTTTTTCGGAAGTGTATCATTGTTAATCGCTCTTGTTTTTCAATAACTTTAGTGCGAAATAAATTTAGGACTGTCCTGGCTTATATTCAAACTCGAAACAGATACATTATTTAGCACTAAGTTCAATGCTATTAAAGTTTCGTCATGTACGTCACATAAAAGCGGGAAATAACACCTTTATTTAGTTGCTGCTCTTTGACGTTCTTACAGCTTATCACAGCAACAAAATAAACTTATCTAAGACATCCTGGAGAATCTCCTGGGTACAGGTCTACTGAAAGAACAGTGTTCTCTGTCAGATTTACCAGGTGCCCTCGAAATATTGCTACAAACTTCGAGTGGTCATAGGCTGTTTCGCGAGGAAGAATTCAAGGACAAGAACCCGTGTCCGGAAACGTCATCCAGCAACCCCTACAGAGCGTCAGCGTTACAGGTGCCGCTGCCTGCCAATAGGTAGCAAATGTAATTTTGTACGCTGATGGTCCGTAGACGGAACGTCTGGCAATGTTGTTTGTTTGCCACTGATCGCGATTGACTGCCACGATCGCCACTGCACAAGCTGGAGTTTGCTGCTGCAGAGAAAGGCCTATCACCCAAGAATTCGAGGCTCTGTTGCCCCGTGGATGACGGCGTCAGTCACGGTTTTTCTGGTGCATTTTATTTTTCTCTTTGAATCCTCCAGTGTTTTTAAGTATACAGGAGAAAACTAAGGTGCTGATGGCATCCCATGTTCGAAATCGTCATCCTCCGAGGCCATAGAGCATTCCATTCGGGGGATACACAGCGGGTAGTTTCATCCTGTTCACTGGCGATCATGGCAATCATTCGTGATCACTGAAGGACCAAACCAACGTTGCGAGATGCTCGCCCTACGGCCCGTCAGCATAAAAATTCACATTTGTTACCTAGTGGCAGGCACCAGCACCTGTAACACTGACGCTCTGTAGGGGTTGCTGGATGACGTTTGCGGCTCTATAGCTTCGACGCTCTGTAGCGTCGTTGGATAACGTTTCCGGACACGGGTCATTGTCGTCGATTTCTTCCTCAAGACACCCTCTACAGCACACCGAAGCATGTTGAAATAGCCGGCCGCGGTGGTCTCGCGGTTCTAGGCGCGCAGTCCGGAACCGTGCGACTGCTACGGTCGCAGGTTCGAATCCTGCCTGGGGCATGGATGTGTGTCATGTCCTTAGGTTAGTTAGGTTTACGTAGTTCTAAGTTCAAGGTGACTAATGACCACAGCAGTTGAGTCCCATAGTTCTCAGAGCCATTTGAACCATTTTTGAACCATGTTGAAATATTTCTGGGGCACACCTTGCCTACACGCGTAATCCCGCAGCGCGAGTTCCTCGATGAGGCTGCGTTCTGCCGCATTGTCCCCGGCTCGCGGCCGCAGTGCGACAGCTCGGGACGGAATGGGACAGGACTGAGTGCCCGCAGCATCCCCGGAGGGCGGAGGCCGCCCGACTCTCGCGTGACCCCACTCAAGTAGAAACTCAAAGAAACCGATTGGAAATTCCGCGGTCTCTGCCGAAGACACGGCGAAGCGGCGCATGAAACGGAATGGGTTCTCCTTTGATGCTGTGACGGCGGCCGCACGTGCGCACGCGCCGCATTGGTTCCGGGAGGTGGAGCGGCAGGCCCCGCCTGCAGGAAGGAAAAAAGAGGTTGGATGGGGAAAGGTAGTAGGGTGAGGCGGAGGATGAGGTCCCGGACCGCAACTCTGGCCGAGTTTTCGCTGCAGCCGCAGCAGCAACCGCTACCGGCAGGGGACAGCCGTCGAGTGGATCTGGGGTGGCGCGGTACAGCGGTACTGGCGGTGCGTGGGGGGGTGGGGAGGGGAGGGTGGGAAGAGACTGTGGAAAGGATACGGCGTGTGGGCGGCTCCGCGCACTTTATGCGGGCGCCCTGGCAGCGACGCGTCGCGCCGTTAACATCGCTCTCCGGGGGGCGGCGGGGGCGGCTGAAATACGCGCTGGGGTCTCCCCCTGCGGCCGACAGCCCGCAGACACTGTGCGCCGCCTCAAGTCCCGCGGCGACCTCTGACCTCTGGCGGCGCCGCCCCCAGCCCTCTTCGTCGTGGCCACCCACACCTCGCCGCCTACCTCCCACCGCCGCCCACTTCCTTCCGCCGGCCACTGCCGCAGAGCGCCGTTGCTGCCGCCCCCGGGTCACGGATTAATTTTTCATGGTCGACCCGCAACTAGCCGATCGTTCCGCGTGGGGAGCGGCCGGCCTCTCCCTCGGAATGTCTCTAAAGTTTACGTCGCGCAGGGAGACACTCTGCTGCCGGCTTGTCCGCTGTCGGTCGTCTCCCTCCCTCTGTGGGGCCTACCGGACTCATTTGGGACGCTTGTGGCGTAAATGTTTTATTGTCCAGCTCTTTGGTAACTTTGGTACAGTGGAACTGCCGCTGAAGACAGACAGGAACACTTCGGATTATACTGTTGGAAGCTAGTAGCCTCGACATGTAATTACTTGTTGCCACGGATCATGAGTGCAAAATTGCAGTTGAAATATAAAATTTTGCTGTCATTTACAGAATGATCGACGGGTGTTTCACTATCTTCAGATTTACTCATTCCACCTGGAAACAGAATACGATTTACAGGATGATTACAATTAAAGTTATTTCAAAACGCTATAGCAATAGTACCACTGGCAGAAATTCTGACTTCCGTCTTCTAAAACGGATTGATCGCGAAAAATCGTAATACTGTCCCTTCCTTCAATAACCACCTGTACCACGGAACGGCAGACATTCAGATAAACGATCGCGTGTTAGAAAAGCAACTACAATGGCATAGAACAGCGTCTGGACCATGTCATATACCAGTAAGAAGCTATATAGATTATGCGAAAGGAGTTGCTCCCTTTCTAGCAGCAGTAGGTCTCGCTGCAGGAAAGAAGCATACCTAGCTACTAGAAGAAAGCGCAGGTGATTTCCAGTTTCGGGAAGGATCGTAGGAGAGATGTTGTATCGCTGAAATCAGTTGCAGAATAATGGAACACGTTTTACGCTCACGTGTTACGATATTTTCAGGAAACAATAGTTTGCTTCATGAGAAGTAACATGGATTCCGAAAACACAGGTGACTAAGTCACGGTGATCGAACGGCGACGTGAACCACCTTCCTGCCCACACGCGAGTCCAATCTCACCGTTTTGTCAACTGGATTGGTAATTCTGTGACAATAGGGGTGTATGTCACTTGATCACCTTCTTTGAGAAGTCTTGGTATAATTCCATAATTTCGGTGTACATACACAGATCCCTTTCGCACACGGCAACACTAATTTGTGAGTGTAGATCAACTGCATCATATTCACCATTGACTGTCGAGAACGATGCATCGTACGAAAAACAAAAAATGATCCACATGAAAATCTAATATTACTAATGGTGATACCTGTCTGTGCTACAACTGGCGACCTACTAACGACTCATCTTAGGTAGGCAGGGACAAGTTTGTATTTTACAATGAAAACACCCCCCCTCCCTCCACTTTTATTGCATATTCTAAGCCAAAAACACGTAATATATACTCGAACGATTGTTTCCTATTCGTGGTCACTGAGGACTTAGAGGGCCAGCGGATGTGTTTAAACTTAGAAGAGTGTTCCAGGAGACACTCTGAAGGAATTCTGGACTTGTGGGGTGTCGCGTTGTCCTGCTGGAATTTCCAAAGTCCGTCGGAATGCAGAACAGACATGAGTGGATGCAGGTGAACATACAGGATGCTTACGCACGTGGCACCTGTCAGATTCGTATCTGGATGAATCAGGAGGCTCATATCACTCCAATTGCACACGCCCCACGCCATTACAAGGCCTCCACCAGCTTGAACAGTCCCCTGCTGACATGCAGGGCCCATGGATTCATGAGGTTGTCTCCATCCACGTACACGTCCCCCACTCGATACAATTTGGAACGAGACGTCCGACCAGGTAACATGTTTCGAGTCATCATCAGTCCAATGTCGGTGCTGATGGGCCCAGGCGAAGCGTTGATGGTTCAGCATTGAAATCTGCAGCAGTATGCGGAAGGGTTGTACTTCCGTCATTGTTCCCATTCTTGATGATCTTTTTCCTGCCGCAGCGATGTCGGCTATTTGATGTCATAGATTCGTGATATTTACGATACGTTCGTGAAATGGTTGTACGGAAAAATCCCCACTTCCTTGGAAGCGCCAATCAAGTGAAACAGAAAGAAACGCAGGATTTTTGGTCGGACGAGTATAGAGTAATATCATTAGCAACAGAAGGAAGTACAACGAAAGTGGGATTTGTTATGAATGGAAAAATAGGGCAGAGAGTGTGTTACTGCGAACAGTACGGTGATAGGGTTGTTCTCACCAGAATCGACAAGAAACTAACACCGACAAAGGTGGTACAGGTATACATGCCAATCTCGCAAGCTGAAGATGAAGGTATAGAAGAAGTATATTAGAAAATTGAATGGATGATTCGGTATGTAATGGCAGATGAAAATCAAATAGTCAAGTGTTATTGGAGTGCACTTGTAAGTGACTCCACGGAGTCACCAATCAGTAGAAGAAAGGGTTACGGGAAAATATGCGCCTGCTACTAGGAATAAATTTCAGCTCTTAATGGCGAATATTCTGTTCAAGAATTACAAGAGGAAGAGATATACTAGGAAAAGGCCGGGAGATACGAGAGGATCTCAATCAGATTGTATTATGGTCACACAGAGATTCCGAAATCAGATGATGGATACTAATTCGTGACCAGGAGCAGATATAGACTCAGATCACGATTATTAGTGATGAAGAGGAGAGTGAATTTTAAGAGATTAGTCACGAAGAATAGGTGCGCAACCAATTCCGATACGAATACATTAAGGAATGAGGAGGTACACTTGACATTCTCTGGGATTATAGATGCTGCGATGAAAAATAGCTTAGTAGGCAGTTCAGCTGAAGAGGACCGAATATCTCAAGAAATGCTGTCACAGAAGTTGGAAAGAAAAACTTAGGTACAAAGAAGTTAACTAAAAGGAAACAATAGGTAACACGAGTAATACTTCAGTTGATCGGTGAAATCAGGAAGAAAAAAAAAAAACTGTTCGGGAAAATCCTGTAATATAAAAATACAGGTCACTGAAGAAGTATATAAACAGGAAGCGCAGAGAAGCTAAGGCTAATTGGCTGCGTGAGAAATTTGAAGAAATCGACGAATAATGGTCAGGAGGACGGACTCAAATACCAGAAACTCAGGACAGTCTTCGGTGAAATTAAAGGCAAGGGTGTAAACTTTAAGGGTGCAATAGCATTTCCATTTTTAAACGCAGAGGAGAGAGTGGATAGATGGAGAGAGCAAATTGAAGGCCTCAAGGATGGGGAAGACGTGTCTGATGACGTTACAGAAGAAGAAGCACGAGTCGCCACGGAAGAGATATGGGAGCCAGTATTAGAATCAGATTTTAAAATACCTTTGGAAGACACAAGATCGAATAAGGCAGAAGGGATTGATAACATTCCCATCAGAATTTCTAACATCATTTGGGACAGAGGCAACGAAACGACTATTCACGTTGGTGATTAGAATATATGAGTCTAGCGAAAAACCATCTAACTTGCGGAAAAAAATCATCCATACAAATTCGAAGATTGCAAAAGCCGACAAGCGCGAGAAGTACAGCACAGTCAGCTTAACAGCTCATACATACGCGTTGCTGACGAGAGTTATATATATATGAGAATGAACAAGAAAATTGAGGATGTGGTTAAAGCCGGCCGGTGTGGACGAGCAGTTCTAGGCGCTACAGTCTGGAATCGCGCGATCACTATGGTTGCAGGTTCGAATCCTGCCTCGGGCATGGATGTGTGTGACGTCCTTAGGTTAGTTAGGTTTAAGTAGTTCTAAGTTCTATGGGACTGATCACCTCAGAAGTTAAGTCCCATAGTGATAAAATCCATTTGAACCTTTATATATATTTGATGTGTTAAATGTCGATCAGTTTGTCTTTAGGAAAGTTGGAGGCACCAGAGACGCAGGTCTCATGTTGCGATAATAGAAGAAAGACTAAAGAAAAATCAAGACACGTTCATAGGATCTGTCGACCTGGATAAAGCATTCGACGACGTCAAATGGTGATAGATGTTCTAAGTTCTGAAAAAAAAAGTTGGGCTAAACTATAGGGCAAGACTGGTAAGGTACAATAAGTAGAATAGCCAAAAGATAACAATAACAGTGGAAGCCCAAAACCGAAGTCCTCTTATTTAAAAGGGTGTACATGAAAGAGGCAATGACAGAAGTAATACATAGGTTGAAGAGTGGAATTAAAATTCAATATGAAACGATATAAATGATATGATTCGCTAAAACATTGGTATCCTCAGATAAAGTGAAGAAGAATAGAAGAAATACAGGAGATGCTGAATGGAGTACAGAATTTTGTTTAGAGGAAATCGAAGAAAGACGAAAGTAAAGAGAAGCAGCAGAAATGAGGACAGTGAGAAACTAAACATTAGAATTGGAAATAACGAAGTAGACGAAGGTAATGAGTTCTGATACATAGGCAGCAACGTAACGAATGACGGTAGCAACAAGGAGTGTGTAAAATGCAGACTATCACTGCCAAAAAAGGCTTTCCTTGCCAAGAGAAGTCTGCTAATATCATAGGCCTTAATTTGAGGAAGAAAGTTCTGAGAATGTACGTTTGGAGGACTGCATTGTATGGCAGTGAAACATGGATTGGGGTAAAACCGGATAAGAAGAGAATCGTGGCTTTGAGATACAGTGCTACAAATGAATGTTTGAAAATTACGTGGACTGGTAAGGTAAGGAATGAGAAGATTCTCCGTAAAACCGGCGAGGAAAGTATCACTGAGAACATCGCGAAATAACTTCCATAGCACTAGAGGGGGCTAAAAACTGCAGAGGAAGACTGAGTCTGGAATACATTCAGATAATAGTTGAGGACGTAGTTTGCAAGTGCTACTCTGTGATGAAGAGATTGCCATAGGAGACAAATTGCTCCGAAACCACTGAAATTCTCAATTCCGGTGGCCACCAACGAAGCCCGCCATCAGGGTGACTGATTTTTGTGCATTTTCTACCCAACTGCGATAACCTTTGTGCTGGCCGCTACACAGCTACCTGCAGAATAAAAATCATAGTCACTGCAATAAGTTAAAATATCCATGAAATGTTAGAGACTGGTGCGCCAGCCACGGATACCTACCGAGATGAAACACCACAATAGTGAGAGGCAAGCGGACTCACCGAAGTCAAGCATCCACATAGGAACAGGAAGCTATTGCATCCATGT
Organism: Schistocerca gregaria; assembly: GCF_023897955.1. NCBI lineage: Eukaryota > Metazoa > Arthropoda > Insecta > Orthoptera > Acrididae > Schistocerca > Schistocerca gregaria. The sequence continues at coordinate 432,503,875 of NC_064920.1, read as the reverse complement.
TATTTATGGATCACGCTAAATGTCGTTTCTAATCAGACATTGAAACGGCTGACCATGTTGTACTGTACAATAAAATTTGCAACACTAACTAAATATCAACCCTAAATATCAACCATTAGTACACGAAGGATTCCATTTACATCGTAAATTAAATGTAAAATATATGCGCCGGTTCTCAATTGCAAAACCAGGCACACTTGATATTTGTCGATTACAGCGTCGTCTACCATGAACTGAAAACGATCGCCTGAGTAAACTGCACGTATTTTTGGGGGAAAACTGAATTATGCAATACAAAGGGAGTTTCCTACTCTAAAATGTGTGGCTGACTCCGCCCACGTGAGGAGGTGGCCAGATGTAGCTTTGACAAGTGTTCCCTTTACTATCAACATTTTCGGCGTACAATGCTTCGTTTTCAAGATATTTAGATGTCACAAGTTAAAACAAATAATCTCTACATCTGGCACACAGCTAATATTTTACACTATTTCGCACGAAGCGGAAGACATATTGAAGCAATTTGGTATGCAGAGATTCATCTTTTCTCAGCCGTTTGGAGCATCATATGTTTCAGAAACTTTTGACGCTTTCCAATGGTTCACTAGTTGGACCGTGGCCGTACAGCTCTTGGCGTTAATCCTCTTGGACGAGTATAATTTATTTTTGCGCCGGCAGATTGGCGACTACTTTCCGGTGACACATTGCCGCAAAGAACTTGGACATTATAACTAACCTACTCCAGCGATTTTTTGCAGTTTTATCGTACCCCACGATCCAACATACATTCAAGTAGATTTATGAAAGAAAAGAATGTACTTGATGTTCCCATTTTCTGCTGATATCAATAGAAGAGCCCTAGATAGGAGATACAATTTCGACTTATTTATTGATAATCACTGAAAAATTATCAATTAGCATTACTTCAGTTATAACATTTAGAAGTGGAAAAAGGAAGGAGAGAGGAAAGAAAAATTTCTGGCAGCTGCTTCGCCCATGAGTAGAGAGAACTATGATGACTGAAATATTTGTAAGTTTTCCAATTAAACAATGCCTATGTTTTTCACTATTAATACTTGTATGCTATTAGTGGACGTACACGAACATAACAGTTCTATATCTATGTACGGCGCATCGCGAAGGAGCATATCAATGGGAAGGGCATCGGTAGATGTGATTTTCATTTAGAGAGAAAACGAGAAACAGCTTCACAAAATGAGAAATTCAGTAACGCTTTGATCCATCTTTTGCCCTAATGCAAGCAGTTTCTCGGCTTGGCACTGATTGACAGAGTTACTGGATGTCTTCCAGGGGGATCTCGTCACATTCTGTCAAGATGGCGCGTTAGATCGTGAAAATACCTATATGGTTGGAGGTCCCTACCCATAATGTCCAAACGTTGTCAACTGGTGCCAAGATAGGATTTCGCTAATACGAAGACAAGCAGTAGAAACTCTCGCCACGTGCTGGCTGGCATTATATCGCTGGTATGTAAGCCCAGGATGGCTTTCCATGAAGGGCAATGAAACGGTGCGTTGATTATCATCGACGCATCACTATGCATTAAGGGAGCGGCGCAAGGCAGCCAAAACATTTGTGCTTTGAAAAGAAATAGTATCCCATACCATTACTGGCTGGTTCAAATGGCCTTGAGCACTATGGGACATAACTTCTGAGGTCATCAGTCCCATAGAAATTAGAACTACTTAAACCTAACTAACCTAAGGACATCACACACATCCATGCCCGAGGCAGGATTCGAACCTGCGACCGTAGCGGTCGCGCGGTTCCAGACTGTAGTGCCTAGAACCGCTCGGCTACCACGGGCAGCCATACCATTACTCCTGGTTGTCGGTCTGTATGGCGAGCGACAGTCAGGTTGGTACCCTAAGCTGTCCGAGGACTCTCCAGACACGTCTTAGCTGGTTCAAAAAATGGTTCAAATGGCTCTGAGCACTATGGGACTTAACATCTATGGTCATCAGTCCCCTAGAACTCAGAACTACTTAAACCTAACTAACCTAAGGACATTACACAACACCAAGTCATCACGAGGCAGAGAAAATCCCTGGCCCCGCCGGGAATCGAACCCGGGAATCAGGGCGCAGGTAGCGAGAACGCTACCGCACGACCACGAACTTAGCTGGTCATCAAGGCTCCGTTCGAAACGGGCTCTTCACTGAAGACAGTTCCACTCCAATTAATGAGATACGAGATGACACCCCAGACAGTGGTGGGGTATCGACCTTACTGTCGCTCGCCTTATGGCCCGAAAACCAGGGGTCATGGTCTGAGGTTCCAAGACGTTTCCGGATTGTAGCCCGATCACGTTGACTTCTTGCCGCAATATTTCAGCACTTGAGTGTCAGCTACTTCTTTTTGGTTATCATTTGCAGCATCCTTACTACAGAGAATGGTACGTCGACGATGTTCTATACCCCTCATGGCAAGCTATCCTTGGCCTACATTCCAGAAAGATAAAGCCTATCCGCACACCGCAAGAATTTCTGATGCTTCCCTTCATGCATGTCAAACGCTACTTTAGCCAGCAAGGTTGCCAGATCTCTCACCGACTGAGAAGTTTGGAGATGTTTGGGTAGTGCCCTACTTAAACCTAACTAACCTAAGGACATCACACACATCCATGCCCGAGGCAGGATTCGAACCTGCGACCGTAGCAGTCGCACGGTTCTGGACTGCGCGCCTAGAACCGCGAGACCACCGAGGCCGGGCTCTAAATAATGAAATCGATACGAAGTAGGAAATGGTTAACTAGGAATGGCCAGATGACAGACGTAAGGATAAAGAAACACATGTCAGTACGGATAAGAGAGATGCCGCCTGCAGGAAAATAAAGAGGGAAGAAAGAGAATCACCTGTATGAATATCAAGAGCTCAAATGGAAAACCAGTCCTAAGCAAAGAAGGGAAAGCAGATAGGTGGAAGGAGTATATATAGGATTTTTTTAAGTTGATGTGCTTGAGGGCAGTATTACGGAGATGAAAGAGGACGTGGATGAAGATAAAGATGAGATTGGATGTTTGATACTGCGTGAAGAATTTAACAGAGCACTGAAAGACCTAAGTCGAAACAAGGCCCCGGAAGTAGAGTGAAAGCCTTGGGAGAGCCAGTAATGACAGAACTCTTCCATCTGGTGAGCAAGATGTATGATACAAGTTAAATACCCTTCAAGAAGAATATAATAATTCCAATTCCAAAGAAAGATCGCGCTGACAGGTGTGAAAATTACCGAATTATCATTTTAACAAGTCACTGTAGCCAAATACTTGCACGAACTCTTTATAGACAAATGGACTAACTGGTAGAAGCCGACCTCGGGGAGGAGCAGTTTTTAAATACTACGACTTATCTTAGAAAACACGTTAAGGCGTAAAATACAAGTGTAAAATACAGGAAGCGAAAGGCTATTTGTCCGCAGCTCGTGGTCGTGCGGTAGCGTTCTCACTTCCCACGCCCGGGTTCCCGGGTTCGGTTCCCGGCGGGGCCAGGGATTTTCTCTGCCTCGTGATGGCTGGGTGTTGTGTGATGTCCTTAGGTTAGTTAGGTTTAAGTAGTTCTAAGTTCTAGGGGACTGATGACCATAGATGTTAAGTCCCATAGTGCTCAGAGCCATTTGAAAGGCTATTTATGATTTATTGACAAACCAGATGACAGTTATAAGAGTCGAGGGCCACGAAATGGGAAGCATTGGTTTAGAAGGGAGTGAGACATGATAGTAGCCTTTCGCTGACGTTATTCTATCTGTACATTGAGCAATCAGTAAATGAAACAAAAGTTTGGCGTAGGAATTAAAATCAAGAGAGAAGAAATAAAATCATTGAGGTTTGCCGATGACATTGTAATTCTGTCAGAGACGCTAAGGTTTTAGAAGAGCAGTTGAACGGAATGAACAGTCTCTTGAAACGAGGATATAAGGTGACCATAATTAGTAGCAAAATGAGGATAATGGAGTGGAGTCGAATTAAATCAGGTGATCCTGGCGGGATTAGATTAGGAAATGAGACACTTAAAGTAGTAGATGAGTTTTGCTATTTGAGCTGTAAAATAACTGATGGTGGTCGAAATAGAGAGGATGTAAAGCATAGACTGGCAACGAAAGGGAAAGCTTTTCTAAAGAAAAGAAATTTGTTAACATCGAATGTAGATTTAAGTGTTAGGAAGTCTATTCTGAAGGTATTGGTGTGGAGCGTAGCCATGTATAGAAGTGAAACACTGACGATAAACAGTTTAGACAAAAAGAGAATAGAAACAGATGAATGTTGAAGATTAAATGTGTAGATCGTGTAACTAATGAGGAGGTAATGTATAGAATTGGGAAGAAAATTGGCAGAACAATTTGACTAAAAGAGGGGATGAGTTGATAGCACACATTCTGAGACAGCTAGGGATCAGCCATTTGGTATTGGAGGGAAGTGTGGGAGCTAAAAATCGCAAAGGGAGACCAAGAGATGAATACAGTAAACGGCTTCAGTATGATGTTATTTGCGTTGATTATTCGGAGACGAAGAGTCTTGCACACGGTAGAGTACCACGGAGAGTTACATCAAACCAGTCCTCGGACTGAAGGCCACAGCATCAATCCTCGCCAGTCTCTTAATTTTATCTATCGTTAACACACAATCCGCGTTAAGTAGGCCGTCTTTTGTACGTCAAAAGTCTTCAATATCTCGTCAGAATTGGGGAAGTCTGCATTAGAGTTGAATTATAAAAAAACCATTTTTACCGTTAAAGTATTATAAATAAATACGACAAGAAAGGAAAGTGGAAAAACTCCTGGCGGTAATGCTGGGACTCGACATCAGTTACCGCTGCTCCTGTGTCGTTAAATTGTTTACAGTCATCTTCATTTGTCGATTGGGGACCTCGCTAAGCAGTTAATTGTCATTTCAACGTAGGCACATCCTGGATATCTACTGCTTTCTGGCCAATAGGTAATACATATTTTTAAAAAAGCACAAAAGTGATACCAAAACGAGATTTTCAGTCTGCAGCGGAGTGTGCGCTGATATGAAACTTCCTGGCAGAGCACTTGCCCGCGAAAGGCAAAGGTCCCGAGTTCGAGTCTCGGTCGGGCACACAGTTTTAATCTGCCAAGAAGTCTTACCAAAGTGTTAGATTAACGCAGAATATGTTCATAAACACTGTAAAACATTCTGTATACGAAATCGCCTGGGACTAAAATAATTTTCCAATTTGGACAGTTTTTCAGATTACACAAAACTCAATGGGCTACGTAAAATTTGTCAGGTATCATGCACAAAAGTACAGTAAATATTTTTAATTATCCATATACTGTATTTACATACCTTCACTCCAGCACAGTAGATATTTATTTCTGTATATTGGTCAACAGAACACTGGACTATTACACTAACTGATAAACAACACGGCATTTCTATATTTTTACTCGAACTTTAAATTGGTTTATTTTTGGATGTACATACATATTATTCTCTTGTTTATTTGCATTTCATTTAACTTTTTTCGCCACATATCAAGGAGGGAAAGTTGTTTTAGTTTCCTGTACAAAATTGTGTTTCTAGGCAATTTTTTGCACCATACAATAGTTCCAACAAGTTGGGTGAATTTGTGTGTGCTGCAAATTGCATAACATCGTTTACCCAAGCAATGGCTTCTTCATGCATTTAATTTTTCTAGGGACATCATTTTGCTCCTCTTCTTCTCCCTTTGCTTCTTCTTCATCGTCCTCTGTGTTACGGATTTCTATTAAATCTGTTGCTGAAACGAAAGTGGGGTGAGTTGACAGAAAGTCACCACTTCGAATGTAATTATCTGCACTACATGAAATGTTTCGCCTATTCATTAATTCAGCAATTGCTGCTGTATTTTCTTGAACTTCGATGGCCACAGATGCGTCTTGTTCATGACCCCCAACCCCGCTTTGTTGAAGCACTTTATTTCCTTTTCTGCCAATCCAGTTCAATTTACTGCTTTAGGATAGAAACTGACTGTGCAAACGCAAAAGCACTTTCGGCTTCTTCAACACTAGGAATAAGAGATTACATCAGTAATAGTCTATAATGACACTTGAATTTGTAAAGAACCCTTTGGCCCAAGGGGTGTGTGCGTCTGGTTGAACCTGGAGGAAACAACGCCAATTTGATAACGTTACATTCAGGTGACATGTTGCAATGTCAAGGAACTAGAGAACCTGGTGATTTCCTTTGTTCATTTCGCCATTGATAGAGCCCAGCCATTCTTCCATAAGACCTCTCACCATCCACGCCTTTTTATAGTTTCGCATATGACTGGAAGCTTACTGACGTCTATGTTTTTGAAACAAGACGCTTTTGCCATCTTTCCAACCACCGATGGATTCTCCATTTCACCTAAATGTTTCCACACAGCAGTACAGTGAGTATTTCCTTGGACATTTTTCCACCCGGTGTACTTTTCACCTCGAATTGTTAGCGATTTGCCGGCCGCGGTGGTCTAGCGGATCTAGGGGCTCAGTCCGGGGCCGCGCGACTGCTACGGTCGCAGGTTCGAATCCTGCCTCGGGCATGGATGTCCTTAGGTTAGTTAGGGTTAAGTAGTTCTAAGTTCTAGGGGACTGATGACCATAGATGTTAAGTCCCGTAGTGCTCAGAGCCATTTGAACCGTTTTTTGCTAGCGATTTTGAAGGCAGCGCGTGATAAAACAGCCCCGTTTTATCGGCATTGAACAAGTCTTTCGGGTCATAATTCACAATGAAGTGGGACAGTATTGTCTTCCATTCTGTTACTACACTTTCCCGCATATCCTTAGCTTACCCACACACTTCATTCCGCACAATGTTGTTTAAAACTGTCCAGCCATCCTGTGGATGCCCCAAGCTCCGTAATTCCAAGCTCTTCAGCGACTTTCAGAGCCTCAGTCTGCAACATGGGTTCAGATAAAGCTAAGTCTTTTGCCCGCGCTCTTACGAACCATTCCCACACTGCGTCGTTAATTTCTTCATTTCTGGTCTTGTTCGCCTTTCTTTTCATCTGCCCTTTTCGTTTCATCCATTCGTCTCCAATCTTATCCTTGTTTCTTAAAGTCTCATAAATTTGTGTTTTACCGCATTTGAAACGTAGTTTCTCACTCGCCTCGACTACATAAATCTTTTCGTCAAGTGTTAACAATATATACGGTTTTTTCGATGTCATGTTTCTGTATCTTTTAAAGTGCTACTAGTTAACTGAAACTGACAGAAAATAATGAACTTGCCGGGTGAAACCATTGTTTAACGGAACAATAGCCACCTCTTTCACTGCGCATATTACAGCAGTGTGTTGGTAGATGCGCAACAATTTTCCTGTTTGCGCCTGCGTGCGTTGATGATGAGGAAAACGAGTAAGCCCACAAGGAGAGCGCTGGCGAACGAACCGTTTCCTTTGGTGTACTGTACCGACACTGAGCGTAACTTATTCGTTGTTGCACTTAGCGACTCGGTTTTAGCTCCACACTAGCAGCGCCGCGCTGCGTACACCTTTTTTCTTAGTTTTGCGCCGCTTAACAGAGGTGTATGTTCACAAATTTGTTTTCCCTTTCCAAGTTTGGCTCGTTCCGATTTATACAGAATGTCATCATACAAAAGTGCAATGAATGCGTCGTGACTGAAATACTCGTACGGGTTGGGCATATTTCCGAATTATACACGTGCCCATTTGAGCAAATTTTATTGTATTAAAAACAAACGAAATTAATTTTGTTCATTCATGATTTTATCGGAGTTTCATTGGGCATAAGAGATTTCCAAATCTTCCATTCTAACAATGTTTCATCATGAGCATCAACGAAAACATAAATATTGGAACTTATCTTACTCACAACAAAAACTGCTAGCTCATGTGTATGATATTCTCGTTTCAGTACTTACAGACGTTCCTTTAACAGTTCCATGCTCGAGGCGTTAGATACGTGCAGTTTCTTTCAGTGGCGCCTTAGTTCGACTGTTTCATGATCTCCTCCATTAATTTAGACTGAGAATTTTATTGCAGTTGCGCATCCGGAAAAATAAACCTTCCAATCATTAGATTTTGGCTTAAAATTATTTCCTTATGTTTCATTTGTCAAGATTGCAGCCCCATTCTCGAGCAATCATTCAGGCCATCAGTCAAGCCATCAAGCTGTAATCTGGTATTACTAATGGCCACAGTCAAACTAAAATTCCACAGTAACGTGAATAAACAGGCATTATTAGGACTATTTGGGGTAAGTACACACTGACACTCATGGGAAAAACTATTTTCTTTGCTGATGACAGGAATGTTGTAGTCACTGAGGAAACAAGAGAGCTCCTTGCAGAGACAACAAACCATACCCTCAACGAGGTTCAAAATTCTCAGTATGCAATTAAGTGCCCCTAAACATAAAGAACACAAATGCCATGAATTTAAGTATGAAGCAAGAAATCGAATGTGAATGGTACGTCTATAGACTGGTTAATAAACAAAAAATTATTGGGAACGAATAGTGCTTCTCAGTTTAAATGGTGTCAACACATGAAGGTAGTTCCAAATAGTATGTCATCAGCATCTTAATACGCTTACAGTACTGTCATCAGCGTGAGACGGGCAATGTCTTTTAGTTGCAAACTATTCATGGGTATTTTGTGGGGATCGAACGCACAGAATATTGAGGCAGTTTTAAAACTCCAACAAATGGCCGTAAGAACCAAAAATAAGAATATTAGTCGACTTTCTGGTAATGACTTAGTCTGAACACTGGAAATATTAACTACACCACGTGAGTACCATTAGCAATCAGATATGCACATAAAAACAATGGTAATTAGTGTACGAACAGCTCTGTACATGACCACAGAACATGATCTAGGCCTGACGCAAATTTAGCAAAAAAGTCTAAGCGTAAAACTCTAAACAGTATTTTCTATCAAGAAGTAAATATCTACATTAATTCCCAAAGTTATCAATCGAACTAACTTCTGAGCTCGACGTTTCTCTCATTACAGAAGCACGATGACTCAATTTTTCAAGCCACCAAAGACAAGGATGCGATATGCAAAATGGAAACTGGACGTCGTCACTATGCATCCGACGTCAGCTGATAGTATGTGTGGTGCCACGTTATGAAATAATTTGTGTAAGTGTGTGTACTGTTCAAATGGCTCTGAGCACTATGAGACTTAAAATGTGATGTCATCAGTCCCCTAGAACTTAGAACTACATAAACCTAACTAACACCCATGCCCAAGGCAGGATACGAACCTTCGACCGTAGCAGCCGCGTGGTTCCGGACTGAAGCGCCTGGAACCGCTCGGTCACGGCGGCCGGCGCTTGTGTGTACCGTGTGCAGTGACTGGAAGTGAGAAATTAATGAACAGTGTAGCTATATAGCCTTTACATTGTTAAATAACTTCTTAGCGAAAGAGTATTGTATATTAGCAATAAATCGAATGATGTAGCGCTGTTTTAAACAGACAGTTTTTGTCTTCAGAAGGAGGGAGGCTCCAATATCCATCCGGCGATCCTGATGGAGGTTTTCCATAGTTTCTCTATTTTACTTCAAGCAAATGCCGGGATGCTTCCTATAATAAGGAATGTAAACGCCAGTCAATATAAATTATGTTATTACGCTGGCGCGTAGGGTTTTTGTTTTGCCTGATGGTGTCCCGGTGGCTACAGATTTATTTGTAGATTGTCATTTTTCATTTATGGTTCACTGTTACTGTTTCAGTTTGAATATCGTCATCTTGCCAATTGGAGATAGTGACTGGAACTCTTGACGCTAGAAAATGGAGTGCCAAGTGAAGAAATCGGAACACTTCTGATAAATTCTTCTGTTTGAGTTCAGTGGAAGGGTAACAGCAGCGGACGCAGCCAGAAACATTTGCACCGTGTACGGGGATAATGATGCTGGACAGAGCACTGCAAGAAAATGGTTTTTCTGTTTTAGGATGATCGGTCTGCCATTAGTGGCTCTCCAGGTCTAGGAAGACTTTCGAAGTTTGGGGAAGGTCGTTAACAGGCATTCGCGCACAAGGACCCACGTCAGTGTATTCGAGAACCGGCAAATGTGATAAACTGTGATCATTCCACGATCGTGCGAGATTTGCATGCAGTGGGGAACATTCAAAAATCGGCTTTATGGGTACTGCATGCTCTAAGCCAAAATCACAAAAATCAGCTGGTAGCCATATGTGCATCTCTGCATGCTCGTCATCAATTTGCTCGTGAACAACACCGACCATACCTACACTTTGTCGTTACTAACCTAAGGAAAATAAGGAAATGGTTGAGCATAAACAAAGTAGCAACTCCTTGTACAAAGACCTGCGCACATCCAAAAAAGATTATGTTATGCATTTGGTGAACCAGTGACGGTGTGGTGCGCTACTAATTGTTTCCCCGCAGTGTAACCAGCTCTGTTGACATTTATTGTTAACAACTCAGACGTCTCGCAGACTGTCCAAGAACAACGGCGAGGAAGACTGCGTGAAGTGATGCTACTCCACAGTAACTTCCACTTTCTGATACACTGACAAGAACACTATACAGTAGCTGAGTTGGGAAGTCATTCCGCACCCAATTTATTCACCTGGTCTTTTTTCCTAAGATTTCGTCTTTTTCGTTATCTATCGATCACAAATGACAACAACATATAAATGTGTCAACTTGTATAAAGTAGACATGGCTTAAAGCCAAAACATCTGCACTTGATAATGGCCTAAGGACGAAATTGCAATAGTGGAAATAAGAAGTGTAACATGATGTCTTTCAAGAAATTGCACATGACTGTGAATCCCAGTTATGAAAAGTTAATTACCTTCAAGGAACATCCTTTCCGGATAAAAACGCGCTCTTAACATGGCTCGAAGACTTCCTTGCCTCAAAACTACATGATTTCTACAGGCGCGGAATCGAAAAGCTACCCCAGTTTTGGCAGACTGTTGTAAGTAGTGAGATTAAAGTCTCCGTTACTTGAATCAGTTCTGTTTATTAAGCTTGTGGAAAATGCCGTCAACTTATGCAGCAGCCTAATATTTTTGTTAGTCTTAAACTGCTGTACACTAACATATGAAAAATCCTTGTGAAAAAGATCCACGGATGAATACAATTATTACTACTGCAACCACATTCCTCTCCAAATTTAGTTCGGCTGAGACTGGTAATGCCAGTTCAAGTTTCTATGCACTTTTATTTGGGCTGTAACCTGTAGTAATGTTGGGCTGGCCGATGGCATGAATAACTGCTGCAGAATGGGGCTGCTATCCCGTACCTAGCAGTAACAAAAGAAAGGTACATAGTCTGATGGGTTCGAAAGACGTCGGGACAGTGCTTCATGTTGTGTTCAAACGCACACTAATCGATTCGATTGTTTTCCAAGCATCTCCCGGCTGCCGCGTTCAATCAGCCAGTGTGTTATTTGTTTGTGCCGCTTAGCGTAATATATCTCGGTCATTTCAGGGACTTTGACCCGTGGGTGCGAGCTGCTAAAATTTGATTGTGCCAGAATGCTCTGAAACCGTAAGCATCAAATGATATAGTCACTCTGGTTGCCAGATGTGGCTTTTTTTTTAGTTATGCTTGTCCAAAAGAGCTTCTAGTGTTGCGTGTTTGTTCAATTTTCAGTGGGGTTTTAAAATAATTCTTCAGCGGTAGGTTTGACTCAAAGTGCACACAACGTGGGCAGTATCCATTTATAATTATTCCATCCTCTACTATGAATGGTTTGAAACATCTCTCTGTCTCTCTCCCTTTTAAACCACAAGTGAAAAACTTTGTATCTTTAGTTTTCGCTCATATTATGTAATTTGCAAGCTTGCACAACGCTTGTACTGATGATACTCATTTGTCAATGTCGAATTTCCATTTCTGTAGGATTGTTTTGAACATCTGATATTTATCACATTTTGCTTTCACATAGTCATCGTGTTAGTTGATTTGCTTTGTCCATACGCCCATACACATGGCCTGTCACCTATCGTTAATATTATGTGGCCTCATGGGATTTTGTTGCATTGTTTGTTTCGAGGGAATGGAACTTTGTAGGTATTTTCCAGTGATCAGATAAGACGACGTGGCGCAGATACTGACACGCAGCTTGACGCAGAGGTTGTTTCATTTCATTTCCGCCACAACAGATCAATGCTTATTAGTTTTCCAATTGATAAGCATAACGAAGAGCTGACACATTTGCCCTGCACGGGGTGAGTCTATACGGCAAAGTACATTAGACGTTTAGAGTTTTTTTTTTGCTGTAGTGTATTTAATTTATTCTGTGTTTCACAAGAGGGACCAGATGAGTTTGCTGCGGTTCTACAGCATCAATAAAGATTTTCTTTGAGCCGTATTATGTTGCCAGGGTTCAAAATATATATGTATGTAAGGCTTGGGGGTATAAATTTGGGTAACGCTTATGAAAGTTCCAAAGTCTCGTAAGTGCTATTGAGCAGGTTCATGCTGCATAAACGCAGCTTTGCATTGCTTATTACTTTACCAAATAATAAATTTTCAATCTACACAGAAAAGCACAACGTGGAACTATATCCACCTTTTTCTTGTCTGTTGCCTAACCAGAGAAGTTGAAGGACAATTTTAAGATCAAGCTGTAGATGCCAAATCTGCTTTTAACAGAATTTAGATTCTTTTGATGAATGCAACAGTAGTTCACCATAGCATGGGAATCCAGGATCCATTTGCCTTGAAACTTTCTTCTTTAGTGTTGAAACTGTTGTCATATTTGTGAATTCCTATGGCGACCCTGAACACAAACGGGGGTAGCGCTCCTCCTCAGTGAGAATCTCCGTGTCCGTGTAATTTATTACGTGTTCGGCCTCATGCATCAAGTGATCCGCCACTAATAAACTAGCAGATCAAACGACACCATGCTCAATACTGTGATTGTCTCTTTGTTTACCGAAGTGTCAAGCAATAACTCTCTGGTACATATCGGTTGAGTTTTGATGCAGGGCATAACCAATTTCTCCAAGCTTGTATTACCTCGAGCTACGTTACGACGAATGGTGATTTCTACGAACATGGTCGCCACGGGGAGTCCACTTATCCAAATAGCTGCCCATTTCTTCAAGGAACATTTCGAAAGATAGGCGCTTGTCTTTGGCATACTGTAAGCCTGAAGTGTGGTACAGGTACGTCGACGACACATTCGTTGTGTGGAGCTCCGGCGAGTAACAGTTTCCTGAGCTGCTAAGAGAGCCGGTCTCCACGCCAGCATAAAATTTACTATATGTGTTGGTTACAAGAAGTGATGACAACCTGCGCCACATCGTGTAGCGACAACTGACACACGCGAAAAAATTGTTGCATGTACTGTCAAATAGTCACATGAGGAGAGGACTGATTAATACGCTCGTCGCATGCAGAAGGCAGATATGTGACCCGGGTCACCTAACCTGAGTGCGACACCCAGAATGCGTTCTGCGTCGCCGTGGAACGCTACGTAAGAAATGTCAAGAAACTTAATGCTCCACAAACTGAAGTGATATCAGGTGTTCCCCAGGGAAGCGTCCTGGGACCTCTACTGTTCCTGATCTATATAAATGACCTGGGTGACAATCTGAGCAGTTCTCTTAGGTTGTTCGCAGATGATGCTGTAATTTACCGTCTAGTAAGGTCATCCGAAGACCAGTATCAGCTGCAAAGCGATTTAGAAAAGATTGCTGTATGGTGTGTCAGGTGGCAGTTGACGCTAAATAACGAAAAGTGTGAGATGATCCACATGAGTTCCAAAAGAAATCCGTTGGAATTCGATTACTCGATAAATAGTACAATTCTCAAGGCTGTCAATTCAACTAAGTACCTGGGTGTTAAAATTACGAACAACTTCAGTTGGAAGGACCACATAGATAATATTGTCGGGAAGGCGAGCCAAAGGTTGCGTTTCATTGGCAGGACACTTAGAAGATGCAACAAGTCCACTAAAGAGACAGCTTACACTACACTCGTTCGTCCTCTGTTAGAATATTGCTGCGCGGTGTGGGATCCTTACCAGGTGGGATTGACGGAGGACATCGAGAGGGTGCAAAGAAGGGCAGATCGTTTTGTATTATCGCGTTATAGGGGAGAGAGTGGCAGATATGATACACGAGTTGGGATGGAAGTCATTACAGCATAGACGTTTTTCGTCACGGCGAGAGCTTTTTACGAAATTTCAGTCACCAACTTTCTCTTCCGAATGCGAAAATATTTTGTTGAGCCCAACCTACATAGGAAGGAATGATCATCAAAATAAAATAAGAGAAATCAGAGCTCGAACAGAAAGGTTTAGGTGTTCGTTTTTCCCGCTCGCTGATCGGGAGTGGAATAGTAGAGAGATAGTATGATTGTGGTTCGATGAACCCTCTGCCAAGCACTTAAATGTGAATTGCAGAGTAGTCATGTAGATGTAGAAAGTAGCAGTAAAAAGAAAATGGAGACAGAAAGGCGGGTGCGGCCTTTCTTTCATACATCCCCACGCTCACAGACACAGTCTGTCATATAATGAGCAAATTCGGCGTAAAGACTGTTTTTTAAAAGACTAAGATCAAAGAATGCCGGACACGGGTATTCCTAACGTTGGTAATATACCGCTCGCCGATTACATGACGAGAACGACGGGACGATTGCTGTATAGCAGAACACAGAATGCAAGAGGTACTGCAGATTGTGACAGGTGGAGAAATAGGTCGTTGTGGAGCCCGCGCAATATGAAACCGAGCAAATGATGAAATCCACAGACAAGTACGTTCTCGATATGGAAAAAGCTCCTGGACCCGATTACTCAGCAAAAGCATAGAAATTCTCAACCATGACAACAGTTTCAACGAAAAAGAGCAAAGCCTCAAAGTGATGGGGCCCTAGATTCAGCACTGCAGCCAATTACCGTTGCAAGGGGAGAAAAACAGCTGTAATTTGCAGGGAGAAGTCGTCAGACGTTGCCGCGAAATGGATAAGAGGACATCAAAAAGCTAGTTAATACTGTTCTATGCCAAGTAACATTTATTGAATGGTGCACCACTCTTGGAAATGACACATATGCATGAGAGTATTTCTCAACAGAGTCGCGAAATCTCTGTAGCAAAACGGTCACAGCGTTCTGCCATTCATTCAATCGCTGGACGATAGAAATCCGCTATTTGGCCACTAGAGGATCGCTGTGTGACCATTGAGGCGTTGAACGCCACAAAATCTGCGGTTTACGCGAGTCAGTTATTCGACTAAACGTATATTGTCGTCTGCGACCGATGTCGAAGGACCTAGTTCACGATCACCGAAGTCTGTGCGGCGTTGTTCAAATCATCTTTCCCCTACGGCTAGACGCGCCATACCGCCAGAATTTCACTGTGAATCTGTGCACAATATAGGCGTTTTGCACCAACAATGCCACTGTCCTGCGTACTTTAACCATGGAGGAAATTTGCAGTTGTCGAGCCATTCCACTCCCACATGTGATGTACATGTTAAGTGCCACAGCAGAACCTTGTCTGAGCAAATCTAGTTGCTATAGTGGTACGGCATTCTTGATGTGAAATAACCTCTTCATTCTGCCACAAGTACGTATCTAACACTACGTACCTAGTCTTCATGAGATTGCGGTCTGAATGTGGGCATTACTTCTACAATGTACCAAGTAAATTCTGCTGTTTTCAAAAATCTGTTGTATAATCCACCGTTGTCGGATTCATCGATTTCTCCGTTGGTGTACCAAACCATACGGCATAACTGATGGCAGAATTTTTATGATCTGTCAACCCGACTAATAACAATATCTTTTTTCTTTAAAAATCTCTTAGAGGATCGTCTGTTTCTTTATGGATACTTACTGTTTAATATTAAATATTCTTCACTTATCGTAGAAACATGGGCCTACAACGTTACGGAATTTCGTACATTTGTACTTTTGGTTTACGGTCCACGTGATTTGTCTTCACTAGAGATCATAAATACTTTCACGTAGTTAAATTGTCTAGTCTGTGAAGCGCAGTATCCATCTTTTAAAATTAAATGCAAACTGGGTTTAAACTTCATCACTAACTTCATTGAAGCATTTAGAACGATCTAAATAAAGACTACCTCAGTACCGGTTATCACTTTAAACTAATCTGCTATCATCAATCAGATCAATAAAGATCTTGTTAGCACTTGCGTAAATTTTCATCAACGAAAGACAACTTTATCTTTAGCGTCTGTAACAATCTTGTCTTCAATAATGTAATTTCTGAAAACGGTATTTCTTTTCTCTGCATCACCTCTTCAAACATTCTCCTCTCAAAATGATCAAGAAAGATTATTGAGTTCTTTATACAGGATGTCCCAAAACATGTTACAAATCAAAGAATTTTTAACATCATGCACCACTGTCAGCAACTGCGATAAATTAATGTGTCAAAAATCCGCCTCAGTTGCGAAATGTTTCTGGTCTTTACTCATGTTTCAGCTAGAGTAATCTAGTTTATTTTATGCTTCTGAAGAAAGCTAGATTACACTATCTGAAATAATAATGGGTGATATATTCTTGCTATCATATTTATGTTATAGTAGACAATCTGAAATTTCATGCAGAATTTCTTAACGTGGTTTCCTTCCGCAGCAATAAGTGTTTAGGACCTTTAACTTAATTCCATGGTGACTCTCTGAAGAATAACATTTTCTACTACACGAATCTGTCTTGAACTGGAATTTTGCAAGAAAATCCTTGAAGACGGGGTCTTTTACATGCCGCTATAAGAAATAGTCACACGGTTCGAGATCGTGAGATCGTGACCATATGGGTGACATTTGAAAACCATATCCAATGAAAGCTAAGGCGATTATAGTTCAATCGGTGTAGGTTCACCTCTGACAGATGGAGATGGCTGGGCGTGGTAGCTTCCGCGCACCTGTCTTAACCAATAAAGTAGCGTGATTTTGTAAAAGTCTTCTTGGCAACTTCAGTCTCCATGGAAACGCTTCAGTGCTGTCAGAGCTCTGTAGACGGATACTGATTTCTCTTGACGCCGTTTACTGGTTCGCAGTTGAAAGCTGGTAACAGCGCTATGAACAGTCAACAAACTTCTTACGCTGTAATTGGCCGACGATCCGATACACTATATGATCAAAAGCATCCGGATACTTGGCTGAAAGATACCTACAAGTTCGTGGCGAGCTCCATCGGTAATGCTGCAGGAATTCGATATAGTGTTGGCCCACCCTTACCCTTGATGACAGGTTCCACTCTCGCAGACATACGTAACCAGGTGCTGGTAGGTTTTATAGGGAATGACAGCCAATTCTTCACGGAGTGCTGCACTAAGGAGAGGTATCGATGTCGGTCGGTGAGGCCTGGCACGAATTCGGCTATCCAAAACATCCCAAAGGTGTTATATAGGATTCAGATCAGGTCTCTTTGCAGGTCAGTCCATTACAGGTATGTTATTATCGAGTAACCATTGCGCCACAGGCCGTGCGTTATGAACAGATTCTCGATAGTGTTGAAAGATGCAATCGTCATCCCCGAATTGTTCCTAAATGGTTCAAATGGCTCTGAGCACTATGGGACTCAACTGCTGTGGTCATTAGTCCCCTAGAACTTAGAACTACTTAAACCTAACTAACCTAAGGACATCACACACATCCATGCCCGAGGCAGGATTCGAACCTGCGACCGTAGCAGTCGCATGGTTCCGGACTGCGCGCCTAGAACCGCGAGACCACCGCGGCCGGCGAATTGTTCCTCAACAGTGGGAAGCAAGAAGGTGCTTAAAACATCAATGTAGGCCTGTGCTGTGATAGAGGAACGAAAAACAACAGTGGGTGTATGCCCCATCCATGAAAAACACAACCACAACATAACACCACCGCCTCCGAATTTTACTGTTGGCACTATACACGTTGGCAGATGACGATCATCGGGCATTCACCACACCCACACACTGCCATGAGTTCGCCACATTGTGTACCGTGATTCGTCAGTTGACACAAAGTTTTTTTACTGTTCAATAGTCCATTGTTTACGCTTCTTACACCAAGCGAGGCGTCGTTTCGGGCTTTACTGGCTTGATGTGTGGCTTATGAGTAGTCGCTCCAATATGAAATCCAAGTTATCTCACCTCTAGCCTAAATGTCCTAGTACTTGCAGTGGATAATGATGTAGTTTGAATTTTCCCTTGCGGTGGTCTGGATAGGTCTGCCTTTTACACATAACAACGCTCCTGAACTCTCGGCGGTCTCTGTCAGTCAACAGACGAGGTCGACGTGTACGCTTTTGCGCTGTACGTGTCCCTTCGTGTTTCCACTTCACTATCACATCGGAGACAGTGGACCTAAGGATCTTTAGGATCAGCCGTATGACCACGTTCGAAATCCGTGAGTTCCGCAGAGCGTCCTATTCTGCTCTCTCAGCTGCGCGGGATTAGCCGAGATGTCTTAGGCGCTGCAGTCATGGACTGTGCGGCTGGTCCCGGCGGAGGTTCGAGTCCTCCCTCGGGCATGGGTGTGTGTGTTTGCCCTTAGAATAATTTAGGTTAAGTAGAGTGTAAGCTTAGGGTCTGATGACCTTAGCAGTTAATTCCCATAAGATTTCACACACATTTGAAAATTTTTCTGCTCTCTCACGATGTCTAATGACTACTGATGTTACTGATATGGAGTACCTGGTAGTAGGTGGCAGCACAATGCACCTAATCTGAAGAATGTATGTTTTAGGGAATTTCTGGATACTTTTGATCTCAAAGTGTACGTGAATGTCGCCGGGAGAGAAAGGAAGAATTCTGCAGTATGGTATGGATGTATCCCATCCTCATGAACCAGTAGTCCCACATAATCCGGCGGTATCGTGCAACGCAAAAAATTCTAGATCTAGGACTTGCCTGTATTTTCCTTCTGTGATAGGTTCCTCAATAAATATGAGCCGATTAGTGAAATGTGCACAGATTGAGCACTAAACTTTGGCTCTCTGTGTATGAAATGGAACAGTAGCCTGACCATGTAGGTTCAAAGTACCGCTGTTCCAATGTTAATGTTTCCATTCTGAAACGTGAACTGAGACATCAGTGCGTCAACTATAGAATTTCCAGAGCTAGGATGCAACAATATCACAAGGAGAATCACTGACGGCCTACGATTAAGCCACAGTAGACAAACACTTTCTAAAACGTATTTTGTGCAACCCTGTATTACTACCAATACTTAAAAAATTATTTATTGCAACAGTTGACATACAGCGCGGTACCAGGCAATATGACAAGGAAAGAATTTCTGAAGAAGAGAAATTTGTTAACATCGAGTATAGGTTTAAGTGGCAGGAAGTCGTTTCTAAAAGTATTTGTATGGAGTGTAGCCATGTATGGAAGTGAAACATGGACGATAAATAGTTTGGACAAGAAGAGAATAGAAGCTTTCGAAATGTGGTGCGACAGAAGAATGCTAAAGATTAGATGGGTATGTCACATAACTAATGAGGAAGTAGTGAATAGGATTGTGGAGAAGAGAAGTTTGTGGCACAATTGGCTAGAAGAAAGGATCGGTTGGTAGGGCATGTTCTGAGGCATCAAGGGATCACCAGTTTAGTATTGGAGGGCAGCGTGGAGAGTAAAAATCGTAGAGGGAGACCAAGCGATGAATACACTAAGCAGATTCAGAAGGATGTAGGTTGCAGTAGGTACCAGGAGATGAAGAAGCTTACACAGGATAGAGTAGCACGGAGAGCATCAGTCTCAGGATTGAAGACCACCAAAACAACAACAACCAGGCAATAGCTTTGAATTTATTTGATAGTCAGCTTCTATTACAAAATCAGATAACGGCTCTAGTCATTTACAGAGCCAAACATAGATTGAAAATTTTATAATACATATTGTATATCTTTTACGAAATTATGCAATATACTGTACACAAACGTTGGAGATACAATATTAATTTTCTTTATTGCATGATGACTAGTTTCAAGCCTGAGTTCATTATCAACTCATTCAATAAGCCATGCAACAACCTGCACTACGAGAGCCGCATGAATGTTTATTCTAATTACACAAATCTTGCAAAGCATTGAATTTCAATGGAAAACATATTCGGTGGCGCTTACCTGTCTCTCGGATGTAAAGATTGTCGTCGCTGCCAATTTCTTGCTCCACCACTCATGGGGAGAAGAGAAGCTTTGAGGGATGAAGTAGTGAAGGCAGCAGAGGATCAGGTAGGTAAAAATACGAGGACTAGTAGAAATCCTTGGCTAACAGAAGAAATATTGAATTTAATTGATGAAAGGAGAAAATATATAAATGCAGTAAATGAAGCAGTCAAAAAGGAATACAAACGTCTCAATAATTAGATCGACAGGAAGTGCAAAATGGCTAAGCAGGGATGGGTAGGGGACAGATGTAAGGATGTAGAGGCTTATCTCGCTAGGGGTAAGATAGATACTGCCTACAGGAAAATTAAAGAGACCTTTGGAGTAAAGAGAACCACTTGTATGAATATCAACAGCTCATGTGGAAACCCAGTTCTAAGCAAAAAGGTGGAAGGAGTATATAGAGGGTCTATACAAGGGCGATGTATTTGAGGGCAATTTTATGGAAATGAAAGAGGATGTAGAGGAAGATGAAATGAGAGATAAGATACTGCGTGAAGAGTTTGACAGAGCACTGAAAGACCTGAGTCGAAACAAGGCCCCAGGAATAGATAACATTTCACTAGAAATACTGACAGCCTTGGGAGAGCCAGTCCTGACAAAACTCTACCATCTGGCGAGCATGATGTATGAGACAGGCAAAATACACTCAGACTTCAAGAATAATATAATAATTCCAATCCCGAAGAGAGCCGGTGTTGACAGATGTGAAAATTACCGAACTATCAGTTTAATAAGTCACGGCTGCAAAATACTAACGGAATTCTTTACAGACGAATGGAAAACTAGTAGAAGCCGATCTCGGGGAAGATCAGTTGGGATTCCGTAGAAATATTGGAACACTTGAGGCAATACTGACCCTACGACGTATCTTGGAAGCTAGATTAAGGAAAGGCAAACCTACGTTTCTAGCATTTGTAGACTTAGAGAAAGCTTTTGACAATGTTGACTGGAATACTCTCTTTCAGATTATGAAGGTGGCAGGGGTAAAATACAGGGAACGATGGGCTATTTACAATTTGTACAGAAATCAAATGGCAGTTATAAGAATTGAGGGTCATGAAAGGGAAGCAGTGGTTGGGAAGGGAGTGAGACAGGGTTGTAGCCTCTCCCCGATGTTATTCAATCTGTATATTGAGCAAGCAGTGAAGGAAACAAAAGAAAAATTAGGAGTAGGTATTAAAGTCAATGGAGAAGAAATAAAAACTTTGAGGTTCGCCGATGACATTGTAATTCTGTCAGAGACAGCAAAGGACTTGGAAGAGCAGCTCAACAGAATGTATAGCGTCTTGAAAGGAGGATATAAGATGAACATCAACAAAAGCAAAACGAGGATAATGGAATGTAGTCGAATTAAGTCGGCTGATTCTGAGGATATTAGATTAGGAAATGAGACACTTAAATTACTAAAGGAGTTTTGGTATTTGGGGAACAAAATAACTGATGATGATCGAAGCAGAGAGGATATAACATGTAGACTGGCAATGGCAAGGAAAGCGTTTCTGAAGAAGAGAAAACTGTTAACATCGAGTATAGATTTAAATGTCAGGTAGTCATTTCTGAAAGTATTTGTATGGAGTATAGCCATGTATGTAACTGAAACATGGACGATAAATAGTTTGGAAAGGAAGAGAATAGAAGCTTTCGAAATGTGTTGCTACAGAAGAATGCTGAAGATTAGATGGGTTGATCACGTAACTAATGAGGAGGTATGGAATAGGATTGGCGACAGGAGAAGTTTGTGGCACAACTTGACCAGAAGAAGGGATTGATTGGTAGGGCATGTTCTGAGTCGTCAAGGGACCACCAGTTTAGTATCGGAGGGCAGCGTGGAGGGTAAAAATGGTAGAGGGAGACCAAGAGATGAATACACCAAGCAGACTCAGAAGGATATAGTGTTGCAGTAGGTACTGGGAGATGAAGATGCTTGCACAGGATAGAGTAGCATGGAGAGCTGCATCTAACCAGTCTCAGGACTGAAGACCACAATAACAACAACCACTCATGGAACAAAATAAAACAAAACCTAATGTAGTTACATGGGAACGGTACACATGAGAATAACATGAAATCATAAGTCATAATTACGTTAAAAATTAATCCGACTTACCACATATCGTTGCTGCTGGAAGGATCAGTAATGACGCGGCTGTATATTTCGAATCATTAGTTTGTTCAGTGGTCTTAGCGTGGAAGGCCATCGGTAAATTCTTTTTTGACGTCCCCTCGATACAAATCCGACCACGGGCTCGAATCCATTCTGCCACCAGGAACAGAGGGTGACCTTTTGACGGTGCCGATCATTTCTGCTAGTAAAAATTCAGGAAAACCGTTAAACTAAATCTGGACGAAGATCCGGAGACAGAAGTCAACAAGCAATACGTCAATAAGCGATCAGGCAAACCTCAACATTTTTGTAAAGGAAAGGGAAGTGAATAAAACAAAATACAGCCGTATAGATCTATTACCAAAACAAATGATTTCGACTGCGCACGGCAGTACGTTATTCCATTATGCAGCAGTCGTCCGCTTCTCTGCAGCTGAAGCGAACAGAGGAGGAAGGTGCGCAGCATCGGGGAGGAGTAATGCGAGGGCAAAGTGCGGGGCCGCTGCTCGCGTGTTAAGCACGCATAATCGCCTGAGGGGCCACCTACCGGCTGAGCGCCTCCCTCTCTCTATTATCCCCAGGCTAAGCCCGAGAGCAACTTGCACCCACACTTCGCAAAAGAACCTCGGCCTGAAGTGCGAAGCGAAAGTGAAGCGTTAGAAGTTCTCCACGTCGCGGATCCCCGTGTTGCAGGTTGAGAAGGTCGAGCTTTAAGTGATTTTCTCAGTTATCCTCACGGTAGCGAACTATGTGAAATTAAAGCGGATTTTGGCGGGTCGGAGATTCCTCCGACGCTGCTCGGAGAAGCATTGACGTCGGAGAATTGATAATTGTCCGCAACGTTGGGGACCTCTGAGAGGTTCTGGCGCTTTTCTAAGGGAAAATTTAATCTCAAAGGTGCTTAGTCGTATCTCAAACAGCAATTTACGCTACAAAAATGCAAATAATGCTGCGAAATATTCTTTATTCCACTAAACGTTTCATATTTCGGGTCTAAAAAACGCGGCAGCAAATTTAATGAAACAACAATGGATACGTAGTTTTCCTATGTTTTGCTGTTGAAAGAGATGGCTAATATGTATCTCTTTACTTTTTCTAATAATTTATCCCACCATTTTCAGAATGATACGTAACATACTGTTTCTGAAGTTTGTCTTCTCCCTTCATAAATGATAATTTATTCTTATTCAGCACTGCGTCTTGTGCAAATGTGGCAATAAAGAAATGTGCCCGTTATATGACTATTGCAAAAGGTTCTGTATTAGGGCCACGCCATTTCCTGATATGCATTTAACTTTTTCACATAACTCCAAAGTAATTTTTTTATTCTAAAAGATAATTATTACAGACTCGAGCCAGAAATTTAATAATATGGCAGCTCACCTGCTAGAACGATGCAAGTTTTGCCTTACAAATTACAAAGCAATTTTCTATAAAAATCGATGACCCCATTAACTTCATGGAGTTCTGCTTTCATTCGCCGTGAACACTTCGATCTGGTGAAAAATACCGCCTCCAGCCTGAACATGCCGCTTCAGACTACTGCAGATTGTAAAAGTTGTTAAAGATGTCACAGTGCGTCAAATCACCCGCGATATCAGTGTCAGATAGCTACAATCGACGAACAGTGATTAACTCGTATTCCATAAATACTTTGCTGATGTGTTGTTCGGAAATTAAATGCCCACTCGTGTGCCTCACTTGCTCAACGCAGGATATATTGATAACAGACTAACACGGGCGCCGTAGTACCGTCATTCGACGTTAGTAGTATGGAGGAATGTCACCTAGTGTGAACTGTCGGAGTACATGTTGGAACACGCCGACAACAGGGCAGAAGTACGTAAATAAGCACATCAGACAATACTTTCCACTCACCAAAAGGGTTCCGTTCAGGGATGTGATGGTGATGTCCCGTTGTGGTGCATATGTAAATTTAAATTTCTGATAAGCCAAGCATCATTTTTCATGAGTTTTCGACTGTTGCGTGAAGAGGAAATGCGTTTAAATTTTTCTGGTACCCAAGACACTTCAGGCAATTCTTCCCATTCGCGTTCACTGACGACCCCAGCTCACAATCAAAGTCACATGCTCCGACTGAGGGGCAGAGCATTCTGCCACCACAACATTTTTCGTTATTTTTTCTTTATTTTCATCTACGTTGACTTCGCCAATTCGCAGAAAGACTACCTGCGAAAGCAGTCTATCCCCAAGAAAGGCCCGGGCTCTACAGAAACTTCTCTCCAGAGGTGTCAGCCCGTATTAGGTGTTCCAGTCCTGTATCTCGCCATCGAAAAATAAAGGAGTCTTCTGTCCGATAATGTGTGTTTTTCTGTCAACTCACATCAGCCTAAGGACGAATCCTACCACTAGAAAGGCATTTTACCCTCTTAAGCTCCACAGAATAGTTCGAAGTAAACTACAAGAACACAATGTGTCCAAAAGCATCGGGACACCTGGGTGAAAATAACTTACAAGCTCGTGGCGCCCTCCATCGGTAACGCTAGAATTCCATATGGTGTTGGCCCATCCATACCCATGATGGCAGCTTCCACTCCCGGAGGCATTTGTTCAGTCAGGTGCTGCAGGGTTTCTTGGCAAATGACAGCCCATTCTTCACGGAGGTCAGGACTCTGTGCAGGCCAGTTCTTAAAGGGACGTTACTGTCGTGTAGCCACTTCACCACAGGCCTTACATTATGAACAGGTGCTCTATTGTGTTGAAAGACGCAAACGCCATCCCCGAATTGCTCTGCAACAGAGGGAAGTAAGAAGGTGCTTAAAACACCAATGTAGGCCTGTGTTGTGATAGTGCCACGCAAAACAGCAAGGGGTGCAAGCCCCCTCCATGAAAAACAAGACCACATCATAACACCAGAGCCTCCAAATTTTACTGTTCGCAATACGCCGGCAGATGTCGTTCACCGGGCATTCGCCATACCCACAAACTGCCATCGGATCACCACATTCTGTTCCGTGATTCGTCACTGCACACAACGTTTTTCGACTGTTCACTCGTCCAATGTTCACTATCCTTAGACCAAGTGAGGCGTCGTTTGGCATTTACCGGAATAGTGTGTAGCTCGACCAAGAAATCCAAGTATTTTCGCCTCCCATTCAATTGTTATAGCACTTGCAGTGGGTCCTGATGCAATTTGGAAATCCTGTGTGATGGTCAGTATAGATGTCTGCTCATTACACATTTCGACCTTCTTCAACTGTCGGCGGTCTCTGTCATTCAACACGCGAGGTCGGCCTTTACTCTTTTGTGCTGTACGTGTCCCCTCACGTTTCCATTTCACTATAACATCGGAAACAGTAGACCTAGGGATTTAGGAGAGTGGAAATCTCGCGTACAGACGTATTACACAAGTGACGCCCAATCACATGACCACGTTCGAAGTCCGTGAGTTCCGCAGAGTGTCCATTCTGCTCGCTCACGATGTCTAATGACTACTGAGGTCGCTGATATGGAGTACCTGGCAGTAGGTGGCAAAATAATGCACCTAATATGAAAAATGTAAACTCCTTGCTCCGGATACTGCGAGAGGGCTGTACAAGCAATGATCACACGCACGGCACAGCGGACACACCAGGAACAGCTGTGTTGGCCGTCGAATGGTGCTAGCTGCGCAGCATTTGTGCACCGCCGCCGTCAGTGGCAGCCAGTTTGCCGTGTCATACGGAGCTCCATCGCAGTCTTTAACACTGGTAGCATGCCGCGACAGCGTGGACGTGAACCGTATGTGCAGTTGACGGACTTTGAGCGAGGGCGTATAGTGGGCATGCGGGAGGCCGGGTGGACGTACCGCCGAATTGCTCAACAAGTGGGGCGTGAGGTCTCCACAGTACATCGATGTTGTCGCCAGTGGTCGGCGGAAGGTGCATGTGCCCGTCGACCTGGGACCGGACCGCAGCGACGCACGGATGCACGCCAAGACCGTAGGAACCTACGCAGTGCCGTAGGGGAACGCACCGCCACTTCCCAGCAAATTAGGGACACTGTTGCTCCTGGGGTATCGGCGAGGACCATTCTCAACCGTCTCCATGAAGCTGGCCTACGTTCCCGCACACCGTTAGGCCGTCTTCCGCTCTCGCCCCAACATCGTGCAGCCCGCCTCCAGTAGTGTCGCGACAGGCGTGAATGGAGGGACGAATGGAGACGTGTCGTCTTCAGCGATGAGAGTCGCTGCTGCCTTGGTGCCAATGATGGTCGTATGCGTGTTTGGCGCCGTGCAGGTGAGCGCCACAATCACAACTGCATACGACCGAGGCACACAGGGCCAACACCCGGCATCGTGGTGTGGGGAGCGATCTCCTACACTGGCCGTACACATCTGGTGATCGTCGAGGGGACACTGAATAGTGCACGGTAAATCCAAACCGTCATCGAACCCATCGTTCTACCATTCCTAGACCGGCAAGGTAACTTGCTGTTCCAACAGGACAATGCCCGTCCGCATGTATCCCGTGCCACCCAACGTGCTCTAGAAGGTGTAAGTCAACTACCCTGGCCAGCAAGATCTCCGGATCTGTCCCCCATTGAGCATGTTTGGGACTGGATGAAGCGTCGTCTCACGCGGTCTGCACGTCCAGCACGAACGCTAGTCCAACTGAGGCGCCAGGTGGAAATGGCATGGCAAGCCGTTCCACAGGACTACATCCAGCATCTCTACGATCGTCTCCATTGGAGAATAGCAGCCTGCATTGCTGCGAAAGGTGGATATACACTGTACTAGTGCCGACATTGTGCATGCTCTGTTGCCTGTTTCTATGTGCCTGTGGTTCTGTCAGTGTGATCATGTGATGTATCTGACCCCAGGAATGTGTCAATAAAGTTTCCCCTTCCTGGGACAATGAATTCACGGTGTTCTTATTTCAATTTCCAGGAGTGTAGTTTTGGGAGTGTCTGTATTCTTTTCATCACATAGTGTATGTAACATATTCCCATATTCTTTCTTAAGTTTGTGTTGTGCCATCATAAATGGTGATTTACTCAGCATTGCGGACCGTAAAAAAAAAAATGGTGATAAAGGAATGTACACCGTTAGATTATTCCACAGGGTTCTATACGAGGACCACACCATTTCCTGATATGCCTCAATGACTTCCATTTAACTGTTTCACATAACCCCAAAAAAATTGTTTTATGGATTATGAAACGTAATTATTACAGACTCGGGTCAGAATCTAATAATGTGTGTAACTGCTCTTTTAATTGAGATCAGTATTATCAGGCTTATTCTCAAATAGGAGAGGGGTGATCGATAATATCGGAAATAATTAATAGCATTGAGGAAGTTTTTACTACATTTATCGATATATAATCTCTGATCAGAATATCGCCCGCAGCAAAGTAACGCTTCAGAGATATCAAGGAGGGTTCAACGCGGCTACTTTTGTTTCTAAATTCTACTGTATAAACCATGCGTGGGTATTCCTAGTTCTCTTGTCTTGTTTTCTGCGGTCTCAGAAAGTTTACGTTGATGAGGCGTGCCATATAGCAGGCATTTTCGTGTAATGTGCTACAGAAGGGATCAGGGCACTTCTATTAAATTGCAAGAAAAGTGAATATTTATACGGACAGACTTACGTTGAAACTTATACTGAGGTCTAGGTAGATTTTTGCGTTAAGGCCACGGATTATGAATATCTGACGGAGTGTGTGCGCGAGAGAACGTACCGCTCAGTACTAAACTCTGTTACTCGCCGAATAACAGATACTAGAATCTGTGAACTACATGAAGGGACGTTAAATTGGATTTAAGAACGGAATTGGACAATTAGCTACGTGACAGTAAAAGCGTACGAAGTTTGAATGACTATATCAAAGTATAGTAACAGACCATAGTCCTTGCTCTTATACCTTTGCATGACGAACTACAAAAATCACGACCATTTTACTTAACGTAATTGCTGCGAGTAACTGTAGGCTCAGCCCTCCTTTTCTCTATCATTCACAATCATTTAAATATTAGTAAATATTGTAAATAAACAAATGAAGTGATTTCCACAATAGCGCGTGTATGAGTCAAACGGTAACTATAGGAAAGCTGCAAAATGTAATTCTGAGTGACGGAAGGTTCGATTATGAAATATTACGAAGAGAAAATTGTTACTTAAAGGCTATTTAACATTTCAATCGGACAGAAAGAATACAAAATCACGAACATTGTGGATGAGTAGTAATGTCTAAAGTAGGAAGATTAAATAATAACTAACAAACGAAGACTTTATTAACTAACTTGTCTTAGGTTACACAGCAACGAGTGAAGTGCTATCGAATGTGCAATATTATTATGAAAAGCCGAAATTCAGTCGCCGTTACAGTTAAGGCGATTGTGGCTGCTCCTTCTGACGTGTAGATATAATGAAAATTCGGGCATACACAGTAGAGAACAACACCAGTATCTTACGTCAGAGAAGTCGACGACAGCAGATCGACAGAGGGCAGCTACATGTGGCAGCTCATCTTCTAGAGCGAAACTACTTTTGCTTTACAGATTACAAAGTTGTTTTCGTTTGCAATAAAAATCAATGGTTCCAGAAACTGCATTCCATTCTGCTTTCACTGACCACGATTACTTCGACTTGGTGAAAAAGACAGACTCCAGGGCCAACCTGATATCGCTTCAGACAATCACAGATTGTACAAGTTGTTAAAGATGCCACAGTGCATCAAATCACTAGCGGTATTAGTGCCAGATAGGATGAATCGATGAACAGTGATGAACTCGTACTCCCTAAACACTTTGTTGGTGTGGCGTTCTGAACTCAACGTCCCACACGTATACCTCACTTGCTCACGGCATGTTATAAGGTTCACAGATTAACACCGGCGCAGTAATACTGTCATTTGACGTTAGTAGTATGGCGGAATGTCACGTAGTCTGAACTGTCACAGAACACGTTGAAACAAGCTGACAACAGGGCAGGAGTTCGTAAATAACCAGATGAGACGATACCTTCCGCTTATCAGCAGGACTCCGTTAAGCCAGGAATCGTTTCTTTTGATTGTTGTGTGGAGTGGAAATGCGTTTAAATCTCTCTCTCACGCCTAAGACACTTTCACGTTCAATGACTGACCCAACTCACAAGAAAACTGTCTCATTTGAACCTAACCTAGGTCTCCGACTAAGGAGCAGATCAGTCTGCAACCACAACCTGTTTTTATTCTTTTTTGTTTTTATCTACATTGGTTGCGCCAACTCGCAGACAGACTACCTGCGAAAAGCCGCTTATCCCAGCATGAGGCCCGAGCTCAACAGAAACGTCTCCGTTGAGGTGTCAGTCCACACTAGATGTTCCAGGCCTGCTTCTCACTGTCGAAGGATAAAGAAGTCTTCTGATCGATCATGAGCATTCTTCCGTCCACCCACATCAGGCTACGGACGACACTTACCCTTAAAAAGGCATTTCATGATCCTCAGCTCCACCAGAGTGTGTCAGAACAGTTCGAGGTAAACTCCAAGTACGTGAGGTGCTCGAGGAGTTCAAATGGCTCTGAGCACTAAGGGACTTAACTTCTGAGGTCATAAGTCCCCTACAACTTGGAACTACTTAAACCTAACTAACCTAAGGACATCTCACACACCCATGCCCGAGGCAGGATTCGAACCTGCGATCGTAGCGGTCTTGCGGTTCCAGACTGTAGCTCATAGAACCGCTCGGCCACCCCGGCCGGTTGAGGTGTTCGAGGGGCGTTTCAGATCAGTAGTTTTCAACCATGCTAAGCACATTTGATACGCGAGCGACAAGTGCGAGTCTAGAATCCAGTAACGTTGTCAGCTGTAAGCTATGAGCTATGAGCTGCGAGCTGTGGGACAGTGTTCGAGAACTGACGTATAATGATGACTCCTCAGTGCTTTAGATGTAACTTACTGCAGCAGATGCAAAACCTTTCCACACTATGTACACTTAAAACGTTTTAAACTGTTCAGCATTATTAGACGTGTTACGTTTCCAAGACGTGTATGTTTCTACTGTCCATTGTCAAACCACAATTTATGAAAGATGTTTATATTTTATGAATAGGGTTAAGTTGGAATAATTAATATTTGTCATGTTGGAAATTAGTGTGGTAGCAGATAACGTCTGCACCAAAGTATTGTTGGCAGGAGAGACCCCACATTGACGTAATTTAAAAAAGGGCGGGATAGACCGCGTATGGATACATTTTAAGAAAAGAGCGAGAAAGGCCACACATTGATACATTTTGTAATTGTAGCAGGGATTGTCTGCACCAGAAAGCATTGTTGGCGGGAGAGAGCGCACTTCAGCGTTCGTAGGAAGTCAGTAGTAAGCGAGAAGTGAAGCGAGTCGGTATCAGGTCTGAAGCGAGAGGTGTGCCTGCCAGCCACCAGCTATGATTATACAAGAGATTATAAACGGATGTACAGAGAGATCAGCTAACTATTATCATAAGAGGAACTAATATTATTGAATTATTTTTTTGAGAAACTCAAGACTACTGAAGGTATGTTTGCGCAGTGCTAGTTCCAATATTATTCTTAAATGTAAGTCCTATTTGAACGTTTGTAAAATCATTTCATTCAGAATATAATTAATTTTTGCCAGCAATATTGTATTACTGATAAAGGCGTCCCCGGAAGCTGACCAGAAAGCCTCCCCGGTGCGTCTGACAAACCGGTTTCAGTCACTGTCTCTGGCTGAGCCAGATGCAGCTGCCTGCCCTGTTTCAGAGGATCATTCTCAGCCTTCAAGGTCCGGGCAATCGCAGAGGTTGGGCTTACTGGTAGTTGGGAGCTCCAATGTTAGGCGCGTAATGGGGCCCCTTAGGGATATGGCGGCTAAGGAGGGGAAGAAATCCAGTGTGCACTCCGTGTGCATTCCGGGAGGAGTCATTCCTGATGTGGAAAGGGTCCTTCCGGATGCCATGAAGAGCACAGGGTGCAGCCAGCTGCAGGTGGTGGCACATGTCGGCACTAATGACGTGTGTCGCTTTGGATCTGAGGAAATTCTCTCTGGATTCCAGCGGCTATCTGATTTGGTGAAGGCTGCCGGTCTTGCTTACGAGATGAAGGCAGAGCTCACCATCTGCAGCATCGTTGACAGAACCGACTGCGGACCTTTGGTGCAGAGCCGGGTGGAGGGTCTGAATCAGAGGCTCAGACGGTTTTGCGACCGTATTGGCTGCAGATTCCTTGACTTGCGCCATAGGGTGGTGGGGTTTCGGGTTCCGCTGAATAGGTCAGGAGTTCACTACACTCAGCTGGCGGCTACACGGGTAGCGGAGGCTGTGTGGCGTGGACTGGGCGGTTTTTTAGGTTAGAAGGCCTCGGGAAAGTGCGGGATGGGCTGCAATGTCAAAGGGTGCTTGGCAATTACAGGACGTGCTTGGATCAAGGAACAGTCGGAATTATAGTTGTAAACTGTTGTAGTTGCGCTGGAAAAGTCCCTGAGCTTCAAGCGCTAATAGAAAGCACAGAAGCGGATATCGTTATAGGTACAGAAAGCTGGCTAAAGCCTGAAATAAGTTCTGCAGAAATTTTTACGAAGTCTCAGACGGTGTTCAGGAAAGATAGATTAGGCAGAATTGGTGGTGGAGTGTTGGTGTCTGTCAGTAGTGGTTTATCTTGTAGTGAAATCGAAGTAGATACTCTGTGCGAATTGGTGTGGGTGGAGGTTATACTTAACAGCCGAATTAAGTTAATAATTGGCTCCTTCTACCGACCCCCAGACTCCGATGATACAGTTGCGGAACAGTTCAGAGAAAGTTTGAGTCTCGTAACAAATAAATACCCCACTCATACGGTTATAGTTGGTGGGGACTTCAACCTACCCTCGGTATGTTGGCAAAAATACTTGTTCAAAACCGGT
This sequence comes from Schistocerca gregaria, assembly GCF_023897955.1. Taxonomy (NCBI): domain Eukaryota; kingdom Metazoa; phylum Arthropoda; class Insecta; order Orthoptera; family Acrididae; genus Schistocerca; species Schistocerca gregaria. The sequence goes on along the minus strand of NC_064920.1, from coordinate 432,471,858 downwards.
GGTAGGCACAAAACGTCTTCCGAGATTGTCCTAAATGCATTCTCCGAAAATTATTTCGAGCAGTTAGTCCACGAACCCACGCGAATTGTAAATGGTTGCGAAAACACACTTGACCTCTTGGCCACAAACAATCCAGAGCTGATAGAGAGCATCATGACTGATACAGGGATTAGTGATCACAAGGTCATTGTAGCTAGGCTCAATACCATTTCTTCCAAATCCATCAGAATCAAACGCAAAATAATTTTATTTAAAAAAGCGGATAAAGTACCACTAGAAGCCTTCCTAAAAGACAATTTCCATTCCTTCCGAACTGACTATGCGAATGTAGACGAGATGTGGCTCAAATTCAAAGATATAGTAGCAACAGCAATTGAGATATTCATACCTCGTAAATTGGTAAGAGATGGAACGGATCCCCCGTGGTATACAAAAAAGGTCCGAACGCTGTTGCAGAGGCAACGGAAAAAGCATGCGAAGTTCAGAAGAACGCGAAATCCTGAAGATGGGCTAAAATTTACAGACGCGCGAAATTTGGCACGTACTTCGATGCGAGATGCCTTTAATAGGTTCCACAACGAAACATTGTCTCGAAATTTGGTAGAAAATCCGAAGAAATTCTGGTCGTATGTAAAGTACACAAGCGGCAAGACGCAGTCAATACCTTCGCTGCGCAGTGCCGATGGTACTGTTATCGACGACTGCGCCGCTAAAGCGGAGTTATTGAACGCAGTTTTCCGAAATTCCTTCACCAGGGAAGACGAATGGAATATTCCAGAATTTGAAACACGAACATCTGCTAGCATGAGTTTCTTAGAAGTAGATACCTTAGGGGTTGCGAAGCAACTCAAATCGCTTGATACGGGCAAGTCTTCAGGTCCACATTGTATACCGATTAGGTTCCTTTCAGATTACGCTGATACTATAGCTCCCTACTTAGCACTCATATACAACCGCTCGCTCACCGATAGATCTGTACCTACAGATTGGAAAATTGCGCAGGTCGCACCAGTGTTCAAGAAGGGTAGTAGGAGTAATCCATTTAACTACAGACCTATATCATTGACGTCGGTTTGCAGTAGGGTTTTGGAGCATATACTGTATTCAAACATTATGAATCACCTCGAAGGGAACGATCTATTGACACGTAATCAGCATGGCTTCAGAAAACATCGCTCTTGTGCAACGCAGCTAGCTCTTTATTCGCACGAAGTAATGGCCGCTATCGACAGGGGATCTCAAGTTGATTCCGTATTTCTAGATTTCCGGAAAGCTTTTGACACCGTTCCTCACAAGCGACTTCTAATCAAGCTGCGGAGCTATGGGGTATCGTCTCAGTTGTGCGACTGGATTCGTGATTTCCTGTCAGGAAGGTCGCAGTTCGTAGTAATAGACGGCAAATCATCGAGTAAAACTGAAGTGATATCAGGTGTTCCCCAGGGAAGCGTCCTGGGACCTCTACTGTTCCTGATCTATATAAATGACCTGGGTGACAATCTGAGCAGTTCTCTTAGGTTGTTCGCAGATGATGCTGTAATTTACCGTCTAGTAAGGTCATCCGAAGACCAGTATCAGCTGCAAAGCGATTTAGAAAAGATTGCTGTATGGTGTGTCAGGTGGCAGTTGACGCTAAATAACGAAAAGTGTGAGATGATCCACATGAGTTCCAAAAGAAATCCGTTGGAATTCGATTACTCGATAAATAATACAATTCTCAAGGCTGTCAATTCAACTAAGTACCTGGGTGTTAAAATTACAAACAACTTCAGTTGGAAGGACCACATAGATAATATTGTCGGGAAGGCGAGCCAAAGGTTGCGTTTCATTGGCAGGACACTTAGAAGATGCAACAAGTCCACTAAAGAGACAGCTTACACTACACTCGTTCGTCCTCTGTTAGAATATTGCTGCGCGGTGTGGGATCCTTACCAGGTGGGATTGACGGAGGTCATCGAGAGGGTGCAAAGAAGGGCAGCTCGTTTTGTATTATCGCGTTATAGGGGAGAGAGTGTGGCAGATATGATACACGAGTTGGGATGGAAGTCATTACAGCATAGACGTTTTTCGTCGCGGCGAGACCTTTTTACGAAATTTCACTCACCAACTTTCTCTTCCGAATGCGAATATATTTTGTTGAGCCCAACCTACATAGGTAGGAATGATCATCAAAATAAAATAAGAGAAATCAGAGCTCGAACAGAAAGGTTTAGGTGTTCGTTTTTCCCGCTCGCTGTTCGGGAGTGGAATAGTGGAGAGATAGTATGATTGTGGTTCGATGAACCCTCTGCCAAGCACTTAAATGTGAATTGCAGAGTAGTCATGTAGATGTAGATAATCCATCCCAAAAAAACCATCAACATAAAAATTTGCGAAATTTTATTGTTGTCAAGAAAAAGTTTAACTATGAATTAAGTAAATTCAGTCAAATTGATTAAAGAATAACGACAGCTTTGCTATTTAATAATAACGTCAGTTTTGGTAATAAATACAGCCACTTATTATGACAGCCGACCAGCAGTTAATAGAATATAGTAAACCAGAGTACGTATATTCATGTCGCAGTTCGATGTAGTAGTCAGATGGCGATCCACTAACAAAAAAAAAAAAGGTAAGGAACAGTTCTGGGTTATTGCAGGTAACGACTGAGGGCCACGACGACGACACATTCTATGTTTCGTCAAAATAATCAGAAAATCACTTTTAATAAGCAGCAATTAAATGCGTATGCGAAGATTGAGAAAGACATTTAATTTCAAAGGGAAGATTTCATTTGTTATTTTTAATCTAGAGATAGAAATGCTAAGGGAAGGTTTCATAGGTTATTGTTGAAGGGAAGGCTGTGTAAAAAAAGAGAAATAGAGGAGACGGGAAGGTTTCACGTTTATTTGCCCAACGGTGGCCTAAGTTCGGTTAGTACTCCATTTTACGAAATGAAATTATTTTCATGAAAATTAAGATAAAACTATAGTCTTGGTTGCAAAGGTTTTTATTTTCAAATTTCAGTGACGGGTTTCGCTAGTGGTAGTCAAATTCAGGCCAAACGTGTCATTGAAATTCGAAAATAAAAAACTCCGTAACCATTAAATTAGCTTTGTTTTATATCGTTCTCCTTGATTAAATGTACCATACTAAAACCAGGTCATAACCCGTTCTGCAGCGAAAGGTAGTGTCATTTTGTCATTTAGGGGTAAAATTAACTGCTTGAACGCCAATTGAATAACGGATTTTGGGGATAATTGCGTTTCCCTCGACACATACAACATTCCTACAACGAAAAATAATTGGGGCCAAAAGCGGATGAAAGTATTTTGACCGAGGTCAAGAGTAAATTATACAGGGTGTTACCAAAAGGTACGACCAAACATTCAGGATACTTTCCTCACACACAAAAGATGTTATGTGGACATGTGTCCGGAAACGCTTAATTTCCATGTTAGGGCTCATTTTAGTTTCGTCAGTATATACTGTACTTCCTCGATTCACCGCCAGTTGGCCCAATTGAAGGAAGGTAATGTTGACTTCGGTGCTTGTGTTGACATGCGACTCATTGGTCTACAGTACTAGCATCAAGCATATCAGTACGTAGCATCAACAGCTTAGGGTTAACCACGAACGTGGTTTTGCAGTCAGTGCAATGTTTACAAATGCGAAGTTGGCAGATGCCCATTTGATGTATGGATTAGCACGAGGCAATAGCCGTGGTGCGGTACGTTTGTATCGAGACAGATTTCCAGAACGAAGGTTTCCCAACGGGAAGACGTTCGAAGCAATTGATCGGCGTCTTAGGGAGCACGGAAATATTACAGCCTATTGCTCGCGACTGGGGAAGACCTAGAACAACGAGGACACCTGCAATGGACGAGGCAATTCTTCGTGCAGTTGACGATAACCCTAATGTCAGCGTCAGAGAAGTTGCTGCTCTACAAGGTAACGTTGACCACGTCACTGTATGGAGAGTGCTACGGGAGAACCAGTTGTTTCCGTACCATGTACAGCGTGTGCAGGCACTATCAGCAGCTGATTGGCCTCCACGGGCACACTTCTGCGAATGGTTCATCCAACAATGTGTCAATCCTCATTTCAGTGCAAATGTTCTCTTTACGGATGAGGCTTCATTCGAACGTGATCAAATAGTAAATTTTCACAATCAACATGTGTGGGCTGACGAGAATCCGCACGCATTTGTGCAATCGCGGCATCAATACAGATTTTCTGGGAACGTTTGGGCAGGCATTGTTGGTGATCTCTTATTGGGCCCCATGTTCTTCCACCTACGCTCAATGGAGCACGTTATCATGATTTCATACGGGATACTCTACCTGTGCTGCTAGGACATGCGCCTTTAAAGGTACGACACAACATGTGGTTCATGCACGATGGAGCTCCTGTACATTTCAGTCGAAGTGTTCGTACGCTTCTCAACAACAGATTCGGTCACCGATGGATTGGTAGAGGCGGACCAATTCCATGGCCTCCACGCTGTCCTGACCTCAACCCTCTTGACTCTTCGTGCTCGTATCGTGGACGTCATTCTCCAGGGGTGCATCAGCGCATCAGGGATTCCATGCGACGGAGGGTGGATGCATGTATCCTCGCTAACGGAGGACATTTTGAATATTTCCTGTAACAAAGTGTTTGAAGTCACGCTGGTACGTACTGTTGCTATGTGTTTCCATTCCATGATTAGTGTGATTTGACGAGACGTAATAAAATGAGCTCTAACATGGAAAGTAAGCGTTTCCGGACACATGTCCACATAACATATTTTCTTTCTTTGTGTGTGAGGAATGTTTCCTGAAAGTTTGGCCGTACCTTTTCGTAACATCCTGTATATGCATCATTACTGCCCAGAAGATCATTGATGAACTTAGTATATATCTACGTAGGCGATCACACCGCAGCGAATTTTGCGTTATTTAGAAACTTCCAGGCAAATTACGGTTGTGAACGTGGGACCTTTGCCTTTTGCAGAGGTGTCCGCTATCTGCTGAGCTCGACTCACAGCTTCGCTTCCACCAGGACACCCTCTTTCGTTCACAGAAGTTATCAGCCACTGCTGTAACCTAATAGATAGGTGGTTTCATTCAGTTGACGGTAAGAGTGCGGTATTACAGTAGTCGAGTTCGTTTGCTGAAAATCTCAGATCAACTATCTCCCAACATCCAAAGGCTTCGATTGTATCCCTATGCGGTTTTCCGACAACCTGTGATTCACTTACATACAGTGCTGTGTTCCAGCTATAGTGTCCTCATATTAAGGATTGTGTCTGATACTCGTAGACTCCTTAAGGCCAGGAATGCTCTCGTCGCCAGTGCTGGTCTGACTTTTATGTACTCCTTGCTTCATACGTGATGTGTTACTTCGCTTCTAAGACTGCAGAAATCAACTACTTCGTGGTCAATATTTTTGTTAAGGTTATCGCTAACATCATTTCTGCTATTACTCATTACCTCTTGAAACCATATTATGTACTAAATAGACTGTTCATTCCACTCAATTGATTCTTTTACACTTTCGAACAGATTCTCTTTCACTTTTACGGGCGACAGCAATGTCATCACCAATTTTTCATTGGGATACTTCCACAATGAACTTTAATTCATCTTATCGTCCTTCCTTTTATATTCCCGTTGGTTCTTGGATGTACAGATTAAACAGTATGGGCTGAAGAGTACATCACTATGGTACACCCCTTGTAATCCGAGTACTTCGTTCTTGATCTGCCATTCTTATTGTATATTCTTGATTCTTGTTCTTATTTTATATTACCCGTCTTTTCACATACAGTACTCAAATTTTTCTAAAAATTCCTAGTATTTTTCACTATTTTAGACAGCCGAACGCCTTTTTCTAGGTCCACAACTCCTATTAACGCATTTTGATATTTCTCACGTTTTTCTTACGTTAATGCCCCTGTATCTATGCCTCTTCCCAACCTAGAGCCGAAGTGACCGTCTTGTAACCTATCCTTAATTACCTTTTACATAATTTTACACATTATTTTTCTCACCAATTGGATGCGTGAGTTAACTGTGCAATAGTTCTTGCACTTATTTTCCCTTATCGTCTTCAGGTGTCTGTGGATGATTTCCTTTTTCTTTTATTTTTCTATTTGATGACATATATCCAGCCTCATAGATACTAAACATAAGCCTGAATAAATGTTTGGTTACCACTTCCTCCATTAACTTTAGAAATATCATAGGAATGTCACCTATGCGTTCCGCCTTAACTCGGAAAGTTTTGTTCAACAGCGATATTATTGAATAAAATCTTTCGGTTTTCAAGGCGCGTCAATTCAAATAAAATTATCGATCTATCTATTGGTACTCCTGACGACGATGGCGGACATAGCCATGGAAAGCTCAACAGTTTTATTTGAACTGACGCGGTGTAAAAACCGAGGAGATTTTATTCAGGCACGCCGCCTCGAAAGACTCCGTCGACCCACCGACATCAATATTGGATCACATACGTCTTCCATATAGACTGCCAGGAGTGTCCCCTTTTCTTTCCTTTCTTTAATGTGGCCCGCCACGAACTGCTCCCTTGTGTCAACTTTCAAATCTCTGAGTAGCGTTTACAACTTACATCCTCACAAATTTTTCCTTCTACAGCCTCTGCTGTTACCACAGTAGTAATTCCCTAATGTCTTAACAGATTAGGTGTCATTTCTGTACGATTTCGCAACCAACCTAATCATTGCTCACCTTATTAGACCACTTACTTTTCAACAGTCTTCTGTAGTGCCACATCTCAAATGCTTCGACTCTTCTCCGTTCCATTTTTGCCACACTCCATGCTTCACTACCACGAAATGCTGTTCCCCAAACGCACATTCTCAGAAATTTCTTTCTAAAATTAATAATTTTTTTTTTTTTTTTTTTTTTTTTTTTTTTTTTTTTTTTTTTTTTGCTAGTGGACTGCTCTTCAAGAAGATTATTCTCTTTCCAGTGCTATTCTGCTATGTATATTTCTCTTGCTCCACCCATCATGGTTTATTTTGCTTGCTGGATGACACAACTACCTAATGTCATCTACTTCGTGATCCTCAAATCCGGAAATTCGGTGTTAGGTTTTTCGCTATGCTCGTTTCTGTTACTTCTTATTACTTTCGTCTTTCTTCTATTTATTCTGAAACCATGTAATTTACTCATTAGCCTGTTCATGTCATTCAACTGATCCTGTAATTCTCCTTCAGTTTTGTAGGGAATGTTATCAATGAATCCTTTACCCTGAATTCTAATGGCACTGTTGAATGTTTCTTTTATTAGCGTCATTGCTTCTTCGATGTATAGATCGGATAGTAGGGCGAAGGATTCCATCCATGTCTTCCAACCCTTTTAATGAGAGCATTTCGTTCTTTATCTTCCAGTTTTATTGTCCGATCATGGTTTTTCTTTCCCTGTGGCTTATCCCTATTTCTCTCAGAATTTTGAATATTTTGCTTCATTTTACAAGTCGATAAATACTGTGAAGGTGTCTTGATTTCCCTGCAGTCTTGCTTCCATTATTAACTGCAACGTGACACTTACCTGTCTGACGCTTTTGCCTTTTCTAAAGCCAAATTGATGATTATCCACCAGGTTCCCAAATTTCTTTTCTATAATTCTGTATATTAAACTTTTTAGCAACTAGTTGGCGTGAGTTGATTTGCGATAATTCTTGCAGTATTATTCCTACAACTTTAAGGGGGGTAGGACGTCAAACGGGCCGATTTGGAACAGGAGAGGCACTACAGGACATTTTAATTTCCATTGTCTAAACTTTTACAAATAAATTCGTAAAACTTTGTCAGCATGACCAAAAAGGATTCAGGATTCAAACACGTAGCAGTGGAAGTTCAAAAACATTACAAAATAATTTTTTTACATGTGAAATTTCATCATTTTTACACTTACTATTGGCTGCATTTGTTTCTATACGTACACTTTTCTTCATCTACATCTACATCTACATCCATACTCCGCAAGCCACCTGACTGTGTGGCGGAGGGTACCCTGAGTACCTCTATCGGTTCTCCCTTCTATTCCAGTCTCGTATTGTACGTGGAAAGAAGGATTGTCGGTATGCTTCTCTGTGGGCTCTAATTTCTCTGATTTTATCCTTATGGTCTCTTCGCGAGATATACGTAGGAGGGAGCAATATACTGCTTGACTCTTCGGTGAAGGTATGTTCTCAAAATTTTAACAAAAGCCCGTACCGAGCTACTGAGCATCTCTCCTGCAGAGTCTTCAACTGGAGTTTATCTATCATCTCCGTAACGCTTTCGCGATTACTAAATGATCCTGTAACGAAGCGCGCTGCTCTCAGTTGGATCTTATCTATCTCTTCTATCAACCCTATCTGGTGCGGATCCCACACTGCTGAGCAGTATTCAAGCAGTGGACGAACAAGCGTACTGTGACCTACTTCCTTTGTTGTCGGATTGCATTTCCTTAGGATTCTTCCAATGAATCTCAGTCTGGCATCTGCTTTACCAGCGATCAACTTTATATGATCATTCCATTTTAAATCACTCCTAATGCGTACTCCCAGATTACTTATGGAATTAACTGCTTCCAGTTGCTGACCTGCTATTTTGTAGCTAAATGATAAGGGACCTATCATTCTATGTATTCGCATCACATTACACTTGTCTACATTGAGATTCAATTGCCATTCCGTGCACCATGCGTCAATTCGCTGCAGATCCTCCTGGATTTCAGTACAATTTTCCGTTGTTGCAACCTCTCGATACACCACAGCATCATCTGCAAAAAGCCTCAGTGAACTTCCGATGTCGTCCACCAGGTCATTTATGTATAATGTGAATAGCAAGGGTCCTATGACACTCCCCTGCGGCACACCTGAAATCACTCTTACTTCGGAAGACTTCTCTCCATTGAGAATGACATGCTGCGTTCTGTTATCTAGGAACTCCTCAATCCAATCACTCAATTGATCTGATAGTCCGTATGCTCTTACTTTGTTCATAAACGACTGTGGAGAACTGTGTCAAACGCCTTGCGGAAGTCAAGAAACACGGCATCTACCTGTGAACCCGTGTCTAAGGCCCTCTGAGTCTCGCGGAGGTATAGCGCGAGCTGGGTTTCACACGACCGTCTTTTTCGAAACCCATGCTGCTTCCTACAGAGTAGATTTCTAGTCTCCAGAAAAGGCATTATACTCGAACATAATACGTGTTCCAAAATTCTGCAACTGATCGACGTTAGAGATATAGGTGTATAGTTCTGCACATCTGTTCGACGTCTCTTCTTGAAAACGGGGATGACCTGTGCCCTTTTCCAATCCGTTGGAACGCTTCGCTCTTCTAGAGACCTACGGTACACCGCTGCAAGAATGGGGGCAAGTTCCTTCGCGTACTCTTTGTAAAATCGGACTGGTATCCCGTCAGGACCAGCAGCCTTTCCTCTTTTGAGCGATTTTAATTGTTTCTCTATCCTTCTGCCGTCTATTTCGATATCTACCATTTTGTCAACTGTGCGACAATCTAGACAAGGAAGCACAGTGCAGTCTTCCTCTGTGAAACAGCACTGGAAGAAGACATTTAGTATTTCGGCATTTAGTCTGTCATCCTCTGTTTCAGTACCGTTTTGGTCACAGAGTGTCTGGACCTTTTGTTTTGATCCACCTACCGCTTTGACATAGGACCAAAATTTCTTAGGATTTTCTGCCAAGTCAGTACACAGAACTTTACTTTGGAATTCATTGAAAGCCTCTCGCATAGCCCTCCTCACACTACATTTCGCTCCTGCAATTTTTGTTTGTCTGCAAGGCTTTGGCTATGTTTATGTTTGCTGTGAAGTTCCCTTTGCTTCCGCAGCAGTTTTCTAAGTCGTTTGTTGTACCACGGTGGCTCTTTCCCATCTCTTACGATCTTGCTTGGCACATACTCATCTAACGCATATTGTACGATGGTTTTGAACTTTGTCCACTGATCCTCAACACTATCTGTACTTGAGACAAAGAGTCACTGTTCGATGAATTTTGCACAGCATACAAACTCTAGAATGTATTTAAATTATGAAAAATGAATGAGCTGTTACGTTTTAAACTTTATGCTTAGGAAAAAATCAAATTTTATAGTTAATTATCTCAATTTTTACCACAGTTTTTAATAGACTTGGAAAATTCTAGAGTTTCATACAACTGGAAGTATGGTTTGTATGCTGTGCAAAATTCATCAAAGAATCTCCCTTACTTGTGAAGAAAAATGTACCTATAGCAACAAATGCAGCCAACAGTAAGTGAAAAAATGATGAAATTTCGTATGTAAACAAAATTTGTTTTGTTATGTTATTGCACCTCCACTGCTATGAGTGTGAATCCTGTATCCTTCCTGGTCATGCTGACAAAGTTTTATGAATTTATTCGTAAAACTATAGACAGTGGAAATTAGAATGTGCTGTGGTGCCTCTCCTGCTCCAAGTCGGCCCGTTTGACGTCCTACCCCCCTTAAAAGTGTGAACCGCTTCGCGTCCCAATGCAGAGGGTTTACAGGTGAGCAGGAGACGGCCGGAGGGCAGGCGTCCCCCGCAGATGCGGCCCGGGGCGCTCGCAGCTGCTGCCATGTCGGCGTCAGTCACGGCGCCCGCGGGCGCAGGTAGCAGCGTGTAGCGTGTCCGTGACGGGGGCGGGGGCGGCGGGGGCGGCGGCGGGGGCGGCGCTGTTATTGATGGACGGGCCGGCGCCGACGTCCGCCGCAGCTGATGCCGCCTATCCGGCCGCAGACTCCGCGTCCGCCTCTAGCAAACATCGTCCTCTTCCACCCGGCTCGACTGACATTAAGCTCGCGTCAATTTCGTAAATTAAAGCCCTTTCGGCTGAGACTTCTGGAAGAGAGCAGCAACTTGTGGGAGGTTTAGAGGAGCGTCCCTGTATGTAAAAAATGCTTCTAAATTATTCTGAAATACGATAAGCGCACCGGACGCAAAATTTGTCCACCCCCAAAAGATGTACCGCCTAATTGGTTGAGGACGTTGACAGGAGCTCGCAGTAACTCTCGGTTTAAAAATACAATGTCATTTGCCTTTTTATGACCTCTTAGGCATAGTTGCGACTCGCACACCATCCCGTTTAGGTACGCTGGAGAGTCCGAGTTGGTACATTAACAAATTAATCAACTTCAATTGCGATTTACTCACTGGAAGGCTTCCTTATAATCCTTTCGTCACTTACAGGCTGTTTACTATTAAAATTTCATTGCATGAGAAGGCCGCCATGAAAAACGAGTGAAACATTTGTGAGAAAATGTGAAAGAGAAATAACAAGTAAGTACGATATTACTATTCCTGAGTTGTTAAGAAAAACAGCCCAATGTTCCTTCGAACACGCATTCATTTCCGAAGGAACAGGCAATGCTGCGTATTACGAAATACACAAAATGCATTTGCGAATACAAACTACCATCAGCTATATAAGGGAATGACGACAGTGGAAATCTGTGTCGGGCAGTGACACGAACCCAAATTTCCCGGTTTATGCGAGCAGTCGCCCTAATTGGTTTGGCTGACCGTGCACTACTCTGGTTATGATGCAGTAACGACGACACATGGAAGTTTGTGTCTGTAAGTGGCTCGTACACGGATTGGCGAAGCCCGTAAGGTGACCACTAGGGTAAAGCGGGAAATCCGGTTTCGAGTCCCGGACCGGCACAGATTTTCACTGTCGCCATTCCCTTATACGGCTGATGGTAGTCCGTAACCGCAACTGCGAGTATATTTCATATACTAAATACCGAATAAACAGTTGAAAGAAACACATGTCAATTTCCACGTGAGAGGATAACATTCGTTAAATTGCGTACTATCTTTAGGTTCCAGGCTGCAAACGTTGCTCGGTGTAACGACCATTTGCGTCCACGATGCTCTAGACCACACTAGAGATTGCTCTATCGCTGCCCAAAACATCTCAGGTGGGATGCTGAGTAGCTCCCTTCCTATGCTCAGACTCAGCCTCCATAATGTAGTAGTGTCACATCGATAAACCCTATACTTCAGGCAACCCCAGAACCAGAAATTCCATGGGTTGAAATCAGGTGGTCTTGGTGGCCGTGTAATTCGGAACAATCATAGAAGCATTCAGTTTTCTCCAAATCAGATAATCAGATGATCTTCTGAGCAACGTCTCGATACTCATAAAGAGCAATTGCACTAACGATGTTCTTTTGGTGAAACAGGTTTATGAGAAAAGGCCTGCTCATCTTGTCCAGATAAATGTTGACTGTATGTGACGTAATGCAACTGACGATAGTGTTCAACCATAGAGCTCCATACCAAGAGCACTTGCTAACAGCACAATTCTGACAAATCAAAACACTCAGTGCACAGTCTGAATATGTGTAAATCAGGGTATATATGTGTGTACCTGGGAACTCCTCCTGAAACCCTAAACAGTCACAGAAACAGGAGCCCTTATCAGTATCAGCACTTTGGGGTTTATAACCTCCTAGATTCTTTTGATATAAGAGCAAAAACGATTTACTCCAGTTCCTGGCTTATAGGCTACCTGCATAACATGCATGTTGTGTGGGAACAGTATCGGCATGCCAAATGAATCTCCTTTGCAGGGCCATCTACATGTCATGAGCAAGAAATGGTTTCCCAGGCTTCATCATGTACAGTAAGCTGCCCTCAATGATTGGCATTTGGTGTTGGAGTAGTTTTGGCCTGTTTTGAACTATGAACGTGGGTGGGAACAGAATGAGGGGCACAGAAAGAAGGGGATGGTTGGAGTGCAGGAGGGACTTGACAGAGAGAGGGGGAGAGGGAGAAATACATGAGGGAAGTGGAAAGTGTAGAGGGGTGATGGTTATGTGGAAAAGAAAGAGGGGGTTGGGGAGCAAATAAAGATACGGAGGAGATTACGATCAGAGGGACGCGCTGCAGAGGTAGACAGATGGAGAGGAGAACACAGACACGTGGAAGTGGGAGGATGAGGTCGACAGACAGAGGGATGGAGTGCTGGTCACAGAGATGGGTGGAGTATGTGTTGAACACATATGCATGTAAAGCAGTTGTGTACAAATACAAATAGTTTTCTGTCAACACTGACTATAGTGGCGGAATTATAATTGTGACTACCGTGTTACAATATCCATACAATCATTGGCATTTACTGACCACGTCAGTGCCATGACTTACGTCATAGATGGGATGGTCATACGATTGCCTACTACCAGATCTGTCACAAAGCGACCACTCTTTGAATGGTTTGATGCGGTCCTCCACGAATTCCTCTCTTGTGCCAACCTTTTCATCTCAGAGTACCACTTGCAACGTACGTCCACAGTTGTTTTCTGGATATATTACAGTTCCTGTCTTCCTCTAACGTTTTTACCCTCTTCATCTCCCTGTAATATCATCGAGGTATTCCCTGATGTCTTAACAGATGTCCTACTATATCGTCCTTTCTTCTTGTCAGCGGTTTCGATATATTGCCTTCCTCGACGACTCTGAGGAGAAATCTTCACTCATTACCAGTTCTCTTCACACGGTATGCATTTTTTGCCAGTGGTGGTTTTCCTTGTATTTTCTCCTTGCTCCGTTCATCATGGGCTACTTTGCCTCCTGGGTAGCAGAATTCGTTTACTTGGTCTACATCGTCATCCCCAGTTCGACGTTAGGTTTCTCAATGTTCTCATTTCTGTTACTTTCGTCTTTCTTCCATTTAATCTTAATCCAAGGACTATCTCATTAGACGGTTCACTCCGTTCAACTCATCCTGTAATTCGTCTTCACTTTCGATGAGAACTGCAGTGTCATCAGACTATCTTATCAGTGATATGCTCTTACCCTGAATTTTAATCGCACTCTTGCACTTTTCTACGCTTTCTTCATTGCTTCCTCAATTTATAGAAAGAACAGTAGGGCTGAAAGAAAACATCCTTGTCTTACACTCTTTTTAATACGAGAACTTCGTTCATGGTCTGCCGGTCTTATTGTTCACTCTTGGTTCCTGTACACATCGTATACCACCCATCTTTCCGTATAGTTTACACCTATTTTTCTCATACTTTCGAACATCTTCCACCATTTTACATTGTCGAACAGATTTCCCCATGATAGTGCCTTGATTTATCTTTACTCTTTCCTCCTTAACAGAACTGCCTCTCTGGTGCCTTTACCTTTCCTGAAGCCAAACTGGTCGTCATGTAACAGATCCTCAGTTTTTTTTTCCATTCTTCTACATATTACTCTTGTCAGCAGTTAGGATGCATGAGCTGTTAAGCTGATTGTGTGACAGTTCTCGCACTTGTCAGCTGTTGATATCTTCAGAATTATTTGGATGATGTTTCTCCGAAAGTCTGATGGACTATCGCCCGTTTCACATTCTACACACCAACATAAGTGGTCGTTTTGTTGCCACTGTCCCCAATAACTTTAGAAAATCCTATGGAATATTGTCCACCCATGTGCTTTATTTGACGTTAAGTCATCCAAAGCACTCTGAAATTCTGATTCTAATACTGGATCCCTTATCTGTTCCCTGTCGACTGTTTTTTTTTTTTTCTACCAGATCAACAGACGAGTCCCTTCAATCACAGATGCTTTCAATGTACTCTCCATCCTCTCTCTCCACTGCATTTAACGGTGGAACTCCCACTGCACCCTTAATGTTAATCCCCTTGCTTTTAAATTCACCGCAGGTTGTTTTGACTTTCCAATATACTAACTCAGTCGTTCTGAAAACTATTTCTTTTTCAATTACTTCAGATTTTTCATGCAACCATTTCTTCTTAGCATCTCTGCGTTCGCTATTTATTTCATTCCTCACTGTCTTGTATTTCTGTGACCTCAATTTCCGTAAACATTTTTGTACTTCTTTCTTTCATCAATGAACGGTAGTATTTCTTCTGTTACCCACAGTCTCTTCGCAGTTTACCTTCTTTCTTATCTCTTTTTCTTTCCAACTTCTGTGAATGCCCTTTTTAGACATGTCCATTCGCCTTCAACTGAACTGCCTGCTGAACCATTCATTATTAGATCTATTTCCTCAGAAAACTTGATCTTCTCGTTCCTTAGTGCTTGCAAGCATACCAGAACTACTGTTGTCGGTATCGGTTTTCTGTCGATTCTGATATGATATTTTAAGAGGATGATTAATATTTTGTCTTGATTACTTGTACGTAGACAGTAAGTCCAATGCTAAGGCCACTGCACAACAAGGGTGGCGCACAGTCACTAAGAACTACTCACAGTTTCTTGGAGATAGCCCTACAGCTCTGCTGTGAAACTGGTAACAGATGAATCACAGGTCCAAGCAAAATGGCGCAGAACCTGTTATCATATTCCAAAGTTGAAATACTTGGAAAGTACGACTAGTGTTCAAAACCAAGAGCAAGATGCATGGGATGTTACGCAAAGGTATTGTTCTGCTGCGCTATATCCCAATCCCCCACACGTTGTGTAACGTAATAAATAAATATGAATGTGATTTATATTAAAGAAAGGACGAATTACTGTCATCTGTCGAACGATGGGTGCATAAATATATAATCTTTCTCCTAATGGTATTCGTGTATTCCACAAAAAACTCATTTAATAGCGTAAATTATGTGAATCACCGTCTGACAATCAGTAACGTGAACATATTGTGTATCCGTTCTTCTGAAACACTCAGGAGTGTGTTTTTCGAGTCCTTTGTTGACGTTCATTCCGCTTCTGCATTACATTGATGAAGCCGCTGTTGCTGTTTCTCCGCATTTTTTATGACGGACTACACTTCGGCTCCGTGTTCACGCAGGCGCAAAAAAACTGGTCGTCGTCTCCAGAGTGCAGCAACAAAAACGCAGACCATCAAAAAGTCCTAAAACAACTCGGCCGCTGAAACGTTGCTACACAAACACGACGCCGTAGACATCAAAGAAATAGCAAACACGACGATGTGTGGTGCGTCGAAAGAGGAGAGGAAGTAAAGACGGAAGGAAACATTGCATCAGATTGACGATTCTGAGAAAGCTTTTGGCGTTGTGCCTTGCTTTGAACACCACGACACGGGCAGAAACCTTTTACTGCAAAACGAATAAAGTATCCCTTCTAGTACTGTGCGCTTATTATAATTCTTTTTTTGTGATAGAAATATCGCTTTATACTGACAATAAGGAATCTATAGTTTGCTCTGGTGTATCATTGGGATTCATATTGCTAATACCGCTCTTAAAGATATCCAAATTTTGAACGCACGCTTAAGAAATTAGCTGCAACCAAAAAATACTTAAACTCATGACTAAATAAAGTGTCACAAGATGCAACTTTGTTTCGAATTTTGGGCTCATTTGAAAATCGATAAGGAAGAAATAGAAACATATACCGTTAATTGATACATGGAAGAGTGAAGTCACCGATTCACAGGCGTGTCTTTCTTCTTGTTAAATTTTTTCCAAAAACATGTTCCTTTCTATTGGAATACCGAGTATTTTAGAAACATTTGCTTTGACTTCGTAGTTTCTTTACTCGCGTAACGTTTAGAGTGAAATACCTTTAGTTGAAACGTACTTTTTGCTTTTGTTTTTGCACATTCCAGCATAGTAGTATACAGCCAACCGGTTGCAAATTAATGTTTTGTACATTGATCTAGGCTTAGAGACCTATCGTGTCTTCATCAGAATGAAATTTTGATAAACCGTGAAATTGCATTGTGAAAAAGTAATGGTCTGATTTTAGGGCATCTACCCTCAGGGCTCTAAAATGGGCTATTCATTTTGCGCAATGTAGTTTTACGGTCTATTAAAATTTCATTCTGATGAAGATACAAATAGTAAGTGTCTAAGTCTAGATTAATGGACCAAGAGTAATTTTCAGCAGGATGGCTGTATAATCTAATGCTGAAGCTAGTATTTGGTTGCCGAGTAGCGGCCATGTTTAAAACTAAGACATTTATTACAGTTATATTTTTTGTGAATATCCTGCAACCTCTAGACCATTTGGCTGCTAGTCGCAAGTGCTTCCAGAAATTGCTATACTCCTCAAACAGCTGTAGAGTACTTGGCAGAACCTGCTTCCCTCTTATCAAGGTTTCTTCCCATTTCTTTTTCTTGCGGAGCGCTGGAATAATGATGGTTTAGACGTGTTTGTGCATGCTGTTATTTGTCTAATAGTATCTTAAAGGCACTGTAGGAGCAATAATTAGGTCGCAGTATACTCCTAGATTACTCATTTAAACCTAGTTCTTGAAACGTAACCTTTCATTGAACAGTTTTGTCTAGACAGTTTATGTGTTGCAGTATCTCCTTGACGCTATAGTAAAACACCTAACTGAATACAGTCCCTACTTTTATTTTCTGCTACATCTGCTATACTTTGTGCTAAGCTACTACAACATCCTTGTTGTTGTCAATACTGCGGGATCTTTATCTTCCACTAGACCAATACTGCCCTCTCTTTTGAAATGCGTATACTATTTGCATTCATATGGCCAATCGTTCATTCAATCGCGCTTCAAGAACACTGAATCACAGAGCAATTTAGATCAAAGCATGCAGGAACAGTGATCCAGAATTATTGTGTCTGTATTTAATGTCACATGTACTGGTAGGATATGTTATTCTTTTCATTTTCCACTCCTAGGATTAGAGTTGGCTATTCGAGACCCTGCCCATTAAAGGGTTGCAATTCTATTCAGCCAAATATCAGACAAACTGACAGTCGGGCAGATGAGAGTTCTAAATTGGGAATAAATGGGGGAAACCTACCAGTTCCGGCACAAGCCCTACAACCAAGGGGAAACCTCTTGAATACTCTTGTCGGAACCGGGTAATGGGAACCATTATAATTTATTTCTGGGATGTCACCCTTCCCTGAGGACGTTGACACAGCAAAAAAATAATTTTTTTGTGGGTGTAAGGAATTCATATGTTGTATAAGTTTGTATGTACTCACATCAAAAAAAAAGTTTTGCATCTCCCCGGTTCCCAGAACTACTGAAGATAGACGTTGACTGTGGATACTGTATCAAAGACTGCTTGCTTTTATAATTCTGTAGGACCTTCAAGGATTTAATGTTGCCACGTTGGAGGGAAAAGTATAAGGAATTAGTGTCTCCTGCGATGGCACCAACACCGGAATTTCTGGAAGTTTTAATTATCTCGATAGCCAAACCATCTGGAGGCATGCAACCTAAAATTTATCGACCAGCTGCTTTACTCAACTCGAATTTTAAAATTTTTACCCGTCTTCGTCTGTGACGAGTCCTATACCACGTCCTGTCGCCAGCAAAGACGTCTTTGGGCAGATATACTAATTTAAAATCAGCGATATAACATTTCAGTTTGTCATCACAACTCTTAACAGTCTGTAGACTTCGATCAGGGATTCGTCGTGAAGGTGATGGAACAGATGGCTCTTCCACTTACTTCCTGATTCTTCATCAACGGTGACAGTCAATGGACGGATAACGACACCAATATTGACAGCACGGTGAGTCTGACGTGTTTGTCCCCTCTGAACGATCATGTGCACCATTGCACTAGAAACACTTATGTGCGGCCTGCAGCACCCTTTATCAGGGATCATCCTGGAGGACACATATTTAAATGCTGCTCTTATGCCCTGGCCCACAGAGCACCAGCCGTATCTCTAAAGAAATGCCGTTATATCCTTGAAGACTTTCCTTACGGTAGGGCTCCCACTGAGTGAGATACTTATTATCTTTTGAAAAGGGCTCAATACTCGAACAGGTTAGGTGGCTGGCAGTGTGCCACGCATTTCATGAACCATACTTCACCACGGAAGCGAGCGCCACATGATACACCGTCGTTACCGGTAAATACCTGATGAAAGACAAACTCCATGTAATCGCCCTGCAGACACCCCCCTCCACCTGACACAAACGCACACCGCCTCATCTGTGGCGCAGCGACCGACGTAGGTACTATTTCATAGCAGATACTGCTCCTTCACCTGGATAAATGGCATGGCCATCCCTTATCTTATCATACATGGACAAAATAATGTGATCAGTTTTTGGACGTTTCTGATAACACGCTACCACATAAAGAGACGACTCTTCAAATATAGTTCACTTTTGCTAACTACACACATCAAAAAAGGTTTTGCATCATCCCGGTTCACATAACTCTTGAAGATAGACTGTGGATATTGTTGACACAATCCGACTGTTCAGAGATGTCATTAAAGCCGAGCAAAGATGTAAACAACCATGCATGAACAGCGCCTATTACACAGAGGGGGTCCGACAGCCGATCAGTTCCGGTCATTCCACCAGGAAGGAGGTACAAGGCTCGTGTTGTCTGCAGTTCAACCATGCCTTGACGGTCAGTACCACGATTCGATCGCGTACGCTTTGTTTTTTTGTGTCAGGAAGTACTCTCAACAAGGGAAGTGTCCAGGCGTCTCAGAGTGAACCAAAGACATGTTGTTCGGACATACGGAGAGACAGCAACTGTCGATGGCATGCCTCGCTTTGGCCGCCCAAGGATCACTACTGTCGTGGATTACCGCTACTTACGGATTATGGTTCGGAGAAACCCTGACAGCAATGCCACCAAGTTGAATAATGTTTTTTGTGTAGCCACAGGAAGTCGTGTTATGAGTCAGACTGTGCGAAATAGGCTGCATGGTGCGCAACTTCACTCCCGACGTCCACGGCGATGTCCATCTACGCAACCACGACACCATGCAGTTCGGTACAGAAAGGCAAAACAACATGCCGAAAGGACAGCTCAGGACTGTCATCACGTTTTCTTCACCGATGAGTGTCGCATATTCTTTCACCCAGACAATCGTCGGAGACGTGTTTGGAGGCAACCCAGTCAGGCTGAACGCCTTAGACACACTGTCCAGCAAGTGCGGCAAGGTGGAGGTTCCCCCTGTTTTGGGGTGGTATTGCGTGGGGCAGTTGTACGCCGCTGTTGGTCATGGAAGGCTCCGAAACGCCTGTACGATACATGAATGACAACCTCCGACAGATAGTGCAACCATATCCGCAGCATATTGGCGTGGCGTTCGGTTTCATGGACGACAATTCGAGATTGCATCATGCAAATCTTGCGAATGACTTCCTTCAGGAGAACTACATTGCTCGACTAGAATGGCCAGCATGTTCTGTAGACGTGAACCGTATCGAACATGCCTGGGATGGATTAAAAAGAGCTGTCCATGGACGACGTGACCCACCAACCACTCTGAGGGATCTACGCCGAATCGCATTTGAAGAGTGGGAGAATCTGGACCAACAGTGCCTTGATGAACTTGTGGATAGTATGCCGCAACGAATAAAGGTATGTATCAATGCAAGAGGACTTGCTACCGGGTATTACAGATACCACTGTGTACAGCAGTCTTGACCACCACCTCTGTAGGTCTCGCTGTATGGTGGTATAACATGCGATATGTGGTTCTCATGAGCAATAAAAAGGCCGAAAATGATGTTTGTGTTCACTCTCCAATTTTCTGTACGCTTTCCGGAACTCTCGGAAGCAAGGTGATGCAAAACAGTTCTTGGTGTGTGTTGATGCCACTGAATGGACTGAATGTGTGTCTCTTGATGAATACCTAGTATTCGCTTACTATTATAACTTTGTTTACTTGACGTCGTTGTACTCTAATGTGCTGTTGTGGCGTAGCGACACCAGACGCTCTACGTCAATTCATTCTGTCGGTAGTTCACGGACTGCGGTCATTGTTTACGGTACGATAACGTATGCAAACGGTGAATAAGCGGATATTTAGAGTTGTGGACAGGCGTTTAAAAGAATGTTGCATTCGTCGTGCGCAACGAATAAGTTTTCCTCAATTGAGTAGAGTGGGTGCTCATAATTACCCTCCATACAAGTGCCACTGTGAGGGGTTCTCAACCAACTGTATGCTGCCTTCTCCGGAGACAGCAGTTTCACCCATTTCGCTTTCAAAAGATACAGGAACTGATACCCCCGCACACTACCCCGACTTCAGAATTTGTCGGTGATTACGCGACACCTATGCATCAGATCCAGTGTTCGGTTACTGTGTACTGTTTACATATGAGAGGTCCTCTTTACCCATGCGGATGTCGTGAATGCTCTTAACATCCAAGTGTTGGAGTATCAGAATCCTCGCGTAACTAAAGCACGACGATGTCAACGTTGTTTTCGAAGTGTTCATCTGGTGTGATGTAGTGGTGAAACAGTTACTAGGACCGCCTGATTGACAGAGTGAATCGACTGTTTTTGGAACATGAATTGGCTGGTCTGCTTCATGATGTCCCACTATCTACGTCATCCAACTTACGGTTTACTCTCGACGGTGCCCCTGCACATTTCGGTCAGAAAGCAAGAGAACATCTGAATTCTGCTTATCCCGATAAGTGAGTGGGTCGTGCAGGACCAGTTCCCTGGCCGGCCGAGGTGGCCGTGCGGTTCTAGGCGCTACGGTCTGGAACCACGTGACTGCTACGTTCGCAGGTTTGATTCCTGCCTCGGGCATGGATGTGTAATGTCCTTAGGTTAGTTAGGTTTAAGTAGTTCTACATTCTAGGGAACTGATGACCACAGATGTTAAGTCCCATAGTGCTCAGAGCCATTTGAACCATTTGAACGAGTTCCCTGGCGTGCCAAACCTCTGGATTGTTACACCCCTCCCCCCGCTCACCCTCCCTGGACATCTGCTTTTGTGGCTATCTCAATGAGCTCGTGTATGAGGTAGCAACTGAGAATGTAACACAACTACGTAGTGAGTTGAGAATGGCGGTGCAACTGTGCAGAACGAGATGAACAGAGTGATTAGACGTCGAGCAGGTCACTATCATTGTCTGGACAGAAATCATTTTGTACGTGTTCTTGGGTAAATGTGCAGTATGTAGTTGTGTTTAATTTCGGGTCTCTTGATGTCGTTCGCTTCTGAGAAGAACTAATTTCCTACTGTTTGTGTTGCATGTGTGATACCTACTATACTGCATTACTCCGAAATAAACCAATTTCACACTAAAATTCACTTAACATTTTACTCTTGTTTTGCTGCCAACATTTCACCCGGGAAATAGAGAAATTACTTTTGTATCATCCAGCATTGTAGGTCAACAAAGGTTTGACTGGGAGACAGGTTTCCATTTTTATAGTACCATATTAAACGTTTTGCTAAAAAGTTAAAATAGATTCCATCGTTTTGAACTGTCTTTACTATATTAACTTTATTACAGCAGAAAGCTAGCTCTGAGACCCCGATTATTTCATTAGTGACTCCTGCTAAAATAATTAACGGCAGTGATTTTTTTTTTCATGCATGATGAATTTGCTGTTATATTGCTGCTTCAGACAGCAATGTATCCTGATACCTTTGTGACGCCAGTCCATCTGCGCTACTACAAGCTATGTGATCCGTGTACTTCTACTGTAGTAGATGAATGTCGATAGGTGTTAAAAATGGCGGCCCTTGGCGACCATTTTGCATAAATTTCACTGGAAATGATTACCTCCGAACATCTTACTTCTGGATGGCATCAGAGTTATAACAATAGTTTTAGGTAGAGTCTAGGAAACCGGTGGATGGAATTGGTGGGATGGTTCACGATAAACACAATGTGGTGTTGATAAAGAGTACATGCCCACTTGAATTTATCTGTATTGAAAATGTGCACATTTAAAGCTTTGGGATATGTCCTCATAAGTTATCTGATATTTATAATTAAGATTCCGCTTCTCATGTTCACGCAATATAATAATTAGGTGTATATACACTTCGTTTGGTAGCCACAATCCGTTAATATGTCCAACTACAACGAGATAATTAACTTCTGATGCTAACAGTTTCTTCACGTTTCTCTCGCTGGTTGATCTTAATACAAGGTCCATCAATTACGAAACTTCTTGAATCCACCACTAAACTTTTCTAAAAGTCTTCTCTTTTTCTCTCTGGCCCGCATATCTTCATCAAGAAAACCCCAATCTTCCGATCTCGTTCCTCTAGTGGAATTTCTATAAAAGGTACATCCACCATACTCGTGTGTAATTAGTAACCAAAGGCTTCATGTGCATTCTTCAAACAGATCTCAGGCACCTCAATTACTCGTCGACACCGCCACAATTTACAACACGTAGCAGTTACTCTGAAAGCTAACTTCACAGTTTAATATATTGATGGAAACTTCGAATAATCCTCTTTTTACTACTCACCCAGCTTCTCACTTTACGTTCTTTAAGAAAAACCGCCATCTCTAGCGCACTTCTATTTCGAACAGAAATCTCCACTCTCAATTACCTACCTTCTCCTCCTACGTTGAAGCCACATATTACATTTAATACTAACTGGACACAGCATTTGAACCGATTAACAATATATATTTACATCGTACATGTTTTCATAGTAAGAACATTTTCACAAAAACTAATTTTGCATAACATAATATACCCATAAACATGTCAATGAACAGAAATGCGTCAAGAAATTAGAAAAAGAATTTGCTCCTGATACAAAAATGGATGCTGATAAACAAGGGAGAAAAATACTGGCACTTCACTATGTTGATTAATTTAGGTGTACTGTTCATTCTTCTCAAAACATTTACATTTGTATCCTCTCTAGACCCGAGGTATTCTCCGGATCCGCCTGTAAAGCCACAATTCAAGGGCCTCCAGCTTCTTCTCCATGTTTTTATTTAAGTTCCATGTCACTACCCCATACAGGAGAATACGCGTAGCAGTGAAAAAGTCTGATTTTTGGCCTTAACATTAAGTTACGGCTTTTGAAGGCAGCACTCATTTCATGAAACACTATTAGTGCTTTCCCAATGCGAATCTTGATTTCTTTTCATATATTATGGTGCGAAGTTATGTATATTGTATTACCCTTTCTATACTTCTTTTGGTTCTGCTGACTCCTGTAATACACTACTGGACATTAAAATTGCTACACCATGAAGATGACGTGCTACAGATGCGAAATTTAACCGACAGGAAACAGATGCTGTGATATGCAAATGATTAGCTTTTCAGAGCATTTACAGAAGTTTGGCGCTGGTGGTGACACCTACAATGTGCTGACATGAGGAAAGTTTCCAAGCCCGCATCTCGTGGTCGTGCGTAGCGTTCTCGCTTCCCACACCTGGGTTCCCGGGTTCGATTCCTGGCAGGGGCAGGGATTTTCTCTGCCTCGTGATGGCTGGGTGTTGTGTGATGTCCTTAGGTTAGTTAGGTTTAAGTAGTTCTAAGTTCTAAGGGACTGATGACCATAGATGTTAAGTCCCATAGTGCTCAGAGCCATCTGAACCATTTGAAAGCTTCCAACCGATTTCTCATACACAAACAGCAGCTGACCGGCTTTGCCTGGTGAAACGTTGTTGTGAGACCTCGTGTAAGGAGGAGAAATGCGTACCATCACATTTCCGACTTTGATAAAGGTCGGATTGTAGCCCACTGCTATTGCGGTTTGTCGTATAGCGACATTCCTGCTCGCGTTGTTCGAGATCCAATGACTCTTAGCAGAATATGGAATCGGTGGGTTCGGGAGGGTAATAGGGAACGCCGTGCTGGATCTCAACGGCCTCGTATCACTAGCAGTCGAGATGACACACATCTTATCCGCATAGCTGTAACGGATCGTGCAGCCACGTCTCGATCAGTGAGTCAACAGATGGGTACGTTTGCAAGACAACAACCATCTGCACGAACAGATCGGCAACGTTTGCAGCAATATGGATTATCAGCTCGGAGACCATGGCTGAGGTTACCCTTGACGCTGCGAAACAGACAGGAGCGCCTGCGATTGTGTACTCAACGACGAACCTGGGTGCACGAATGGCAAAACGTCATTTTTTCGGATGAATCCAGGTTCTGTTTACAGCATCATGATGGTGGCATCCGAGTTTAGCGACATCGCGGTGAACTCAGATTGGAAGCGTGTATTCGTCATCGCCATACTGGCGTATCACCTGGCGTGATGGTAGAGGGTGCCATTGGTTACACGTCTCGGTCACCTCTCGTTCCCATTGACGGCACTTTGAACAGTGGACGTTACATTTCAGACGTGTTACGACCCGTGGCTCTACCCTTCGTTCAATCCCTTCGAAACCCTACATTTCCGCAGGATAATGCAAGACCGCATGTTTCAGGTCCTGTACGGGCCTTTCTGGATACAGAAAATGTTCGAATGGTGCCCGGGCCAGCACATTCTCCAGATCTCTCACCAATTGAAAACGTCTTGTCAATGGTGGCCGAGCAACTGTCTCGTCACAGTACGCCAGTCACTGTTCTTGATGAACTGTGATATCGTGTTGAAGCTGCATGTTTGCTCAAAGCCCAGGCGTATTAAGGTCGTGATTATGGCCAGAGGTGGTTGTTCTGGGTACTGATTTCTCAGGATCTATGCACCCAAATTGCGTGAAAATGTAGAAACATGTCAGTTCCAGTATAATATATTTGTCCAATGAACACCCGTTTATCATTTGAATTTCTTCTTGGTGTAGCAATTTTAATAGCCAGTAGTATATTTTCCTTACTTACGACCATAAATTTTGTGTTTGTTGTGTTCATTTCAAGCCCATACTGACCGCTAACTCTTACAGTTCTATCAATTAATAATTATAACGCTTGGATAGTGTCTGCAAATACAAACGTATCATCTGCATATCGAATTTTGTTTAATCTTATTCTATTTATCCCAATTCCTTCTTCTACTTCTTCCATGAATTCTCGAAATATGACTTCTGCGTGCGTACTAAAAGGTATTGGTAACGAGATACATCCCTGTTTTACTCCCCTGAGAATTTTGACTCCTACTGTGTGTTTCCCATCAGTACGAAACACCGGTGTTTGTTTTCAGAACAGATTCCTGATTATTCGCGGATCTCTTTCCTCCATTCCAATATTTCTCAAAAATCTCCACCAATTTGACGTGTTTCACTCCATGAAAAGCTGTCTGGTGATCTATTAAGCAAATAAAGACATTTTTATTTATATCTCTACACCTCTGAAACAGTATTTGTACGCTGAAGAACATATTTCTTATACTCAGGGCATTAGCAAACCCTAACAGATTAGGGGCTACCTGTTCCTCACATAGTCTATATGTATTTTTGTATATTACCCTCAGAAACAATTTCAAGATAAGGCTCATTAAGCTTATCATGTGATAATCAATACATTTGGCTTTTTAGGGAGAGTAATGACCTCTGATTTCAGCCACTCCAATGGAATGTTTCTAGATATATAAATTTGACTGAAAATTTTGGTTAACCATTTTACATGATTTTTAATCATCAATTTTAAGAACTCCGCTTCAATGGTCCCATAGCCGTTCCATGATTTATCTGAGTGAGAGCAGGCT
Source organism: Schistocerca gregaria (assembly GCF_023897955.1). Classification (NCBI taxonomy): domain Eukaryota; kingdom Metazoa; phylum Arthropoda; class Insecta; order Orthoptera; family Acrididae; genus Schistocerca; species Schistocerca gregaria. The sequence goes on along the minus strand of NC_064920.1, from coordinate 432,445,600 downwards.
GAACCTTTACTTCTAGTATATCTGTGCCACTTATTTCATTTGCACTTGTCTATATATTATTCCATGTCCTTTTCCTTGTCTTTTAATTCCCCCCCCTGAAGTTCCCTGGTTCATCCACTAGTTTTCTATTGATGATCTTCCTGTATTTCCCTGTTATTTCTTTGACTTTCTTGTGTACATTGAAACTATCAAATTTACTTTGATAAAACTTGATTTCGTCACTCTGCTCCGCTTTTTTATTTTCTTTTACCTTCCGTGTTTTTCTTCTGGTGTCCTTATTTATCTTCCTGTATTCAATTGGGTTTTCCTTACCTCATCTCCTTCCCCCTCGTAGGATTCAGTATCTGTGATGCATGACTTCCTCTTATGTCCCTCTGGCTGATTGTACTTTTATTTGCTGTACAGCATTCTGTAATTTGTTCGAGTATGAATTGACACTCTTACTTGTGTCTTCCGTTTTAATCGCTAAGTTGAGTTTTCTTTGTATATTCTGTGTTACTATAGGATCTTTTAGTTTCCACAAATTGTAGATCTTCTTTTTCAATTTCGTCACACTCTTTATTCTAAGTTTAAAAACACCCACAAGTCGTATGTGACCAGAGTTTATGTCTAGTCCCAGGTATCTTTTTTCTTATGTACCACAGTTATCAAGACTTTTATTTACTAATACGAAAGCAATATGATTTCTCACACATTTCCTAGGTCTGTCTATTGGGGACTTCCGTGTATACAGTCTTCTAGGTGGAAGTTGCCTCGGAATAAATACAGGACCCATATGGTTATCAAGTAAATCTTTTATAATTCTTCCTCCAAAGTAGTGGAAATTTCAAGTACTGATAGTGGAAGTGGACAGTAGCCACTTACGCTGCTCTCTAAAGTAAACCACAAATGCTCAGTAATATTGAGATTTAGTGAAACTTTCTGACAGATTAAAACTGTGTGCCGGACGGAGACTCGAACTCGGGACCTTTGACTTTCGAGGGCAAGTCCTCTACCATCTGAGCTACCCAAGCTCGACTCACGCCCCCAGGCTGTGGCTAAGCCATGTCTCCGCAATATCCTTTCTTTCAGGAGTGCTAGTTCTGCAAGGTTCGCAGGAGAGCTTCCTAGAAGTTTGGAAGGTATGAGACGAGATACTGGTAGAAGTAAAGCTGTGAGGACGGGGCGTGAGTTGTGCTTGGGTACCTTAGATGGTAGAGCACGTGCATTCGAAAGGCAAAGGTCCCGAGTTCGAGTCTCGGTCTGGCACAAAGTTTTAATCTGCCAGGAAGTTTCATATCAGCGCACGCTCCGCTACAGAGAGAAAATATCATTCTGGTAACATCCCCCAGGCAGTGGCTAAGTCATGTCTCCGCAATATCCTTCCTTCCAGGAGTGCTAGTTCTGCAAGGTTCGCAGGAGAGCTTCTGTGAGGTTTGGAAGGTAGGAGACGAGATACTAGCAGAAGTAAAATTCTGATGACGGGACGTGAATCGTGTTTGCCTACGGTAGGGAAAGGTCTCGAGTCCGATTCTCTGTCCGCCACACAGTCTTAATCTGCCAGGAAGTTTCACATCAGCGCACACTCCTCTGCTGAGTGAAAATCTCATTCTTGAGATTTTGTGTTTGTTGTTGCCAGGTTTAATGTGACAATTCATACTTGGTTTCACAAAAGCAGTCCAGAGATTTCTCATTTTCAGAGTCTTGAAGGCCGACTGGTTTTAATTGTTGAAAACCATTCAAAAGCCAATATGACATAAATATTTCTTTAAAATGTTTTGCAACACGGAGGTGTTAAAGACCTGAAGATGACAGCAATGACTGTTGTAACCCGTCGCCTTAAATGAAGAAATTGCTTATGCGGTTTGGTTTTGAATGGTTTTAAAAATCAGTCCTGGATGATGCCTGCCGTGTGAGCAGGGTCCTGTCAGTTTGGAACACAGCATCACCATTGAGGAAAGACTTTAGACATTGGGATGGACCTGGTCACCCATAATTGTCATACAATGCCAATAACCATGGGGTCCATGGAATACCACGACATGGCTCCCAAATCATCCCCGAAACCTCGCCATGTTTCACTCTTGGGACGTAAATTCGGACAGAAGTCAGAAACAGTATGCAAGTGATTCATCCGACTAAATACACTTGTTCCATAGCTCCACAGTTAAAGTTTCATGGCTTGTGCACTACGTTTCCTTTCAGGGTCATTTGCATCACCGATGAGTTTGTAAGTAGGCTGTTTAGATTTTTTATTGGTAATACCGCCGCCACATAGCGCTGTGTATGAAAATCACTGGCTGTGCCGTGTGCAGTCTGTGGTGTTGTTCCATTGTGTCTAATTGTTGCTGTGTTTGTCTCTGGTGTTGTTCCATTGTGTCCAACTCTTGAAGATTTTGTTCCATTGTGTCCAACTTTTGAAGATTTTGTTTCATTGTGTCTAACGTTTGAAGATTTTGTCCCATTTGTTTCTGATTTTGTTCAAGCCTTGTGTCTACCTTTTGTAGAATTTGTCCCATTTGTTGCATTAACTGTAATAACAGTGCACTGGTGTCTGAAACATGTTCCTCAGTGCTTTTCGGCAGTGAATTTGAACCGGCAATATTCGCATTTTGAAAAGCAGAAAATATGTCTTGATTTATTTGAGAAAACGGTGAGGACGCAAAATCTGAATCTACGGTATTTGCAAGATTGTGTCCTGTCATTTCGGAATCCTGAGGCGAGCTGTTGCCGACCGATCGATCGATAATGCTTCCCTGTTCACTTATTGTTTCACTGCCTACACCAATATTTGCAGCCCGCTCCATTTCCCTATGCGCTGTTACCAAATTACTACTTTGAACCTTAGTGAATTCATTACATGGTGACGCTAACACACTGCTTTCGTCTTCAATGTCATTTCTCAGTTTACTTTGGAGCCTAGTATTACGTTTTTCACACGCCATTATTGTCACAATATTTCACACGACAACACAGAAAAACACAATTTGACGAACAAAAATAAGAGAACACATTGACACAGCAAATAATATCTAGTTAATTGCAAGCGCAGCTGCGAAATACTTGGTGCAAATCTACATGCATGCCACAACTGTTTTACTGTATAACAATGAAAGACTACAACTACAAAGGAGATTCTCTCTACAGTTACGCGCTAGCAATAAACAAAGGTTACGCTAACTACACAAACTACAAGAAAAAATCAGAAGATTCCAGTGAGGTATCCTCGGCTAAGGGTCGACATATGAAACATCCCCTTAGAATAATTATACACGACTGTGCTTAAACTGACACACAATATTTTTAGCGCAACGCAATCTGACTTTCAAAAATCTCTACAAAAAAATGGCCCTGACTAACATTAACCTATACGTTTCACAAATCGCTTACCTCACAAAAATCTTGGTTACTCGAACTACTGCAATACAGCGAGCTTCACTACTGCCAGCTAAATAAAAGGTTCAAACTACTGAAGGCACTAACTACTGACAGGCATAGTTAGCAAATGAAAGATTTTGATAGAGAACAAACAATGTATTTACCTTAATAGTCATAATATATATAGCAGTTCATGACATCCAGTCTTACAAATTTCAAAACTCCGCCATCTCTCTCTCCACGTCCACCACTGCTGGCGGCTCACCTCCAACTGCGCAACGCTACCCGCTGTTAGCATCCAGCTGCCGCTGCCCAACACTACAATGGCGAGTATTACAACAATGCAAACCAGCCACAGACTGACACGGCACAGCCAGTGATTTTCATGCAGAGCGCTACGTGGTGGCGGTGTTACCAATAAAAAAACCTAAACAGCCTACTTACAAGTTGACTTCGAATTTCAGCTCGCCCTGCGAATCCCTGATTTTGACGATCTCAGGGTTCACGTTTGCGACATTTTGCCCTGCAGAAAACGTAGAGATAATCCTTGTCAGAGGGAAAACTTAACTATCGATTTTCGTCTCATCAAAGATAAAATGTTGTGGCATTTCTCCAGAGCTACTGTTCATATGTCACTAAGTTTCATTGCCTTCCCTTTCCTATTAAATTATCCAGATTCTTGAAAAATTTCAATGGCTTCTCCACATAGTTGTGGATAATAATTTAACGTAGTAGATAAAACTTCTGTTCCAGAAAACGTCGTGGTTTCCTGACTTAAAACCCTGATTCACTACCTCCGATTTCTCTATTTTTCCTAGTCAGCAAAGACTTATGTGATATTTTAGCCGTGTATTTATGCTCCTCTTGGTAGTTCCAATATAAACTTTACCAAACGTACACGGAATTTTGTATACACCATAAGTCGACAGGGAGGGCGTTTATCCTTCACATATCGGAGTACTTGACTTATTTTCTTTGTTGGTCTAAAGATCGGTGTGTGTCATGTTTCTGTAAAATCTTACCGATCTGATTCGTTAGTTTTTTAATAAAATGGTGAGGGACTGTATTTTACGTCGTTGTGGTTCGTCCTTGTCCTACGGTCTTCTGTTCCTTGGTCGCAAAATTCTCTTTACTTCATTCTCTGAGTAGCCATTTTCCTATAAGGTCTGCTTCAGATTATTTATTTCAGCCACTTCGACCATGACCACCTTTTCTACAGTATATATGTCGCTATCGGACGTCCAACCTGTCAATCGGCAAGACTCAGCGGAGAAGCGCCTATGAGGATGTCCAGCGCATTCCTAGACGAAACATCAGGAACAGAAGAGTTTCTTCGACCACTACCACATATCCCGAAAGGTTTACCAGCAGTTATCTTACATACTTCAGTTTGTGGTCCCTAGGCGGTGTAAAAAACTAAAGCTAGTGAATCAACGTAATCAAGAGTATAGCCATTTATACCAAATATTTTGGTACAAAACTAACCCAGCAGAACCTAAACCGTACTCCCTATTGGTCTAGAATCGCGAAACGTGCCAAGAAGCAAGGTTTCACAGTACAGGTAATGGGAAAAACCGAAAATTGATAAACTGTAGTTATATCACACGAAAAAAAGAATTGTCATTTTTTATCTCTCTGTCTGCTCCGTCTTTCCACAGAAACGGGTAGGCGAATCAGTTTGAAATTCATGTCACTTATTGTCTGCTTTCACTTGGCGGTGTATAAAATTTAAAGTTGTAAGTCAAAGCGATCAAAAGATACGTCTTTACGTCATAATTTCATGCTCGCAATCTCTCTAAACATGTAAGGTCGATTTAGCATGGTGAACAGCATGCAAGGTGTCACAGCGCAAAAAAAGGGCAAAATACGAAAAGTGTTAAAATGTAACAGTCTCACAGGACTAAAGGCCACATATAATTTAAAAAACCGAAAATTAATTTTGAACTCATTATGGGGAAATATATCGCCACTTAATTTACACATTTTTAAATGACATATCTCATCCCACGATTTGTATATCTCTGAACGAAACGTTTTACCACAATCTGCCGCGGTTCGTAAAATTTCATCTATCATAGGCACATTAACAGATTGCATATATATAAAAGAGTTATCTAACCTGAACCGTCCTAACACATAATTAAACTTCTCACGTCGGAAATTAAAAAGAATATCTTTCTTCAATATTATTGGTAGAGGCGAAGTCAATACATCTAATGCATTACGGAGGTTCCCTACAATTACAAGTCGTGACAAATCTACTAATGAAGACACCACTATTATGTAATGTTCTTACGGGTGTGGCTTCTGGCACAGGTGATGCAGACGACGACGATGCGGAAGATGACGCTGATACTTCTGTAGACGATATGGTACATCAACTACCAAACCCAGGCCTTATATACCATTATCATGTTATGCAAACATAGCGCGAAAAACGATACCAATAACTAATGGCGCAAGTGGCGCTGGTACTAAAAATTGTACATGTGCCAACCTTTTTCTGGAGTGGGTGCTTGCCCCGATAAGGTCCTAAACGCACCATTATCTCAGCGTCCCATTGAGAGCCGCCATGTGACCCTGCGGACCCGGCTGACCTTGGGGACTCGAAACGAAACGGCACTGGTGCCATGTTTCATGTTTCTTTGAGCGCACGGGACCAATATCTTGCCAATATCGATATCGACAACAGGCAAAAATCGTCGAAATATTGATTCCCCGAATGGACGAACCATTTGAATAAATAATTGAATTTGTACGGAATCCTCAGTGTACGAGTGTTACTCACGCTTATCCGATTTTTTTTAACGACTAAGCGACGGTTGGAAGGAAAGCACCAAAATACGAGTACTTAGAGCCGGAACTGCGTACAGCTTAGTGTTAAAGGCAGACCAGTGCTGCAGGAATTGTTTGCAGAAAGCATCGGGCAGCGCACTGAGAGTCACGCACCTGCAACACTGTGGTCTTATTGACATATAACAGCAGATAACATATTTGATATTTACGCTGATCTGTACATATAGCGGAACGATAGCTCCGGAGATCTCGGCGCCAACATCTCTGTCTGCAATGGGTGCCACAGTCGATCGATAGCCCGGCTGTTGCTGTTTTCCGCCTTTGCCGCTGCTGCTGCCAGCCTCTTTGTTTCCCTCGCTCATTCTGTCCCTCGCCACCCGGCCCCATCCCTCCCCCTCTCTTTCACTCACTCTGCATCCTACTACCTCTTCCTTTTTGCGCCACGGGCCGCACTGAAACAAAGAGGCCGAAAGGCGCCACGGCCGGGTGGAAATGACGGCCGTGAGGAGATAACACGCGCAACGCATGGCGCCTGGACGCCGCACGCTTCTCTGCCGTCCAGAGGAGTTGACTGAAACGGCGGGAAACGGCGGAGCAGGCGCCGACAGTGACGCAGGAATGATGCCACGCTGCCTTGCCTGAGAAGGGGTTGAGGGCGAATTCGGCTGCGGAGACATCGACTTCCGCTGGACTTCCACTCCACGCTGATTCCCTCCGCTCGGGTATTTGTGGGCTGCTGTTGACATTCCAACGTTATCGCGACTGCCAAATTTCTGGAGGTGCCTTCCGTCACTGTTTTTATCACTTTAGTAGAGCGCACGTCGGAGGATAGTGAGCGAGAACGCGCCACAAGAAGTTGCCAGACAAAATTAAACACTTTCCTGAAAGCAAATTATTTTATTTTGTAGCCAGTGTTGCACAAAATGCATAGAATCTACACAAGTTTATCGCCGTGAGGCATAACAAAAGTACTGATGTGCCGTCAGGCAAGTATATATGCCCACCATGTTGCGCTTTCATTGTCTGTTACAGCTGCGACAGGGACATACGTTTTTCCAGCTGCCTGGTGAGCTACATATTTGGAAATTTTCAGGATTTTGTTAAAAAAATGCTTGCAGTGCGCCTTATCAACTAAAATTGTGATAGAGCATTTCTTTTAATGAATTCTTCCTGTGAAAAATTTCAGGGTGTGTTTCGACATGTTGGACTGGACCATTCGCTTCTTAGGGTATATATACTTACGCACCTCAAAAAAGGTGTACACTACAATGACTTCTTATAATACACCCATTGAGGTGTATAATAAGAAAATAAACGTAATTCTTTCTGAAAACAAGAAAGATTTTGGTTAGTTACAAAAAATCATTAATAAACTAAGGGGGCTCTCTTCTAAGTGCTTATCTTGAAAACCAAAATAGCGAAAATCTCATGATAATGATGATTATGAGTATGTAGTAGTGAGGCATTCTCTGGGTAAGACCGTAAGGTTTATCTTGAGGTATGGGGTCACAATCCACAATAGCAGCCTCAGTGGGGACCTGGGGAGCGTCAGATGGATTCGGACAGTGTGAAGTAGCCACCTTCAACAGGTCCCATGCGTGCTCAGTTGCGTTCACGTATGGGGATTGTGCTGGCCAATGCATTCGGTTTAGGTTGCATGTTTGAAGATATCATGACACTGCTAGAGTACGGAGCGATCTTGCACTGTCAAAGATTAGGACGAAGTTATCACCAACTTCACGCCTGCAGGACATTACAATCGGTTGTAGTACCTCTTGCAGGTATTGACGACAAGTCAAATCTCCGTAGATGGGAACTAGAGTGTTCTGCTATCCCATCATTATTGCCGCCCAGAATATTACGCTTCCATCTGTAAACGGATGAAGGTATGGAGAAGAGCTAGACGACACCAGGAACGCCGATAGGTTGAGCGAGACCATCCGCTTTTCTCTTAAATAATGTTTATTTGTACAATAATGCGTCATAACATCAACCCACCACCTGAAACTTTAGTGGATCATATTTAAATGCAAGAATTGGCAGCATATCTACAATACTACAGGAAGTGTCTAAACTAGTTAATATAGACAAACCACTGCTCTTGATGATCCAAAACTACTAGACTAACTACTCTACAAAACTACACAACCTTCAGCGTTTCAGGTGTTCCAGAGAATATAAACCTATTTCGTTTGGACGTGCTCACTGAATTAACCCCTGGCACTCTGCTGGTCCTACAACTTGAATTCGCTGCAGTTACTAATTCAGCGCTGCAGAAAACTAATTCCTACTTATAAACTAACCTAAGTCCTACTTGTATACTAACCTAATTCTACCGGTGAGAATTGTTTTGCGATGTCATGATCAGGTGGTGACAGAAATCCCACCCTAATCCAAGACTCGGCAGATCCCGACCGTTGCGGCGATCGACGATTTTGAGCCCCGGCGGAATGGGACAGGGGCGTAGAGGTCTTTGGGTATATGCAATACTCATTGATATCCCTACGTTATCCATGCAAGACTTTTGATGATACCTCTTTGTTGAGACTGTCATTGATTATGAAGGTAACTTGGTCTTTGATCAAGATCTGATCAAGCTCTAGTTCACTATATTGCTTTCCATAGCCATAATGGTCTGCTGATGACATTGTAATTCAGTCAGAGACAGCAAAGGACCTAGACAAGAGCAGCTGAACGGAATGGACAGTGTTTTGAAAGGGGGATATATGATGAACATTGTAAGTAGGATGTTTAGCTTTTTTTTAATTGGTAACGCCGCCGCAACGTAGCGGTCTGTATGAAAATCACTGGCTGTGCCGTGTGCAGTCTGTGGCTGGTTGGCATTGTTGTAATACTCGCCATTGTAGTGTTGGGCAGTGGCAGCTGGATGCTAACAGCGTGTAGCGTTGCGCAGTTGGAGGTGAGCCGCCAGCAGTGGTGGACGTGGGGAGAGAGATGGCGGAGTTTTGAAATTTGTAAGAATTGGTGTCATGAACTAATATACACTCCTGGAAATTGAAATTAGAACACTGTGAATTCATTGTCCCAGGAAGAGGAAACTTTATTGACACATTCCTGGGGTCAGATACATCACATGATCACACTGACAGAACCACAGGCACATAGACACAGGCAACAGAGCATGCACAATGTCGGCACTAGTACAGTGTATATCCACCTTTCGCAGCAATGCAGGCTGCTATTCTCCCTTGGAGACGATCGTAGAGATGCTGGATGTAGTCCTGTGGAACGGCTTGCCATGCCATTTCCACCTGGCGCCTCAGTTGGACCAGCGTTCGTGCTGGACATGCAGACCGCGTGAGACGACACTTCATCCAGTCCCAAACATGCTCAATGGGGGACAGATTCGGAGATCTTGCTGGCCAGGTTAGTTGACTTACACCTTCTAGAGCACGTTGGGTGGCACTGGATACATGCGGATGTGCATTGTCCTGATGGAACAGCAAGTTCCCTTGCCGGTCTAGGAATGGTAGAACGATGGGTTCGATGACGGTTTGGATGTACCGTGCACTATTCAGTGTCCCCTCGACGATCACCAGAGGTGTGCCGCCAGTGTAGGAGATCGCTCCCAACACCATGATGCCGGGTGTTGGCCCTGTGTGCCTCGGTCGTATGCAGTCCTGATTGTGGCCCTCACCTGCACGGCGCCAAACACGCATACGACCATCATTGGCACCAAGGCAGAAGCGACTCTCATCGCTGAACACGACACGTCTCCATTCGTCCCTCCATTCACGCCTATCGCGACACAACTGGAGGCGAACTGCACGATGTTGGGGCGTGAGCGGAAGACGGCCTAACGGTGTGCGGGACCGTAACCCAGCTTCATGGAGACGGTTGCGAATGGTCCTCGCCGATACCGCAGGAGCAACAGTGTCCCTAATTTGCTGGGAAGTGGCGGTGCGGTCCCCTACGGCACTGCGTAGGATCCTACGGTCTTGGCGTGCATCTGTGCGTCGCTGCGGTCCGGTCCCAGGTCGACGGGCACGTGCACCTTCCGCCGACCACTGGCGATAACATCGATGTACTGTGGAGACCTCACGCCCCACGTGTTGAGCAATTCGGCGGTACGTCCACCCGGCCTCCCGCATGCCCACTATACGCCCTCGCTCAAAGTCCGTCAACTGCACATACGGTTCTCGTCCACGCTGTCGCGGCATGCTACCAGTGTTAAAGACTGCGATGGAGCTCCGTATGCCACGGCAAACTGGCTGACACTGACGGCGGCGGTGCACAAATGCTGCGCAGCTAGCGCCATTCGACGGTCAACACCGCGGTTCCTGGTGTGTCCGCTGTGCCGTTCGTGTGGTCATTGCTTGTACAGCCCTCTCGCAGTGTCCGGAGCAAGTATGATGGGTCTGACACACCGGTGTCAATGTGTTCTTTTTTCCATTTCCAGGAGTGTATATATTATGACTATTAAGGTAAATACATTGTTTGTTCTCTATTAAAATCTTTCATTCGCTAACTATGCCTATCAGTAGTTAGTGGCTTCAGTAGTTTGAATCTTTTATTTAGCTAGCAGTAGTGGTGCTCACTGTATTGCAGTAGTTCGAGTAACGAAGATTTTTTGTGAGGTAAGTGATTTGTGAAAGGTATATGTTAATGTTAGTCAGGGCCATTCTTGTGTAGGGAGTATTGAAAGTGAGATTGCGTTGCGCTAAAAACTATTGTGTGTCAGTTTAAGCACAGTCGTGTACAATTTTTCTAAGGGGACGTTTCATACATCGACCCTTAGCCAAGGATACCTCACTGGAATCTTCTGATTTTTTCTTGTAGTAATTAATGTAGATTTTGTTTATTGCTAGCTCGTAATTGTAGAGAGAATCTCCTTTGTAGTTGTAGTCTTTCATTGTTGTACAGTACAAGAGTTGTATCATGCATGTAGAATTGCACAAGTATTTCGCAGCTGCGCTTGCAATTAACTAGATATTATTTTCTATGTTAATGTATTCTCTTATTTTTGCTCTTCAAATTGTTTTTTTTTGTGTTGTTGTGTGAAATATTGTGACAATAATGGCGTGTGAAAAACGTAATACTAGGTTCCCAAGTAAACTGAGAAATGACAGTGAAGACGAAAGCAGTGTGTTAGTGCCACCGAGTAATGAATTAACTAATGTTCAAAGTAGTAATTTGGTAATTGTACATAGGGAAATGGAGCGGGCTGCAAACAATGGTGTAGACAGTGAAATAAGTAGTGAACAGGGAACAATTATCGATCGATCAGTCGGCAACAGCTCGCCTCAGGTTTCCGAAATGACAGGACACATTCTTGCAAATACTGTAGATTCAGGTTTTGCGTCCTCACCGCTTTCTCAAATAAGTCAAGACACTTTTTCTGTTTTTCAAACTGCGAATATTGCCGGTTCAAATGCATTGCCGAATAGCACTAAGGAACATGTTTCAGACACCAGTGCACTGTTGTTACAATTAATGCAACAAATGGGACAAAAGCTTCAAAAGTTAGACACAATGGAACAAAATCTTCAAAAGTTAGACACAATGGAACAAAATCAGAGACAAACACAGCAAAAGCTTCAAAAGTTAGACACAATGGAACAAAATCAGAGACAAACACAGCAAAAGCTAGACGCAATGGAGCAAAAGCTTCAAAAGTTAGACTCAGTGGAACATACGCTTGAACAAACACGTGAAGATTTAACTAATGAATTACATAAAATCGAATCGAAATGTCAAAAAGTCTGTAATGACGTAAAAACACAAATTTGTGAGCATTTCCAACCTATTTTTTCGCGGCATGAAAATGCATTACAGAATCACGAAGCAGCCATAAAAGAACTGCAAACAATTGTTCATGAAAATCAAGAGACCTTGCAAGCTAAAATTGACTCAGTTGCATCTACCGATTCGGTTACGCAACTTGCAAAAACTCAAGAAAACTTAAAGGACACAGTAGATACTCTGATAATTGGTTCAGAAAGACACATGGAGGACATTAGTTCATTATCAGAGAAAGTAGTTGAACTTTCGGATCAGCTAAATAATTTACCTACGAAGGTAGATGATAATCTGAATGACACAAAACCGGTAGTCTTTAATGACACAGAAGAGTTCGAACAAATTAGGAAATTCAAACAAAATCAGAATCAAATTAATACGCAACACCAAAGAGAAATCCGGGAATTACAAGATCAGCTGACACAGGTAATACAAGAATTACTTATTTCAGAGGACACTCGCACTCCAATACGGGAAGAGGGGCATAAAAATACGGAACTGCCACAAAATAACAACACAGGGCACTTTGGAGATTATGAAAGAAATTGGCAAAGTACACCGAATTTTGAGATGGAACCGCCGAAACGACGTAACAATGACCGATATGCAACCCGCCGACATGATGATTTTGACTATAAGCTGTTCATTACTACACGTAAATTCAAAACATTTCAGAATTCGGGCAACGACATTCATCCACAAGCGTGGCTCCATCAATTCTCTCATTGTTTTCCTCCCAACTGGTCACTAGAGCACAGATTAGAATTTATGTGTGGCTACTTAGAGATTGAACCAGCTGTAAGAATGCGATCGGTCATTCACGATTGCCACAGTGAAGGAGAATTTTACCATGCCTTCCTCTCAGCATATTGGTCCCAAGCCACACAAGACAGAGTAAAACATGGCATCATGATGATGAAACATTTCGAACAATCTGAATTTTCCAGTCTTGTGAAATATTTTGAAGACATGTTGCACAAGAATCACTACCTGTCAAACCCATACAGCCCGTTAGAACTCATCCGCATTTGCTTAATCAAATTGCCTGAACATTTACGGCATATTATTTTGGCAGGCCGTTCCAAAGACGACATTGAAGGTTTTCAGGGACTCTTACAAGAATTAGAAATTGACACTGACAATCGCGGAACGCGAAAACAGGAACACAACAATTACAGGTCACATCCGTCGCAATTCCGCGATGAAAGAAATAATAACTGGACACGACAAGGCTATTCTCACAATACAAATCGTGACCAAAACAGACACCACCCATATGACAACCGTTGGCAGAGTAGTAATAATTACAGGGAAAGGTCACCTCTCCGCGGTAGTGACTATCACAGAGACAATCAGAGAAACAGACAATATGGGAACCAAAATAATTACTATCAAGGGAGACAGAATAACTTTAGACGCAACGGTCCAGCACGCAGTTACGATTCAGAGAGAAATTCTCCACCACGTGACCGACAAGAAAGAAACTATGGAATCTACCGACATGACGACAGACGATATGGTCGTAACGTCAGACCTGAATTGCAGCAGAACTGGCGGGAATCAAACAGAGCAGGGCCCTCTCGACAAGGTGAATTTGGAGAAGTTAGGTCTCCAAATCCCAATAACGACGCGCGCCAACAAAGACACAATAGGCAATGACTCATACCGCTGGCAGCCTCAAAACCTACTTATGAAACTGATGACGCAGCTGCCGTAGCTAGTAATTACGTTAAAATGGAAGACATTAGGGACATATTACACCAGGAACACGACGTAAAACATAACAACATTGCATATCCTGTGATTCACTTTACTGTAAATGACGTAAAATTTACGGCAGTACTTGACTCAGGCAGTCCCATTTCTGTAATTAGTGAAACAGCTTTTAGCAAATGCAACAAATCGAACGATTGCCCCACACTTCCGTTACGCAAGATTAAATTAAAAGGTGCAGTCATTGGAAAAAGTGTAGATGTACGCCAACAAACCAACTTAGAATTCTTTTGTCAGAGCCACAGCTTCTCTATGAACTTTCTTATTGTTCCATTGTTGTCGACGGAAATTATACTGTGAGTAGACTTTTTGAATGAATACAAAGCAATCTTAAACTTTCACGATGCTGAAATAAGTTTAGAGAAAGAAGGTAAGTCAATAGCTTTGAATTTTCAAGATTGGCTCTCAAACCATGACGAGGAAATTAATCGGTTTTACCTTCTGTTAGACAACAGTTCGGAATTTTCTACGGAACTAGACACTAACAGTCGCTCTGCAAGTACTGACAGGGATGATATGGACGGCATTCCACAGTTTTTACTCACAAAACAGGAACAATCAAGGGATTTCAATACCAATTTCGTGTTCGTGACCATACTAAATTTTGTGTTAGACCATACGTAATTCCAGCACATTATAGGGACCGTGTTAGAACAGAAATACAATCTATGCTTGACGACGGCATTATTGAGCCTGCAGTAAGCTCATACAACAATCCATTACATGTTGTTGAGAAGAAAAAGGGATCGATCAGGCTTGTCTTAGATTCGAGACAAATCAATACTATCATTATTCCTGAAACAGACAGGCCGCAAACGTTGGAAGAACTTCTTCAAAATTTTAATGGTGTAAAAGTGTTGTCTTCCATTGATCTCAGATCCAGCTTTTATCAGATCGAACTTCATCCAGAATGTAGAAAATACACAGCTTTCCTTTGTTTCGGCGTTTGTTATCAGTTTCGGAAACTTCCTTTTGGTTTGAACATTTCCTCGGCAGCATTCATTCGCGGGCTAAATTCCATTACCTGAGCTCTTAAAACGTCACATCACCTTATATGTGGACGATATTCTGATAGCAGAAGCCTCATGGGAACAACATAATCGCATCCTCAACAGTTTGTTACATATTTTTGCAGAATCTGGAATTACAGTTAACTTGGAAAAGTCTGAATTCGGCAGGACAAAAGTGAAGTTTTTGGGACATATTGTTTCTTCTGAAGGCATCCAGCCAGATCCTGAAAAGTTAGAAGCAATCAGAGCCATTCCAGTTCCATCCACAAAAAAACAAGTCCGCAGTTTTCTAGGTCTCGTAAATTTTTACCGTCGTTTTCTGAATATGCAAATTCTAGTTACACCAAAACTTTGTTCTCTCACTGGAAAAAATACTATTTGGAACTGGGACGAACAAGCACAGTTGGAATTCAATTCTTTGAAAGAATCGTTACTTAACGCGCCAATACTAGCTCATCCAGATCTCTCACAAGATTTTTGCCTTAGCACGGATTCTTCTAAAGTCGGTCTTGGTGCCCATTTATTTCAAGAAGCCACAGAAAATGACATTACTGTTCAGAAAAGCATTGCTTTTGCTAGCCGAGTGCTAACAAAATCTGAAAATATTATTCCGTTACTGAATTAGAATCTTTAGCTATCGTTTGGGCATTTAACAAATTCCGTTTCTTTCTTTATGGTAAGCACGTAAAAGTATACAGTGACCATCGTGCATTACAATTTCTTATGTCTTCAAAATTAAATCATGACAGGTTAAAACGTTGGGCATTGTTTCTGCAAGAATTCCACTTCACAATAGTCTACATTCCCAGTAAGGAGAACATTGTTGCGGACGCACTGTCCATCGCACCGGCTGGGCTTGAGAAAAGTAACACAGAAAGCAACCTCGAGAGAAATTTCAGTATTCTTTACATCCAGAAAGTCGCCTTTGAAAACTTCATCACCACATCTTTAAAGGACATTGCTCATGAACAAGATAAAGATCCGATTTGGAAAGACATCAAAAGTAAATGGCATGAAAAGTCACACACACAGATTCGGCATTATTATCTGGTTAGAAACAACATACTGTTCAAACGATGCACTGTTGATGACAAGCTATGGGTACTTTGCATTCCAGACTATTTTGTTAATAAGCTCATTTGGTACATTCATTTCAGCTATGCACATTTTGGTCCACGAAAATGTTATCATATTCTTCGAACGACTTGTTATTTTAACAATATGGAAAAGAGAATTCGAAGAGTCTTGTCTATTTGTAAACTTTGTCAAAAGGCGAAACCATCTACTGTCTCTCATCGTGCTCCATTGTTTCCTATCATTCCTTCCAAATTAAAAGAATTTGCTGCTGTTGATCTCTTGGGACCGCTTGTCAGAACATCTAATGGATTTTCGTACGTTCTAGTCGCTGTTGAACTTACTTCAAAATTTGTATCTTTCACTCCGTTACGTAAAGCCACTGGACGGTCTGTATCCAACGCCTTTGTTAGAAATTTCTTACGTGAAGTTGGACACGTTAGTAAAGTAATTTCAGATAACGGACCGCAATTCAGATCTGCTCTTTGGTCACGCATGTTTCGTAACCATAAAATCAAATCTGTTTTTATTTCATTGTACTCACCACATTGTAACCCGTCTGAACGGATTATGAAAGAAATCAATAAGCTTTGCAGACTTTATTGTCACAGAAAGCATCAGCATTGGGACAGATATTTACACTTATTTCAAAACGTGCTGAATGAAATGCCTCATGACTCCACTGCTTTACCACCTGTTCTTGTACTGAAGAATAAAGAACCACCAAACACAATCAGAGAGCTTGTACCTTTTCCGAATACACGTAAACTTCGACACAAAGACATAATTGATTTGGCTATGAAAAATATAAATTCTGCTGCAGACAAAAGGAAAAAATTACATGGAAAAGCAAATGCAAAGAAATTATATATTGGTCAGAAAGTTCTCATTAAAGCTCATCCATTGTCACATAAGAAGAAACACTTGAGTCACAAATTCTTTCTAGTTTACAATGGACCTTACAGAAGCCGACGTATACCACATGATAATTGCGTTGAAGTTGAAACTCTGCGTACTAGGAAGAGTAAAGGTTTACACCACATTTCACATGTAAAACCGTTTATTGAAAGATAATATGCTTTTTAACTTTGTCTTTGCTATAAAACATTTCACTTCACATTTCTAGTATGCTTTGTCACACTGAGAAACTGTTAACATGCAACAATGTCTCAAGTTTACTATCCAGTCTAGAACCTACGGAACATATTTAGACAGTATTTACCAGTGCATTGTTATAGTGAACAGACATCACTGTGTTATTGCGTGTGTACATTCTTGCTTGTTCGTTGCACGATTACGTAATGACTATAAAGCTCACATACTTAGAACATTTACCAGTATTGCTAATGAGATTTTAATGCAACATTTTGGTTTACTTGAAAATACAGTCTGGATTTAAAGTACTTTCTGTGAGATACCAGATGACACAGTGGTTAGTTTATGTGACAGCTACACGATTTTATCACGACGCTACTAATGAGTGACAATTTACAGTGTTGCTTTTGCAGTTTTCTGTTTTATATCTGCACAGTTTTTCTGAATATTTCTGGAAAGTAAAACATGTTTTAGTAGTAACTTTGTGGTATAGCTACAATGAGACAGCCTTTTGTGTAGCACAACAATACGTTATAGTACAGTACTTACGCAATAAGCGTAGTAACTACGACATCTATACGCAAAGCATTTCACTTTTGTTTATCATGAGGTAAGTACATAGTCTTCCGCAGAACTTAGCTTTCGGAGGACGATAACTAGGACACTTCCACAGCACAGAGATTATCTTACAACAAGACGCACAGTTTAGCGCTACAGTACACGTATTTGACTGTTTAATTTTGTACTTAAAACATTTATTTTTAAAGATATTTGAAGTTCAATGATACAGAGGTTTTCCGTGATACATTTCATTCCATTGCTGTAATCTGTAACACCTGAGGATATAATTACATTATTCCTCAGGGGGGTACACGCTTACTTTGTGTACCATGTGTTTGGCAAGCACGAGGAGCCCTAGCTAATATGGTATTTGTTTATACAACTTTACATATCGGTACCATATTTCTCTAACACATAAATTACACAGCTATCTGATCATTTAACTGAGAGAGACAAACATTCACTTTACTACATCAGTGACAGATGTTTACGTAATTACACCATTGGATAACTTCACACTTACGAAGTTGTATTTTGTCTGTACTTTGTGAACTGTTCATATTTTTTCAGAACCTTTGTGATACTATGAGAGCTTTGAATGATATATTTGGTATGGGGTCATGATTTTTAAAGTACATTTGAGGTAGATGACACTTTTGACATGAGCACAGATTTTTTTTTAGGTTGTGAAATATGAAGCCACGACGATTTTGAGATTTGGTTGAGGTTTTATGATGTTATGATGACGATGTGTATTACGCTGTTGTGGTATGTTTATGATCAATAGGCTGATGCTATGGGAGGAATTTGATTATGCTATGTATTTCTTATGATTAAATATTGAAGAAGTGTCGACAAATATGTATATGTGTAATAAAGCAAGGAATAATGAGTAGTGGTTAGGGACTCTGGTTTGTGCAAAAGGTTGTTGGAAACCAAGAATCGTACTTTAAGAGTTATGAAATGTATGTAAATGCGTGAATGTATGACAATGCCGTTGAAAATTTTTTGGACACTATTATATTTAAAGGATTTTGTTTCTGCAGATTTGTAACGCAAATTCTCAACCTGTGAAAATATTTTTATGTGTGACTGTCACTGTAGCGGAAACTGATGTCGTAAATTTTTCAGTAAGAAAGGTAAGTGACCACCTGCACGTAATGCGTTGTGGGCACCCAGCTGCGCGACAGGCGCCTGGAAAAAAAGCCATTAGTGTGTGCCTGTCAGAGGCACAGGTGGAGAAAAGAAAAAGAGGCCATTATCCTCGCTATTGACATTACTTTGTAGAAAGCATCGTAAATACGACACCCTCAAACTTGAAAACATGATTACACTGTAGAGTTCTTCATTTATGATATTTACTGAAATGAAATGATGAGAAACGTTTCATGTCTATTGTCTTGCTAGCTGGAAGATTGTTTACTGCATTATGAAATGCCTTATGGCTAGCGAATGACGTTTCACGCCTTGCTTTGCCTATTTTGTTTAATATCTAGTTTCTTGTTGCAACGCAGCATTGTTTAAATGAAAATTTAATACATGTACTAATATAACTACTTTCTGTCTACAGACCCAGTAAAGAATCATTTTATGATGTACTTCCTTAGAAAAGAGAGCACAAATAGACATTTCCCTTCACAGGACTTAAGACAATAATTTTTTTACGATTTGGTAACTTATCTGCTAGCGTATGTTCTAGTGATGCATCACTCTAGTGTTAAGGTGTGACATAGGTATTACACATTTTTACTGTAATATTTTTTCTGCTTCAGCTTTGTCATGTTTAGGGATAAGTTATTACATTTATTGCTGCTTGCTTTGCTTACATGCATTTTTTGTCATTGCTGTTTGTATTTATTGTTTTGTGCTGCTGCATTGCCTCGTCCCTTAGTTTAGCATCTGAGCTCAGTAGCTTTAGGTTAGCTTAAGAGGGGGTAGACTATATAAGAAACTAACTATGATGAATTGGAAGAAAAGCATTGAGAAGCTATAAGGAAATGGTTTGGCCAAAAAAGTAGTGTACAGTGGAGAAAAACTATTTTTGAAAGAGGATGTGAACAGAATACAGAAAGCAGGTTTAGATAGGACTTTTTGTGAATAATGATGAACTAAGGGAGATCTCTATTCAAAATACTGCATTAAAACAAACCCTGTCCTTTCCTTTCGTATTATCCCTCTATGTGTTTATGTACCCTTGTGTATTTGTCTTTTTCCTGTCTTTATGTGTTTAGCTAATAAGATTTATGTTGTATAATTTTTCAATTACTATGTTATTTTCTTTGTAAATATGTTCAGACATTATTTATAGTGTTTTGTTTTAATGCTCATGTGTGAAGTTGATGTTTCAAAAGTTATTCTGATCTTTTATGTATGTACTTATAATTTTTGTAACACTGATGTATTTGCTATTTCGATTCTTTTGTAAAGCCTGTAGTACTGCAAATTTTATCTGTATTGTTATGTTCTTTACAGATGTATTTTGTACCTTTGTTATTGTATTATTATGTTATAATTTTGTAATTGACACCAGTTCATCAAATTAAGTAACTTGTAAATTACATTTCACTGCACACATTTCTGTTGGTCATAGTATATGCACAACATGTGAGAAGTAGGGACTGATAGTGTTAGCACGTGTGTTGATAACTCAGTGAGGTACTCGATAACAGCATTGCTGGTTCTAAGGACATTTCAAAAATAATTTTTCTGAGTGCACAAGTGGTGGTTATGGACTTGCTATATTATCCGCAAGACTCTTCAATGGTGATTGTGCGCCTGCACAGTCAAACAGATGGCTGCTGGCCATCTCTACAAGGACTACAGTGGGTCTACACCTTTGATGACCCACCAATACCATTATTTCTACAAGGACTGCAGTGGGTCTGCACCTCTGGTGGCCCATCAATAGTAATCTCTACCAGGACTACAGTGGGTCTGCTCTGTGATGACCTACCTACCGATAGTCTTCAACGTTGACTGACTCTGCTGTGGCCCATTACCTGTCTGCATGTCAAGAGTCAGCACTGTCTTTCCGTTGGAAGGACAACACTACTTCTTCAAGACTGCTCAGAAATCCACTACTTCCAAGTGCATTTTCTTTTACTACTCAGACTTTGAGAAAAACACTGCAATTTTACTTTGATGAATGATCAGGACTGTCTTTATGGGCTGTGCGAAAATTTTAGCTTTTGACCAACATTGTATCGATAAGTGTGTGCATTTCATTTCTTTGTTGTTGTAATTATGAAAAAAAAATTCAAATCTGTGTTGGCCACTGCCCAAAACAACTTGTAATTTTTTTTTGTGGGGAGCATGGGGGCTATGTAAGTAGGATGTTTAGGTTTTTTTTAATTGGTAACGCCGCCACCACATAGCGCTCTGTATGAAAATCACTGGCCGTGCCGTGTGCAGTCTGTGGCTGGTTGGCATTGTTGTAATACTCGCCATTGTAGTGTTGGGCAGCGGCAGCTGGATGCTAACAGCGCGTAGTGTTGCGCAGTTGGAAGTGAGCCGCCAGCAGTGGTGGACGTGGGGAGAGAGATGGCGGAGTTTTGAAATTTGTAAGAATTGGTGTCATGAACTGATATATATATTATGACTATTAAGGTAAATACATTGTTTGTTCTCTATTAAAATCTTTCATTCGCTAACTATGCTTATCAGTAGTTAGTGGCTTCAGTAGTTTGAATCTTTTATTTAGCTAGCAGTAGTGGTGCTCACTGTATTGCAGTAGTTCGAGTTATGAAGATTTTTTGTGAGGTAAGTGATTTGTGAAAGGTATAGGTTAATGTTAGTCAGGGCCATTCTTGTGTAGGGATTATTGAAAGTCAGATTGCGTTGCGCTAAAAACTATTGTGTGTCAGTTTAAGCACAGTCGTGTACAATTTTTCTAAGGGGACGTTTCAACATCAACAAAAACAAAACGAGGATAACGGAATGTAGTGGAATTAAATCGGGCGATGCTGAGGGAATTAGATTAGGAAATGAGACGCTATTCGGGGAGCAAAATAGCTAATGATGGTTGACGTAGAGAGGATATAAGATGTAGACTGGCAATGGTAAGGAAAGCGTTTCTGAAGCAGAGAAATTTGGTAACATCGAGTATAGATTTAAGTGTCAGCAGATCTTTTCCGAACGTATTTGTATGGAGCGTAGACATGTTTGGAAGCGAAATGTGGACGATAAAAAGTTTAGACAAAAAGAGAATAGAAGTTTTCGAAATGTGGTGCTGCAGAAGGATGCTGAAGATTAGATGGGTAGATTACATAACTAATGAGCAGGTACTGAATATAACTTGGGAGAAGGGAAATTTGTGGCATAACTTGACTAGAAAAAGTGATCGGTTGGTAGGACTTTTCTGAGACATCAAGGGATCACCAATTTAGTACTAAAGGTCAGAGCAGAGAGTAAAACGTGTAGAGGGAGACTAAGAGATGAATACACTAGACAGATTCAGAAGGATGTAGGTTGCAGTAGGTACTGTGGGCTGAAGATCACACTAAAAATAGTAACTGAATTTTTGGACCGACCAACATTAACGTTTTATAGCCTCAAAAATCTTGATTCCGAGGGAAAAATGTAAAATAGACGACCTACTACATGTGAAATCTTCGTTGGACACTGTGCAACTCAATCCATTGTACATCATGGCTGCTCGTTGCCTCCGAATTTACTTCATCAAAGTCTTGCCGCTCCCCTAACATTGGACACCAAGGGATGAAAAGGCACCTAAGAAAAAGGTGGTGAACTTCCTGTACTTGAGTGGCATAAGACAACGTTCAGAAATAGTATTACGATTCCTCGGGTAAAGACCAGTTCCATATTTTCAGGTTTTGACAGGCTTGACAAATCTTTCTTTATAATACTAGAAACAAAGACAAAACACATATTATGCACATATGAGATATGCAACTGTCCCTTAAATATGAGTTAATCGATATAATAATGCAGTAACAAATATACGAAGTAACATACAAAGAGTTGTTTAATTACGGGACACATCGTTTCCTATGTTGTAAATTTTTAAGAAAACAATCGCGCGCCAGGATATTCTGGGGTTGGTGTGAGGGAGGTGGGAAAAGGGGTGGTGAATACATTTTCGAGGTCAATCTTTCCTAAACGGCCATGATGCGGCAAGATTTCCGCCAAGTCATCTGTCGTTGAGAAAATACTGTGTCCTTCTAGATGACAACGAACACTTCACTGCTCGTTACATAAAACGACCGTGGATACGAACAAATACGTTCGAAAAGGCAGTACATATAGGGGTCAGAAATAAATAGTATATTTAGCCAGTTCCGCTACCGGTCATTCTCAGTTATGTAGGGGTGCTAAGCGGAGACGCCTCTACGTTGTCAGGAACCTGTAGGGCGTCTTTCCCTGCCGATAAAACATGGTTATCAAGTCAAAATTCTTTGATTCAGATTTACAGTTCTGTGTTTTATCATCAGCGTTGACTGATGCCGCGTGCTAGTGACTCAGAGGACTTTTACTGAATCATGTTGTCGGTTTCGCTGGCAAACCGGCTGCCGCAGCAATTCAGCTGAAGTTTTGCAGGTGCCTCTGCAGTGTGCAGGCGAAGCCGTTGCGTGATATTATGACCGAAACTGCAATAGAGCGTCCCCGATACCATTACGGAAGATGACGATGACTCGCTGTGACCCATCGGGATGCACTGCGCTGTCGGAATCCATTCAGTCACCTGAGCCTGGATCCACCGGACAGGTCGCCCCTTGCATCCGGCAGTTTCTGCAGGGATGATCAGGAACAGATGCTCCATGTGGCCCTCCATTCATCTAGAATTGGTGATAAGACCCAGTTTCCCCATCAGCGATGTGGTATTCGGCCAATGAGAAGTACCGCGAGTGGCGGGTCATGGTTACTTGGATGTTGTCCTCTGGGGAACAGCAAGTATCGTATGTTGGAACATCTAACACTTGTGCCTAGGTATTAGCGCCTTCGAACGTAATGACCAAGTGAATTCAGGGTTGGAGAACTTTGGTATTCTTTGGTATTTACGGAGTCGGATAGGAGGTAATAACCTGAGGCTCTGTTCGTTATGACAGAATCTGGCCTGCTTCTTTGCCAGAGATCAGCAGTCCTTGTACAATTGTATTTGCTTAACAGTGTGTTACAGGCTCGTAACTGGACTGTCATGTCCATGGTACATGTTATTACCTAGAAGGTATAGCTGGTTGCTCCGTGTAACAAGTGCTTTCAGAGGACGTTCAGCTGAATGTGTAACTTAAGCTTGGCGATAGGTGCCAATGATACAACTTTCTGAGTAACTGAGATTGATCGAAGTGGTAGTGTTGGCAGCAGATTCATAGACAAGTTATAATTATAGTTGCTTTCACTACGAAAAACGTGACCGTGTGAAAATGAAATAGTAACAACTGGTGAATGTAGGTATGTGTGTAACTCACAAATGAAGCATTTTAAATCCCTCCCAAGTGATAATAAAGAGGATCGTATACGCACATGCTCTGATGGTTTACGTCTTGTTCAGACACGATGCGACAAGTTACAAATAAGACAGACTCAGAACTGCAGCGCCAGGAAGGAATCGGTCTGCAGTCGAGTCAGAGTTTGGCAAGTGGGCTGCGTGGTCAGTCGATTCGCAACCGTGTCTGTGTCGACAGGTCTCAAGTTCCGACACGGGGACAGCGTGCAGGAAGTATTGCTGACTAAAGGTTAGGCTGCGGGTTCCACACTATTCACCGCTGTTACCATGACATCAACAGGGAGAAGCAGCATCTAAACGTGGCTGAGCCGGCTCATCATTGTGTCGAACAGCTGGGCAGTCATATAACGTCGAACCTGAGCTACATCGACGATGCTGACGCATCTACTTCCACCGGGCACGAATCGCTTCATACCGCTTAAACGTACATATGCCAAGCCATCCCCGCACTTTGCCGCTGTTCCAGGAACACGACGTGACGGTCCAGCCATCTTTGTCCTTACCCGGATGTCGATCGCTGACCATTACGTTCGGGATCCTGGAGCGTGATGCAGCCTGACGTCCTCGTTGCAGCTGCCACCCGCGCCGCCTCACATCACAGAGACTCATGAGCGGTGCTCCCTCACGTCTGTCAACACAGAGCCTCCAGCTCGGCACTCGGCTTCCCGAGCAGCCTTTATTCACCGTACGCTGCTCCACTTCGCCTTCAGCCGCTGCGCCGGAATATTACGAGAGAAAACTAGAACGCACCAAGGAAATAAAGCGCACTCAGAAGATTGTAAGCTGAATTAATAATAACTTACGCAAAGTCACCTCTAGTTTTTCTGCAGCTACCTCAAACGTCACACCTGTCTCTGAAAGTACCTACGAATCACACTTCGCTCAGGCAAGTCTCTAGTACTATAGCGGTGCACCAGTAGGACGTGGATACCTCTTGTTCGTCAGTAAGTGTCCGAAAAAGGTAAGTGCAGGAGAACCTTATTCGTAGCGACACACGAAGGACAAAAGAGCAATATACGGCAAGTTCAGAGATGTTCTCGGAAATCTCTAATGAGAAATTGGGTCGCCTGTTCGCGTCTCAGAGGAAAAAGAGGGATTCTAATGTAGAAAACCCAAACATGTTACGGCAGGTGCATTTTCGCCTCTCACTTCTCCACAGTTAGCACTGGCAACACTATATATCGATCGCAGAGCTTGTGCCCCTCTGTACCCTATGCATACCAGTCTTACAGTTGTTTACGCCTAAAGATGGAAGATATTGAACATTGTTGGTTCCGTGGAATTTCCCCTTTTACGAAGTTTTAGCCGAGTCGAATACCGGTAACCCTACCGTAGGACACATAGACCACTCAGTACTCAGCGTTTTCTTTTAGTAGATAAACGTAGACCACTCACACTGGTCTAAACGTGACCCGCTTAGAATTCACCTCTTTTACATAACGTCTGAAATAGCAACTGGACACCAGAACTCATTAGGTAGAATTTTAACATCGTGAGTCCAGTAGTATTAACGCATTTGAACTCCAGAACCTTATATAAATAGTATGTTTTGAGTTCAGTAAGTCAGTTCGTGTTGTTGGTTATGCAGAATGAAACGAACGTAGTCAGAAAATAGTGTAACAGAAAAAACTTCCTGCACCTGGTGATGTTAAGCAACAATCGAAAGTATTAGCTGTATTTAGAGTTCTCTTGACAGCTGGCTTGGCTGCGTTAGAGTACACTGTCCTATTGTTGTTTATGCTTAAAGAGTGCTTCTTTTAACTTAAGACAGATAAACCTCTCGAAAATGAAGCATTGTACGAAACAATCGTTCTCGGTGAAAATCTTTTGTTATTTAAGGCGACTGTTTGTGCAACAACAGGGCTCCATCTACCCAATTCTCCTGTGTGGGCGTGATCAACTTTGTATTTTCCAATAGAAACTCCCAAGTTCTTTTTTTTTTTTTTTTTGCTCATTTTGATTCGTCGCGAATTGAACATAAGAACATATGAGCTACTCAAACTATTGTTTCCCATTCTTGGTAGACGGTGGTGTAATCACGAAATACCATTTGTGCCTGTTTCTGCACTTAAGAACCTGAGTTTTTCAAATGTGATTTCTGTGACATAAGCTACTTGTATGGGATACAAAGTTTTCTCTTTCCTACAGGATTGACTGTGGTGGGCCCACAAACCATCGTAACGCTTGGTTCCGATGGCCGCCCTCGATTCCCGCCGTCAGGGTGAGCTTCCATCAAGTCGCAGTAAGTTTCGCGCTGCTCACAACGCGGCTACTGGCGAAATACAAACTGCAAACTTTGTAAAATGCTAAAATATCCATGAAATGATAGCGTCTGGCCCAGATACCATGGACACTAACAGAAATCAAGCATAGCAGTGGTGAGAGGCAAGGTGACGTAAATATAAATCCTTTTGTTCCAACGGTTCAGATAAATGTTAGAAATTTACCTTAGTGTTGCAGGTTTGACCTGCAATATGCATGATTGGAAACTACGTTTAGCTTGATCCAGAGATAACGAAGTGGATGTAATATTTTTCTGTTTCCATAGGATTTACGATGATTTCGTTTATGAAATGTAGAATCAAATTCGTCGGTTCTTAAATGCAAAAACAGGTACATTTTGTATTTGTCGATAACAGCACCGTCTACGACGAATGCCAAACAGCGGTTTGAGTACTTTGTCATAGAATATATGTAATGGAAATGGAGAATTCCCACTTTCAAATGCAAAGTTGACATAAGCCCGCAGGAGGAGCGGCCAGTTGTAGCATAGGCCTATACTCCCTTTGCAAACAGCGTGCTTTCACCTAGAAAGTTCAAGTTAAACCGAATACTATTAGCAAAAATTGCTATAGAAACCGTGTACTGTAATTCCAGCACCATGTAACTACAGATGTGGTGGGTATTTGGCAAAGTTACTGTTGACTTTCTGCATGACAGAGTGTTGTGTACATAGTTCCGCGTGGTCAGCCCGTACACAACTTTCCCACTAGAGCGCGCTCCACTAAGTACAACAGCACAGGCACAGCGCTCGTCCATCTCCACACTACGAGATGGCGCTACCTTAGAGACGGACCAAATTCTGCCTCTGCCGATGTGTAATGCAGCCAATGAAATTGCTGCTAATGTAGAATGTTTTCTCCTCTCGGATCACACTCGTGCAGTGATACCTAATGGCGCGATGTATTATATCGAGTGTACAGACCTCCGATTAGTCAGTCAGCATTAGTCTGTACGAGTCTGCATTTATCTGCACCTGTCTGTACCAGTCTGAAGTAGTCCCCATGAAGATAAATAAATAGACACTTTGTCAAGTATCAGAGATATGTGACAATAAGATTAACATACCAAGACCAAAGGAACTTCAGATTGTCAAATGTAAACAGCATCCAAAATCAAGTGACGTAATATCTATGCTGTAGTAATGTCTGTAGTTACATGGTACTAGAATTACAGTACACGTTTTCTATAGCAACTTTTGCGTATATTATTCGGTTTAACTTGAATATTTTAATAAATGTGTGTGAAAATTAATGAAGTACTGTTTAAAGTTGGTCACCATCAATCTGCTACTCTAAGCGTGCAAGTGGCACTTCTATCATCTGAACTAACGGCAGAAGATAAACACGCCATGATAAGACCACGAGACATATTGCTGACACTACTTCGTTAGAGCGACAAGTCAAATAATCTGATGGTGTGTGTACCGAAGGTCTTACAGTACGCACACCACACAGAGTTTGTTCGCTATCATGGGGGAGGCTGTGGGGGTGGTTGATTGGGAGGACAGGTGTGTTCTTTGCATTAAGCTGTCAGAGCTATTCTCAGTGGCCAGCTGCGAGTGGTAGGCTGCAGATGTACACAGCAGGCGGCGCTATGCTGTGCGTGCGGCAATTCAGCGGGGTGCAGTAGCGCAGCGTGGCACAGTTGCCGCTGAAATACGGCTGCCGCGGGACGCGTAGCGCGCCTGCAACATAGGCAGCACGGTGTGGCACGGCAGCCTGCGTGCTGCTGCTGCTGCGTCCACAGCTGGTCGTAAATCTCCGGCCGGCTGGACAACTCAGCCCGCGAGTGCTAACGGCCCCACACCGCATACAGCTGCCGCTGTCCAACGCATACACTTGTCAGTCGCGAAGCGGTTTGTGGGTAACATAGCAAGGAGGAGCGAGTCTTGCAGATCACATATTCTAACTGAGGAAAATAGTTAGGCAAGGAACTGATATGTCATTTATAAAGTTTCCTGACAAGAGTTTTGAACATGGCTGATTAGCTTCCATAGCTGCGTTATACTTCTCATGACGAATAGAATGAACGGCACAGTAATTATTCAGTCTTTTCAGGAACTGATACTGGCCAAGTAGATCACACTATCAGATTGAACAAACCGTGAAGACTCAGCAACTTCTTCCCTTTCACGTTTTTGGGATTTATCCTCACAGTATCCTGCACATATAAATATCGCAGGCATTAACACACCAGTGGACGTTTGGATGTAGTAACACGACATATTTATCGTGATATATTAGGTGATCAAAAAGTCAGTATAAATTTGAAAACTGAATAAATCACGGAATAATGTAGATAGAGACGTACAAATTGACACATATTCTTGGAATGAAATAGGGTTTTATTAGAACCAAAAAATACAAACGTTCAAAAAATGTCCGACAGATGGCGCTTCAACTGATCAGAATAGCAATAATTAGCATAACAATCGTAAGACAAAGCAAAGTTGATGTTATTTACAGGAAATGCTCAATATGTTCACCATCATTCCTCAACAATAGCTGAATAATATTGTGAACAGCACTGCAAAGCATCTCCGAAGTTATGGTGAGCCATTGTTGTCGGATGTTGTCTTTCAGCATCCCTAGAGATGTCGGTCGATCACGATACACTTGCGAATTCAGGTAACCCCAAAGCCAATAATCGCACGGACTGAGGTCTGGGGACCTGTGAGGTCACGAACCTACGATCATCACCAAACGACACACGCAAGAGACCTTTCACGCGACTAGCAACACTTTTTTTTTGTTCTCATAAAACCCCATGTCATTCCAAGCATGTGTGTCAATTTTTACCTCTCTGTCTACATTATTCCGTGGTTTATTATAAAGTTTTAAAATTTATACTAACTTTTTGATCACCCGGTATAACGTCGATTGCACTGCTGAGCTGCTGCACGACGGAGTAGTACTTGGTCCGATATCGATAGCAAAGAAATCGAAAGAAAATCGCATCTTCTTATTTAAAAAATAGTTTGAGAACAGTTTTTTTATTTATCTTATGTTTTTCTTGAAGCAACAGTCTAGAGCTACCAAGTACTTGAAATAGTGCTCTGGAACCACCAGCAGTACCAACAAAACTTTATTTCTCTAGCTTGGTTCACAAAACAATGATCGCTGGAGTGTTATATTTCAAGTTTACGATCGTGATCTTCATACATAAGTTTCTGTAAAGATTAGCGAATATCGTGTAAACGGAAACAAAGGCAAGTTCATAGTGAGGTGCCACAGTACTGATCCGTACTTGTAAATCATCAATTTTCAGCTTTCCCTCCAGAGAAATGAAGTTCTGTCAATACAGCCCGTTGTTTGCAGTGCGTAATTTTTATTTATTAGTATTTAGTTATCAGGTTCCACGTCGGCATGGGAGGAAAATCTGCTTGGTCACGGAACGATTCGGTAGTCTCCATAGTTCACAAAATGTGGATTTGAAAACATATGAAATAAGAATTAATAAAACACATAATAAGGTTAGAGATCATACGATTAGATGACACATTCTGAACGGAATAGAAGTAGTTTGTCACAAGGAAGACTCACAACCTCCATTTGAATATTTCGGATTTGTCATTCAACTTTTTCAGTTATGCTGGACGCCAACTGAAAATGAATTGTCTAAATAATGATCAAACACCAGTACAATGCTTAAGGCAGTCTTAGAGGAGCCAAGTGTACATTGTTTTCCGTCTACAGCCCGTGAATGAATTTTATTCTTTAATTCCACATAACAACCTGAAAAAATTGTTAGTCTATCAACCTCGGCTTGTAATGACCATATGACTGAAACTGAGGAATCCTTGTGTTATTCTAATATGATTAAACCAAAGTTCCATCCCCTTTGGATTAATCATATTAAGATAATATAAGACATTTTCTTTCTTAGTTAGATGTGAAGATGGCCACTATGGGCCGAAATTGATAGTCTTCTCACAGTTTATTTGCGATTATTGGCCGGTATGAAAGACAGAAAATCAGTACTTACTGGAGTTGTGTCTTTATTCGCGACTATGTCTTAGTCTGTAAAGTACTGTATAAATGTTGCAGCTTCCTGCAAATGAGTCAATATTGTCAACAATAAATGATGTGATGGAATATAGCCGCTACATTCACATTAATGTGATCATTCCGTATTTACGATGTTCATGTTCAGTAAACACTCAGAAGGCAGATGGAACCACTGGCAATGGGAGGAATATAAAGAAGGCCGGGGGGAGGGGGGGGGGGAGAGCGGAGGGGCACTGTAAACAGTGCAATTTGCCGTAATGTGGAAACGGAGCTATTTATCTAGCTCCAAGAGGGTAAGATCGTAAGCGGACATGATCACTGACTTTCAGGCTAATGATGGAAGCATTTCCTGAATGGATAAGTTTGTGAACTGTTCACGTGGGGCTCTCCAAAACTGGTACCGAGAATACGGTGATGTACCATAGGGCATGGATGAGAGGGGTGAACGAAGATGTGTACGGACAAATAGACGTTCAACTACAGAGCAACTGACCACCCAGCTCAAACACAGGACTACCCTCACTGTTTAGTCAACGACCGTTCAGCTATCGCTCCTGTGTTATGAGCAGTAGGCACCGGGTTCAGGCAGCCAAGCTGAGTGCTGTCAATCGGCGACCAGTTTTGGAGTCAGCACGACAGTATCGCAACTAGACGTCCGTTGCGTGACCATGGATGGTCTTTTCAGATAAATCACGTTTCATGCTTCATCGGAAAGATGATCGCTGGCGTGTACGGCCCTGCAAGAACAACAGGAAGGTTCGAGGTTGAAGGAGGTAGCGTTTTGGCCTGTGGAATATTTCCGTTTAGTTCCCTGGGTGATCTCGTCATTCTGGAATGCACAGTGGATTAACAGAAGTATGCGTCTATCCTTAGAGTCCATATCCTCTGTAAGTAGGCTGTTTAGGTTCTTATATTGTCAACGCCGCCGCCACGTAGCGCTCTGTATGAAAATCACTGGCTGTGCTGTGTGCAGTCTGTGGCTGGTTTCCATTGTTGTCTGCCATTGTAGTGTTGGGCAGCGGCAGCTGGATGTGAACAGCGCGTAGCGTTGCGCAGTTAGATGTGAGCTGCCAGCAGTGGTGGATGTGGGGAGAGAAATGGCGGAGTTTTGAAATTTCTAAGACTGGATGTCATGAACTCCTATATATATTATGACTTTTGAACACTATTAAGGTAAATACATTGTTTGTTCTCTATCAAAATCTTTCATTTGCTAACTATGCCTGTCAGTAGTTAGTGCCTTCAGTAGATTGAATCTTTTATTTAGCTGGCAATAGTGGCGCTAGCTGTATTGCAGTAGTTCGAGTAACGAAAATTTTTGGTGAGGTGAGTGATTTGCGAAAGGTATAGGTTAATGTTAGTCAGGGCCATCCTTTTGTAGGGATTTTTGATAGTCAAACTGCGTTGCGCTAAAAATACTGTGTGTCAGTTTAAGCACGGTTATATACAATTCCTGAAGAGGGGCAGCAGCCTTTTCAGTAGTTGCAGGGGCAACAGTCTGTATGATTGACTGATCTGGCCTTGTAACATTAACCAAAATGGCCTTGCTGTTCTGGTACTGCAAACGGCTGAAAGCAAGGGGAAACTACAGCTGTAATTTTTCCTGAGGGCATGCAGCTTTACTGTATGATTAAATGATGATGGCGTCCTCTTGGGTGAAATATTCCGGAGGTAAAATAGTCCCCCATTCGGATCTCCAGGCAGGGACTACTCAAGAGGACGTTGTTATCAGAAGAAAGAAACCAGGCGTTCTACGGATCGGAGCGTGGAGTGTCAGATCCCCTAATCGGGCACGTAGGTTAGAAAATTTTAAAAGGGAAATGGATAGGTTAAAGTTATATTTAGTGGAAATTAGTGAAGTTCGGTGGCAGGAGGAACAAGACATCTGGTCAGGTCAATACAGGGTTATAAATACAAAATCAAATGGGGGTAATGCAGGAGTAGGTTTAATAATGAATAAAAAAAATAGGTGTACGGGTAAGCTACTACAAACAGCATAGTGAACGCACTATTGTGGTCAAGATAGACACGAAGCCCACACCTACTACATTAGTACAAGTTTATATGCCAACTAGCTCTGCAGATGACGAAGAAATTGATGAAATGTATGATGAGATAAAATAAGTTATTCAGGTAGTGAAGGGAGACGAAAATTTAATAGTCATAGGTGACTGGAATTCACCAGTAGGAAATGGGAGAGAAGGAGACATAGTAGGTGAATATGGATTGGGGCTAAGAAATGACAGAGGAAGCCGCCCGGCATTTTGGGCAGAGCATATCTTAATCATAGCGAATACTTGGTTAAGAATCATGAAAGAAGTTTGTATACGTGGAAGAAGCCTGGAGATAATGACAGGTTTCAGATAGATTATGTAATGGTAGGACAGAGATTTAGGAACCAGATTTTAAATTGTAAGACATTTACAGGGGCAGATGTGGACTCTGACCACAATCTATTGGTTATGAACTGTAGAGTAAAACTGAAGAAACTGCAAAAAGGTGGGAATTTAAGGAGATGGGACCTGGATTATCTGAAAGAACCAGAGATTGTACAGAGTTTCAGGGTGAGCATAAGGGAACAATTGACAGGAATGGGGGAAAGAAATACAGCAGAAGAAGAATGGGTAGTTTTGAGTGATGAAATAGTGAAGGCAGCAGAGGATCAAAGAAGGTAAAGCAAAAAGGTGGAAGGAGTATATAGAGAGCCTATACAAGGACGTTGTACTTGAGGACAATATTATGGAAATGGAAGAGGATGTAGATGAAGATGAAATGGGAGATATGATATTGCGTGAAGAATTTGACAGAACACTGAAAGAAGTGAGTCGAAACAAGGCCCCCGGAGTAGACAACATTCCATTAGAACTACTGACAACCATGGGAGAACCGGTCCTGACAAAACTATACCATCTGGTAAGCAAGATGTATGAGACAGGCGAAATACCCTCAGACTTCAAGAAGAATATAATAATCCCAATCCCAAAGAAAGCAGGTGTTGACAGATGTGAAAATTACCGAACTATCAGTTTAATAAGTCACAGTTGCAAAATACTAACGCCATTTCTTTACAGAAGAATGGTAAAACTGATAGAAGCCGACCTCGGGGAAGATCAGTTTAGATTCCGTAGAAATGTTGGAACACGTGAGGCAATACTGACCCTACGACTTAACTTAGAAGAAAAAGTAAGGAAAGGCAAACCTATGTTTCTAACATTTGTAGACTTAGAGAAAGCTTTTGACAATGTTGACTGGGATACTCTCTTTCAAATTCTGAAGGTGGCAGGGGTGAAATACAGAGAGCGAAAGGCTATTTACAATTTGTACAGAAAGCAGATGGCAGTTATAAGAGTCGAGGGGTATGAAAGGGAAGCAGTGGTTGGGAAGGGAGTGAGACAGGGTTGTAGCCTATCCCCGATGTTATTCAATCTGTATATTGAGTAAGCAATAAAGGAAACAAAAGAAAAGTTCAGAGTAGGTATTAATGTCCATGGAGAAGAAATAAAAACTTTGAGTTTCGCCGATGACATTGTAATTCTGTCAGAGACAGGAAAGGACGTGGAAGAGCAGTTGAACGGAACGGACAGTGTATTGAAAGGAGGGTACGAGATGAACATCAACAAAAGCAAAACGAGGATAATGGAATGTAGTCGAATTAAGTCGGGTGATGCTTAGGGAATTAGATTAGGAAATGACACACTTAAAGTAGTAAAGGAGTTTTGCTATTTGGGGAGCAAAATAGCTGATGATGATGGAAATAGAGAGGATATAAAATATAGCCTGGCAATGGCAAGGAAAGCGTTTCTTAAGAAGAGAAATTTGTTAACATCGAGTATAGATTTAAGTGTCAGGAACTCGTTTCTGAAAGTATTTGTATGGAGTGTAGCCATGTATGGAAGTGAAACATGGACGATAAATAGTTTGGACAAGAAGAGAATAGAAAGTTTCGAAATGTGGTGCTACAGTAGAATGCTGAAGATTAGATGGGTTGATCACATAACTAATGAGGATGTATTGAATAGAATTGGGGAGAAGAGGAGCTTCTGGCATAACTTGACTAGAAGAATGGATCAGTTGATAGGACATGTTCTGAGACATTGAGGTATCATCAATTTAGTATTGGAGGGCAGCGTAGAGGGTAAAAATCGTAGAGGGAGACCAAGAGATGAATACACTAAGCAGATTCAGAAGGATGTAGGTTGCAGGAGGTACTGCGAGATGAAGAACCTTGCACAGGATAGAGTAGCATGGAGAGCAGCATCGAACCAGCCTCAAGAATGAAGACCACAACAACAACAATGTACAATTTTTCTAAGGGGATGTTTCACCTCTCACACATGCAGTTTGTTTTTTCCTCGGCACGATGCCATCTACCACCAGGACAAATCAATCTGTCACGCAGCTGATCGTACTCCTTTGGACACAAAAGTCATCGGATTTAAATCCAGTCGAGAACTTATGGGCTGTTCGCGCCATGAATCCTAAAGCGAGACACTTACCGCAGTGGACATGGTATGGATCCACACTGATCCTCTTCTTGCGCGTCCTCACTGAGGAAGGTGATTATTCAGACTTTTGTCTCACCGTGCATGTGCTGGAATAGCACAATTAGAATACCGAGACACGAGAACGATGGCCTACCAGAAGTTCGCGAACTGGCAACGCGTCAGTCACATCGTCCCTTTTCGGTCTAAGAATATTGTAGATCGATGCACAGAGTAGGCCCAAAATATACCTTCCGAGACAACAGAATGCGAGGAAGAGAAGTAAAAAAAGGCTTCGCTTATCAATGCCAGTTTCCCTACAGCAAATATTTCTTACCTGACTTATGCCATTTTCAAGCCGATGATACAAAAAAAAAAAAAAATCAGAATTCAGACAGATTTGTTCTCTCAGTTCAGATCCATCTGGCGCTCCATCTCCGAAGCACCCATTTCATAGTAAGTAATCTTGACAGGGTGCTATTGTGAGCTGAGATCCTTATTTCCATTTCTGAATCGGCCTCTCAGTAGAGCGCTATTTTCGGTAATAAGCTGCACAGCTTAACTGAAATGGCTCTGAGCACTATGGGACTCAACTGCTGTGGTCATTAGTCCCCTAGAACTTAGAACTACTTAAACCTAACGAACCTAAGGACATCACACACATCCATGCCCGAGGCAGGATTCGAACCTGCGACCGTAGCAGTCGCACGGTTCCGGACTGCGCGCCTAGAACCGCGAGACCACCGCGGCCGGCACAGCTTAACTGTACGCGTTGGTACAGCGTTGTTGGTAACTGCTTCCTTATGGCTTGATACAGTCATCAGATTACCCATCTTTCAAGAATTACCTGTGATTGCTTTACCACTGGTATTTCTTTTCTACAAATTCGCAAACTCCATACTCTCATAGCTCAGTCGCAATGTCAATGATTTTACCATAAAGTAACGAAAGAAGGTAGATTGACATTAGCTACCCGTTGACATCGAAGTCATTAGAGACGGTGCACAAGCTCCTATTGTGTAAAGGCTGGGGAAGGAAATTGACCATGCCTTTTCAAAGAAATCATCTTATCACTTGCGAGGAGCGATTTAGGGAAATCAAGCGAATCCTAAATCAGGATTTTCGGACACGAGTTAGAACCGTCGTCCTCCCGAATGGTAGTCCAGTGCGCCAACCTCTGCGCTACGTCGCTCAGCACTTTTGCGATAAGGTATTTCATCACCGGGAAAGGAACACAAACATAAAGACGTCTCGTGCGCAGATTAGTCGCTCTGAGTAAGTAACAATGAAGAATTTTTTTTCTAAAACTGCAATTTTGGTATGACAGCAAAGCTCCACAGACAGTTTACTGATACGAAGCGTATTCATACAGTTTTAAGTATCTCCTCGAAAAACATGTAACTCAATAGTTATGTTTCTGTTTCTTTGATGGCATATGTTTGCAGGCTTGATACTAGTTGGAATATCCACGGCGCAGTACCATACTGAACTGCAAGTGCAGCCAAAACAAAATGGCGGAGCACATTGATTAAGGGGGATGTGGTACGGTGAATCTTCATTCGTAAGTGCAAAACAGTTGCAGCAGGGCAGGCTCGCCAGTGCGGGTAAAGGTTCAATATTTCTGCTGCTGCCCTCAACGCATTACTGCACGTATACTCTATTGTATCAACAATTAGCCCACTATATTTTGGCTGCTTTGAAGATGTGCTACGGTGCTCTGTAGGGGAATTTCGTTGTTTACCAACGTGCAAATTTCTACCTACAAACTATCAAAAAGCTTCCAGAATGAAGTTCTTGCTATGCAGCGGAGTGTGTGCAGGTAAGAAACTTCCTGATGGCAAATTAAACCTGTGTGTCAGAGCAACCCTCGAACTCAAGACCTTTGCCTATCGCGGTCAAGTAAAAGTTATCGGTGTGAGGTACTGATGGAAGTAAAGCTGAGCGTCGCGCTTGGTTGATTTATTTGTTGGTTGGTTGATGTGGGGGGAGTGGACCAAACAGCGAAGTTATCGGTGTCCTTTCAAAGGAACCGTCACGACATTTGTCCAAAGCTATTTAGGGAAATCGTGGAAAACCTAAATCCGGATGACCAGAAGCGGTTTTGAACCGTCGTCCTCACGAATGCGAGTTCAGTGTGCTAACCACTGCCCAGCTTCGGTCTCCGTGCTTGTGTACCTCAAAAAGAAAGGTCCCGGGCTCGACTCTCGGTGCCGCACACAGTCTGAATCTGGTAGAACGTTTCTTATCAAAAAGTGTATTACGTGAGTTTAAATGTTGGAAGTAATAACTGAAACTTGATGACCACCCCTCGTAGTTACCGCTCACGTTTGTCACGCGATTTGGGCCACATATCTGTGCTGTTAAGATTTGATTGTTATGCGATGGGCCCATCTAATACTGGACTGCAATGAAGTATTTTCTGCTTCCCGAAGCCATCGCCAAAACCTTGGACCGAAATTGTATCACTTTAAACCGGTTATGACTTGAGCATGGGTCTTAGCGACTTCACAGTATATGAAATTTATACTCTCAAAAAGGACACCCAATGCCATCTCTATGGAATTACGTTGTAAAAATTCACTAAAATACTACGTCCAATTAAGAAGTGCAACATAGCTTCTTACTGGTTCGAAACAGACTGCCACGAATGCCTCTCCTGTACCAACCTTTTCTTCTGGAGTAGAAATTGCTATCTATGTCCTCAATTATGTGCTGTATATATTGCACTCTCTCTCTTCCTCTACAGCTTTTACCCTCTACAGCGTCATCTAGTACCAAGGAAACTGTTCCCTGAAGTCTAAGCAGATGGCCTATTATCCTCCCCTTTTGTCACGGATTCTGCGGACGACCCCCTCATTCCTGCCCTTGTCAGTCCACATAATTTTCAACATTCTTCTGCAGCACCACATCTCTAATGCTTCGATTCTGTTGTGTTCCGATGTTCCCACAGTCCATGCTTCACTACCATACAATGCTGTGCTCTAAACGTCCATTCTCAGATATTTGTTCTTCACATAGAGGCCTATATTTGATGCTAACAGACGTCTCTTAGCCATGAATGCCCTTTCTGGGAGTTGCTAGTCTGGTTTTTGATGTCCCCCTTACTCCGTCCGTCGTAAGTAACCCTGGCAGGAGATTTCCTTAACTTCAACTATTTCGCGATCATCCATTGTGATGTTAAAGTTCTCTCTCCTCTAACTGATGATACTTTACATTAATCTCGTCTTTTTTCGTTTTACTCACATTTCATATTCTGTGTTCATTTGACTTTTCGTCTCATTCAGCAAATCACTGGGGATAGCAATGTCATCAACGAATCTTAGAACTGACATAGCTTCAGTTTCATTTTAATCCTGTTGCTGAACCCTTCTTTTGCTTCCTTTATTACTTAATCGATCCATAGAATGAACCCTAATGGCTAAAGACTCCGACCATTTCGTTCGTGGTCTTCCATTCTCATTCTTTTCTGTTGATTCATAAACTGAATTTCGCTATGACTGATCGACAGAATCATTGTTAAAGGCTATACTTAACACTCTAACGCCAGCGCATTGGTTGTATATCTCACTCGTGACCGATACCAATAGCTCATTATCTAGTGAACATTATTGCAAATGTAAAGTCACTGTACTGTTGGAGCAGAATTGTTTAGTTCCATTTAACTTCGATCTTTCTAGACGATCGACTGCATCAGACCTTATGCAATGCATTTTAATATCAGCCTCAAGAGTTGTATGACGTAATGGATACACACAGGGCTTGGATAAAAATGTGGAAATACTGCGACGAAGTTCGAACATACGAGTGAACGCAGGTGCTAGCCTTGTCTGCAGGCCGCGCTGCTGTGTTTGACAAGGAGCGGCACCTGTGCGGTGTCGTCAGTACTCTGCAAGTGTCCGTCGTGGTCTCCAATGTTCTGTCTAGTTTTGAGTACATTATATCGTAGGTAAGCGAATTCGAAAGTGTGCAAATTGTTGGTGCTTGTATGGTGGATGCGTCCGTAACGAAGGTTTACGAATTATTTGGTGTACCGTATCGAGGAGTTATACCACATTCATGGAAAGCGGGAGAACGTCATTCGCTAAATCACAACGACGACAAAGTGTTTGTTGAGCGATCCGTACGGACGTCCACCGAAGAGGACAGGGACGAAAAATAAGAGGACGACAGCTTAAAAAGTCACAGCAGAAGTAAAAGTCGCACTCGCGAACCCTGCCAGCAAAGAAACAACACAGAGATCTCTAGAAGCAGGGAATCGGAGCGCGAGCTGGATTTCGAAAATCTATATCAATAATGCGGGAGGTCCAAAACAGGAAAATGAGGTGCCCAAGCAATACACCTATACTGCGAAGCAATAGAAGAGTGTTGTTTGGTCGGGTGAGTCTTGGTGCACACTATTTCCGGCTTCTGCCCGTGTTTGTTTGCGTCACAAGAGTGAAACTTGCCCAACGTTCAGTGATGATTTGGGTAGTCATGTTGTATCACATGAAACCCGTAGTTGCTGTGCAAGGTCTCATTACATACAAGGGTTATATGCTTATTGTACCATTTTCCCGGATAATAGCGTAAAATAACATAAAAATCATAGTTCAACATAAAACTGCAAATATGACAACAATTTTAATTGCATATAAATTGCATAATTATTGAGATGAAATGCAGCCGTTCAATAATCTCGATTCTGTATTGAGACATTTCAAACTCGTCAGGTGACGAGGGTTAATAACTAACATCAATGAGTCATCAAGGATCTGCTAAATTGAATGTTGTTACATTTGAAACGTAGAATCATTGGAAGTGGGCGATGTTCATTGCCTGATGATTATTGTTTATATTCACATTCCCTTTAGCACGTCGATTAAACAGAGATAATCAAATGGATCAGTAACTGTCAGTTATAAACCTATCACTGAATTTGTGACACTAACTGGGAATGTTATTTCTCTTGAAGTACTTTCTTAAATTTTTAAAAATATTTTTTCGGCTATAGTAAATACTGTGCAATGTCATCTCCGACGGTTTAAGTTCCTGTTTCTTACGTTTATCCACTTACTTTCCTTGACTGTTCCTTGGGTTTTATTTTTAAAGAATCTAAGCTCCTCTTTCTCTCTGCAGATTTGCTTCTTATTCTTTCTGGAGTGTAATGTTGTCAATCGTATTTAAAGTACTCTATACCTAATTAACATTCTTGTTTCATTTATGAATGAGAAATATTGCTGACGTACTTTCACTTCCAGTGCCTTACGCGTAATTGTTTTTCGTTGTTGGAGCCCAGGATTCCCTGGAAACTCATATTTTCTTAATTCTGTTTCAGATACATGCAATAAATTAATTAGAAGAGATTCCTGAGTCCTCCTGCATTGTCCCTACAGCTAAGCTAGCTTTCGTGGGCCAGCTAGCTTCACAGTCGCAGTTTGTTTTAGGACGCCAAATTTTTTTATGATTTCCGAAGTAAATCACGTATGCAGTAAACAAATCCACTGTATAACATACTGATTCGTAGTGACATAACAGTGTTAAGAGCAAGCCTGAGTCAAATCTGATACTAATTACAGCCAGAGGATAAATACATCTTACGACGGCCTTCCTTCCTTATCAAATGCGGCCTCTAGGAAACGTACTTTATAACACATATTCTTGTCCTTTCCATCTAACTCGATGTTTGTCTTTTTTTAATTTGCTTTACTCTTCAATTTATTCATCGACATTTTAATGTACCCTCGCAGTAAATGACAGACTGCAACTTCACAATGTGACATTTCTCCACAATTTCCTACACTTTATTCTTTGTTTACCTTCTTGTCTTGACGCTCTAAGAAATGCCCCTTCATTTCATTGCCTCTTAATACGTCAGTATGCTTTATGCATTTATTGTATGCAATTAAACTTTATTCTTAGTTCTCTATCTTCTGTGAGTGCGCCGTAATCGCAAAGTATTGAAACATTTCATTACTGCTTCTGACATATTCTAAGATAAAAGCAGACATCCACTTGAACTAGTGATGTTACTATTTAATCTGAGGTATTTAAATACGCCATAAATGGCATAGGTATGAAATATTTTTGAATGTAAGCGATTTCCATGAATTCGTATCTTCGAATCAGTGGCAGACGATGCTAAAAATTTCAGTATTTGCGAGATGTAATAGTCGGAATTTGTTTTATGATAGGTAATCAGAATTAATTTTATAGTAGATCATCAGAGATTTTGTGATAGTTTTAAGAAAATGTTTTAAATGTGTAAACAAATTGGAACATAGAGAAATGAAGTGATGCGAAGCAAACTAACACTGAAATAATTTAACGGGCGGGAACCAGGTAAGTGATATGCTAGCACAGAAAGTATTAGTACACAGCCTAAGATACTTTTTACCCACATAAGCTATACAAAGTGCTCCTCTGCAGCTATAAATACCACACAACAGCTTAAACTTATCACTTGTCGTACCACTCACGCATGTCAAATGTGTGCCACGTTTTATAGAGCTACGTTGGTTGAAATCTTGGAAATGGTATTTTTCATCATGATAAAGTCCTAATCTAGCATTTTATTACAGTCAGGAGATTTTTATTGGTACGTGCAGCGCGCAAGGGGGAAACACTGAATAATAAATTACATTTTATCGGCGGTCAGATAGAATAAAAACAAGATCCCCGTACAATATTATACTGCCATTTTCAGAAGGGGGCAACTGAGGCAACGTGTATCAGATGCGATACGCTTTATCGGGTGACCATATTTACATAATCCATGCGAGACGTGCTACGACCTAGTCGATGTGGCGGGGCTCACGGAGGCGAGTATATGGCAAGGGGTAGGAGCGCTGCACAGTTATCAGCTTGCGAGGCAACGCAGAGGCGGATATTTTATCAGGGTACTCCCTGCACTCTGAAAAGCTTACCCTTCTCTTTGTAGCCTTTCCCTTGTGCCAAATTATCTTACACAGCTATTATCTATTAAAAATTTGTTACTAAAGGAAATAGATTTTCTGTAAGAATCTGCGATCATTGTGAATATTTTGTGGATAAACCATCTGCATCGTTAATTAAAATTTCTTTATTTATAAAGTTGTTTCTACTACCCCCCATTATCAGACATCAAAAATCTCTGATCCTCTAAAAGAAGATTTCAGTATAGACATACAATTTTCCTTTATATGCTCTAAGCTTTTTGATGTCTGAAGTATGCGGCAGCCGAAACGTTGTTATAAATAAAGAAATTTCAATAAGGAATATAGACAGTTTTAATCCAAAAAGCATTAATAAAATATACACACTGTTGTATTCACTTGTGCATCCACGAATATAGAACCTTGGGATGATTTTCTACTTCCGCATAAAACTACAAAATCTTTCGTTTTCCAAATCACCACGCGATTTTACTTGGGTATGCCTATGACATGGGTGCACATACAACCCTAGAGTACTTTTTTTATAGTTGAGATCAGGTTAAAGTTTTCATCGTCTTTCACAAATATTCAGTACCCCTCAACCGGATGCACGTCAAACATTCAGTCGATAGTTAAACACGTCCCTTACATCACCGCGCATATGTTAGTTTACTGCATACGCTGCAGTTATGTTCCACTTGCGGTGTCGCAGTTTAACTAAAGCTGTTGTGATAGGAGGCACGAGTGGCCTTTATCTAAAGTGGATGTAGTACTTTAGCTGTTTGAGCATACCATGCAAAGATCCTCTTGTTGCCTGGTCGCTATGTCAAGTTTAGCACAAAGTGTCATAATCATGGAACTAAAAGATGGCACTACAGATTTTCATTGTTCGTTGCTATGAAGCCGACGCTGAAATGTTAGATGTCCCGGAATAGGTATCTTCAGGCGATTTTCTGGTCTTATGAGGATGTTTGCCGCAGCAATATGACGCATTTCGCCACGTTAATGCAATTTTCTTCTTTTCATACAATGAGGTAACTGACGTCATGGGATACCTCCTAATATCGTGTTGGACCTCTTTTCTCACACGTAGTGCAACAATCCGACATGACATGGACTCAATAAGTCGTTGGAAGTCCCTTAGCAATACTGAGCCATGCTGTCTGTACAGCCTCTCATAAATGTGAAATTGGTTCAAATGGCTCTGAGCACTATGGGACTTAACTGCTGAGGTCATCAGTCCCCTAGAACTTAGAACTACTTAAACCTAACTAACCTAAGGACATCACACACATCCATGCCCGAGGCAGGATTCGAACCTGCGACCGTAGCAGCCGCGCGGTTCCAGACTGAGCGCCTTAACCGCTAGAGCACCGCGGCCGGCAATGTGAAATTGTTGCCGGTGCAAGATTTAGTATACAAACTGACCTCTTGATTATATGCTATAAATGTCTGTGGGATTCATGTTGGGCGAACCGGGGGCCGAGTCATTAGCTCGAAACGTCCAGAATGATCTTCAAATCTATCGTGGACAATTGCGGCCTGGTGACAAGACGCACTGTACTCCATAAACTTTCCTTCGGTTTTGGGGACATGAAGTCCATCAATGGCTGACAGTGGTCTCCAAGTGGCCCAACACAAACATTTCTAATCAATGATCGGTTCAGCTGGACCAGAGGGACCGGTATTTTCCATGTAAACAGAGCCCACACCATTTTTGAGCCAACACCAGCTTGCACATCGCCTTGTTGACTACTTGGGTCTATGGTTTCGTGGGGTCTGCGCCACCTGTGAACCCTACCATCAGTTCTTAGGAACTGAAGTCGTGACTCATCTGGGTCCAACTGATACTGCCACGAGCATAGGAGAGCTGCTGCTGGCGATGTCGTGCGCTTTGCAAAGGCAATCGCGTTGGCCGCCTGTTGCTATTGCCCATTAAAGCCAAATTTCGCCACATTGTCCTAACGGATACGTTCGTCATACGTCATTCCACATTGTTTCCCGCGGCTATTTCGCGCTATGTTGTTTGTCAGTTAAAACGGACAAGTCTACGCTGACGCTGCTGCTCTGTTATTAAGTAAAGGACGTTGGCTACTGCGTGGTCCGTAGTGAGAGGTAATGTCTGAAATCTGATATTGTCTGCACTGTGGATCTCGGAATATTGGATTTTCTAGCTATTTCCGAAATAGAATATCCCATGCATCTACATGTAGCTCCAGTTACAATACTGCGTTCAAAGTCTGTTGTACTGCCATACTTATTTCGGAAACTTTCTGACATGAGTACAAATGACAGTTACGCCAGTGCTTCGCCCTTTTATATGTTGTGTACGCGGTGCTACCGACATCTGCATATGTGCAAATCTCTATCATATGAATTTTTGTCTTCCCAGTGTACACCTCTAATTGCGAAGATGAGAAGTATGTGAAATGATACGCTAGGTTTTGAAGCCCAGTATTTTTTTTTTTTTTTTTAATGAGAGCTGCCGGAACTGGGGTTCGGTCTAAGCCCTCTGAGGACATATTTTGCTATGTTTTGTCGGTTACCACTCTCTCTTGATTACAGCGCTAGTCCAGAAAGCTTTCCGCATTGGACTGCTAACAAGTCTAAAGTCAGATGTCCGAAATAAAATCACTATAATAAAAGTTACAATTTAAAGAAAATCAGCCCTCGGTCGCTATTTTTAACAAATTAACCTGGTATCGACGCTGCTAGGAGTGTCTTCCTCAGAATTAAAATCAAAGAATGGTCTATATTCTATAACATAGTCACAGAATTATGACTAGAAACGTAGAATATAGACCATTCTTTGATTTAAATTCTGAGGAAAACACTCCTAGCAGTGTCGAAACCAGGTTAATTTGTTAAAAATAGTGACCGACGGCTGATTTTCTTTCATTTGTAACTATTCACGGACTCTGAATGTGCAGCCATGTACCAGATTTTATAATAAAAGTAAACAGCGCAACCAAGATTTATATGTATATAAAGGAATACATGGTTGTAATGAGATCACTTACGACTGGAATGTAGTGCTTTTTCATTTTATATTGTAATCGAAATGCTCAACACACCCGCAAATGAAACAAGCTGTTATTTTTTATCAAATCGCTTTACCGGAAGTTAATGTATTGAGCGGCTAACATGGTGACGAAGGCATCCAGTTTGTGACGTCACGCGAGCTCCCCTTACTGTATCTGCATGGTCGTAATGCGAAAGAAAAGGATCTGCAAAGGAATAGAAGGAACGTTTTCAAATTTAGCGTAAAACGGTGACACTTCTGGACATCTAACAGGCTGATTGGAAATTTGATTCTGCTTTACTCTCTCAATGATTTGCTACACTTCACATGCTATAGAAAGACGAATTACTGTTTTTAAACAATTAAGTAAGTGTAATTTGTAACCCAAAATGTGCAATCAAAGCAGACAC
Organism: Schistocerca gregaria; assembly: GCF_023897955.1. NCBI lineage: Eukaryota > Metazoa > Arthropoda > Insecta > Orthoptera > Acrididae > Schistocerca > Schistocerca gregaria. The sequence goes on along the minus strand of NC_064920.1, from coordinate 432,400,618 downwards.
CATTTGAACGAAAGTCAGGAGCCTTTTGTGGCCCCTTGATTCAAATGGCTCTGAGCACTGTGGCACATAACATCTGAGGTCATCAGTCCCCTACAACTTAGAACTACTTAAACCTAACTAACCTAAGGACATCACACACATCCATGCCCGAGGCAGGATTCGAAACTGCGACTGTAGCGGTCTCGCGGTTCCAGACTGAAGCGCCTACAACCGCTCAGCCACCAGCGGCCGGCTCGTGGCCCCTTGACATTAAAGTTAAAATCTTCTGAATTGTTAGGCCGCGTCGTATTTCCTCTAAAATAATCGACATTTCGACCCCTCTGCAGAGATCTTCCTCAAGATGTTTTGGTGTCTACTATTGGCAGAAAACTGTGAGAGACCAGTGTCGCGTTCTCTTATAAAGGGGAATTTTCCCGCGTTTGTGCTGAACGAGTATTTGTTAAAATTCTTGTCGTTACCATTGGTGGGCCATTGTCTTAGGCTAATATTCCCTCGCTGCAGACAATAATATTTTGAGAATGAGATTTTCACTCTGCAGCGGAGTGTGCGCTGATATGAAACTTCCTGGCAGATTAAAAATGTGTGCCCGACAGAGACTCGAACTCGGGACCTTTGCCTTTCGCGGGCAAGTGCTCTACCAACTTTTTTTTTTTTTTTTTTTAATCTCATTTTTTTCCATATTGTTCGTTTTTAATGTGTTCGTCGCGGACGTCCGATGACACCCGTTCAGGTTGTTCGTTGATCGCTTCACTCAGTTTTTTTTATTACAGAGGGCAGTTAACCCTCTGACCGAACACGCTGAGCTACCGTGCCGGCGTCAACTGAGCTACCGAAGCACGACTCACGCCCGGTCCTCACAGCTTTACTTTTGTCAGTATCCGTCTCCTACCTTCCAAACTTTACAGAAGCTCTTCTGCGAAACATGCAGAACTAGCACTCCTGAAAGAAAGGATACAGTATCCTTTCTTTCAGGAGTGCTAGTTCTGCATGTTTCGCAGAAGAGCTTCTGTAAAGTTTGGAAGGTAGGAGACGGATACTGACAAAAGTAAAGCTGTGAGGACCGGGCGTGAGTCGTGCTTCGGTAGCTCAGTTGGTAGAGCACTTGCCCGTGAAAGGCAAAGGTCCCGAGTTCGAGTATCTGTCGGGCACACAGTTTTAATCTGCCAGGAAGTTTCATATCAGCGCACACTCCGCTGCAGATTGAAAATCTCATTCTGGAAACATCCCCCAGGCTGTGGCTAAGCCATGTCTCCACAGTATCCTTTCTTTCAGGAGTACTAGTTCTGCATGTTTCGCAGAAGAGCTTCTGTAAAGTTTGGAAGGTAGGAGACGGATACTGGCAGAAGTAAAGCTGTGAGTACCGGCCGTGAGTCGTGCTTCGATAGCTCAGTTGGTAGAGCACTTGCCCGCGAAAGGCAAAGGTCCCGAGTTCGAGTCTCGGTCGGGCACACATTTTTAATCTGCCAGGAAGTTTCAATAATATTTTGTATAAACATTTCCCCTCTCTTGCTCTGTCTGTTTCGTATCTAACCAATGATGATGGCTGATCAATAGCAGTAGTAAGAATTTCAAACAATAATCTTTCTCCAGCGTAAGTGTGAAATAGGGCCTTTCTATCCAATAACTGTGGGCCAGCAATAATATCCACAAGAGTTTAGCCAATAACGCCCCTTCTTCTGCATCAGAGCGGGAATTTTAGCCTAAGGCGATGGGCCACAAACGTTAGCAGAATTTTAACCAAGAATTTGAACCAATACTGCTACTTCTACAGCACATACGCGGGAAAGCTACCCTTTATAAGAGAACGCAACACTAGTCTCTGACAATGTGCTAGCAATAGTGGACACCGAAAAATGCTGAAGAAGATCCAAGCGGAGAGGTCGAAAAGCCGATTATTTTAGAAGAAATGTGACGCACATTAAAAACCCTGAATATTTTAACTTTATTCACGCCGTATATGTAGTCACACAAATGCTGGAGACGAAAATTATGTTTGAAAAAGTAAAGCACGCATTACGTATTAGTCTAAATATTAATGAACACCTGCTTTCCATTGTAGCGGTAAATAAATTTTTATATTTTTTATCAGAACTGAGGGTTTGCATGTCTACATTTACGTTGGCACACACTGCAATTGCGACATGTACCGCAAGTCTAACTTCGTACTTCTCTGAATAGAACATTTAAATGATATTACATTATTGAGAAAACGAACACTTCTGTATGCTACGTCTCGTATCGTATATTTTGGTGACAGTGGTGCATATACAATGTGATAGTTGATATATTTTGGGGATACTGTTGCAAGTGACAATCAGTTTCCTGCAAGACTTACGCAGTAAACGCATGTTCACAATTAAACAGCCAGGTTTTTATTACCTTTGGCAGCAATAAAATGAAAAGAGTGGTTATAAAATTCTTAGCTTGTGTGAAGGAGGGAATTATTCTGGCATCGTGGATGTCATCCAAAGAAGAAGTGCAATTCTGTGTTCATCCGACACTTCCCTGCTTCATACTTAAGAAATTACCTGAGAAATTACAGTCATTACATTAGCTTTCCTAGTCTGAAGACAGATGTTCTTAGTTTGTCATATTTGTCGTGCTACTGTCTTGAATGCTGGTCGAAAAGAATTCGGCAGAATTTTCATTTTGAGAGGACAGTGGCATATCAATAATTAAAACGACCATTAAACCACACCTTCAAGAGCTTTAAGTGTTTTCCCACTCTGTTATCAGTTCTTAATGGCGTAATAATTTAGAATAAATTACGGTGAACACCACAATACAAGATAAAGAGAAATATCCATATAAAAATAGCACTGTTGTCTATGTTTCATCGTTTAGATATAAGCCACAGGTTTCTTAACTGCCACCCACAGCGACAGTACAAAACGTACAGCTACTAAATTTCATGTTGTTTAGATGAGGAATGCCACTTTTTATCTTCGTTTTTAAATTTTTGGATTCATATTGTCTCCTTAGTTTTTCGATCTTTTCTTCGTAGTTGTAGATATACAAGTTGTACACTGCGTCGGTAAAAGTCATGGGATATCTCATTTTGGACGACATATTGCAGAAATTCGACGTGGTGTGGTCTCAGCAAGTGATTGGTAGTCACATGAAAAAATATTTAGCCCTGCTGTCTCTACAGCCGTCCATAATTACGAAAGTGCTTCAGTGCAGTATTTTGTGCACGAACTGACCCCTCAATTATGTCTCACAAATGCTCTATGGGACTCATGTCGAGCGATACGAGTGGGAAGCCATTATTTCCAATTGTTCAAAATGTTCTTCAAATCAATCGTGAACAATTGGAGCCTGATGACTTGATGGATATTCATCCATAAACATTCCATCGTTGTTTCGGGGCCTAATGTCCATGAAGGGCTCCAGATTCTCAATTCCCAGTCAATGATGTGTTCAGCTAGACCAGAGAGCCCAGTCCATTTCATGTAAACACAGCCTACACCATTATGGAGCCAACGCCAGCTTGCACAGTGCCTCATTTACAATTTGGGTCCGTGGTTTTGTGGGGTCTGCGCCACACAAGAACACTATCATCGGCTGTTACCAACTGAAATCAGCACTCATCTGACCAGTTTCGTTCGCGAAGGCATTCGCGTCGGTCGTCTGTTACTACAGCTGGTTATCGCATATTTCGCGACATTGTCGTACCGTATGCGTTCGTCGTATATCCAACACTGATTTCTGCGGTTACTTCACGCAATGTTGTTTGTCTGTTAGCAGTGACAACTCAACGCAAACGTCGCTGCTCTCGTTCGATAAGTAAATGTCGTTGACCATTGCGTTGTTTGTGGCCAGAGATAATTCCAGAAATTGGATATTATCGGTACACTCTTGACACTGTCGCTCTTGAAAAATTGAATACCCTAAGGATTTGCGAAATGGAATGGTCCAAACGTCTAGCTCCAACATATATTCCTCGTTCAATATCTATTAATTCCCTTAATCATGTCGGGAACTTTTTCACATGAGTTATCTAAGTCCCTTTTACATCTTGTGTACACAACACTATCGCTACCTATATATGTGCATATCGCTAATCCATGGGTTTTGCCGTCGTAGCACATTACTGTCTTTAGCAACTGTCGTATTAAGATCAGAAGCGTTTCGCTTCATTCTAAAGCTTCTTCAGTAGTCACTGGATCAAAATAGTTTCTTTCTCTTAAAATTTTATTCGCTGAGAATCATGAAGATTTCGCTTGCTTTACTTACTATTACAACTAGTGCTAATTCTTATGTTACTCGGGTTGTTTGTTTATTTCATTCCTCATATTCTTCCTCAGGTATGTGTTGGACTTTAGCACACAGCACTTTCACTGCACTAAATACATTAATGTTTCTATGTAGTAAAGAACAATTGTCGTCCTGCGATTTCATGTGTTTTGTTTTCCTATTTCGGGATGTGTTTGTTTGTTTTGGTGGTAGTGGTGGTAGTGGTAGTGAGTGTGTTGTATATAAATTTTTCCCCCATGTTATGCGTTTTTGTCTATGACAACAATTTTCTTAAGTGGGGTGACGTATGACATTATTTTGTCTTGTCTACTTGTTTTGTTCTTTCTATACAATATTTTTTATTAGTTTAAATGGCGTCTGGTTGCTAATTTGCTACGTGTTTCTTCTCTCTTATTGATTTTTGAATTTGTTCGTTCTCTTGTAGGTTTAGGAGATGTTTCTTGTTGCAGAATATATCCGTTTTCCTGTCTTTTTCTGTTGTGGATGGATGGAACTTTACTTGCCTATGGTGTTTTGCAAATATTGAATGGCTGGTGCCTTATTTCCATGCTGTTTTGTGTTCGTTATACCTTATTTAAAGAGTTCTGCATGTCTGTCTTACGTTCAGAACATCACATTTGTTATAGTGGAGCTGTTAAATGACAGATTTTTGTTACATGTTAATGTGGTCTTAGTTTTTTAGACATTTGTGTATAGTTATTCCTTGGGTATGCTACTTTTATTCCTTTTTCCTTCATGATGTCCCCAATATTGTATGTCAGTTTGTTTCCATGTGAGTGTTTACCAGCTTGACTGTTGAGTTTTTATGTTGTTCCCTTGTCGCATAACGGTGTGTGTGTTTGTGGTGATTATTGGGGGTTACTGGATTTTTGTGCTTTTTATATTTTCAAGTGTTTGTAGATCGCTTTGTCCATGCTCTCAATAGTCTTCAGCAACGCCTGGCGTGTGAATTGTTACCGTAGATCACAATATCATTTGTATGAAACCTTGTTTACCTCTGTAAAACGAGGTATGGCCTCCATCCTCTTGGAACTGTCTTGACAGAGACTTCGTTCATATCTAGCACAAATTTGTCATAGTGCTCTGGATTGGGTTCAATGAATTATGAAGATTGCCGCCGGATGCGTCTGGGTACCTTTTACAAAAATGCTCTGAAAATATCCTTGAAAAATCTCATAAATGATTGTCGGTGGAGTCTGGTTCACCCTTTATGTAACAGAAGAAGGAACGAGAGTCGATTCGAATGACGCAGGGTGTCGAACATTAAACACAGAATTTGACATATCTTTGGAATATACGAAATCAAATGGGGTGAAAGGCAATGATCTCATTCGTTCGGAATTTATAAATAGAGGATGTGGTAAGCAAACTACTATTCAAGTTGGTTTGCAGAATCTATGAGTTCGGAGACATACCAACGGACTTCCGGAAGAATATCGTCCACATAATTCCAAAGATAGCAAGAGCCGACAAGTGTGAAAAGTACCGTACAATCAGCTTAATAGCTCATGCATTCAGTTCTTAACAACAATAACGAAGGGAAAATGGAGAGGAAAACTGAGGATCTGCAAGACGCGAATGAGTTTGGATTTAGCAATGATAAAGGCACCAGAAGGGCAGTTCTCTTGGTGCGCTTGACAGTGGAAGTAAGACTTAAGGAAAACCAAGACAAATTAAACGATTTTGTTGACCAAGAAAAACTGATCGATGATCTAATATGGTACAAGGTGTTTGAAAAATTTCAGAAAAACTGAGATAAACCATAAACATTGGTGAGGTACCAGATGTATATCCGACCACTGTGGACGAGCGGTTCTAGACGCTTCAGTCCGGAACCGCGCTGCCGCTACAGTCGCAGGTTTAAATGCTGCCTCGGGCATGGATGTGTGTGATGTCCTAAGGTTAGTAGGGGACTGATGACCTCAGATGTTAAGTCCCATAGTGCGTAGAGCCATTTGAACCATTTTGAACCAGATGTATACGAAATAAGAACGGAACACAAGACGGAACTGCTTAGATCAAAGATGGTGTGAGACAGGGATGCCGCCATGTTCACCTATGCTGAAGAGCCAAAACATTATGACCACTTGCTTAATAACTTCTTTGTCCGTCTTTGGAACGATATGGGCACTGATTCTGCGTATCAGGGATCAAACAGTTTGTTGGTGCGTTTGTGGTGGTATATGGCATTAGATGTCTACGTACAAGTAATTCGAGTAAATAACACATCGCTGAATTGTGTACGCAGTGATGGTGCACAATAGCGACCAAGACGGGTTCAATAGGATTTCAATAAGTTCGCTATATTGCTCCTCAAACGTCTGTAGTACGGTTCTGGCTCCGAGACACGGTCTGTTACACTACTGAAAGATGACATCGCGGTCGAGGAAGACATCAAGCATGAACTGATGCAGGTGGTTCGCAGCTGTCAGCGTGTATTCTATTACTACCACAGGTCCCATGTAAGCGCAGGGCAATATCTCCCATAGCATAATACTGCTAGCACCAGCCTGCCACCGTGAAGCCTGTACGTATAGAGCCACTTTTCACCTCGATGAGGGCGTTCGTGGAGAGGAATATGCATCTAGTCTAGCAAAATCGTCATTCACTTGAAGAGCCGACACATTTCTATTGATTGACGGTCGAATCCCAACGGTTCTGTTCCCATTGCATGTTCAACAATTACGATGAATGGTGCGCTCCGATATAGTTGTCCCTACACTGAAACGTCCCCTTTGAAAAATTATTACAAGACTGTGCTTAAACTGACACACAATATTTTTGGCGCAACGCAATCTGACTTCCAAAAATCCCTACGAAAGAATGGCCCTGACTAACATTAACCTATACGTTTCACAAATCACTTACCTCACAAAAATCTTCGTTACTCAAGCTACTGCAATACAGCGAGCACCACTACTGCCAGCTAAATAAAAGATTCAAACTACGGAAGGCACTAACTACTGATAGGCACAGTTAGCAAATGAAAGATTTTAATAGAGAACAAACAATGTATTTACCTTAATAATCATTATATATATATATATATATATATATATATATATATATATATATATATATATATATATATATATCAGTTCATGACATCAATTCTTACAAATTTCAAAACTCCGCCATCTCTCTCCCCACGTCCACCACTGCTGGCGGCTCACCTCCAATTGCGCAACGCTACGCGCTGTTAGCATCCAGCTGCCGCTGCCCAACACTACAATGGCAGACAACAATGCAAACCAGCCACAGACTGCACACGGCACAGCCAGTGATTTTTATACAGAGCGCTACGTGGCGGCGGCGTTACCTATAAATAAACCTAAACAGCCTACTTACAACACTAGCGTCGTGCTCTTTCGGCAGAGATGCCACAGATAACCATTTATCCTATTCCCAAGAACTGACCAGCCTCCGAAACCTACTTTCTGTGAAGTATCGTGGACGTCCTACCCTTTAACGACTAGTATCACTGCCCTTCTACTGTTTCTATAGATGCTCACGACAGTAGTATGTGAATATTCGACCAGCTATGCCCTTTTCGAGGTACTCGTCCACAGCCTTTGCGTAATAGTAATAATCTGACCTTTTCCAAAGTCGTTTAGCTTAATGACTTTCCCTTTTTCGGCCCTTACCTGCGCTAGGGCGATCCTGCGTCCGTGGGTGCTCCGCTTACATGCTTTTGTTACCGCCTCACTTGCTTGGAAAGCCACCAGGCGGCATCCACCGTCGCAGTGGGAAACGGTGATAATGTTTAGGCTTATCGGTGTATACGTCGAAGATGTAATAACGCAAACTAATAGTGGTTCAGGAGAGGAATAATATTCATGGTGAACCAATATCAACCATGAGATAGAATGATGACGTTGGTATTTAAATCGAGGAATAATCGCAGGATATACTGAGTGTAACGAATAGTCTGCTCAACCCAGGCTACGGAGTGAGACAAAACCGAAGAAGGACGAAACTAATGAGTAGCAGAAATGAGATTAGTAAGAAGCACCACAATAACATTTGGGAAGCAAGAAGTTGACGAGTTGAAGAAATTCTGCCACCTTGGAAGATAAGTAACATGACAGGCGAAACATGGATGAGATAAAAAGCAGGCTAGTACAAGCAAGAGGACAATGAGAACGAAGTCTTTCGCCACGCCACTGTTCTATAAATCATTCTCAAATTTCTTGCCGCATCAGTTCAAGGTAAAACCTCGAGTTTTCGACGATTTCCAATATCGTCTTCGTCACGCGTAACCGACTGTCAACATTGCTGCGGTGGTGGCCTAATACAGGCCAAAGACGGTTTCTGAGCTGGTGAAGCCATCCCTCGCGCCGTTGCGTTCACATTTCGACGAATGTCTCTGGCTCTTTTTTTGCATCGAGAGTTCGCTTCCGTGCACCGCTAAGATTATATCCTGTTTAAGGTTTTCCACATGCTCTTACTCCACCTGCCTCTTTAATTATACAGCCCTCGTATGTGGAAACTTGGGACAGAACTTTTGTTTCTTCAGACAGTTTCTTTGTTTGCAAACTGTCCGCGGTCATTTCCGATGCGGTTCTCTTGCTACCTGCGACGGTCGTTCACTGCAGCGCAGGAAGCCAGGATCCGTTTACCTTGAGGCTTTCGTTTTTCTGGCTGAAGCAGTTCTAGTGTTTCTCCAGCGCGCCACCAGCAATGGAGGATGAAACTTCGAAAATGTCAGCTACTCGTGCTGGCGAATCGTCAGAAAAATCATCAGACGAATGTCGGCCGAAGAATTCGAGACAGAAGCCAACAGGTAGTTTGTCAACAAGTGGCCACGAAAGCCTTCAAAATTTTGTATTTGTTTTGTTTGTTTGTGAGGCTGTGCTTGGCACCTGCAGATTTCTCCAGTTCTGGATTTCTAAAATGCCGTTAACTTTCTGCATTGCTGTCTGAAACAGTGAGTTTGGACTGACCGATGTAACTACTGCTGCCACACTCACATTGGCTGTTGTAAGTCCCCGGAATTCTGAAGCCGAGGTTTGGTAACATCTTTATCTTCTTAGGTCAGAAAATACATCTGATACCTTGTCTTCCCAGAACTCTCCCTATCTTTATGCAAGTAGCGTCAGAAAAGGCAACGAATGCAGTCGGTGGCTCATCACGTGAATGTTCAACATTTTCAAGTTTACTTTTGCTTGGAGAACTCTGATCTGGTATCACCTGACCTATAGCGGTTAGTCGGGAACACGTACTTCAGATGATAAATCTCGGAATGGAAGTGGTACTCGTAAGAAACGATTTTTGCTCTGTGTACCTGCGTGTTTAAGCCTGCTGTCTTCTGCACTGGGTGGTGAAAACTCTGGGCCCTAAGAGGTAAATCATTGTGCGTCGGCTTGCGGTATACTGAGTGGCCGAGGCGTCCTTTCGACTTTCGTTGCACCAGAACATCTATAAAAGGATTTCCCTCGTTCTTTGTCACGAAGGTGAATGGATGTTCGGGTGCCTACTGTTCGTATGTTCCTGGAAGTGTTCAAGAGCTTCTACCCTATGTGGCCAGGCCATAAACGCGTCGTCAACATGACGATAAAACGAAGATGGACGAAAGCGAGCAGAATTTAATGCCCGATCCTCAAAATGTTCCATAAAAAAGTTGGCCATTTCTGGAGACAACGGAGAACCCATAGCTATTCCGTCCGTCATGTCATAAAATTTGCCGCCGTGCAAGAAACAGGTGGTCGTCATAACATGTCGGAACTTCTTTATCGTCCAGGAGGAAAATGCTCAATCAATAGCGTCAATGTTTCCTCCACAGGAACTTTGTAAATGGTGATACCACATCCAAGACGACTCTAATTTTTTTAATTTTCTAAATGAACATTTCAGTGTTTTTGATGTGATGTTCACAGCCGATCGGAGTTATGCAGAACATCAACGACATATTGTATTTCGATAACTAGTAAAATTTGCAGTTGCTGAGAGCAACCTATCTTAAGAAACATATTTTTTGTCCCAGGATTCCACATACTGGGACTCTATAATTAAAGAGGCTGTATAAATAAGAAAGAGAGAGAAAACCCTCAACCCTGACAGTGGATATAATCTTAACAGTGCATAGATGTGAGCCGCCGATGCTGAGAAGAGCCAGAGATATTCGTCGCTACGGCGGGAACGGTGGCACCACCAGCGCTGACGTTGACACCCCGCGCGACAGCATGACATAACTACCAACCAATCATAAGCGGTCTTTTGCTATACTAGGGCACCAAAGCAGCAATTTTGGCAGCGCGTTGCTCCTGACGAAGACGATGGTGGAACTCGTCTAAAACTCGAGGTTTTACCCTGGATTGCCGCGGGTAACAGGCCGAGAATGTTTTATACAATAAGAACACTCCTGAATAAAAGGAAGTCGAGTAAGTCGTAGCAGAAATTTGTGAGAATGTACGCCTGGAGCAAAACATTATGTGGAAATGGATCATGGGCCTTGGAGGAGCCGAGGAGAAAAAAAAATCTAAGCATTTGAGATTTGCTGCTGTAGAAGAAAGCTGAAAATTAGGTGGAGCCGGCCGCTGTGGTCTCGCAGTTCTAGGCGCGCAGTCCGGAACCGTGCGACTGCTACGGTCGCAGGTTCGAATCCTGCCTCGGGCATGGATGTGTGTGATGTCTTTAGGTTAGTTAGGTTTAAGTAGTTCTAAGTTCTAGGGGACTGATGACAACAGCAGTTGAGTCCCATAGTGCTCAGAGCCATTTTTTTTAATTAGTTGGACTAATAGGGAACAGATAGGTTATCCACATAATTGGCGAGTTTTGATGTATGTGGAAAAAGTAGACAAGAGGGAGCTGTTTGACAGAATATTTGTTGATACATCAGCGAATGATCACAGTGGTACTACAGAGGGTAAGAATGGTAGGGGGAGCAGCTAACGAAATATTTCCAACAAAATATTGAGGACGTTGAATATGTGTGCTACTGCGATGACGCTAGGGAGGGTTAGTGGCAGTCCTTCTCTAAACAGTCGAATATTTGATGCCTCCCGTAACTTAAAAACTGCTGTAAGAGCCTTTTTCAAACAATGAGTGTTAAATGTAAAAAAAAAAAAAAATTAGATCATGAAGTTACTTTGTTATTACTTTAGGTTTAAACACTATATAAATCCAAAGAATATGGCGCTTTCATTAGAAATCTTTTCGTCGTTGGTTTGTGCTACAGAGTAACTTAAAGTGAATTACGAATGTTCAAGGGGAGAACCATAGTGCTAGCAATAAGAGAAACAAAACGTGTTCTGTGAATGCTGGAGAGCAGAATTCCGATGCATTCAAGAAGGTGAAGTGTTCAATGACCGAGGTTGAGGTGATGAAATGGGAATAATCACTTCCAAAACAAACTTGGTATATCGCCAGATAACGAAGAGCCATACAAAATTTTTAAAAAAAGAAATACGACCGTGCTTTACAATTCTAATTGACAGGGAAAACCAGGCATTGCATTTTTGCCTCTACTGGGGACACTAGTGTTTGAAATGAGGAAGGCGTAGAATTAACTAATGTCTTTTTGAGAAGTGCGTATTAGTTTCTGAAGGCGGTGCATCTGGCGGAATGCCGTCTCCAGTTACGGAGAGCCTCCGAGAGTGCACAGCTGGCGTCGTTAAATATGTAAAGAAGAGTCCCCTGATGGAGGCTGTTGTTGAATAATGCATACTGCGGGTTTTCTCTAGGAGCGGCTACTGGGCGCCGCACGTGTGCTGTGGTGTGTTGCAGACACGGTGGTCCAACACCGCAGCGCCGCACCGCACCGCGACGTGGCGCATTACAGCAGCCAATGGCGGTGGGAAGTTCTCCTTAGCACGGGGGAACGCAGTCAACGTTTTCTCCCTAGCCTTGTAAACTACGGTCTTGACAGCTGTAAGTGCACTCACTGCCATAGGGTACACCGTTTGCTGAAAGACTGAATTTCTGTGCGGACTGCTAAAAACAAATTGCAAAAAGTGTTCCACGTCTGCATGCAACGTTCATCCACCGACTCTCAACGCAATAACATGTAGAGCCATTCGAATACAAACGCAGATATTCGTGCACACTCACAAATACACACACACACACACACACACACACACACGCGCGCGCGCGCGCGCGCGCGCGCGCACACACACACACACACACACACACATACACACACACATTGAAATGGGCAAACACACTCCACGGAATTTCTAGGAAAACACCAACAGGGAAAGACTTGACCCCAAGTTCATTTCAACAGCATTCACCGTTAAATTCAAATACAAATACATATTTATCATAACCATTCAGAAAACAATTTAACTAAACAATTAATAAATTAAAATGTGGTTATGACATTAAACCATCAATTAATACGGAATTTATTTACGAAACTCAAGACTACGTAATGAAACTTTAATTAAAAGCATCAAAATCAAGGTTCACAGTTTGGTTAATGCTCAGAATAAATCTTTAGATTAAATTTTTCTCTTACCAAAAAGAAATTAATTTATTTAATTCACCGCTGAGAACCAGCTCCTTAATCAAACCTAGCTGAATAAAAAAATTGCACCCTTTAAGAAAATATCTGGTCCAAAATTACATGAATAATTAACTCTTTGTCACTAATACCGCGTTAGAGAAATAAGTCATAAAAATATATAATTAAGGGAAGACTAGGACGGTAAAATCGTAGATCAACACAGTAACATATTAGATGCAAGAACATCAAACAATATAGTAAGAAACTTCTTGGAACATGAAAAACAAATAAATTTCAATTAGCGCACGAAATATTGAAGGTCTGAGACAAGGTTACCACCACAATCAACAACAACTTAACTTAGGCAAGCAGTAGCGTGCACTAGTTGCAACAGGCGCAATACAATGTGCAGGCTGAGTTCTTCTGCAGTCGCTAGACACAATGTGTGTCGCTCGATTAGATGTCCATTCCGGACGGCAGATGTGTAAACTGGTCATCGCGATTCTTCGATGCCACTCAGGCGTGGTCGATTAATGCGAGCAAGGTAGTCTCAGGGAAACAAGTACGTTAACAACTAGGATGTAAGGTACATATAGGACACAAACACTTGTTAGTCGAGATACAAGATGGAAAACACGCGTTAACTGCACAGAGGGGTAGGCAAAATTTGAGCTATAGCATGAATATTAAATTTTCTTCAGTAAAGCCTTACACCACTCCACTACGCTTCGGACTGGCACAAATTTAAGCAATAGTCAGAAAAACCTGGGCCTTACCACCTTGAAACCTCAAGAACTTGAACAACTGGATGAATACAATGAAATACAACTAATCTGTTGATTAGATAGCTCAAGAACTTTATAGAAATCTTAAATATATAATTCATGATAAAATATAACCTAGGTCACAAATTTACATCACCAAGACTTGCAATGCTAAGGGAACATGCTACACATAAAACCTCAGAACTTACAACAGCATAAATTAAGCTTCAATATCTTACAGTTCAGAGAGGACATAAAATGTAGACTGGCAGTCGCAAGGAAAGCTTTTCTGTAGAAGGGAACTTTTTTAACATCGAGTATAGATTTAAGTGTCGGGAAGTCGTTTCTGAAAGTATTTGTATGGAGTGTAGCCATGTATGGAAGTGAAACATGGACGATAAATAGTTTGGACAAGAAGAGAATAGAAGCCCTCAAAATGTGGTGCTACAGAAGAATGCTGAAGATTACATGGGTAGATCACATAACTAATGAGGAAGTATTCAATAGGATTGGGGAGAAAAGAAGTTTGTGGCACAACTTGACAAGAAGAAGGGATCGGTTGGTATGACATATTCTGAGGCATCAAGGGATCACCAATTTAGTATTGGATGGCAGCGTGTAGGGTAAAATTTGTAGAGGGGGACCAAGAGATGAATACACTAAGCAGATTCAGAAGGATGTAAGCTGGATTACGTACTGGGAGATGAAGAAGCTTGCACAGGGTAGAGTAGAATGGAGAGCGGCATCAAACCAGTCTCAGGACTGGAGACCACAACAACAACATCTTACAGTTCATCACACAAAATAATGGGTCACATACATCGAGCACAATACCCGTCCAGTGATATAGCCGTAGTTAAAACTTTTCTTGTGTTTCTGCGTGTTTATTTAACATCTAATAGACACAGTTCTCGCGTTTCCGTTTGCGTCGGAAAGTAATTTGATTTTCTGACATATTATAAGTTCCTAATCAGGGGCGAATTATTTAGTTTCGCTTGAGTGCTTCAGTAATTAAGTTTTTGAATCTCTCCGTTTTAATCTAATTTATTAGACACTGTTCCTGATTTTTCGCCAGGGTCTACAGGACAATGGCGCAGCACGAGCTGATAGTCCGTTTACCCGCATAGTTTAGTTTTCCACGGTCTCTAGTATGGAGAGGGTATGGGACGGTTGTGTGAGGATGCGAGCCGAGTTGCTGACACTTCGCTCTCAGCTTCAGGCTGTGACGGCTTCTGTAACACAGCCTGAGGCTGCAGTGGATGGGCACCACTGTTGTGGGCCGGCCATGGGGATCCAACGGACGTCCAGCCCGACCGAGTCCTCCGGTTGGTCCTCACCGGTGGACAGCACAATTAATGCTCGCACTGAGGCTGACCCCTCACCTGTGGTCCAGTGGGAGGTCGCCCCGGGGCGAGGCAGGCGGCGAAAGACTTCACAGGTGGCCGCAAGTGAGGCCTCCACGGTTTGTCTGACAAACAGGTTCCAGGCACTGTCTGTGGCTGACGCTGTCGCTGAGCCAGATGCTGTCGCCTGTCCTGTTTCAGAGGAAACCTCTCAGCTTGCAAGATGCGGAGGATCACAGAGGGTGGGATTATTGATAGTTGGGAGCTCCAACGAAGGAGCGTTATGGGGCCCATTAGGGAGAACGCTGCCAAGAAGGGAAAGATAACCAATGTGCATACCAGGTGGAGTCATTCCAGATGTGGAACGTGTCGTCCCAGATGCCATGCCGGCCGCGGTGGCCGTGCGGTTCTAGGCGCTCCTCTCCGGAGCCGCGCTGCTGCTACGGTCGAAGGTTCGAATCCTGCCTCGGGAATGGATGTGTGTGATGTCCTTAGGTTAGTTAGGTTCAAGTAGTTCTAAGTTCTAGGGGACAGATGACCACAGCAGTTGAGTCCCATAGTGCTCAGGGCCATTTGAACCATTTTTAACCAGATGCCATGAAAAGCAGTGGGTGGAGCCAACTACAGGTGGTTGTTTAAGTTGGTACAAATGATGTTTGTCACTTTGGATGAGAAGAAATTCTCTCTGTCTCCGAGCTCCTAACAGAAGTGGTAAAGGCTTCCAGTGCTGCTTGCAAGATAAAAGCAAAGCTGACCATTTGCAGCATAGTCGACAGGACCGGTTGCGGACCTCTGTTACAGAGCCGAGTAGCAGGTCTGAATCAGAGGCTCAGACTGTTCTGCGACCGTGTAGGCTGCAGATTCCTCGACTTGCACGAAAGGGTGGTTGGGTTTCGGGTTCCGCTGAATACATCGGGTGTCCACTATACGCAGGAGGCGGTTGCACGGGTAGCAGGGGCTGTGTGGCCTGGAGTGGGTGGTTTTATATGTTAGACGGTCTCGGGAAGAAACAAAAAGGGCTTCGGTCACAAAGGGTGCAGGCTGAACACAGGAAGGACGTAGATACGGGAACCATTGGCATAACAGTTGCAAACTGTCGTAGCTGTGTTGGGAAAGTACCAGAGCTCCAATCGCTAATAGAAAGCACTGATACTTAAATTTGTTACAGACACTGAAAGCTGGCTAAAGCCGGATCTAAGTTCAGCCAAAATTTTTGTGAAGAACCTAACGGCGTTCCGAAAGGATAGGCTAAACACGGTTGGCGGTGGCGTGTTTGATGCTGTTAAAGTCGTTTATTTTGTCGCGAAACTGAAGTAGATAGTTCCTGTGAGTGAGTATGGGAAGAGGACACTGTTGGCAACCGAAATAAATTAATAATTAGATCCTTTTACCGACCTCCCAATTCATACACTCCTGGAAATTGAAATAAGAACATCGTGAATTCATTGTCCCAGGAAGGGGAAACTTTATTGACACATTCCTGGTGTCAGATACATCACATGATCACACTGACAGAACCACAGGCACATAGACACAGGCAACAGAGCATGCACAATGTCGGCACTAGTACAGTGTATATTCACCTTTCGCAGCAATGCAGGCTGCTATTCTCCCATGGAGACGATCGTAGAGATGCTGGATGTAGTCCTGTGGAACGGCTTGCCATGCCATTTCCACCTGGCGCCTCAGTTGGACCAGCGTTCGTGCTGGACGTGCAGACCGCGTGAGACGACGCTTCATCCAGTCCCAAACATGCTCAATGGGGGACAGATCCGGAGATCTTGCTGGCCAGGGTAGTTGACTTACACCTTCTAGAGCACGTTGGGTGGCACGGGATACATGCGGAAGTGCGTTGTCCTGTTGGAACAGCAAGTTCCCTTGCCGGTCTAGGAATGGTAGAACGATGGGTTCGATGGCGGTTTGGATGTACCGTGCACTTTTCAGTGTCCCCTCGACGATCACAAGAGGTGTACGGCCAGTGTAGGAGATCGCTCCCCACACCATGATGCCGGGTGTTGGCCCTGTGTGCCTCGGTCGTATGCAGTCCTGATTGTGGCGGTCACCTGCACGGCGCCAAACACGCTTACGGCCATCATTGGCACCAAGGCAGAAGCGACTCTCATCGCTGAAGACGACACGTCTCCATTCGTCCCCCCATTCACGCCTGTCGCGACACCACTGGAGGCGGGCAGCACGATGTTGGGGCGTGAGCGGAAGATGGCCTAACGGTGTGCGGGACCGTAGCCCAGCTTCATGGAGACGGTTGCGAATGGTCCTCGCCGATACCGCAGGCGCAACAGTGTCCCTAATTTGCTGGGAAGTGGCGGTGCGGTCCCCTACGGCACTGCTTAGGATCCTACGGTCTTGGCGTGCATCCGTGTGTCGCTGCGGTCCGGTCCCAGGTCGACGGGCACGTGCACCTTCCGCTGACCACTGGCGACAACATCGATGTACTGTAGAGACCTCACGCCCCACGTGTTGAGCAATTCGGCGGTACGTCCACCCGGCCTCCCGCATACCCACTATACGCCCTCGCTCAAACTCCGTCTACTGCACATACGGTTCACGTCCACGCTGTCGCGGCATGCTACCAGTGTTAAAGACTACAATAGAGCTCTGTATGCCACGGCAAACTGGCTGACACTGACGGCGGCGGTGCACAAATGCTGCGCAGCTAGCGCCATTCGACGGCCAACACCGCGGTTGCTGGTGTGTCCGCTGTGCCGTGCTTGTGATCATTGCTTGTACAGCCCTCTCGCAGTGTCCGGAGCAAGTATGGTGGGTCTGACACACCGGTGTCAATGTGTTCTTTTTTCCATTTCCAGGAATGTATGATGCAGTTGTTGAAAGGTTCAAAGAAAACAGGAGTTTGATTTCAAACACGTACCCGGATCATACGATTACAGTTAGTGGTGACTTTAATTTACCTTCGATATATTGGCGAAAATATATGCTTCATTCCGGTGGTACGCATAAAGCATCAACCGAAATTGTGCTAAAAGCATTCTCTGAAAATTATTTTAACCAGTTAGTTCATGAGCTCATGCGAATAGTAAACGGTTGTGAAAATACACTTTACCTCTTAGCAACAAATAATCCTGAGTTAATAACGGGTACAGGGATTAGTGAACACAGGGTTGTCGTAGCGAGACTGATTATTGTAACCCCCAAATCTTCCAAAAATAAACGAAAAATATACCTATGCAAGAAAGCAATTAAAAATTCACCTGACGCCTTCCTAAGAGACAATCTCCACTCCTTCCAAAATAATAATATAACTGTACACTTCAGAGAAATATTATTGGGAACGACGGAAATCACTTCTGTTTTCATGTTGACTTTCCGTCAGTTACTACGAACTGTGACGTCTGTGACAGGAAATCACGAATCCAGGCACATAACTGAGACGATATTCCATAAGCACGAAGTTTCACTACTAGTAGCTTGTGTGGTACCGTGTCGAAAGCCTTCCGGAAATCCAGAAATACGGAATCGATCGGAAATCCCTTGTCAATAGCACTCAACACTTCATGGGAATTAAGGGCTTTTATGTTTCACATGAACGATGTTTTCTAAACCCATATTGACTGTGTGTCAACAGACCGTTTTCGTCGAGGTAATTCATAATATTCGAGCACAATATATATTCAAGAATCTTACTGCACATCGACTTCAATGATATGGGCCTGTAATTAATTGGATTACGTCTACTACCTTTCTTGAATATTGGCGTGACCTGTACAACTTTCCAGTTTTTGGGTACGGAACTTTCGTCGAGCGAACAAGTATGGAGGTAATGCATCAGCATACTCCGAAAGGAAACTAATTGGTACTCAGTCAGGACCAGAAGACTTGCTTCTATTAAGTGATTTAAGTTGCTTCACCATAGGAAATAATCAAAGACATTCAGGTCGGGTGACCCCCGCAGGTCGCCCCTTACAATCCAGCGACCAGGACATACGGCGACATCCATACTGCAGTGAGGCGGTTCACCGTCATATCCACATCCTGTCACGAACAACCAAGTGTCCTTTCTCCTACAACTCAGGTACAACTCTTTGCACGAACCTCAAGTAGTGGTGGGGTTTCAGACAGCCAGGTAGAATATATGGCCCAATGAGATTGTCGCCCACAGTGCTGGCACAGATTTCCAAAGCAAAACGTACGTGATTGTGTGACTCTACTATAGCGTGAGGATTTTCCTCATCCTACACGTGGCGATTCTTGCTGCTCAAAATACAATCACGATCAAATGAGCCTTGTCAGTAAACAGCACGATATTTGAGTAAATCTGGACGATCAGTCCTTTGATGGAGCAACCACTGACACAATGCAGTCCATGGTGCAAAGTCAGTCACAAGCTTTGCATGGACTCGATTTGGGTGATAGAGGTGTAATTGTTTTTCGTTGAGTCCTCGCCACACGCTAGTATGTGCAGCGCCCATTTCATGTGCAATACGGAGAGTTCTTATAGTGCGTTTCGCTGCACACATTCCGGCATCTCCTCTTCAAAATCGGGTGTGCGAGTGGTCTCTCGTTTCTTCTTTCCATTGAACCAGTCTCCTGCATTCGTCAGTCGAGAGAGCTAAACACTCATCCTGACAGGTGATGCCTGTTAGGAAATCGCTAACTATACAGCCTTGCAGCATTGCAACATACTTCCACATACACAAGGTTCATGTCAGTGTGTCCTGCGAAACTGTACCGGTACTGCTCCATCGTATTGTACTATACATCTCTCAAGAGCACTGACTAATGAATGGGTCTTTCGTTGATTCATAGAACTATCTGTCATGAGACATTGTAAATAAGATACAACAGAGCTACCTTATGACAACTACAGAACACAAAATCTGCATCATGAATCTTAGTGATCAGGCTCGTCCTCTTTGTTCCCTTCCAGGAAATAAATAAATTAGAAAAGAGCGGTAGACAAGTTTACTTCCTTATCTCCTCATCCTGAGTGCTCCGACCCTAATTTCCCTACATCAGATTGTTCAATGTGGCATTCTCTATGTCCTGTTACATTTTTGCACGCTTTTACAGAAATACGTCACATAATAAATACCTCTATCTCAAGTGTGGATCATTTCTCTTTGTATAAACCTGACTCCGAAGTCGGGGCATCTAGCGCACGCATGTGAAGTGACCTGACGCTGCAGGCTCGAATTCTCGTGGAGTAAAAAGTCTTTATCACCGGTATTCGGAAAATCTGACAAATGGTAGGACAGTGTTAATGGTGATCCACCAATTTGACGGGAATGTAAGCACTGCGTCCCTATTGCTACTACTCGAGAGAAATTCTGCGTTTATCTATCTGCTTTCCCTCATCAACACGACAGCTCAGTAAACATACACACACACACATATTACAATTACTCAACAGATATACCCCCATACTACCGATAATTTAAGGAATCGAACTCCAATGTGCAAAACTGCTTCAAACGTTTGATTACTTTGCAAATCGTTTAATGGGTTAAATATTTGGCGTTCAGCTTGCAGAACATTTAGGTCTCAAGCACCAAAACCGTAATTATGGTGGTTTCACTGGTTAAGGATTAATCACCTTTAGGTAGTTAAAATATTTAGGGAAGTTTTAACTTGTCCAGAACGAAATTTTCACTCTATAGCGGAGAGTGCGCTGACATGAAACTTGCTGACAAATTAAAACTGTGTGCGGGACTCGAACTCGGGACCGCTGCCTATATCGGACAAGTACTCTAAAGGCCTTTTGTTTTTACAAGAATGGTTTCGCAAAATTGCAGAATCCAATATTTCAGTAGGAAATGCTGATAACAAACAAATTTATATACATGAACAAATTAATCAAAGTTCGTAAATGAAGCAACACTTCCTTTATGATTAACTTTTATCCGTTGACTAGAAACGGAAACAATTTCGTGGGTAATTTCTTTCTTTTTATTTTTAGTATAATGTAGAAAGAATAACACAAACCTCCTTTATTTAACGTAGGAAACAGGAAATAAATACGTCCAAGACGTACTTGGTGTTCGAAAACGAAGCACTCAGTTAGAAGAAGCTGGATGGGACATGCTTTTAGAGCTGCATGTAAAAATCACTCACTGGGAAGGCTCTTTAATTGCGGGGCAGTTTCGAAAAAAATACTCCCTAAATACACACATCAAAATATGTATTGCATCACCTCAGTTCCGAGAGTTCCATAACATGTACAGGAAACTGGATTAGAGATCAATGTAAACGTATTTCCATGTTTTTAATGATCATGAAAAACACAGATTCCGTGTTGTACCACAATAAAGTGAGATCTACAGAGATAGGCATACTATCCACAGGTTCATCAAGGCACTGTTGGTCCAGATTGTCCCACTCCCCACGTCTTCCACAAACCGCTCTTCTCAATCTATCCCAGAGATGTCCGATAGGGTCCACGTCTGAATAACTTGCTGGCCACTCTAATCGAGCGATTTCGTTATTCTTTTAGGAATTCAGTCACAAGATGTGTACCGTGGGGGCAGGCATTGTCGTCCATGAAGACGAATGCCTCGGCAATATGTTGCTGATATGGTTGTACTCTTGGTCGGAGGATGGCATTCGTGTATCCTACAGCCACTACGGCATCTTCCATGACCACCAGGGGCGTACGTCGGCCCCACATAATGTCACCTCAAAACATCAGGTTACCTTCACCTTGCCGCACTCGCTGGTCAGTGGGTCTACGGTGTCCAGCCTGACTGCCCCCAAAAACGTCTCCGACGATTGTCTGAATGACGGCATATACGACACTCATCGGTGAAGAAAAGGTGATGACAGTGCTGAGCAGTCCTTCCGGCATGTTGTTGTGATCTTCTGTACCGAGCTGCATAATGTCGTGGTTGCAAAGATGGACATCGCCCAGGGCTTCGGTAGTGAAGTTGGGCACCTTCAGCCTATTTCGCACAGTCTGACTCATAACACGACTTCCTGTGGCTACACAAAAAGCTTTATTCAACTTGGTGGCATTTCTGTCAGGGTTTCTCCGAACCATAATCCGTAGTAGCGGTAATCTACTGCAGTAGTGACCCTTGGGCGTCCAGAGCGAGGTATGTCATCGACAGTTCCTGTCTCTCTGTATGTCGGAACAACATTGCTTTGGTTCATTCTGAGACGCCTGGACACTTCCCCTGTTGAGAGTCCTTCCTGACACAAAATAACAATGCGCACGCAATCGAATTGTGGTACGGACCGTCTACGCATGGTTCAACTACAGACTACACGAGCCGGTACCTCCTCCCTGGTGGAATGACTGGAACTGATCGGCTGTCGGACCCCTCCGTGTAATAGGCGCTACTCATGCTTGGTTGTTTACATCTTTGCTCGGCTTTAATGACATCTCTCAACAATCGGACTATGTGTACGATACAATATCCACAATATGACTATCTTCAGGAGTTCAGGGAACCGGGGTGATGCAAAACTGTTTTTGATATGTGTAGTTAGCAAAAGTGAACTATATTTGAGGAGTCGTCGCATTATGTGGTATCGTGTTATGAGAAACGTCCAAAAATCGATCACATCCTTTTGTCCATATATGATAAGGAATGTCCATGCAATTTATCCAGGTGAAGGACCAGTATCTGCTATGAAATTGTACATACGTCGGTCGCTGCGCCACAGATGAGGCGGTGTGTGTTTGTGTCATCCTCATTATACACAGGCAGAGGTTGGTGTCTGCAGGTCGATGACATGGCGTTTGTCTCTTGTCGGGTATTTACCGGTGACGACGGTGTATCTTGGGGCGCTCGCTCCCGTGGTGAAGTATGTTCACGAACTGGGTGGCGCACAGCCAGCCGCCTATCCTCTGGGTGACATCCTTCGACAGTGTTCGACTGTTGAGCGCGCTTCAAAAGGTAATAAATATCTCACTTACTGGGGGCCCTAGTGTGAGGGAAGTCTTCAAGGACATAACTCTATTCCATTAGTGATAGCGCTGGTGCTATGTGGGCCAAGGCACAAGCGCAACATTTGAATATGTGTCCTCCCGGATGATCCCTGATTAAGGGTGCTGCAGGCCGCAGAGAAGTGTTTTTAGAGCAATGGTGCACATGATGGTTCATAGAGGACTAACACGTCAGATTCAACGTGCTATCATTATTGTTGTCGTTATTCCTCCACTTACTGTCACCGTTGACGAAGAATCAGGAAGTAGGTGGAAGAGCGATATCTTCCATCACCTTCACGACTAATCCCTGATCGAACGAGCTCAGATCAGAAGCTGATTGCGTATGTCTCTTACTCGACAAATGTGAGGATGAGAGGAGCAAATTCAAAATCAACATTGTGCTACATTGGGGAAGAAGATGGATCTTAGTCTAATTTTATGTTCTCCAAAATAAACGTATTTATATGTGTGTGTGTTGGCTACAGAATTAACGAGTTTCTGGTGTAATGCACGCAATCTATTGCATGCGGTAATATTGTTTCCCTCAGACGCACCACAGCATACAATTACTGTGTTTCCATGTGGTTTATGAATAATAAAGAATCATAATAATTATATGCTGTTCTCTTAGACTATGTACACACTTCCCTCTTAATAATTTCATTTTACAGAATTTGCCCAAATATGTTCTAATATTTTGATTTTTGATATATGTCATTAGCATTCATTTTATCAT
The DNA here is from genome assembly GCF_023897955.1 of Schistocerca gregaria. Classification (NCBI taxonomy): domain Eukaryota; kingdom Metazoa; phylum Arthropoda; class Insecta; order Orthoptera; family Acrididae; genus Schistocerca; species Schistocerca gregaria. The sequence continues at coordinate 432,377,166 of NC_064920.1, read as the reverse complement.
CTTTCGTGTATCATTGTGCTTGGATCATATATGTGTGCCTCACATTGTTATTTGTCGTTTTAATATAATAGCCATAAGAGATTACTGAGATACGCTCTGATATCAGTAACGAATCACAGATTTGCTACAAATATGTTTCGGGATCCAACTATTGTTATTAGCAAGATGAATTCGTTCTAACAATGGTGTGTTAAGTTCAGTTTTGATTCCCTTAACAAATGATGAGGTTACGTTTGCAGCTTCCTCATCCTCACGCGCACGCTTCCTGTAGCTTTACAGGAAATGGAACTGCGATTAGACATTGGCTAAAAGAAGAAACACTTCAGGTGATGGACGAAATAAGGAAGTACAAGAATGTTCAGAGAAAGACGGGAATACAGCAATATAAATCACTTAGCAAGCAAAGAAATCGGATGTTCGAGGAATACAAGACGAAAAGGCGCAGTAAAATATAAAGAAATCGAAAAAGAAATAATATTTAGGAGGAATGAGTCGGCGTATAGAAAGATCGAAACAACCTTCTTTGAAATTAAAAGTGAGGTCGCAACATCAAGACTAAAACGTGAGTTTCACTTTTTTAACCCGGAGGAGAGAGCGGGTAGGTGGACAGAATACGTTGAAGACGACTGTGAGGGGAAGGAATTGTCTTATGAAGTTAGAAACAAGAGTCCACAAGGAAGAGATAGGGAATCCATAGCTTTGGAAAACTTCAGATGAATTAAATAAACCGGGGTTATAGATGTCATTCCGTCCGAATATTCTAAAGTCATTGTGAGAATTGTCAACCAAACGACTGTGCAAAGTTGGTGTTTAGAATTTATGAGACTGGCGGCACAATATCAGACTTTCGGAAAAATACCAATCATTCAATTCCGAAGATAGCAAGAGCAAGAAAGTGTGAGAACTATCGCACTATCAGATAACAGTTCATACATGCATACTGCTATTAAAATTAATATACAGAAGAATGGATACGAAAATCGAGAAACTGGTAGATGATGAGTTCGACTTTAGGGAACGTAAAGGCACCTGTTAGGCAAACTTACGTTGCGCTTGATAGTGGAAGCAACGAGGAGGAAAATAAAGACACGAACAAAAGATTTGTTAACTTGAAAAAAGCGTTCGACGATGTAAAATGATTCTGAAAGAAATGGAGTAAGTTACAGAAAAATTCGAATATATAAAGTATTTACGCAAACCAGAAAGGAAAAGTAAAACTGGAAGACCAAGAACGAGGTTCTCCGATTCAAAAGGCGGTAAGACACGGATGCAGTGTTTCGAAGACCAAGTGTGGCCAGTTAATAAACAGAAGTGGCGATTGCTAGTCACAGAAATATGTTGGCTGTTAAATTCGCCTTACTGTGTGTTCGAGATATTTACAAGTATTCGGCGTATTACAACAGGTCTGTGAAACCAGAAATATGTTTTTTCGGCAGTAACAAGCCACACGTAGGTGAAACACATTGTAACATTTTAACAAGCGCTGGAGACCACTAAAAAGCCGAAATCTTGAGTGCTCAAAATAAAGTAACACTTAAGAATCAATTGGCGGAAACATTTTTAAACAAATTCTAGAAGACTGTGGTCCTACAGGAAGGAATGGTAATTAGATGGTGGAGTGATGCATCGTCCGGCTGGATAATGTAGTCAGCTCTTGACCTCAGCTTGAGACATTCTAGCTTCCTTCTCTGCTTTGACAGTAACTGCACGTTAATTTGCTTTATCTGTGACCTGTTAGTTGCCACATCTGGTGTATTTTGGTAGAGTTCACGAAGACACGTGAAACAAAATTCCTCGGTATTTTTCTCCTCCTTACTTTAGTTGAAATTATATTGTCTGTTCTTAGTTTGGGCTTCGCATGCTCCGCAAACCAATTTCATTTACTGTGGTATTTCCTTACTTTAGTGACTCAAGTCATTTCTTAATTAGTCATCTCTAAGAAAGGTAGTATTTAACTTCTTGTTTCCTTTCCCACGGAAAATCGTTTGCTTCTGTAAATGGATTCTGGTAATATAAGCACAATGATCGGATAAATCTGCAGGCCGCCCTTATGGAGTGATGTTACCTACCTAAGTTTTCTGAGAAGTAAATCCGGTGTATTCTGTTGGCTGAATGACTAGTGAACTAGCTGTACATCAGCGAGTCTGCCTTGCCTGCCTCCCACTTGTCGTTCATGCTTAAATTTCTAACCATGTATTTGAATTTCACATATCTGCTGAAATTTGACCTTTGATATTTCTTGTTAACAACAGAGTTAAAGTCACCCGCTGTGATGAATGTACTCACTGGAAAAAAAGATATAAATTCATGTTAGAGAAACTCGCACTCGCCTATCTACGACTGCTTCCTGACCGAGCGTACATATTAGCAAACTTTGTGTCTTGAATTTGAGTTGTTATTCCAATACCGCTTGAAAACCTACCAGTTTCTGATACTTGAATACCGTCTTTTGCTAATCTCAGATCTGTAGAGAATTGTATCGTATTCTGCACTTTCATCTAGACTGTTAGTTTCAGCTTCCTACAGTAGCACTATATCGATTCTGGGAGAGTTTAAGAAATACAATTTTTAGCTTTCGTGATCTCATGTTAATATTCAACACGTTAAGCGAGCCTTCACTCCCGTGGACTCTTCGTTTCCACAAAGGCAGACCGTGGGGACGTTTCAATTGGATGACACCAGTGAGTGGGAAGGCAGTAACAAGTTCAAAACATAAATGTAATTTTAATGAAGATAATTAAAACATTCTATACAAATATAATGGTTTACATCAGCACTTATGACAAAAGTTTATAACCTGTTTAATTAATTTTCTAACTGCATTGGAAACGAATGTCTTTGAGTTTCTGTTATGATATTCACAATAGTATCTACGCTCAGTATGCTCCGATGCTGCGAAATATTTTGATTGACATTTTTCGTCTTGTCATATTTTAGAGTACGTATAATGCATTCACATCAGCTGTGTTCAAAACACGATCGCATGATAACTTATGATATAATTTTACTGTCTTACTCAGTGGACTGCTACATGGACGCACCTCATAAGAAAGCCAGATAACAATGTTTTCGTTATTATATTCAATAACAATATTTAGTTCACGATAAACTAATCTTTTGGTTGTCACGTTTTCCTTTTAAGTGGAATGTTAGGTGGAAAGACCCAAAACGTCTTTTTTTAACATTTCAGTACCGTAATTCCCTGACTATTCACTTTTGCACTTCCTGCATTCCAATTTGACCGTCACAATTTATCTGGGATGCCTTTGCAATTTAGTCGAGGGCTACCAACCAAATTAGTATTCTTTCTTATGAATTTGATAGGCAAATCTACACTGATATACCAGTTGTCGGTACATAATGTATGGCCCTTTTGGATGCATCTTGACATAATTTCATCACATTATTTGTTAATATTGCATTTTTGTGTCAAGTGCTTTGCCACTGAAAAATCTACAACCTTGGCAGTATCCATTATCACAGCAAAATTTAAACAATTTGACGGCATACTTGTGTCTCTTTCGTTTCCGTTATTGCCTGAATACAGTTTGTCCTCCAAATGGTATTAGATTGCCATCGATACATATTACTTCGACAAGACCCTAATATTTTTCAAAATTTTTATTCAGTTCCTCAATGAAGAATTGAAACTATGAGAGAGATCTATAGTATCAACGTTTATACTGTCTGTGGAATGCAGCGTTCTCAATACAATTTCTAAACACACACAGACACACACACACACACACACACACACACACACACACACACACACACACACACACACCGTCTACAGGCCACAAGTGGCCCATCGGGACCATCCGACCGCCGTGTCATCCCCAGAGGAGGATGCGGATAGGAGGGGCATGGGGTCAGCACACCACTCTCTCGGTCGTTATGATGGTATTCTTGACCGAAGCCGCTACTGTTCGGTCGAGTAGCTCCTCAATTGGCATCACGAGGCTGAGTGCACCCCGAAAATGGCAACAGCACATGCTGGCCTGGATGGACACCCATCAACTGCTGACCACGCCCGACAGCGCTTAACTTCGGTGATCTCACGGGAACCGGTGTATCCACTGCGGCAAGGCCGTTGCCCCAGAATTTCTAAACGATCTCTGTTTGAATAAACATTGGATCCTGGGTCCAACATCAATGTGGGGATGGAAGTTAAACTAATCCCATGGACAAAATCAATTCAAGCCAACGCTTTCTTTCATCATTGTTTGTTGATACCCGTTGATTCAACCGTTTGGAAACAATTCTCGAATGTACAGTATAGCTGTTTCTTTGTTCAATGATGTTCAATTATTTCACATGCCACAAAGAATCCATCAAAGTCATCGAGTTTTTCATACTTTGGCACATCAGATTTTCATCACTCGCTTTGGCACCATGTGCGCTCATAATGCGCAGAAAATATTTCAGTGATCAAACCACATACATCAATCGCTTACTAAACCTTCAACGAATTCTCACTTGGATGATGGCAATCGCATTACAGGAGACCGTTAGACAAGACCGTTACGTTTAAAGACTACCGATCGGCCGCCGTATCATCCTCAGCCATTATGTGTCACTAGATACAGATGGGCATGTGGTAGGCACATCGCTCTCCCACCCGCCGTTAGCTTTTTTGTTTTTTTCTGTTTTTGTTTTGTTTTTTACTGGTGCTGCTACTTCTCATTTAATTAGCTCCTCAATTGGCTGCACAATGGCCGAGGGCACCCCACTTGCTAACATCATTCAACACATCCAGAGGGTAACCACTTTAACTACTAGCCAAGCCCGACAGCGTTTTACGTCGGTGATCCGACGGGAACAGGAGTTAACCACTGAAGCAAGGCTGTTGACTGCGGACAATAAGGTTTTCCGAAAAGAGTCGGTGTGAAATCAGTCACTTACAGAACAGTGGGCTACCCTAACTGGTTGCCCCTGGGAGACTCTCTTTTCACCATGTCATGCCAGATTGTCCACCTCCTCAACAACCGTCAGTTGGAGTACATACATTGTGTTTATTTACCCAGCTCGGCGTCATTTCCACAGCAACGCCTGCGGTGTAGGTGGTAAGCACAGCGCGGCAGCCGGATAGGTTGCTGTTCGACAGGCGAGCCATTGCGTGCGTGCTTACACGCTAACACAACACAAGCCATGTAGTCGCCGGCACGCGGAACTGTCGACTCAACGAAAAGCCCAATAACATCGCCTTCGCGCTCAATGTGTTAAAGTACAAATTGTGTGTGTGAATAACGACTTTTGGGTCTGTGAACTAATTCTTCGCAGTTCCAGTGTGTATACTTACTATTTCTGATCAAATAATTGGCCTGGATTTTGGCGTGACAGTAAGTTTCACCTCAGTTTTCCTAAATTTCCGCTTGGTTCAACTAGACTCTACAATCCGAAGCTTCTGTACTTCCTTTCCTCCCCTACGGCCACCCGCAATCAGTTCAGCATCTAAATTCGCTTCCTAGTGAGACAATACTTGCTTTATCCTGCGCGCTTACTGGAAGTTGTTGAGCGCTCCTTATTTCGTTCGTTTTGCCTTTTGCGTAACTACTGGCAGAAACTGTCCTGTTAGACTCTTGAGTCGAAACCTGTCTAGGCGTATGTGTGTCCTAATAAATTAACCAAAACCGTCTGCTTGATAACTTTTTGTTATTGAATAGGATTGTTGACGTCTATTGGGATACCTCGTTGCATACACGGTACAAGAACGAACGGCATTCTTTCTACAACCTCCATACACCATGAGGATGTCCGCTTTTACTGCAATGGTAAATACTATCATCCACTCATGACCTCCTGCTTCAACTGCTACACTGTTAGTTATTTAGGCGTTTCTTTCATCAATTTCACGGTAATCGCTACGATGTGGAACGTGTCAAGTGCATAAGAAATGCACTCATGAATCAAGTTTTCTTTAAGCTTAAAATTTTTGTTACTTGCCCTTAAATGGCACAAAATCCATATATTATATCTGTATATTCATTTATTCCTGTTCAAAAATTCATGTATGTTATAGAAAGAATTGTCGAGGAGGTAAGATTTCAACTTCTTTTAACTATTACTGCTGTTGTCAGGTATTTAATTTCGTCTGGTAATTTATCGGAAGATAGTAGAGGATAGTGCAAGTCGTTCCTTCTTCTTGTATTATAATCATGAATGCCACTGTTGTTTTTAAACTGGTCCATGGTGATCAGAAGAAATTTTATTACTGAGTAAATGTACTGTGAGGCTGTGGTAAGAATGAATAACCTTTTAAACATAATCCTATAAGATGTGAGACTACGAGCCCCAAACATTATTCTAATGCCTTACTGTTAAGTTACCCCAAAATGTTACTCCATATGACATTAGAAAGTGAAAGTATGCAAAGTATATTAGTTTGCTAATTTCTATATCTTCAGAATTAGCAATTATTCTGATTGCAGAAGTTGTTGAACCGAATCACTTTAGGAGATCCAAAATATGATTTTTACAATTAAGATTCTCATCTATATGTACACCCGAATACTTAATATGCTCTACCATGTCTACTGACGTCTGTTGATATGTTTCATTTATTGAAGGAATTCTACTCCTTGCAGCAGAAAATTGGATGTGCTGTGTTTTTTCAAAGTTCACAGCAAGGCCATTACAGAATACTAATCAATAATTTTTCCATCGACATTATTTGTATCACTTGCTATTGCAGCACCTTTTATTGGATTAACAGTAATGTTTGTATCATCAGGAGTGTCAGTTTGGCTTCTTGTTTCAGATAAGAAAGGACATCATTGACTTATATCAAGAACAGAAGGTGACCCATGATTCAACCCTGTGGAACACCTAATGTAATTTAATCCCAGTTAGATGAATTGGAAAACTTCCTTAAATCACTTAAACCATGTAAAGAAACATTTTGCTTCCTGTTCTACAGATGACATAAACCACTGATATGCTGTTCTACTCATAAAATAGAATTGTAATTTCTGAAACATAATGTCATGATTCACATAACCAAATGCTTTGGATAGGTAACAGAAAATTCCTGTTGTTGACATTTTACAATTTAAAGACTCTATTATGTTGGCAGTGAAATTGTATATTGATGTCATAGTGACACAGCATTTTTGAAATTCCAACTGTGATTTACTAAGTATCCCATTACTGTTGACATGGCTAACCATTTTTGAACTACTTTCTTGAAGATTTTTGACAATGCTGTAAGCAAGGAAACTGGCTGGTAATTACTGACATCCGTGGTGTCCCCTTTTTTGTAGAAAGGCTTGATAATGACATGTTTTAGCCTGTCTCTGAAAATACCTTGAGTTCATGAAGCATGAAGTGTGACTCAGAATATCAGCTGTAACTTCTCCACATTGTTTTAATATCTTGTCAGAGATGTCATCTACTCCAACAGAACATTTATGTTTCAAAGATTGAATGATTTTCCTTATTTCGCAGGAGACTGAGAGATGATAATTAATCTTACCAGGATTTCTCAAAACTGACTCTTAAATTTACTGCTTTGCTTTTTCTTTCGAACTATTCTCACCATTTTTTCCACTTACACTTAAGAAAAAGTTGTTAAATATATTAGCTACTTGCGTACTGTTGAATAACATGGTCTCATTCTCTGTCATAGAAAAACCACCTACCCCAGTGGTTCCTTTTCCTGTGTCTCTTCTATCAGCATTAATTACTGATTTGATTTTATTGGCTGGATTGTTAATCTCATCTCTAATATACATATTTTTTTTATTTTCTGACAACTTTCCTCAGTATGTTACAATAATTTTTAAAGTGTAAAATTACTTCCGGGTCTTTATTAATTCTTGCTGCCTTATACAAGTTTCATTTACTTTCTGAAGATCTTTTAATAGCCATAGTAATCCAAGATGTCTTTGAAAACTGTTTGGTGTTACATTTAGTAATTTTTTGGGCAACAATGTTAAAAAATTATAAATTTATCGGAAATGTGTTGCATTTACAGTTGGCATTGGACTCATTATATACCTCCCCCCAAATAAAATTTCTTATACTTTCTCTGAAGAGCTCGATAGGTACCAGGTTGACTAGCATTACACTTTTACGTAATGGCTTCTGAACTGTACACCCCACTAAGTTTTGTAAGTTATTCACTTGTACATCATGGTCCGATAATCCATTTACCACAGGGAAAGCATGTGTTAGTTTTTCATCCTCTGTAAAAATACATCACCTGTTATACTACTACTGCTGTCTTGATCACTCATTCTAAATTGTATGTCATTAATAAGACTTATAGTTCAGTTTCCCTATCAAAATTGCTTAGAAAGTTTACACTGGAATCATCACAGACTAATAACTTCTTTTTTCTAACATACAGCATAATAAGGAGTCAAATATTTTTATGAATAACTCCCAATCTCCTCATGGGGACTTGTACATTATTGCTAATATCAACACTACATTATCTAACTGTAGTTAACATGCACATACTTAAAAGTGCTGATCGACACAAAATATCCTTATTTCTGCAGTTTTGCACTCATACCCTTGTTTTGTGTAAATGGCAACTTCTCCTTTAGCATACTAGATCTGTAAGTGCAATTTGCTAAATTATACTCATTTATACCGACCATTTCCATCCCCAGAGTTACGTGGTATTCAGACACACACCAGTCTCATACTCATAGCATAAAACATTTTTCTTTACATGAATCATCTTTTATTCTAGTTTTCTTTATTGTTGTATATCTGGACATTGGCATTAACCTAAAAGACCTGTCTGCCTCGCCCTATTACTCACAGGGATCATCCCTTGTATGACTAAGACCTCCATTACAATATCTTCTGATAAGTTAACTTACCTTTCCCCTTCCTATTTAAGTGCACGCCGTGTGTAGTGTATCCACATCTACCAATAGCATCGACTGGAATTCCATGTATGTGAGATTTTTCCGGTGTCTGGAGCATCCTGTTCAGCTCACTGTTAACATTCATCATAGCGGTGTTTACTCAAGGCTGATCATGGAGCTGAAAGACCTCCACAAACCCCACATTTGTGTGCCCAGATTCTGTGCCTATTTTATCGAGGTCATTCGGAATACTATATCTTCGCTTCATAGCCCGGCTGTTTTCTGCTCCCCTAACTATAATTAGCTGATCTTTGTTCTCTAAGTTTTCTGTCACCTGGCTAAGTCTAGCACTTGGTTTCACAAAACTTGTGACTTAGTGCCGTTCACCTAATTTCTCCTGAAGCTGCTGTCCTGAACCCTTCAGATAAATAATACCTAGAAGCAGAATTTTTCTTTTCCTATTCTGATTGGATCCCGATCTGTCTTTTTTCTTTGGGCTAGTATACCACTTCAAACTACATTCAGCTACATCTGTATGAAGCCCTTCCTCCACTACTTCAGGTAGTAACCCAAAATGATTTATTAACTGTATTTCTAAAGTTTTTCCAAGAGTTTCCCTTTTTCACCCTTTGCTTACGACCTTCTCCCAGCACCCCATCTCTTTTTCCTCCCTTTGCGTACATAATTCCAAAGTCGTGTTTTCTAATTCAGCCTTAAGGGCACAAATTTTTACCTCCTGTTCAGAGATTTTTCTGTCCTTTCTGCGTAACCTACATTGCAATGGAAGAGACTCTTTTACCTACCCCCAGTTTCCTCGTTGCTACCTTAAACTACAGTCTTCATACAACACCCCTTCTTCAAGCCTGCCCCGTTAGTTGAATGGTCAATGTGTCGGAATGTCACGTATGGAGACCCGGGTTCAATTCCCGGCTGGGGAAGGAGATTTTCTCCCCTCAGGTACTGGGTGTTGTGCTGTCCTCATCATCATGTCATCCCCATTGTCGCCGCGGAAGTCTCCCAATCTAGCATCGCACTCAATTAGACTTGCACTTGGTGGCAGAACTTTCCGTGTGGGACCTCCCGGCTACTGACGCCATACGCTCATTCACATTACCCCTTCTCCAGATTTCTATTGCAACCATCACATTTGTCATACATGGTTTGATAGAAAAATTTACACAAAATGTAAGCAAGTGAAGAGTAACTTGGCACAAGAGCACTGAAGTTTCGTAACCAGTACTAATATGTAATTAAACATTAACGTAAACAATCTTATAAACTTACTTTCGATAGTTTTTATTAACTTCCTAAACTCTGTATGAAAGATACGAATTAATTTAACTTTGAACTGCTAAGTGCAGTGAAAAAAATAAAGATCTACACTCGCCCGAAATTCAAGCCTAAAATGTAAGCAAAACTAACGATTATCGGCCTTCACGAAATATTTTCTTTACGATCTAAATAGGCTCATAAAAGTGAAACCTTCAATAGATAGCATAGTGAAGAAGTAAATGCACTAAATTGTAATATTCACTAAATTAGTCCTTAAGTTAGCGAGAGCTTCCTGGACGTGCGTCTGTCAGAGATATTAGATATTAGAGGCCCTTTAACAACACTGCATGTGTTCGCATTCTACTTTGGACAATATTATAGGAAGAATAACTACTTTAGCTGTTCAGCCCGCCGGTGTGACCGACCGGTTCTAGGCGCTTCAGTCTGGAACCGTCGCAGGTCGAATCCTGCCTCGAGCATGGATGTGTGTGATTTCCTTAGGTTAGTTAGGTTTATGTAATTCTAAGTTCTAGGGGACTGATGACCTCCGACGTTAAGTCTCATAGCGCTCAGTGCCACTTGAACCATTTGTACAGAACGGTCACAAAACATTGGAGAAACGGAGAATGTTTTTCGATGTCATGTACCGTATATCAGCTTAAGATCACCTGCTGAATGTTGAAACAATTAAAAAAGAATTTCAGATGACTAGTGAACTGAAAAATTTTGTTTATTCAATTATTCTAAAGAGGTCTGTGAACAACAGAGTTGCTTAAAATGATAGTACTGGAGTATTACGTACCGACGAAAATACAGTTTTATCAATTATTTGTAGGCCACCGTTCGTTGTTGAGCAAATATTTCGCCGTATATCAACATAAAAGCGAATTATAAGTTAACGCCTTGTAAAAATGAAAGATTCTCTTCAAACAATGAGCCAGCGTAAGCAGAGCAGTTCAACAAATTGTCTTCCACTCTTGTGTTTACTCACCCGTCTTTTTGTCTGCTTTGCCGAAAAGATAACTCAACAGATTTTAACTGAAGTGTCTCGTACTCACTTGATTGATAAGTTTCTGCTTTGCTATCAACGTATTCAAATGTGAGTACACACTGTTCGAATTATGTCCTGAAGGCATTAGTAACTTTTAATTAATGAAAACAAATTTAATTAACAAAATTGTTGTGTTTATACTCCCGACGACTAGGTGATAACATATAAATGTTAGTGTAACTATAGTATTGACTACCAGCTTCCTCTCGTTACTTGTTAACAGTCGCATACAGAGATCAACATAAATATGCCCATATACCCTGAGGCAGCAGACTTTACTAGCAAGCAAACAAGGCAACAGATGAAAGCAGAAATGCTGGAGATACTGCGTTTATGTGTCATTTCTGAATACACGAAATGGAAGTTATCGCGATCGCCGTATTCAGATATTCAAAATAACCTCTGACTAGGCACTGCAGTATTACTTCTAGTCTTCTCATTCCGAGGAGGATTAGTATAAAGTTTGCTACGTCCATGGTAACTGAGACGCTGAACATCAACCACATCCGTCATAGCCTTACAACTGTAGCTGGCATACAAGTGAATTTGAAGTTCCAAACATCGTTACCAGTTACTAAAACTGCATACCGCCCCGCTTGTCTCTCGTCGACAGTCTACATGGGAAGTGATCAACCAGTCGTATACAACGATTATTACTCCCACATATGAGGGATACTCCGAAAGTAAGGAACGACCCGCCGCGAAATGGAAACCACAGTGAAAATCCGATGACTCTTTGCACAGATCCATTGGGTAGTATCTCTGGTATATCCGCAGAAATTGTCACATGGCTTCTAGCGCTCAGTGGGCGTCTAAAGAGGTCTAGAAACTAGTTTCATGTCAAGTATGGGCGTCTGCCGAGAGATTTCCCCGGATTTCATGCAACCGCACATAACGTCAGTTGCCATGAATTTCCTTGTTCATGACATTTCTCGGTCGCACGCTGCAGGGGTAATGAGATCTCTCCTGCAGCGTTTTCATGGGAGGTGTCTGATCACCCACCATGAAGCCCAGACTTGGCTCTCTCTGATTTTTATCTCTGCCCAGTTGAACCGCGGGCTATGAAGACAACGTTTTGGTACAGACAACGAGCTGCAGTAAAGTGCAGAAAATTGTCGGGAAGCACAGGAGGCTGTGTTCTATGATGAGGATATTAAAAAGTTGGTACAGCTATACGACATATGTCTAAGTCAAAGCGGCGACTATGTAAAGTCGCTGGAAGGTGTAGTTACCAGTTACAAATAAAAGAGTTTTGATTTTCACCGCTTATTCCTTTTAGCGACCGATCATTGCTTACTCTCCGAAGAGTTATCGTAAAGTTAGAACAACAAACAATAAGAATTTACAAGAACCATGCAAAATTATCCGTTGACTAATTATAATGATCACACCTCCGTAACTAAGAAGAAAAAGTGCTCTAACTAATATGTATGAAGAGGCCACACAGAACTGCAGTTTGGGTGAGGGGGGGGGGGGGTGAGGAGGGGCGCGGGAGGATGGAAACCTTGGGGCTCGGTTCCCGTTCCAGCTACGAACATAGGGTGAAAATCTATTGGTTTAGCCCGGACCACCTGCCATTTGTGTAGCTACTGGAACATCTGTATTACTGTAGCTCTGATACAGTATATTAAGCAAGGTTTCGGCGACGAAATAGTGCACAACACTTCCATCGGAAGGAAGTTAGTGCTCAGTTAATGGCACATTTGTATGTGCACCATACGGATTTTAAGTGCAAAGACAGCCACCCTTAAATAACTCCTTCCAGGCGCTTCGGTCTGGAACCGCGCGACCGCTACGCTCGCAGGTTCGAATCCTGCCTCGGGCATGGATGTGTGTGATGTCCTTAGGTTAGTTAGGTTTAAGTAGTTCTAAGTTCTCGGCGCCTGATGACCTCAGATGTTAAGTTCCATAGTGCTCAAACCCATTAAATAACTCGAGGCAGGAGAGAGACTTCAAATGGTTCAAATGGCTCTGAGCACTATGGGACTTAACATCTATGGTCATCAGTCCCCTAGAACTTGGAAATACTTAAACCTAACTAACCTAAGGACAACACACAACACCTAGCCATCACGAGGCAGGGAAAATCACTGACCTCGCCGTGAATCGAACCCGGGAACCCGGGCGCGGGAAGCGACAACGCTACCGCACAACCACGAGATGCGTGCAGGAGAGAGACTGACGATTCAAATTTGGTCTACAGATGTATCGGACATTGGCCTAAGACAAGTTTTAACTGTTTGTAAAAATCTTCCTTCGCTTGAATTTAATATGCAGAAAAATAAAAAGACACGTTTTTCTAGGAGGTTTTTCAGGCGCCGCACTTCTAAACTTTTAACTTATACAAATCGGTTCAAACTTTGCACGGCAGTAGCTACATCCATAAGGTCAAACGAAATTTTTTTATCCAGTAAACTTTATCCGTTGCTGAGATACGATGGTTTAAAGACGAACTAAATGTTGCACGTAAAGTTCCTTCTTATGTGAATTGAATGCACGGAAACAGTTTAAAATGAATCAAATAAATAAATATAACTGAATATACGATTTCAAAAGTACTTACCCGGTCAGATTTTTAAAAGTACACAAATACATTCAATTAATGGTCGTCCTGCTGTGAAACTTTTATCCGCTGCCACGATGTAGTGGTCTAGCGTTGCACATAAAATGCACGTGAAATCTGGTTCTACGCGAATCGCATGTGCTGAGAAGATTTACATTTATACAAATAATAAAAAATTAGATTCTTACTGTAGTTATAAAAAAACTTTTACAAAAAGCTTCCGTCGTTCGGGTTTCACGTCGGAAAATGAGGCGTCTATGGATGAAACTATGTTTCGCAGAAATTATTAGCATTTTAATCGCTACATTTGGATATAATTCAAAACTAACTCGTTATTTACAGTTGATTACCGTTTCGTTGTTTGTACGTTAAGGACTATATTTACGAGTGCCTTAAAATCATCGAAAGCTCTTTGGGCGTGTAAAACAATGGATGTACGAAATTAGAATTATGCCCAGCACTGAATAACAAATCATACAGTGTTCCATCGAGCAGTTAAGGCTTTATCGATGGTTGGTTCAAATGGCTCTGAGCACTGTGGGACTTAACATCTGCGGTCATCAGTCCCCTAGAACTTAGAACTACTTAAACCTAACTCACCTACGGACGTCACACACATCCATGTCCGAGCAGGTTTCGAACCTGCTGCCGTAGCGGTCACGAGTTCCAGACTGAAGCGCCCAGAACCGCACGGCCACACCAGCCGGCCTTTATTGATGACCATGTAAAGCTTCATCTGTGACCACGAAGAAAATTAAACTAACCCGAAAATTTCTATGAAAAATTACCAGGACATAGGTCACCTTATTACTTTCTAACCAAGAGAAATGTTTTAGTGCCTTTTCTTTCAGAAACTAATATGCTATGTTGTAGAAAATTTATTTCCGGACAAAATTAGCGCCCCATTCGTGGGTTTTCGTACAGGACTGATATGTTGGTAGTATTTGGTCGTGCATACATTGTATTGTCTTTTACTGTATAGAACTGGGGACCTAGAAACGAAGGAGAAGCTTCGTCGCCGGCGTAGCCCTCAGTAGTTCACAATCTCACAACAGGCTACAGCAGTCCATTCACCCCACCACCGTCCCACACCGAACCCAGGGTTATCGTGCGGTTTGGCCCCCAGTGGACACCAACGGAAATGTCTCACACCAGCCGAGTGTAACCCCAATGTTTGCGTGGTAGAGTAATTATGGTGTACCCGTAGGTGGAGAAAGTGGTTGCCAGGCAATCGCCGACATAGTTTATCTGAGGCGGAAAAAAGGGGAACCAGCCTGCATTCGCCGAGGCAGATGGAAAACCGCCTTAAAATCATTCACAGACTGACGGCACACTGGATCTCGACACTGATCCGCCGGGCACATTCTGCCCAGAAAGCAGTGCGTTAAAGCGCACGGCTAACCTAGCGGGGTTCGTGCATACATAGTTTCACCATTCTTCTTCCTTTTCACCCAATCATACTGCTACTTAACTCGGATTTGTGGTCGCAACATTTCGCTCCACATTTATTCACGTGAGTTTTTCTAGCGGCGGTTTTTAACAACAAGATGTATACTTTTCAAGAGTTTGTTATTTGTTGCATGAATCGTGTAGCTTGCGGTGTAGTAAGATTTCGAGCAATATTGTCGTATCGTAACTTTATCTGCGTAATATAAGCTATTCACATGCATTATTATCAGAAACTTCGCCTAGTATTTAGTACTTCGTTCGGTATAGTACGTACTATTCCTGTTATTTTGTGCAATGTATTAGATATTTATTGGTATTTTTTTATATGTTTGTGTATACAGTCTCATGTCTAAATGAATAAAATGTAAGTGTAAAACAAAAAATTAAAAAATAAACAACGAAAAAAGTAAACACACTTTTTAAAAAGTATTATAAATATAAAACAAAGTAATAAAAACAATAAAAATGTAAAAATATGGGAATATAAAAAACTAAACAAAAGTCTTTTTGTGGGCATGTGACCGTAACATGGTTGAGGCTTGTGTGCTCCGAGGACACGATAGGGCTATAATAGACGGGTTCAACCATACCAGGCACGTAAACGTAGAGGAGCCAGACCAACGATGCCCAACTCAAGAAACATGGTTCGGAACACAATAAATACCCTATACCGGTGCAGTCACAGCTACAGGCACCAAAACTCTACGTCGGTTACCAAGCTAAGGCGGTCTAATGTTAAAATTATGGGACGGTAATAGGTGGAACCAGAATGAAAATTGCTCCTATAACAGGGAAGAGAAGGCCAATACAGTGTATGTGCAGAGCAGACTGACATAGGTTTTCCATGATTTTCTTAAATCGCTTCAGGCAAATGCCGGGATTTTTCCTCACACTTGCGTTTTACAGTTTCTTGGGTGAAGTCCCTAAGCCCAAAATCCAGAAATTTCTCTAGCCATAGTAAATTTGTTCCTGGGGGACCATAAAACAATTTTTTGATTTCTCATTGAGGGAAGGGTGGGGGTGGGGGGGCAGAATTTTTCCCCGAAAGAACCATTTCTCTCTCAAACCCCGTCCATGTTACCTGTACGCTGAGGGGTGCAAGAACAAATAGATACAATTGTATGTGCTTCTATAGAGTAGGGTGCATTTGCAATGGAAAAGTGTAACAGCAAATATCCAGGAGTGGGGATGCATGCAGCCTAATCTTTAATGTTACGTTGTGTCATATAGCACGACATGACAAATACCATGTTGGATAGCGTGATGACATGTGTCATGTTATAAGACATGACATCATGTAACACGTTACTTTACCTCACACGATACATACTAGCAAGTAAAGAACGCTGCAATGTCCCAAGACGTTTTGATTTAAATTTCTTCGAAGCTG
Source organism: Schistocerca gregaria (assembly GCF_023897955.1). Lineage (NCBI taxonomy): Eukaryota > Metazoa > Arthropoda > Insecta > Orthoptera > Acrididae > Schistocerca > Schistocerca gregaria. The sequence continues at coordinate 432,360,619 of NC_064920.1, read as the reverse complement.
CCATGTAAGTCGAAAACTTAGTTACCTTCTTTCACATTCCTAACTCTGCCCTGGACATATTCGCCTTTTTTCTCCTATTACATGACCATTTTTCATTCTCATATTACCATGAAAAATATAATATAGAGCGTCCTTCTCCATCGCTGCCTGGTTTAGATACCTCTTTTCAGTGTTAACACGTTAATACATGTTATTTTCTTATTTCAGTCAACAGTATCTCGATGTGAGGGTATACTTCTTCTCTTTGGGTTATCAGTCTTCTCGCTGGTCTGATGCGGCCCTCTACCTGTTACGAATTTCCCTCCTGCTCTATAATCTTTATCTGAGAGTAGCACCCTGCGTTCGCAACTATCTCTGTCTTCCCCTACAGAACCCTCTAGTAACTTGGAAGTCATTGCCTGATGTCTTAATAAATGTTCTATCATCTTGTGGCCGATTCAGCTGAGAAACCTTCATTCCTTATCAGTCCAACTGGTTCCTATTTCCTATAAACTTGTAATTGGTGTACACTCTGTCTCTTTTCTCTGATTCGCAGGGACAGGATTTGGTAACAATCCCGACTAGCGACCACCGCGAGTACCGTTAAGATGTCCTTCTCCCATGCTTATGTCTTTTGGCGCCAAGATTCTGGCCTCCTCGGTCAATTTTGTGAATGAGACCTTAACATGTTTATTTACTAAGACGCTGCGTTTACTGCTATCATCATACATGCAACTAAGATTAAATGGGCATGGGGTTGAGACAGTTACAATTAACAGTCTACAAAAGAAGCAAAAATGGAATCTTAAAAGTATTAAAAAATGCTCTCACGAAAACATACAACTTGTAAGACATCGTTCACTGTCAGTAACAAAAAAAACCTTTGCCTATGCGGAGCGTCAACTATTAACTTGGCAATTTTTTGTGGTAGCGTTACCTGCATGTCCTGGTCGAAAGATGATGGTAATGCCATAGAAGTTAGTTTCATTGGGGGTTTTTTTTTCCTTTTTTTCTGGTCGTACTTGTAGAGTGACTGACATTCTTAAAAATTACAAACATTGAAAGTTAAAATAAGAAATATAGTTTAAAAGGATATCGCTGCAAATTCATTCCAGAAATATGCACATTTTTGTATATTTCAGCTCACATGATACCATCCTGGCATATTACGGCGTTTGAGACGGCCACACGAGAGGTTTTTGACGTGTAAGGGCTCCCTCCCGTCTCCCAGTCTCATCACCGCACAAAAAAGGCACTATGACATTTTTGGCCGGAACACAGTCTGGGTATTTCGGCTGGCTGCTATAAGTCTTTCTGCTTAACGCCACTTGCCGTTGCGTGTCAATGAAGATGAGATGAAACAATGAGAACAACACATAGACCGAGGCATCGGCCGGGAACTGAGTCTGGAGTTCAGCGATTTAGAACCAGCGATACTAAGAACAATACTACGAGCTGTGGGCATCATTGTTGAGGAAATCCAACACAGACTTAACAAATTTATTGCATCTTTAAATTAAGTAACAGCTGTATGGAAGATTTGTAGCACTGCAGTCTCGATGGTAAAATACAGTAATCTGACGTACGTGGAAACCTTATTCCAATTAGCGCTTTATACACTGACTTGGATTCGATATAAATTTAATGCCACCAGAAATAACTTTATATTACATACAAGGGCTTGCTGGGAAATAATTCCTCCGATTTTATATTTTTGTTGTCAATATCGGTTTAGGTATTGCACGTCATGCTTATTGCCCGCTCTATTTTCTCTCTTCACTGATGCAAATTGCAAACTTCTGCCGCTAGATGACCCCGAATTGTGGCGCGTAACATGATGGTGCGTAAGCGACCTCTTATAAATTGGTAAGTGAGAATCAGCAAGTTTATAACCGTAGGAAACGTGCCTCCGATTGAAATTCATAGAATAATGGAAGCTGTACACAGTGCTGATTGTGTGGACATGAGATATGTACGATGATATGCTGTTGATGTTCGTAATGAAGGAATTGTTGGTGCTAAATTCAACGTGTGTGGCAGAGTTCAGAGAGGTCGATCGCGTACTGCTACTGACGACGCTCATCAGAGAGAATCGCCAGAAGACACAGCTCTCAGGTAACTGTGGCACATCAGGTAGGCCATCATCGTGCAACTGCCATACATAAAACTGTGTGCATGGTCAGTGACCCGAATGCTCACTGCTGAAGCGAAACAGAGGAGGTAGGAGATCTGACAATAGTTTCTTTTAGTTTTTGAGCGTGAGGTTGGTGGTATCTTGGATCACCGACGCCAAAAATGTTCATGACCCTACCATTAGCAGGCAGAGTCGTGTTCACATTGTTCTGGGATTTATAAGGGGTGATTCACAGATGGAGCGACACCTATTTCAGCACGACAGTGCCAGACCACATAGGAGCGCTGCGACAACTGCAGTATTCTGGTTTCTTGGTTCGTTGTCATCGATCACCCTCCATACAGTTCCGACTTGGCCCCACCCGATTGCCATCTGTTTCCAAAACTTAAAGAACGTATCGGAGGACTTCCCTTTGAGAGTGACGAAGAGGTAGAATTAGAATTGTGGTTGTAGCTCAGTCAACGAATTCATTCTACAAACTGTTCTCTTACTCTGAGAAATGTGTCGTTGCCAGGATGAATACCTTGAGAAATAAATATGTAGACACGAATAATAAGGATTTTGAATGTTAATAAAGTTTGCTTTATTTAAAAAGCTTCATGAGCTTTTACGCAAAAATTGTGAGGCATTATTTCTCAGCACGCTCTTGTACTTCCAATTATAAACGGGATTATCTTCATAAACCAAAGTTTACCGTTAACGAGAGTTATTTTAGTCATAAAATTTGCCTACAATTGTCCAGTATTTATATAAATGTTTCAAATGGTTCTAAGCACTATGGGACTTAACATCTGAGGTCATCTGTCCCCTAGACTTAGAACTACTTAAACCTAACTACACTAAGGACATAACACACATCCATGCCCAAAGCCAGATTCGAACCTGCGACCATACCAGCAACGGGGTTCCGGACTTAAGAACCTAGAATCGCTAGGCCATAGTGACCGGCATTTATATAAATACGAGGTGGATTAAATACGTATTGAAAAACATTTTTTCTATAAACAGGCTGGTTTTATTCAGGACTCCAATCCATCATAAAAGTCACAACTCCTTTGGCTTATAATACCTATTTTTAAACATAATCTCCTTTCATCGTGCCGGCTTTATGATACCTTTATTCCTCGAAGTCGGATCCGACGTCTTGCAATATGAACGACATCCCCATTTTCCAAGTATTGCTTCCCGCGGAGTGGAACTTTCATTGGCCCAAACATATGGAAGTTGGAAGATGCGAGATCCGAGCTGTAGGATGGAAGAGAGACAGTAAAATGAAGGTTTGTGAGTTTCTGTCGAGTGTGCAGCTTATGTAAGGACTTGGATTGTCATGGAGAAGGAAAAGTTTGTTTGCATTGTGTTGCAATGAACTCTCTGAAGTCGGGTCTTCAGTTCCTGAGCGTAGCGCAATACACTTCAGAGTTGATCTTTGCACCATGTCAGAGAACATCAAAGAGAATCGCCCCTTTATGGTTCCCGGAGACCAGCGCTAGGAATTTATTGGTTGAGGGCGCGGCTTTGAGCTTTTTCTTCGGAGGACAGATAGTGTGGCGCAACTCCATGCAGCGTTGTTGAGGTGAGGAATCTATATTTCATCATCTGTGACGACGCTGAAGAAAAAATTGTCACAACAGCGTAAAACTGTGCAAACCATTCCGCACAAATGATCCTTCGTTGCTCGTCATGGTTTTGTTAGGTGGCGACGAAACCAGAGCGCACATACCTTTGAGTACTCCAACAGATATGTCCAGTTCTCCAGCAAGGTGTTTGATTGTGATCCGTCGTTCACTTCGAATGAAAGTTGCCGCACGTTACAACACTGCAGGGTTCAAAGCTGTTTGCGACCGGCCTGGACGGTGGAAGTCCGATAGGTTTTTTGTGATTATGACATACGCCTCGTCCAACGGCTCACCGTGTTTTTCAGGTGCTCACACCTCCAGGTCCCTTTAAACAATCTGCAAGCTCCTATCAATATCGCCGATGCTCTGGTTTTCCGCCGATAGAAACTCAATAATAGCGCTGTGCTTGGAACGCACCTCCAATACAGACGCCGTTTTGAAGGCTGCTTAAACAGGCTACCTATCGGAACTTCATGAAACTGTAGTGGCTGAAAAGGGAATACTGCACGATGTCCCACTACCAATTTCGCATTTTTACTACCGAAATTGGCAGAGAAAAAAATTCTCTTGCATTAATTTCTGATCACCTTTCATGTTCACTACGAAATCAAATGTTGACTATACACTTAAGACCAGAAGAGAATAGAAACTTTCGGAATGGGATGCTACTAAAGGATGATGCAGATCAGTTGGGTGCATCCAATAACTAAGCAGGAGGGACTGAAGTGGAGTGCAAACATATTTAAAGGACTGAAAGAAGGGATCGGTTGATAGGACACATTGTGAGGCATGAGGGACTCGTCAGTTTGGTAATAAAAGAAAGTACACAAGTGTTTGAGTACGAATTGTAGAAGGAGACCAAGGCGGGACTGTAGTGAGCATGTTTAAATGGATGTAAGTGGCACTAGGTAACAGAGATCAAGGGGCTTTTATAGGACAGTCTAGCATGGAGAAATGCATCATACAAGACTTCGGACTGACGACCACAACCATCAAATACTCATTCCAATAGTTCAGAAGTTAAAATTTTTATATCGGGTGGAATCTTTATTGACGCGGCAAAATGTAGGTGATACACAGTTCTGAGTCTCCATGTGCTTCTAAACTCCATGTAACTTGTAACATTTGACCGTATAGTATCTTAATATTTCATCTTTCCTCTAACGTACAAGCCGTTTAGAGAGCATAAACTATGATACACGATGTGACACATTTTCACACAGCATATATGCGCCCATTTATTGAATTAGAATGGAGAAACAATGCTGTTATGGATTCAGAATAAATAAGACACTGGTTGGGAGGCGACTGGTCTGTTGACGCTCTTTGAATGCTCCATTACAGTTTTCGCCGGATAATCTGAAAAGATTAAAAAGAACACAAGAGTAGGACACTGAAAGTGGCTAAGAGACAAGCCAAGAGAAACGCATTAACGCAGCGCTTGAAAGACACATAGCAACGGATGGAGACGAATTGCATACAGACGCTAGGGGGTCATGTGAAAGTGACATATTCCAAAACGTTACTGCATTGCACAAGGTGTGACATAGCGTCGATTACAACAAAATGGCCATTAGGAAGCGCTAGTTGTAACGTGACGATAAACTCAATGGAAATATATGAATTATAATACATGAAATTATGTAAATGTTTGTATGTAGAATATACCGCCTCTTACAACTAAACTTAAATCTTTCTTGCAAAGACACTGTTCATGTAAAGTTGCTACATTAATACGGTATGTAACTAAAGGCGGGTTGAGTAGGAAGAGGCGGGAAGATAGAGATGGGGCAACCGTAACTGCATAAGGGGAAATTTATCTGATTACAAAGAAAAGAGTAACAAAGTAAAGAAGTACATACTACATTTACCAACCAAGTTATATTTTGAATGGAGTGTGCAATCGTTGTAAGATTAAATGCGTAAAACTATCGGAAAGATAACACCGTGATAAATATATTCGTTTGATATTTGTGCTACGCCACGACATATTTCCATGAGTGTCGTGTGTTGGTAATTTTATCTGTGACGTTATTTAGTAACGTTGTGGTGCTTGTAACGTTGCATGACGCTATACAGTCTGTATTAAGCGTACTAATTCATGACCTGTGAATTTAGGGTTTTTGACAGTGTACAGCTTCATTAAATTTCAAGACTGAACTTATTCAGTAAACGATTTATTTGTGCTCATAATAATAATAATTATGTGCCTCTACCTGGCGTTTCAGTTCGTTTGTCACATCAGATAATTCTGGTGGCGCCTTTTCGACAGACAGAATTTTCATTTAACTACATACATGGTGGTAATAGCTCGGATTTTGGCTTGAGATTGTGATATCAATAGGTTTTATCACGCAGTGCTCGGCAATAAATATTTGGGTGCACGGAAGTTCGATAGAGTGAACTGATGTCGTATTTATAATATGCACTTGACGATAACTTCATTATTCTACTGTATTCACAAATTTTTGTTTCTAAATTACAACTTACCGTTTTCACTAGGTCATTGCTTGAAGGAACGATGAATGTACTGTTACTCAGAATAATCCTATTTCCCTGAGAAAACCAATTGGAAGTTACAACTTCCGCAGACTGATATGCTTCTGTAAACACAGCCGGGTTTGGGAAAGCAAGAGTGTATAACGCCTTCTCATTACTGCACTTCTGGGTCTATCCCATCCTGTTTTGTCGGAATTCCTTGAATGTGTTGTTCAAGCACACGATATTATTACACCTTAGAGTGTGGGCACTTCGGTAGGCTTTGTGTGAGTTTTTATAGTGATAGTTTATGAGGGCCGCTGGAAACACTCAACAGTATGAGCACAGCTGTCTTGTAATTATTTACAGTGCGATTCGTTTCCTTTTGTCACCACCGTACCTCTTAACTGAAAAGTCATCACATGTTTCCGACAATAGTCACGGAAGGCCAACAGCAATAATCTCGTGGTCAGATAGTACACATACGCTGCGTTCGACTCGCGATGTAAATAGCTGACGCTGATCCTATACTCAAGTACATGGACAAGGTTACCTCTTCTGGGTCTGTGTTACACTGCTTTGCGAACGATCAACAAACCATAGTTGCAGTCACCCTGAATTTGTTGCCCAAAAATAATCCTGCAAATGAATGTTACCCTTTCAGCTAGACTTTTGATTTGCCAGTAGGTTGAAAAGAAATACGCGAAAATTACGCAGTCAAATATACGTTACAAACAGTCGTAGAATTTATTCTTTTGTAGGCCATACATTCGTTCCTCCGCACTGTAAACAGGCTATGCATCTCTTCTGCCACAGCAGATTAAAGAGAGTGGTTTTTATATTACAGCAGCTGTGCATTTCTCACTGAGCCACTATGACTTATCTAGTCACTGTAGTGAAGTTTGATATTCGGGTAATGCAATCGCCGTACTTCGTATACAAAAAAATGAAAAATTCTCAGCTACAGCGAACAGCAGAAAACGATCCGTTGGTCCCAATTCCTGAACGGAAATAATACTGCGTATATTTTTGACGTAATTACTGAGGAACATGATGCTCTTGCGTCATCGTTAATTAAATAATGTTTGACCTTTGTTGTTCACAGGCGGTATGCTTTCAGAAGTATATGATTTACGAGATATTTACTAAATATAATTATCTCCGACAAAAGGGCAGAAAGGCCTCATTTTGGTGTGTACACTCTTTTCTGTGCGAGAACGTACTACGCGGAGGAACTACAGGTAGTGGCTGATTACATCGATGTTATCCTTTACTTTGAATCTGGCAGGAAATCAAAGCTAATTAACTTGCCTCTGAAACAAGGCCGTGCTAATTGGGCATACTAGCTCGTACTTACTATTACAACCTTCCAGAAACACATTCGCATTATTTCTAATTCCTGTACTGCGGAAAAGCTAGGCAAAGGCCCACATGCTTACGATTTGTGTTTTGTGTAAAAAATGTACCTTACGTGCAAATAGTTTTGGTAGTCACACAGTGAGTGATAACACAACCATTATTATTTTAGTGTATGGCTGTCTTTAACATAATTATTGCTGTATATCAAAAGAAAAAGTGTTCACGAGAACTATTAATTAATCGCACAAGGACTAGATGGTTAGAGAAATTTTTAATTCTAATCGTCAGTAAGGTTTCACGGCGAAGAGGAAAAAATTAAGCTTAGAAAACACCTTTCAAAGGAATTTCGACTCTGTTGGCTAAGGCTCTGAAAGAAATCGCACCTGGTCTTCACGACGTAACCATCCTCAAGTTTGTATGAACTGATCTAAGTAAACGAAGGAAAGCTCCAAGGGACGTGGTCGGTTGGGGATTTGAAGCCTTCAGCTACCGAGTTCGTTTCGTTCCTTAACCACTGAATGTCTGTTGCTCAGATGTTACCAGTAACGTCCATTGCTTAGTGTTTTAATCTGTTGTTCAACTTAGTGCTTCAAACGATGTCTTACAGGTTAGCGTTAATTTCTAGACGATAGTACAATGTGTATTCGTTAATTCTACCTATATTCACTGCTATAAATATTAGTGAAATATACTTCATTGTTTTCCTGTATGTGTTATAGGAAATGTGCTGTTTTTTCTTGTGTGCAGTTTTTGAAAAGCATCCATAGCTATTGTTAGCGATTATTTGTTTATATCTTCTATTTATTGGTTCGTAAGAACGAGATACCTGAGAGATTGTGACCAGAATGGGCTTTGTACCTTTACTGATTAAAAACAAGACAAAAATATTTTGCTCGTTTTTCAAAGCACCTTGAGCCCATTACTTCGTGCAGAATTGACATATTCGATGGTTGTTTATACATTCTACACGCCATGTTCTGTGACCATTTGTACGATTAATCATAATGATGTATGTAGTATATTATTCCATACGAGATTATTGAATCAGAATATGCAAAATTTGTCGGATGCTTGATTCGTCTTTCCCCAAGATTAGCAAAGATTTGAAATGTGACTGCGACTGAACTCTTAGGAGTTTCAAAATGTGATTTTTACGGTTTAAATTCTCATCAATGTGGACACCGAAAACTCTTGAAGTCTCCACTACAGTTATTATTCCCTTGCCATGTGTCACACTTATCACTGGTGTAGGATCTCTAGATGACCAGAAGTGAATAATATGTGTCGTTTTGAAATTGAGAATAAGATTAGTGGCAGGAAACAACAAGGTAATACTTTATAGAACATTATTTAGCGTTTCCCCTGTATTTCTGGATTGATTATGGTACTAGTGTCGTTCACAAAAGTAACTAATTCTGCTTGTTGCATATAAGGCAGAATGTCATTTATATAACGTGAGAAACAATAGTGGAACTAAACCTGAGCCTTTTGGGACCCCCATAACACATTTCTCCCCACCCAGAAGCATCTCACAGGCTTACGAACTATGAATTATTAAGAAAGGCTTTCTGCATTCTTTAGGTTAGGAGGACATCCACTGGTTATCTTTACCATATATTCCGTTAAATCACAGATTATCTAGAAGAATATCGTAGGTCACACAATCAAATGCCTATTGTAAGGATGGAAAGTTGGTGAAATAGATTCCTGTAGTTTGCTGTTACTCTGTTTATGACGAAATTGTTAAAGTCTGGAACACAAATAAAATTTGTTTCTGAAATATTATTAACTACTTCAATAAAACATCTAATTCAAAACATCCCAGAGCTGACCTGGGTTACCTATCTTTTTTTACAACGTTAGTCACTAACTCAATCGCTATTGAATGGAATAGTGACAGAAGATGTTCCAGAGTTGAAGGCATTATTTCTATTTGTACAGAAAATAATCTCAAATATTTGTAGGAAACCTTCATTGGATCATTAACGAAACTTCAGTTTTGCACTTTCTCTCTGTATTGGTGTTTTATCCACCGAAGTGCCTTCTAGCAATATAAGTCGACAACTTTCAATTCCATTAGGTGAAATATACCACATACTGTTTCAATTAATCTGCTGTGCTCAAACAATACATTTCAGTGTCCTGAAAACCGAAAATAATCTGTCAAAACCACAATTCGGAATGAGAACGGCTATACACTCATGCATGTGAGTTTCTGGCAGATAAATGGACAACGAAATTTTTTTCCTTACTTACGGACAGTTTTCAGACACAACATAGGCCTATATCACGAAAGTAATCCCTTACAGTAGTTTTACAACAACTGCCACACATACCACTTCTCCCTTGTAACAAAAACTAATTTTGTTATGTTCGTTTCTTATGGAGTTCCACAGCACATGGAATTGTAACTCACAATTGAGGTCCAATACAAAAATTACACTGTCTCGCACATTTCTCTTCCATTGGGCAATTAATTACATAGTACTTCTACTTCACCTATTTCGTTATCTAAATTCTACTGAATACAAAAGAAAAAAAATTACGTCTGCTATTTCCTTTCTTAAGACATGGCTCTCTCTCTCTTGCTGAATCCCTGATTTTCACTGTAACCCCCTAGCGTCCGAAGTTATCTAAGATTTTAGACATAACAAAGTTATTTCTTTTAAGCCCTCTATACATTCCATCCGAAACAAAACAAAATGATATAAATATAGATCCCATTAGCATCCATAAACAATAAAACAACATGAATTTCTATGCACATTACAAAGATATACAGTTTACAAAGAGGTCATTCTGTTGCCATAGTGAACAACAATGTACGCTGACTAGAAATTGGGTGTAAAAGACAAAAAACCTAATTAAGCAGCATAATAATTTCGTAATTACAGCTGGCTGCTTCTAGGTATGTTTATAAAATAGGTATCATTCTACAGTTATTGTGGAGGAATGTCTTTTTATGTACCATCTTCCCGGTGGTGTAATACTTCTAATACTACGACATGCTCACTTATTTGCATCCTCACGCGGTTTTGACGAAATACAAATAGTGTCTTGCTGTGGCTGCGATCATGTATACCCATGCTCTCCCGCTGTCGATCGCGGGCATTCCTTGATGATGCTTAGATCTATTTACTAGGTGAGTGGAAGTGTGCTGCTAGAGCATGACCCTATTCTTGTTTTATGAAATTTTGTTTGAAGAAAGTTAAAAAAACGACGTTGGGGTGCTCACTATGACCTGTAGCATTTAACATTTATAAACAGGTGTTTGAAAAGGAAGCTCTCGACTCAGCAGCATAGACGTCGTGTTGAATCTTTCAGTGTACAGATGTTCAACAGTATTTGATTTTTACTTTTAAGAATTAGAGATGGAACCACGACCGTCGCTGATGATGTTGGTCCATCTATATATTTTCACCAATCAATGCAAACCTTTTTTCAGAACAATGCATGACCTTCATGATGTGGATTCAAAAAGTATCAGCCACACTACCATGTCATAATTACAAATTGCGGGAAAAATTAGCCCCTTACTTACACCTAGGCAGTCGAGATTCCATCCGGGCAAAAGTTGAACCATTCAGCTGTTAAGTATTACACAGTTTATAGATGACTGGTCTGAAGCCTGTAGGGTGCCAGGAATACTATTTGTCGACTCATCAGCAGCCTATGACAATACCGGTCACCAGCTAATATTAATGAAGGTCTAAAACTTGACCAAGGACATTAACCTAACTAGACCCATCACCACTCTTTTTTGCACAGTCGCAGATTCTTCGTCAACTTGCAAGAATGTAGCCGATGAGGACTAAAAATGGTCTCAGGAAAACGTCCTGGTTACAACTCTGTTCAATATATACACGAATGATCAAGACATAGCAGCCAAAAGAAGGGGCTTCTTGTATGTCGATGGCCTTGGTCTAGGAACCAGATCACAGATTTCGAATCAACAGAGGACACCCTCATGAAATCCCATGGACAACTTTCCTTATACAACAACACAAAGCAACATAAATCAAGTCCCTCAAAGACACCAGAGTGTGATTTTCGTATGAGACAGACTGACTAGCAGCAAATTAAAAGTAATAAGATTAGGTGTCGAACTAGAACACTGTGAGACCAAAAATCTCTAGAAATGACACTTGATAGGTCTCTTACTTTCAAGAAGCACTGCATGAACCACAAGTCAAAACTTCCCACCAGGAAAATTTTCTGTGGAAACTGTCCAAATTATAGTTGGGGAAGTACATCTGAAACATACAAACTTCTACAGTGGCTGAGTATGCTCGCTCTTTTTGTTATAATTCAACAATTGCCAAATAGATGGAATTAGCTCTGAATCACAAGTAGATCTGAGAAACTATATTCTGCAGCAGGGTTATTTTTTAGTCGTCCAGTTGATCTGCCATCTTAGTTCTGAATATGATTGCTCGATTTTTAACCATTCTTTCTCACACAGTGATGAGCCAGAGAAATCGGTACACTTATCTAATATCGTGAAGGGCCCCGCAAGCACTCAGAAGTGCCGCATCACGACGTGGCGTGGAATTGACTGATATCTGAAATAGTGCTGGTGGGAATGGTTTACCATCAACTCTACAGGGTGTCCATAAATACGTAAGAGTACGATGGGTTGGAGATCTCTTCTGAGCACCACGTTGCAAGGCATCTCAGATATGCACAGTAATATTCATGCCTGAGCAATTTGTTGGCCATCAGTAGTGTTTGAACAGACAAGAGTGTTCCTGCAGCAAGTCTGTAGCAATTCTGGAAGTGTAGGGAGTAGCATTTTCTTGTTTGAATTGCCGCTGTCCCGTCCGAGGAGTATCTAGCCGTTTCAGGAGTCACATATCACTATAACTTCACATACCCCTCACCATTACAGAGCTTAAGCCAGCTTCGACGGTCTATAGATTCCTGAGGTTGTATCCATACCTGTACAATTCAATCTGTTCTTTACAAGTTGAAATGAGACTTGCCTGACCTGGCAACATGTTTTCCGTCATCAACAGTCGGTGATGAGGTGAAAAGTTTTTTGTCATGCACTCATCAAGGGTACACAAGTGGGCCTTTCACTCTGAAAGCTCTTACCAGTGATGTTTCATTGAATAGTTCACACTGTGACAGTTTTTGATAGCCCAGCGTTTAAATCTGCAGCAATATTCGGATTTCAGTCACTGCTCCCATTCTTGCATGATCTTTTTTCAGCCACAGCAGTGGCAGTGTTTTTATGTTTTACAGGAATCCTGATATACATGGTACACTCAGAAATGATTGTACCCGAAAATCCAATTCATTTCCACCTTGGAGATGCTGTGTCCCATCGCTAGTGTGCTGACTATAAGCTTTTAAAATGTTTTAGGTGCATCATAATCCAAATTCTTGAGTAAAATTTGATTACTTCCATTTTTACATAGATATTTTGCAATTTAACATGATCAAAAGAAGGACCACATACCTGATTATTTCTTCGGTTATTTTTAAAACAATGATAATAAATAATGCATCTCAAATTTGGTAGAATTATAATATTTAGTGATATTTAGTTCAAAATTTCCTTTTTCTTATAATCGATGAAATTCAATCCCTTCTCATGCAAAGAAAGAACTTGGTATTTTCGCATTCTTCAATTTTTCTTGTTCTAGTTCAAACGAATATTCTGGTTCATATTTAACAACACGAACGCGAATTTACAAACTCTTTAGAGCAATTATACCTTCTTTAGGAAGTGGATTACTATTATCAGTAGTCCAGCTAAGAATAGAAGCTTCTTGATCTTTATTGAACTCCAAGTGAAAAATAACAGTTAAATCACACACCCATGTAATTTTTGTATGACCTAAAATTCGCCAAATAATCCTGAAGCCTGATGGAGTTCATTTCATTGTGTTTCAGTTCTCCTGAGGGTATGTAGCTTTACTTTATCACATGGAGAGCTGCATCAAACCAGTCTCAGGACTGAAGACAACAACAACAACAAGAAGAGTATATCGTTCCATACTTAATTTGTGTGATAGGAATGAAGTTAATTGAATAACAGTTGATGAAAAAATAACTGGATCTTCTATTCTAGATAAAATATTCTTTCCTTTTTAGTTGTAATATTGTTCAACAAGTATAATACAAATTTATCAACTAGTTTAGTATTTGTTTTACCAGCATATGCCATAAAATCAGTTCCATATGTGTGAATAACATCAAATGTCATGTAAAGTTGTGAGGAATTAGGATGAATCCAACCATCACCAATCTCAAAATTTTTTCCTGGTTCCTCATTAGGAAGATTTAAATTATTTTTTGTTTCCCCACTAATTGGAAATGAGTAAAATAAATAACACTCAATTTGGATCATGGTTTGTTAAGGGAAAAACCTATTAATTCATTTATAAAATCACTGTTACTTAAGCACCATTAAAGTCAATCAGATTACCATATCAATCATTTCAAATTCTGAATAGTATAAAAAATTGCATTATTCATAGGATGACGTATTTCATCAATTATTGGACCACCAAATTCAGCATTAGGTTTATATAAAGCAATAATGTTACTGCATACATGATAGTAATTATTATATTTCACGAACATTCCATCAGTCTGATTAGAATTTATATTTACTAATTGAAATGGAATAATTTTAGGGACATCATTAGCAAATGTTTTTTATTAGGTTCAATAATATGATTTTAAAGCCTTAAACAAGATCAACACAATGTTCTTTATTTATAAATGATTTAACATCACTTTCAATAAAAACTCTATTTAAAATTTTCTATTCTTTACTTTTTATATTAGGTCTTTTTGATTGAATAAATTTTTCTAAATTTTTCAAACTATACTAACCAACAGGAATTTCTGTAGTTCCTCCATCACCAGGTAAGTTTATTATTTTGTGATTTAATATTGGGAGTAAAAAAGGTGAATAAAAACCAACTAGTGAAACGCTTTTCTAAGTCTCTCTTATTGAAACAATTAATTATTTTCAGAAGAGATGAATTATCATACAACTGAAATAACCTACCCTTTTATATATGTAAAAATTATGTAAATAAATGACAGAAATTCCAGAAAAGAAATTCAAAATAAACATAAACTTTTACAAAAATCTATTTGATGTGCAATCATAGGACCAGTTGGTTGTAGAAAAACAATATTAGTGACTATATTGTATCACCAGAATGGACAGATTGGAAAAAAAATAATTTGAAATTTTATTTAAAAAGTTAGACCAACCAAAATGTCAAGAATTTAAAAGAATTTGAAGACAAAATTGACTATAAAATTAATATTTTTATTGGAAACATTGACAAAGTAATTCCGTTAGATGTATGTAAAGGTAATTCACTTGTACTTTTCCATGATTTTGTTTTGAGAATCAAGAAATAGAGAACATTTAACTACAGATGAACCCACCAAAGAATGGATTGTTGATTTAAGTCAAAACGTCAAAAATATCAAAATAATTACAGGTTGTTTTAACTTCAATATTTTAAGACAAGGTGATACATATTTAAATCATATTTATGGTGAATTTTTTGGAGGTGATTTAAGTTGACAAATTTAAGGAAATAGGAAGTTAACATTGGAGTAAACATAAGTTTGGTTACATTATGGTAGA
Organism: Schistocerca gregaria; assembly: GCF_023897955.1. Taxonomy (NCBI): domain Eukaryota; kingdom Metazoa; phylum Arthropoda; class Insecta; order Orthoptera; family Acrididae; genus Schistocerca; species Schistocerca gregaria. The sequence continues at coordinate 432,345,432 of NC_064920.1, read as the reverse complement.
CGTGACAAGAAATGGTAAATATAATGGAAAGACTAAGAGTTTTTTCACTGCTGCACATATACAGTAATGTAAATATTGACTGTAAACGTTAAATGGACATGTTAAGCGTAAACATCAAACACAGAATAAACAAAATTATTACATTATTTATCCTTAATAAATGTTTCCAAAGTACGATTCAGAAGTTGTTAAAAAAGCAACACAAAATAAAGTAATAAAGGAACAATTAAAAGTTTAAAACTGAAAAAACAACCAAGATCAGAATATGAAATGTTTAAAGAAGAATATCAATTAGTTATTGACATAATTGAAAATGGTAAATATCGGATTGAAGGATAGGGAGAAGAAATTTCAATAGTGAATGAAAGAAATACATATGGCTTTTTACTATGTTAAAAGAATTTAATTACATTCTGTCAATTAGAAAATATAATAGTGATAAGAAATAATTACACATTAAGTAAATCATAAATCAATAGTTTGGTAGAGAATTCAACAAAAGAACAAAATTAAAATACAAAGATATTGAAAAACTAGTTGTAAGTAAAAGAACTTTACAATTTCTTAATCATATTGAAGGTAATTTTATTGGATTAAGACCTTTTCTCAGATTCAAATTTGTTTATAAAGTACCAGTAGAATTCAGTGGTGATACATAAAAAATTATTGGAAAAGAATATGAAGAAACTTGTGGATTAATGGATCTCTTATTAACAAACAAATAACTATTAATTATTTAGGTACAGAAGTTGGTTCCCTTGATTTAAAAAAATATGCTAGAATTTTATTGACTTAAATGCTAAATATAATGAAAATAATCCAAATAAAATGAAATCATATAGAGGAAAGAAATATAAGAATTGGGCAAAAACAATAGTTAAAAAATATTTTCCTACTTTTTCAAATAGGAATCTAGGTGATCTATATGAAGTAGTTGGTTAAGGTCTAGTATAAAGATATTCAGAAGAACCAGTGAAATATTTTTGGACAGATGATATTCATCAATTAATCGACAGATCAACTATATAGTATGGAGAAGAACTAAACGAAAACAAAAATTATTTAATTAGAAAAAAGTAGTAACTCAAATGTTAACTAAAAAAATATATTATTAATGATCCATAACAATTTCCTTATTTAATTAGATATTAGAATATTGCACCACACATTTTGGAAAAGTGAGAAATATGGAAAGGGATTAGGTAACGCTTTAGTTAACAAATTACAATTTGAAGTGCACCTTCCAGGCTACCGATTTCTGGTCCAGGGACCAAATGAAATGAAAGTTTTACTACAGGAGATAAGGGAATTAAACCATTAGATGAAGCATGTAAAGAACACAATATTGAATATAGAGGTAGCAAAGCTTTAGAAAAAAGACACTAACCTGTAAAGTACTTAAGTTGTTGGCAAAAGAAAGAATGCTTGCTTCAGACACTCCATCACAGAAAATATAGCTTCTACAAAAGTTATGGTTGAGTAATGAAAACTGGTGATAATACAAAATTCTATATTTATTTTTAACCTAGATAAATGAATAACTTTACAATTGATTTTACTGTGTGAACTAGTGGAAGAAGTAAACCAAATTCAATTAAAATTAAACTTAATAATGAACAGATATATACTATTGCAAAAAATCTTGAATGACATTCAAAAAAGAAAGGCAGAGGAAAAAAACTGGTCGGAATTTATTTATTACATAAGCTATTCCAGTTGTGAAAAAGTTTGTTGAATAGCTAACAATAAAGAAAGAAAATAAAGGACTAACACCGCACAAATAGGATTTTTAGGATTAGTTTGGGCAGCTTTACGATATTTAATTGCTCTTGATTCACTAGCTGGTGGATCTGCAGCAATTTCAAACGCTGATAAAGAATTAGCAGAACAAAAAAGAAATAATTTAGCAATGGAAACGAATGCTGGAACTGAATGTGGAAAAAATTTCAAAGAACTAATCAAAAAATTATCTATTTTTGACATGGTAGAATCAGTTAAGCAGTTAAAAATTCATGATTCTTTATCAGTGATGAATTACCTAATGAACAAAACATTTTCCAGAATGTGATTTTCACTCTGGAACAGAATGTGCATTGATATGAAACTTCCTGGCAGATTAAAACTGTATGACAGACCAAGACTCAAAGTCAGGATTTCTGCCTTTCACAGGCAAATGCTCTACCATCTAAGCTACCCAAGCATGACTCAAAACCTGACTCATGACTCACAAAGAGTGAAAATCTCATTATGGAAACATCCTCCAGGCTGTGGCTAAGCCAAGTCTCTGCAACATCCTTTCTTCCAGTAGTGCTAGTTCCGCAAGGTTCGCAAAAGGAGCTTCTGTGAAGTTTGGAATGTATGAGATGAGGTACTGGCAGAATTGAAGCTGTGAGGATGGGTCGTGTGTTGTGCTTGGGTAGAACATATGGTAGATGACTTGCCTGAGTTTAAGTCTAACTCTGGCACACAGTTTTAATCTTCCACGAAATTTCCAAAAATTTTGGATGTGGAGTACTAAATTTATATACATCTGATCATGTTGGTGCTCACTTGATCTCTTCTTATAAATATGAAGATATAAAATTTTTGTTTGACTCATATGGAAGAAATATACCTAAACAATTGGTTAAGTATTTTGGAAAATAATGATCTATAGTACAATATCTAGAGAATATAAAACTTCGATGGAGTAATTTCGCATGAATTATACATTCAATGATACATTAAATTTAAAAAATTGACATTTTTGGAAGTAATGTTATATACTATCAATAGCGGTTTTCGAAAAAAAAAGATTTTCAATCATTTGAACCAAGAACTAATAATTAATTTCAAAATTTAAATATTTTTGTCAAGAAATTAAAAATAAATGTAATTAAACAACTTTAAATTACATTCTTAAAGTAATGACAGGTCATATTGATTTTAAAGGTAGAAGAATTTCGAATGTAAATGATCCAATCGATGTAAGACATATAGTAAACTAACATCATATACAGAGTACTCATTAGATCTCCAGAAAATACAAGTATTTTAATGCAGCTGAATAATTATACCTGTAAAACAGATTTAGGTTGTCTTAGGGCAGAAGAATATGATAAACAAGTAATTGAATTTACATTTGTCACTGGTGGAAAAAAATGCACAATTTCTATAAAAATTGTTTTGTTCTTATAAACTCCTGAAATCCAGTAGATCAGAACGATGTATAAATAAAATTTTCTTACAGTAACATTAAAAGATTCTGTTAAAACAGTTCTAGTTGATTTAAAGATAATTGTATTTGATGAAATAATTTAATCAGCCCTTATTCTATGTAAATGAAGATTGATAACCACATTTACTGTTTGATGTGCAAAACGTTTACTGCAACATATAATTCTAATGGCTTAACAACTTAAAATGGAAGACTTTATGATTTAAGGGTCAAAATGTGGTCCACGATGTTCAGTATTGACCCAAAAACTGATTTTCATAATGTCCACTAAGCTGAGGTGAGAAAAGTCATGGTGTGTCTCCTAATATAATATTCGACATCCTTCTGTCTGGTATAGTCCAGCAACTTAATGTGGCATGGACTTAACAAGTCACTGGAAGTTGTCTGTAGAAATATGGAGCCATGTTCCTTTACAGTCAACCATAATTGCCAAAGTGTGCCGCTGCATGCTTTTATACGCTAAGTGACCTGTCGATTATGCCCCATAAATGTTTGATAGGATTCATGTCAGGCAACCTGAGTGATCCTACCATTTGCTCGAATCGTCCAGAATGTTATTCAGACCAATCACGACAAATGAGGTCAGGTTACATAGTGTATTGTCATCTGTAATGGCACTTCTTAGATGTTTCCAAAACGATGAATGAAAGATAAAAAAGGAAGCAATGAGCAGTAGCAGAGATGCTGTTAGATGGGAGAGATGTGACATACTTTTTTTAAGTTGGCAGAAAGGGAGGAATCTGTAGGTGGTGACTTCATTGAGAGAGGAAGCAAATACTTCATCATTCCTCCTAGTGTAACAACTTTATTAATAATTTTGGATTTTGGGTTAATTTAAATAAAGTCAAGTAAAATACAGTGCCGCTCTATTTATTTGGTAAATCTCACTGCATGGAAATATGTATTTCCTTATGTAGGTGACACAGTCAACAATTAGAAACTTCTACAGCAGATGTCTTCCAGACGACGATCGCAGCAGAAAAGAGAGGTAAAAATTTCCCACTAAAACTAAAAAAAACTAACTTTTACTATTAAATTTCCTAGAAAGATTATTTCAGATTTATTTTATGGTGCCTGCTCGCAAACAGGCTGTAAAAGCTTTCATTAGTCATACAACATTTCCAGTTCAAAAACTATGAAAAATCATATAACATTTTCAGTTCAAAACCTTCAGTTCAATATCCAGCCAGTAGCAAAAACAGAATATAATGCACCGACGACCGTAAAGAGACCAGATCCAACAATTTTCGGCTCGTAAGTAGAAGGTAATATAACTGTACCACCACATATACGACAATGAGAATACGATGAGAAAAGGAGAATGTTACCAGTAAAAAAAGAATGAAATCACGGAAACTAAGGAAAACTTTCGCCAGAGACAAGTAATTGAACTTTACAGAATGTGAACCAAAGAACACCCCATTGATCATAGCAGCCAAAAATAATTTTCGCAGAATATCCTGTTACTTAAACTTCTTTAAACCTTTTTGCAAAATTATATATGACAAAGCTGATTTTCTTTGGAGTAGTAAACGATTTTCATATATTAGAGTGATAATAACGAGAAACCATGTTGCTGTGAAAGTATATCACAAGTGAAATTTTCTACAATATTGAGTTTCTGTTATATTTCATTAATTCATTTACACCTTGAACCTTTTATTGTCAGCAGAAATAAAGTATCAGTGAGAGAATTAATAATATTGGCAGTGATCACATAATTTGAATCAGAAAAAAATGAATTACATAATGAAAATGACAATGGATCACAACAAGATTACAATGTCACAGTCGAAAACAATACACAGCTGAATTCAACTGCAGTGAATTGACAGAATTCTAGACTAAATTATAAATGCCAAGCAATCGATGAGGTTAATTCAGAATCCGCAGTAGGAGATCTGTCTTTTCATTATAAATTTTATAGTAACAATTCAACAGACGTAGGAAGTTTTCTGAGCTCGGTATTGAGTGAACAGAACGGATACACACATTCTCAGGCTTTATACATGTTAGAGAATCATCATTCCTAGGTATAAACCATACAGTAATACTTTCAGAAATTAAAACAAATAAATATTGAGTTGCTACACACTTTAAAAACCACAAAAGTGTCCACCAGCCTCGACACTTCGGATCGAAGTCTCAACACCTTAGACCAAAAAGCCACGCCACTTCCGACAGTCTTCGAAAATTTAGGTAATAACTTGAACACAGAATTGATAGACGCAACCACCAAATTAGATACAAAATGTGCTAATGTATACAAAGCTGGTGCCTCTACCCTAGCTGAGAAGTGGGTCCAGGGACAGAATACGACTGTCGACGCGGTTGAAGAGGTAATAAAAGGTAGATAAAATAAAATTCTTGCTAAACTGGATAGAGGTATGAAAGCAATAGAACCTGTCTACATCTACATCCATACTCCGCAAGCCACCTGACGGTGTGTGTCGGAGTGAACTTATGAGTGAAAGAGAGAGTCCAAAGGAGCCACTTTGCGTAGCTAAACAAAAGAGAAAAGTAGTACTAGACAATTGTCACGCTCACATGGTTTCGCAGAAGTCGGTTTATTACAAAAGCGAAGGAAAACAGTTTGCTAACAGTCGAACATTCGTATCACTGTCACCAATCGCAGCATTGCCCTCTCCGAAACGGTATAGGACAGCGTCCCAATCTGGTAACATAATACCTGTCCTATCCTTAGTAGTAATAGATGAGAGAGTAATAAAACACAGACAAGAAAACGCACCCTGTTGTCTATGTGAGAGCTTCTATAATTATTTTACCTCGGTATTGGTCCGAAGTGTACTCAGTTCGTTGTTGCCTTCATACAAGGTGAGTCGCGGTTGGGGGCAGCCGAAGAGGTAGATCTTTCTCAACGTATAAAGTATCTGAACAGGTTTTCCTAGAGTAATATTGGTCGCAGGGAATTCAGGGAAGACTTCAAATGGAAAGTTTTCACCCACAGCCGTTTTATGTAAACAAGGCGCACTCCGCTTTTATATCGAAAGACACTTTAGCAAGACTAGATGCTGGAGCAATGTGGTATCACATGTCGATATTTTGAAAGTATTAATGAGTCGTAGGCAGTATAATATTCACGAGAAACTGTAACTGTGCCAATTCACGATCCAGAAAATTTTCACGCGGACGCGGATTCGACTGACCTCAGTTACGGGAATTGCGAAAACTCAAATGAGTGTAGCAGAAACCAGTCGGCTGCATTGAAAAATGAAACATTTAATAATCGTGGTAACGGTAATAACAACAACGACACCAATGGCAATAACAGCAGAAATCGGTGAAGCAAACCTCATTGCGGTTGGCACCCTTACTCGCCACCACTGGGATATATCAGCAATGGATGATTCGGAAATCGTCAGGATAATTGTTTCCAAGGGACGGATGACAGAAATTACAATTCACGGTACCATGGCTCACCGTAGCTAACCGTGGTGGTTTGAATAACTGACGCAGTCGCTGTGATAAACGACAACAAACGTATAATAATGTGAATGAACACCTATGCATAAATAACAATTATGAAAATAACTGCTATTGGAACGGCGTAAACCAGACTCAAGGAAATGTCGCTCCAATATTGCAGAGAATAGAACAAGGCAAAATACCGATCACATTGTAAACGTGACTGCCGGGAGCAGCACCACCCTGCCTCCCGAGACGGTAAACGGCGATTGGTCGGCCTAGACATCCCACTGCGAATCGAAATTGAAGCGAATAAACAATTTTTCAGATATGACAAAGAAATCGACATGCAAGGTGTCCTATATACAGATACGATAAATAATATGAAAGGAAAGTGTTTTGTACATCTTGTTCAATGAAATAAAAGAGGAACTAACCTATCTACTTTACTTGTGCAGTATGACCATATTTTAAGAGCTATAGGAAATAAGTCAAAAGGAATTAACTTGCGCTGGAATCCCCATTGTTTGTACATCCCTCGTGGTAGGTAAGCTAATAGTTAACTGCATCAATGGCAAATGTTATCTTTACTCAGTCAATAACATAATTTCAGTTTATGTAAAGAAAACCAAGTCTTGTGTGAATAATCAGTATTGAGAAGTCTTTAAGTGAAATAGTAAAGTAATGAACAGTTCACAGAGGAAACAACAGTTTTACCCAATATTCAGAGTAAGGAAGAAGATTCAAGTAGTTTAGCAGCTGTATAGAAACAAGAACTACTTCATTGTGGTTCCAATATTTATAGGTTTTTTTTAAAAAAAAAAAGAACAGGGGTAACATGCAACTCCTTGGACAAAGAAAGCAACAGTATAACAGGAGATAGAAAGTATGATTAACTGGAATGTTATTGAACCATCTCACTCACCATATTGCAGACCTATTTTAGCGACAACTAAATGTGATGAAAGTGTGCAACTTATTTTGGACGAAAGATAAATCAAGGAAATCATACTACCTGCATGAACCGCACCATAAAATCTAGAGGAGCAGTTTTTAAAATTTCATGGAGCAAATTTCCTTACTGCAGCAGATCTGAAAGCATCATACTTGCATTTTTTCTTTTAGCACCCAGGTAGCTGAGGATATACAGCATCTTTCTGTATTGGTAGAAGTTATCAGTTTGCATTTCACCATTCGGATTTACTGTAAGTGCAGGAGTGTTTATTGCAGCTTTGGATAAGGTGCTAGGTCACGCATTATTTAGTCAAGTTAAAGTATATATGGATGATTTACTTATTGTAACAGCTGAATGGGATGACGATTTATACATATTAAGAAATGTGTTACACAAATTTACCAAATATGAGGTCATAATTTGCCAGAAAAGAGATCAACAAGATCTTAGGTCACATTATTTTATCAATTAGCATTTGGCCTGGTCCACACAAACTAGACACCATCAGATGCTTCCCTACCTCACAATCTAAAAGAGAGTTAAAAGTATTCATGGCGTTAGCCTCACTCCTCCTTAAGTATGCGCCTCATCAGCTACTAAACAGTGATGTTCTGTTCAATTTGTGAGGAAAAAGACCAATGGCTATGGAAAGAAAATTGTCAGAAGGTCTTTGACGCCATAAAACAAGCTTTGGTAAACTGTGACATGTCAGTAAATCCACACATGAACAGTAATTTTCCATCCGTACTCCAGGTGTGGAGGAAAATATTGTTTAACCATGATAATTAAAATCAAAATATAAATGTAATCAGCTGTACCTTTTGTTCTTTGGGGCCTGCAGTGTAAAATATGTCCTCTAATAACATGATTATTATGAGTATCAGCAAGCTACACTCCGCTTTAAATGGTTTTTATTTTATAACTTACTCATCTGTGCCATGTTGTTGTCATCAGGTGGTCTGTAAATACATAGGTAAGTGATGGTCTTAATATAGCTGCCTGTAACTATGATCAGAAAAGTTATAGCACATTAGTTTGTGTTTTACATTGCATCTAATATCGTTGCTGTCATTTTCTGTCTGTTTGGGCTTGTTAGTTCCTATTACATCATGCTGGAGGAAAATATCTGACTTTTGTCGGTTTTTCTCAATGCTATTTTACTTTTGACAGCTTGGATCACAGAGGGTCAGAGATATTGCGTATTACTGTTGTAAGTATTAGATGTGTGGAAATTCAGCTGGTTTTTTTATTATTTTTAAGGTTTGTTTTTTATTATATTTTTGCTTGGAATTTGTCATAGTGTTACTTGACATTTTATGTTATATTTTTATTTTCCTTAAGAAGTTTGTTTTTGTCTATGATTTATGACTTTTTGTTGCTATGTCTCTGATAAATGCCCTTCATGTAGTTACCACAATTACTATAGATATGTATTATCTAGTGACTCCGATTCATTACTTTACTCATTTTCTTGCTTTATATTACTAATAATGTTTTCTATATACTTTTTATGCTTTAGAATCGTTTATTCCTTCAGTAAATTTGTGGGGTTTCTGTATGCATTTGAGTATCTCTGTGTTTTCTAGGATGTTTATGATTGTGCCTTTTTGCATAATATGAAAGACTTGTAGTGCTTCGCTTATAGGCTTCACATCGAATTCTCCTGTCTATAGATCTTGAAAAAATTGTAGATGGGTTATTGTCACTTTCTCTGGCGTGCTATTTATATCTAATGTTGAAGATTCTAGCGGGTTAGATAGAATAAGAAACAGGAGTCGATTTAGAAGAGATAGGGGATCCAGTATTAGAATCGGAATTTAAAAGAGCTTTCGAGGACTTACGGTCAAATAAGGCAGAGGGGATAGATAATATTCCATCAGAATTTCTAAAATCATTAGGGGAAGTGGCAACAAAACGACTATTCACGTTGGTGTGTAGAATATATGAGTCTGGCGACATACCATTTGACTTTCGGAAAAGCATCATCCACACAATTCCGAAGACGGCAAGAGCTGACAAGTGCGAGAATTATCGCACAATCAGCTTAGCAGCTCATGCATCGAAGCTGCTTACAAGAATAATACATAGAAGTATGGAGAAGAAAATTGAGAATGCGCTAGGTGACGATCAGTTTGGCTTTAGGAAAAGTAAAGGCACGAGAGAGGCAATTCTGACGTTACAGCTAATAATGGAAGCAAGGCTAAAGAAAAATCAAGACACGTTCATAGTATTTGTCGACCTGGAAAAAGCGGTCGACAATATAAAATGGTGCAAGCTGTTCAACATACTGAAAAAAGTAGGGATAAGCTATAGGGAGAGACGGGTCATATACAATATGTACAACAACCATGAAGGAACAATAAGAGTGGACGATCAAGAACGAAGTGTTCGTAGTAAGAAGGGAGTAAGACAAGGCTGTAGCCTTTCACCCCTACTCTTCAATCTGTACATCGAGGAAGCAATTATGGAAGTAAAAGAAAGGTTCAGGAGTGGAATTAAAATACAAGGTGAAAGGATATCAATGATACGATTCGCTGATGACATTGCTATCCTAAGTGAAAGTGAAGAAGAATTAAATGATCTGCTGAAGGGAACGAACAGTCTAATGAGTACACAGTACGGTTTGAGAGTAAATCGGAGACAGACGAAGGTAATCAGAAGTAGTAGAAATGAGAACAGCGAGAAACTTAACATCAGGATTGATGGTCACGAAGTCAATGAAGTTAAGGAATTCTGCTACCTAGGCAGTAAAATAACCAATGACGGACGGAGCAAGGAAGACATCAAAAGCAGACTCGCTATGCCAAAAAAGGCATTTCTGGCCAAGAGAAGTCTACTAATATCAAATACCGGCTTCAATTTGAGGAAGAAATTTCTGAGGATGTACGTCTGGAGTACAGCATTGCATGGTAGTGAAACATGGACTGGGAAAACCGGAACAGAAGAGAATCGAAGCATTTGAGATGTGGAGCTATAGACGAATGTTGAAAATTAGGTGGACTGATAAGGTAAGGAATGAGGAGGTTCTACGCAGAATCGGAGAGGAAATGAATATGTGGAAAACACTGATAAGGAGAAGGGACAGGATGATAGGACATCTGCTAAGACATGAGGGAATGACCTCCATGGTAGTAGAGGGAGCCGTAGAGGGTAAAAACTGTAGAGGAAGACAGAGATTGGAATACGTCAAGCAGATAATTGATGACGTAGGTTGCAAATGCTACTCTGAGATGAAGCGGTTGGCACAGGAAAGGAATTCGTGGCGGGCCGCATCAAACCAGTCAGTACACTGATGACCAAAAAAAAAGTCCGACGACAAGAGAGCCGACAGTTCAAAGCTCAACATCTACTGTTTGGCTGCGGCCTCAAAAATGGTGCAAATGGCTCTGAGCACTATGGGACTTAACTTCTCAGGTCATCTGTACACTAGAACTTAGAACTACTTAAACCTAGTGAACCTAAGGACATCACAAACATCCATGCCCGAGGCAGGATTCGAACCTGCGACCGTAGCGTTCGCGCGGTTCCAGACTGTAGCGCCTAAAACCGCTCGGCCACTCCGGCCGGCACTGCAGCCTCATTGCATTTCTGAGCTCCGTCGTCTCCTGCAAGTTCTCTTGTAGTTTTCTCTTGTTACACAGGATATTAGCTGCCCTCGTAGCAAGTAGAGTAAATTGTTCGCGAAAACAAATACTAATACAAGAATTCGCAAAATGTAAGCGTAAACAGAAGTTGATTTATGAAAATTCTATGCTCTTCCTTTCCTCATGAACTGGTGAAATTTCTCTTCATTGTATCGACGATAACACCAGTTTTCGTGTTGTTATGGAAGATGTAAACATTTTCTTAAAACTAAAAAATAAAAGTGTTATCAAAATTTAATTACTAGGAACGAATTAGAACACAAGTAAGATGTTGTTATAACTTTGCTCGTATGATTTATTTGTTTCACGTATATTTTGTAAATGTGCCAAAACCATCCTTCGGGACATCAGACGTATAAGAAACTTCAAAGAAGTGTGAAAGTGTGCTACGTTAGTTGTGGAACATACCTCAGATTTGTGGACCTTCCACCTAGCGGTAAAAAAATGGTGCTGTGCGACAACTCAGGTTCGCAATCGCCAAGTGATTCCTCATGTGAAATATGGAATTTTAACGATTTGTTCACACACTATCACGTGCACGAATGAAGCTCTGCGTGGTATGGGAAGCAATAGCCGCGAGAATCGTCAGGATATTGACTCAACTGACGACGTAGACTCAACGACAATAGAAAAACAAAGGACAGAGAAAATGCAAATTTTTATTCAAAACTAAAGGAGAGACACGCAGTTGTCTTAAACGTGAAAACAGAAAGATAAATATTTAAATGAGTGTTCAAAATTAGTACATGATATGAAAAAATTGTAATATTTTCCTTACATATCTAAAATAATTGATTTATCTCTCGTTTTAACGTAACGTAAGAAACATTTTGACAAAATCTATAACGAATAAAGAATTTGATATAAATGAGGTTTCTACATAGTTGACACACATTAGGCAAATAGTATATTAAAGAACAACAGATAAATATGCCAGTAGCTGAAAGGCCAAAACGGAAGTTTCTGACTTTGGCCATGAAAACAATCGACTGTAAGTGCCCCTCTGGGTAAAAAAATTAAAATCTATCAACTTTTACCAACCAGTAAGAAAAGGATGATTTGTACTGTTTGCTATGTAGAGGGAAAGTTTAATGTCACTTGCTAGATGTTCCCAAACAGGTGTATGCAAGATTAAAAGAAAGTGATACGCTGTAGCAGGAATGCAGTTACATGAGAGAGATGTAATTGCCACCTTTTTGAGTCGGCAGAAAGAGAGGAGTCTGTGGTGTGTCTTGATGGAGTGTGGACGCGGACATTATCGTTTCTCTAAGTGTAGCAGTTTTATTGTTTGAAAAACATTTCACTTCTTAACATAGAAATATGAGTTCATTTTATTACGCGTCACGGTCAACAATTAACAGCTTCTACACTGGTTCTGTTGTAGACCACCATTGCATCGGAAAGAGGAGGTAAAATTTCCCACTGAGAAGAAAACACAACTATGAAAATATACTGTTAAATTTCCTGGGATGTTTAATTCAGATTTATTTGATGGTGTCTCTTCAGCACCTGGCCGTAAAAGCATTTCATTAACTTGCATTTATGGCTTCACAGTTAAACGTCATAAACACTTCCAGTTCAAGAACTTTAATTCATAGTCGAAGCGGCAGCGAAATAGAATATAATACACATCCATAAAAATTCCATCAATGTTTGGGACATGAAGTCCATGAATGGCTGCAAATGGTTTCCAAGCAGTCGAACATAACCCTGTCCAATGATCCGTTCAGTTAGACCAGAGGAAACAGTGCATTCCATAAAAACACAGACCACGCAATTACGGGGTCGCCCGCCACGACCTTGCACAGTGTGTTGTTGACATGTTGGGTACTTGGCTTCCTGGGGTCTGCTCCACACCCGAATCTTTCCATCAAATCGTACCAACTTCAATCGGGACTAACCTAGCCAGGCCATGTTTTCAAGCCGTCTAAGGTTTAACCATTTTCGTCAGGAGAGGTACTACCATATCCCCTTAACATCAGGTTTTGTTGCACTGTCCTAACGGATACGTTGGTCATACGTCCTACATTGACTTTTTCGGTTATTTCAAGCAGTGTTGCATGTTTGTTAGCACTGAAAACTCAACGAAAACGCCGCTCTCTCGGTCCTCAAGCGAAGGTCGTCGGCCACTGCATTGATCTTGAAACGTCCCCTTAGTAAAATTATACATGACTGTACGTAAACTGACACACAGTATTTTTAGTGCAACGCAATCTGACTTTCAAAAATCCCTACCAAAAAATGGCCCTGACTAACATTAACCTATACGTTTCACAAATCGCTTACCTCACAAAAGCCTTGGTTACTCGCACTACTGTAATACAGCAAGAGCCACTACTGCCAGCTAAATAAAAGATTCAAACTACGGAAGGCACTAACTCCTCATAGGGACAGGTAGCAAATGAAAGATTTTAGTAGAGAACTAACAATGTATTTACCTTAATAGTGTTCAAAAGTCATAATATGATATGATAGAAGTTCATGATATCCAGTCTTACAAATTTCAAAACTCCGCCATTTCTCTCACCACATCCACCACTGCTGGCATCTCACCTCCAACTGCGCAACGCTACGTGCTGTTAACATCCAGCTGCCCAACACTACAATGGCGAGTATTACAACAATGCCAACCAGCCACTGACTGCACACAGCACAGTCAGTCATTTTCATATAGAGCGCTACGTGGCGTTACCAATAAGAATAATAAACAGCCTACTTACAATCTTTGTGAGAGGTAATACTTCAGATGTGATTTTCTCGGAACACTTATGACACTGTGGACTTCTGAACGTTAAATTCCCTAAAGACTCATGAATTGGAATGCCCCTTGCGTCTAGCTCCATCTACCATTCTGCGATCTAAGTATGCTGATTTCCGTCGTCCGACCATAATCATGTTGGACACACTTTCACGTGAATCATCTGAGAACAAATGATCGTTCCACCAGTGTAATGCGCTTTTATACATTGTATAAACGATACTACCGCCATCTGGAAATTAACATATCGGTCTTCAATGACTGTTGTCACCTCATTGTATGCCTCGACTGTGAGTCGCCGGTCTTCGAACCCAAAGGACTCACTTCTCTTCACAAACTCATTTTTCGTCATTCAAACTTATCTGACCACGCTGGAAGCGCATGCGCACCCTAATGGCGATGTCACATGATACTTCATCGTCGCTGCATACTTTCACCAACTCAGCATGGACGTTGCCCCCTTAATCCCCTTCAGATATAGAAAACGAGAAGATGCAATATTGCTCGGTACTAGACTTTATTAGTACGATGCGCCATTTTATTCTAGATCCTCAGCGGCTGTTAAGGTATTGCTGGCGAGGGATTACAACGGCTACTAGGACTGCAGCCATACATCCGTAAACAGAGAAAACGTTCCAAAATGAGATTTCCACTCTGCAGTGAAGTGTGCGCTAATATGAAACTTCCTGATAGATTAAAACTGTGTGCCGGACCGAGACTCGAACTCGTGACCTTTGCCTTTCGTAGGCAAGTGCTCTACCATCTGAGCTACGCAAGCCCGACAATCCGTCACGCTGACGCTTCAGCTACTGGGGGACCCATCTAGTTATGAAGAATGAATAAAAGTATTGTGAATGGCTCTCCTACTGTTCCCTTGCACCCTACTTGGAAAAAAACACAGTCTACATCAGATAATATGAATGTAGGATATCTACCAACATCCTTTCCCTTGCGCCATCATATACAAAATTTTATTGAAGTCACCGCAATTTCTGGTACTTCTTTAAAGTGAATCAAGAACCCTCTCTAGCTTGATCAGAAATGCTCTGAAGTCAGAGTTAGGTGACCTATAAATAACAATTAGAAGTGTAGTTTCACTAAATTCAACTGCCCTTGCACAACATTCAAATATTTGTTTAGTTCAGTACCGTGATACGTCTATGGACTCAAATGGAATACCGTTTTTTACGTACATACTCACTCCAACACCCAGCAAGGAAATACTTGAGAAACAGTCAGCTAATCTGTATCCTGGTAACGGAAGCCTCTTAATTGCCAAATTATTTAAGTGGTGCTCTGATATACCAACATCTATAAGCAGTTCACTAACTATCTCTAATACCTCTTATACGAGCATTTTGATGAAATTTGCTACTTTCTTCTCTACATGGGAACATGACGTCCTCTGGAGGTGAGTCCTTAGTTAAAGGGACTTCCTTTAAGCAGGCATACCTATGAGCTGACTTCAATCCAGAAAACGTGCAGCTCTAATTCCAACTGCTACAGGAATTTTTCCATGAGTGATCCCATGACCGCCCACTGCACTGTCACCTATAAGCTCTGCGAGCCTCCTCTTCCCATACCTATTGAGGCCATGCCTAGTGAAAGCCGAACTACTGATAGACCCATGTGGTACCCCTGAAATGTGATCCATGTCCTCTGCGATCAGCGCTCTCTCTAGCCTCGTGTTAACGCACCTAACTGACGCATTAAGATGAGGCCGATCATGACGCTGAAACAGTTGCACGAAATGCACATTAGTTTGAGTAGCTACCTTTACCAAGTCACCGGTTACATCATATTCCCTTTCCCTATCAAGACTATTCCCTGCTCCACACACTATCACTACCTGACCCTCTTTCGTAAAATTCCTATGTAACACCCATATGCTATCAGTCACCTAAGCCATCTCTGCACTACGCTTCACAATGCTGGTGACCTGGTACTCACTCCATAACACTTCCTGCAACTTCTGGTCCACACCTCTACCGTGCGAAATGCCTAGCAGCAGTGCTTCCTCCTTTCTCTTAGACTTTGCAACTGACCTAGGCCTCCTAACTGCTAAGGACTGCTGCATGTTCCCTAGGTCTACAGCTACGAGAGGCTCCTCTACACTCAACTCTGACAGTCAAATCTATTGTGTACACTCAACGTATAACTGTCTCAATACCTCCTGCTCCTAGCTGCCTTCTTGCTGTCATTTCCCATTCCCCACCACCTTTCACCATGTTCAACCTATCTAGTTGCTCCTTTGCGCGTTGTAACTGCACCTGAAGGGCTTCTGCTCCTCTATCAATTTATTTCTACTACAGAATCTGTATTCCTAGGAGAGGATCACGTTAGAATGCACACAGGCTTCCCCACTGCATTCTGCCAAATAAAATTGCTTTGAACAAATCCCATACGGTAACCCACTACACCCAAAGCTACGACAGAGTCCACATTTCTCAATCAGGGCAAATTTTTTTAGTTACTGAAAAAAAACTAGGAGTCTAGGTTACCTAAGTTGAGTTACACTAGCAGAGCTATTTACAGAACTAACAATTCTCAAAATTCTCTGTTACTAAGAAAGCAACTACTTGTATTAATACTACTACACCACAGCTAATACCAATAACAACAAAACTTCACAAAATTATTATCTGAGACCAAAAGTTCAACAACGGAACACTCAACGAAGTTATAACACAATGAAAATTTTGCTGAAATTTTTCACTAGAAACATTAAGAAACGTCAGCTGAAAACCAAAGCACGAAATTTACTACCCGACCTCAACGCACAGATAACCCTAAAAAGCACAGCAAGCGAACGTTTCCTAATGATTATTAAATCGTTACCTCGCCACAAACAGCACGAAACACAACTAAAATCTATTAAATTCAACAACTGTATAACAGTGCAACAAATAGCTTTGTCAGTAGTAAGCTTTATACCCTCTACAGCTGCAACTGCGCTCCGCTAAATGTAAACACACTACTGAGGCGTGAGGCTTGGACGAACGACGTAGGCACACTCTCGAATAACAGACCACTGGAGTCAATAACACAGGAAGAAAAACTGAGATTAATAAAAATCTACTAATAAGTTACTTTTGCAGCAAATTTTTACACAAATAAACTTTAAAATAAGTAACTGAAGACTAAAAGTTTATAAAATATTGAGCAATTTCAGCAGCAGAACAACACACGAGACGTCACACCAAAGTAAAGCCCACGGCTCTCGGAAACACAACGTTGAATATGTATTTTGTCAACGGCCACAGACCAGAAATTTGGTTGACTCTTTTAAAGGCCACCTACGACTTCAAAAACAAAGAGTCTACCGCCTACACAATCTAAACTGTATTCAGCACATGCGCCCAGCTTACTGTCACCCGGGTAAGGAGCGTCTTATTCTCTCCAGAGGGCATAACGTGATTCATGGTAGGACCACAGTATTGCAACAATTCCAAACATTTTGGCACTACATCCTGAACGAATTTGAGGGTATCTGGCTACACGGCGCGCTTATAAATAAAGATGATACATCGATTTATGATGATTACATGATGATCACGACTACCCATTTCGGCGCCATGTGTCTTTTCCCCGGTACTGCGACTTCACCTTTTTGTCTGCGTGATGAAGACTCCCTTCCTTATAACTTTTCCTCATGCGTTTATAACAAGTGACCCTGAAGACACAATGTATGCATTTGTTTAAGGTCTGCCCAGTCGTTTCTTTCAGCAACGGTGCTTCATGTTTTTCTTATGATTTCACAGTAACTGATATTTCGGTTCCCGTATTCTCAAAACTGATTATGTTCAAAGACTTCTCATATAAAAAAGTTGCTATTTTTGATTACCTTCACACTAAATTGAGTAACATAAGGATGATAAAAGGCAGCCGCAGGATAATTGTCGTACTTTATCAATGTTAATGTACACAACGTTTCTGAAGAATACACGAAGTATAGGACTTTTCCTCTGAGGAACTTTGACTTATATTGGTGTATTTGTACAACCCTCAGATTAAAAAAGAAAAGAGAAGAATAAAAAACCAGAGGAAGAAAGGGTGTCATGAACAAGTACAAGCTTCTGTACTCTGAATTATTATGTATTTGTTAATTATTGGTACATATAATTAGTCCCTATCAGATCATGTAAAGTTATTATGTTCCAACTTTTTGAGTTTCCAAACAGCTCAAATTTTTTTATGAACATTCTTCTTGTTTCTTCACTCTACTTTGTCCGTAATCTGGTAGTAACTTCATTCTCTGGTAATAATTTTTATGAACTAATTTTTTGTCTGGGTGAGTTTGTGGTTATGTACTTATAGGAGCCTTTTCTAAATTCTTTTTGACTTCATGGATACAGGGCATGATTCTAAGTTTTTCTATGTCCATTCCAATTTCTCGAGTGAGTCTTGTTGTTTGGAGTGTGTATATGCCCATAAAATTTCAGCCTTTGTTTTCTGATGAATGCTGAGAGATGCAGATATTTTTCGGCAGTCTTTCGGGATCGTAGTCTCTATCCAACTCCTGTTTTTCTGTGAGTGTCTTTTTCAGAACTTTGCTTTTTTCTATATTACTTCTTTGAAACATATATGTTTCGATACTTCACAGTGTCATGTGATATGCGTTTATTGATAACCAGATGTGATCGATCGACCATGTCCAGGTACAGATATCGTTACGTCACGCTATTGCCACTCTCTTGTAGCCATACTCCCAGTCACATAGCAAACAACCAGGTAAGTGACCTACATAGAGCCACAGGAGCTACTCATGGAGATGATAGCGCAAACGTTTTGCGTGCCACCAAGCTACAGTGTGATCTCCACCAGAGATCGCTGGCCACACTGTCCTACCTTCATCCAGAGAGTCACAGGGCCACTGGCTTGATCCAAGTGTCTGCACTGTATTTAGGCCGCTTCCAAGGCTGTGTCTGGACAGTTCAGTCCTTCGAGTGCTCTGGGCTAGGAACCGATGGCAATACCGATTCATCAATCGATATTCTTGTTTCATCACAATCTTCGACACTGTTCTCTAGCCAGAAAATTCCGCCTTGTGAGCCACCAGAACCATTACCAGCATCATCAAGACATGGTCCCTTTACCGGGGACATGTATCATATATGCATCCATCGTTTTATGCTTTTTTCAAATGTTACTAAGTGCACAGGATTGATAGTCCATTGCATCAGTTTATGATACGACTTCGGTCTGACAGCATGTAGAAGTGTGCTGTGGACTGCCATTTATACACTCAGTGAGTTATAGAAAAATTCCTATATCTGATAATAATTACGCATTTGAAACAAAGGAACTTTCCTTTAAACTGACATAATGTTATCCTTGTCCAGACGATGGTCAATAGACTGAAAGTGGCTGTCTCTAAATAAATAAACATTACAGCAGCTATCGTGGATTCTTGAAGCCGTTTTCAAGGTACACTGAAACTGTATATTTCTATTTACCGAGAAAAAAATTTATGTTCTCACTCACACTGGAATACACAATAACGGTTCTTAACAGGTGAGCTGCTAATCACATTTTTGTTAGGTGGCCTGTGAACCAAGCTTGTAAGAGGCAGTTACCACTGTTTTAATAGAAACAGAATCAGAAAAAATGTTTATTTCCCTAGGTTTGAGTTGCTACTTTAAGTCCCCCAGTCCATCAGCACCAGCAATTTTGTCGCTTGCATCAAATATTTTTAGGATTGAGCTAGTTGCACAATGCCTGACCTTCTTTCGCTGCTGCGAACAGTGCAGCAGTAATGCAGATCGACCGTATACACTATTGCGGATAGTGGCATTCCGGTCGTGAAAACAGAGCTTCATTAAAAAAACAGCGCCTCCACCCCAAGAAGATGAGAGGTTTTAGGATGCGTCGGTCGTTCTGTCAGGCCTTAATATTTCCGGTACCAATACGTGCAATGAATTCCGCGCTAATTAAATTGTTTTTTCAGCTTCCCAGTTACAGGGTACAGACGCTCTGACGCACTGCTGCAGAGACAGAACTCGTCGTTCCTTACATGGATTATTGGATTTGTGCTGCACTCTTTCATGTTTGAAATTAATTTCGAAAACTGACACATTATCGGATTCTTTCCTGGCATTGTATGTCAGTGGTAGAATTACTTATTACCCGCCGGTGCGGATGTTGTTACCGTATGGAAAGACAAAAAAAATTCTTTATTAAATAAAAAACTCTTAACTTCTGCACGGAGCGTTAAAGTGATTTCGCTCATAGCATTTCGATAACACTTCCCACACAACAACGGTGTAAAATCGTGGACATCATTGATATGAACTACAGCGAGATACTCTGTTAAATTATCCCACGATCTGTATGGAACGCGTCTGCCACTTCTGAAAGCAATTGATTATCCTCGAGGAATGACTATTATCCATTTTGATTTGTTTCGAAGTACCGAAAGTGTTGCTCTCGTTCATGTGCGATGAGAGTGGTGGAAACCTGAGTCTACCAGGCCGCTGTGGACGAGCGGTTCTAAGCTCTTCAATTCTGAACCGCGCTGTTGCTACGGTCCCAGGTTCTAATCCTACCTCTTGCATGGATGTGTGTGATGTCCTTTGGCTGGTTTAAGTATTTCTAAGTTCTAGAGGACTGATGACCTCAGATGTGAAGTCCCATAGTATTTAGAGTCAATTGAACTGAATTCAGCTATGACGATATTTTCACCTTCTTACGAATTAAATTTATCATAGTTATATAGGTTTATCTCGGTAGTTTATTGGAGCGCTCGTATACAGTCCTGAGCACAGGGAAACCATACACTGCTGTATTTTGTAGAAAAACATTTGGCTATTTGATAGTTTTAGAACGCCTGTTCTTGCGCCATGTAAACTTAACACCTACACCTCAATATTCAGTTTATGACATACCTTCCCACAAAGTGGCACCCCACATATGTTGGTCAGCCTAGTAAACTTAGGAGAACATGATGTCTGTACATCTATTCTATGGCACCATTAACTAACTGTACCGTGGCCCGTGTAATTGATGCACTAGTAAACAATGATAGTAAAGTCGGATAACGAGCCTGTCTGCCCTTGTCGTCACTGGACCCTCTCGTAAACCAAGATCCATGCTATAAACTTCCATTTACCTTGATAGGATTATAGTCCCTCATCACGACAACCACAGTACAGTCAACAACAATTCATGGAATATGCTAAACATTAACAACTACTGGAACTACTTCATAAGCAGTTCACCTGCGTATATAGGCTACAGAACCAGAACAGTTTAAGTTTGCAATATAAACAAATGAAGCATGTTAAGATGTGGTTAATCACTACATGTATTGAAGTAACAAACCTATTAGAGCTAGATTAATGATCATGCATTGAGAGCAATGGAGTCAATTGTTGAATACTCTATTTATTCCAAGCACATTGTTTTTGAGGCATAGCCCGTGCAGTATACGGTGGTCTATGTACAGTGACCAATTTTCGTCCAAAGTACTGAGCGAGTTCATCCGTTTGTTCGGTAGGGCAGGTCGACATTGCCCACTTTCGGCAAATGATAGCACGCAATGAGGAGAGTATTTCCCCACATGGTTTATGAAAAATCTTGGTTATCTATTACGTTATTTGACTCACTACAGATTTTTTCGATGCAGTAATGCAATTTTTAAGAGCCATCGATAGCTGGTGCACGAGAAACGCTAATGGTTTAGGAACAACATAAGTGTAGGCATTACAGCTTTACTTTGCACCGAGAATATTCTGTTTCATTTTACTAATCTTATTTTTCCCTTGTTCCTCACTTAATAAATTACTTTTTGAGAATTCTTTTACAGCTGCATCTGCACAACATTTTAGTGAGGTGAGGCTGTGTAAACTCTGCTGTGTTTTGGCAAAAGTAGCAAATTTTAACATGGCTACTACAGAAGTGTGTAGGTTTTACTCAAGATCCGCTACTCATGATGCTTATCTGAAAGTTACAAATAGCAAGCCAGAAAAAAGAAAACGCTGCATTTTCGGCGAAATTCTTTTTAAATACTAACCAAAGCACGTTCCACGTATACAATCTTCTTTCACGAAGAGGCCTGGAGACACTGGAAGGTTTCAGATGGATTATATAATGGTAAGACAGAGATTTAGGAACCATATTTTAAATTGTATGACAATTCTAGTAGCAGATGAAAACTGAGAAAACTGCTAAAAGTTAGGAATTTTAAGAGATGGGACCTGGATAGACAAAGAACCAGAGATTTTAGACCGTTTGAGAGTGCATTAGGGATCGTTTGACAAGGACAGAGGAAAAAGATTTAGTTGAAGAAGAATGAACAGGTTTGAGATATGAAATAATGAATATAATCTGGACTTACTGTAAAACCATAAAACACTACCTTGGCGTATTCGCGGGTATCGTTCTTGGGACATATCATTCCAGAAAAGGGAGTTCAGATTCATCAAGGGCTAAAAATAGCTATTCAGAAATCTTCTCCTCTTAAAACAGTGAAGGGGTTCGTTCAGTTTGTTGGGATGGTGAATTTGTTTAGAAAATTCTTGCCAAATTGTTCTCAGTTAGCGCCACCCCCCAATGAATTACGTAAAAAAGGAAAAATAACCGTCTAGAAGGAGCAAGCCGCCTTCTACGGACTTAAGCAGACACTCACGAGCGCTCCAGAACTAGCAGTTCCCGATTTTGAGGAGGATTTTATCTGTCAGGCTGATGCGTCAATGACTGGCGCGGCTTCCGTTCGTTTAAAAGAAGACAGTGTGATACGGCGACCGACAGCGTATGTGCCCAAACCATTGCCATAGTTGCCGTGTATGAGCTGGAAGCTTTAGCTGTTCTGCTTGCTATGGAGAACTTCCGTTTCTGTCTTGAACATGAAAGCTTTAACTAGGGAACCGACAATCAGGCTGCTTGCCCGCCGAGGGAATGCAGGTAGAATGGCTCAATGGGCGGTCCGTTAATCAGAATTCAAATATGAGATGAGGCACGTCAGGGGAAGTCACAATGTCACAGCCGGCAGTTTGAGCACTACGTTCTAGAAAGAGTCCGAGGATGAGTCGGCCGAGGGAAATGTGGAAGGGGTTAGGAAAGTGAAGAAGTTATTAAGAGTAATTTCGTACTGACGAGTTACCCGGGGATATTTTTTAGAACGTGGGCGCCTGTTCGGTTCAGGACACGGAATTCCAGATTATTAAAGAGAAATGGAAAGGGATATTTCCTCCGGAATTCGGTCTTATGCTTTCGGGCACGCAATGACAAATAAAATAGTCCTACCCAAGGAATTACTGGCACCTGTGTTTAAGTATTATAATGGGTCCATGATGGGTGTTCATTTAGGTATACATACCTCAAAGAAAAATCAGGGAATATTACCTGCGGGAGGGAGTGGGTAAAGATATGCGGAAGTTGGCAGATCAATGCCAGGTTTGTAAAATTAGTAAACCTAATACTGACAGATATCAGGGCAGACTAGCATCGACAAAACAACGGGCCCCTATGGAAAATTAGTTTATTGACAAATTGGGATAATTTCCCAGGTCAAATGAACGTAATAGACATTTGTTTGTGATTTTGGGCGCTTTTTCGAGGTTTGTATGGCTGATTTCAGCAAGACGAATCACTGCAGACGTTAGTATAAAAGACTTGCGGAATATTTTTGCTAACTTTGGACCGTCAAAGAGCCTGTATAGCGACAATGCAATGACATTCGCTTCTTGTTAGTTCAGGAAATGTTGTTTCAACCTGGCCACCTCCCCTTATTATCCGCAGTCATTGTTTTCAGTAAGGGTTAACACAAAGCGGCATTCATTGCATATCACCATCAAGAACAGACACATGGGATAAATCGATTTCGTGGCTGAATTATGCTTTCAATACTGCCAATCATGAGAGTCATAAGACCTCTCCGGTTAAATATACACTACTAATTCCCGTTGTCTAACCTGTGGAAAATTGGCGATTTATTGCCAGGAAAAAAAGATCTTGCTACGGGTAAGGGAGACGGCTACAGGCGAGGGCCTACATATTAGCCGCTTACTGCAGAGAGGCAAAAAGATACTCGTACAATCAGGGACACATCCCACGAGAGTGGAAATGGAAGATGAAGATGTTCATAAAGAACTTTAGAACCAAAAGCGTAGGGGGCTGCTAAAGCAACAAGGAAAATGTTGCCCAAATTTGTCCCTGTGAGATTATTAAAAAGTTAGCTCCACACCCTCTCCTAGGGATGTGGGGTTTGGAAAGACACACAGAGTGGACATATTCCAGACTAAGATGGCATAAGGCAGTCTCTTGGATAAGAGTAGTGGTCAGGAGGGAGGGAGGAGTCTTGTTCTGGGAGTCACGATAAAAACTTCTTTGCACAGAGATTAAACGTGTTGATTTTCTGTTGTAATTACTATAAGCCTTAGTGTAACTATTGATAGAATTGCTGATATAAAACTGCTCAAACGCCAACGCTTGCAGACTTTTGTTTGGTAACGTTCTGCGCTTTAGTAGCTCGCTTCCGTCCCCCCCCCCCCCCCCCCCCCCCCCTCAAAATAAAAAAGGCGAAGGGGATGCGTGCGTGAAGGAAAGCAGATGCTCAGACTTTCGGCAGTTGGGGGAAGAGGGCGGCACATCATGGCAGTCATCGTGTGTGATGGTATGTCGCTTTTGGAACTTATGAAACTTGTGGACATTGAAAACGAGGAGACTTAATTGGGATTCACCAGATGAAGTGATCTTGTTCAAGAACCTCACAGAACAGTATTGTAAAGTTGATCTTCTAAATGGGGAAGATGAACAACGCCGATAAGGAATAATTTGGTTTGGTTTAGTGTAAATAAGGTAGAATAGTAGCCCTGAAGTGTTGATCGAGAAGAACCTATTGTTCCGGTAGTCAGCCCCGAGAAGTGTGGTACGAGTTGTACAAAGGCACAACTGGTCCAAGGGTTAGGTAGTTGTTAAGGAATTTTATGTAAGGCTAGTCCCTACATGGTCTTTTGATGAAAGGTTGTCTTTTCTGTTACTTTAACATCTCACTGTGTACAGTTATACAGTAAATCGGAATTTTTCTTGTTTGAGGACTGTGCGTATTGGCACAATGTAGTAATTATCGGAAACAGTGGAAAGCTCTGAGGTTAATATGTTGGTAACTGTTCTTTGAGAACTGAATTTTGTAAATTGCATTTCCTTTGGTTAATTAACTGTAAACGATCGCATAAGACTAAAGCTGATCATTTTCTGCGTGTGCTTTGGTTAAATTATTTAACAAGCTTTCTCGTAAATTTTTAGGTAGACAGATTTAGCTTGCAGAAATTTAATAGGAAGTGTCCTCTCTGATTGTTTTGTTTATAGATTACTGTAAAAGAACAGTCTCAATTAAAGTTTCCGACGCCCTAAAGCTCTGGGGACTAGCTCATAGGTATGTGGCCGGATTCCTAATAGCCAAAAGTGGTTAAGTGCGGTCTGCACACAGACTTCTGTTTGGTTCAGGAATTGTCTCAGTTTTTTTAGGGTTTCAACTTAAGGGACTGAAATGCAACTTTGGTGAATGAAAGTTATTTTAGAACATTGTTCTAATATTGTTGTTAAAATTTTTTTGGGTATTGTCTTTGCTTAAGCTCTTGTAACAGAACGCTAGGAAACAAAATAAAAGGATTTTAGTGTAAGATGAAACTGATTAACTATCTATTGTTGGAGCTTAAATAAAGGGAGAGTCTAACACTGGCCTTTAACAAAATAATTGAAGTGGTAGGGAACGGTGTTGATTGCTCAGCCAATGTAAAAAGAAGGTTTTGGTCTACAGAAAACTAATAAACTTTTGTAAAAAGGAGTGTTCGAGTTTCAGTGTTCAGCCAGTCAGCTCCACTTCGCCACTAAATCCGTTTCTCTGAATTTCGCTGTTAATATCCGTATGCAAAACAAAAGGCAAATGTTTCTGGTCACGCTTTATAGAATCATTTTGCCTCATCATGTTCTATTTGTTCATCGGCGCAGTGACACGTTCTTATTTCAGACAGAAGCTGTTTATAGCACGACAAATTTTCGAAGAATATGAGCAGAAGAGTGACTAATGCCTGTGTATTGAGTGTAATATCGGACAGATATTTTAGTTGGCCTAGTGCCTTGTTACCATGAAGGCTTGTTTTTCCAATACCATGTCATCTATTTTCCACTTTTTGCGACGGCACGCTGGTGGCACTAGGGTAGGGTAATTACCTGCACCTATGTTAGTCCTTGCCATTGCTGTCTCTAGTTTCAAATCCCAACTCGTCTACATTGTCTTTAAGTAGAGCCAGAATTTCCTAGGATTTGCTTGTAGATTTTTCTGTTGGATATAAATGTGAAATATCTTATTATCTGTACACAGCGCTTTTGACTGATACACTAGTTACTATTCCCTCTAACAGTTTATGTTCATTCGCTTCTGAGTCGTAAGTGGAAACGTCTGTTTTTTGGTAAATTATAAAATTAAACCATTGTACGTATACTTCTGATTCTTCTTTCTATTAGTTTTCTTCATCACGCACCGTGTCTCGCATCATGTTTCTATGTCCGTGGTTCTGGCCAGTCCTGTTCTTGTACGGCTCTGTCCAGCATCGCGTGCTTCACTCCATACAGCCTGGCCTTCCTTTCTTTCTGTGCCTCTGAAGTCTCCGGCGCCATATTTTAGACCATTTTCCTCTAGCATTCTTCTAACATGTCCAAACCACGTAAGCTATCCATTTTCAATTGTGTCTACAGTACCCTTTGCAACTCCCACCTGTCCTCGTAGCACTTCATTTCTTATTTTGTCTCTTCTTTTTATTTCACAACTGTGTCTCCAAAATACCATTTACATTGCCTTTAATTTCTTCTCATTCATTCGGAAGACTTCGTACAGTTTAGTATCATAGTGAGCAATGCTTTCACCTACAATTTCCTATATCCCACTTTCCTAATTTTTTGTAGTAATTTTATTCCTAATAATACCATGTAACATTTTAACAGCCACCTTTCCCTTGCTGTGCTTTACTTCCACGTTGATTCCACATTTATCGACAGTGATAACGTTACCGAATTCACTTTACCAAAGATCTATCATCCACAGTAAGATCCTCTCCTATACGTCTAATGAACAGGTATTCAATCTTCGTAAGATCAATTTTCGTACCATTAATTTTGATACCACTTTGCTCTCATTATTTTTTTAACTTTTCTTGATATACAAGACACATCCTCTTTCCCTTCGACGAAAATGACTTGGCTGTCAACGAAATTTAGGGAGAATAGGGTGTCATCCCATACTCTAGTTCCCATGTTTTCACACTTTCTTTCCCAATTTTTCAGTGCTTCTTTCAAAAATACTTTTAAGAGAGTATGCGCCAAGCATCACCCTCGTCTCAGTCCTGTGGTAAACTTACGTTACTAGGATAGTATCTTCCCTACTTTAACACGATAGTTTTTATCTAAATACAGCTTTCTGAAGGCTTGTACAAAAAGTTTATGAATGTTCTGGTTATTCATTCCATCCCTCATCTCAGCGAGTGGTACGCTGTCACAGTCCTGCACGTCTGTAAAACCTCTATTTTCCCTAAGTAATGTGCAGTTCTCTTTTGAGTCCCCTGTCTAACGCTCCAGGTATTAGCGATAGAATACATTCCTCAAAATCTCTCTCAGTTCTAGTTTTAAGGACCTTACCATATAATATCGATATATGTATATACTTCTCCAGATCCTGGTGCTCTGCCATTTCTGAATTGCTTAAGTATATCCCGTACATCTGCTGAATCTCCAGGATTTCTGCGTCATGTTAGTTGCCTGCAAAGGTGCTCATATCTTCAAATTCAATTAGATATTCTTTAAATCTTCATAGTATGTCTTCCACGTACCTAGGATTATACTACTACAGACACTGTTCTTAGCTGCTTATCGTCTTCCATGCTTGAACTCCCTATGCAGTTATTAATTTCTTCACATTTAGAAACCCGCATAGAACTGTTTGCTGCAATTACTGTTTCCTTTGCCTCCACCCTCAGTCTCACATACCTACTTCTATCACCAGTCTTATTCCTTTCCACTAAGAATAGCTTTGCAAGATGTTCAAATAACATCAGTCGACCGGTTCCCAACAGGGAAAAAAAGGAGCTGGGTGGTCAGCACCAAAGAATGTCTATCCTAAGGGCCCTGGTTTGATTCCCGGCTGGGTCGGAGATTTTCTCCGCCCAGGGACTGGGTGTTGTGTTGTCCTCATCATCATCATTTCATCCCCATCGACGCGCAAGTCTCCGAAGTGGCGTCAAATCGAAAGACTTGCGCCAGGCGAGCGGTCTACCCGACAGAAGGCCCTAGTCACACGGCACTAATTTTTTAAAAAATCAACAACTCCATATATGTAGCTCCAGATCCTCACGCTTTGCCATTTTTGAATTGTTTGACTACAACCTGTTCTTCTGCCATCTATTACAGGACTTCTTTTTTTATCCACCTGGAGCGAGTGTGAGCTACATCGACCATAAGACACATAACCTGATGTCACACAGAGAGCGTTAAGTGCTGTTTCCTTGAACTTTTAGCCAGTTAGTGTTAATTCTCTAAATAGCTAAACCAGTTCCTATTCTTGCTGCTTTCACGTATCTCATTACAGTAAACTAGTTTCGATCTACGCTCTGTCACTCATACCCCCTCCTCAGAAACTGTATTTTATTATTAAACTCATACTGTCGTGCACCTAACCCACTGCATGAGGTCGCCTTCTACTTGGCAACTACTCCCACACAGGTTCGACGCACGTCGGTCAGCGCGTGTCATACGGCAACTGAAATTTCAGGAGACGCCGCCTGCCCCTGGCTGCAGCCATCCACGCCCTCCCCTGCTCTCCCCCTCTAATCCCCTCCCTCTGTCTCCACCCACACGAGTCGTTCCATGGCGTGGAAGTAATTAATGTGGCGGCGCTTGGTGGCGAGCCAGTTGTCCCTGGCAACGACACAATGCGCGACCCTGCCGCCTTATTAAAACTCGCAGACTCCAAAAACAGGAACAAAGTGGCGAAGACCTCCCTCTCGCCTGTCCCTCCGCGTCCTCCCCCTTGCCGTCGGCGACAGTCTTGCGTGGGCGGAGCCAGTGCAGTCGCAGCACCCTCCCTCCCCCTTCCCCCCTCCGTGTTATCACTTATGCGGCATCACACGCCTTGCTGCGCCCGGGATTTATCCTGCCTTGTAATCCCCGGCGTCGCTTCCTGCGACCTAATGTTCTCTAAAAGTTCAGCCTTTCACTAAAGATTAATTACACGCCCACAATTCTCCATCCGTCCCTAAGCCGAGAAAAAGTGAAACATAAAGTTCTTTTTCTTAAAAGCGAAGGAAAATATTACAGGGCTACATTTCACATTCTGTGGTCGCTAACTCACGTACATCCGTCGGGTAGCTTAAAGACGCAAGCAACATCGAAAATATTTACTATACATCTGCTTCCCGTTTCTTGCACTTGGTCTCTGTAATGCTTATAAATCATAATAAGAACGATAGCTCTTATTGTACCGCGAGAGCCTGTACTTCCTCCACAGTCAGAGCTAGTTCTGACAGATCCTGGGATGGGCTGTTCGGCAGTGTACTGTCCCTCTGAGTTCTTCGAATGTATGAA
Organism: Schistocerca gregaria; assembly: GCF_023897955.1. Taxonomy (NCBI): domain Eukaryota; kingdom Metazoa; phylum Arthropoda; class Insecta; order Orthoptera; family Acrididae; genus Schistocerca; species Schistocerca gregaria. The sequence goes on along the minus strand of NC_064920.1, from coordinate 432,315,859 downwards.
TTCTCCGCCCTGTGAACTTTCCGCCCCATTAGAAATCTGCGAACTCTCTGCCTCGTATCTGCGTCCTACCTGCAGCCGGACCGTCCTAAACACCTTGCTCTACCTGTTCCTTAGGGTCGGCCGAACTCCGCCCGCACAGTCCTGTCTGCCTGTTGGTATCTCTTTAGTTTCCGTAGACTTCACGTCGTGCCACTTGGATATTACCATCTCAGTAGATGTGATATGGAAGTTTCAACGACAATTCGATGTATGCATAGTTGCCACTATGAAGGTTATTCTTACACAGTGAAGAAAACGAAGGAAGATGGGACTCTGATTTGGCGCTGTTCAAAACAGAAAGGGAAACATTGCCGTGGAAAGCTTAAAACTAATGATTCTACAGTGCTCTTTTCGTACTAGCATCAATCAATGTGGAACTACGGATGACGCAAGATTGGAAGTACAGAGGACTCTGAACTAGGCAAAGAAGAGGACACGAGAGGAAAATAATCTGTTTTCAAAATCTATTCAGGGGAGCTAGGTAGCTTGCATACACGAGGGTACGACTTTGTGGCAGAAACACCAGAGCAGCGAACAACATGCAAGATATAGTATGGCTAGTACCGTACGGCTTGAGAATGCTAGCTCGCGTCCCCAGGGGATTAGTGGGCCCTTCCTTGACCGTTTCAGGACGGAAATTTCACAGGGCGGAAAATTCACAGGGCACAGAATACACGACACTGGGTTCTTCACCTGAGCTGACTGATGCCTTTATGGTGCACCCTTGGCAGTAGTACACTAATAGAGAAATGTGTTTGCATTTGCGAATACGGACAACCATCAACTGTATGATAGAATGAATACATTGAAAATTTGTGCCGGCCTGTTACTCGAACGCAGATTTCCCACTTATCGCGAGCGGTCTCTTTACCATTGGGATAGTCGTCCACGACTCACGGTCGGCCAGACTCCCATATACCGTCAACACTTGTGCCTGCAACCTGTACTCGTACATCCACATTGCCGTACAGTGGAGGACTTTTACTTAAAAGTCGCTTGCACGGTGTCGGCGGATAAATGCGATATTACAAAGTCTGTGCTATTCCGAATTTCGGTGCAATGTTGCTTCCGACGTGAACGATTGCCGTATTCGTTTGAATATTACTAAATTTCTATCCACGTAAAATTTGCAGTAAACTTAAAATTCTGTTATGGATTCATAGAGGAGAAACTGCCAATTCAACTATTGGCCCAACATTTACGTTCTTAATCTGTAATTACTCTTCGTATTCACGCTGAAGCTGCTTACCTTACTATGATAGGGTTTTATTATTGGGCCCAAGGCTGTTGGTACAGTTGCTGAGAATAATTGTGGATTATCCTTTCAATGCTATTTTGTTAACTGTTTCTACTATGCTACTTGTAACTTTAATGATTCTGGCCTACCGATGAAACATACCTTTTATTGAGCCTTAAGCCACTTTTGCAGTTGCTAAGTTTCTTACTTGAGCTTCTTAAATTTCTTCAATTCAGAACTTAAGCTTTCCTGGCTTCGATGCAGAAGTCATTTATCATTTGGCGTTAAGGCGTTTAGTTTGGTTGTTGTTGATCTGTAACACCTTACTAAGTACTTGAACTGAAGTATTTTAAATGTTTAAAATATATTTGATTACTATCATCTCTTTATTTGTATATTTCTCTCATTGCAATTTGTTTGATTGCGTTTAATGCACTGTTGTCTGAACATACTCTTTCTGGTCCCAGTATCCTTCCACTCCCCAGCCGTCTCCTTACCTCTTCCATATGTTTTGATTATAGTGATTCTTACTAGTCTGATTCCGCATTTGACACATAATATTCGAATCCAGAGAGAAAGAATGATAATGCGAGTAAATCTAGATGTCATTAGGTGGAGCCAGTTAACTGCCACGTGTACAGGGAGCTATCATCGTTCCACATTCTCGTGTAGATTCTAGCAGGACTGAATTCTTCAGTAGTAGGTGCTGTTCAGTCTGCCTGTTACAGTCCCGCACACTGTCAGTAACTTGCTGTCACCCAACCTCAAATTATCACCAGCATCATGAGATCTCTCAACACACTCTGTGTCTTAGGTTTCTCTTCAGTGTGTCGTGGGCGATGATAAAGTAGTAGTGCCTTCATTGGGAGATTCTTGAGTCCTGTATTTTTGATTCTGTCCGAGACAGACACCTCTGCATTGTTCAGTTTGAGAAGGATAGTTCTCACTTTGAATGGCGCCGTTAGTTGTGGCTACGCTTGCGTTTCGTTGACTTGGATGCACACCGCCAATTGGTTCGTTGTGAACTAAATTCTATAGTTCTCGGACTAAACATTGTTGTACTTCATGCCGAACGTTTCCATTTTGCATTGGGCATCTGTAAATGGGCTTTGAGAAGTAAATTATGTGTTTTCTTTTCAATCCTCCATTCGTCCTTACTCCATATGATAAAAGATCGACACTATTTCCGACCACGTTTCTGTCTTTCATTCTTTCCAGAAGGAGACGCCACCGCTCTCACTTTCCTGGGTGCTTGGGGTTCCTCGTTTCCTTCCACGGACTCCTGTACATCCTAAATCGTCTATTTTTTTTCAGCTCTTAGAGGAACTTTTGCAGAGGATCTTGAGATCCGGTATCGTGGATTGTCATCTTTGATGCCAGTTTGTCTGAGTTTTGGATTCTGTTGGGAAGATAATCAAGAGCAACATATACACCATCAGCTTTGCTGACAGTGAGTGTAAGTCTAATGTTGTTGTTGAATGTTTCTTGGACCAAAGCGTTGAGATAGCTCCTATACTGGACCCAATATGTTTCCTTCCACGTCCACCGCTTGCAGACCGGTTCATCAGCATATCAAATTCTATACATGTAGTTGCTGTTCCAGCGCTGCCCTTCGCGAGTTGTTGTTGTTGTTGTTGGGGGTTGTTTTTGGGGAAGGAGACCAGACAGCGAGGTCATCTGTCTCATCGGATCATCGGATTAGGGAAGGAAGTCGGCCATGCCCTTTCAGAGGAACCATCCCGGCATTTGCCTGGAGTGATTTCGGGAAATCACGGAAACCTAAATCAGGATGGCCGGAGGTGGGATTGAACCGGCGTCCTCCCGAATGCGAGTTCAGTGTCTAACCACTGCGCCACCGCGCTCGGTCCTTCGCGAGTGACCTGGCCGTTTACTATATAAACCGCTGCCCTGATATTTAACATTAAACACAGATGGGCGATGCTCGACTCGTTTTGTAACATTGACTCGGTATTCTCGTGGGATAGAGCCATACAACGTCAGCCGTTCATACCCAACACTTAAACCTGCTGCAAAAATAATGTAATGCTATGATATTTATCAGAGCAGCAGCAAGTAATGCGAATGTGAATAAATACAAGTTATATTACAAGAAAAAATTAATAAAATGGGGAAAGGATTACATTCCCTGAATAGCTCACATAGCTAAAACCAAAACATATATACTGCAATGAACTTATAATTTATCGTATAAGTTCAACACACACACATATTGCAATAGTGCTACTACAAATCTTGTTTAAGCATGAAACAAAACGACAAAAATTACAAAATACAGTGAAGACTATGTGATTGCATGTTTACAAACCATACCTGATTCCCCAATTAATATTCAAACAACATTGGTCCACAAGTCCAGACTCCAATCCCGTTGAACAAAACACATAATATGTGCCAGGGCATAAATACGCAAGGTTCAGTATAACAATCAAAGTATGAGAAATCACGTGGAACTTGAGTAGATTCCACCACTTCATGGAATAATAATTTCAGATTTCAGCCGAAATTGATTTCAACATTGCACATCACCTAATATTCGTGAAATGTTACAGTAACAGCTGTCTTACTGTCCCACTTCATTAGAAAATTTTCTAAATGCCAACACGTATTAAAGTATTTGAGCGGCAAATTGCTTCCCAAAACCTATCGCTTGACAAGTCCAAAAAACCACCCTATCACCTCCCCAACACGAACTTTACCTTCAGGAACAATCTGCACAGCGTGATTCCCCAACACGGAATGACCAATTGCAACTTCTCACTTGTCTTATAAGCTATGTGTTCGCGCACCAAAATACACAATGAACACAAAATAGAGAAAATGGACCATAACTTAAAATATGTACCATGTACAAGTACAACAAGTATGTTAAATGAAAAGTTTTTGCTTCCCAGTTCCGATCAGACCATACAAACTATCCTGTGTCTAATAGTTTATGTACAATTAAATAAAACATGAAAGTTGCACACACAAACTTAAGATAAACGACAAAGGAATTCAAGTTTAATAAAATTAAAGAAATTATACATATCGAAAAAGAAATGATTGTCGGATGTACTGATTTATCATACAGGAAACACAAAACAAACTTCGGTAAAATTAAAACCAGGGATGGTAACGTTAATATTAGAACAGGAATTCCACTGTTAAACGCAAAGTAGAGAGCAGATATGTGGAAAGAGAGCATTGAAGGCTTCTATGAGGGCGACTGGTCTAATGTGATAGAAGAAGGAACAGAAATCGACTTAGAAGAGATGGGGGATACAATATTAGAATTAGAATTGTAAGTATGCTGTTTAGGTTTTCTTATTGGTAACGGCACGTAGCGCTCTGTATGAAAATCACTGGCTGTGCTGTGTGCAGTCTGTGGCTAGTTTGCATTGTTGTCTGCCATTGTAGTGTTGGGCAGCTGGATGTTAACAGCGCGTAGCGTTGCGCAGTTGGAGGTGAGCCGCCAGCAGTGGTCGATGTGGGGAGAGAGATGGCGGAGTTTTGAAATTCGTAAGACTGGGTGTCATGAACTGCTATATATATTATGACTATTAAGGTAAATACATTGTTTGTTCTCTATTAAAATCTTTCATTTGCTAACTATGCCTATCAGTAGTTAGTGCCTTCCGTAGTTTGAATCTTTTATTTAGCTGACAGTAGTGGCGCTCGCTGTATTGCAGTAGTTCGAGTAACGAAGATTTTTGTGAGGTAAGTGATTTGTGAAAGTTATAGGTTAATGTTAGTCAGGGATTTTTGAAAGTCAGATTGCGTTGTGCTGAAAATATTGTGTGTCAGTTTAAGTACAGTCATGTATTATTTTTCTAAGGGCACGTTTCATATGTCGACCCTTAGCAGAGGATACCTCACTGGAATCTTCTGATTTTTTCTTGTAGTTTGTGTAATTAGTGCAGCCTTTGTTTATTGCTAGCGCGTAATTGTAGAGAGAATCTCCTTTGTAGTTGCAGTCTTTCACTGTTGTACAGTAAAACAGTTATGGCATGCATGTAGATTTGCACCAAATATTTCGCAGCTGCGCTTGCTATTAACGAGATATTATTTTCGGTGCTGTGTTAATGTGTTCTCTTATTTTCCCTCTTCAAATTGTGTTTTTCTGTGTTGTCGTGTGAAATATTGTGACAATAATGGCGTATGAAGAACATAATACTATGCTCCAAAGTAAACCGACAAATGACAGTGAAGACGAAAGCAGTGTGTTAGCGCCACCGATTAATGAATTAACTAATGTTCAAAGTAGTAGTTTGGTAATTGTGCATAGGGAAATGGAGCGGTCGGTAAATAATGGTGTAGACAGTGAAGCAGGGAGTGAACAGGGAAGCATAATCGTTCGATCGGTCGGCAACAGCACGCCTCAGGAGTCGGGAAAGACAGAACACAATATTGCAAATACTGTAGACTCAGGTTTTGGGTTCTCACCGTTTTCTGAAATGAGTTAAGACACATTTTCCGCTTGTCAAAATGTGAATGTTGCAGGTGCAAATTCACTGCCGAAAAGCATAGAGGAACAGATTCCAACCACAAAAACATTATTATTGCAATTAATGCAACAAATGAAACAAAATCAGAGACAAACACAGCAACAGTTAGACACAATGGAACAAAATCTTCAAAAGTTACACAAAGTGGAACAAATTCTTAAAAAGTTAGACACAATGGAACAAAATCTTCAAAGTTAGACGCGATGGAAGAAAATCTTCGTTACTCGTACTACTGCAATACAGCGAGCGCCACTACTGCCAGCTAAATAAAAGATTCAAACTACGGAAGGCACTAACTATTGATAGGCACAGTTAGCAAATGGAAGACTTTAATAGAGAACAAACAATGTATTTACCTTAATAGTCATAATATATATAGCAATTCATGACACCCAGTCTTACGAATTTCAAAACTCCGCCATCTCTCTCCCCACATCCACCACTGCTGGCGGCTTACCTCCAACTGCGCAACGCTTCGCGCTGTTAACATCCAGCTGCCCAACACTACAATGGCAGACAACAATGCAAACTAGCCACAGACTGCACACAGCACAGCCAGTGGTTTTCATACAGAGCGCTACGTGCCGTTACCAGTAAGAAAAACTAAGCAGCCTACTTACAGAATTTAAGAGAGCTTTGGAGCACATAATATAAAATAAGGCATAAGAGTAGATAATATTCCATTAGAATTTTTAAATCATTTGGTGACATGCCAACAAAACGACTATTCACATTGGTGTGTAGAGTGATTGAGTCTCTCGAGATACCATCCTACTTCCGGAAAAATATCATCCACACAATTCCGAAGACTGAAAGAGCTTCAGAAGTGCAATAATTATCGCAAAATCAGCTTAACAGCTCACGCATCCAAGTTGCTGACAAGAATAATATGCAGACGAATGGAATGGATACGCTAAATGGAATGAAGTCTAATGAGTAAAGAATATAGACTGAGAGTAAATCGAAAACAGTTGAAAGTAATGAGAAATATCAGAAATGAGAACAGCAGTACTTAACATAGGTATTGGTGATCACGAAGTAGAGGAAGTTAAGGAAATCTGTTATCTAGTCAGCAGAATAACCAATGACAGATTGAGCAAAGAGGACAACAAAAGCAGGCTGCCACTGGCAAAAAGTGCATTCTTGGCTAAGAGAAGTCTACTAGTATCAAACATAGAACTTAATTTGAGGAAGAAATTTATGAGAATGTACATTTGGAGCACAGCATTCTATGGTAGTGAAACACTGACTCTGGGGAAACCGGAACAGAAGAGAACCGAAGAATTTGAGTTGTGGTGCTACAGACGACTGTTGAAAATTATGTGGATTATTAAGGTAAGGAATGACCAGGTTCTGTGGAGGAATGGAGAGGAAAGGAATATGTGGAAAATACTGACAAGAAGAAGGGACATGACGATAGGACGTCTGTTAAGACATCAGGAAATGACTTCCGTGACACTAGAGGGAGCTGTAGAAGGCAAAGACAGTAGAGGAAGACAGTGACTGGAATAAATCCACGAAAAACAAAATTGTTTGCTGCTTATACCACAATTTGCATTACACAATTAAAACATGATGAATACTTTCGTTTGTATATAACAACTACCTCCAGATTGTTTACGTAGTGTATGTAGGTGAATGTGCAAAGAATAGTGTCAATAATGAATTACACGTTAAAACATCCATTCATATTAAAAAGTAATCACACTAAGACAGTATGGATGTTGAAACAATCATCAAGGGCGATCTGGATAGTAATCTCTTGATGATTCCTTCAATGTCAATATTGTCTTGGACCGAAGCACCAAAGTAACAGGTATAGAGGTCGATATTCAATTACAGAGATATGTAAACCGACAGAATACGGCGCTATGGTGGGCAACACCTACATAAGGCAACATGTATCTGGGGCAGTTGTTACATTGGTGATTGCTCCTTCAGTGGCAGGTTACCAAGATATAAATGAGTGTGAACGTAGTGTTGTACTCGGCGCACAAGCCCTGAGAAACAGCATCTCTGAGGTAGTGATGAAATGGGCATTTCTCTGTGCGGTAATTTCACGAGTGTACCGTGAATATCAGGAATCCGGAAAAAGTCAAATTTCCGACATCGCTGTCACCGGAAAAAGATCGTGTGAGAACGGGACCAACGACGACTGAAGAGAATCGTCAACATGACAGAAGTGCAACCATTCCGCATATTGCTGCAGATTTCGATGTCTTGCCATCAACAAGTATCAGCGAACGAACCATTCGACGAAACATCGTCGGTGTGGGCTTTCGTAGCCGAAAGTCCACTCGTGTACCCTTGATGTCTGCACGACACAAAGCTTTATGCCTGGCCTGGGCACGTCAACACCGACATTGGACTGTTGATGACTGGAAACATGTTGCCTGTGAAAGGTCTCTGTTGGATTCCTTTCACGTTAATTTCTTAAATCTGTTGCCATTTACGGCATAAATTCCTCTTCTAAATTTACTGTGGTGTTTCTGACTGTCTGAGAGGAGACTGAGCAGTGAAACGTGTTACTTTTACACATAAACAAGAACGATCTGTCACGCTACTACACTTTAAAACACAGTTTACATGTAATTCATGTCACACAGTCTCATACGGAACCTACATCCGCTTTCTTTTATATACAGTATATGATAAGATACTGTCATCCCCCTTCCCTTCTGTGTGAAAGAATGAATGAGCAAATGTATTTCTAGTTGCATACTTGATGGTAGCAGACAAGCCCAACGTCGGAACAGGTAGCTACGCTTTCTAAAAGCAAAGAGGATTCTATTCTTAGTATGGTCCTGTCCGTCACTTGTCATGTTGGTATAGGGAGCTGCCCGTCACTTGTCATGTTGGTATAGGGAGCTGCCTCTCTGGTCACTTATGTTTCTATTTGTGAAGCACGCTCGGTAGGAGCCCCGCAGGTCAGTCTCTCCGCGGCGAGTGTCTGAAGTGGTAAGATATCCGGCTAAGCGCGTGTCTGCTAAGTCCGTTGGACAATGGATTTCTTAAGTTAAGCCTAACTGAAAATTTAGTCACCTTTATTTCTGGTTTAGCTCTAAAATTTCTAATGTTATCTTAAATTGCAACGCAGTGTAATTCGAGTGTGAAGTTCAGAATATATTCTGGTAGTTGCTTTGTCACTACTTTGTGAGTAAAGTGGAACCACGTGTTGATCAGTAACTCTAACTAAGATCATCAATCTTAAATGCGAATGTGCGTGAGATTATAACGTCTCCTCTTGGCAATATTTTTCAATATAGCAACTTTTATTTATGTTCAACCCACGTGGGGTGTACTTTGTGAGACCAGTACCACGTGCTTATACAATTGTTTGTCCCATCAGTTCTACGTTGCTACTCTCGAACAACCGTCCGTGGACACCAGCCACGACTTGCCCACAGTTACAATCACAACACGTTATCGTACTTGAGCACAAACGCGTTTCTAACAGATCAGACCAACATGTATAAACTTGCTTCAGTCAAGAAATGATTAGCAAGAAAAGCTACGGCATTTCATGTGAAAAAGTAAGCACCACATATAATGTACTGGAACAGGTATGTTGAATCTGCATATGTCTTAGGAGACTAAGATGCAGCGAAGACTGATTTGCTTACAGTAAGACGCTCAGGGTGTCTGTATCGTACACCCACCTTACATAAACAGTCCAGTTAACCAAAAAAATGTTCACATGTGTGAAGTCTTATGGGACTTAACTGCTGACGTCATCAGTCCCTAACCTTACACACTACTTAATCTAAATTATCCTAAGGACAAACACACACACCCATGCCCGAGGGAGGACTCGAACCTCCGCCGGAACCAGCCGCACAGTTCATGACTGCAGCGCCTAGACCGCTCTGCTAATCCCGCGCGGCTCCAATTAACCATTTACTGAATAAAACAAATCAAGGACAGTCTCTACAGGAGTCAATAAAACTTTCTGAAAATATGCTTGTCGTGTTACAATCTTAAATTGCAAAGAGATAGAGTCTATTTAACAACCTTGCCAAAACAAGCGTACCTTACAATCATAACATTAAATCTCTTAAAAAATTTGTGAACAAATGAAAACGCTTCAAGTAACTGTTTTATTAAAGTTTGAAAGAAATCACGAAAAAAGAGTTGTCTGGAACTTCCTTCTGAAAGTGAAGAAAACTGTATCGATATATTTATGTAAAAAAAAATTAGCATCTTGACAGTACAAGCCTTTGGTATTAATATTTGTAATATGTTCTCGAGACAAAATTTTAAAATTATTTCAAGTTTCAATCAACAGAGATGCGAATAAAAAAAATGGGTACACATCGGATGAGCACAACATATCCACCATTTCAAAAAAAAAGTTATCGGTAGACAGATTTATTAAAAGCATGATAGTATGGAGAGGATACTAGGTAACGACAGTTGTGTGTATATACAGGGTGTTTCAAAAATGACTGGTATATTTGAAACGGCAATAAAAACTAAACGAGCAGCGATAGAAATACACCGTTTGTTGCAGTATGCTTGGGACAACAGTACATTTTCAGGCGGACAAACTTTCGAAATTACAGTAGTTACAATTTTCAACAACAGATGGGGCTGCAAGTGATGTGAAAGATATAGAAGACAACGCAGTCTGTGGGTGCGCCATTCTGTACGTCGTCTTTCTGCTGTAAGCATGTGCTGTTCACAACGTGCAAGTGTGCTGTGGACAACATGGTTTATTCCTCAGAACAGAGGATTTTTCTGGTGTTGGAATTCCACCGCCTAGAACACAGTGTTGTTGCAACAAGACGAAGTTTTCAACGGAGGTTTAATGTAACCAATGGACCGAAAAGCGATAGAATAGAGGATCTGATTGAAAAATTTCAACGGACTGGGAACGTGCTGAAAGGTAGGGCGACCGTGTACGGCAACCACAGAGGGCAACGCGCAGCTAGTGCAGCAGGTGATCCAACAGCGGCCTCGGGATTCCGTTCGCTGTGTTGCAGCTGCGGTCCAAATGACGCCAACGTCCACGTATCGTCTCATGCGCCAGAGTTTACACCTCTATCCATACAAAATTCAAACGCGGCAACCCCTCAGCGCCGCTACAATTGCTGCACAAGAGACATTCGCTAACGATATAGTGCACAGGATTGATGACGGCGATATGCATGTGGGCAGCATTTGGTTTACTGACGAAGCTTATTTTTACCTGGACGGCTTCGTCAGTAAACAGAACTGGTGTATATGGGGAACCGAAAAGCTCCATGTTGCAGTCCCATCGTCCCTGCATCCTCAAAAAGTACTGGTCTGGGCCGCCATTTCTTCCAAAGGAATCACTGGCCCATTTTTCAGATCCGAAACGATTACTGCATCACGCTATCTGGACATTCTTCGTGAATTTGTGGCGGTACAAACTGCCTTAGACGACACTGCGAACACCTCGTGGTTTATGCAAGATGGTGCCCGGCCACATCGCACGGCCGACGTCTTTAATTTCCTGAATGAATATTTCGATGATCGTGTGATCGCTTTGGGCTATCCGAAACATACAGGAGGCGGCGTGGATTGGCCTCCCTATTCACCAGACATGAACCCCTGTGACTTCCTTCTGTGGGGACACTTGAAAGACCAGGTGTACCGCCAGAATCCAGAAACAATTGAACAGCTGAAGCGGTACATCTCATCTGCATGTGAAGCCACTCCGCCAGACACGTTGACAAAGTTTCAGGTAATTTCATTCAGAGACTACGCCATATTATTGCTACGCATGGTGGATATGTGGAAAATATCGTACTATAGAGTTTCCTAGACCGCAGCGCCATCTGTTGTTGACAATTGTAACTACTGTAATTTCAAAAGTTTGTCTGCCTGAAAATGTACTGTTGTCCCAAGCATATTGCAACAAACGGTGTATTTCTATCGCTGCTCGTTTAGTTTGTATTGCCGTTTCAAATATACCGGTCATTTTTGAAACACCCTGTATTTGCACTGCATATCATGTTTCTCTATAGTAACTATAGATAAATAAGACATGCAAATTGGAGCACACATGATAAATAACGATAAAATAAAACTAGAATAAAAAGTTACATGAATATGGGTAAGTGAAGACTACTTTGAAGAAGCAACAGGTATTATGTTTCTATTTTCCATTGTCTTTGTCGTCGACAACACCTCGCGTAATGGAAGAACCTGCGCCTGAACCCGACACTAGGATCGTAAACGACCAGCCCCGCAGTTCCTTCGCTCTCCACCAGCCTATTTCCCACGTGCCGATACATCAGATTTACAGCAGCGTATTGAAATATTACGTCACCGTCCATTTGGCCGCACAGATTCAGCGATAGGCGCCGGCCCACAGCGACAGATACCGATCTAAATAGGCTCGTCCTGACGGCCCTCGATGATAAATGTTGCGACCGAAATTAATGCGGGGCTGTCAGCGAACGTATACCACCCTGCCGGCGGCACAGCTTTCATATCATACGGTGCGGGCTGACGCGTACCGCAACTGCAGTGACAGGATAATAGTATCGGAGGCTTTTTGGTTCAACGAGATTTATTTCTTTATAATCTGAGAGGAGGTCCCTTCGTTTACTGCAGATGTCTTTCCTCCCTGTTTGTTTCTCCGTAGCGGGCGACCGAGTCAGCGGACGCGCTTTTGTGTGTGTGTATGTGTGTGTGTGTGTGTGTGTGTGTGTGTGCGTGTGCGTGCTAACTCGTATGCATGGGCTATACCACTGACGTGATTTACATCAGGAATGATACATATTATTACGAGGTTTGAAAAATAAATAGTGGCAACTATGTATTCACAATCGATACAAAAAGTTACAGGTTTGCACCTGCTACTGTTCTTCAAAGTAGTCACCACCGTTATGTAGAACCCGTTGCCAGCGATGTGGAAGACGTAGTATACCGTTAGCAGAGCCTGTTCTGTACGAATGGGGCGATCTACTGCCTGACGAATCTCTGGAACAATTCTGAAGCGAATGCCACGAAATGGTTCCTTTATCCTCGGAATCAAAGTCACAAGGACTTAAGTCCGGGGAGTATGGTGGATAGTACAGTACTTCCCAGTTCCATCGACTGAACAGAGCAGCCACAGCTTGAGCTGTATGCGACCGCGCATTGTCGTGTAAAATGATGGGTGGGTTGCGCAAAAAGTGTCGCCGCTTTTTTCGCAAAGCTAGTCGCAAGTGATGCTCCAAAAACGAACAGTAATACGATTTACGTCATTTGATTTGATTCCGAAGATGAAGGAACGACTTTGAAGCATTCGGGTCAGAACTGTTCCAGAGATTCGACAGGAAGTAGAGCGCTCTATTCGCACCATCAACAGAACAGGCTCTGCTAACGGTATACTACGCCTTCCACATCGCTGGCCACGGGTTCTAAACAACGCTGGTAACTACTTTGAAGGACAAATGTTTCAATAGGCTCTGAGCACTATGGGACTTAACTTCTGAGGTCATCTGTCCCCTAGAACTTAGAACTACTTAAACCTAACTAACCTCAGGACATCACACACATCCATGCCCGAGGCAGGATTCGAACCTGCGACCGTACCGGTCGCGCGGTTACAGACTGTAGCGCATAGAACCGCTCGGCCACCACAGCCGGTTTTGCAGTTCAGTAACAGGTGCAAACATATTACTCTTTTGTATCGGTTGTGAATAAATAGCTGCCACTATTTATGTTGTAACCCTCGTAGCTGAAATTTTGGGAGAAAAGTAGAAGATGGTGACTCTCGTGTATATTGAACAACTCCTTTTCATGCACAGAAACGTAATAATTCTTCTACGAAATGTTGCATCAATATTGATACTAGGGCTTCTTCATAGCGAACAATCATAATTTTTACCTGCTAAGATATAATCTTACGATGTTCTGGTGGCTTAAATCCATCTAAGAACGAAAAAAGATAAACGACTTACCACTAAGGGATTAGCCGAATGGAGCAGAAGTCAGTAGATATGGTAGACATGTACAGAACAACAAATGACTGCAATTTCAGAAAAAAAATTGATGATGTATTCCAGAGAAAGATATTCACAAACTGAGCAAGTCAACATCGTTCTGGTCCACCTCTGGCCGTTATTCAAGCAGCTATGCGGTTTGGCGATGACTGATACAGTTGTTGAATGTCCCCATGAGGGATACGATGCCAAATTCTGTCCAATTGTCGTGTTAGATTGCCGGAAGCCGGAGATGGATGGAGAGCCTTGTCCGTAATGATCCATACGTTCTCAACTGCGAATAGATCCGGGTCCTTCTTGCCTAAGCTAGGATTTGGCAGACACGAATATAAGCAGCAGTAACTCTCGACATGTATGGGTCTGCATTATGATGGTGAAATGTAAGTCCAGGATTGCTTGAAGGGCAACCGAAGGGGACATAGGATATTGTCGGCAAAACGATGTGCCGTAAGATTGCCACGGATATAAACCACAGCGGTCCTGCTACGGACTCCATGCCATCTCCATTGCCAATCGGGCTGTATGGCAGGTGATAGTCAAGTTAGTATTCCAATAGTGTCTGGAGAGTGTCCAGACTCGTCTTAGAACTAGAGTCTCGTTGAACGAAGAAGAATTGTCTTCAGTAATAAGTCCCACTAGGAACTGAGACCAGATGAATGACGAAGACGAGTACGGAGACGACGCGGCCAGCGGTGGGATGGCAACGTGAGTGTCGCCCACCTTACGGCCTAACAGTGTGGAGTGACGGGTTGCGGTGCAATTTCTTTTTATAGCAGATCCCTCTGGTTGTCATCAGCCTCAACCTTACAGCACAGCGACACGTAGACAATATTCTACGCCCCGTTTAGATTTTGTAGCCCTTCATGGCAAACCATCTTGCGCTTACATTTCAGCAAGAAAATGCCAGCCTGCACGTGGCGAGAGTTTCTACTGCTTGTCTTAGCGTTTGCCAGGCACTACCTGGCCCAGCAGAGTCACCGTATCTCTCCAAAAATAATAATGTTTGTAGCATTATGGGCAGCGCACTCGAACCAGCTCGCGATTTTGACGTTACTAAGGCGTCAATCGGACAGATTTTGGCACGATATCTCTCAGTAGAACACCCGACAACTCTGTCAGTCTATGCCAAGCTGAATAACTGCTTGCATAAGAGAGTGAGGTGGACTAATTTGTGAAGCTCCCGTGTCCTTGAATTAATCGTTCGTTTTTTCTGAAGTACTAGTTCCATTGTTTATACTCCTGGTTCCTGCCTGTGAGATGCGGGAAAGCGTAGATATGTTCAATATCACCCACCGCGTACATAGAGACGACGCGGCGTGTGCAGAGTCTTTTCTTCCTTACAGTACAGCCCGAACTAGAGAGAAGACAACCAAATTCAGAGGAAGGTGGAGCCAGAGATTCGGTTACTACTCTTACAGGAGAACACATTAACACCACTGTTGTCTTTGTGAGAGAGGATCGATGAATAACTTTACGACCACGTTTCGAAATATTGAAAATTGCATTGGAAAACATCTACAGGATGGTGATAGTAAACTTACTCGTGGAACATGTCTGTTCACGCTTTTTTCCGAGACTGCTGATTTCCGAACAAAAGGGCGTTCTGCATGCAGTTGAAGCTCATGTTGGAGGAAGATTCTGAGTTTCACTGCTGATGAAAATTAGTTATATTATTTTGTTCCTGTGAGCAAACAGCAAATCTCACTGTGGAAATATCTTTCTTCACCAATCCCCAGAATAGCAAAAGTACTCACATTTACAGGCAGGAACCAACAAGTTTTTGTCATCTAATTTTTTGGTACTCATGGCACGGTTTATCAGCATGTTGCACCGGCTCTTGCATCGATAGCCGGACAACACTGTAGAGGTGTCCTGAAAACCTTGTAATTCCGTATCAAGCGCAAAAGACCACATACCCTTGAAACAGGGTAGATACTGGACAAAGATAAGGCAGCCCTGTATATTCCAAAAATCAGTGTCAAGTACATCTTTTACCTTCCTTGTAGTTCGGATTAAATCCGTGTGACTCTTTTATATTCAATAACCTAAAGAAACACTTTTGTTGGCGGCACTTCCATGATCAGAAGTTAGTGAACGCTGCGAAAGCGGTCCTGCAGGAACTTTCAAAATTGGTTTCGAGCGTTTCTTTGCAGACCAGCAGAGGTGCTAGGATAAGTCCATCCCATGCAAAGGAGACTAGTTTAAGAAGAACCATGAAAATTACGAGGACGGCATGGTGTCAAAAAGAAACCCTTCTTTACCAAACAGCCTTCATGTATAATTCTTGTGAATTGTTGACAGTAAATGCTAACCAGTCGCTTATGTTTGACACAGAAAATTTTAGATAGTCATCTCTAATTAAAATTACTCATAAATTAAACATTATTACTGACAGTTGGAAGATGTCATTCCTAAATTCTCTGTAGCTAACAGGACGAATTCCACAAGCACCAGTAATGCGAAGTTCAGTTTCTCATGTTTGTTCGCCAGATGGAGAATCTCAGGTTGATACTGTCGTGTTTCGTTACTTCTCAGAAATCTTCATACAGGATTTATTTGCATACTATTGAGGAACATATTAATTGTGGTATATGATGATGTGGAGACATCGTCGGCAGCGAAAATAACGTTTACGTCGCTAGTATGATAGGCCTTCTGCAAATTACATACTACTGTTTCGCAAGGCACATCAAATAAGGATCTGTATATAATTTCGCTTTATATGTAAATTCACTGCTGGATTTCCATTGAATGGTGTATCACAAATTGGGCGTGACAAAGCGAGTGTATATTTGTCTATAGTTATAACTATAAAGATTAGACCTTTTGATAGCAAAATAATGGCTCTGAGCGCTATGGGACTTAACATCTGCGGTCATCAGTCCGCTAGACGTAGAAGTACTTAAACCTAACTAGCCTAAGGACATCACACACATGCGTGCCCTTGGCAGGATTCGAACCTGCGACCGTAGCACCAGCGCGGATCTGGACTGAAGCGCCTAGAACCATTCGGCCACAACGGCAGGCCTTTTGTTAGCCACTTATTGTATTCTTCATCTTTTAACTGATCTACACGTCCACCTTCCTTTTGCTCTATTTTAGTGGCACCACCGTTTAGGATAGGAAAAGTTAGGGTTTGTGCGATATTTGGAGCACGAGTTGCAACCATGTGCAGGCCGGATTGATGTAAATTACGCATACTAGCAGTTGCGAAAGCAAATAGTGGAAACAGGGGCGTAGAACTGCTGGAGAGGACGCACACAGCAGTTTCCATGGCGTAAGTCACAGGCAGAAGAGGGCCACTGGCTAACCTAAGTGCTATGCATATGTGACACAAAGCGACGCGCTTGGAAAAACAGAGGTGCACCACCAAGTGTAAATAGGTGTCATTTTCTAACGAGATTCATTGAAGTGTGGCAGCTCTCCTGGACGGCAGCGCATATCACACCACCGGACTACACGCAGCAACAGGTGGGGCACCAGCGTCCCAGTCCACAGTGGGTCATTGGTTCAAACCTCTGAGGCTCATGTGGGCTCTGCAGCCAGCCAGAGGTGGGCCAATCTTCGGCTCACTACAGCGGGCAGTGGTCTCAGCTCCCGACACACGGCAGAGACTTCCGAGTCAGGGACCGCAGATGCTCCCGACACACGGCAGAGACTTCCGACGCGATATCGCACGTGGTCGTTGCCGCCGCATTCTCAGCTACGCTAGTGAGGAAGAAGCAGCAGCAAAGCCAGCTTATGGCTCTAGGTGGAGCAGAGTGGATTCAACAGGATGGTGGCTGCTGAGTCGGCTGCTGGGGCAGCCATCATGATATCATCGGAAAGGTCCAGCCAAGGCTGGCACAACACAGTGTTGCATTCCACAGGCCACTGGGGTTGCTTCCTCAGCATTGTGGGGCGCTGCGACACGGACCGAGGTGAATGGGGAACTGTAGCTAAAAAACAATAAATCATTTGGAAAGCTCTCGCCGAGTTTTACACGGCAACTCCTGGCACCTACCCACTACATTTGGTGTCTTCCTGCTACATTTCTTCATCCTGATACGTTCTGTGGCAGAAGCAACCATGACACTATGTAACAGTTGAAAAAAATGGTTCAAATGGCTCTGAGCACTATGGGACATAACATATGTTGTCATCAGTCCCCTAGAACTTAGAACTACTTAAATCTAACTAACCTAAGGACAGCACACACATCATGTCCGAGGCAGGATTCGAACCTGCGACCGTAGCAATCGCGCAGTTCCGGACTGAGCGCCTTGTAACAGTTAAAGTCTTCTAACAGTGACACAGAATGTTCAGTAGAAAGTGTTGTGTGTAAATAGGGCAAAACCAAACACACATGATCTAGTTCCTACGCAATTTATTAAAATAAGAAAACTTTACTTGGAAATTTAGAGATTTGCGAAATATTATATGGTTCTAGTTTAGGTTCCCTTGTTACTCATTGTTTACCTCCTTGCCATGTACACTGTTGTCATTCAAGGGACCATAGTGGAACTCACTTGGTCCACCATGGAAGAGTTGTGGAAAAGAATGTATTGTGCATAATTCAAACTCAGTTTACACTCTTTGGGCTTCAGTTTTGCAAAATCCTTTTTTTATTAGCCACCTACTTTACAGAACAATATCAAATATTTCTTGGACCAAATATTTAGTCCAGGAGACGATATACCAAATGCACGGTCTCTATTTAATATTGTTATGATTCATAGCGCGCATCCATGGCTCACAGTGCTACTTTCATGTCGTTAGGACGTATTGGATCAATGGTTGGTGATGGACGCTGGTTCTTGGATTGTATTGCATCCCCTGAAATAGATTCACATACATATGAGACACTTACTGAATCAATTGAACAAATTAAATTCTCAGCGAGAGCTTATAAAGCTCCCACCATTCATCAATGGTTAATGCTAGACATATATTCTGCAAATATTGCAACCTCCCTTGCACACTGTTAGGGTTTTGAGTTTGAAGAATAATTGTTTTCAGTGAATGCTTACATCATGCAAAGTCTGTTTCCTCCAAATTTCATGTAATACGATTCCATCTGACTGTCAGCTGAGTAATGGAGTGATTGTTGAAACTGTAGAAGCTGACAATGCATATGTAAGCAAATTTTACATAACCAATTTAACATGAGAAAAAAGGTGTGCAAAACTGGTTCCGAACGAAAAGAATCAAGAGAATGCATGGGCTGATACCACGTTGTCTGTTTAAATATTTCTTGTCAAGTAGAGCACCCCAGTTTTAGACCATGCATCTTATTCACCTGGCCTAGCATCATGCGACTGTCACCTATTTCCCAAGGTCAAAAAAGCATTAAAAGGGCCAAGATTACAATACGTAAAAGCAATGAAAGTAAAAGTGGCATACATCATCAACGAGTTTACAGAGGAAGACTTCCAACACTGTTTCTGTGAAAGAAAAACTTGCATGGAGTGTTCTAGGGACAGAGAAGTGAGTGTGTTGAGGGAGACAATAACTAAGTACCTATAAAATGCGCTAACTGAGCCTGTTATCTTGATAAATTAGTTAGGAATCCTCCAAAATAATAAATTAGGAATTCAATGACTTCTAAGTGAAACAATAATCACAATTAGTTCTTTTAATTACCCTTAAGTGACTCAAAAATCATCTGACAAGGAAGAGCAGTAACCTAAGACCTTGGCACTCGGACTGTAGAATCTGCTGTAAGATTCTAATGATCGTATACTAAAGTGGAACTATTACATTCACAAAGTCATGCCATGCTTGTCATGCTGTTAGTGTAAAATACAGATAACAATAGACAAGGGACCGCAATACCATCTCTGACCGCAGTTAAAAGCGTATTGGGCTTATGTTCCATCATCAGTTTTCTGACTGGTTTCATGCAGCCCGCCACGAATTCCCTTCCTGGGCCAGTCTTTTCCTCTCAGAGTAGCACCTGCAACCTACATTCTCAACTGGCTGCTAGGTGTATACCACTCTATATTTTCCTCTACAGCTTTTACTCTCTGCAGATCCCTCTAGTACCATAGAAGTTATTCCGCCATGTCTTAACGTTTGTCCTACCATCCAGACCGTTCTTCATGTTAATACTTTCAATACATGTTTTTCCTCACCGATTCTTCAGAGATTCTTCGCATTCTTTTTCTTATAGGTTCAACTAATTTTCAACATTGTTCTGTAAAACCACATCTTAAATGCCTGGATTCTCTTCTTTTCTAGTTTTCCCACAGTCCATGTTTCATACCATATAGTGCTGTGCTATACTCCAAACGTACTTTCACAGAAATTTCTTACTCAAGTTGAGACAGATGTTAGTTATAATAGACTTCTCCTGGCCAGAAATGTCCTTTCGCCAGCGCCATTCTGGTTTTTATGTCCTTCTTCCTCCGACTGTCGTGAGTTATTTTGCTGCCTAGATAGAAGAATTGCTAATACCATTTACTTTGTGATCAAAATTTATGCTATTGAGTTTCTTGTTGCTCTCATTTTGCAACCTTTCTAAGTCCCTCAGCTCATCTGCTCAGAGATGGACCTCCATCGCAACGCCGGCCAGCACAGGAGGTCTGCTGTTGAAGGTTCCTGGTGGTGAAAACACGCATAGATGAAGTTGAACTGACTTATTCTTAAAGGCAAAGTCTAATATTTCTGTATTTGCCATTCTATACTTTCTTTGGGTTGGATGGGCTACAGATATTCTGAGCACTAACCAATAAGAAGATTCCATAAAACATGCTGAGACTCGTTTTGGCCAGTTAAACAGTAATATGTTTTCCAGCATTCCATGATAAGAATCAGTATTAGTTGGGCAAAGTAGATATGACGCAAATTTGATAGTGCAGGTTGCATACATTCCTATATTAAGGGGCAAACATATCTTGATGCTAATTTATTTATCATCCCATGGGAATAATTAGTACTGCTGAAAAACTTTCATACCTTCTATACCCTTGATTTATGACCCCTGGGGAAACGAATCCTTTTCAGAAACCTTCAGTCCTTACCTTCTCCTTCATTTGTGACCCATTAGAGATAATCTATCCTTCAAGAAACTTCCCACCCCTCCCCCAGTCCCACCCTTCCCCTTTGGTTACTGTACTACTTTTCCTCCCCCTCTGGGAAGTCCTTGAGCCTTCCATCCACTCTCCCTCTCCTCAGAAGGTACTTCACAGGAAAAATCGTTGAGTATCTGCAGAGCTGTCGTTGCAGGAGGTACAAGCATTACGCTGTGTGGCAACCAAATGTCATATTCACTTAATTACTCTGCTGTTATTTCGAGTTACTGTCTTGTTGAAAACTTCCTTCTGCATGCTCACCTGGATGTGCTGGTATCGACTGACCATTTGCACAATGACACCACCACAGTAAGTCTCACCCCCACCCCTAGACCCTCCCTTCTCATCCCTCCCACAAATAATTGCTGGGAATACTGGCCCAGACTGTGCTGAGCTAGTGGACTAAAAGGATCCCCAATAGGAAATTCAACTACATTGCAGAGGGTATAGCAATATACAACTTGTTTATAAAATTCAGTTTGCACACTAATTCACAGAGATTGGATCTCTTTATTTGGCGGAAATATTCTCTGGTGTATATATTATTTTGAGAGATGTAGGTCCTGCAAAACATATTGAAAAAGGTAATTAAATATGTAAGTAGATTGAATTTTTCCCATTGTGCAAGAAATACCATCATGAAACCGATGTCTTTATAGAACTCTGAACGTAACTATACTGTGATGAGGATGATATAGATTTACATGAGAAACTGATAATTCGAGACCCACAGTCGCCATTAGTAAGTATTCCCTCATTGTCGAATGTCACCAGACTGGTGCTGCAATTTAATTGTAACTACACTGATACATCCCTAGGATGACTCCGGTTGGTGTCGGGGCTTTGGCCAGAATGAATAAAAATTTCTGGCTTAAGGCACACGCCATCACTGTGTCTCCTAAACTGGTCATGTGGGGTACGAGGGTGCTTTTGACTTAACTGTGTCTCCCTCTTGGCCAGTGAATACCGAATTAATACTCAGTATATGTTGGGCAGCCTTCATGGTTGCAGGTCTTAGAGTATTCTTCGCTTTTTGCACTGAAATTTGGAAAATTCAGTATGGTGAGTGTCTGCACTCCCCCCCCCCCCCCCCTTGTAAGCAGTTCAGTTGTTGCTTGGCGGTCATGGGGTGACAGTGTCTCCAGTCTCTACCTATGGTAGTTCCTGCAGTTTCCAACATCTAACCATGACAACTACTGTGGAATGGATCCTCGTTTAAGTGTACATGTTTACAAAGTGCCCTGTCCGTGTGATGATGGATGCTCTTTATGGTGTTGAGTGCGGCTCAGTACATTCCAGTAGGACAGATGACATCGTATTTGCTTAAATAAAGATGGATTTGCCTTGTTGTTACTTTCTTGTTATACTGTAGACCCTTTCTCCTCCTTCTCCTTCCTGGTGTACCAGAGAGAACGAATTGTGGAATTATATAGTGCTTTAAGAAACACGCTTCACAGGCCTTTGGGTGGTCGGAATTGCAAAAAAACATGACGCCATAAATTTCCCCCGAAATTTGAAATTACAACTATCATTTTATAGAACACTGCTTCAAATCATGACATCAAGTTCGTGATTGATTATTTTAGTAGTAGTACTGTGAGCACAGTCCAGGCAAACAACTGTTCTGTCTGACGCAAATTGTATAAGGACATAAGGCAACTGAGCTGAAATTCTCATTAGGCTATTTATTTATCTGCAGTGTAAAAGATTTCCCGCCAAAGACCTATCTGTGCAAGTATCCACCAACAGGTGGAAAGGAAAATGAAGAAGCAGAAAGAGTAGGGTTTGGAAATGGGGCAGTTGCATGATCTAATCCTGGATAGGCCCAGATTTCCCTACCAAATATACAAGTCATAGTATCCACCAACTGGAAGCAAGCGAAAACTGTTACTCACAGAGGGCATCGATTTAATTAATTAGCCAATGAGTTTTAAATAATGATCTACTTCCATGATCTCCACTGCCCAGCAATTCGGGAAGACTCAGGATTTACCAGATATCCGCTAATTTGTTCAAGACAAAAGAGTGCTGAGTGTGATTTTTGGTGGGACACAACAGACACTTGCTGGTAAGGAAGTGACTCGAGAGAGGGAGAGAGAGAGAGAGAGAGAGACCATGTGTTTTGACAGGAATTGTCTGGTACTGAATATCAAAGGAAACCACCAGGATCAAAGAGGGCCACAGCCACAGATTGACCTACCAGTCCGGTGGCCACGTAACTATTGTTTGCATCCACTGCCATGGGCAGTGGCCTCTGGGCAGGTGAATAGCTCAGTATGCATTCTGGTTGGGTGTAATTTCAATATTGATTAACAGTCTCTAAGCGCCTGGTATGGCATGTGTGTGAATACTGCGAGATCGTAACTTCCATTGTGGACAAGGTGCACAGCTAATCTGTTTCTCTGCAATGCTACACTGTGCAGTTGCGAGTTAAGTGGCGGACAGCATGTGGTGACACCCAGCAGATGTCGGATGACGCAACTGGAAGGATTTTTTCGCCAGATAGGTTCAGCACAGTGTGTAATAGTATAGTTTTGTACAGTGGCGTTTCATGTTGATATCGATTTCATGACACAATTCCTTGCGTGATTGAAAAAAGTAATCTATTTACATATTTAATTACTTTTTTAATGTATTTTACTGGATCTGCATTTTACAAAGTTAAATGAACACTAGAGATTGACAAGCTTTTCCTGCCAGATGAAGAGATCAGATCCCTGCAAATTAGTATAAAACCTGAATTTTATAAATTAAGAATATATAGTCATATTCTGTGCAATGTAGTTGAATTTCTGTCGTGGGATGTTTCCAGTTCACCAGTCCACCGCTAACAGTCCGGTGGGGGATTAGGGGGAGGTGAGACTTCCTCTGTTGATGGCATTATGCACTGCATCAGTTGATCCATGTTCATCAAGGTGAGCTAGCAGATGAAAATTTACCAGTAAGACAACACCTCCAATCTGCAACAGCGTAATTACGGAATTATTACATTTATGTGCTGGAAGAGGTGATTCTTCTACCTTCCACACCAACAGCTCTGCACAGACTGAGCGAATTTCCCATCAGTTTTTTCTTGTTCCAACCCCTGTCCAAATTACGAACAGCCCTTAGTGGCTCGCCTTCTGACAAGTGTTCATGACGTCTCCTTTCCGGCAGAGATCTTTTTCAATATGTGACTTGTAAGTACTGCATCGTTTCAAGTCAGTACAAACTTTAATTTTATTAACGTACTATATACCTAATGTTTTAGTACAGTTAGTCTAATTCTGAAGACGACGCTCAGAGAAGCGTCGAAACCAGGTCAATTTTGACCGAGGGCTTATTTGTTACAATATAATTCTGACACGGTCACTGAACCTTAGTAGCTATGTTCAGAGTTTCAAGTGAAAGAGCTTCACAAGTCAAGCATGTCAATAACGCATTGGTCTACCTCTGGCTCCTATGCAATTGTTATTCCGCTTGAAATTTATCGATACAGTTGATAGGTGTCCTCCTGAGCGACATCTTGCGAAATTCTGTCCAGCTGACACTTTAGCTTGTCGAAATCCGGGGCTCGATGATGGGCCCTGCTGATAATGCTCCAAACGTTCTCAGCTGGGGAGGGATCCGGCGACCTTGCTGGGCACAGCAGCGTCTGGCATCCCACCACTGTCCGGGGCCTCTCCAAAACGTCTTTGGTCTGGAATGTCATTGACTGGAGTAGAATATGTCTTCAGTGATGAGTCCTGCTCGAAATGAACTTTGCCTCGATGGCCAGCGATGACACTTACAGCACAGTGGTACCTCGATGTTATTCTACGCCCTTTTTTATTGCCCTTAATGGCAAACCGTCCCGGGCGTACATTTCAGAAAGATAATGTCACTCGCACAAGGCGACAATTTTTATTGCTTCTCTTCGTGCTTGCCAAACCCTACTGTGGCCAGCAAGTTCGCTGGATCTCTCCCCAATTGGAAACCTTTGGAGAATTATGGGGAGGGCCTTGTAACCAATTCGAGATTTTGATGATGTAATGCAGACAGAATTTGGCACTATGTCTCTCAGTAGAACATCCAATAACTCTTTCAATCTGTTCCAAGCCGAATAACTGCATGCATTAGGGCCAGAGGTGGACCAACGCGTTATTGGTTTGTGAAGCACTTTCTCTTGAAACATCAAAATTTTCTAAAATTGTTATCATTTGTCTTTTTTTTCTCTGTAAATCGAACCTACAGATTTGAGTTCCCTTTTTTCAGTGGACGATTCAGTTTATGTTTGTCGTGCGTACGCCATTTGTCTGTGAATCGTGTGGACTTTGTTCTGTGTGTTATCGTATTTAAAAATTTTCTGTGACCGTATTCTCTGAGGTAAAATTTGAAGACTTGGCCAGCATTTTCCTAAACGAGTGTGGGAACCTGCCTACAGTCCGCACTCTGGCACGCGTGTTTAGCAGCATATGGTTGTTAATCCAAGTGTGGCCGACCTAGTCTAGCATGTTAGCCCACTGTGTGTTCCTCAATACAAGCAGATCTGATGTTCACTAGAATATAATGAATATCTTACGGTGGGGTACCGACAATATTTGATCCCACGCTGGTACGGGTTTAATGTGGAGAAACTTATGGTCAGGACACATGCATCTAATAACTCCGTGACAGTGAACGAAAGTGCGCGAGCACTTTGCCACAGGTCTCCCAGTCGTGACCAGAAAGTTGGACGTTACATGGTGTGAGGTCAGCGTGACTATAAACATGCAAAATGAGGCTATCGAAGGAATGGCAAAAGCGATAACTTGTGAATCAGCGGGCACCTAAGGTTTAACAGTGTACAATGGGGAGATAAAAACAGGTGTGAGCTGTAGGAAAAGATGGATCATATATTGTAGGAACCAAGAGGGAACAATAGGAGTCGAAGAGCAGGAACAGAGTGTTTGCATTAAGAAGGAAGTAAGACAAAGAATTACAGAAACAGCTAATATTGTAAACTGTTCACATGCCACCATGGTTAAAGTATAACATGCATGTCAAAATGTTGCTATCCGAAACAGGCGGCGAGTCAACTGTATTGCACTACTGGCCGTGGGTGAAAGGGTTCAACAACGATTGCGGACATGTGTACGGGCGAACAGATGTGCAGCTCTGAGTAATTGACCTCCCAGATGAACTAAGCAGCTACCACCAGAAGTGTATCCTCAACGACAGTTAAGCAAACGTTGCTGCACGTGGGACTCCGTAGCAGACACCTGGTTCATTCACACATGCTGACTGCTGTTCATAGGCGACGAAATCTGGAATTTCCACAGCAATACAGCAACTGGACGTCCACTGAATGACAACAGGTGGACTCTTCGGATGAATCACGTTTTATGCACCATCGGACAGATGGCCGTTGGTGAGTACGGGATGAGAAGTCTGAAAGCAAACGCCCTGCAACAATTGTCGTAAGTGTCCCGGCCGGAGGAGGGAGCGTTATGATCTGGGGAATGTGTCTTATTCTGTTCCATGGGTGATTTCGTCATTCTGGAAGGCGTGAGCGATAAACACAAAATGGGTCTACCCTTGGGGACCATGTTCAGTCTTTAGACAGGTCTTCAGATTAATATGAAAGGACAATGTAATAGATATTTCAGGAGGACATTAACATTCAGGGTGAAGGATATCAGTAATAAGATTAGTTGAGGACACTGCAATCATAAGTGACAGCATCGAAGAACATCCTGGCACGTTCAATGAAAAGACTCACTGGGGATCAAGAATAAACCGATGAACGACGTAAGTAATGAGGTAGATAAACTTTACATCAAACTTGAGGATCACGAGGTGAAGGAAGTAAAACAATTACGCTACCTTTAAAGCAAAATAACGTATTTACACCCTACTCCACAAGTCACCTAATGGTGTGTGGCGGAGGGTAGTTCTGGTGCCACTTCTTGATCCCTCCAACCCTGGCGGACACGAGGTCTGAACATGGAGGGCGTAAAAAGCAAATTATTGTGGGTAAAGAGGGCATTCCTGCCAAACAGAACTCAACTAATATCAAACATCCGCCTTAATTTGAAGAAGAAATTGCTGGGATTGTATGTTTGAAGCGGAGCTTTACGAAAGCGAGTCATGGATTGTAGTAAAACAGAAAAGAAGCGTTTGACATGTGATGCTATAGAGCATGATGTTGAAAATCATCCGCATCTGCGAGGAGAGGAACACGTGGTAAACAGGAGAAGAGACCATATTATAGAAAAGTGTTAAGATGTAAATCAATAACTTCCATACTACTAGCAGCTGTGGGAGGTAAAAGCTGTTGGGGCAGAGAGTGACCGCGCGGGATTAGGCGAGCGGTCTAGGCGGTGTAGTCATGGACTGTGCGGCTAGTCGCGGAGGAGGTTCGTTCCTCCCTCGGGCATGGGTGTGTGTGTGATTGTCCTTAGGATAATTTAGGTTAAGTAGTGTATATTCTTAGGGATTGATGACCTTAGCAGTTAAGTCCCATAAGGTTCCACGCACATTTGAATATTTGGTAGAGAGTAATCCAACACGTAACCGAATGAGATAAAGAGGTTCTCGTGGAGGGCTTCATCAAACAGTCAGAAGTTGGATGATTCAAGAGAAAGGGTCTGTGAGAACGAGTTCAGTGAACGGTAAGGCGACGTGGTGGTAGGAACTTACCGCATCATTGACTCTCGGATAGAGCGGTCAGCTATCTGGTGGCGCTCAGACACTCCTCCTATTGGCCCACCTGGTAACAGGCGTGCTGCAAGTTCAGTGGAAGCCAGCTAATTAAAGTATTCAATTTCCACTTAGAGCGCGGGCAAACACGGCGCGTTTAGCGCCAGAACTCGCTACAAGGCTAATGCAATGAAAGCGCCGCCGGCGCCAAGATTAAACCGCAGTGATTACGGCTCTGCCGGCCGGCCCGCTCCAAATTGAAACGCGAATTATTTCGCAATTATTTGCGCGGGCCGCGCACCCAGCGGTTGAACCCGGTGGATATTTGGGCTGCGAGCGGAGGACGGGACAGGGCTGAGCGATCGGCACCAACTGTCTGTCGCTGCCTGAATACCGACGTTATTACCGAGTTTCATTTGCGTAATTCTCTAGCCCAGGTGCACGAGGACATTTCGCGAACTTTCCTGTAGTGTTCTGCTTTGGAACGGATATGTGTAATGTACCTACTCGGGCACTCAATATACAGTGCTGAATTTCATTACCAGAGCGCTGGCTTCTATATTACTAATTACCATGTCTGCTATGTTCAATATTCACAATCGACCGTCTAGTATATCGTTACCTCTTGTGATCTTACGTAATATAACACAACCGGCTGGTGCATCATATTAATAGATGCTGCCTCTCTCCCCTTCACCTCGGTACTTTAAGTATACTGGGTGTTACAAAAAGGTACGTGCAAACTTTCAGGAAACATTCCTCACACATAAATAAAGAAAACACTTTATGTGGAGATGTGTCAGGAAACGCTCAATTTCCATGTTAGAGCTCATTTTAGTTTCGTCAGTATGCACTGTACTTCCTCAATTCACCGCCAAATGTCCCAATTGAAGGAAGGTAATGTTGACTTCGGTGCTTATGTTGACATGCGACTCATTGCTCTACAGTACTAGCATCAAGCATATCAGTACGTAGCATCAACAGGTTAGTGTTCATCACGAACGTGGTTTAGCAGTCAGTGCAATGTTTACAAATGCGGAGGTGGCAGATGCCCATTTGATGTATGAATTAGCACGGGGCAATAGCCGTGGCGCGTTACGTTTGTATAGAGACAGATTTCCAGAACGAAGGTGTTCCGACAGGAAGATGTTCGAAGCAATTGATCGGCGTCTTAAGGAGCATGGAACATTCCAGCCCATGACTCGCGACTGGGGAAGACCTAGAACGACGAGGACACTTGCAATGGACGAGACAATTCTTCGTGCAGCTGATGATAGCCCTAATGTCAGCGTCAGAGAAGTTGCTACTGTACTAGGTAACGTTGACCACGTCACTGTATGGAGAGTGCTACAGGAGAACCAGTTATTTCCGTACCATGTACAGCGTGTGCAGGCACTATCAGCAGCTGATTGGCCTCCACGGGTACACTTCTGCGAATGGTTCATCCAACAATGTGTCAATCCTCATTTCAGTGCAAATATTCTCTTTACAGATGAGGCTTCATTCCAACGTGATCAAATTGTAAATTTTCACAATCAACATGTGTGGGCCGACGAGAATCCGCACGCAATTGTGCCATCACGTTATCAACACAGATTTTCTGTGAACGCTTGGGCAGGCATTGTTGGTGATGTCTTGATTGGGCCCCATGTTCTTCCACCTACGCTCAATGGAGCACGTTATCATGATTTCATACGGGATACTCTACCTGTGCTGCTAGAACATGTGCCTTTACAAGTACGACACAACATGTGGTTCATGCACGATGGAGCTCCTGCACATTTCAGTCAAAGTGTTCGTACGCTTCTTAACAACAGATTCTGTGACCAATGGATTGGTAGTGGCGGACCACTTCCATGGCCTCCACGCTCTCCTGACCTCAACCCTCTTGACTTTCATTTGTGGGGGCATTTGAAAGCTCTTGTCTACGCAACCCCTGTACCAAATGTAGAGATTCTTCGTGCTCGTATTGTGGACGGCTGTGATACAATACGCCATTCTCCAGTGGTGCATCAGCGCATCAGGGATTCCATGCGACGGAGGGTGGATGTATGTATCCTCGCTGACGGAGGACATTTTGAACATTTCCTCTAACAAAGTGTTTGAAGTCACGCTGGTACGTTCTGTTGCTGTGTGTTTCCATTCAATGATTAATGTGATTTGAAGAGAAGTAATAAAATGAGTGCTAACATGGAAAGTAAGCATTTCCGGACACATGTCCACCCAACATATTTTCTTTCTTTGTGTGTGAGGAATGTTTCCTGAAACTTTGGCCGTACCTTTTTGTGACACCCTGTATACACTTATAGAAAGAAAATCCAAACACTGTGTAAGAGTTGCGAGAGATGAAAGAAAGTTGGTGTGAGTGTTCCACATATTAATGATGGCTTTTATTTAAATTTCGCGCCCGTCACATTAGAGTGGCGCTAGTAGAGCCATTGTGAGGTTGCAAATAAGGTTTCATTTAAATGTGGCTACGAGAAGCTGGATGTTCTTTTCACGAAATTGCACCAAGACTCGACAAGGATGCAGGCACTGTACATGACTGCTGGCACTGCGGTCGCGGCAAGTTATGGTGCGAAGAAGTCCAAGCCCAAGAAGGCCACACGGAACTACAGCGCGCATCACACGGCGTCTCCAACAGCAACTCGAGCAGCACTCGCTAGCATAGTAGCTCGACTAATCGTTGCAAATCGGTTTCTCCAAGAACGCCTTGTAGTGTGCATTCCACTGACACCTAACCAACGCCATTTACGACTTCAGTAGTACCAACCGACAGTTCATTGGAGGGCCGAGACTGTTGTGTTTCCTAATGAACGCAGATCTTTCGTCGTGCCAGTGATGGTTGTGTGGGTTAGAAAGAGACCAGATGAAGGCCTGCAACCAACATATCTGCGGCCTAGACTTGCTGGACACACACCTGGAGCTACGCTCAGGGGTGCGATTCCGTAAGGCAGCAGGAGACTCTCGTTATCCCACCCACCCCGACTGCAAAATTGTGTGTCAGTCTGGTGATTCAGCCTGTTGTGCCGCCATTCATGAAGAGCATTTCAGACAATTTCTTCCGACAGGATAACACTCGACCACATCAGCTGTTGTAACGCCACATGCCCTAGAGTGTCGTCCTACACGCTGTCCTGGCCTAGTCAATTACTAGATCTGTCTCCAGTTGAGCACGTAAGGGACATCATTAGGTGAGAACTCCATCATCATCCACAACCAGCATTAATCATCCCTGTAATGACCAACCAAGTGCAACAGCCATGGAACTCCATCCCACAAACAGATACTCGCAACATGTACAACACAATGGATGCAGATTTGCATGATAGCATTCAACATGCTCGCGGTTACGCCGGTTATTAATGTACCAGCACCTCGCATCTGCAATGGCTTATCTCGCACTTATACACTGAAAAGCCAAGAAACTTGTACGCGTGGCTAATATTGTGAAGGGCCCCGCTAGCACTCAGAAGTGCCGCAACACGACGTGGCCTTGGACTAGGCTATTATCTGAAGTAATAATGGAGAGAACTGACACCACGAATCCTGCAGGGCTGTCCATAAATCCGTAGGATTACGAGTGGTGGAGATCTCTTCTGAACAGCACGTTGCAAGGCATCCCATATATGCTCAATAATATTTATCTGTGGGAAGTTTTCCTAGAGCCGTTCTATAGCAATTCTAGGCGTGCGGAGTGTCGTCCTGCTGGAATTTCCCAAACCAGTCGAAATGCACAATGGACATGAATGTATGCAAGTGATCAGACAGGATGCTTCCGTACGTGTCACCTATCAGTGTCGTATCTAGAGGTATCACAGGTCGCACATCAATCCTACTGCACTCGCCCCACACGATTACAAAGTCTCCACCAGGTTGATCAGTCCTCTGCTGATCAGCAGGGTCCAAGGATTCATGAGGTTGTCTCCATACTAGTAAGCGTCCATCCGCCCGAAACGATCTGAAACGTGAGTCGTCCGAGAAGGCAACATGTTTCCAGTCATCAACAACCCAGTGCCGGAGTTGACCACACAGGCAAGGTGGAAAGCTTTTTGACGTACAGTCATCAAGGGTACAGGAGTGGTCCTTCGACTCCGAAAGCTCACATTTGTGTTTCGTTGAGTGGTTCGCACGCTAACAGTTGTTCCTGTCCTAGCATTGAAAACTTCAGCAGTTTGCGGAAGGGTCGCACTTCTGTCACGTGGTTGGTACCACTCCTGCAGGATCTTATTCCGGCCGCAGTGATTTCGGAGATTTGATGTTTTACCGGATTCCGGATATTCGCGGTAAACTCGTGAAATTGTCGTACGGCAAAATGCCCACTTCATCGCAACCTCGGAGATGCTGTGTCCCATCACTCGTGCGCCAACTATAACACCACGTTCAAACTCACTTAAATCTTGATAACATGCCCCTGTAGTAGTAGTAGCCGATCTAATAACTGCGCCAAACACTTGTCTGATATAGGCGTTGCCGGCAGCAACGTCGTCTTCTGCATATTATCATATCTTTGTATTGGAATACGAGTGCCTATACCAGTTTCCTTGGCGCTTCAATGTATCAACCTGCGAACCTGCAGCGTGAAGCACTTAAATACACTCCTGGAAATTGAAATAAGAACACCGTGAATTCATTGTTCCAGGAAGGGGAAACTTTATTGACACATTCCTGCGGTCAGATACATCACATGATCACACTGACAGAACCACAGGCACATAGACACAGGTAACAGAGCATGCACGATGTCGGCACTAGTACAGTGTATATCCACCTTTCGCAGCAATGCAGGCTGCTATTCTCCCATGGAGACGATCGTAGAGATGCTGGATGTAGTCCTGTGGAACGGCTTGCCATGCCATGTCCACCTGGCGCCTCAGTTGGACCAGCGTTCGTGCTGGTCGTGCAGACCGCGTGAGACGACGCTTCATCCAGTCCCAAACATGCTCAATGGGGGACAGATCCGGAGATCTTGCTGGCCAGGGTAGTTGACTTACACCTTCTAGAGCACGTTGGGTGGTACGGGATACATGCGGACGTGCGTTGTCCTGTTGGAACAGCAAGTTCCCTTGCCGGTCTAGGAATGGTAGAACGATGGGTTCGATGACTGTTTGGATGTACCGTGCACTATTCAGTGTCCCCTCGACGATCACCAGAGGTGTACGGCCAGTGTAGGAGATCGCTCCCCACACCATGATGCCGGGTGTTGGCCCTGTGTGCCTCGGTCGTATGCAGTCCTGATTGTGGCGCTCACCTGCACGGCGCCAAACACGCATACGACCATCATTGGCACCAAGGCAGAAGCGACTCTCATCGCTGAAGACGACACGTTTCCATTCGTCCCTCCATTCACGCGTGTCGCGACACCACTGGAGGCGGGCTGCACGATGTTGGGGCGTGAGCGGAAGACGGCCTAACGGTGTGCGGGACCGTAGCCCAGCTTCATGGAGACAGTTGCGAATGGTCCTCGCCGATACCCCAGGAGCAACAGTGTCCCTAATTTGCTGGGAAGTGGCGGTGCGGTCCCCTACGGCACTGCGTAGGATCCTAAGGTCTTGGCGTGCATCCGTGCGTCGCTGCGGTCCGGTACCAGGTCGACGGGCACGTGCACCTTCCGCCGACCACTGGCGACAACATCGATGTACTGTGGAGACCTCACGCCCCACGTGTTGAGCAATTCGGTGGTACGTCCACCCGGCCTCCCGCATGCCCACTATACGCCCTCGCTCAAAGTCCGTCAACTGCACATACGGTTCACGTCCACGCTGTCGCGGCATGCTACCAGTGTTAAAGACTGCGATGGAGCTCCGTATGCAACGGCAAACTGGCTGACACTGACGGCGGCGTTGCACAAATGCTGCGCAGCTAGTGCCATTCGACGGCCAACACCGCGGTGCCTGGTGTGTCCGCTGTGCCGTGCTCGTGATTATTGCTTGTACAGCCCTCTCGCAGTGTCTGGAGCAAGTATGGTGGGTCTGACACACCGGTGTCGATGTGTTCTTTTTTCCATTTCCAGGAGTGTATGTTACCTAGACAAATGTATTCGCGAAATTTCATTACTCTACGTCGATTGTTTCTTGGTCTGGTGTTAGACTTCTGTCAGCGTATTTTCTTTTGGAAGTGGTCAATGAAGGGACACTTACAGGAAAACCACACTCCGCACGATTAACTATCAAAGAGTTAGCATATTTCAAAATAAAATTAACCACACGCAGCATTAACAAAATCTCGCATACCGCTATACATTTGTCACTTCACACTGAAACTTAAGACCATCAGAACGCCGGCCGGAGTGCACGTGCGGTTCTAAGTGCTACAGTCTGGAGCCGATTGACCGCTACGGTCGCACGTTCGAATCCTGCCTCGGGCATGGGTGTGTGGGATGTTCATTGGTTAGTTAGGTTTAATTAGTTTTAAGTTCTACGCTACTGATGACCTCAGAAGTTAAGTCGCATAGTGCTCAGAGCCGTTTGAACCATCAGAACGCACGAATAATTAGCTCGAAAACATATTACTGATCGCCACCACCCATTGCCGATTCAAAGTCGTAACTACTGTGTTGACACGCAAAGCGCACGTACAAAGCAACAATCATTATTTCAGAAAGGCTCTGTGAGGAGGCAACGAATAAAGTGAGGGACACAGCTTACCCAGCGGTAATTGTTGTGACATAATACGTAATCTACAGTGAAGCTAATCATTAAACGTAGCACAAGTGCCACAGACAATAACACTTACAGCCGTGACAGCGTACAGGATCCTCGCAATAAGGGGAGACTGGGGGAAGATAATAAGTGGAATAAGGCTAATCATTCTGTTCAAGCCCATAGTTCTAGACGGTATTACTTTACAGATATTACTAATGCTTCTTAAGCTTAGAACCTAATAATTTGTACAGCAAAGCCCCTGCCACCAGTTCAGGGTGCATTACATAAAAGCAGTGAAGAGAAGGGTGGAGATAAGAGCCACCCTTACTTTAGCTACTTTTTCATGTTTGTTGTAAACTGTTTACAGACTTCAAAATAGCAGACTGGATATCTCAGTTATATCTGTCTCACTGGAGAAGAGGAAAGAATTTTCACAATAAATAAGTCAATAAGTAGCCATGTGGTCTCTATTGTACCAGATAAGATAGGGCCTAACAGCCACAATACTAAAACGCGTTGAATAAATTGAGAAAACCTCATTAAACGTCCTAAAAAGTGTGTTGGAAGACACAAGAAGTTAATTACAGCAAAAACAATGTGTGTGAATAAAAATGTAGCTAAATAAAACAGTTATCGTTTCTTTTTTCAAGAAAAAAGCTCATTTTCAACAAACGAGAAAAGCAAACTAAAATCATCACCTCTCGCACAAATAATTTTCATCTTCACACAATAACTCTTTTTGTCTGACCACACTGTACTTCCTGCGCACTTGACCTCAGTCTCAGTGTTGGAAACTTTCTCGGGCACCAGAACTTCGCCGGCCGCTGTGGCCGAGTGGTTCTAGGCGCTTCAGTCGGGAACCGCGCTGCTGCTAAGGTCGCGGGTTCGAATCCTACCACGGGCATGGTTGTGTGTGATGTTCTTAAGTTAGTTAGGTTTAATTAGCTCTAAGTCTAGGGGACTAATGATCTCAGATGTTAAGTCCCATGGTGCTTAGTGCCACTTGAACCATTTGAACCGCATATTCCCCCTTTCCCAGCCCTTCTTCTCTCCTCACTAAAATTCCTAGGAAGATAATTCCTCTCGTCCAGTTCAGACGCTGCACTTCGAACGTTGTTAAGTGTCCTGCCCAAATATATTGGCTCCAACAGCAAGATTTGATAGTAATTTTTTTTCTTGTTTAAGTAATAACCTGACGAAAACCTTCCAAATACCTTTTTGTTTTGTTTTCAGCACACGTAGATTTTTTTTTAGAAGCTCCTCTCCAACTTGGAAGGCTGTTGTTACAGTTTTGAAAACTGTGCCGTCTTTTCCTGTTTTACTGTTCTCCACGAATCGTGTGGAGCCCACGATTTATTCTCTCCTTTTCGTTAAGTAGCCCATCAACCAATACAATTTCATCAGAAAAACCTAACTTGTTATGCAACGTTGTAATAAGTACATGAAGTGGTAACTTAAATCAGAAGGCCTCAACACCATACAAAACATAAAAGTGAGGCAACGCGATATCCTGGCTGCAAACGACTGAGCCTAAACGAGGGTTTTTCCGATTTAACGACGTTGGTTCGTGATTTTCGAATTGTAGGGAATGTCAAATTCATACGGATGCTACGTTCAAAAGGCCATTATACACGCACGACCCGATGTCACTTGACGTGTCACAGTTGGGCCCCAAAAGGTACACTACTGGCCATTAAAATTGCTACACTAAGAATAAATGTAGATGATAAACGGGTATTCATTGGACAAATATATTATACTAGAACTGACATGTGATTACATTTTCACGCAATTTGGGTGGATAGATCCTGAGAAATCAGTACCCACAAGAACCACCTCTGGCCGTAATAACGGCCTTGATACCCCTGGGCATTGAGTCAAACAGAGCTTGGATAGCGTGTACAGGTACAGCTGCCCATGTAGCTTCAACACGATACCACAGTTCATCAAGACTAGTGACTGGCGTATTGTGATGAGTCAGTTGCTCAGCCACCATTGACTAGACGTTTTCAATTAATGAGAGATCTGGAGAGTGTGCTGGCCAGGGCAGAAATCGAACATTTTCTGTATCTAGAAAGGCCCGTACAGGACCTGAAACGTGAGGTCGTGCATTATCCTGTTGAAATGTAGGATTTCGGAGGGATCGAATGAAGGGTAGAGCCACGGTTCGTAACACATCTGAAATGTAACGTCCACTGTTCAAAGTGCCGTCAATGCGAACAAGAGGTGACAGAGACGTGTAACCAATGACACCCCATACCATCACGCCGGGTGATACGCCACCATCGCGATGACGAATACACGCTTCCAATGTGCGTTCACCGAGATGTAGCCAGACACTGATGCGACCATCATGATGCTGTAGAACCTGGATTCATCCGAAAAAATGAAGTTTTCGTTAAGTACACCATCGCAGGGTCAAGGGTAGCCGCAGCCATGGTCTCCGAGCTGATGGTCCATTCTGCTGCAAACGTTGTCGAAATGTTCATTCAGATGGTTGTTGTCTTGCAAACGTCCCGATCTGTTGACTCAGGGATCGAGACGTGGCTACACGATCCGTTACAGCTATGCGGATAAGATGCCTGTCATCTCGACTGCTAGTGGTACGAGGCCGTTGGGATCAAGCATGGCGTTCCGTATTATCCTCCTGAACCCACTGATTCCATATTCTGCTAACAGTCATTTTATCTCGACCAACATGAGCAACAATGTTGCGATATGATGTACAGCAATCGCGATAGGCTACAATCCGCCCTTTATCAAAGTCGGAAACGAGATGGTACGCATTTCTTCTCCTTACACGAGGCATCGCAACAACGTTTCACCAGGAAACGCCGGTCAACTGCTGTTTTTGTATGAGAAATCGGTTGGAAACTTTCCTCATGTCAGCTCATTGTAGGTGTCGCCACCGGCGTCAACCTTGTGTGAATACTCTGAAAGCTAATCATTTGCGTATCACAGCATCTTCTTCCTGTCGGTTAAATTTCGAGTCTGTAGCACGTCATCTTCGTTGTATAGCAATTTTAATGGCCAGTAGCGTACATACAGCTGAACAACGCGATGTTGAGTGCGAGCAGTCTGCAACCTGGGTCGCTGTTAACTGATGCTATATCCCTTTTTAAATCATTTGGTACGGTTAGCAAAATTTTCCATCAAATTTACTGGGTAAGTTCAGGTATATGATATAGTTATTACTTCCGGTTAAATTCAATGCTCATTTGATAACTCCAAGCCAACAATATTTGATTGGTCACTGAGGTGTGTCCTTATCTTTACAGCAAAAAATGGTTCAAATGGCTCTGAGCTCTATGCGACTTAACTTCTGAGGTTATCAGTCGCCTACAATTCGGAATTTTTGTGACTTAATGTTTTTAGTGTTGTACAAGCGACTTCAGCGCAGTAGCTGCGTTGGCACGTTGGCAGCGTGAACTAACGACTGTATACAAGGAATGTGCGTTCGACCCGCGGCGTCACAAACCGCAATCGTGCAACATATCTAAGCCAAGTGGAAGAAAACATTGTCCATTGTAGGCTGTATATATATGTAATTTACTTGCTGTACTATTGGCGTAAGATCGCCAAAATCAAATATTCAAAACAGTCTCCAGAATATACTGAAGCAGATAAAAGTATGTCCAAAATTTGTCTCGCACGTCTTGACTGCCGAACAAAAGCAACAACGCGTGCACCCCTGCTTCGACTTCACCGAACTGCAAATCGCAGAAAATATTTTCCTGGAAGAAATCTTCTCACATGAGAGCATCGTGTTATTAATAGGCACCAACCAGAAAACGAAAAAGTACAAAAACCCACATGACGGGCCAACGCTGTCAAAAAACGACAAAGTACAAAAATTCTCATCACCGGCCAACACTTCATCGATTTAACCAACTATCAAGCTCTTCCGGCAGTTTCACGTGGTTATATGGACCGTTAGCGCGCTGTACTCTAGGGAGGGGAGACTGTCTAGAACAAATGGAACATTAAAATCCCCTTCTTAACTATTCTTTGTTTTTTATTAATCGCGCCTGGAAGCTTTTTCTATTGAGAGGCTATTTTCCACGGAATTTACTGAATCTAGGATGACATACTAATTTGACAGATTACCTTGTTCACCACGCGCGCGCGATTGTTTAAGACCTGAGCCAACAAACATTCTAACCGTTTCGTTGACTCTGCAAATTACGTTTGCCCAAATTATTTAATTAACATATTTCCTCTCATCGCCTTTCCGCTTGCTACTTTTCATCGACATTTCCCACACTTTTAATATCTGCTATGTTTACTATAACTGTTCACACTCACCGTTCTTTCTACTACACATCACTCAAGAACTGTTTCTGCACATTTATTTTCTTTCAGACTGTGTGGAGGAACTCATGTTAGTTGCTGCCTTCCTTAAGACTGATACGATAGATCACATATGTAATTGCCCGATTTAGTTACCATCAGCCATCACGATCCACAGCTTTTCGCATTCAGGTTTATCCTGTATCTCTCTTTATGTCCTCAATCCATCTTCACTTAGATGGTCGTCTAGGTCTTTGCTTATTATGAAGAATTCTACGTAGAATCATCTTATAGTATCTGCCCTCATTTGGTGTCGCTATATGCCCGGCTAATCTGCAGTTCAGCTTTGCAACGATCAGTATCACGTCGTCAAACCTTTGTCTTGGTTTTCCTTCCTTTCTTGTTGCACCATACATGCATCTTTCCACTGAGCGATGACCGGTCCAAAATTTTGGAAAAACGTCCACTAGCCCCTTCCGTAAGTCAGTATAGGAGGACGTTTCGCTTTTTAAGGGCCGTTGGGAATTAACTTCTGGACGCAATTTCGCAAAGCATTCTCAGTCGCTTCCAGAACAGATTTTTTTGTGGTAACTGATACTCCTTCCCTCTTTCTGTCGGTGGTTCAAATCTAAAGTAACCCTATGATAAAATGAAATGAATTGATGGAATCTTCTCGGGTTGACAACCGTTGTGCAGCAACCCGAAAAGATTTTTATCATCGAGATTCACCGGGAAAGCCTGCATTCTCTAATGAAATGAGGTCACTTTGACGTCTGGAGGAGACACGTAACCTGGGTATCTAAGTAAATAATTGGTGTATTAACTTTTATGGAAAAGATAGATTGTTACTCATCGTAAGGATGAAACGCATTCACTCTAGCCAGTCCAGTTTGTCCTGAGCAGTCAGATATAACGGTCATGCGAGTGTGAGGTGCGCTTGTTTGTGCGAATCCATGTGAGTTGCTTTTTTCTAATTAAGGCTTTGGCTAAAAACTTAATGTGTAACAGTCTTTTCGTTATTCCTTTCTGGAGATGAACGTGTCATCTTTACCGATGAACAGCAGTCTATCCTTTCCATAACTGATGGTATTCCGACTGGATTTTCCATCGTTCAAGTAGCAGGTATGACAGACTTTTGATACATTTAATTGTATTTGCAGAGGTAATCGGTTTCTGGCTTTACAGCCATCGTAAGATCTTATAAGGCAGAGGCATATGCATAATACGATCAAGTAGTTTAACTTTTATTGAGGTATTTTATCGATTCCTCCAGACGGTAAGCAAAGATGTAAATGTTATTGGTGCACTGAACCAAAGGTCCTTAGAAATTTTAGCTACTTGTAGTCTGTTAAGTACTTAACACATTGTTAAGTACTTAACCTAATGTTCTGCGTTTTGTTGGGGTCTCCACTCGTCAGTCCGAAGGCGGGTTTGATCCAGCCTTTCATGCTACACTATCTTGCGGAAGCCTCTTTATCTCTGAATAATTGCTCGGTCTTACACACCTTGAATATGCTTACTGTACTCATCTCTGGGTCACTCTCTACAATTCTGAACTCTCCTCCCCCCTCCCCCTCCACACTTTCTTCCAAAACTAAAAAATTGTGATTCTTTGATGTCTCAGAATGTGTCCCATAAACCAATCCCTTCTTCTAGCCAGGTTGTGCCACAAATGTTTCTTGTCATTAGTTCTGTTCAATACCTCCTCATTAGTTGTGTGATCTACCCATCTAATCTTCAGCATTCTTCTGTAGCATCACGTTTCAAAATCTCCTATTCCCTTCTTGTCTAAACTGTTTCCAGTCCTCGTTTCACTTCGATACATCGTTGCATTCCTTTCAAATACTTCCACGAAAGACTTCCAACACTTAAATCTACATTTGATGTTAACAAACTTCTCTTCTACACAAATGCTTTTCTTACCACTGCCAGTCTATATCTTACATCCTCTATACTTCGGCCATCATCCTTTATTTTGCTGCCCAAATAACAAACTCATCTACTACCTTAAGTGTCATGTTTTCTAAGATAATTCCTTGAGCATCATCTGAAAAATTAGATTGCATTCCATTATTCTTGTTTTGCTTTTCTTTGTTTTCATCTTATATTCTCCATTTCAAGTTACTGTCCATTCCATTACTCTGCTCTTCCAAGTCTTTTGCTGTCTGTGACAGAATTACAGTGTCACTGGAAAATCTCACAGCTTTTATTTCTCCTCCCTGAACTTCAATCCCTACTTCAAATTTTTATCTGTTTTCCTTTACTTCTGCTTAATATACAGCTTCAGTAACGTCGAGGACGGGATACAAACCTTCCCCACTCCCTTCTCAACCACGGCTTCCCTTTCATGCACCTCGACTCTTATAACTATCGCCTGGTTTCTGTGCAAGTTGTAAGTAAAAACGTTTCGCTCCTTGTAGTTTCCCCACGCGCATACAGAATTCCAAAAAGAGTATTCCAGTCAACACTGTCAAAAGCCTTCTCCAAATCTAGTAGCACCATAAACGACGTTTTCTCTTTCCTACACCTAATTTCTAAGAGACGTCGTAGCATCAGTAATGTTTTTACATTTCTCATATCGAAACTGACCTTCACCTATGTCGGCTTCTACCAGTTTTGCATTGTTCTGTAAGGAAATCGAGTAGGTATATGCAGCCATGACTTACTAACCTGACTGTTCCGTAATATCCACACTTTCTTTGGAATGGGAATTATCACATTCTTCTTGAAGGCTGAGGACATTTCCCTTGTCTCCCACATCATGCCCACCTGATGGACAAGTTTTGTTATGGCTTTGTTAGGTCTTTCAGTGTTCTGTCAAATTCTTCGCGCAGTGTCATATGTCCCATCTGATTTTTCTCTTCGTCCTCTACCGTTTCCATAATATTGTCTCCAAGTACATTTTTTATATAGATATTTCATATACGCCTTCCACATTTCACTTCACCTTTCTTCGTTTAGCTTTGGTTTTCCATCTGAGCTTTTGACATTCATACAGCTGTTTCTAGTAAATCGCAAAGGCGTTAATGTATACGAGAAATTTTGCACCGCTACAAAACAGGATCGTCTCCGGCAGGCATTTTATTATTCGTAAGAGAAAACTTTTGCAGGAAAGCATCTAGTTTTTCTGAGTGATATGTTTTCCTCTGGTCCCCGCATATTTAACAGAAGAGGATTTTTTCACAGGCACGGCCGTCATTGTTTTAGCTTAGCTGGAAAACAGAAATACTGCTGTTCGTAAGTACCGTGGCTTTTATCCGCCGTTCCACCGCCCGGTACTTCTCTGGTGATATTACATATTTTATGGGCGCACAGAACTAGCTCGCGATGTGCCTCGTAGAACTGCAGACACACGGAACCAGCATTTACTGGGATTACTGTCACAGCACTGGACCTTAAATGTTTCATTATGCGCAAAATTAAAATGAACCGCTTTATTCTGTGTCAGGTGTCGTAAAAATTTGCGCATTGTAACACACTTTACTATAGCACTAACGCTGTTATCAAGGACACTGTCTCACTGCCTTGTGCAGCTACGCAGTAAATTGCCCTATAAAGCCTCAGAGGAAATGCGGTCTACGTGGTTTACTCTTCCGGTGACAGCACAATGATTCGGATAGTACCGACACATCTTTGTCCTTGTGACTGTCACAAACACGTACAGAATTAATATGTCTGCAAATGTCAAGAATACTGAAATAACTATCACCTTAGATATTGTCTCCCGCATGTGAACTAATGGTATCAATATCCTTTGATGGACATATCTTTGATCTTTTCCACGGAAATTAAAAAAAGTTAAGTCTCTAAGTTTACTGTACCAATCCGATTGTGGAAACTTGAATATAATGAGAACGAAAAAGGGGTTAGGTGTGGCGGTTACCGAGAAAACTCTTTAATCACTGTTCTCCCCTATCGCCTTTACCCTCAGTAGGTCCCTTGAAAGAACTAGTGGCCGAGCGACTTTGACCAAAAATCAAACCGTTCTGGATCCAGGGTTCAAAATCAGCCACTTCTTACTTTGAAAAAGGTTTATTAGCAATGGCGGCGAGACTTCCGATACATGAAGTCGCCCTCGCTCTGCCGACGGCCTTATGAAAGAGCTGGTAGGAGCAGGCAGTGGTTCAGATAACTTTCTCGCACTTGGGGCGAGTGACTGCCCCAAAAGACGGAAGAATCAGCAATATCGACGGCATGAGGATGCAAACGCAATGGAAATCTCAGCATTAAAGACACATAATGTGTATCCATGGGATATGTGGCCTGTAACTGAAAAAAAATCATGAGGGTCTCCCCCACTGACGAAAGCTTCCGGTAAGTCCCCCATTCGCTTCTCCGACGGTGAACTGCAAAGGCGAAGGTAACCAAGAGAAAAAGATGAAATACCCAACGAAGTGATAACATTCCGCGAATTGGAGCAAGAAACTTCAGAAGTTCGAACGTAACAGGAAAGCTAGAAAATCTGAAATGGGAAATACTAAAGCTCTATCTAGATATAATCGGAATGAGTGAAGTGAAATGCAAAGAAGACAAGGTTTTCTGGTAGAAGAGTATAGGATAATACCAACGTTATAGTATAATATCAACAGCAACAGGCCATGGAAATCTCTGCATTAAAGACACCTAATGTGTATCCATAGGATATGTGGCCTGTAACTGAAAAAAATTTAATGAGGGTCTCTCCCTATTCGTTACAAATAAGAAAGTAGGGAAAAGAGTTAGTTACTGTGAAAAACAACTCTTGTCAGAATTGACAGAAACCAACACCGAAAACGATAGTACAGGAATACATCGCAACTTCGCAAGAAGAAGAAGAGATACTGAACGCGTAACTCAGTACGTAAAGGAAGATAAATTTCTACCAATGAGTTACTGGAATTTGAATGTAGGAAGGAGTAGAAGAAAGGGTTAGGGGAGAATGTGAGCTTGGTAGTAGTAATGAGAGAGGAGAAAGTCTAATATGGTTCTGCAATAGATTTCAGCCACTAGCAGCGAAAGCTCCACTCAAGAATCACAAGAAGAGGAGTAACCCAGAGAAACGGAAGACTGGAACTAGATTGCATCATGGTCAGATAGAAATTTTGAAATCAGATATTACATTTTAAGGCGTACCCATGAGCAGTTATAGACTCAGACAATAATTTAGTAACCCTGAAGAGTAGATTCAAGTTTAAGACCATTTTATGGAAAAATCAGTATGGTAGGGAGTGCGATACTGATGTGTTGAGAAATGATGAGCCGCATATTAAGTTTGCTAAGAATACCAGAATAGGCAATCCACTTGAAGACAAGCGGGAAGCTCAAAAAAAATAAATAAATAAATAAAAATGTTCAGTCCGAAGACAGGTGAACTGCTTCAGGTGATCGACGATCGGAGAAAATATAATAACATTTGTGGTAATACAGCAATATAAATCATTTAGGAATGCAATGAATCCAGGAAAAATGTAATTAACTATAAAAAGAAATGATCCGTGGAACAACTAACTCAGCATAGATAAAACTGAAAACAAAGTTTGGTTAAATTAAAAGCTAGGGTGGTAACATTAAGAGTGGAATGAATATTTCACTGATAATCGCAGAAGAAAGAGCAGATAGGTGCAAATATTACATCGGAGGCTTCTACGACAGAGAGGAATTGTCTAATGACGAGATAGGAGAAGAAACTGGAATCTATACGGAAGACATATGTAATCCAGCTCATGTTGTTGTTGTGGTCTGATGGTTGATGCAGCTCTGAACGCTGCTGTATCCTGTACAAGCTTCGTCATCTCCAAAAAAACTACTGCATCCTACATCCTTCTCAATCTGCCTAGCGTATTCATCTCTTGGTCTTCCTATACGATTTTTATCCTCCACTCTTCTCTCCAACACTAAATTCTTACCGGCCGCGTGGCCGAGCGGTTCTAGGTCGGGAACCGCTCGACGTCATTCCGGAACCGCTCGACTTCTACGGTCGCAGACTCGAATCCTCCCTCGGGCATGGATGCGTGTCATGTCCTTAGGTTAGTTATGTTTAAGTACAGTAATTCTATGTTCTAGTGGACTGATGACCTTAGATGTTAAGTCCCATAGTGCTCAGAGCCATTTAAACCATTTTTGAACTAAGTTCTTGATTTCTTGATGCCTCAGAACGTGTCCTGCCAACCGATCCCTTCTTCTAGTCATGTTGTGAAGCAAAGTCATCTTCTCCCCTGTTCTGTTCAGCTCATGCTCATTAGTTACGTGATCTACCCATCGAATCTTCAGCATTCTTCTATAGCACCACATTTCGAAAGCTTCTATTCACTTCCTGTCTAAACTATTTATCGTCCATGTTTAACATCCGTACTCTATACAAATACGTTTAGAAAAGACTTCCTGTCACTTAAGACTATACTCGATGTCAACAAATTTCTTTTCTTCAGAAACACTTTTCTTGCCATTGCTAGTCTACACTTTATATCGTCTCTACTTCGATAATAATCAGTTATTTTGCTCCCC
The DNA here is from genome assembly GCF_023897955.1 of Schistocerca gregaria. Lineage (NCBI taxonomy): Eukaryota > Metazoa > Arthropoda > Insecta > Orthoptera > Acrididae > Schistocerca > Schistocerca gregaria. The sequence continues at coordinate 432,271,012 of NC_064920.1, read as the reverse complement.
AAACAGCAGACCTCATCTACTACTTTAAATGTCTTATTTCGTAATCTGTCCATTCCGTTCAGCTGCCCTTCCAGGCCCTTTGCTGTCTCTGACAGAATTGCTATGTCACCAGCAAACCTCGAAGTTTTTTTTTCTTCTCCATGGATTTTAATTCCTACTCCAAATTTTGCTTTTTGTTTTGTTTACTGCTTGCTCAATATACAGATTGCATAACATCGAGGACAGGCTAGAACCCTGTCTCATTCCGTTCCCAACGATCGCTTCCCTTTCGTACCCGTATAACTGCCGTCTGGTTTCTGTACACATTGTAAACAGCCTTTCGCTCCCTGTATTTGACCCCTGCCACCTTCGAAATTTGAAAGAGTGTATTCCAGTCAACATTGTCAAAAGCTTTCTCTAAGTCTGCAAATGCTACAAACGTAGATTTGGCTTTCCTTAACCTATCTTCTGAGACAAGTTGTAGGGTCAGTATTGCCTCACGTGTTCCAACATTTCAACGGAATCCGAACTGATCTTCCCCAAGGTCGGCTTCTAACAGTTTTTCCATTCGTCTGTAAAGAATTCCTGTATTTTGCAGCCGGGACTTATTCAGCTGATAGTTCGGTAATTTTCATACATGTCAACACCTGCTTTCTTTGGGATTGGATTTATTATATTCTTCTTCAAGTCTGAGGGTATTTGGCCTGTCTCCTACATTTTGCTCACCAGATGGTAGGGTTTTGTCATGGGTGGCTCTCCCAAGCCTATCAGTGGTTCAACTACTACTATTGAACAACTTATGAATAGTAGGAAAAGATCGTAAAGTCCACTTTTCATTTTTGCCAAATTAATTCACGATCAGAGATCCAAGATGGCAGCCGTAGATGTGGCAATGTCACACTAACGTCATGGCAGTAAATACAAATTTTGGCGGGAAAATAGGTCAACTGGGTTACCTCCACTAACTCCTCCCCCATCCTCCTCCCCTTCCCCATCCCACTCCCCTCCCCTCCCCACCCCCATTTGGAAATTGCTGGATAGGATGGACGTGACTCATTATTTGGTATGCAGTGTGGTATATTTTTAATTATACAATGTGCGTTGCCATTGACCGAGCACGATACAGTAGCTCTATCCAGTGTGTTTACCTTGAGGTCTGGACACCAACTGACCTAGTTCATATCACCATCACCACCAGAGGACGCAGTTGGCCCTTCTCCTACAAACCCTTCTCCTACCCCTCCCATGATGTAATCTAAGGTGGAAGACGAGGGAAAAAATGGTGAGGAGTTTGTGTATAAGCTGTTGGACTAGGAGGACATCACGACGGTAGGCTAATGTAGCGTGTTCAAGGCATTGTTTAAACAATTTGTATAAGAATATTGTTTATTTATTTCTAAAATCGCAGTATACCTTGAAATCGGCGCTTGTGTTTAAACAATGCAGACAATGTTAAGCTGTAGCAGTACTTTTTTATGCCGATAGCTAAAGAAGGGACTTAACTACTCTGTGTCATATCGCTCTAGACATATATGAATGGCCGAGTGGTTCTAGGTGCTACAGTCTGGAACCGTGCCACCGCTACGGTCGCTTATTCGAATCCTGGCTCGGGCATGGATGTTTGTGATGTCCTTAGGTTAGTTAGGCTTAAGTAGTTCTAACTTACAGGGGACTGATGACCTTAGAAGTTAAGTCCCTTAGTGCTCAGAGCCATTTGAACCATACGTGTAAACATTTCCTTGAGCTTACTCCGTACACCACAGTCGCGGTCGCAGGAAGAAGCAATGTGCCGAGTCACTCTACACCGGTCACTGGCAACAACAGGGCAACCGTGCCACGCATATCTTGTTACACTGCAAATACTCACAGCCTTCTTCTTCCTCCTGGCACACTTTCCTTGTGGCGCACACATACTCCTTGTCACTGAGCTTGAGCTTCTTCAGGAGTTATTAAATCTAATTGAATATGTATCTAAACATATTTTCAAAAAGGTCGCTGCACATTAGTTTGCTTTAATTTTTCTATGTAATTGCACTTTTTATTCCGAGGAATATCACCATACTTGAACACGGACTCAAAAGATCGTGGCGGGTTCTGGCACGCCTGTGAAAGGTCCCAGTCTTCATCCATCCTTCCTCCCTGAGACACTTCGCGCACTTCCGTGGGAAATAGATCTCGAAACTGATATCAGCTGCAGTATTCGATTTTACACGCCAAAACTACAATATCTAGAAGTCGAAGTAAATGTCTCTGTATATCTTAATAGCACGCCCACCACTTTTCAAGTTTTAACGCTTGTTCGAAGGCGCTGCCAGAAAGGGAGATATTTCTCAGTCCTATAGATTGTTCCACCATCCACATCGATGTAGTAAACACAATTCGTACCCTACACCACACAAACTCGTCAGTTCTGTATCCCGCAAATAGCTATCGACCACCAGATCCTGAAAAAAACATAAGAACATGCATGGTACACAGTCGTATCAGTACATATTTCCCGCGAGGTCGGTCGGTTATCCAACGTGGCCATAGGTAACGAGGCAACTGCCCCACCCTCACTGGCCAGATGCGCGATCAGAGCGCCCTCCGCGGACAGTGGTCACTCTCCAAACTAGTGTACAAAGGCTGGGCTGGTTTCCTGGGCGCAAAGGCATCTGCTAACGGAACTGTTTCTGATCTGGCCTGCCTGTTGCCGTGGTTTTGCCCACGAGTTGTGATCATCTTCAGGCTAGGGATACAAGAAAGTTTACTTGCTCAACACTTGATGAGAAATCCCTCGTCAATAGCGAATTAATTTACTGATCTGGAAGCCGATATCAGCTGCAATATCCGAATTTACACGCCAAAAAGTGACACTGTTATGCTGAAATCATAGATTAGCATATGAACATTTTCGAAATTTCATGGAATTTACACATGGTTTGCCAGAATATCATACGATTTACTTGATAATTCTCAACAACAAGCACACAGCATTATGCTACCGATCATTTGAACACCCTAATTCGGAAGATAAAAAGTGTAAATTATATCTCTAAAAACAAAAATCAATAAGAGGATCATTAGGTGGGACGTGCTGCAAACCACTATGTAACTACACTCATGCTCATAAATGAAAGATAATGCTTTTGCATGGTGTAACAACGCTCTGGTGGGATGCTTGCTGGTTTAAATCACTTCGGGGTATGACCACGCGGTGCATTTGACTTGCGGTCGTCGCACGGTGGCGCTGGCAGCAGTCCACATACACGGAGGTGTGTGGGTGCATGTCAGAGTACGGTGCAGCAAGTAAGTGTCCTGGCGTGAACCAGGATCCACATACGAACCCCTTAATGTCCTTGAAAGGGACCTATGTGGTGGTCGTGGTTTGATGGTGTGGGGTGGGATTATGATTTGTGCATGTTCACCTAGTCATGTCTGTAACAGGTCAGGTGTATCGGAATGCTACTTTGCGTCAGTACGTACGCCTTTTCAGGGATGCAGTGGGTCCTACCTTCCTCTTGATGGATGATACGCACGGCCCCACTAAGCTGCCATCGTGGAGGAATACCTTGAAACAGAAGATATCAGGCGAATGGAATGGCCTGCCTGTTCTCCAGACCTAAATCCCATCGAGCACGTCTGGGATGCTCTCGGTCGACGTATCGGTGGACGTCTTCAAACCCCTACGACACTTCAGGTGCTCCGACAGGCCCTGGTGCAAGAATGGGAGGCTATTCCCCAGCAGCTGCTCGACCACCTAATACAGAGTATGCCAACCCGTTGTGCGGCCTGTGTACGTGTGCATGGTGATCATATCCCATAATGATGTCCGGGTACATATGCAGGAACCAGTGGCGTTTTGTAGCACATGTGTTTCGGGACGGTTTTGACAACTTATCACCAATGCCGTGGACTCATAGATCTATATCTTGTGTGCTTCCTATATGCCTATGCTATTAGTGTCAGTTTTGTGTAGTGCTACATTCTGCAATTATCCTTAATTTATTAGCATGAGTGTAGAAACTTATCTTGTCTGTGAAGAGCTTTACGTGGAAGCTCGAAAATAGAGGGAGCTGGTAATTCCACTCGTATTTTTTAACGAATAGCGATGACAGTAATAAAACACTTTACAGAGTCAACTGATATTTTAATGCTCATAATCGTATGGGTTTCTCAAATCTAGAGAACCAACATGTTGAGTAAGAGCAGATGCTCGCAGAACATCTACTTCATCTGCTCAGCTCGTTCGAGTCTTTTGCGCTCTGCGTGGTATTTCAATGAATTGTCATTCTTGTTGTACTGCGTCTGTGTATATGACTCAGCTGCTCTCGACACATTCATTCTGCATTCCATGTAAAGGAGTCGCTTATCTGTTTCCTCTAGGTGTGTGAACGACATTATTTTGATTGCAACAGTACTGCATAAATGCTGCATAGGTCACTTAGTAAAAGCCTTCAACTGACGAATGAATCAGATACATTGAGTAAAGCAGATGAACTGTTAAATACATAACTGTCAGAGGCATTTATCTGTGTAACACATCTTCAGTTCATCTTCACCATAAAATATATTTGATATCTGATAACGGATTTTCCCGTAACGTGTAATATTGAAGTAATTCATTCGCCAGTTGATGACGTTTCACTAACTGATCTGTTCAGCGTTCTGCAATATTGTTCAAATTTTATATCGTTTAATGGGCACAAGTGCAGATATTTCTATGTGTGGCACCTGGGATTGTGTTGCTTGTTTTTCCTCTCTATTAAACAGTCTTCCAACAAACACGTCATAAACTTTACTGCATGGTGTTTTCCGCACGGCTCTAAGTACAGCAATAAGTGGACTACGCCTGTCATTATTGACTACCCATTTTGCTTTCACGCTTCAACACCTGATTTCCTGCCCAGTGGAAAATAAGAATTAAAGGCATTTATCACATCCTCTAGCTACACTATGTGATAAAAAGTATCCGGACACCTGGCTGAAAATGACTTACAAGTTCGTGGCGCCCTCCATCTCTAAAGCTGGAATTCAATATGGTGATGGCCCAACCTTAGCAGCTTCCATTCTCGCAGGCATACGTTCAATCAGATGATGCGGGTTTCTTGAGGAATGGCAGCCCATTCTTCATGGAGTGCTGCACTGAGTTGGTGACGCTTGGCACGAAGTCGGCGTTCCAAAACATCAAAAAGGTGTTCTATAGTATTCAGGCCAGGACCCTGTGCAGGCCAGTCAATTAAAGGGTTGTTATTGTCGTGTAATCACTCCGCCATAGGTCGCATTATGAACAGGCGCTCGATCGTGTTGAAAGATGGAATCGCCATCCCCGAATTGCTCTTCAACAGCGGGAAGCAAGAAGGTGATTAAAACATCAATGTAGGCCCGTGCTGTGATAGTGCCACGCAAAACAACAATGGGTGCAAGCCCCTCCATGATAAATACGACCCCACCATTGCACAACCGCCTCCAAATTTCACACTTGGCACTACACACATTGGCAGAAGACGTTCACCCAGAATTTGCCATACCCACACCCTGCAATCGCATCACTACGTTGTGTACCGTGATTCGTCACTCCACACAACGTTTTTCCATTGTTCAGTCTTCCAACGTTTACGCTCCTTACACGAAGCGAGGCGTCGTTTGGCATTTACCGACGTGAAGTGTGGCTTATGAGCAGCCGTTCGACCATGAAATCCAAGTTTTATCACCTGCGGCCTAACAGTCATAGAACTTGCTGTGGATCCTGATGAAGTTTGGAATTCCTGTGTGATGGTCTGGATAGATTTCTGCCTATTACACATTAGATCCTCTTCATCTGTCGGCGGTCTCTGTCAGTCAACAGGCGAGGTCGACCTGTACACTTTTGTGCTCTTCCTGTCCTTTGAATTTTCCACTTCACTATCACATCAAAAACAATGGACCTAGGATTGCTTAGGAGTGTGGAAACCTCGCGAACAGACGTACAACACAAGGACACCCATTCACCTGACCACATTCGAAGTCCGTGAGAGCGCGCATCCTGCTCTCTCACGATGTCTAATGACTACTGAGGTCGTTGAAATGGAGTACCTGGCAGTAGGTGGCTGCACAGTGCACCAGATATGAAAATCGTATGTTTTTTGGGTTGGGATGTCCGGATATATTTGATAACATAGTGGTTGGTTGGTTTGGGGGGATTAAAGGGACCAGACTGCTAGATCACATAGTGTAAAGTACTTTGAGGGACTAACTAATCTAAAAATAAACCAATCTTCTGACTGGTTTGATGTTGTCTCCCACCAGTTCCTGTCTTCTGCCATCTGTGCCATCCTTTTTCATCTCACAATAGCACTTGCAACTTACGCCCTCAATTATTTGCTTGATGTATTCCAGTCCCTGTCTTCCTCCATAATTTTTACACCCTACAGCTATAATTATTAGTCTGCAAATGATGTAAATACCACTGAAATGGTTTTCGTACTCAATCTCCAGTTACCAATAGAAATATCTGCACTTTCAGCCGTTACACCATGTATAATATGATCATATGCTTCGGTATGACATCTTGTCCAATCGCCAAAGCATTTATTTTTCAGATCAAACAGCACTCAACATACGAGAGCGACTCAGAATTAAGCTGTATTTCCTCTGTGCCTCTGAAGTGCACACTGTTTCCCCCTTATCCTGACTTGGGTATGAATTTCCACGTGAGACAGTAGTCGGTTTCATGTTCGAAACATATAAAACCTACATTATAAATTCTTTAATTACTCCGGAAACAGTGATCACACTTTGAAGAGAGAAAGCCGTTGAAATTGCCTCTTCTACAACTACGTTATTATTAGTAGAAATTACCCGAATTGTATTTCTGATATTAAGTTGTTACTTCTACTTACGTGAATAATAACAAGAGACTTATATATTGATTCTCTTACAATTGACCTGCGTGAAGCCAAAATTAGCGATAGCTGAAACTAGCCCGCAAATAGCTGAGGTAGGCAGCTTAACTCACTCACTCTTCTAATAATAGCAAATCCATTTATTTCCAGCGATCAGAATGAATTGTTCGTTCCATGAAACGTTCATAAACGTTTATTACATAAATGTGGATAACATTTTATTAGATGAAACAATGGATATAACGTTCCCTTTTTACATTTACTCGCGTGCTTCTACACTCCTGGAAATTGAAATAAGAACACCGTGAATTCATTGTCCCAGGAAGGGGAAACTTTATTGACACATTCGTGGGGTCAGATACATCACATGATCACACTGACAGAACCACAGGCACATAGACACAGGCAACAGAGCATGCACAATGTCGGCACTAGTACAGTGTATATCCACCTTTTGCAGCAATGCAGGCTGCTATTCTCCCATGGAGACGATCGCAGAGATGCTGGATGTAGTCCTGTGGAACGGCTTGCCATGCCATTACCACCTGGCGCCTCAGTTGGACCAGCATTCGTGCTGGACGTGCAGACCGCGTGAGACGACGCTTCATCCAGTCCCAAACATGCTCAATGGGGGACAGATCCGGAGATCTTGCTGGTCAGGGTAGTTGACTTACACCTTCTGGAGCACGTTGGGTGGCACGGGATACATGCGGACGTGCATTGTCCTGTTGGAACAGCAAGTTCCCTTGCCGGTCTAGGAATGGTAGAACTATGGGTTCGATGACAGTTTGGATGTACCGTGCACTATTCAGTGTCCCCTCGACGGTCACCAGAGGTGTACGGCCAGTGTAGGAGATCGCTCCCCACACCATGATGCCGGGTGTTGGTCCTGTGTGCCTCGGTCGTATGCAGTCCTGATTGTGGCGCTCACCTGCACGGCGCCAAACACGCATACGACCATCATTGGCACCAAGGCCGAAGCGGCTCTCATCGTTGAAGACGACACGTCTCCATTCGTCCCTCCATTCACGCCTATCGCGACACCACTGGAGGCGGGCTGCACGATGTTGGGGCGTGAGCGGAAGACGGCCTAACGGTGTGCGGGACCGTAGCCCAGCTTCATGGAGACGGTTGCGAATGGTCCTCGCCGATACCCCAGGAGCAACAGTGTCCCTAATTTGCTGGGAAGTGGCGGTGCGGTCCTCTACGGCACTGCGTAAGATCCTAGGTCCTTGGCGTGCATCTGTGCGTCGCTGCGCTCCGGTCCCAGGTCGACGGGCACGTGCACCTTCCGCCGACCACTGGCGACAACATCGATGTACTGTGGAGACCTCACGCCCCACGTGTTGAGCAATTCGGCGGTACGTCCGCCCGGCCTCCCGCATGCCCACTATACGCCCTCGCTCGAAGTCCGTCCACTGCACATACGGTTCACGTCCACGCTGTCGCGGCATGCTACCAGTGTTAAAGACTGCGATGGAGCTCCGTATGCCACGGCAAACTGGCTGACACTGACGGCGGCTGTGCACAAATGCTGCGCAGCTAGCGCCATTCGACGGTCAACACCGCGGTTCCTGGTGTGTCCGCTGTGCCGTGCTTGTGATCATTGCTTGTACAGCCCTCTCGCAGTGTCCGGAGCAAGTATGGTGGGTCTGACACACCGGTGTCAATGTGTTCTTTTTTCCATTTCTAGGAGTGTATTTACATGATTGCAACAGTTACTTCCGAAACGCTTCTGTTTATAGTCCAGTTTTTACTCATGAAGAAAGAAGTCTAGGTACATTTGCAGATTTTGTAGGATACAAATTTACGATTAAAGTATGCAGGCAATTGTGAAATGCGATTACAAAGAGCTTTTAACAGTTTTTGTTAATGACCTACTGGCTACACCGGGATCCTTTTCATTTATGGAACTTTCCTTACCTAAGGTTAAGAAAACTGAATGCAGACGACTTGTCTGGGGTTATACAGATTGGTTAACGAATCTGTTCTTGTGAATAAGACTTAGGCGACTGAGCTGACCGCCTTTGTCACCTGCTGTTGGCAGTAGTCCGGAATCTGACATGACACTCTAATCACCTAATCAGACGAAGAAGGCCGAATCGAAATTATGTGCCCGTATATATAGAGAATTGCCCAACTCGGCTAGAGCACCCAAAGACATCCATAAAGGGTGATTCGCAGCGATAGAACAGTTGTTTGTTACAGCCAATCTGTAAAAGATGGAAACACATTGTGCATGCCATTGGATAAAGGAAGGTTTAAAGTGCGCTGTTGTTTACTTGCAGCAACATGGCGACCGCACCAAAAGAGAAATCATTTTCTGTGTTGGAATTTACGTGAAGTCAATCCATTGTTCACTGTTCTTGGCCTCTCGGATCACTCGACCTCAAACGTGCGATTTTTTTCTGTGGGTGTACATAAAAGTCAGAGTGTTTGTCCCGCCTATGGAAGCTATTCTCCGAGAACTGAGAAACCGAATTGCTGAAGCTGTCGATTCAATAAACAGGGACCTGTTGCTTCGTGTGTGGAAATGAAATGGACTACCGTTTTAATGTTTCTCGGGCAACGCATGGTGCTCATGTTGACTCTATGGTATAGTACCTGTGCCAACATAAAGCTTTGAATCCGCCTCGATCCAGTGACGTGTGCAATGTGTTTCTGTCATTCACAGTTCGTCTGTAATAAATAACGAATTATATTTTTTAATCACCCTGTATTACTAAACGACTATCCCGGATACCGGAATCCGGGACACGGTACCAAGTCACATTGCCAATTTGCCTAGGTAACGGCTTCCGGGGGCAACACAACTTTTATTTTCGGTACTTCGAGTACGTAAAAAATTTTAAATGTCTTCATAATCTACTGACTAGGAGGTATAACCTTATGTTGAAAGTTTAACTCAATAGGGCAAGTATTGTAGTTAGAAGCAGTATGCTTATCGCAAGATAAAATATCTGACAATCCGCAAATGCCCCGACTTTATTCATCCAGTATTTGAAAATGATTTTACTTAGCGTCTTCCAACAAACTTTAAAAATAATTTCAAACCATTTCCTCTGCGACACCCCAAAAAAATGGTGATAGGAAAACATTTTATTGCTTACCACTTTTCCGTTGTTCATGCGGTGAAACGGCAGCATCAGGCATGATTTATTTATTTATTTATTTTTATTTTTTACTCAATGCGCAACTTGCTTTTGGACAGTATCCACATATATCATTGAATACACTTTCGGAATTATATCAATGTACTGAATTATATTTAATTGAAGGGACATGAAGTCATAAGTATTCAGATGCGTAAAGAATTAGACTTTGCTTGAAATGGCACGCATTAAAACTGAAACACGAAGCGTGACATTTTAATTTAATACTTCTTTGCTACTAAATGTATTCTCTGCACATTTTTCGGACATTACCTGTATATATCACTAAATGTACCTCCAATATTATATCACTGTGCGACGTATAGTTCACGAGATATGACGTCATAAACATTTAGACGCAAGAGAAATTCGCTTTTACTTGAAATGGAGCGCAAATTACCTAGTTCATATTCATCCAGTGTTTCGTAATGAGAGCGCTTAGCGACTTCCAACAAACGTTAAGCATAATTTCAAAACCTTCCTAAGCTTGCATGCTTAAAGGAAAATATTTAAAACATTTGGAAAGTAATCAGATGTTTGAAGCTGGTTTTACATCGGGGTACTATTCTTTATAGAATCGGGAGTTTGCTGGCATCACTCACGACGCGAATATCCCGCGGTCCAAGTAAACACTGATTAAATTATGTTACGAGTGTTTGTATTGGACATTTAGCACCAAAAATTTTATTACGTCCCTGAAATTGTATCATGCATTTACGGTTTGGTAACAATGAAACCTACTTCCGAATCTGAGTAGGTTATTTACACGCTGGAGACATTTCTTTCCGCCGCATTGTGCTGCCCCAGCGAGTCACTTTGGTGTTATTTTGTACGAAATTTCTTCAGAGAAAGGAGTGTCATTTTGTTTCTGTAATCTGTTTCGCCTTTGCTGGGATTACAAGCTGTCCGTCGCACGGTACAGACAGCGCTTTGCAACAAGAGAGAGAGTGAACGTGACGGACACGTAATTAGGAACCTTTAGAGCAACACAGAGGATGCAGACAAAAAAAACCTCAGTAGCAGAGATCACGTTGCAAACAATTATTGTTCAGTGGCGGTTTTCGTTTGTTTATTTGCTTAGAATCGCTATAGAGAGGAAAAATGCCAGAGCTACAACGATGATGCTGTAAAGCAGTGCATATCATCATTAAGCAAATTAAACTGTATTACTTGTTTGTGACAACGGCTCGACGCTGAAGGTTCATTATTGTGGAAGTATTCTGTCCATCTAGATGAAATACGGTGGAAACGGTTCAATGTTGCTTTTTATGTATAGCTGAATCAGCTTTAACTTCCACCCCTTTGAGAAAGTCAAAAGTGACTTAGGACTAGACCGGAATCAAGACAAGGACGTGCTTCCCTATATTTGTTTCACAGCCACAAAATGTCACACGCTTGAAACTGTATCGAAAAAGGAATCCATCTCCGATATTGAAATTTTTCAGTTGTATTTCCCTCGTGTATGGTATCAAATTCCTTCTCAGAACCTGCCCTACGGCTAAAGAGTGTTAGAACTGTGTTGTGAAATCCGCTTCCACTGTAGCTCTTCCAAAATACTGCTTGGCTGTTCTCGACTGCGGGAAGAATGATGATAATGGCTGACGTCAAAAACTGAAAATTTACTCATCAGCAGAAAGGTAAGCATGTAATAATTTTTTTTTCTTGATGCTTTTGCAATCATAAGTCTAATATCCAGACAATGAACAGTAAAATTCTGTCAGCGATAGTGTCCTGTAACAAATGTTTGAACCTAGCAAGAACATATGGAGACATAACTGCTTGTATCAAATGTTAAAGGGGCCCTTTACCTGGCAAGTCACAGATCGATTACCGGTATTGTCACTGCGGAAAATTGTGATTAGCACATTTTGAATAGAAGACATTTTTCCGAAAAGATAACATCTGCAGAGAATAAATCGTATGCAACACGTGTCTGCAAAGTGTTTTTGATGTCAGTAACAAGCAGAAGGGAAAAACATTCCGGAAAGAAAACACTTGGTAGCGTTCAAATTGTACTGCAGCGCTTGGTATGCAAGAGCGCTTCAAAATATATCACACTCACGCAAATTGTGTATAAAACCGGTATTTACAACTATTTCTCAGAACAAAATTTAAAAATAAATTGATATCCACCTGGAAGTTTCCATTGTGATTGCTCATTCGTCACAACCGCTCACTTTTGGTATCAATGTAAGTGATATTCCATAGTGAAAAGCAACCGATCTGTGACCTACAGGCAATCACAATGGATGTTGCCAGGAAGATACTAATTGCAAAATCTCCCTTAATGTCACATTAGGTAACTATATCCGTTTTTCTGATACAATTCGAAGATTAAACATTACTCACAGTGGTACATTAATCTCATTTTATCTATTTTCTTGTCATAGAGCAGTACCAGTCGTCCCGCTATGCACATAAACGTTTAACTGCAACTTCCATGTATCCCATCTGATGATGTACCTGAAACGGTTACAAAACATGTTAGCAGCAATTACTTTAAAAAGTGGCTGGCTGCTGCTTTGTGTATTTGTATTGAATTCACCGTGCGGGGTTCTAAAACAAACAAGCATATCCTGATGAAATGAGACCAACCGGCTTGGGCCATCAACAGCAGGTCACGAAATGTGATCAGTCAGAACAAAACAACGAAGAAATGGACAAGCGCCGGCCGAAGTGGCCGAGCGGTTCTAGGCGCTTCGATCTGGAACCGAACGACCGCTACGGTAGCAGGTTCGAATCCTGCCTCGGGCATGGTTGTGTGTGACGTCCTTAGGTTAGTTAGGTTTAAGCAGTTCTATTCTAATTTCTAGGGGACTGATGAACTCAGAAATTAAGTCCCATAGTGCTCAGAGCCATTTGAACTATCTGAAATGGACAAGCAGAGATGACATAACTGAATAACAAATAATCGAAAGAGGGGCAACAAAAAACGTAGCGTGCCAAAGATAAAAAGTCAGTGGTGCATTAGGAAAGGAAAATATGTCACATAGCGCTCGTAGTAGAGATTGCTGGTTGTATGGCCTGGTGGACAGTGGTACCGCCAAAGCTGACTCTTGAGTTTGTCGAGTGCTTCGTGTAGGAGTAGATTCCGTTCCTGCTTTCCGGCGGACTTTCACAGTCGCCGCACCGGGATATCAGATCCCTTCGCTCTAAAATGGTCACATATAGTCAGAAACGATTGGGACGGCATTTCAGGAGGTCTACTGGTGATGTGTTTGGTGAACTGGGATTTAAAACCACTGGCAGGTCTGCGGAACTTGGAACATGTCTACTGGTATTCCTGGGCGTTGTCATAGGCGCAGGTCGTATCTGTTCGCTGGTCGTAATGGAGAGGAGGGAAGGGTGGGGGGGGGGGGGGGGCAGTAGGTCCGTGTACTGTGGGCTTATGCGAGGGCAATGGGCGCCGTTCAGTGTTTATAACTGGTGGTGTGGTTGGTTGTGTAACTCCGAAAATACAGGTAAAATTCCTTCTGCACCATTCAAAATTTTTCGGCGTTTAACATCCGTTAATAACTTATACTGTATTTCTGATTCTGAATAAGTATGCTTTATTACAGAAACTATATTTAAAACGTAATCGATGTAATAGCGTATTTATTTCTGACTGCATGTGATTGATTGTAATTATAATAAAAATATTGTAAATTTCTGGGTAATAGCCAAGGAAATTTCACTCAAATGTATCGATAGCAACGACTAAATGGTAGTAGCTGTGCCGTTGCTTATCTTTGCATATAGAGATTCTCTGTCGCGTTGCGCGTAGATAGGTGGAGAGCAGCTGGAGTCATGAAAGAGTACGGAAGTGTTTGTTGGGCGCTCCCGTAGACGCGGTGTGTAGCTATGCCCTCGCTAGTGTAGACGTGCCTAATCCGTTAACCCGCGAGTATGGAGCGCACGGTAGAAGTCGATAGGCAGAGGAAGCTGCAGTTCCTACTGCTGCCTGTCCCATACCTATCCGTGGCTCTGGAGACGTCTCGGGGTTCTCATCGAACAGCAGCAGCAACAAAAATGGCAGCTCAGCACTGTCGTTGTGTACATTCTTCGTCGTCAGCACAGCTACTGAATCGTAAGAGTGTTTAGTCAAAAATTATAAACTTACGTAGGTATTACCCAGCAACATTTCCTTCACAGAGTATGGCTAACCTGAGTAATAACCTGCAACTGTTAAGACTTGTAAGGCACCAGTGTTGTCCGCAGCTCGTGGCTGTGCGGTAGCGTTCTCGCTTCCCGCGCCCCGGGTCCCGGGTTCGATTCCCGGCGGGGTCAGCGATTTTCTGTGCCTCGTGATGACTGGGTGTTGTGTGATGTCCTTAGGTTAGTTAGGTTTAAGTGGTTCTAAGTCCTAGAGGACTGATGACCATAGATGTTAAGTCCCATAGTGCTCAGAGCCATTTGAAGCACCTGTGTTTTCATTGTCCTTAGACACTATTACCAAGCAAGGATCCTTTTCCTTTCCATGCAATCACTGCGCGTCGTAAGACTATTAAAACTGATGAACTATTTACTGTCAGTTTTATTTGTTTGCTAATGACCAGTTCCAATCTAAATTTTCTGCCTCAGTAACTCTTCATTCTTGTATTGCATGACAAAGGCTACTTAAAGTGAAGTAAAATTTCACTGGTACAACTAATAACTAAAGATATAGCACAAATTAGGAGTGCGTACTTTACTTTATTCTGTATTTAGCTTTGCGAGTGACGACTGCTGGCTTGGTATGTATTTTATTGTTATTTTAAATGTAAAATCAGTTGCTCATTTACGTAAAGTAAATTCAGTTCAGTCTGTCGATAGTCAAAATTAAATTGCTTGTCTTTCTCTAAACTTAGAATCAATTTATTTTCTCATGAACTGTAGTGCCGTGGAAGACTTAACGAGCTTCTGTTGACATGCCAGTGATTACCTTGCTCGAGAACTTTGCGACCTTAGTATGAAAAGATGCCCTCAAAATGCCGTTGACCTAAACTGAAATTACACAACAGCATTGTTAACTTTTAGGTATCAGTGTAATCAACACCGAGATGCTATAACTAGAGGGACGTTATCTGCCGAAGAAAGGACGCTGCTACTTAAGCGCCAGAAGGAAAGACAGTTAGCACAAGAAAGCTTCCACGTCTTGCAAGAAGTATATCTGCTTTGCAAACACATAGAAAGAAGAATTCGTTCATACTGTGAAATGTTCTGAGTGTGAATCTGAGCAACCCCTACAATTGTGAAATTAATGTAAATAAATATAAAACCATTAATTGCAATTTGTTTAGAAGTAAGTCGCAGAATTTTTGTACAAAAAATATCCAGAACTCCTTGCTCACTATCAATCATCAACGTCTTAAACTTCTAGTCTCCCAAAATAATGGAAATACTGTTGCTATACTATTTATCCTAGAGAGAGATTAATTGGTGTGGTGTCGGTCGCTGACCCATCCCTTCCATGGGAGTTGGCCAGTGCTACAAAGAGTATTGGTATGCAACTGTTTATGATGTTCATATTTTAGTTCACTCTTGCGCCAAAGAAAAGATTGGATGCTGGAGGAAAAAGTAAATCAATAATAAGGATATAAAAGTACTACAGTATGAGTAAAAACAAGGCGCGGTCTACCTACCACAGTGCATCTACATGTTAAATTATGCGACATAATAAATTGAATTGGTAAGTAAAATAACCTGTTCAAGCAAAATCAGATTGCACGAAGCTATTGGTGATGCCATTCGGAAATTTCCCATGAACATCAGCGCGGTCAAACCATAACGTAGTTGAAGGCTGAGTTCGTTGGAAGACAAATCCGTACCACAAAGAGAGAGTTCTTGTTCTTCACAAGAAGCAAGGCTGTCGAGAGGTCAGTCCGGAGACTGCAGCGGATATTTGTAGCGTTGGACAGACGATGCTCGGGTCGGACAACAGAATGGCGACAGTGCGCGGTTCGTTGTCCTTCAGATGCGCTACGAGCAGCCAGAATTGAATTACTACGAAGCGCAGCGGCGATGTGCCCACAGATCTCTGTTTAACAACCGCCCAGACAACCAGTTCAACAGACAATCACGGCGCAGTCGCGACTCCTCGTGAAGTTCGGAACATTCCGGGCCCTGCAATACAGGACAGTACGAATATAGCGGACAATGACAGCAATTGCAGTGCTTGTCGATACGAGTGCAGAACACGACGCGTAAACTGTGGGCTTTATCTTATAAATAAATTGGTAACGCGATTGTGGACTGTGACGAACTCCCATTCTGGCACGACGGACTTGCCGCAACAACTAACTGCAGACGTTAGGTACCGATCTGGTGTCAATGATAAACAAATATAACAGATGTTACTCTGTTTTCCAAAATATCTGTAACTGGAAGTTGAAACAACGCAGTAGCGTCAGTTTTTCATACCTATAAAACGTGAGTAAAACACATTCTTCCCATGTCACTTCAGCATGCCTTTGGAAATTATTTATTCGTAGAATGCAGGCTTCACGGCTGGTATTGCTATGTTCTGGGTATTTATGTATGAGACATAGGCGAAGGCATAATTCTCTACCTAAAGTTTCGTCTTCCAATGCTGGAAACATTACCAGATTTCCCTGCCGCGCGCAGCTTGCATTACAAGTGATCATATTCACTTACTTATCTTGGTTCTCTGAATTTCATTCGTGGCCCCAAATGAAATACACTACACCACTAAAGTGGTCCAGCGATAGGTTCTTAACGCTATCCGTGCATGCGAACTAGCCCAGAGTACTAGTCCGTGATAAACTATCTCTAGTGGCAACGTCTTTTGGTGGGAATCAAAACGTCCTTGGTCCAGGATTATATATCCGCCACCGCATAAACTTTGGTTGATAATCAACAATGGATGCCGATGACTTCCGGCATAAGAAGTCACCCAAATTATATCAACGGCCTTGTCATAGAGGGCGGGGGAGCGGCAGAGGTCCAGGGCACTCTCTCGTCATTGGGGTGGGAAACTACCCTAAAGGCGGAAGAGCCAGCAAAGATCAACGTCATGAGGATGCAGAAAGCAATGGAAACGACTGCATTAAAGACACATGACGTGTATCCACAGGACGTGTATCCTGTACTTGAAAAGTATGATGATAATCGCTTCATTGTCAAAAGATTCCGGAATAGCCTCCCATTCGAATCTCCAGGGGGGGGGGGGGGCTGCCAAAGGTGATGTGACCATGAGAAATAGATTGGATAACCAACGAAAGGATAACGTTTTGCGAGTCGGGGAGTGGAAAGTCAGAAGCTGGAATTGGAAAGAATATTAGAAAATCTAAAAAGGAAAATGCAAAGGTTCAGCCTAGATGTAGTAGGATGAGTGAAGTGAAATGGAAAAAAGACAAGCACTTATGCTCATATGAGTATAGGATAATATGGACAGCGCAGAAAATGGTGTAACGGGAGTAGGATTCGTTATGAATGGAATGGTAGGGCGGAGAGTGTATTACTGTGAACAGTTTAGTGAAAGCTTTGTTCTTATCAGAATCGACACTAAACAGAAACCGATGACGATAGTCCAGATATGCATGCCAACGTCACAAACTGAAGATGAACATGTAGAGTAAATATTCGAGGGTATTTAAAGGGTAACAGAGTTCATAAAGGGAGATGGAAGTCTAACAGTCATGTGGGACTGTAATGCAGTGGTACGGGAAGGAGTAGATGAAAAAGGTTACAGAAGACTATGGGTCTGGACAAGGGATGAGAAAGGAGGAAGACTAATTGAGTTCCGTAGTAAATTTAACTAGTAATAGCGGGAGTCAAAGGAGGAGCAGGTGTACTTGGAAAAGGCCGATTGATACGGGAAGATTTCAGTGTGACTGCATCATCGTCATACAGAGATCCCGGAATCAGATGCTGGATCGTAAGACGTACGATGGAGCAGATGTAGACTCAGATCACAATTTAATAGTGATGGAGAGTAGGCTGAAGATTAAGAGATTAGTAACGAAGAATCAATGCGCACGGGAGTGGGATACGGAAGTACTAAGCAACGATGACATACGCTTCAAGTTCTCTAAGGCTGTAGATACAGCAATAAGGAGTAGCTCCGTAGGCAGTGCAGTTCAAGAACAATGTACTGTACATCTCGAAAAAGGTCAATCACAAAAGTTGGAAAGAAAAAATAGGTACAAAGGTGGTAACTGTGAAAAAACCATTTGTAACAGAAGAAATACTTCAATTTATCGATGAAAGAAGTATGCGCAAAAATGTTCAGAGAAATTCAGGAATACAGAAATACAAGTCGCTGAGGAACGAGATAAATAGAAAGTCAGCGATGCTACGACGAAACGTCCGCATGCTAAATCTGAAGAAATCGGGAAAGAAACGATTGTCGGGAGGAGAACTGGGCATATGGGCCTATAAGAAAGTCAAAATAACCTTCGGTGAAAGTAAAACCGTAGGTGGTAACACTAAGAGTGTAGAGGGAATTCCTCTTTTAAATGCGCAGGAGAGAACGAATAGATGGAAAGAGTGCACTGAAAGTCTATATGAGGGGGAAGATTTGTTTGATGTGACAGGAGAAGAAGAAGAAGAAGAAGAAGAAGAAGAAGAAGAAGAGGAAGAGGACCTATGATCAATAAGGCTGAAGGGCTGGATAACATTTAGTCAGAATTTCCAAAACTATTGGAGGAAGTGGAAGCAAAATGACTGACTATTCACGTTGAGGTGTAGAATATATGAGTATGGCGATAGACCATCACACTTTCGGAAAATATGATTTACACAATTCTGAAGACAGTAAGAGATGACTAGTGCGAGAATTATTGCACGATCAACTTAACAGCTCACACATACAAATTGCTCACAAGATTAATATACAGAAGAATTTAAAAGAAAATTAGATGATGGAAAAAAAAGAGTAAAGAAAAACGAACACACGTTCATTCGATCTGACGACCTAGAAAAAGCGTAAAATGGTGCAAGATGTTTCATATTGTGAGAGAAATAGGGTAGAGCTATAGAAATAGACTGGTAATATACGCAACATGAAGAGTACCCAGAATGAAGTGCTCCGACTAAAAGAAGTGTAGACACGGATGTTGTGTTTCGCCTCTACTCTTCATTCTCTAATTCTAGGAAGCAGTGACGGAAATAAAAAATAGTTCAGGAGTAGAATTAAAATTTAAGACGAAAGAATATGAACGATCCCATCCATGATGACATTGATATCCTGAGATACTGCTATCCTGCGTAAAAGTGAAGAAGAATTACATGATCTCCTGAATGGAATGGACAGTCTAACGAATAAAGAATATGAATTGAAAGTCGAAGAAAGACAAGAGGAATGAGAAGTAGCAGAAATGAGAACAAGCGAGATACTCAGCATCAAGATTGATGGTCGCAAACTAGATGAAGTTAAGGAATTCTGCTACCTAGGTGCGTTATAGACGCAGGGGGCCCGGGTTCGATTCCCGGCAGGGGATTGGGTTTTGTGTGTCCATCATCATCTTCATCATCATTGACCCACAAGTCGCCGAAGTGGCATCAACTAAAAAGGACTTGCAAAATGGCGGCCGAACTGCGTCGCATGGGTCCTTCCGGCCAACTATGCCATACGGTCATTTCATTTCCATATAAAATACTCAAAATCAAAATTTTAAAAAGTATGTTTTCAACATACAATTCTCCCATCAAATCACTGCCATTATATCTTTTCTGCTTCTGAAAACTGTAATAATTTATCAGTTGCGTTTTCTTTGGTCTTTGCTGCGTCTTCTTCTACCTTGTTCCTGAGATAACAGGCGCATCACGAGAAAACTTGCACTTGACATAACCACTTCGTCCATTTTTAAACTAGGAAGCTGGCGCTGGTAAAGACTGCAAGAGCGGAGGAGATCCTCACGAGTGAATGCCTGGCAAGCTGATAGGATAGTGTGGACGAAGACAGAAGCAGCGCGGGCAGGAGTCACAGTTAGACGATCATCCTTGACAGACATGTCTGACCACATAAGTCTGGCGGTGACGAGTAATGTGGACGCACCTTCAGACAAACTGTTTCTGGTGTTGCTGAGCAGCAGACGTAGAATAATTTTTAAATGTATACACCGCCATTTGATTGTATTGTTGTTTGTTTAATTACTACCTAGGTTTCGTCCTGAATCACTTGCAAATTGCATAAAAGATCGACACCTAGTTCGTAATTAAATAAACAATTACACAGTCAAATAGCGGTGTGTTCACTTAAAAATTTTGACACGCTGTTTCTCCTGTATACAGTCTCTCTTCTTATAGAGGGGGCAGCACCTGAAACGTGTACTGCAAATGCTGTGGAAATGGAAATTACTATTGAAATGAGGTTTCACAGAATGGATAGGTAGTCAGATACTCGTCTTGTTACCCGATAAACAGTATGTAATAATACGTAGAATGTGTATATTTTGTGCGAACACACTCTTTTTTAAATGGGACAATACATATCGCCTTTAAAAAACTGAAGTATCCTAAATCAGAATGTTAGTTGTGTGTGTTGCAGGATTCTAGTGCTAATCGTTAACGAGATGTCGTATTTTGAACCACAGCGATACTTGTGCAATACCTTTGGCCGCACACACCAAGGAACAACACAAGTACGTACACTAGTTATGTGGATTCTAATCAATAACGAGACAACTGACCGTCACTGGTTGTGTTCAGAATAACCACTGCCAGCAGCAATAAACGCATCCATTATGGCATGAAATAGCTGCTGCACACATGATAAAATTTCAGTGGAAATTTCCGAACACACTGCAGTAGTACATCGTTGCAAATCATTGGGTGTCGTTAGTATGTACCTGTAGACAGCATCTATCAACTTTCCCTACAGCAAAATATATTTATAGGCATCAAATCCGGGACAGGGTCGGTCAAAGTACAGGTATTCTCTGTCCACCCTGACGATCTGGAAACAATTCGTGACGACATACTGAGGTGCTTAGTGCCCTCTTGACTGGACAACCATCGGATTGGTGCCACAGGTTCCTCCTAGCGTGCAGAGGAAGAGGCTGCGATACTTAGGCTCTTTCAGTATTCCGTCTATGAAAAACGGGGGTGAGCTCATGGTTCACTTCCCATACCACCTGTTTTCAATCCATGGATAGTGACGTTCTTGACAAAGGCAATGGGGATTGCAAGCAGACTGACTGTGCATGTTTCGGCGGTTTACCTAGGCATGATTGGTAAATGTGTCTTCATCATTAAACAAGACACGTAATACATCTTGAGTATTCTGTCTTAATGCCCAGGCAGAGAAGTTAACACGACACGATTCTCATAATCGTTTCCACGCAGCTTTTGATGGAGAGAGACGTGATGGGGATGGAATCTATGTCGAGAACGCATAGGACACTTGTCTCACGCATCTCACTTTCTCTGTGAATGCCGGCCGGAGTGTCCGAGAGGTTCTAGGTCTGGAACCGCGCGACCACTACGATCTCAGGTTCGAATCCTGCCTTGGGCATGGATGTGTGTGATGTCCTTAGTTTAGTTAGGTGTAAGTAGTTCTACGTTCTAGGGGACTGATGACCTCAGCAGTTAAGTCCCATAGTGCTCAGAGCCATTTGAACCTTTTGAACCTCATGTGATTGCGCGGGAGCTAATTTTTTTTTTAACCTAACATCCTAAGAGCAACACACACACCCATGCTCGAGGGAGGACTCGCCCTCCTGCAGGAGGGGCCCCGCAGACCGCGGCAGGCCGCCCTAAGCGTCGGAGCTGAGGTGCGGATCAATTGCAACAACAGCAAGAACATTAATTTTTGCCCACTTCTATTGTCGCTTGTTCCATTCTGTTACGTTGTCTGCGTGTTACTCTCCCACTTTTACGTAACTGGTTGGAGAGGTTGATAAATAATTCCCGAAATAGTGGACGCCTATTGGGATATCTTGTCGTATACAAGATCGAAATGCATGCTTCCTGCAGTCTCAATACGTCATGAGCATGTCGGCTTTTTCTGCATTGCTGAACACCATTTTCTACTCACGACCTACTGATTCTATTGTCATTCACTGTCTTGCAAGTCGCTGTGCACTCAAGGAACACGCAAACATTGTAACCAAAAGTATAACATAGTACCTAGCAAAGATGCAGGTTGAGTGGCATAAACTAGTGTCGGTGTGGAAACGTTCCACAGTACGATAGCTCGTAAAGGACTCGCACTAGAATCCGGTGACAAATACCACATACATTCTGATTTAACCTACTTTTGTTTGTTAATGCCAAAAGGCATTGTTCCACTTAAAAAAGTCTGTGTTTTGCACAAAAACATTTTCTGATTACTGTTATTACAGTCATTTATTTGCTCAACAATACGAGGCCCTTATTATCAATCCATTCTGTAAAAACCGTACACCGAGAGCACTTTCCTGTCCTCAATGTATATAGTGAAAGTTGTAGGTGATTCAGCTCCTATATGAGTTTAGAAAGAATTTCCATGCACAACAAATATGCTCTTTCGTTTTATTCCTTGCCGTCGGTTTTAAAGTAAAATGGGAAAGTAGTAATTATGGCTTATCGGATTATGATTAGAATAAGGAATCCGAATCGGCCGAAACTTTACAGTTCTGCTCATTCGCAGATTAAAACCACGCGAAATACTGTAGTTGGAGACACTAACCTCATAGATGTGGCAGTTGGAGAGGTATGTCTCATATTCTGCATACTAATTATTCATACTGATTTACTCATTCATGTTAAGCAATTTCAAATCAACGTTTCCTTTGCAACACCAAAACCAAGGCTCAAAATCAGAGAGAGACGACAAGAGGAGGTGATCAGGGAAGGATGGAGGGTGTGTGTGTGGGGGTGGGGGGGGAGGGAGGAAGACAGAGAGAGGGAGGAGGAGGTGATGGATAGAGAAATGGGGAAGTAGAGTGAGGAGATGAACAAAGAGAGGAGGTGAGGACGAGCTGGACAAAGAGAACACAAAGAGGATGGGAGACTGACATGAGCACGTACATACAATTCCCATACATGTTAAGCAATTACAAAGCCTTACCAGGGTCTCTAATATATACAGACATTAACGCACTTACAAGTGTAAATTGTCAAGGGCGCGAAAGGTAGTCAGCGGTGATCATACAGTAGAAGCCATCCAGGAAGTTGCCTACATAATTTCGGGAAACCACGGAAAACTTAAATCAGAAAGGCTAGATCAAGATTGGAGCCTCTACCCTCCCGACTAGAACACCACGCTGTTTAAATCAAAAATTGCTGCCTCATCTGGTTTATGTCTAGTGTACAGCACTGTTTTACAAAGAAGGTAGGGTAGTGATACATTGTTAATTCATTTATTACTCCCAGTCCTTGCACACATTACACACAGATCGAAAGTCGTGAAAGAGAGGCTGTAGTTGAGAACGAGGTGAGACAGGGTTATAGCCTAGCTACAGTATTACTCGATCTGTACTATGAACGACACCAAGAAGATAACTGGAACGTCATAGAAGTTCAGGCAGAAGAAATGGACACGTTATGGATTATCAGTCTCATTCCAGTTCTGTCAGAAACGGAAAACGACTTGAAAGAACGGTAGAACGGAATTGATAGTGTCTCGAAAACACGGTATAAGGTCAACATCAAAAGTGAAACAAGAGTGATGGAATGCATTCGAATTAAAGAAGACGATGCTGAGGGAGTTATACTATGAAATGTGGCAGTAAAAGGTAAAGATCGGTTATTTTGGATTCACAGTAACCGAGAAATATCGTGGTAGAGAGGAGATAAAACGCAGATTGGTGGTAACAAGGTAAATATTTCTTATCAGAAAAATATGCTAGAAAGTCATTTCTGAGTGTATTTGTCTGGAGGGTAACATTGTATGAAACCGATACGTGGACGATAATTCACATAAGAAGAGAAGAGAACTTACTTTTCAAACGTTTTGCTATCGACGAATGCTGAAGATTCGATTGATAGATTGGGTAACTAAAGGGAAGGTACCGAATGTAACTGAGGAGTAAAAACATTTATCAAAACAGTTTATAGTCTGAGCAACCTCATGCACGACATATCACGTTGAGAATTAAGATGCTTCAGATGCAAAAATCTTATATTCTCAGGCACTACCTGTTTTACAGCACTTACAGCTGCACTTTGAGGTACAAATTGTAGTCACGTCATGATATACATATTATGGGAATACAACAATGAATTACAGTCAACTGATTATGAAAGCTCGGTCCTCCCGTGAGTAAGTGCTGTGAAACTGATAGTGTCTTTGCTTCTTCTCGCCGTTGGTTTTCCTGTCTGGTTTGTGGATATCAGACAACAGATAAATAATAATTATTATTTATAACAGAAGCTTGTGATCAGTTTATACAAACTTTGCGCGCTTGACAATGCCTTTTTGCAAAAGGTCCGTTCATTGTAAATTGAACCGTATGTGATTCTTTATCGGACTTCGTACACTGAATTTTCCCAAGCTTTGGTTCGTACAGAACCTTCCTTATAATTTGTAACGCGGAACCTTTAGCCTTGTCAAGACGACGTTTACATGAAACAATAGCCCTGCGACATAAATGAAACATAAGATTGAACAATATTACTGTATTCACGAAATATTATACTAAATTAAATAATATGAACACATTAATTCTGTTGCTGTGTGCTACTATGAGTACGCCTAGTGAAATTGCCTCTCAATTTATATAAGGATGGTGGTGTGTCCAATAATTATCTGCAACGATGGCAGAAATGCGTCCAGTCAGGACGGCTTCCAAAGCAAAAATTGTGACGTCTTCTCGGCAAGACTACTGAACTGCGCAATTATTCTAATGTTTCATCGGTTCCACGCCACAGTCGATACAACCGCCTATACTAATTAATATCTTATGTAATTATTTATATTCTGAGCTTATATCTACTTTTTTGCTATATTTCCACGCCGATCCTTCAAATGTGCCTTTAAATTGCCATCTGAATTGAGAGGCGAAAGGACACACCTCTAGGCTCGCAGTTCACCCTCAAGCACATTCAGTACAATATTTACATACTCATTCAAATACTATTCATGGTATACAATATTTGAATGTGACGCATACTCCCAGAAGATTTCGATGTTGGTATTGCGGCTGCCGGGTATGCGCAGTCGCATTTATTACAGTCTGGCAGTAGCCGTTAGTTCAACTCACGACACGGATATCACAGTGCATATATGTATTTCATGTGCACACGACATCACTGTCAGAGGACATTCCCAGAAGTTTTTTTACAAAAAATATGCAATAACACCTAAATCAGGTACAATAATATTAAAACTACTACATATGTTGAAGCAAAATATATTTCATTATTGGTCATTGTCCCTCACGGAAAGTATAACATTTAAAATGTCTTTCTGTTTCAGATAAGCTGCTCTTGTACACTGTGTCATCCTTTCCAGTTCATATACGTAATACACACAATAATAATGCAAAAGTGTGCATTGTTTTAGTAGTTTGCCTAACGTAAATATTACTGTGCATAGACGACACTGTTCACAGATTTTACAACCGATATGTGGACACTGCTGCTCCGTTTGTTTTCACTGCAACACTGTTCTTCCTAAGTCATGCGTCACGTGACTGAAGACAAATTGGATTTCCATTCCACTACATAAGTTCCGTGAGGCATGGATTCAAGACTTCGGATGGTCAACTGCTGGCGTTGATCCTCGATTTGTCCAGGTAAGAATGGCGTCGTATTCCGAGAACATTACATTCTCTGAAGTCCCATCCAAAATTCCTCCTCCCGCGGAGTGGTCTTCAATCCTTTTGTGCGTCGCGACCGTAGGTCCAGTGGTTTACCAGTTCCTTATTTTGCACAGTTACTTCACCGTGGTTACAGGCATTGCGATGTATTTAGAATGTCTTTAAAGCAGTCCCTTTCACGTAAATCTCGAGGTTTTACACATTTTGATACATAATAGAATTTCTTATCACATTTTCATACCAAAATATTTCATTTTGCTTTTCATCAGTACAGATAATTACACATAAATACATAAATTATATTTTGGGTTTATACAGAATACAAGTGTTTTCAGAATTTTGCAGACATTACAGATTTTTGAACCGTATTTTGCATTCGCGTAATGATGCCACCTGAAACTGGAAAGATTAGACACAACATCTGGATACACCAGGAAACAAGCCCAAGCGGACTTATACTAATGGACAATCGTCTAAAGCAACACACTAGAATGAAACCTACAGAATTCTCGCGTTACGAATATAGTAGAGTGTGTACATGGCCTTCGCTTCGCATAAACATGTGTTATGCAGTATGAAGTGCATCTAATCCGCTCGTGGGTGATAGTGTTAGTTTGTCGTGGGGATTTGTGTATACGTCAATCAGACATGAATAGTGCTTAACCGACGCTACAGTTAGTCAATTATGTTGTCTTAAAAATATTTTTATCGCTCTTCCGTAAATATCGTCATAACATTTGTTTTAAAATTTAGGCTGATCTTGTTTATGTGCGTTTGGTGAAGTTGAAATCGCTTGTTTCTTCTTCTGCTGCTGGCTGGATCAGCTAAAATAAAATTTCTTATGCTATCTTATTTCCTTGCAGTACGTGTGTTTTATAAACATACAGTTTACTTAATCATTACTAACAGATATTCGTTTATTGCTTAGAATGAAATACTCTTAAGTCCTGATGAGCGTAAAGCTCAATGATTGTATTTGTTTTTGTGTTCTGCAACAGGTATGCACGAGGATGCGGTATGTTGACAGTTGCATATGGACCGTCGTACAGCAGACGCCACTTCACGTTCCGCCGTTTTAGCGCATAAGATTTATGGGGAGTATGCAATAATACATTCATACCGACATTGAATTTCTGCTTTCGCGTAATAGTACTGGAGTAGTATCTGTTTCTTGCGTTAGCATGCTGCGTCAACGTGCTTAGTACTTTTCTTATATTTTCATCGCGCGACTGCTGCTGAGGTGGTAGCTTCGGCAGCGAAGCGCTCAACTCATTTGAAGCTCGTTATGTGTATAGGGGGTGTCATATATGTTCAGGTTGTTGTGAACTTTTTCAAACAATGACAAATTACTTACCCAATTAGAATGCTGTGTAGGTATATATGTCCTCGTGAATCTGTTCAGTTCTCTGAAAATTAAGCAGTAGGATTAGGCTGTGGGCTAAACTTCGAGATAAAGATGCTCTTTATGCTATTGTCCAAGAATTTTCACCTTCTGTACTCTGTGTAGTACGTGGCGTTGTCAGATAAAATTGGCTCGGGTTTTCCCACGTGAGAAATGCAGCCACGTGAGTATCGTCTGATGATTTTTTAGCAGTTGCAGTCTTTATGGCGTACAGCTTAACATATTTAGGAAATGTGTCATAAAATGCTGCAATGTACTTCACACCACCACTGCTTGCTGGGTGTCGACCACTTATGCCCATCACGAGAGGTTTGCTGGGTAGTATGAAATGTAGATCTGTGTCTGAAGATAGGTTCTGTGGCTTAGATTTCTGACAAAGATATGTACTTTTTAAGTACATTGTGAATTTTTTGTCTCGTATTAGCGAAATAACGATACGTGCTAAGTTTTGCAAGGCACTTCTTCATTCCATAATGTCCTCAAACTAAGTGTGTGTGCCAGAATTCAGTTGATTCCCAAGTCGTTGGGAATACATACACATCAGATAGAGCCATCAGGATGACGACGATAGAATAGCACGTCATTACATATAAGATAACGGTTAGGCAGTGGATGGTTAGGTTGATCTATGACTAACGTTCTTATCTTGTTCCAATGTGGATCAGATTTTTGTAAAGCTGCCATACTTCTACAAAAATCAGTGTAATGTTGGTAATAATTATTACCTTGCATTAGGAGTATTCTGTAGTCGTTTTATCAATACCAGTTTTACAATCATTCATACCTTCTGGAAGATGGAACAAAGCATCAGCAATAATATTGTCTTTGTGTTTAATTTATACAATCTCAAATGAATAATTCTGCAGAGATAAAGCCCAGCGTGATAATCTAGGATAAACTAACTTACATGTTAACAAAAATGTCAGAGCTTGGTGATCTGTATACATTTTCGTGTGTTTACCGTACAAATAAGAGTTGTACATTCTGAACGCCCAGACAATAGAAAGAGTTTGCAGTACTTAAAGTACGCCTTCCAAATCCAACGATTTTTTACCTGTTCCTCTTCTCTATTCTTAGCTACTCGAAATAGGCAACAGCCCAAGCCGCTGCATGACGCGTCACGTGTCATACAAAAATCTAAAGTCTGAAAGGCCTAAAATGTTTGCATTACCCATGCGTGCTTAATGTTATTAAAATCTTGCTGGCACTGCTCAGACCTGATTCTTCTTGAGCAAATCTAGGTGTTGCTTACTGTTCAATAGAGTGACAGGAAACTTCGAAAGAAAGAACATAGTCTTAGAAATGACTTCAGCTGTCTTTTAGTGCGAAGACTAAGAAAATTCCTAATGGCGTCCATCTTACCTGGATCAAGGCGTATACCATGTGCATTAATTACGTGTCCAAGATATCTAATCTCACTACAAGGAGATTTTGATTTGTTTAGGTTAGCTGTTACACCAGCTTGTGCAAATTTATCCAGAATCTTTCAAGGGTGTCAGATGTTCATTTCAAGCCTTAGTAGCTATCAAAAGCTCATCGACATAATGTGTAACAGTCTCAACTAACTCGTCACCAAGCACAGTATCCAAAGCGGTAATAATTACGCCTGAACTGACGCTCAGTCCGAAAGTAAGGACACAGAATTGATAAGTTCGCCCCCAAATACGAAAGCAGTATATTTTCTGGAATCAGGCGTGATTTCTACTTGCACTTGCGACGAGGAATGGCCATTGTACTGTTCCATTACATATCTTAATGGTTACAAAACCTGTTTCGTAACTCTACTAGACTTATTACCTACGGCAGCTAAAATCGTACACATTTTTGAACAGGGAACTCTAGTACAGATTCAGATTCTGTCATTTTCTTATAGAAATTAAATGACAAAACACTCGCAGCCGCTCCTGTGTCGAAAACAACACTGGTTGAAGTATCTCCCACTACAACAGCAGTTGTACCTAAAAATGTTTCATTGCTACATGAACGAAAGTGTGAATTTTCTGCAGTAGTTCATCAGATAAGCTCTCATCATGACTGTAGCTTATGAATAACAGTGATTGCTGCTTAAAACTATTTGGTACATAATCATTGTGTTGTTCATCAGTGGGTATATCAAACAGTGATCTTCCTCCACGACCTCGGGCTCAGTAGTGACTGTCTCTAGTTTGACGTCGTCGTTATTGGCAGGAGATAATACAGGCGGAGCTGGAGTTTCACTTGCCACCCTATTATGTTTACATTAGCGTAATGTGTATTCCACTCTTCAATCTGTTATGGCTTTTGCGGTTTAGCGCCTTGACTTACTGGCTGATTCGTGGGAAAAGCCCAATTTTGATTTCGTACCGGCTGTGGCCGTATTTGCCACGGACCTGTGTTGATGTTGTACTGAGGTGGTGGACCAGTACTTTGGCACGCATTACCATAGCTACTGTTCCATTTTTCAGGTTGATTTTGTACAGCCTGATAATTGTTTTTGTTCGAGTTTTTGTTGTCCTCGTTTCTGTTATTTCCATTACTATTGTTGCGGCGCCACTTGTTTGGGTTGTCGCGCGTTGTGTATGATATGTTATGATTATTGTTCATAATGCGGTGTGTCGGCTGATGTTGGTACCTGTATTAGTTTACGGAAGGAAGGTGTTGATTCTACTGCGCTACGTAACCGATAGCGTCAGGCACGCCAGTGTTAAGTTGGCTAGCCTGTGCGTTTTGCTTGCCACTGACGTACACATTGTGGCAGCTGTTTTGCAGTGCGGAACGTTGATCCTCATACAACGTATCAACAGAATCAAGCACAAACAGAAAACATTCTGCATCATTGTCTGGAATGTGCAGTAACTTGTCTTTAGTGTTAAAAGGCAACTTGGGTTTTAATGCGCGGAATATATCGCACGTAGCGATAAAAAAAGTGGCCCATATTCAATTATTTGTCAAAATACCGCCGCAAATTGCCATTTTTAGCATTGAAAGGGTCTGGTTCCACAATCTTTTTCTTTAGACATTCTTTCACCGAATGCGACCATAATTTGGCCAAGAAAACTCTTTCAAATTGCTCATATGTCACGCATCTATCGGCTTCATTATGTGCCCAGACAGCTGCGTCAGATGGTTCAGATGGCTCTGAGCACTATGGGACTCAACTTCTGAGGTCGTAAGTCCCCTAGAACTTAGAACTACTAAAACCTAACTATCCTAAGGACATCACTGTAATCTCGATTGCTTTCACTGTAATTATTGTAGTGATCAACTGGCGAATGGAAAGGAATGTACTGCCCATAAATATCGCTATTGTAATTAGGTGTCATGTGTACAGGTGTGTACAGGTGCTGTGACGTGTGTATTGTATACGGAGAATACATGTCATACATATAATTGTTTTCGTTACGGAAGCGAGCACTTTGATTATTGGTATTATTACACTCTGGTCGTATGTCTTCGTTTAGTTGTTTCTGTCGTGCTGCGTTCGATTAAGCTGCTTCAGCTATGACGTTTGTTAATTTTAACAAAGTCGGCTACGGTGTCGTACACAAACGTCGCAAATTTTTGCTCTATACTTTGGTCGAAATAGTAACTTTTCTGATCAACCCAGTCATGAAATTCTTTATTTACGTTGGCAAAATGGTTGACAGCGTGTAGTTGAAGTTTGTGTGTAAGTTTTTTTATCCACAGTGTTAACTTTATCTTCCATCACAGTAATGCGTGTTTTTATTGAGTCACGAATTGACGGATAAGATTTCACTGAGTGGCAAAAGCTTCGCATGTAGCGTTTAACTGTTTGACTTCATTTGAATATAGTGGGTTTTTCCTGCTGCAAGTTCAATTCGGAAAATGTTGAGTCAAGTTCGGACACTTGACTACTCAGTCTCGTGTTAATCTCGTCTACTCTTTCACACCAAGTGCCGTTACAAGTTTTTTGTGTTCCTTAATTCAGTCTTAACCTCGTCATGTCGCGTTTTGAAAACTGTCATTTGTTCATCAATGTCTTTTTTGTTTTGAGACATCTGACTTTTGTTTTCAGTAATTTGATAATACATTGATAACGTATGCGCGTCGGTGTCTTCCTTGTTTTAGTTATTTGATTATGCATTGATGGCATGTGATTTTGTTTTCAGTCATTTGCTTGATAATAGTGTCAAACATGCTGGCAATATTTGTCAACTGAAATTACTCTGCCCCAACACGTCATTTGACATGACGTCACGGACAAGAATGAGCTCTGAGCTGGATTTAGCTATGTGACTAGTGGTCGGTCTATTTACGAGATTTCCGGCAACAAGCATGTTAACTGCTGATTGATCGTTAATGTAGTAGTCAACACTGAAATCATTGTCAGTGTTTTGTCCAATGTCCAAGTTGGATTCGGTTTGCATCTGTTGCCAAAAAATGGTTCAAATGGCTCTGAGCACTATGGGACTCAACATCTATGGTCATCAGTCCCCTAGAACTTAGAACTACTTAAACCTAACTAATCTAAGCATATCATACAACACCCAGCCATCACGAGGCAGAGAAAATCCCTGACCCCGCCGGGAATCGAACCAGGGAACCCGGGCTTGGGAAGCGAGAACGCTACCGCACGACCACGAGATGCGAGCCATCTGTTGCCAGTCGTGTTCTATTTACGCTAACTGTTTACGCGCTACCACCATGCTACACATAATGTATATTGCAAGAAAAGTCATTAAATTCGTTTGAGAATGAATTCATGAAATTAATTTCGTATAGCAACAATGTTGGCTTAACTGAGTCAGAATTAAAATTAATGGTGGACCAAAATTAACATTCATGGCTACTTGCCAATTTGCGTCGCACATGACACAATTAGGTCATTTTGTGGAATGGTATGACTATTGTTATAAGAAAGTGTATGAGGAAAATGTTTTTGGAACATGCGATCTTGCCCAAAACCGACTGCTATGCTTACAGAACTTTCACAAAGTTGGGAGGCAAGCTGCATTTACAGAGAGCTGTTGGACTAGCATGCTAATGTAAAAATGTAATGTCTTACTTTGGATCCAAGTACGGAGTGTAATTCCATGTTTCGTCATCCATTTCAGTGGTTAATTTTTTTTTATTACAAATGTTCATCGCCAATGACTTGTCAGATATGATCCCATTGTCCACGTTATTGTTGCGGTCTTCAGTCCTGAGACTGGTTTGATGCAGCTCTCCATACTACTCTATCCTGTGCTAGCTTCTTCATCTCCCAGTACTTACTGCAACCTACTTCCTTCTAAATCTGCTTAGTGTATTCATCTCTTGGTCTCCATGTATGATTTTTACCCTCCACACTGCCCCCCCCCCCCCCCAATGCTAAATTTGTGATCCCTTGATGCCTCAGAACATGTCCTACCAACCGGTCCCTTCTTCTTGTCAAGTTGTGCCACAAACACCTCCTCTCCACAATCCTATTCAATACCTCCTCATTAGTTATGTGATCTATCCATCTAATCTTCAGCATTCTACTGTAGCACCACATTTCGAAAGTTTCTATTCTCTTCTTGTCCAAACTATTTATCGTCCATGTTTCACTTCCATACATGGCTACACTCCATACAAACACTTTCAGAAACGACTTCCTGACACTTAAATCCATACTCGATGTTAACAAATTTCTCTTCTTCAGAAACGCTTTCCTTGCCATTGCCAGTCTACATTTTATATCCTCTCTGCTTCGATCATCATCAGTTATTTTGCTCCCCAAATAGCAAAACTCCTTTACTACTTTAAGTGTCTCATTTCCTAATCTAATTCCCCCAGCATCACCAGACTTAATTCGACTACATTCCATTATCCTCGTTTTGCTTTTGTTGATGTTCATGTTGTATCCTCGTTTCAAGACACTGTCAATTCCATTCAACTGCTCTTCCAAGTCCTTTCCTGTCTCTGACAGAATTACAATGTCATCAGCGAACCTCAAAGTTTTTATTTCTACTCCATGGATTTTAATAACTACTCCGAATTTTTCTTTTGTTTCCTTTACTGCTTGCTGCATATATACAGATTGAATAACATCGGGGAGAGGCTACAACCGTGTCTCACTCCCTTCCCAACCGCTGCTTCCCTTTCATGTCCCTCGACTCTTATAACTGCCATCTGGTTTCTGTACAAATTGTAAACAGCCTTTCGCTCCCTGTATTTTACCCCTGCTACCTTTGGAATTTGAAAGAGAGTATTCTAGTCAACATTGTCAAAAGCTTTCTCTAATTCTACAAATGCAAGAAACGTACGTTTGCCTTTCCTTAATCTTTATTCTGAGATACGTCGTAAGGTCAGTATTGCCTCACGTGTTCCAATATTTCTACGGAATCCAAACTGATATTCCCCAAGGTTAGCTTCTACTAGTTTTTCCATTCGTCTGTAAAGAATTCGCGTTAGTATTTTGCAGCTGTGGCTTATTAAACTGATTGTTTGGTAATTTTCACATCTGTCAACACCTGCTTTCTTTGGGATTGAAATTATTGTATTCTTCTTGATGTCTGAGTGTATTTCGCATTTCTCGTACATCTTGCTCACCAGATGGTAGAGTTTTCTCAGGACTGGCTCTCCCAAGGCTGTCAGTAGTTCTAATGGAATGTTTTCTACTCCCGGGGCCTTGTTTCGACTCAGGTCTTTCAGTGCTCTGTCAAACTCTTCATCTTCCATTTCGTCTTCATCTACATTCTCTTCCATTTCCAAAATATTGTCCTCAAGTACGTCGCCCTTGTACAGACCCTCTATATACTCCTTCCACCTTTCTGCTTCCTCTTCTTTGTTTAGAACTGGGTTTCCATCAGAGCTCTTGATATTCATACAAGTGGTTCTCTTTTCTCCAAAGGTCTCTTTAATTTTCCCGTAGGCAGTATCTATCTTCCCGCTAGTGAGATAAGCCTCTACATCCTTACATTTGTCCTCTAGCCATCCCTGCTTAGCCATTTTGCACTTCCTGTCGATCTCATTTTTGAGACGTTCGTATTCCTTTTTGCCTGCTTCATTTACTGCATTTTTATATTTTCTCCATTCATCAATTAAATTCAATATTTCTTCTGTTACCCAAGGATTTCTACTCGTCTTGTCTTTTTACCTACTTGATCTTCTGCTGCCTTCACTACATCATCCCGCAGGGCTACCCATTCTTCTTCTACTGTATTTCTTTCCTCCATTTGTGGCAATTGTTCTCTTAAGCTCTCCCTGAAACTCTGTACAACCTCTGGTTTCATCAGTTTGCCCAGATACCATGTCTTTAAATTCCCACCTTTTTGCAGTTTCTTCAGTTTTAATCTACAGTTCATAACCAATAGATTGTGATCAGAGTCCACATCTGCCCCTGGAAATGTCTAACAATTTAAAACCTGGTTCCTAAATCTCTGTCTTACCATTATATAATATATCTGATACCTTCTAGTATTTGCAGGAATCTTCCATGTGTACAACCTTCTTTTATGATTCTTGAACCAAGCGTTAGCTATGATTAAGTTATGCTCTGTGCAAAATTCTACCAGATGGGTTCCTCTTTCATTTCTTTCCCCCATTCCATATTCATCTACTATGTTACCTTCTCTCCCTTTTCCTACTCTCGAATTCCAGTCACCCATGACTATTAAATTTTCCTCTCCCTTCACTACCTGAATAATTTCTTTAATCTCATCATACATTGCATAAATTTTTTCGTCATCTGCAGAGCTAGTTGGCATATAAACTTGCACTATTGTAGTAGGTGTGGGCTTCGTGTCTATCTTGGCCACAAAAATGCATTCACTCTGCTGTTTGTAGTAGCTTACCCGAACTCCTATTTTCCTATTCATTATTAAAGCTACTCCTGCATTACTCCTATTTGATTTCGTATTTATAGCCCTGTATTCATCTGACCAATAGTCTTGTTCCTCCTGCCACCGAACTTCACTAATTCTCACTATATTTAACTTAAACCTATCCATTTCCCTTTTTAAGTTTTCTAACCTACCTGCCCGATTAAGAGATCTGACATTCCACGCTTCGATCTCCCAGAACGCTAGTTTTCTTTTTCCTGATAATGAGGTCCTCCTGAGTAGTCATCGCCCATGCAGCAATGAAACACAATGTAGCAAATACAATAAAAGTTTCTGTCGCGGTCGCCAGTTTGATTTCTCTCGTCGTGGTTTTTCCTGTCTGGATTTTGAATGTCAGACAACAGATAAATAGAAATAATTATTTATAACAGTAGTATGTGGTCATTTTATAACAACTTTGCATGCTCGACAATGGCTTTTTGCGTATTGTCCGTTCTTTGCAAATTGAATCATGTGTGATCCTTTATCGGACTTCATACACTGAATTATTCCAAATCTTTGGTTCGTACAGTGCCTTTGATACAATCTGTAACATGGAACCTTAGCCTAGCCAAGACGCCGTTTAAATGGAACAACAGCTTGCAACATAAATGTGTTCACAAAATATTGTACTAAAGTAAATAGCGTACACACTTACATTAATTATGTTGCTCTGTGCAACTATAAGTAGGTCTAGTGAGATTGTATCCCAATATATATAATAATGGCAGTGTGTCCAATAATTACCTGCTACGATGGCAGAAATGCGTCCGGTCAGGACGGCTTCCAGTGAAAAAAAGTTGACGTCTGCTCTGCAAGACAACTGATTTGCGTAATTATTCTAATGTTTCAGCGGTTGCACGAAACAATCGATACAACCACTCATACTAATTAATATCTTATGTAATTCTTTATTTTTGTTCTGAACTTATATATACGTTTTTGCTATATGTACGTACCCAGCCTACAAATGTGCTTTTAAAATGTGTAAGAATAACAGCATTTTACAGGTGAAGCGGTTTTGTTTATCAGCAAAGACATTTATGTGAAAAAGTGACTGAAAGAAAGGGTTGGTTGAGAGGACACATCATGATGCATCGATGAACAGTAATATTAGAAAAGCAGGGAAGTGTAGGGTGTGCATATTACAGAGGACGACCGAAGCTTGGCTGTAGCAGGCAGGTTCAAAAGATTGTATGTAGAGACGAAGATCCTTGCACGGGACAGATTAGAGTGGTGAGCTGCATTAAACCAGTTTTCGTACAGAAGACCGTAACGACAACATCAATAGTACGTTCACGTACCTGAAAATTTAAAATAATTTCCATATATTCCCTTTCATATTTTCATATAGTTAAAACCTGTACAATACGGAATTAAGGAACTTGTTGACGTTCTTGGCTTATACCGAAAATTACCCACATGTACACTGTGTAGGACTGCATTCAGTATGTTACTGCACGAGAGTTGTTACTCTCCGTAACAAGCCTGCAGCTGTCCACTACGAAACAAAAACTCATACGCTGCTGCAGTGAGAACTTACTCTAAAATGTTCTGCGACCAGTATTTCTTCCCCCCTTTTTTTCTTTTTTTTCCTGCTCCTCGTCTCCGTACTGAAGTTGGCAGCATCGTCTTCCGGTTGCGAGGCTAAAGCGAAGGGGAGCGTCTTAATTTCCCTCGCCAGCAGGTACACGCCGCCCTCATGTAATTTCCGGACCTGCTTCGTGCCTCCTTCCGACTCTGTGCGGCCATGAGAGGCTCACAGGTTTTAAAAGAGGCAGCGAAGCGAGGCCTGCCCTACCGAGTACGCTCTCACTCGTCCCCAGCCGCTGTTTCGCCCTGTTTCCTAATGCATATCATCCTGTCCCTTCATCTTCCCCCTGCGGTTCTTCTCATTCGTGCTGCACACGCCTCATTCGGCAACTCATCTGGTTCCTATGCCGGTGTCCTGTGTAGACCTGGTGTACACTCGTCTTCACGACACCCACCAGCCTCGAATAGTAGCCAAAAATATTGTAAACATAATTTAAAAAGTTAACGTTATGCTTTGAGGTTCGCCGATGACATTGTATTTCTGTCAGAGACAGCAAAGGACTTGGAAGAGCCGTTAAACGGAATGGACAGTGTCTTGAAAGGAGGATATAAGATGAAAATCAACAAAAGCAAAACGAGGATAATGGAATGTAGTCGAACTGAGTCGGGTGACGCTGAGGGAATTAGATTAAGAAATGAGACACTTAAAGTAGTAAAGGAGTTTTGCTATTTGGGGAGCAAAATAACTGATGATGGTCGAAGTAGAGAGGATATAAAATGTTGACTGGCAATGGCAAGGAAAGCGTTTCTGAAGAAGAGAAATTTGTTAACATCGAGTATAGATTTAAGTGTCAGGAAGCCGTTTCTGAAAGTATTTGTATGGAGTGTAGCCATGTATGGAAGTGAAACATGGACAACAAATAGTTTGTACAAGAAGAGAATGGAAGCTTTCGAAATGTGGTGCTACAGAAGAATGTTGAAGATTAGGTGGGTAGATCACGTAACCAATGAGGAGCTACTGAACAGAACTGGGGAGGAGTTTGTGGCAGAACTTGACTAGAAGAAGGGATCGGTTGGTAGGACATGTCCTGAGGCAATAAGGGATCACAAATTTAGCATTGGAGGGCAGCGTGAAGGGTAAAAATTGTAGACGGAGACCAAGAGATGAATACACTAAACAGATTCAGAAGGATGTAGGTTGCAGTAGGTACTGGGAGATGAAGGAGCTTGCATAGGATAGATTAGCGTGGAGAACTGCATCAAACCAGTCTCAGGATTGAAGACCACAACAACAACAACAACAACGTTATGCTGAGGAGACTAAGACTACATTATACTGTTTGGATAGGAGAATCCTAGAAGTCGCTTACATTTAATGATTATCTCTTATTTATAAAAGAACGAAATTAAGTGCGTATATCGTAAAAGATCAGACGAAAGAATATAAAAAAACATGTCAAATATCTGAGGAGTATTCGTTTTGCCTGTCATTCATGTTGTAACGATGTAACATGACAGCAATGAAAAACTCTTCGAATATTCCATCACTGAAATATCGTTACAAAAGCTGTACTACTCTCAATGCTCATAAGAAATCAATTTGTCATGGCAAAATCCAAATATTGTATCTAAAAATACTTTTCAGTGTCACGGTACATAGCAGCTGTTCACACAAATGCAGAAGATCATCCGTAAGAACTCTGAAACTCTCTGTTTGGAAGTTAAACAGAAAATTATTGGAAAGTTTGTGACACGATTGGCATACTGTTTTCTCGTTTCCCTTCTGTTGTAATTCCATCTTGAAGTAGTTCTCTTATTTCCGGAACGATAATCACACATGTTTTTATTTCATCTACTCCGAATCTTGGGAACTTTGGACGTGAATGTAGAGTCATTTATATATAAATGTTTTGTAAAGTTCTTCTTAAGCCAAAATTATATAAGCAGTAAAATAATACGACTAAAAGCCGCAGAAACGCACCATAGCTATGTGGTATAGTCTACTCCTGTTTGGATATTTCTCATAACAGGTTATGATCTCTTGCACTGATAGCACACGGCACACGAATAGACGGAAAATTGCTGTCACTTTGCAAGTGTTCTACATTAAAAATGTCTTAGAAGGGCTAGTGAACTGTTACCATTGAACGGGACTGTACTTCATAATCAGGGCACCCATCAGACTATCCGTCAGACCATCTATGGTTTTGTAGTATGTGAGATCACTTTCAGCTTCGAAGAGGTGCTTCTGTTTTCCATTTCTATTGTGGAATGTGGACACCATCACGGAGTTTTGTAGAGACCTCCCATGCACTGCTTTAAATATGAAACTAAATATTCAGCACTATTTTTTAGAATTTCTAGACCCCTTATTGAAAAAGGAGGATTTGCTTGGAGAGAAATCTTCATCGACGTTTGAGGATTCATTAGAAGCCACACATATCTTTCCTGTAAGTTCACGAACAGGAAGTTCCTCGTAGTAAGGTAAACGCCAAATAGTAGACCATGTGTTAAGAAAGCTATTACTGTTATTGTTTTTTCTTCATGGAAATTCTTTTGCGATGTTAGTTGGTGCGATCTGAATAAATCATAGGCAGTTAAAATGGCGAATGAATTCCGTTCGCATTCATCATTCTCTTAGGATGGCCGAAACCATAACACAGTACAGGTGTGAAGCCCCATTTCTGTCCCTGTCGCGTATCGTAAGC
The DNA here is from genome assembly GCF_023897955.1 of Schistocerca gregaria. Classification (NCBI taxonomy): domain Eukaryota; kingdom Metazoa; phylum Arthropoda; class Insecta; order Orthoptera; family Acrididae; genus Schistocerca; species Schistocerca gregaria. The sequence goes on along the minus strand of NC_064920.1, from coordinate 432,231,926 downwards.
CATAATACAGGATCTGTGCCACTTCTTTTTTTCTTTATATATATAGAAGCCGCAATGGAAAATGGTTATATGATCACAAAGCCACCGATAACTGTATGAACATATGCAAAGTCTGTATCCGACCACTTAATGACACGATGCTGTGGCAGTTACTGCAAATACGCTCAGGATGTGCTGCCAAATGTTTCTACTCTAGAACCGATATTTAGTTGAAAAAGAGCTCTCTGAGGTCATGGCCCATGTAATATACAAGCATACGTGTAACAACTGTAGGGGAAATAGATATAAAAACCAAATGTTCGTTGGTTCAAAATCTTCAATCTCCGATCGTTCTTCACCGACTGCTTCGAAATAATGACCACGGATGGATATGCACGTGTTTTACGTGTATGTTTTTGAATATGTATAAGATATACTCTTTGTTGTTGTCTTCAGTCCTGAGAATTGTTTGATGCAGCTCTCCATGCTACTCTGTCCTGTGCAAGCTTCTTCATCTCCCAGTACCTACTGCAACCTATATCCTTCTGAATCTGCTTAGTGTATTCATTTCTTGGTCTCCCTCTACGATTTTTACCCTCCATGCTGCCCTCCAATGCTAAATTTGTGATCCCTTGATGCCTCAAAACATGTCCTACCAACCGATCCCTTCTCCGAGTCAAGTTGTGCCACAAATTTATCTTCTCCCCAATCCTATTCAACACCTCCTCATTAGTTACGTGATCTATCCACCTTATCTTCAGCATTCTTCTGTAGCACCACATTTCGAAAGCTTCTATTCTCTTCTTGTCCAAACTAGTTATCGTCCATGTTTCACCTCCATATATGGCTACACTCCATACAAATACTTTCAGAAACGGCTTCCTGACACTTAAATCTATACTCGATGTTAACAAATTTCTCTTCTTCAGAAACGCTTTCCTTGCCATTGCCAGTCAACATTTTATATCCTCTCTACTTCGACCATCATCAGTTATTTTGCTCCCCAAATAGCAAAACTCCTTTACTACTTTAAGTGTCTCATTTCTTAATCTAATTCCCTCAGCGTCACCCGACTCAGTTCGACTACATTCCATTATCCTCGTTTTGCTTTTGTTGATTTTCATCTTAACTTTTTAAATTATGTTTACAATATTTTTGGCTACTATTCGAGGCTGGTGGGTGTCATGAAGACGAGTGTACACCAGGTCTACACAGGACACCGGCATAGGAACCAGATGAGTTGCCGAATGAGGCGTGTGCAGCACGAATGAGAAGAACCGCAGGGGGAAGATGAAGGGACAGGATGATATGCATTAGGAAACAGGGCGAAACAGCGGCTGGGGACGAGTGAGAGCGTACTCGGTAGGGCAGGCCTCGCTTTGAAACCGTAGCTTACGACATTTTTAACGCTGATTTCTGATTTAACGGCACCAGATTAACATGGACTACTTCATTACATTCCACTAACATTTTCTGCGACGCAGCTGAGAATCTTAGATGTCGGACGGTACTTGGAGAACATTTTAAAAAGTCTTAGAGACGACATCCCTTAACGTGCTTTCTACTTCTATAGGGAGTAATGAAATTCAAAATAAACCAACCGCTTGACGTAGTACAGTTGCTGCTACAAACTAGACGTAAGAGTTCAGCCCTTGGTGTCACTACCGTACACAGCTTTCGTTTTTGAAAGGATTTCGATCGGAGGCACGTTTTCTGCGGCTACATATTCGACAAAAGTACGCTGTTTCCCATGCACCGGCATAGTTACTTTACACACCGTCACGATACACCTTAGAACTTGGAAGCGGCAGAGTTTTGGCAGCCTGCGTCAGTGAAAGATGAAAGTCGACCGAGTAATCTGCGCGACATGTTATACCTCAACCGATGTTGAGAACAGAATAAAAAGTTCTGAGGCTTTACTTTTCAGCGCAGTGCCTTATTCCGCACAACTGATTTAACGCTTGCAATTCGGTTAGCTGGAATGGAGTCCGTGCTTTTGTTAAGGGGGGTGTCAACCATTATTCTATAGTCTAACTCTTCAGCTGCGAGCTCCGTTTGTCAGATACGGTGGTAATGTGCGGTCTAGCAGCTGGCGTTTCAAGAGCGCAGATCACGGAGGAGCTGGACCCGGAGATAGCAGGCTGGAAGCTCGCAGGCGGACCGTAAATTGTTAAGTGGGCCGGCGGGGGATGATGGCGCCGTTTGATTGTTTGTGGGGGAGAACAGGCCGCAGATAAGGAAGGCAGTGCGCCCAGCATTTGTATGCAAGTGGTGAGGCGAGACGAGCCGAGCAGCCTGCGGCGGACCATCGCCGTGTTCGGGCAGAGTGTGTGGTTGCCTGCGGATTGCCCCAATCCGGCGGAACACTGAAGTGTAGCCTCGGTGCAAGCACTTCCTCCAGACGCGAGTTTATCAGGAGGATTCGTAAGAAAAGTCGGATTCAGAACTAACACTTGGAGCAACAGTTGGCCTAGGAACTCGAACAAAAAACTTTCCGAAGCGGCCAGAGATTGAAAATACCGCTACAGTTGTAAGATTCTTTTATTTAGAAAACGACCGGTTTCGAACTCTTGTAAGCCCATCTTAAGGTGTCGTAACTTGGTGCTGTGACTGCGAGCGACACCCGAAGATGGGCGCGTAAGAGTCCGAAACAGGTTAGGTTCTAAATAAAAGAACCTTACAACTCTAGCGGTATTTTCAATCTCTGCTGTAATGTTCAGTTGCGGGTGCTCCTCCAACAGGATTGTTTTTACGAAGCGGATTGTCTAGGATTGGGAAGGAGGAAACACACGTACTAGTAGGCAGCAGCGATAGGGAAAAGAAACGCTATTGATAAGAAAATGCCTGGAAAACTACAGCAACTCGATGAGTAGCGGAAAATATAAAACAAAGACAAAAAATACGTCACTAAATTGAAGGCTGCGAAAATAGGATATCAGAATGAAGACAGACGACTATCGACAAATCATCACAAAAAGGTAAACTGTTGTTCAAACAGAAAGCACACAGGGTCAAATGAAGGTACTCTCTAAGACAGAAAAAGAACGACGCATCAGAAGCAGTTATCCGAATGGGGAGGAAATCTGGAGATCTGATGTTCATTACAGACGAACAAGTGACTACAAATGGTTGAAATGGCTCTAAGCACTATGGGATTTAACATCTGAGATCATCAGTCCCCTAGACTTAAAACAACTTAAACCTAGCTAACCTAAGAACGTCACACACATCCATGTCCGAGGCAGGATTCGAACTTGTGACCGTAGAAGCAGCGAGGTTCCAGACTTAAGCGCCTAGAACACGTCGACCACACCGGCGGGCGAAACGATTACATTTTTTTTAAATTGAATGCTTTATTGAAGAGTAAGATCCTTAGAAACTTAGCAACTCAATAATGCGTTGATCCACCTCTGCCCTTTGTGCAAGCAGTTATTCGGCTTTGCGTTGATTGACAGAGTTTTTGGATGTACTCCTGAAGGATATCGTGCCAAATGCCGTCCGCTTTGCGCCTTCGATAGTAAAAAACACGATATGTTTCGTTGGTTTTGTCCTCAATGCTCCATATGTTCTCATTTGGGGGAAAATCCGACGACTTAGCTGTCCGACGTAGGATTTAGCACGCAGGGAGACAGCCAGTAGAAACTCTCGCCGAGTGTAGTGCAGCATTATTTTGCTGAAATGTGAACTCGCCATGGAGAAAAAAAAGACGGTGCGTAGAATATTGGCGAGGTATCGCTACGCCGTAAGGGTGCCGCAGTTGAGAACCAAAGGAGTACTGCTATGAAAGAAAATGGCAACCAAAGGCATCACTCCTTACTTACCGGCCCTATGGCGGGCGACAGTGAGGTTGGCAGCCCACCGCTGTCCGTGGCGTCCTCACGCAAGTCTTTGCTGGTCTTCTGGCGCTCAGTTCTAAGGGCGACTCATCACTGAAGACAGTTCCACTTAAGGTATTGCGATACCAGGCCGAATGAGCCCGACGCCAGTGCAGACGGGCTTGTTGGTTTACAGAGGTCAATGGCAGTCGGTGCCAGAGGCGCCGTCATTTCGGCCTCCTTTCTGTGAGCCGCATATTAACGGCCATTGTGGTCATTGAAACACCAGTTGTGCGTCGGATCGAAGATAACGATAAATCCGGGGCTCTGAGTGCCTCTCTGGCGATTGCTTGGCAAAATAATTTGTGGTAAGTTCATATGGGACCAAACTGCTGAGGCCATCTGTCCGTAGGCTTACACACTACGTCATCTAACTTAAACTAACTTAGGCTAAGGACAACACTAACACAACGCCCAAGGAAAGACTCTAACCTCCGACGTGGGGAGCACGATTGCTTGATAGTCATGCCCTATCGTCTCTCCAGGTCGACCGCTTCATTATTGATGCTGTGTTCGGAAATGGTTCACCGAATCCTGCCAACATCGTCGAATAGCGGCGTCGCTCCTATTCAAATGTCGAGCGATTAGACGATTACTGCAACCGGCTTCTTTGAGCTCAACTACACGTTCTGTCTCTCACGTTCACATCTGTTTATATTGTCCAGCGTCTGTCTGCTGGGTGTACTTCTAAGTACACGGAATAAAATTCGAAAAGACTTTACGCCCCGGAATCGACATTCCTTTGCTTACTATCCTTGCCAGATGCAAGATGAAACCGCGCTGCAGCGTCACTCTTCCATCTATCGGCCGCCAAAGTATACAGTTTTGCATTTTCAGTCGATGACTGAATGAATATCAACAGATGACCAATTTTCGTAACGCCTTCGCCGCGTATTGTTTTCCTTGTCTTAGACTGCATATTTCAAATTGTGGTTTCAACAATGATAGTAGTTGGTTTGTAGTCAGTCTCAAGTTCATAATTTACGTGATAAATAAAGTTCTGTGGAAACTGTCGACTGAACAGTAGCTTGTGTAGAATTTTCTATCTGACTCTATCATGTTTCCGCACTGGGTATCATTTGTCTGATTGAAAGAGCCCTACTTCTTTTATGCGTTAATGCACAATTCTGAATGATAAGGTGTATTCAAGTGGTTTCATTAAAAGCAAAATGTTTCACGTGTAACATTGATATAACAATCATGCTGCAAGAATCTTCTACAATGCTAGTAACATCGCGTATCTGAAGTCGTCGAATACCTGTTGTCATGCTTACGTAATAGCGACTTCAAGCACTGAACCAAAGCGCTGGAACTGGTTGCACCGAGCGTGTTGTATGCGATTTCCCTTACAGATCCGTAGTAATTTCACAAAACTCCTGCAACAATTCTTTCCTCCAACTCATTACGATTGTGCAACGACGGTTCTTACCTGCGAGAATATAGTAGCAAGCGTATAACTTTATAGTGCTGCTGGTCCTGTCTAAATCTCGAAGAGTTCTTGAGCGGTTTACTTCAAATTATTACACGATAATCTAAGTTTGGACGGACATATAAGCTTATAAACTGTCCTGAACCAAGTAATAAATTGCAATTCTTAGATATTAATGAAAATATGGATGAAGAAAGTGAAGAAAAAAGAATTAAAAATCTCAAAAACAACAAAGCTAGTGGGGAATATTATATTACTTCTGAAATTTTGAAGTGGTCCTTGCCAAATACAGTAAATGAACTAAATTTACTCTTGGAAGAAACTCGAAAAACAGAAAATATCTCTGAGGAATGGAAATTTGCCTTCATACATCCACTCCACAAAAAAGGTAATAAATAGGTTGTAAACAACTACAAAGGAACCTCTTTACTGTCAGTATTTTCAACGATTTTGTTAAGACAGATAGACGTAAAAGTAGATAGTAATTTAGGTGTATATAAAGGTGGTTTTAGGAAGGAAAGGTCACACTCTGAACAAATATTTAATCTCAAGCCAGTACTTCGCTACAGATTTCTCAATTCAAACTAGTTTCTGTTTCTGTTTGTGGATTTCAAAATGGCTTTTGATTCCATTGATAGAGAAATTATAAATACAATAATAAGAGAGTTTGACATAAAGTCTGAACTGGCAAACCTAATCAATGAAACACTGACAGTCTGTAAAGTAAAATTTTTGGGAGAAGTTTCACACCCTTTCACAATAAAACCGGGAGTACTACAAGGTGACCGTCTATTCCCAATTCTTTTTAATAGTGTGTTAGAGAAAACAGTAAGAATTAGGAACGATAAACATATTGAACTCAACATCTTGCCGATAAGGTTAGGAAGAGGAAGCAAAAATATCGAAATCAACTGCCTAGCACTTGCAGCTGATTTGCCATACTTTCCGAAAATGTGGCATCTGATTTAAAAGATATAAATCTCTGAAAGAAATAGCCAGCAGAGCCTGCTTAAGAATTCCTGCGGAAAAAAAAAACAAATTTTTAACCGACGTTAAGGATGCTCAAAACTTCCTGAAAACAAATAATGGCCAAATAGAGGGGGTACTAAAAGTCAAGTCTAGGGGAGATAACCTAAGAAAATGCTTTTGAAAAATCTACAAGAGAGGAAAAGTTGCATAACGTGGGGAGTGCTTATGGTATCACCAAAGACCACTATAATAGAAAGTTCCTAGCCGAAAATGCAAAAATAAGGCATTACAACACATTGGTGACGCCAGAATGCCTATATGCAAGCAAATGCCTGGCTCTAACCTTTAATTTTGGTAAACTAGGAGTACTAGAAAGACGAATTATAAGGAAAACATTAGGACCATAAAACACATCAGAAGGTTGGAAATTACGAAGTAATGCTAAAATGTATCAAAATATTGCAAATGTAGTAAGAAACAGAAGACTTACGTTTTTTGGACATTTACTTCGAATGCAAGACAGTAGATATGAGATTTTCAACAATTTCTGGGGTAAGAAGCCACAAGGAAGTAAAGGAAGGTTTAGAAAGAAACAATATAAAAATAGAAGATATAAAAACAGAGAATACTTTCAGGAAAGAGACTGAAAATGGAAGGATTCCAAGGCAGGGTCACTAAAAGGATTTGTTAAAAATGGTCTGACGACAGAAACAATAAACATAGTGAATAGATTTAAGCACACAGGAAGAAAAGGAGAGAACCAATAATGAATAACTGTGATTGAAACGTGGCCTTTAGATGGCTGTTTGCAGTAAAAAAAAAAAAAAAAAAAAAAGTAAAAGAGAAACGTTGTTAGAAAAAGTTCAAAAAGTTCTTGATCGAATTACTTCAAATTGTCACATAATACTGTAATAAACATTCTGTCAGACATAGGCTTTTTTCAATTCATCTGATACACAAAAACGTACATAATACACAAAGGAGAAACGCTACTAGTAAAAATCCCACAAATATTACGCCGAATTTGAGCGACTTATTTCTATTTTTACACCATACTCCAATAAACATTTGGACAGACATACCCGACATAATTTTTTGTATATATGTGGTACATGTACACGTATGTACTACTGAAACGTTATTAACAAAGAATCTGAGAAAGCTCTTGACCAAGGTATCTGATTTGTTTACACAATGTTCTAATAAAAATTCGGAATGACGTAAGCGGTATATTTTTTACGTAACTTTGTTATAAAAATTCTCGAAAAGTTCTTGACTGATTTAGTTCAGATTCTTCATAGCACTCTCATATACTTTGGGATGGACATAGGCTACATTTATCTTTAATATATATGTTACAAGTATAGTACATACAGACGAAACGTATTTAGTAAAAAGCTCAAACGTTCTTGACCGATTTGCTTCAGACTTTCACATGATACTCTAACAAACCTTTGGACGGGTATAGGCCACATATTTTATTAAATATATGTACAGTACATATTCATGAATAGAAATGGCTTTAAAGCGGTGGGTTTGTAGCGAAATTATAGTCATAGGATATTTACGGGTCATTTTTTTAAATCCATTACGCGTTTTGGGCTCTGCCCATCTTCAGACGATGTGGTGACAAACATATATTTTTACAATCTTGCAAAAATACTCACGTGTATGAATGGAGACCCTATACCAAACCACCATGTATCAAGACATTTAAGACGTAATCCAAACTGATACAAAGTGAACATATGACTCTGACAAAGTTGTCAAGTAACTTCAAAACCGAATAACATTTTACAGTTCCTAACAGAAAAATAAGATTTCACCGCAACATATGTGCCACTTACATCCGATTGGAGTGGGTCCCGGCCGTTCCCGGTTAAGGTAACTACACAAGTCAAAAAAAAGTTTGGCATCACCCCGTTCCCAGAACTCCTGAAGATAGGCGTTGACTGTGGGTACTGTACCACAGACACAGTCCCTTTGACTGTTCAGAGATGTCACTAAACCCACCCAAATATGTAGACAACCATGCATGAGCAGCGCCTAGTAGAAGGAGGGGACCCGACAGCCAATGAGCTCCAGTCATTCCGCCAGGAAGGAGGTATTCGGCTCGCGTTGTCTTTAGTTCAACTATGCCTAGACGATCAAAACCGCGCCTAGATCGCGTCTGCATTGTTAGTTTGTGCCAGGAAGGGCTCTCGACAAGGGAAGTGTCCAGGCGTCTCGGAATGAACAGAAGCCATGTTGTTCGGACATGGAGGAGTTCCAAAGAGATAGGAATTGTCGATGACATGCCTCGCTGAAGCCGCCCAAGTGCTACTACTGCAGGGAATGACCGCTACCTACGGATTATGGCTCAAATGAACTCTGAAAGCAACATCATCATGTTGAATAATTCTTTTCGTGCATCCACAGGAAGTCGTGTTACGACTCAAACTGTGCGCAATAGGCGGCTTGAAGCGCAACTTCACTTCCATTTCGAGATCCATCTTTGCAACCACGAAACCGTGCAGCGCCGTACAGATGGGCCCACGTTCTCTTCACCGATGAGTGTCGCATATGCCTTCAAGCAGACAATCGTCGGAGACGTGTTTGGATGCAACCCGGACAGACTGAACTCCTTAGACACACTGTCCAGGGAGTGCAGCGAGGTGGACGTCCCGTGATATTTTGGGGTGGCATTATGTGGGGCCGATGTACGCCGCTATTGGTCTTGGAAAGCGCTGTAACGGCTGTACAATACCTGAATGCCATCCTTCGACCGATAGTGGAACCATATAGGCAGCATATTGGCAAGGCATTTGTCTTCATTGATGCCAATTCGCTCCCCCATCGTACACATCTAGTTAATGACTTCCTTCAAGATAACGACAGCGCTCGACCAGAGAGACCAGCATGTTCTCCAGGCATGAACCCTATCGAACATGCCTGGGATAGATTGAAAAGAGCTGTTTATGGACGACGTGACCCACCACCACTCTGAGCGATCTACGCCGAATCACCATTGAGGAGTGGGACAATATGGACCAACAAAGCCATGATGAACTTGTGGATAGTATGCCACGACCAATACAAGCAAGCATCAATGTAAGAGGATACGCTACTGGGTATTAGACTTACTGGTGTGTACGTCAATCTGTACCACCACCTCTGAAGATCTCGCTCTATGGTGGTACAACTTGGAATCTGTGGTTTTAACGAGCAATGAGGTACCGGTAGTTTCGGAACCGAGGTGATGCAAAGCTTTTTTTATGTGTGTAAATGGCGCTGGGTGGCGTACACCCTGTGGCGCTGCCGTCGTGGCTGATATGCGATTACAAATAAAACTAATATTATCAGTTACAGAATTCGTTAAATTTTTCGTTAACAGTAAGTATTATTTTAATTTTTTTATAAGAGTTAATGCTAACTTGAATTAATGGAACCATAGAACAGAGATAACTTTAATGTGACATCCTTTTTCATTAAGCATATTGATGTAAAAGTTCAGACTAAAAACTGTGTCATGTGGTTAAAAACACACAATGAATAATGGAGCGTACAGGTGACCACAAACTAACGGACAGATGTATGAAAATGCAAGTTTTTTTAACCTCAGTTTCTTCAGCAACAGCTAATCAAAATGCTAAAGAACCATTGACTACTACTGGTAAGCTGTTTGTTAGTCATTAAATCTGGCGTTAAGTGGCGAGTAGCGTGAATTTCATTTTCATTCGAATGCAAAATGCTTAGGCTTCTTTCGATTGACTGCAAAGAGTGATTGTGTTCTCTCAAGTGACAACCAGTGGCGCTGTAGTTGCTGGTATATGTGTGCTCCCTAAGCTTTGAGTTACGTCCTCTACCCGTCTGACAAGTACAAAAACTATCACACGATAGAAGCGCTCTCAAGCCGAAGAGAACAGAAGCAGCCCTCTTGCTAGACTCGGCCGCACAGTACTATTCGGGACAATACCAGATCGGGACTCGCAGATCAGCACTACGATAGCAGTTACTCGTGATCCATATCCATTGTTTACATGGACATTGTCTATTGCGAAGAACATTACTTGTTGACATGTCGCCCATCGCTTGCGACCCGTTGTAAATTCAGTGTTTAGTACTGTCTATCTTCTTTATTGTAAGAAAAACTATTAAAGTGATTTGCTTCAATTGTTGTATAACATTCCGAGAAGGCAGCATCGTTTAGGCACCTAATACGAGATGAGTGGGCAGGCCCCACAGCTTGCTTGTTCTCCTTTTTAAATATTTTCGTACCTAATTTCCGAATTTCTTTTTCCGTAAAGTTGTTTGATACTCCCACTTGAACTATTGTGTCTATTTCCCAATCAGCTGTATCACTATCTAAAACAAGTTTTGGAATCCGACAAAATACTCGTTTATGTACGGCAAAAAGGAAGTGTCTGACGAAATGATTACGTCTGTAGCTGTGGGCTTACGGAAGATGTCAGTATTTAATTTTATACACGTTCTCGTTATTGGCAAATCCAAGAAACTAAGGGAGCCATGGGTTTCGAATTCTGTAGTGAAAAGCATTTTTTCATGTGTAATATTAAGAACCTGTGATAATTTCTTTATTTCATCCTACATGCCTTGAAAAATAAGTAAATGTCATCGACATATCTAAAGTAAAAAATCATTTTACAACAAAAATCCTGATGTGTTTCGAAAAATTTGTACTCAAAATCATTTACGAATATTTCAGACAGGATACCTGACAGACTGGACCCCACTGCAAGACCGTCTTTTTGAAAATATGGCTTTTGGTTAAATGTAAAATAATTAGAAGAGAACGACAGTTTTGTTAGTTCTCCAAGTTCTACTGCATATGCGTGCGCTACCTTTCCAAAAGATAGGAAATTTTTCAAGAGAATTCCTAATCTGTTCTAAAGGTACCTTTATATAATTGTTCTTAATGTCAAACGAGACACATTCAACATTTTGTGGCAATTCAAAGTTGTTCAGTTTCTGAACCATTTCGTAATTGCTTCTGATATTATATGCCTGCTGAGATGTGAAAAGTTCTTTTATCTTAGTCTGTTAAAACCTATTAGCATATTAGTTTCTACTTTGACATGCACTGACAACAGGGCGAATTAGAAGCTGTTATTTATGCAGCATAGTCTGCGAACGCAGTTTAAGCATTTTAGGATTCATCATTATTAGGCGCTTTTTGCTCCATTTTGAGCATGTCAAATACGAAAAGGGTCTTCTTTTTAACTTCTACGATTTCATTCTTGGTGAAAAATTGCGGAGTCTTTGAAATGTAATCGCTTTCGCCAATCACCACGAGACAGTTACTTCTGTCTGCTTTAGCGGGAAAAATTTTATCCTAACGCAACTTCAAAATGAGGTTCTTTGCATAGGAAAGTATGGCCGAGCGGTTCTAGGCGCTACAGTCTGGAACCGCGCGACCGCTCCGATTCTGCGTAGAACCTTGTCATTACTCACCTTATCAGTCCACCTAATTTTCAACATTCGTCTGCAGGACCACATCTCAAATGCTTCAATTCTCTTCCGTTCCGATTTACTCACAGTCCACGTTTCACTACCATACAATACTGTACTCCAGACGTATATTCTCAGAAATTTCTTCCTCAAATTAAGGCCGATATTTGATATCAGTAGACTTCTCTTGGACAGGAATGCCTTTTTTGCCATACCTAGTCTGCTTTTGATGTCGTCCTTGCTTCTTTTACTACCTAGTTAACTTCATCGACCTGATTTTAACTTTCTCGCTGTTCTCATTTCTACTATTTCTCGTTACCTTCGTCTGCTTCGATATACTCTGAGTCCATACTGTGTACTCATTAGACTGTTCCTTCCGTTCAGCAGATCATGCAATTCTTCTTCACTTTCACTCAGGATAGCAACGTCATCAACGAATCCTTTCACCTTGAATTTTAATTCCACTCCTAAACCTTTCTTTTATTTCCATCATTGCTTCCTCTATGTACAGACTGAACAGTAGGGGCGAAGGACAACATCCTTGTCTTCCACTCTTTTTAATACCAGCACTTCTTTCTTGGTCGCTCATTCTTATTATTCCTTCTTGGCTGTTGTACATATTGTATATGACCCGTCTCTTTTTTCCAGGTCGACAAAACCTATAACGTGTCTTGATTTTTCTTTAGCCTTGATTCCATTATTAACCCGCAAATTTAGAATTGTCTCTCTCGTGCATTAACTTTTCCTAAAGACAAACTCATCGTCATCCAGCGCTTTCTCAATTTTCTTTTCCATTCTTCTGTGTATTATTCTTGTAAGTAGCTTGGATGCATGAGCTGTGAATCTGATTGTGCGATAATTCTCTCTCTTGTCAGCTCTTGACGTCTTCGCAATCGTGTGGATGATGCTTTTCCGAAAGTCTGTCGCCAGAGTCATATATTTTACACACCAACGTGAATAGTCCTTTTGTTGTCACTTCCACCAATGAGTTTAGAAATTCTGATGGAATACCTATCCCTTCTGCCTTATTTGACCTTCAGTCCTCCAAAGCTCTTTTGAATTCGGATTCTAATACTGGATCCCCTATCTCTTCTAAATCGACTCTTGTTCTTCTTCTGTCACACCAGACAAATCTTCCACTCACAGAGGCTTTGAATGTAATCTTTCCACTTATCTGGTCTGTCCTCTGCATCTTACAGTGAAATTCCCGTTTCACTCAAAATGTTACCACTCTTGCTTTTAACACTAGAACTGTCGCTGGGTCACTCGTGACCCACTTGATAATTCTTTTGTTTGTCACTCTTTTGTATTATTGCCTAGAGTGTTACATTTCTGTGACTTTTTATGAAATAAGGTAATTAGTGATTATACTTCATTTCACATTTTATGGCGAAAACATAAAAGAGAAATATGAAGATTCAGCTAGAACTGCGGAAGGGTCAGTTCTGACCCGCCCGGTGCAGTAGCTCTAACAATCGCATTTTTCATGTAGCTTCATACCTATTGTTAGTGTGTGTTTGGTCAACAATCGCAAAACTCGTTTTTACTTCACTTCCGGCTGACGTTCCAGTTTCCAGCAGGGGACGAGAGGAAGAGAGGTTCAAACAAGTCTAATCTTGTGTGCAGATATTGCGCACCCAGAGTTTTGTACCACGACAACGGGTTTAGTAGTGCATTCTGTCTGTCGAGATAATTCCGGATTCTTCAGCAGAAGACGATGTTACTCCTGAGAAGGTTCTACTGAATGCTGATGAAAGGTATGCTTGTTTATGTGCTTATTTATAATAATTTTTGTTTATGTATTTGTTGCGTAGACACTAATTTCAATTGCAACTTTTATGTTTATACTTTGTTTCGTGTTGAATTTTTACAAGTTATATATTACATTTATGAAGGTGTTTTTTTATCTAATATTATACAATATATTCAGTATTAAATCGTGTTCTATTACACGTAACTAATATCACAGGAACAGCTGCCATAAAGACTAAGTCAACTCGAGGAAGTGGACGTCCTCACGGTCGGCGTGGACAACAAAATGACCAGGGTTCTGGACTACTTCAGTTTCCTTCAAGTAGCGATATTGTAGCTCCCGATGGAAGAACCTGGAATGTTGGAGTAATACGTGACTATTTAGCTGGAAGATATGGACAACAGAATGTTTTCAAATATAGGACAGGACCTTCTCCGCATGCAAAACGAAACGTGAATGAGACCTGTTACAGTGTATGGCATCTAATGATAACGGACCAAATTTTGAAACATATTGGTAAAATGTACAGAAACTGAAGCACGTCGTTTACTGAGCTCAGATGAGTGGACTTTAAAAGTTGAAGAACTGGAAGCTTTTATAGATATATTTGTACGTCCGTAGTGCTATTGGAGCTAAGAGCTTAGAACTAGACACATTGCGGTCAGTGAAGTGGGGAAATAATTTTGTGAAATCAACAATGGCTCGTGACAGATTCAGAGAGATAATGCGTTATCTCAGATTTGACATTAGATCTACAAGATCAGAACGATTAAGAGAAGACAAGTTTGCTTTGGTTTCAGAAATCTGTAATGAGCTCATTGCGAATGCACAGTCTAGCTACATACAAGGTCGATATATAACAACCGACGAACAGCTTTTTCCTTCAAAGTGCCGCTGCAGATTCACGCAGTTTATGGCCTCAAAACCGTAAAAATACGGGCAAAAGTATTGGATGCCGGTATATAAAGACTTAAACTATATTGTGAATGCTGTCACTTATCTAGGAAAGGAGGGCACTAGGCGGAGCGATGAGCGTCTTGGTGACTTCCTTGTAAAAAATTGATGCAACATTACCTCAACAAAGGAATAAATGTCACATGTGATAATTTTTTCACCTCCTTAGCGCTCTCTGAGACACTGGAAGCTAATTCTACGAGTCTTGTGGGTACAATAAACAGATCTCGCAGGGAAATACCAGTCTGTATCAAGAAGAAAAGAGAACAGTTATACAGCACAGTAAGAGCAACGAGAATGTCCTGATTCTGAGCACTATGCATCCTTATGTGACAGTTGAGGATGGTATAAAAAAAGAAGACAGATACAGTTACGTTTTGTAACTACTCTAAATATGGAGTGGACGTGGTCGACCAGATGGCTCGCAAATACTCTGTCAAAGCACCATCGAGATGTTGGCCTGTTCACACATTTTAAAACTTGCTGGATTTGGTGAGATAAATGCGTGGGTATTGTTCAATTCTCTAAATGATAAAAAATTTAAACGCAGGGATTTCATCCTGCATCTTGGGGAGGAACTTGCTGAGAAGTACGCAGCGACTAGAAAGACTAGCGTCCCTGTCAGCCTCTCAGACCTGAAGAAATTCGTGACCAAAAAAAAAAAAAAAAAAAAAAAAAACACCGAACACATTGCCTTGTAATTTCTAACTGTGAAGGTGTGAAGGACACAAATCACTTGTAAAGTGTGACATCTGCAAGAAAACTGTGTGCAACAAATGTACATCAAAATACTATTATTTGTGTTCATTATATAACGGTAGCCAGTAAGAACACTCAGAAAATTCATGTAAGATTTAAAATATAAAATTATAATATGTGTAAACCTTGCTTACTTTTGTTAATTTCATTCTAAATTTCCTAGTGATTCTAACAATAGTTTCATTGGCAGTAACAATAACCTATTTGCGTAGAGGAAATAAAGGAAAAGGTCGCGGGTCATTAGTGACCCAGCCGCGATTCTAGGTATGTCCAAATATCAGCGGTTCTAGTGTTGATGTCACCGATGGCTGTTTTGACTTTCATTTATGCCGAGTCTGTCTTTCCGGTAACCATTTCTTTTTCGGTGTCTTCACATTTTTCCTGCTGCCATTTCGTGTTACCTTCCCTGCACTTCCTATTTATTTCATTCCATGTTCAATGTTCCATTTGCATTAATAATAAACAGGGCGCATAATCAGAGAGGGAGACGATGGAGGGGAGTGGGTGGGCGGAAGATGGACAGGGAGACGGATGAGAAGGAGAGGGAGAAATATTGGAAATATTGGGGGTAGAGAGAGGAGGAGATCTACAATAAGACGTGGGAGAAGGAGGAGATGGCTAAAGAGAGGGGGGCAAGGAGACGGTGAGCAGAGAGAGGGTGAAGAAGGAGATTATGACGCAGTTCAGTTCCCTTACGTATTTAGCCATTCCGAAGCATTGCTATTACGCTAGTGTGATACAAACGCAATAATGAAAACATAACAATTGGTTTTTGTCAAGGACGATTGTCTTTATAGCAAATGCTCAACATGTCGGTCATCATTCATCAAAAATCCTGTAGTGGAGGGACAATGTTTTTAACTGTACCGTATAGGATATCACCAAGTATGGCGAGAAACAGCTGTCGGATGTTGTCTTTTAGCGTCTGTAACGGGGTCGGACTGTCGCCGTAGACATACGATTTCGCGCAGCCTCACAACCAGTGATTGGTCGGCACATTCGGGTGTTAGGCGTCAAAACACCTAACTTTCTTATTGATTATTCATATACTTTTCATTGTACTTAACCCAGTTTTCAGTATGACAATCTCTCATGAGTACCTTACGAGGCTACCGCTTTTTTAAAATTAAATTTCACTAGTGTTGAGAAACATAAGAGTAATGATATTGCAATCGCAGTGCTTCGTCCACCTTGGAGTCGCTTTGGCACGCCGGGGAGACGAAGTAATTTGCCATCACTAGTCACTCTGTGTTCTTCTGACCCGTACGTATTTCTCTGTTTCGGATGGACATGTCGTCTCCTGTGCCGGAAGTTGTCAGAAAATTATGAAAGGTCTGCCGAGTGTTGTAGGAGAAAGTGTAAAAATCTATATTTTAAAATGTCAGCAAACAGGATACATTAATAAGAGGTGTCGCCTACCATCAATGTTAGTACTACAGATCTTGCCCTCTGAAGATACAGAGACTAACCTGGACAAGTGGCATCCCACAAAAGGGCACGAAAACAGGTTCGAGATGACACCATAGCAGCCTCCGCCGAAGAAGATTCCACAACCGACGAGCTGCCTTCTGCACTTGGCACACAACTTTAGAAGACGACATGTTGGTGGAATCAATGGGTAGCGACTCTTATTCAATCTCTACAGGTCTCTCCAGCTTCCAGATCTGACTTCCAACACGACAACGTATAAAATTTTGTACACTACTCGTTAGACAATTAATCGTCATCTTCCCCCGCTTTTTGAGGTTCCCACAACGTAAGTGCTCTCCGAGTCACAAAACCGGTTACTAAGAGTTCGTGATGACGACTGATTTTGTACGGATACCGTTGCAGGCTACACCTTTGTGATCTCCTAAGAATAGTGCGTGGAATGCGACGTGCGACTCCATGAACGGTGACTTCATGACTTTTTCCTGAGCCGTCCGAACAGTTTCTGTACGATCATATCTTTGTTGCTTCTCGATGATGTGTTGCAGTGGTGAATGAATTTGCTAAAGACGGTTTACCTACTGACCGGCACCTGTTGTATGCGAGATGTCTGTGGGAAAGTCCAAAATCTTTGAGCAGTGTACGATTGAGTTAGTGTCCATGTAATATGTCCGATGGGAATGTATAACGTGATACTATTCGACTTCATGTATGTCTCTTTCTTACTATTTTCATGATGATGCATAATAATTCTTACACACCACTGAGCTGTTCGTCTCGACTTTGTGATACGATCCGTAATTTGAAAATAACTGTCGGTTTCATACGCGCAAAACAACGAAAGTTTTGCTTAAATTTGACAACTGTGGGATGGAGCAGAACCAGAGTCCGGATCATAGCGTTTCTCATGCAGTGCTCTACCAATTGTACTCTACGAGCACGGTTGACGAGGCAAATGGATGCATCTATCACCGGGTGCTCCTCAAGCCTTCCGTATGGATTACCTGCCGACTGCGACATACTGGTGTGTTTAGGCTGTTCGTGAGGTGTACGTGGTAGCTCTACTGATAGAGAACTGTCAGTGATAGTATGCGATCCGGCCTCGAATTCCCGTTATCATAGGCTTCCTTTGGTTATCACCTGCGCGTCGGAATTGAAAATCCTCTCTCAAACGCTCTACGTTGAGAACGCTTTTGCCTCACGTCGAATTTGCTGGGATTTGGATCAAGGATATCACGATCCATCACAGCATGACCTGACCTCAGGTGTACAGAATGGAACGTGGAAAGAAAATTTTCTGAATTTTTGTTAAAGATTGAGGCTCTGTTCAACCATGGATGTAGCCTTCTGCGAAAACGAAATTTTTGGTAGTAACATCCCCCATAGAACTGTTTGGGCTTTTAAGCTATAATCATGTGATACTAGGATACATTGGGTGTTTAAAGGAAGTGTCATGTATTTCTACAGGGGGTAGTATTGGTCAAAACTAAAAGAAAACCTTTCATAAGTAAATGTCTGGGAACTAATATCTGTAGAGGTAAGCGCCAGTATGTCTTCTCGTCCCCATAGGTCTGCATAGGTCTGTTACATAGTAGTAGTTCCTATAGGCTTCGCTGCATGTGGTTACCACGCAACCCGACGGATACTTCAGCCGTTCTTCACACTGAATCACACGTACTTTCAAATACACATGTCTGTATTCGGATTGGCGACATGCTTTACTCACACTCTCCTACAACGTGGGTAACGACGGGTTGAGCATACAGTAATGCCTTTAAATCTCTTCATAACTAGAAATGAAGCAGATGAACGAGAAGGGACTCCTCGACCAATCCTAACATTCTCCAGTTGCGCTGGTAATTCGTCACCCAATAATCGGTGATAGACAGCACCTGTTAGTCAGTTTGGTAGTGAGAGGGTACAGCCTGATGTGTGTCACCGACAATTCTTGCCAGTACACTGATACTGAAGTGATCCTGATTCCTCACTTCCATGATTGCTCGAAGATTTGCATCTGCTGGCATGTGATTACCGTGACAATTTTCTGAGACATCTCTTGTGAACTCTGCCTCATCTGGAATGAAATGCAGGTGGATCTTTTGTGACTCATAATTCAACAGTTTTTGATTTCCGAACGTACCACTAATGGGAACTCTTCTTCTAGGTTTGATCTATACTACCTCGGGTACGAGTACGTGACACTTATTTTTAAATAGCCTGTACATGCACATAAAAAAATTTACGGGGAGAATGTCTTCATTTGAAAGCATAAATACGTCGACATATCATTTAGTACACATACACTGACGCATTTACAGGAGCGCTGACACGTACGTGACATATTTTATTTCTCAAATCGTTTATATTACAGTCAGTTTATGATCTCACTTCATGAGGCAAATGGCCAGCAATATATGTATACTAAAGTCTATGTTGTCAAAATGAATACTTGGTCAATGCAGAAAAGTTGTTGACGGGAATATAGGTGAAAGTACCTATTGATAACGTCTTAAAAGTCAAAAGTCATCTGGCTATCCTCGAACCAAACTTAAATGAAATCTTATAGATTTCTCCATTACTTAGGCCTCCAGCGTCGTTTTAATCACTTCAATTTTCTTTCTGGTTGCTCCTGTTTAACAACAAGGGACTCATTTAAATGCCCTTCCTTAAACCCTTAAACTACCTAGCAACTCAGTCGCCATCGATCGCAGTGCATGCGATCGGCTGCGACATAGCCACACTAAGTACGTCGATCACCTCATTGTTACTTCTTTGTAGTCATATAATCAAATCTATTTACACATATACCATGTTTTGGTTTTTTTATGCGGGATGTATCGTCCGAGAAGCAAGATAAAAATAGTTTCTACTTCCCTGTTCTAACCAAGGTTTTGCAAACGATTCCCTTATATTACGCAGAAGTTGAGGTTGGTAGCTCCTACCAGATATTTTTTTCTCTATATTTTGATCTTTAGTTTCTTGACGACGAAGCTCCTGATACTTTACACAATTAAAAAATAGTCTGTTTTGAGTGTTATCGACATACTGCGATAAACACACAGTAATCGTCGTATAATCTCAATTACAGAGAATAAAAACTAATCCGATGAATTGGCTGTTAGCGGCGCGTAGCGTTGCGCAGTTGGAGGTGAGCCGCCAGCAGTGGTGAATGTGGGGAGAGAGATGGCGGAGTTTTGAAATTTGTAAGACTGTACGCCATGAACTGCTATATATATTATCACTTTTGAACACTATTGACGTAAATACATCGTTTGTTCTCTATGAAAATCTTTCGTTTGCTAACTGTGCTTATCAGTAGTTAGTGCCTTCAGTAGTTTGAATGTTTTATTTAGCTGGCAGTAGTGGCGCTCTCTGTATTGCAGTAGTTCGAGTAACGAATATTTTTGTGGGGTAAGTCATTTGTGAAACGTATAGGTTAATGTTAGTCAGGCCCATTCTTTTGTAGGGATTTTTGAAAGTCAGATTGCGTTGCGCTAAAATTATTGTGTGTCAGTTTATGCACAATCATGTATAATTGTTCAAAGGGGACATTTCAATCTGAGTTGCAGAAAGACCGTTTGGCCTCGTATTGCAGGTCTTCTACGCTCATTCCTTATCCAAAATATCTTTCTTGAAATGTTTACAGCACGATGTCATGTCATCACTTACTCGCAACATATAAACTTTCGTGGTGTCTTGATTATTTGGACGCTGCAGACTCCCTTACAGCTGTGAACAGATCATTACAACACTGACGTCTGTTGCCCCAACATAGCGCTAACATAGTGGGAGCACTTGTACCCTGCATTGGAAATGAACGGTACAAGCCCTGGGGCTCTTCAACGTCTGCAGAGCCAAGAAGAAAAACGTTTTGTCTTAATATCGACTCAATGAGCCGGAAGACTCTGTTTAGGGTAGTTCGATCGCCGGTCGCATGTCTTTCTATTTGCTCCACTTGGGCGACTCGCACGCCTCTGAGCAACTGCTGATGGGCCTATCTTCGCGGTGCACATAACGACGGTTACTCTCACGAGAGACCCACTAGCTGAGTATAAGCCACAACAGCTGATTCCTCTTGCCTTGGTTTTCTACTGTAGTAGATTTCTCAGATAGTTTTGTTTTGACGCTGGCCTTTATGAGCCTTACATCTCCGTAATCTCCATTTCATTAGCCTTCGAATGACATTAAAAATAATATTATTTCACTGAAAGAGACTCCTTTGCTTCAATATCTCGGTTGATACAAAATTAACAGTATTATCTATGCCACGGATTACATTCCCCACTGGCTCCTATCATGTTGACCGAGCGAGGTGGCGCAGTGGTTAGCACACTGGACTCGCATTCGGGAGGACGACGGTTCAATCCCGTCTCCAGCCATCCTGATTTAGGTTTTCCGTGATTTCCCTAAATCGTTTCAGGCAAATGCCGGGATGGTTCCTTTGAAAGGGCACGGCCGATTTCCTTCCAAATCCTTCCCTAACCCGAGCTTGCGCTCCGTCTCTAATGACCTCGTTGTCGACGGGACGTTAAACACTAACCACCACCACCACCTATCATGTCATAGCAAAATCACGATTGCGTTTCTTGATCCGATCACGAAACAAAAAGGGTACACGTGTTGTGTGATATAACCTGTATTCTACAGGGAGACGTGACTTCGCTAACATCTTGAGTGAAACGCGTCCTTGCAGTATGGCAACTCCATCCGTTAGTGCCTAATACCGGGCTGCCAAACATTATGCGACATATTGCTTTGAGTGCATGCTCATTGCAAACACTGATTATGAGCTACTGTACTGCTAGTGTAATGTACAGCGGGGAGTGCTGTGGCTACGGGCGTGGAGCGTGCGATGGTTGCAGGTAGCTACGTGAGCCGTGAGCCGCGCACAGTAGTGAGCTGTCCGGCGAGCGCTTAACGCGATTTGTCCCCGTTAGGCGTGATCGCGTTAGCCACACGTGCGCCTCACCGCAAATCAGACAATGCCACCTGCTGCCCGCTGCCTGCCGTCAGCCTGCTACGATGCGATGCGGCACGCGTCACGGACGGGTCGGTATGCCCCTGAGCGGCCTCACCTTCACCGCCCTCGCCGGTACGTGCGAACTCAACCAAACGCCAGATAGCGTTATTAGTCGGTCACTAATCTTGATCACGTCGAGCAGGAAATAGCAGTCATTGTGGTAACGCGGAATGGATAGAATGATAGCCGGCCGCTGTGGCCGACCGGTTCCAGGCCATTCGGTCAGGCACCGCGCTGCTGCTACGGTCGCAGGTTCGAATCCTACTTCGGGCATGGATGTGTGTGATGTCCTTACGTAAGTTAGGTTTAAGTAGTTCTAAGTCTAGGGGACTGATGACCTCAGATGTTAAGTCCCATAGTGCTTACAGCAATGTGAACCATTTTTATAGAATGATAAAATAAGATCAGAACTTTTAAATAAATCTACAATTTTATTGAAACCCACTTTGAAAATTAGGAGGCATACACAGAATTGCTTATCATATGCAGCCATTACTTGCCATCGAATATAGCAGCATGTACACTGGTGAACCAAACCATTATGACCACTGGTGACCATTATGACCACTGTCCACCGGGAGGTTGAATGTCTCCTCATGGTGTTGCGAGCGGGTGACGCAGTATGGAAAGAATGTAACCGGAATAAAGACGAATGGGTAGCCACTATAGCGAAAATATGGGCCGAAAATAAGGAAATCTACTGATATAAGCAGTTTGGATTCAGAGTACGTTATTGAGGCAGTGCAGCTTGAAATGAGAATCTGTGAAACGGCGAATCTCATCACCTGTTGGCGTATTACGGATTACTGTCGTGAGCACCTATGGAAAGGGGCTGAAGGACGATGAAGTAAAGAGTAGGCCATAAGGTATTGGACGACCACCTCTCATCACAAAAGTTAGAGATCGTAGGGTCCCCCACTGCGTAATCCAGGGTAGGAGGCGGTCTGCGACAGATTTGACGGTAGCGTAGAACGCTGGTGCATGCACAAGAGTATCAGAGCACACCGTTCAAAGGACATTGTTGATTATGGAGCTCCACGTCAAATGACCCCTACGTGTACCTACGTTGACCCAACGACATCGTTATTTATGACTGAAGTGGGCACAGCATCACTGAGCTTTCGGCGTATATCAATGGAAACATTCACTGTTACACTAGGTCGACGGCTGGGTCCTTACACACTGTCAGAGGTGAATGGCTGCACAAAACATGCACCGTGCCACAGATGCAGGCCGTTGAGAGCAGAATTATGCTAAGGGGTGCACTGAGCTGAGATTATATGTGACCTATGGTAGTATCGAAGACATCATGGCAGCAGTGAACTATGTAAACATTACTGCCGACCACCGGCACCGATTGATGCTTGGAGTCCCCCTTAAGGCGATGATACCTTTCAGCATGGTATCGGTCCGTGTTGCAAAGTCAAGATCGTGCTACAGTGGTTTGAGGGAGGTTACAGTGATCTCAAATTGATGTGTTGGCCAGCAAACGTGCCTGATCTGTAACCAGAGGTACATATTCGGGCGCCAGCTGCGAGTCCGTAAACCACCTTTCCGTAAGTCGCAGAAATTGCTTGACTTGTGCGCAAACATCAGGTGTCACATGCTTCTGTATTCCTTTGTAGGACCTATAAAATCCATTCCAAGCATACTCTCTATTGTACTGCGTTTAGAAAGCATAACTACACGCTATTAAACACGTGGTCATGTTTTGGTTCATCGGTGTAGATTAGTGGTTGTCAAAATTCTTTGGTAAAGAGCCAATACTGATATTGTGAGGTGCACCTCGCGCTCCATATGTTCGATCTCATTCTGAGGTTCGCTCAAAAGGCTTCGATTGGGGGGCGTTGCTGCAGCTTACGTGCAACGTAGCGAAACTCCGATGCGAGTATATAAGCCCGGACATGTGGGCAAGAGATTACTGTGACGTTTGTGTGCGTTTGATCAATGCAGGAACGTGAACTAAGGCGACGCCATTGCAAAATGCGCCCAAACAGAACAAGCGCGCTGTTACTTTTTTCTTGGCTGTCGAAGAATAAACACGTGTAGCTACCGACAGGAGAGTGAGGAATGTGTTAGGGGCAGCATGTCCGTCGAGAACCACCGTTGTGGAATGGTGTGCGAAATGTCGTAAGGTAAAAGTTAGCCGATTCCGATGGGAGACACTCGAGTATCTGCCCTACAGTTCTGATCTCTGCTCATGCGATTATCTCTCCTACGAGCCCTTAGAAAAGTCTTGAAGGTTAAGCGATATCTGTCGGACGAGAATGTGCAGCAGGCAGCTATGTACTTCTTCAAGCAGCAGGACACGGTGTTTTAGCCGGCCGCTGTGGCCGAGAGGTTCTAGGTGCTTCAGTCCGGAACCGCGCTCTTTCTATGGTCGCAGGTTCGAATCCTTCCTCGGGCATGAATGTGTGGGATGTTCTTAGTTAGGTTTAAGTAGTTCTAAGTCTGGGGACTGATGACCTAAGATTTTAAGCCCCATGGTGCTCACAATCATTAAAAAAACCACAGTGTTTTACCAAATGGGTATCGTCAACCTGGTGCGTCAGTGGGATGACTGCCTCAGTACTCAGTGTGATTTTGTCTGTTTAGGTACCGATTCTGGACTGTACTGCCTTCGAACGGAAACTTTTTGATCGACCTATATATTACTCGGAAACCTACATAAATTGATATGTTACGAGCTCCCAACAGATTAGTTAAAGCAAGGGCGAGAAAAGCTGCCCGCCGTTCCTTTGTACTGATCGTGAAAAGTCGGCTCCATTCTCAGCACTTCCTTCCGACTGTTCTCCTGTGTTTCACATTGCTTCCACCCTCGGCTTCCCAAATCTCTGACAAAGTGGTTGTATGACGAAGTCTTTTCCGTGTGAGCGGATGATAGTTTAATAACAGCAATCGTATTTATACATAAATGCGTTATGAAGCAAGAGACATGAAGAAAGATTACTGCCTGGATTTAATACTATTTTTTTCCTTCTCCTTGTGTTCTCTTATAACAAACTAAACTAAAAATCCACCCGAACAGGCCATGAAGACCCAATGGTACCGACCAGCCGCCGTGTCATCCTCAGATCAGAGGCGTCACTGGATGCGGATATTCAGGGGCACGTGGTCAGCACATTGCTCTGCCGGCCGCATGTGAGTTTACGAGACCGGAGCCGCTACTTCTTAATCAAGTAGCTTCCTCAGTTTGCGTCATATCGGCTAAGTGTACCCCGCTTACCAACAGCGCTCGGCCCATCCAAGTGCTAGCAGAGCCCCAGAGCGCTTCACTTCAGTGATCTGACGGGAACCTGTGTTACCACTGGGGCAAGAGTCTTACTTTAATTTCATATTCCTTGGTACAAATATATGCCACGTTTTAAGACGGCCGACCTATAATATATGTTCACGAACCCATGTTATTTCCGTGTTAAAATTTAAACCATAGCAGCTAATCGGTATAAGTCGAGCGTACCTGTGAGCTGTCGGTACAGGAATGCAAACAATAAAACATTCCCCCTCTCACACCTTCTAAACAATCAGTGGTTGCGCTACTTATCCCTGTGCGCTTGTGTTATGCAGCCAATTTGGCTTAATTAACGGCCGAATTCACAATCGTCAATTAAAAATAAGCACGTCATAAGAAATTACCGTCTCTGCATGTTTATTAGTTCCTGGGCAGCAGAACTACCCTTTTAAGAATCTCCTAACTTTAATTGATGTTTTTGAATTCGGTTGTTTGCTGGTAGATGCATGTTGTTATACAAGGTAAGTCAGAGAAGTTCGATGAATGTTCGGGAAATAAAGGAAACGAGAGATACAAACAAGATATCGATTTCTCTTTTTTTGAGTCATCAGTCTTATGGCTGGTTTGATGAGCCTGACACTAATCCCTCTCCTGTGTCAACTCCTTCATCTCAGAAAAGCACTTGCAACCTACGTCCTCTACTATTTGCTGTATGTTTTCAAATCTCTGTCCTCTTGTACAGATTTTGCCTTCCACAGCTCCATCTGATACCATATAAGTGATTCCCTTATGTCTTCACAGACGTCCTTTATCCTTGCCAGTGTTTTCCACATATTCCTTTTCTCTCCGATTCAGCGCAGAACCTCCTCATTCTTTACCTTAACAGTCGACAAATTTTCAACATTCGTCTCTAGCACCACATCTCAAATGCTTAGGTTCTCTTCTGTTCCGGTTTTTCCACAGTCAACGTTTCACTACCATAGAATATGCAACTCCAAACGTACATCCTCAAATTATGCCTATGTTTGATACTAGTAGACTTCTCTCAGCCAGGAATGCTCTTTTTGCCAGTGCTAGTCTTCTTTTGATGTCCTCCTTGCTCTGTCCAACATTTGGTATTTTGCTACCTAGGAGAGGAATTCCTTAACTTCATCTACTTTGTGGCCCTGAATTCTGATGTTAAGTTTCTCGCTGTTCTCATATCTACTACTTCCCATTACTTTCGTCTTTCTTCGGTTTACTCTCAAACCATATTCTTTACTCATTAGACTGTTCATTTTGTTCAGCAGATCGTGTAATTCTTTTTCACATTCACTCAGGATAGCCATGTGATCAGCGAATCGTATCAGTGATATTCTTCCAACTTGAATTTTAATCCGACTCCTGAAACTTTCTTTTATATTCGACATTGTTTCGTTGATGTACTGATTGAACAATTACGGCGAAAGACTACATCCCTATCGTACACCCTTTTTAATCCGAGCATTTCATTCTTGGTAGCATAATTTCAATTACTGACACGTTCCATAACCTTGGAGATTTGCTCCTCAGTTTGGTCCTACGGAACTTGACGTGTAAATAAATAAATAAATACTTTTATTATTCCCTCTTGGCTGTTTACACATTGCATATTACTGTCGCTCCCTATAGCTTATCCCTAATTTTCTTAGAATTTCGAACATCTTGCACCATTTTAAATAGTCGAACGCTTTTTCCAGGTCGACAAACCGTATGAACGTGTCTTGATTTTTCTTTAGTCTTATCTCCATTATCAATTGCAATTTTAGAACTGCCCCTATGGCGTTTTTACTTTTCCTAAACCCAAACTAATCGTCATCTAACATATCCTCAGTTTTTATTTCCATTCTTCTGTATATTACTCTTGTCAACAGTTTGGCTGCCTGACCTGTTAAGCTGATTGTGCGATAGTTCTCGCACATGTAAGCTCTTGCAGTCTTCGGAATTGTGCGGATGATATTTTTCCGAAAGTCAGACGAAATACGGCCCGTCATACACTCTAGAAGCATACGTGAGTAGTCGTTTTTTTGTCACTTCCCCAGTGAGTTTAGAAATTCTGATCGAATGTTATCTAACTCTTCTGCCTTATTTGATCTTAGTCATCCAAAGCGCTCTTAAATTCTGATTCTAATACAACATCCCTTAACTTCTATATATATGCTGTTGAGTCAGTCCTTCCGACAATCATATCTTTTTCGATTTGTTTACGTATTTGCTGCAGTCATTCCCTGCACTTCCTATTTATTTCATTCCTCAGCGACTTGTATTTCTGCATTCCTGAATTTCCCCGAAATTTTTGTAAGGAGTGGAAGAAATTCAGTGTGCACTCCGTGTGCATTCCGGGTGGAGTCATTCCTGATGTGAAAAGGATCCTTCCGGATGCCATGAAGAGTACAGGGTGCAGCCAGCTGCAGGTGGTGGCACATGTCGGCACTAATGACATGTGTCGCTTTGGATCTGAGGAAATTCTCTCTGGATACCAGCGGCTATCTGATTTGGTGAAGGCTCCCGGTCTTGCTTACGAGATGAAGGCATAGCTCACCATCTGCAGCATCGTTGACAGAACCGACTGCGGACCTCTGATGCAGAACCGGGTGGAGGGTCTGAATCAGAGGCTCAGACGGTTTTGCGACCGTGTTGGCTGCAGATTGCTTGACTTGCGCCATAGGGTGGTGGGGTTTCGGGTTCCGCTGAATAGGTCAGGAGTTCACTACACTCAGCTGGCGGCTACATGGGTAGCGGAGGCTGTGTGGCGTGGACTGGGCGTTTTTTTAGGTTATAAGGCCTCAGGAAAGTACGGGGTGGGCTGCAATCTCAAAGGGTGCATGGAAAATACAGGACGTGCTTGGATCAAGGAACAGTCGGAATTGGAAAATGTTATAGTTGTGCTGGGAAACTCCCTGAGCTTCAAGCGCTAATAGAAAGCACAGACGCTGAAATAGTTATAGGGACAGAAAGGTGGCTAAAGCCTGAAATAAGTTGTGCAGAAATTTTCACGAGGTCTCAGACGGTGTTCAGGGAAGATAGATTAGGCAGAATTGGTGGTGGAGTGTTTGTGTCTGTCAGTAGTGTTTTGTCTTGTAGTGAAGTCGAAGTAGATACTCCGTGTGAATTTGTATGGGTGGAGGTTATACTTAACAGCCGAACTAAGTTAATAATTGGCTCCTTCTACCGACCCCCAGACTCCGATGATATAGTTGCTGAACAGTTCAGAGAAAATCTGAGTCTCGTAACAAATAAATACCCAACTCATACTGCTATAGTTGGTGGGGACTTCAACCTTCCCACGATATGTTGGCAAAAATACTTGTTCAAAACCGGTGGTAGGCAGAAAACATCCCCAGAGATTGTCCTAAATGCTTTCTCCGAAAATTATTTGGAGAAGTTAGTCCACGAACCCATGCGAATTGTAAATGGTTGCGAAAACACACTTGACTTCTAAGCCTCAAACAATCCAGAGCTAATAGAGAGCATCATGACTGATACAGGGATTAATGATCACAAGGTCGTTGTAGTTAGTCTCAATACCGTTTCTTCCAAATCCACCAGAAACAAACGCAAAATAATTTTATTTAAAAAAAGGGGATAAAGTGTCGCTAGAAGCCTTCCTAAGACACAATCTCCATTCCTTCAGAACTGACTATGCAAATGTAGACGAGAAGTTGCTCAAATTCAAAGATATAGTAGCAACAGCAATTGAGAGATTCATACCTCATAAATTGGTAAGAGATGGAACTGTTCCCCCATGGTACACAAAACAGGTCCGAACGCTGTTGTAGAGGCAACGGAAAAAGCATGCGAAGTTCAGAAGAACGCGATATCACGAAGACTGGTTAAAATTAACAGACGCGCGGAATTTGGGACGGACTTCAATGCGAGATGTCTTTAATAGATTCCACAATGAAACATTGTCTCGAAATTTGGTCGAAAATCCGAAGAAATTCTGGTCCTATGTAAAGTACACAAGCGGCAAGACGCAGTCAATACCTTCGCTGCGCAGTGACGATGGTATTGTTACCGACGACTGTGCCGCTAAAGCGGAGTTATTGAACGCAGTTTTCCGAAATTCCTTCACCAGGGAAGACGAATGGAATATTCCAGAATTTGAAACACGAACAGCTTCTAGAATGAGTTTCTTAGAAGTAGATACCTTAGGGGTTGCGAAGCAACTCAAATCGCTTGATACGGGCAAGTCTTCAGGTCCAGATTGTATACCGATTAGGTTCCATTCAGATTACGCTGATACAACAGCTCCCTACTTAGCAATTATATACAACCGCTCGCTCACCGATAGATCTGTACCTACAGATTGGAAAATTGCGCAGGTCGCACCAGTGTTTAAGAAGTAGTAATCCATCGAACTACATACCTATTCATTGACGTTGGTTTGCAGTAGGGTTTTGGAGCATATACTTTATTCAAACATTATGAATCACCTCGAAGGGAACGATCTATTGATACCTAATCAGCATGGTTTCAGAAAAATCGTTCTTGTGTAACGCAGCTGGCTCTTTATTCGCACGAAGTAATGGCCGCTATCGACAGTGGATCTCAAGTTGATTCCGTATTTCTAGATTTCCGGAAAGCTTTTGACACCGTTCCTCACAAGCCACTTCTAATCAAGCTGCGGGCCTATGGGGTATCGTCTCAGTTGTGCAACTGGATTCGTGATTTCGTGTCAGGAAGGTCGCAGTTCATAATAATAGACGGCAAATCACGGAGTAAAACTGAAGTGATATCAGGTGAACCCCAGGGAAGCGTCGTGGGACCTCTGCTGTTCCTGATCTACACTCCTGGAAATGGAAAAAAGAAGACATTGACACTGGTGTGTCAGACCCACCATACTTGCTCCGGACACTGCGAGAGGGCTGTACAAGCAATGATCACACGCATGGCACAGCGGACACACCAGGAACCGCGGTGTTGGCCGTCGAATGGCGCTAGCTGCGCAGCATTTGTGCACCGCCGCCGTCAGTGTCAGCCAGTTTGCCGTGGCATACGGAGCTCCATCGCAGTCTTTAACACTGGTAGCATGCCGCGACAGCGTGGACGTGAACCGTATGTGCAGTTGACGGACTTTGAGCGAGGGCGTATAGTGGGCATGCGGGAGGCCGGGTGGACGTACCGCCGAATTGCT
The DNA here is from genome assembly GCF_023897955.1 of Schistocerca gregaria. Lineage (NCBI taxonomy): Eukaryota > Metazoa > Arthropoda > Insecta > Orthoptera > Acrididae > Schistocerca > Schistocerca gregaria. Next base: position 432,201,925 of record NC_064920.1, on the reverse strand, counting down.
CAACACGTGGGGCGTGAGGTCTCCACAGTACATCGATGTTGTCGCCAGTGGTCGGCGGAAGGTGCACGTGCCCGTCAACCTGGGACCGGACCGCAGCGACGCACGGATGCAAGCCAATAGGATCCTACGCAGTGCCGTAGGGGACCGCACCGCCACTTCCCAGCAAATTAGGGACACTGTTGCTCCTGGGGTATCGGCGAGGACCATTCGCAACCGTCTCCATGAAGCTGGGCTACGGTCGCGCACACCGTTACGCCGTCTTCCGCTCACGCCCCAACATCGTGCAGCCCACCTCCAGTGGTGTCGCGACAGGCGTGAATGGAGGGACGAATGGAGACGTGTCGTCTTCAGTGATGAGAGTCGCTTCTGCCTTGGTGCCAATGATGGTCGTATGCGTGTTTGGCGCCGTCTCACGCGGTCTGCACGTCCAGAACGAACGCTGGTCCAACTGAGGCGCCAGGTGGAAATGGCATGGCAAGCCGTTCCACACGACTACATCCAGCATCTCTACGATCGTCTCCATGGGAGAATAGCGGCCTGCATTGCCGCGAAAGGTGGATATACACAGTACTAGTGCCGACATTGTGCATGCTTTGCTGCCTGTGTCTATGTGCCTGTGGTTCTGTCAGTGTGATCATGTGATGTATCTGACCCCAGGAATGTGTCAATAAAGTTTCCCCTTCCTGGGACAATGAATTCACGGTGTTCTTATTTCAATTTCCAGGAGTGTATATACTTGACCTGGGTGACAATCTGAGCAATTCTCTTAGATTGTTCGCAGATGATGCTGTAATTTACAGTCTAGTAAGGTGATCCGAAGACCAGTATCAGTTGCAAAGCGACTTAGAAAAGATTGCTGTATGGTGTGGCAGGTGGCAGTTGACGCTAAATAACGAAAAGTGTTAGGTGATGCACATAAGTTCCAAAAGAAATCCGTTGGAATTAGATTACTCGATAAATAGAACAATTCTCAAATCTGTCAATTCAACCAAGTACCTGGGTGTTAAAATTACGAACAATTTCAGTGGGAAAGACCACATAGATAATCTTGTGAGGAAGGCGAGCCAAAGGCTGCGTTTCATTGGCAGGACACTTAGATGATGCAACAAGTCCACTAAAGAGACAGATTACACTACACTCGTTCGTCCTCTGTTAGAATATTGCTGCGCGGTGTGGTATCCTTACCAGGTGGGATTGACGGAAGACATCGAAAGGGTGCAAGAAAGGGGAGCTCGTTTTGTGTTATCTAGTAATAGGGGAAAGAGTGTGGCAGATATGATACGCGTGTTGGGATGGAAGCCATTAAAGCAAAGACGTTTTTCATCGCGGCACGATCTATTTACAAAATTTCAGCAACCAACTTTCTCTTCCGAATGCGAAAATATTTTGTTGAGCCCAACCTACATAGATAGGAATGATCATCAAAATAAAATAAGAGAAATCAGAGCTCGAACAGAAAGGTTTAGGATTTCGTTTTTCCCGCGCGCTGTTCGGGAGTGGAATGGTAGAGAGATAGTATGATTATGGTTCGATGAACTCCCTGCTAAGCACTTAAATGTGAATTGCAGAGTAATCATGTAGATGTAAATTTAGATGTAGATGTAGAATCAACTGAAGCATTTTTTCTGTTGCCTATGTTTTCTTCGTAGCTACCTTCTTTGTACTTGTGCTTTTTTGCAACTTCTGTGATTACGCTTTTCAGAGATGACCATTCCTCTTCAACTGTACTGCCTACTGAGCTATTCGTTATTGCTGTATCTATAGTCTTAGAGAACTTCAAACGTATCTCATCAGTTCTTAGTACTTCGACATGAGCCTGTTTTGCGATTTGATATTTCCTGACTAATCTCTTAAACTTCAGTCTACTCTTCATCGCTACTAAATTGGGGTCTGAGTCTATATGTGCACTTTGGCATGCCTTAAAATCCGGTATCTGATTTCGGAATCTCTGTCTGACTATGATGTAAGGTAATGGAACTCGTCTTGTATCATCTGGCCTTTTACAAGTATACCTACTCTTCTTGTGATTCATGAACAGAGTATTAGCTATTACTAACTGAAATTTATTACAGACCTCAATTAGTCTGTCTCCACTCTTATTTCTCATCCCAAGCCCATATTCTCCTGTAACATTTTCTTCTATTCCCCTAAAACAGCATTCCATTCCCCCATGGCCATTAGATTGTCATCTGCCTATACGTAGTGTATTAACGTTTCAGTATCCTCACACACTTTTTCTGCAGGCTGCGATGTCGGCATTTATACCTAAACTAGCGTTGTTGGTGTTGGTTTGCTGTCGATTCTGATAAGATTAACGCTGCCACTGAACTGTCCTACTTCCTATTAATAAGGAATCCTACTCCCACTATACCATTTTCTGCAACTGTTAATATAAGCCTACACTCATCTGATCAGAAATCCTTGTCTTTTTTCCGTTTCACTGTACTGACCTCTACTATATCTACATTGATCTTTTGCATTTCCCATTTCAGATTTTCTAGCTTGTGTACAACGTTGAAGCTTCTGACATTCCACGTCCCGACTCGTAGAATGTTGTCCTTTCGGCGGTTACTCAATCTTTTTCTCGTGGTCACCTTCCCCTTGACAGTCCCTGCCACAGATACGAAAGGGGTATTATTCCGAATTCTTTTTCCCGGTGGAGAGACCATCGTGACACTGTTTCAATTACAAGCCACATTTCCTGTGGATACACGGTATGTGTTTTTAATTCAGTGGTTTATATTGCCTTCTGCATCCTCATGCCTTTGGTCACCGCTGATTCTTCCGTCTGTAGGAGCAGTTCCCCACCCATAGGAGAAGAGAGTGCCCTGAACCTCTGTCCGTTTCTCCCGCCCTTTTTGACAAGGTCATTGGCGAAATGAGGATGAGTTCTTACGACGGAGGTCTTCGGCCACCACTCCTGACTATTAATGACAATCTAAGCGGTGGTAGGTTTTGAACCAGGAACAGATGACGCTTTTATTGCTAATCAAAGACGCTATCCTTACACTTTTACTGGCCATGAGACTAATCACCATTAGCTAGAAGTAACTTATGACGTCAGTTGTGAAGCTGTTAGAAAGTGTCAGTAAACGCACGTTGCGGAACCGCTCGAAGCACCGTTGTTACACGTTATTTGGTGCCAGCATCGTAAGCGTTCTCGTTTTTCTCCCTCAAGTTAATGTGACTTTTCTTTAACACCAACTTTTTCTCTAGATACTGGGCCGGTTGACTTCTTTTTGTTTCCACGCCTTAAATTAGCTCTGGAAAGGCTTACGTTTCGGATGTTTTGCGCGTGTCCCCGATGCTTTGAGTGATAGGACAAGAAGCATTTGCTGAGACTAACAGCTTTACAATCGATGTAAGTGTGTTGTAGCTACTGATGATTACTATGAAGGCAAGTAAAGGGTACTTTGATTGTAACTTTTGTTTCCTTATATTTTCTGAGTCTATTCGCCGAACTTTGCAGATGCTCTTTGTAAAATACGTCTGCCAACTGTGGGACGCAAGAATAATTGATTACTTCTACATACTACCCGCGGGCGGCGGTTACACGACCATTGATATAGATAGTCTAACTTCCGTTCCGTGCTTTCCTCTAGGTGCCGAACGAAAGCTTCCCTCACTTGTAGCGTATGCAGTAAAATCAGATAATCGTACTGGCGAATGAATGTCTCCAAATCCGGTAATCTGGTTAATGACACTACAAGATATTCATGGGCTGGTCGGACGTGTGATCTATTGCCCCGTACTGTTGGAACCAAACGTAGTTGTTCAGTCTTGGAACGAAGGAGCCGTTTAAAATTTAAGCATAGCAAACTTTTGTAGTCTCTACTGCACGACCACGAAGATCCTCAAAATTTAAGCACAGATGATGCCAAAAAAATGCCACACCGCGTCCCACAGTCCCACGTTCACAGTGCAGGCGTTTCCCATGCAGCCGACGAGGACTGACTTCGTTAGTTGCACCTAGTACCTGTAATTCTGTTTACTTCAACTACTGTAAGACGGGATAATATCGGACGGAATTTTGGAATTTTTTGAGATAGGTTCCCAAAGAATATTAAATTAAGGCAACAAAAAACTCGAGGTGTTTGACATGGCAGTGAAGAATAATTTGATCAAAAAAACTTGAACCTGAAAATATATTTAATTTACCAGATCCTAACAAATAAAACAGTCCGATGCTACGGACGATCACGGAATTTCTATCCAAAGTTCTATATTTCCCTCTAACGGGGTAATTCAGGAAACAAACTACCTTTATGAAAGTACTCATGCTTTTAAGTTCTTTTTACATGTGTAGAGCAAATTTTGCACGGGGTACAAAATATTTCACATATGTTCAGAAAACATTGGGAACTAGTAACTCACTTCCGTGCATTGCCGTTTAATGAGCCATACAGTCGGATCGTCAACATTTCAGAGGGACGCGGTTAGCATGAAAGCGTCATTTCTGTTTCTGGCATGTTATGAAACGAATAGTTTCCCCCTTCGTCTATTTCAAGCGAGGCATCGTTGTACCTTACAATATGAGAGGTAAAAGTTAAAGCACCATTTAAAACCCTTAAAACATCATGGACAAATGCTTTCTCTTCAATGGTGCTAAAGACAGAAGGCATCCAGTCATTCAAGGATCCGCATTATTAACTTTACTCTCTAAAGTTGAGAGTTCTTTGTCAAATTTGCTTGAGGCCTTTTTGGACGATAGTTTACCTGATCTTACAGCTGTAACCGCCTATTCAAGATTTTGAAGGTTATAATTGCACCAAGGTAGAACACTGCGCCTCATTTTATAATCTGTGGCACCTTCATCTACATTTACATCTACATGGATACCCTGCAAATCACACTTAAGTGCCACGCAGAGGGTTCACTGAACCACTTTCACAAATACACTGTGTTGTTCCAACCTCGAACATCGCGCAAAAAAAGCGAGCTCCTTTACCTTTGGCCGGCCGCTCTGGCCGAAAGGTTCTAGGCGCTTCTGGCTGGAATCGCGCTGCTGCTACAGTCGCAGGTTCAAATCCTGCCTCGGGCATGGATGTGTGTGATGTTCTTAGGTTAGTTAGGTTTAAGTAGTTGAAATTCTTGGGGACTGATGACATCATAGTGCTTAGAGCTATTTGAACAATTTGAACAGCGCAGCTGTAATCCAAAAATAGCAGGGAAAAGCTTAGTGAAGGCAGTCTCTTTAGTAGATCTGTTACATTTTCTAAGCGTTCTGCCAATAAAATGCAGTCTTTGGTTTGCCTTCCCCACGACATTATCTACGTGACCTTTCCAATTTAAAAAGTTGTTCGTAATTGTAATTTCTAGGTATTTAGATGACTTTTCGACCTTCAGATTTGAATGATTTAACATGTAGCCGACGTTTAACGCATTCCTTTTAGCACTAATGTGGATGACCTCACACTTTACATTTTTTAGTGTCAATTGCCAATTTTCGCGCCATACAAACACCTTCTCTGAATCGTTTCGCAATTTGTTTTGATCTTCTGATGGCTTTATTAGATTTTAAACGTCAGCACTATCTGTAAACAAACTAAGACGGCTGTTCAGATTGTCTCGTAAGTCATTCGCATAGATAAGAAACAGAAGGGGGTCTTTAAAATTACCTTGCAGAACGCCAGAAATCACTTTACTTTTACTCGATGACTGCCCATCAATTACGAACTGTGACCTTCTGACCAGATATTCTCCATATGACGTGTACATAATAAATAGCTTACTATACATTAGTGTAAGTGATATATGCGGAAACACTACATTCACGTTTCCCTCTCAGCATTTACTGAAGTAAATTATAAGGAAATTATGCTTGTCATTTTTTTTCTTCTAGTACAATGACGAACGTATTCGCATAAAGGTAACAAACAAAAAAACGTACACTGCACTGAAACAGCTACACACCCCAGTCTAAACTTTCAAGTGTAACAATGTATGTTCGAATATGCCTGACAGTACGTAAGGTATAAATAACAAAATGCGTAGGCGAAATAACAGCTTGCATTCAGTGATGCCAACGTAAGAAGAGAAATACAGCGTTTTCGTTCGAATTTACCCCAGTGACCGATAATTCCCCATCTAACGGCACCATCTACATGAAAATGAAGATCATCCGATACATAGTCTGCAGCATTCTCCTCGTTTTCATACTCGGCATTCATCATTAAGAACAGTGTATCAATACTGTTCTGGCACTCAAGGTCACACAATTACTAATGACATGATACATCGTATAGTTAGATTCCATGGTTGATTTATTGTGGTCATACGACATACATTAATGAACTCGTCCACCTTAAAATAACTATGTCGCATAAATTGGCTTTTAGTGGTGATATAAACAGCATAATGCCATCTTGCAAGAAATTTGAAATGTCTATGGAACGAGGTCAGATAAGAATCTGAAATTTATCCTACAATTTTCTCAAGGACTCGCATGAGAACAGACGCACAAATGGCATCACATTAAAGCGATGACAGTTGTCGTTATCCAAAAATAAGGTCTATTTGTTTCTCAAAGCACAAACTCCCAGTAGCATCTGGCAAAAACAGTCGACAACCCAATAACATGTGGTAAAAACACAGTCGACAAGTAATTCCTTCTTCTCCACGACAACATAAGCCTCCACACAAGTCTGTGCACTCGAGAGCCACACACAAAGTACTTCATTGGGTTGATCCTTCTCATCCACCCTACAGCCCGGATCTCGCACCTGCCATTTGCCTGCCACAATGAAGGACGCAACCTGCGGAAAGTTGTACGTGGATAGTGGGGAGGTTACTGGTGCAGCAAGACGCTCGATCTGACTTCGACCAGTAGAGTGGGACCTTGTGGGCACACAGGGCCTCCCATTAAACTAGCGTAAGGCCATCACACTAAACGGATATTGTGTTGAAAAAGGTTGAAAACAGTTTAGTAGCCAAAACAGTGGGCAATAATGTGGTGTACTGGAATCCTGAATGAAACCAACCTGTTTTCAGAAAGAAACGTGTTCCATTGCTTACAGAAAGCCCCTAGTGCCAAATGTCACCATGAAACGTACCCTTAGAACAATTATATAAGACTGGTCTATGTGAAACGTCCTCTTTGAACAATTATACACGACTGTGCTTAAACTGACACACAATATCTTTAGCGCAACGCAATCTGACTTCCAAAAATCCCTACGAAAGAATGGCCCTGACTAGCATTAACCTAAACGTTTCACAAATCACTTACCTCACAAAAATCTTCGTTACTCGAACTACTGCAATACAGCGAGCGCCACTACTGCCAGCTAAATAAAAGATTCAAACTACGGAAGTCACTAACTACTGATAGGCACAGTTAGCAAATGAAAGATTTTAATAGAGAACAAACAATGTATTTACCTTTATAGTCATATATATATATATATATATATATATATATATATATATATATATATATATATATATATATATATATATCAGTTCATGACACCAATTCTTACAAATTTCAAAACTCCGCCATCTCTCTCCCCACATCCACCACTGCTGGCGGCTCACCTCCAACTGCGGAACGCTACGCGCTGTTAGCATCCAGCTGCCGCTGCCCAACACTACAATGGCAGACAACAATGCAAACCAGCCACAGACTGCACACGGCACAGCCAGTGATTTTCATACAGAGCGCTACGTGGCGGCGGCGTTATCAATAAAAAAACCTAAACAGCCTACTTACAACCAATATGAACAATGAAACACTCTATAAAATCATTGTCTACTTCATACATGTCAATCAGTTGTCTGTGACAGGGGAAACGTGCCAATTATCATCTGTGATGGATGCAGAGTGACCTCTCTACTACATCTTTCAATCACGTTGTTTTTTCGTCCCAGAGAATAAACAGTCATGCCTTCACAAGCAGGAGTCACTGTTTTGTCTTTACACTATATAAAAAGTCCCCAGCAGAAATAGTAGCACGAGAATGTTTCCTCAGATTCAGGAAAGGAAAATAATCAAATATGGTTCAAATCGCTCTAAGCACTATGGGATGTAAGATCTGAGGTCATCAGTCCCGTAGACTTAGAGCTACTTAAACCTAACTAATCTAAGAACATCACACACACCCATGCCGAATGTGCGACCGTCGCAGCAGCGTGGTTGCGGACTGAAGCGCCTAGAACTGTTCGGTCACGGCGGCCGCCAATAATGAAATACCTTTAATAAATGATACTCATACTTCGGTTGTACGAGACAACACAGCGTGTAGGACCTTGAGCTTGCCTAGGGGAGGACACGCCTCAAACTGTATCCAGAAAAATGTTTAATGCGTCTGCTATATCTAATCATCTCGGTTTTTAAGTACCGTTAATGCATTTTTTTCATTTGCACATGACTGAGGCACATAATTTTTAACTGGTATTCAACTTACCTGCAGAAACAGTAATTGCGTTATGTTTACTTCATGTCAGCATCATAAAAGAGTGTCAAAAGCAGGTAATGCAGAATATTACCAAGCAAGTTATTTTCTTATGTGACCGGAGGGTAGCGTGAAAATTCCGCTTTCATAGCGCATGCTCGTGTGGTTTGTGAACGAAGAGAAAGACAATATCGCGTCGTTAGAGCAAACAACAAATGTCGATATGTGTTCGATACAATGTGTATTTTCCGGAGGAGAAAAGAAATGCTGTTCTGCGATTGTGTTCTGTTGCCAATGGCCCGACGATGCGTTTCCGTTCCAAACACGTTATAATCACTGCGAGCTCGGCTTTCTGGTAAATAATGCCTTCGGCAGGTGACAGTAATAACTAGGTGGTTGGACACAATGCATTCTCGCATTTCCGGCGGATTTGCGTGGCATTACACGCGTGAATATATCGTGCGAAATTCCGCAAAACGAGTCAGGAAGCGTTGCGAGTTTGCAGCGGTTTGTTTAATAGGTGAAGCCATTATTTAATGGGGGCCGAAAAAATTTTCCGAGGTTATTCCAGCGCAACTGCGGCAGAAAAGCGTTCGTAGCAAATTTATAAATGCTACAATTTAGACTGTCAAATATAATTACTCCTAATTGACGAAATCGCGTCCGTGCCGTCGTAATAACCTTCAGAATCGGTTTAGAGCAGCAAATTTATTATGGTTTATTGGTGCAATTAACTGCGTGATTATTTTAGTAAACTATAGTCTCAGTCGTTTCGCAGGGCCAACAGAGTCTGCACTGTATGGGATTAAATATGTACCACGCTGTGGTGCACTGTCAGCGACAGATACGTGTATCCCGGTCATATGGAGAATAAGCTGGATCGTCGATAGCTCACACCGATACATAAATTCAGTTAAGATCTGTGTAATTACTTTGATTCATTGAAGCTGCCATAACATTTTGTACGCAGGCCTGGATAGATTAATTGGGAAAAGTAAGTACCTCTACTAATCATTTGGACAGTTTTCAATACGTTAATGAAAAAACTAGAAACGAAATTGCTTCTAATGTTCATGACTAACCTATAAATACCGTAAAGCCATTGTTAGCCGAACATTTTTACTGTCGTCAAGAGAACGACACACGACAAATAACTGCACCTTTTCGGCTGAAGTGCCTTGGAATAACTTTATCCTTCATCTGGTAAATGTTGCGAAAATACAACTTTTCTCTTATACGATGAAGCTTCTTCTTTCTACTTTATAAGTGACAGTCAACTGAAAACATTGTTTTCAAGATATTAGAAATATATGTGATGACTAGATAAATCCGGAAAGTAGCATTGTAGACTTACCTCGCAGGTGAGTGATAGGTAACAACGCATTTCTTGATATAAGGGGCAGTCTTGATGCTTTGAACAAGGTTAGTGGTGACACGGAATAATTCTTAGGCATGTCCAAGGCTTTCTTCTCTGTTAATCACATGAGTCAATTAAATAAGCTAGAATAAAACTGAAATAAAAGTATAGCTAACTATTGGTTACAGTCATACCTAGTAGATAGGGCACAAAGAGTACAGATTAAACGAGCCTCAAATAATGCTAACCTTTTAGTTAAAACACTTACTACAATAAAGTACAGTAATGTAGGCTTTCCTCAGCGTGTAATATTAGCACCAATTTCGGTGTTCGTGATAGACGTCAGCAGTTATTCCACTAGTTTTCTCATGGCTAAGCAATTGTTTTTAGGGATGTAAGTAAAATTATAGCCATGGTTTCAGGTCTCCTTATAGAAAAAGACAATGAAACCGTCAATGAAAATTTGTCTGTACATAATAAAGTGCCACTGAACTTGAGGGAAACAAATGCCACAAATTACAGTCTGAAACTGGAAAATGACACCATTAAGTTAAATATTTAGATGGCATCAGTAAAGAATTTCGATCAAACAGTAAGTATCAACGAATGAATATTGATAGTCAATTAAGCTGTAGTGAACAGACACAAATAGTTTTGAACAGAATGCCATCAGCATCTTATGACTTTAATACCGTCGTCAGTATGTACCAGTCAGTTAAAAATTGTTTATATGTACATGCACTTCTTAGCTATTGGCCTAACTTAAGGGACATGTAATCAAAGTACGAAGGTAGTTTTGAAACTACAGGAAAGGGTCATAACAGTAGCAAACTATAGAAGAACACCATCAGCAGCCAGGCTCGTTGTAAATGTCGTATCAGAAGGGTGAAACTTTAGCTACAGCATGTAGGTACATTTACCAATCAGTTGTAACCACAAAAATTAATATTCATAACTACTAAACACACACCTCTATTTATGACCGTAGAACGAGATCTAGAGCGAACTTCCCAAGAGTGAATAAACATAAACTGAAACCAACATTTACTATGAAGGAACAACCTGTTAAATAACTTATTTCATGCGGTGCATACTCAGATAACACAGAATAGTTGTGGTAAAAATGTCAGACAGATAAATACCAGTAAAACACCTCTGTTATTTCGCAATACACTTTTCAACGACCATGTTTTTGTTTTCTTGGAAAACCTTACACCGAAATTCTGCACTTGAGAGTACTAATGTCTGTCTGAGGTCCACATGACACTTCTTATGGATACTGGCGCAATACTTATACAAGAAAAGGTAGAATTACGGCATGTGAAATGTAAAACAAACATCAGCGGTAAGGTCCTGATGTCAACTGATACTTATATATGAAGAGTGTAATGCGTCAAGCGGGCGGTTTTCGAAAATGAATGTACAGTGCAGCACTATCATCTTACATAGTGCAATGACATTTTTGCAAGTAAGTGTTAGAAAGCTATTGGTTGTGTTTGTAATAGGCTACTTCTTGAGAGCAGCTATCAGAAGCCTGGCTGTTCGCAAGTGCCTTTTTGCGTTTAGCTTTCGACATAAAAGCATCGTGGGCTGTAGTTGTAGTGATTTCACAATATATTAGCTTACTTTGCATTACGTAAGTGCTGTTTTATTGTCAGTTAACCAGCCGACATGTTTATTTCATTCGTCATTAGTTCTGTGAGTTTCACTTTTCAGATTTTCATTCAGGGACAACGAACATTTGAATGTGGCGCTGATCCACCATTGACGTGATATCATTAGCAATTTACAATATCCATTCTTACTGATTATGTGTTCGGAGCCTGTCATCATTTTTTTTCTTCAATCGTATCCCATAGAGCGAAAAGTCAACCGCAAATTACCTATTCTGAAATTCAATTGGTCCACATCGTCTGTTGTGCAGCCATAATCGTCAATCTCTATTCTGGTGGCGAAATCCTAAAACATTTAAGTTGGCAGAGATTTCGCCAACTTACATTGGCACAACTATTAAATAATTTGAGTTGTATGTAATTGCCATTGTTTTCATTTTACTAACCGTTTGTCTTTTTCATGTTTTTCATGGTCGACCTATCGCTCGAACGTATAAAAAAGCCTTAACTTGAAATATCTGGAAAGAGAAAAAGAGGAAATTAAGCATAAGAAGAAGCCAATAATAGTACGGGACCAAAATTAATGTGCGCTTAAGGCAAGAGAAAATTTATTATTGCGCTTTCCTACATGGAGTAGTGTGTGCTTGGCTGGGATCTTATGCTTGTTTATTTAAACAAAGGCAGCAGTACATTGCTTTCGCAGATTGGGTAGTAGCACTCTTCTATACAACTCATTACAGTGCAGTAACAGTAACGAACTAACAATACGCAGTATAGATGCTACATGATAGACAATTTGGGTGCATCTCGTGTGTAATGGCGTATTCCATTATTGAGATAAATGCAATTAATATTGTTGCTATTCAGTAGCGGTGTCAGTATTTTCATTGTCAGTTAATGTATCTTATTCAAAAAACGCTTTATTGCGATTCATCAATCTTTCGTTATCAAGGTGTGCATTGGCTAAAAGCGGAAAATGTCTGACACTGATATAAGTTCCTCATCGTCCAACGAAGAAAGCAACGAGCTCGAAATTTTCGTAAATATGGAAGATATTAACGCTGCTGTGAGTGAAACCAATATGTATCCGAAAATTCCAGAGTAAAACAAGATGTGCAATCATCCACTATTAACGAAAACTTCGCGAACGCAATGGTTCCATATTCTGCCGATCTTGTATCCCCACCAACACAAGCTTTCAGAGGATTAAGTATGGAAAAGACGTTGCAAAAATTATTATCAGCCTGATCGCTAAAGACCATATGACTACCTTAAAAAATGAAATAAATGCAAAAATGTCCACTCTTGAAAATAATGGGACTACTAAAACTGAAATGACCACTCACCTATCCGCTCTGATATTAATATGATCACCTTAAAGACAAAATAAAAAAAGTAAATAAAAACTAAAATGGCCACCTTCATAGATAAAACAAGAAGTGAAAGTGGTACAGTGGTATCGGTGGAAATCATCGCAAACTTCGATGAGTTAACATTAACTTTCACAACTCAACTTTCAGAACTCTCATCGAGTGCAGCTAATCCCCAGACACGGATTTCAATCTTGCACAAACAGACAGAAAATTGAATGTATGTTTTCTCTATCCTACCATCTGACATGACAGAACTAGCCGATTTTGCAATAATGCAGAAAAATTAGAAAATTGTTTTTGCATCCTGCCATTTGTAGACGAAGACGTGCTCAGTGAAAGTGAAAATGTTTTCTCAGTTTCCTCAGACAAATGGTATGCAAGTGAACAGTTGTCACAAAATAAATTTGTGAGGTATATGAACTTTGTCGCTCTTGCGAAGAAATTTAGATGGATTTAAATAAAAAAGGCTCCATAACGGTTATGCAATCTCATGAGAGCAATGCAACGTGAACTGAATTTTGACACATTTAGTACAAGTCCTCACTTATATCCGTTCTACGACGTGTATACAAATTTCAGTGGTGTTTATCAAACATGATGATGGATCATAATCATCCCCATTCTGCTGTTTTTTGTGGTAGATGTCCATCAGATAGAGGGTGCCAATCCTTAATGGGTATTTTTGCTATGTACAGTACAGAACGACACTTTTTTTTCTGTGCGTGTGGGCAGAAATTGAGAAGCAGTTCAAGATGAAGAGGGACCGTCTACAAAACAGTGCTGGAGTTCTTGCTGAGTGGGATCTTTAACAGATAGGTTCAAAAAGGTGACTCGTTTCGAGATATGAGAGTGGCACGAATATGATTCACCAGTGGCTGTAATCATTAAAAGACATCTCTACAGGATAAAAGGCAAGTATGTGGTAGAATGGATAGACTTGATACCAAATCACTGACAGCCTTTCTACCATAAAGCATAACACTACCAGCAACTCTTGTGTGCCTGCAGACCCAAGACTGTTTTTTGTGAGGGTGACGGTAACATAGTTGCTACGATTATGTTTTTAATAGGGCGGTCCTAAGACTAAATGTGTGGTGTGGGTAGTAGAATCACTCTACGGTCATTTTCATATGCCAGTTTTCAGTAGTGTTACTCACACAGAACATCGTCTTCCCTCCAAGGATTCCCATTTTACCTACCTGTTGAGTGTAATCCGACTACTCAAAAAAAAAAAAAAAAAAAAAAAAAAAATACTCGGCATGCAAACTGACTCTCATGATCCATTTCATTACTTAGCCTATCAAACTGATGTCTAGGACGTTCTACGTGGTGGGTGGAGGAGATTGTAAGGGCACCACAAGATGACTCTTGACAGGAAATTCTTTTTTCTTCCTTTATTTTTGTTTGGCCATATTTTTTAACGAAATGTCGATCTCCCACCTACACAGGTCAAAACAGGCTCTCACGTTTTGTTTCGTAAATGCTAGTATGATATAGTATCGCACTGGTAAAATGGTACCTGTCACAGTGTACAATACTGCTATGTCCTCTTGAATTATAGCTTGCTATCGAACATAAAACGAATGTGTTTTGTTGTGACAAGTGAGCTAATGGCGTGAAAGATTGCAATATCTAAAATTGTTTCCCATGTCTGAAACGTCTGTAATACACATATAATCGTCTGTGATTGACAGCGGTGCAATTCTATGGATGTCGCAAAACAATAAGATGTGAATGTATCCTGCAGTTGAATGTAAAAACTATACCACCTTTGCTCATAGAACTAAAAGAAAATTGACTGTGCCTATTTTTTTAAAGACAATATCTATTATCATCGTGTTTATGTTTTCCATATTTAATAGTTGCTTTGTTACAGGAGTCGCTTTGATATTAAGTAAAGATGTTACAGCGCAGTGCTCGGAATGGCTTGGTGGCCGAGTTCCGTAATAGGTCGCAGCTGTCCCTTTAGGCAAACAACCTGTGGTAGGAATAGACCTGATTTATCACAGTTTTGTTTTGAGGGATGACAGTCTCAGACATGCCTAGCAGCATGTTCGCTGGGGCTCATTGTACTCAAGACATTGCGGTGAGAGGCTGTGGTTGCTTTAGGCGGAAGGCCTCCTGTTTCCTATCAGTAGAATTTTGAAAATGCCATCTGGAACATTCTCCAGAAGGGCAGGATAGTGCTACTGCATTTCCCTTTTGTACTAAGGGGCGCCACCTCAAGGCAGGCCACGTGCCGCGTGCAATCGCAGAGGTTAACAAAGGCCTGGTGTGACCAGTGACTGCAGAGGGGCTGCAAAAAAGCAGTATAGCACTTTGCAGAACATCTGGCTGTTTGAACAAGCCGATGTCCTCCATGTAGGTAGATGGAGCGAGGGAGGGGTGACTTACGGAGGGAGAGAGATGATGGGTGAGGGGCCTCAATTCTCAGTAGTTTGTTAATCAAGGAAAACTCACGTTCATCTACCGACCCCTCTGTAGTCTTTTAGGACTAAGATTGTCTGCAGTACAGGTGTTGCGTTATGACCAGTTCATTATGAATTATCAGTACTGGTTTTTCCATGACAATTTCACAGTGCAATTAGAGCTGCGATGCATTTTCCCCATCAATTGTGGTACTCTGTATTGGCTTCAGTTACCTGGTTGCAGGGTGTTTTTCAAGTAGTTGTTTGTAGCGAACTCTGACGTCAAACATCACTAGCTACTGTCCTCAGCTGTAAGCTTACAGGTGATACACTTTTTAAACTCCGTTCTGTCCAACACCAGCATCTCATCAGTGGAACATATTTCCCACCAAAAAGAATAAATATACTACCATACATCCCAGTCTTTTTTCCCCGCTAGCTTGTAGATGTAGGGTAAAGTTTGAGTGTGTTTGTCACTAATGTTGAGTAGTATTGCAAATTTTTTTTCCAACAGGGTAGCAACAGTTGAAAGGCACGGTCATTGCAATTTATGGCGTCCTTGCGTAGCGCTATGCATATGTAATAATGCCTCATTTTTATGATTTATTATGTAATTAAGACTGATCTTAGCACCAGTTTCCTGACAAAAATAAATAAATTACGCTAATCTGACCTTTCTCTCCTGCATCTGTTTCTGGGAGGTGCACTTGGGCTTTCCATGCAGTAGAATCAGGGTTTCAGTCCCGGAAAGTGCACGGCCATTTTTAATCTCCCGTCAATTCCAAGCTCCGCTGGTGCTATAGTTGTGATAGGAGGCAGCACTTGAGCTTTCCGTCTAGGAGGATCAGCGTTTGCGTTTGCGTTTGATTCCCAAAAATAGTGCTACCGCTTTTAATTTTCCCCAAATCCTGGATTAGTTGTGGGGTGGGACATCAGCATAAACCTGGGAGACAAGCGCTACCATCAAAATGCGAAATTTCCGCCAAAATTCGAAATTCCCGACTATCTTCGAATTTTTCACTAATGGACTAGGGTATAGGAAGAGAAGGATGACGAAGTGGAGGGCTGTGGCCCATGTGCAGAGTGACAGAAACACATGATATCATCTTGTGGTGGGGACGGATGTCGTTAGGGTCAGAGGGCATGGTCGGGGTTGGGATTGAATTAATTGAGCAGTTTAGTTAATTTGCATATCAATTTGATATCAAATGTGTTCTCATGCCCCCATCATACTACTTCTTCCCTCACTCTGCACTCTAACTTCGACACGACGATCAAAGTAAAGTTTCAGGTCAAACATCCATGACCATGAGCCTTTGAAGTTGAACAGTTAATACGAGAGGATCTGCTTGTGAATCCCCGTGGACGTGCTTGGAATACGTTCTTCCACCATAGGAAGGGATGTATACATCAAGACGTCGGCGGCGGAGTTATCGCTGAAGTTGTCCAACGACATGCCACAGGACTAAAATTCAAGGACTGCAGTGACAGTGATAGTGGAGCACGCACGAATCAGCCTCTGAACTCTGCGGGCGTTTGAGCCCCCATTTTAGGCACCTCAAGGAGTGGTTTTTGCTGCTTTCCAGTCATACGGAAGCGTCTTCGGTCACCTCGCGGGGAAGTGGCTAACATTTACGTCATACCCAGTGTTAGATCAAAATTGAGCTGATAACTTACGTTACACTGTGCCTGATGTTTGGCGGTGTGTGGGTCATCGTCATGTACGATGGCCAGCCACAATCGTGCCCCAGATGTGGCCAAGGTGGACATGTTCCATCTGAATGTTTATGACAGCTTTTGATACAGACATCGGTGGGTGAAGTGACCCCGGCATCAAAGTTCTCGTCCCTACTCATCACCAACGCAGTAGTAGCAAAGAACTCTGCCATGCCACTGCAGGATACGCCTGAAGCCTTGTCAACACCACCCACTGCACCACTACACCAACATGCCTCATCCCCGGTACTCGCACTAGGAATATCCAATCTCAGGACCGTGGCTCAATACCCTGCTCGTACCATGGATGTCGTACTAGATGTCATGCTGCCTTTATCCAGACGAGTATAGCGTCGGATGATGGGCGACCTCATTCTGATTCGGTACAACACATTAGGAAACAGCAGTCGCTTCCGAAGTGCAAGTAAGGCAGACGAACACTCTTCGAGGACTCCCTCCTCCAAATAGCCTAGCGAGATATTGACAGGATGCCTGATGGTGACGTTCCATTCTACGCCTAGTTCTGACGCCACTTCCGTGATGGATCCTCTCTCAATCATACATGAACTCAATGTTGCCAGTACATAAGGCCGACAGACCCCCCACAGCTACTGTCACAGCACTTGGTTTCCCCACTCCGACAGTAAACGAATGTTTAACAGACCCTGCAGGTCAACACCTGGATGATGCTTTCATCACGCGTCCTGCGTTGACTGCAAGGACAGATGTACACAGCAATATCGTGTCGGCACAATGAATCTTGCCACTATCCAAGCCCCTCACAAACTGGCCATTTTCCAAGACGCCATCTATCCTGCAGATGTTGGTATTACTCTCCTACAGGAGGCATTCGTCACTGACTTACAAGTGCCCACTGGGTACACCGCCTATGTTTCTCATGCCCCCAACACTGGTAGTGACATCGCCATTCCCCTACATGATTGGCTCCTTGCAGAGAATGTCGCATCTCCCCATTGCATGGGATGTGGCCCTCGCCCTGTTAGATATGCGTATCATTAACATCTACGCATCATCTGGCTATCCGCTATCATGGCCGACATACATTCTTCGCCAGAGATCACACCATTCTTCACAGGCGCACCAGATGTTTTGCTGCTCAGTGGGAGCTTCAACTCGACACTGACCTATTCCTACAGAAATTTAATTCTGTGGCTCTCTCGATGGTCATCAATTGTCTGAGACTCATTGAGACCTGGACAAAGCTCCATGGAACCCAACCGGTTTGCACATTTTACACCGCTCAGTCATCAAGTTGCAGAGACCGCATCTGCCTCACCTGCCCACTTGCTGATGGCTCCCACTATGCAGAATTCTGACCCATGGCCTTTTCATGCCAATAAGTATACATCTGCGACTCACTCTCGCCTGATATGTGTGGCTTAGTCGTGTTCTGTGGGAAATAAGTGTCCCCTCCACCCCCCTCCTGACCTTCCCAGACTTTCGTCGTATGGTCGAGGACGCATGGGCATGATGCTGGCGTCCTCATGACGTTTGTGACTCCACCTTATCTTGGTGGCTCTCCTGTAAAAAGCCGACACTCCGCAAGACGTTGATAAGCATTAGCAAGCTAGCCAAGACAAGGCGTACTAATATCTTGTGGGACGCCCACTAAACCCGCTGGGCAGGACAGCTGATTAGGATTGTGGAAATGGCCAAATAAGGTGTCGGTCAGGTTCACTCAAAATAGTAATTTATTGTAATTTAATAACACCTTTAAACCCAGAAGGCATATAGCCTAACCTTTACAAAGACGAGTTTCAAAAAGGCAATTATTTCCAAGCTGAAGGCCTCCAAACAAGAAATCTTAAAACAACAATATAAATCTGAAGTAAAAACATGCAGTTAAAACTGCAAATGAAATAATTAACATATATATATATATATATATATATATATATATATATATATATATATATATATATACAGCGAGGCTGAGAGCCTCAAGTTAAGGGTGAATAGTAAAAGCAAAAGTTTTTTAAATCATTGACTATAATAAATTATAAACAGACAATTTAACACCGGTGAGAACAACAATAAAGAAAACGGCACTCAGAAGCCTCCAGAGAGGTCGGTCTGCCCTCGTTCACTTAGGTGAGAAAGCTACACTTGATCCGTCGGATCCCAACCAGGGGACAGCCATGGACCGAACGACAAAACAACTTGCTTGCCACCAATCGGTACATGAGAACTCAAACACAAAAAGTTACGAACGTGATTATCCATAATGAAATATGTATTATCTGTCAAAACTGCACACCATGTTGTACAGCGACAACAGGTGAGGAAAGGATGCTCCCTGAAATTGCGTTAGTGGCCAGGGCAGGTAACCAAACACTAACGGCCACAAGGCAGAAAATTCCGTTGGTGCACTTGAATTGTAGTCAACCAATATAGTTAATTGCACCGCATGGCGGATAAATTTCAGCAACAGAAACACTCGGTGCTGCTCACAGAAAAACCTCCCCAACAGCGAACCACCGAAACGAACCACACAACACGAATGGACGTGGCTTGGGTAGTTGAAACCACTACTCAGCTTTGATGTCCTGGCTTGATGAAGCACGAAGGTCGTGGCGATCGAACAGCTCCACACACTCTCCGACACTACGCAGGGACAGCTAGCGAACCCAGCAGGCAGTACCACGCCGAGATAACTTCCCTCGTCCGCAACAACCGACCGACTCCTCTGAGAATGCCATCTAAAATAGTGGTCAATGGAACAATGCCAACTACACACACAAGCTGACAAATACTCGTCAGTGGAACAACGCCAACTACACACGCAAGCTGAGAAACAGTTGCACGAAGACCTGATCAATACTCAAAAGGTACTAAGCACACACGAAGACAAATCGGGAGTTGATGCACACACAGAAAGCCGACTCATGAACGATCGGCGAGCCACAATGCGTCGTCCGGCAGGACCACCGACCGAGGATCCACCAAAACCGTGGCCCATCTCAAGTGATGCTTGGCGGCAATGGTCGGGCGAGCCATGTCGACGCAGACCTCACTGCTCCAACCCGACTGCACTAGTGCCGCACTGAAACTCCCCGACCGGCAGGTCCGGACTGCTCTCCTGACACGTTCCAACTGAATGGCAGACCCGAACTCGCTACCGGAACTGCCTTACGACAGACAACGACCGGGAAGTCATAACAGTCGAGCAAGGATACTACGGCAGGGGACATATGGATACGCGCTGCTAGCGCCGCTCACGGTGAGGCAAAGCAGCAACTCAGTGACAGTAGTAATTTAAATTAACGTAGTGAGGTGGAAGAACGTTAAAAACATGGTGTAAAATGCATGATGGCGGGAACATGAGCCACGCACGGCTCATCTTGCACTTTCGTTATTCCATTCTTTGTGAATGTGCGACGATGACTTTTTCACTAACCAGGCAGATAGTGGTACACCGAACAAAGGCGAAGATGTCCTTGATCAAGTGCCGCCACCAATTTCGGACCTCTAACCGCTTACCTCAGAAACATCCATCAATGCACCAACTCCTCCAGAAAAGACAACGACGACCCAGGGCTGATCCACATCCTCACTAATGCACAAGGTCATGGCATGAGACACAAAAAACCATCGGACATTCTCTTCCAATTATTTCGCCGGACTGTATGCAGCTGAACCACATTCCGTGGAACTGATCATAGAGGTCACACGACTTACTGCGAGCACTCTTCCAGTGGAGGTAGCACATGAGCTCCAGGAAGATGTGATCACAGATGAAGTACTCGATGCGAATGCGGGATGTGATAACAGATCCCCGGGGTCGAACATACCTACATCGACTTTTACAAAAGTCTTAACTCTTGCTGGCTCTGATGTGGACGACCATTCCACAAGAGCTGATATCCTCGATGACAGTAGTCCCTAACCCATTTCTAGATGGCATCATTATACATGTTCGCAGCCGGCCGTGTGGCCGAGCGGTTCTAGGCGCTTCAGTCTGGAACTGCGCAACGGCTACGGTCGCAGGTTCGAATCCTGCCTCGGGCATTGAGGTGTGTGATGTCCTTAGGTTAGTTAGGTTTAAGTAGTTCTAAGTTCTATGGGACTGATGACCTCAGATCTTAAGTCCCATAGAGGCATCTGAACCATTTTTTGAACCTGTTCACATACTTCACGGCCCTTTGCCGTTACCGAGACGTGATAGCATTTACGATTAAAATCTGCTGCGTTGTCAGGCCGCGTCATATTTCCTTCTGAAATATGGCGCGGCCTAAGAACCCAGAAGATTTTAACTTTACTAACAATGGCCACAAAAGCCAGGAGACTTACATGACATCATTTGCTTGACACCAAAGTATCACTGTGCCTTGGCATCGCTGGACTTCAGCCAGGCCTTCGACCGTGTAGACCACTCCCGTTTGTAGACAATTCAACATACGGTTTTCCCTGGCGGTTTTGCTATGGTAAATCTGCGTTTTTTGAGCGGCGTGACCTCCACAACGTAACCTCACGCCGTCCCTGGTCATAGCACGATCTATCGATGATTTTATATGATTTCGCATTGGAATCCCTGCTCCAAGACTGCGCTGTTGCAAGAGCTCCGTTTCTCTTGCATGACTTATGCAGACGACCTCGTCCTTTATCTGTGAAGTGAGGATGGAGTTCGAGTGGACATGACATGGATGGCAACTTGCCGCGAAGTGTCGGGAATCTCCCTCCATGGTTCCAAATCCAAGGTCTTGCTCATGGTGAAGGTCTATCGGAGAGAAGCGTCGCCCCTCTTAGCGTCGCCACCATCGTTCGATGATTTGACATTGAATTCACAGCCGATATGCGCCACTCAGCGACTGTTAAAGGTAGCCGTTTGATACCGACCGGACTTTTAGATCAGCAGCTATGAGACCTCGACAATACCCAACACGGCCAATACCTGAATATCTATCACGCCTCCCTTATACCAAATGTGGCTCAGGTAATACCGGTTCCAAGTCTTCTGGCCCGACGTCTCTTGATGGTATTGTGCTCCTTCGTCAGCTCATGGTTGTTATTAAAAGTGCAATATGACCTCCTTGCACTCCCATGGGACCGTGGTGGCGTGGGACAAATACATGTGCCGACCAGACTCACGGCGCTGTACGTCAGCTCCCAATCAATCTCTGGCACCGTTGCCTCACAGCCTCCCTGGGCTCCTATTCCAAGACATTGCACCGGTCTCTTTGTCCGAAGCAGGTTCGGTATCAACCGTCCCATCCGCCTTTTATTATATCCTACGATTTCTCTTGGACTTCAGTAATGTATATCTGTATTTACCACTCACACATTTGTTTTAGACGAAAACAGTATCTCAAGCATTACAACAGTGCCGCCCGCACAACCCTATCGAAATTATCCCCAGTACGTGTGGCGGCACATATAGAATTCGACGTCCAATCAACGTGGTACATCACAGTGAATGGCAACAAGTTAACGTACTACGACTGCTTCGCCCCCGTCCAGCCAACCCGTCACTCTGCATTTGCTGTGGAGTGGACTACACAGAAGAGTACAGATTCCTCCGTGGTCCACCGTCCGTCTGTACAGTTGCGCGGCGTAGTCAGGCGTTCCTTACAAGCCAAACACCCGTTCAAATCTATATCCACACACTGTTACTGCCGGAGAGGGCGTTTTACCCCGTCACTAAATCTCACTCTGTGAACTGGGAATGTGGCCACACGATCCGTTATCTTCTTAATTCTGACCCTGAGTCCATTCTTGGATAGTGGAACCATCTCAACGAACGAAAGTGGCACCATCTCAACGAACGACACTGCGTCCTAACACGTAACCTACACTATCGGCAATACTTCTACAATTTCTTAGGGTGCACGTTTAATGATCCGCCTCGCAGCTGAAACGTCCAAGCCATGAGAGGCCGTCAAATTGATCTCAGCCTACCCGAACCGAACAGAACTGATAACGGAATCTACGCCCACCCAACGAGAAGACACGTATCGACGTGCCGGAGGAAGCAGGACAGCCAGTGAAGGTGCTCATAAATAAAACAAATACAAAAATTTTTAAAAAATTAAAAATATTAAAAAAACGAAATAAATTAATTATGATTAATTTTCAGGGTTCCCCTTTTGTTTCCTCTCCTTTGTCATTTCACGCCCCCTCATAGCTCCAGGTTAGTCGTACTGGAAGTAGGATTAGATAGGAGCCAACCAGTATAGCAATTTTTCTTTTTCTAGGGCAAAAGTGGCCGTGGCAATTTTCAGTTTTCGTTCCGTGTTTTTGAATATCTTTTATACTCCCCAGAGCCAAAAAAAAGAAAAAAAGGATAGCGTCTTTGGTTCGTAATCAACACGTCCTCGGTCCCGAATTCGAAACCCTCCACCACATAGATTTTGATAATCAGCACCGGTGGCCCAAGAATTGCGCCATAAGAAATCCCCTCATTCTGCCGACGGCCTTGTCTAAAACTGCGGAGGAGCGGACAGATATTCAGGGCACTCTCTTGTCCTTGGGATGGGAAACTGCCCAATAATCAACGGCATAAGGATGCAGAAAGCAATGGAAACCAATGCATTAAAGACACATAACATGTGACCTGTAACTGAAATGTGCCATGATGACCTCTCCATTGGCAAAAGATTCCGGTGGAGTCACCATTTAGCATCTCCGGGATAGGACTCCCTAGGGGGAGGTCACCATGAAAAAGAGATCGTAAAAGCAATGAAAGGATAACGCTCTACTTGTCGGGGCATAGAATGTCAAAAACGTGGTAGGGAAGCTATAAAATCTGAAAAGGGAAACGCAAATATTCAGTATGGATACAGCAGGGGTCAGAGAAGTGAAATGGAAAGAAGACAAGGATTTCTGGTGAGATGAATATAGGCTAATATCAACAGCAGCGGAAAATAATATAACAGGACTGGGATTCGTTATGAATAGGAAGGTATGGCAGGGAGTGTGTTACTGTGATCAGTTCAGCGACAGGGTTTCACTTATCAGAATCGACAGCAAACCAACATCGACAACGACAGTTCAGGTATGAATGCCGATTTCGCAGTGTGACGATGGAGAGATAGAAAAAGTGTACGAGGATACTGAAAGGGTAATACAGTATCTAAATGGAGACTAACATCTAATAGTCATGGGGACTGGAATGCAATTGTATAGGAAAGAGGAGAAGAAAAGGTTACAGGTGAATATGGTCTTGGGACAAGGAATGAGAAACGACACAGACCAATTGAGTTCCGTGATTAACTTCAGCTAGTAATAGGGAATACTCTATCTAAGAATCACAAAAGTGGAAGGTTGGAGACGGACGGGTGGTACGGGAAGACTTCAGTTAGGTTACATCATAGTCAGACAGAGATTCCGAAATTAGATACTGGATTGTAAGGCGTACTGAGGAGCATATATAGATTCAGATCACAATTTATATATAAAGAGTACGTAGTTTAAGAGAATAGTCAGAAGAATCAACATGCAACGAAGTGGGATACGAAAGTTCTACGGAAGGACAAGATACGCTCGAAGTTCCCTAAGGCTTTGAATACAGCAATATGAAATAGCTCAGTAGGCAGTACAATTGTATAAAGGGCAATCAAAAGTTGGAAAGAAAAACATAAAAAGAAACTGCGAAGAAACCATGTGCCCAGAAAGAGATTTTCACTCTGCAGCGGAGTGTGCGCTGATATGAAACTTACTGGCAGATTAAAACTGTGTGCCGGACCAAGACTCGAACTCGGGACCTCATTCTGGAAACATCCGCCAGGCTGTGGCTAAGCCATGACTCCGCAATATCCTTTCTTTCAGGAGTGCTAGTTCTGCAAGCATCGCAGGAGAGCTTCTGTAAAATTTGGAAAGTAGGAGACGAGGTACTGGTAGTAGTAAAGCTGTGAGGACGGGGCGTGAGTCGTGCTTGGGTAGCTCAGTTGGTAGAGCACTTGCCCGCGAAATTCGAAAGTCCCGACTTCGAGTCTCGGTCCGACACACAGTTTTAATTTGCCAGAAAGTTTCAAACCATATGTGCTATAAGAAATACTTCAGTTGAAAATTTTTCGGGGAAATTCAGGAACACAGAAATACAAGTCAGTGAGGTCCTTGGATAGCTACCACAAGGCCACGGCTGACCAACAGCTCTGTAAGCATATAAATGTATGTATATATGAATTAAGTTTTTTGTTGTTAAATTTTAATAGCATGACATGTTCAATAACCTTGTAAAAGTAATTCATGCATGAATAAAACTATCACTACAACAATAACAAAAACAACAACTATTACTACTTCTGCTACTTACCCACGCACATT
Source organism: Schistocerca gregaria (assembly GCF_023897955.1). Classification (NCBI taxonomy): domain Eukaryota; kingdom Metazoa; phylum Arthropoda; class Insecta; order Orthoptera; family Acrididae; genus Schistocerca; species Schistocerca gregaria. Next base: position 432,176,782 of record NC_064920.1, on the reverse strand, counting down.
CAATACAAACAGTGATACTAGAAACCTGAAATGAAAGCATGTCTCGGGATTTAAGAAAAATGCCGCAACTGAAAGTCATGATTTTGGCGTGGTTTACGAATGTGTAGCGAGGGTGTCATTCACTGAGTCTACGCCTTCTCCATAACGCGAGGAGCTTAAGTCCCGTTTTCACTGGCGAGTAGCCTCGAGGGCGCCCAATCTGCGTCTGCCGCAACGTATTGGCAGTATTTCACGTGAATTTCTCGGTTTCGCCGTGAGGGGAGCGCACAATAGCTCTGGCGGAATCTCAGAATTCGTAAATCAATAGCCACAATTCGAAAAGACCTTCCACTCCCCTCCACGCGTACAATTTATGTTCGCCGTTAGGGCGGTCCACGGTAAATCAAAGGGCTTTAAATGGTGCGCTACAGAAACGGCGCGCTGCCGTTATTGGTGACCCCCCTCCCCCTCTCGCGGCTTTCGATATACATTTATATATGTACAAACGCTTAAAACTGGAAAACCCCAGCGGGAATAAAACCGGGAAACCGCTGCGGAATAAATGACGGGGGTCAATAATCCCCGCAGATTTAGGGAGTGTAGGAAGAACGCAGGGCAGCCACTGCGACAATAGAAAATATCATACCGAAGCGACACTACCTTGAAGAGTACTGCTCTGGATTTTATGTCAGCTACCCTGCAGAGTAAATATTAGGATTTAAACACAAATATGTCTCTTAAAACTAGTCAAATTGTTGGCGCGGAACACGATTTGCTTCCTGCAAATGTGTAAAGACGAAAGAATAATGTATCAAATTGGTGCATAAGTTCGTAGCGCTTTTGTTTTTTACATTTTGGTATTCCGCTTGCTAGGGCTTTATTTGTGGATGATCATTGTATATTTCTACTTCACTGTTGCCATTGGAGTTTACATATTTTCATTTTATCATTTGGGGATAGTAAGTGGAGATGTGGACGCTAGGAAATGATGTGCCAAGTGGAAAAATCGGAACATCTCCAACATATTCTTCTGCGTGGAGTTCAGTTGAGGAATGACAGCAGCGGAAACAGCTAGAAACAGTTGCTCCGCGTAAGAGGAAAATGTCACTGGACAGAGCACGGCAAGAAAATGGTTTCCTCGTTTTAAGAAGGACATTAGTGACTCCCTACATTCGAAAGACCCTCGGGATTTGATGATCCTCTAAACGCATTAATCCGCAGAGATCCACGTCAGTGTGCTCAACAATTGATCAGTGTGACGAACTGTGATCATTCCGCCAACGTGAGACATTTGCCTGCGATGGGGAAGTTCTAAAATCGAGTTTTATCGGTACCGCCTGCTCTAAGCCAAAATCATGTAAATCAAAGGATGACCATATCTGCATATCTGCTTGTTTGTCACCAACTGGCTCGTGAATAACACCGACCATTCCTATTATGCATTGTTACTGGTGAGCATACATGCTATCTTTATAAAGGAAACGAGGGAGTGGTTGAGCCTAGATGAAGCGCTAACTCCCCATAAAACGACCTGTGCTCATGCACAATAGATAGTGTTATGTGTCTGGTGGATCAGAAACGATGTGGAGGACTATGAACTGCTTCTCCAATGTGTAACCATTTCTTCTCATGTTTCCCGTCAACAACAGAGACGTTTTGCAGACGCAGTGTAAGAACAACGACGAGAAAGACTGCGTGAAGAGACGGTACTCCACGATAACGCCTGTCCGTATTGTTCTAGGTCGTCAAACTTTTGCGCTCTAGAGTTAATAGTTCCACTCTGCAAAGGTGTCATGGGCCGCACATGTACCCATCTTATCATTAATTAATAATATATATGAATTAGTATGTTACGAATGTCCAATAAACTAGTTACAGTAAGGGAGTGGTAAGTCGACCGCCGGCCATCAAGAACTGTTGTTAAAAGCAGGAACCACTAAGAACGCTTTCTGTCTACTGTTCTGTATTTCAAGTTGCTGCCCCTCTCAGCGGCCTCAAAATGTTGACACTAATTGCTTGACGAAGTGCCGTTGTGTAATTGTGTTAGTAAGTAATTAATTGAGCGGTAACAGTAAGTGTGCTTGCATTGAAATACGTTGTATAAAATGAGACACGACCAAAAATGTTAAAGGAACGTTTGGAATTTTTTGCCAATGGAGAGATCATAATGACACTTTTCCAATTACAGACCACATTTCCTGCGGAAACACGGTATGTGTGTTTAATGCAGTGGTTTTCACTGCCCTCTGCATCGTCATGCCGTTGATCACTGCTGATTCTTCCGCCTTTACGGGCGGTTTCCCACCACAAGGACAAGAGGCTGCCCTAAATCTCTCCCCGCTCCTCCGCCGTCTTCGACGACGCCATTGGCAGGAATGAGGTTGATTTCTTATGCCGGAAGCCTTCGGCCGCCAATGCTGATTATTGATGAAAATATAAGCACTTGATGGTTCCGAAACTAGGACCGAAGAGGTTTTGATTACTAATCACGGACGGTAACCCTATATGACAGGTTGCGTATATTACAAAGCATCATCTGACGCCAAATATAATACAATGTAACCATCGAAAGTTTTGAAATCTGTACTGCAGAGTTATTTCTCTGTTGTGTTTGTATTCACTCGGAGGTCGGTCGAGTTTCAATAATTGTACGTAGCCATAAGTTTTGTGTGTGATGCTGCAGTCCACCCTCAGTATGTTGGGTAGCTATGTAGAAGCGTTGTCTTTAGTATTATTGAGCAGCTGATGTACGTTCTTAGCAGCAGACAACAGCGCATGTTGTGGATTGGATTGGATTGTTTGGGGGAAGAGACCCATCAGCGAGGTCATCGGTCTCATCGGATTAGGGGAGGATGGAGAAGGAAGTCGGCCGTGCCCTTTCAAAGGAACCATCCCAGCATTTGCCTGGAGCGTTTTAGGGAAATCACGGAAAACCTAAACAAGGATGGCCGGACACGGGATTGAACCGTCGTCCTCCTGAATGCGAGTCCAGTGTGCTACCACTGAGCCACCTCGCTCGGTTCATGTTGTGGCATTTGTTCATTTGACATACTATGTTATTGTGGTTGCCTGCTTATAAAGTTACTATGGTATGATGATGTGAATGTTGTGATTTGTTATCTTACTTTTGGGTTGGTGCCCATTTGTATGTCGTCTGGGGCTGAAAACCAATAGTGTCTCAAAATACTGTATCTGCTTAGATATTATACTTGTTTGATTGTTATTTTTGTGCTACGCCATTTGCGTAACAATTATTTTAGGCAGAAATATTGTTCATTCGATATTAAATGCCAAGCATTTCTATTGGTCATATGAGTTTTATGTGTTGATATATATTTGTGAATAAAAGCTGTTGTGAAAGAGGCTCGTGCTTGCACATCCAGCGGCCTCCCCTCGCCCCTTCGCAAGCCACGCTCCACACGAATCCATCTCTTCTAATGCTACAATACTTTGTAGTATATTTGTTTATTCATTGGTAGCGAAGAGAAGAGTCGTAGATATTTGTTTAGTGACGCATCAGAAACGAGCTGCATTCATTCGTGATGACAGAATTAGCGTGATAGCAAACTTTCCTGCATACGAAATATTCACTATGTATGAGACACGTTACGTCATAGTATAAAAACACGAGGAGGCCCGTGAGAAACTTTTGCTCTTTTGTAGATGTAAATAATGACAGTATTTGGAATACGCATAGTCGTTTGGATATGGGTGGTTGTAGAAATTAAAAAAAAAAAAAGAAAACTGAAAATGAGCCGAACTTCCTTTCAATTGTAATATTTATTTTTACTCGTTTTTAAAGAGAAGTGAATTGGGAAACATGAATATAAAATACAAAGGAATGAATAAATGCATAGCTTAGAAAGTAGTGTTTTGTTCTTACGTGGTACATCACGAAAGTCTCAATAATCTCTAGCTGCATTTTGGGATTTTAATTGCACTCCGTACTTTATGTAAGCACGTTAGGCCTTAGTAGCAATAGGTAAACGACAATTCAAGGCGACAATGTTTGCCGTTTCGGAAAAACCACTCCTGGAAATTGAAATAAGAACATCGTGAATTGATTGTCCTAGGAAGGGGAAACTTTATTGACACATTCCTGGGGTCAGATACATCACATGATCACACTGACAGAACCACAGGCACATAGACACAGGCAACAGAGCATGCACAATGTCGGCACTAGTACAGTGTATATCCACCTTTCGCAGCAATGCAGGCTGCTATTCTCCCATGGAGACGATCGTAGAGATGCTGGATGTAGTCCTGTGGAACGGCTTGCCATGCCATTTCCACCAGGCGCCTCAGTTAGACCAGCGTTCGTGCTGGACGTGCAGACCGCGTGAGACGACGCTTCATCCAGTCCCAAACATGCACAATGGGGGACAGATCCGGAGATCTTGTTGGCCAGGGTAGTTGACTTATACCTTCTAGAGCACGTTGGGTGGCACGGGATACATGCGGACGTGCATTGTCCTGTTGGATCAGCAAGTTCCCTTGCCGGTCTAGGAATGGTAGAACGATGGGTTTGATGACGGTTTGGATGTACCGTGCACTGTTCAGTGTCCCCTCGACGATCACCAGAGGTGTACGGCCAGTGTAGGAGATCGCTCCCCACACCATGATGCCGGGTGTTGGCCCTGTGTGCCTCGGTCGTATGCAGTCCTGATTGTGGCGCTCACCTGCACGGCGCCGAACACGCATACGACCATCATTGGCACCAAGGCAGAAGCGACTCTCATCGCTCAAGACGACACGTCTCCATTCGTCCCTCCATTCACGCCTGTCGCGACACCACTGGAGGCGGGCTGCACGATGTTGGGGCGTGAGCGGAAGACGGCGTAACGGTGTGCGGGACCGTAGCCCAGCTTCATGGAGACGGTTGCGAATGGTCCTCGCCAATACCCCAGGAGCAACAGTGTCCCTGATTTGCTGGGAAGTGGCGGTGCGGTCCCCTACGGCACTGCGTAGGATCCTACGGTCTTGGCGTGCATCCGTGCGTCGCTGCGGTCCGGTCCCAGGTCGACGGGCACGTGCACCTTCCGCCGACCACTGGCGACAACATCGATGTACTGTGGAGACCTCACGCCCCACGTGTTGAGCAATTCGGCGGTACGTCCACCCGGCCTCCCGCATGCCCAATATACGCCCTCGGTCAAAGTCCGTCAACTGCACATACGGTTCACGTCCACGCTGTCGCGGCATGCTACCAATGTTAAAGACTGCGATGGAGCTCCGTATGCCACGGCAAACTGTTTGACACTGACGGCGGCGGTGCACAAATGCTGCGCAGCTAGCGCCATTCGACGGCCAACACCGCGGTTCCTGGTGTGTCCGCTGTGCCGTGCGTGTGATCATTGCTTTTACAGCCCTCTCGCAGTGTCCGGAGCAAGTATGGTGGGTCTGACACACCGGTGTCAATGTGTTCTTTTTCCATTTCCAGGAGTGTATATTAGTTTAGTAAAAGTCAACGACGGGCAGGGAAACTGGACTACCGTATTGCTCACGGTTATTATGCATGACAATACTGTATACAAAGAATTCAGTTAATAAATACTTTAAAACAATTAAAATGATATTTTACTGAGATAATACGAAAAGGGAGTCTCTTACCCTTGATTAATACTTTACCTTCGTAAACTACATGTATGCAGCTGGGAATTTATAATGCCCTTTCGCCTATGATACTTAAAAGCGTCTTTTATGTTACAATTAACCATAAATAGTAAGTTTTATCACAAAACCGGTGTGCTGTGCCAGAAGAAGGTTAAACAACCGTTGTAATGATACCTCATTTATCCTTGTACTATTAATAAATGTTGAGAATAAGGGATGTTGACTTGAGAAATAATAAATATGGTTCTGCTCTTCGTCACGATTTAAACTGAAGGCTGACGATGCAGAGAATGAATTTATATCCATTAGTGTATCAGTCTGGTATGGAGACTTCGGCTCAAAAATAACTACCGAATATTTTGTTTTTTTCTTGTACCACAGTACGAAGCAAAATTTACCCTCTTTCATTCCGCTTTTGAGTATTACTGGTACTTCCTGCTTCTATCCTGACACCAACACTCGTCGCCAGCTGAACGTCTGTCTGGCGACTTTGGCGCGGCAGCGAGGGAACAGTGTCCCAAATCGGCAGGAAGCCGTAATTTCATTAGCGGGATTGGAGCGTCGGCTGTAACACGGTTACCTTGCGCCGGCGACACTTTCGCTGCAGCCGGCTGATCGCATACGTCCTTCGTAATTGGCTCATTTGTCATGAATTACTGCGACTCGGGCGCGCGCGCGCGTTCGGGGCACCATTATTATTAAGCCCAACTGGTTTGGGGTGCGGCTTTATCACGCTAATGTGTTCACCAGCATGTGACGGTACTGTTTTGACAGGGACAAATTACTTTCGAATCTCATTAGAAAATTATCCACCCCGATGAACGGGCTGGCCAACGTCTGACCGGGGCAGGTAATGGTAAACACGCATTATTCGCGTGAACCATTTTAGTTTCTGCTCACTGGAGTGTATGCTCGGTGAAACGACGGGAAATTTAGTAATGCATTTGGGTGTCTGAGCTTGTGACGAATACCCGCAGCTGAAACTACGAGTAACAACTGTTGTTGTTTTTGTTGAAATGTTTTCTGAAGAGTTTTCTAGGAATGTTGTGAAGGTGAACTATATACAGTTTGTGAATGATGAGCACTGGCGTCTCATACTGAAGGGATGTCGTCATCTGTCGTTGGTTACGTTGGGGAAACATTCTCGGAATGTGAGTTATCGACAAGGTGGACGTATGGACAGTTTACCGTTTCCCCCGAAATGCTCATGTTTGATAACTTCAAAGCCTCACACGACTCAGGAGACACTCTCTGGCCGTTCTAAACCACTAGACCTTAGGACAGCTTAAGGTTCTTCGCACTGGGAGCACATCCTTCAGCTACTCCAGAGCCTCCTTCACAGACATTAGGGGAGCGCTGCTTTCCTGCAGGTGTTCAACCACTAGGCAGCCACTCAAGACCAGCTTATTAGAGGGACGCCGTGAGTCTACTACCCACCACCGGGGATAACTTCAGAGAACGCAACTCTGTGAGACCATCTGAGAGACATTTAGATGCGAGACGGCAAATACTTCATTTTCCGTTTTTTTAGTTAGCTCACCAGAGAGTTGACGCCCTGAAACAAGGAATGAAGTGGAAGAAAACTACCCAAAATGAATCTTCTGATACATGACCAAATAACAACAACACGAACAGAGAGAAATTTGGCCCTCTGGAAGTACAGGAAGGGTATACTATACCTCTATACCGACCCTCCTCTCTCGAGTAAATCATGTTTGTGAGATACGAATTTTCTTAATAATAAAGTTAATTTCGCTGTCTTGAGTCATCAGTCTTCTGACAGGTTTGATGCGGCCCGCCACGAATTCTTCTCCTGTGCCAACCTCTTCAACTCAGAGTATCGTTAGCAAGGTACGTCCTCGACTACTTGCTGGATGTTTTCTAATCTGTGTCAGCCTCTGCAGTTTTTGCCCTCTAGTACCATCGAAGTCATTCCCTAATGTCTCCTTAGTCACATTTTTCATCCAGCCATTTCGTCATAGCTTCTCTGCAGTTCCTATTTACTACATTCCTCAGCGATTTGTACTTCTACAATCCTGAGTTTCCCTGCACATTTTTGTACTTCCTTCTTGCATCGATCAACTGAGGTATTTCTTATTCACCAATGACGTCTTCGCAGTTACCTTTTTTGTTCCTATGCTTTTCTTCCCAATTTCTCTGATTGCCCTTTTTAAACATGTCCATTCCTCTTCAACTGTTCAACTGCCTACTGAGCTACTCATTATTTACTTCGGTATTCCATTTCTTTGCGTATTGATACTTCTTGACAAATCTCTTATACTTCAGCCTACTCTTCATCACTACTACACTGTAATCTGAGTCTATGTGTGCTCTTGGGTACGTGCCCTTGGGTACGCCTTAAAATACTGTACCTGATTTCGGAACCTCTGTCTGACCACCATGTAATGTAATTTATATATTCCCTTATCACCCGGACTTTTCCAAGTGTATCTCCTCCTCTTGTGATTCTTTTACATAGTATTCTCTGTTTGTAGCTGAAATTTATTACTGAACTCAATTAGTCATTCTCCTCTCTCATTCTGTGTCCCAGGTCCATATTCTCCTGGAAACTTTTCTTCTAGTCCTCCCCCTACAACTGCGTGCCAGTCATCCATGAATATTACGTTTTCATTTCCCTTCAAGCAATATATTACCATCTCAATGTCCTCATACACTTTCTCTATCTCCTGATGTTCAGCTTGCGACGTCGACATGCATGCCCGAACTATCGTTGTAGGTGTTGGTTTGCTGGCGGTTCTGACAAGAACAACCCTATCACTGAACTGTTCACAGTTACAGTCTACCTTCATATTCATAACGAATTCTCCTCCTGTAATACCGTTTTCTGCTGCTGTTGATATTACTATGTACTCATCTGACGAGAAGTCCTTATCGTCTTTCCATTTCATTTTTTCAATTACAGGCCTTATGTCCTGTGGATACACGTTATATGTGTTTCATGCAATGGTTTTCATTGCCTTCTGCATCCTCATGCCGTTGATCATTCGTCCGCCGTTACGGTCGGTTTCCCTCCCCAAGGACAAGAAGGTGCCCTGAAACATTGTACGCTCCCCCGCCCTCTTTGATAAAGCCGTCGGCAGACTACTTATGCCGGAAGTCTTCGGACGCCAATACTGGTTATTAACCGACCTCGTTTCGATTACTAATCAAAGAAATTGTGGTACTTGAAAGGGGCCAAAAATAGAATTCATTTCTACCATAGAATAAACAGGTTATACAGCCAAATGTAGGAATAATTTAAACGATATTACGTGACTGTGGCCACAAACTACGAAACGATTACTAAATCTTTGTACCTTCTCATTTTAAATTGCTACTGCTGTAAACACCATGAGCACACAGAAAAATTATCAAACGTACTTCATTAAATATCGTGGAGGTGATAGAATTCCATAGTGGTGCAGCTTCGTACTAGAAATCACTAGAAAATGCCAACTGCCGTTAATCATCCGCTCCGTGCCGACCACTCGCGCAGTAGCATCTGTCAGCAGCCCAACACACGTTTCCGTCCACCGATCGCCATATCTCCGCAGCTATCAACCGACATACGTGAGATCTGAGAAGCCAAGCAGCACATCGGGGAGCGCTTAGCATTCTACAGATCCAGTCATGAGGCGTGTCAGTTCCACCAAAGCGTCTTGTGATGAAAGACGTTTTTTGGTACCATCCTTATTTCGATTAATCCATGTTTAAAAGTACTATCAGTATTCACCTGTTAGCTATGCTGCTCTACAGACTACATTCCGATCTGTAGCTCACATTCAGGATTAGAAGACTTGTTTCAGAGAATAGTTATCGTACTGTTTGACTGAGAAATTCAGGCCACCCAGCAAATATTCAAATTATCTAAGCATAATCTCAATTCACTACATCTTCGGAGCTTTAGAGCCTGATAGAGTTGCAGTAGAATGTTACACCACGTTACACTTCCTCCTGAATGGCTAAACTGTATAGATATGTGTAATGTAAAGCTATACTTTTATGTTCCCTGAAAATTTAATATAGTGGCAGCCCGAGACGTATTCTAACACTCTATAAGATGATCATATTCTCGGACTCTGCAAGACCACACTTCGTATTTTAATTCAAATGTTTAAAATTATTCTTATTGTGTAAAAGAATATATGAACTCGCCCCTAACTCAACTCTACTTTGATATATATGCTTGATAATAAAAGTATCGTAACGCACTCCATCGTTCACCTGTGCCATCGACGTCTTCCGTGTTTGTGCGTCGTGTCACCAGTTTTAAGTGTGGACTATCTTCAAGTGTGAACGGCTCCGTGTTTGCCTTTCTGTGTCAACTTTCTTGCCCACCGTTCTGTAACATATGAGTAATCTTTCTGTTTTTTCTCATCTTGTATCCTCTGGCTGAAGAGCAGCATAGAACGCTGCTGACAGCCTGCCTGTTGTACAGGTTTTAAAATTCCAATAAAAGGAAAAAAAATGTATCGTAAAAGAAAAGCTGCTGCCTAGAAGCCAAGTGAGCAATAATAATTTATTTAGAGAAAGCCTATTCGTAGGTGCCCTCTTTAATTTAATCATCCTCCCCTAAAAGGCTATTGCAACGAAAATTCAGAGTGACGTCACCACGAAAGTAACAGCAGAATCAACCAGGGTTTGCTGTCGGGACACAGGTAAAACAGGGAACATTGTTCGGGTGTTCCGGAAAGCTTGATTCCGAGTGTAGAAGTCAGATCAAGATACACTTCAGCGTAAAGACTATGGGATTCAGTGCTCAATACTAGTTACAGCGTGTCGTAAATTCTTTCAATAACGTCTCCTCTTGCAGTCACACTATATCGTAAATAGGGTCATGAAAATAGATAGTTCTTATACACAGGAGTGATAAAAGTCATTAGGTAGCGATATGCACAGTATACAAATGGCGGTAGCATCACGTACACAAGGTGTAAAGGGGCAGTGCGTGGGCGGAGCTGTCATTTGCGCTCAGGTGATTCATGTGAAGAGGCTTCCAACGTGATTATGGCCACACGGCGGGAATTAGAAGACTTTCAGTGCGGAATGGTAATTGGAGTTAGATGCATGGGACAGTCCTTTTCGAAAATCGTTAGGGAAAGCAACATTCTGAGGTGCTCATTGTCCACAGTTGTGCCGAGAATACCAGGTTTCAGGCATTACCTCTCACCACAGCCAACATTGTGGGACGGCGTTCACTTAACGGCCGAGAGCAGCAGTATTTTAGTAGTGATGTCGGTGATAACAGCCATGCAACACTGGGCGACACAAGCGCAGAGATCAATGGGGACGTACGACGAACGTATCGGTTAGCACAGTGAGGTGAAATTTGGCGTTAATAGGCTATGGCAGCAGGCGACCGAAGCGCATGCCTATGTTAACAGCTGACATCGCCTGCAGCGCCTCCCCTGTGCTGGTGACAATACTCTTTGGACCATAAAAGTCTGGAAAACGTGGCCTGGTCAGATGGAGTCCCGATTCTATCAGTTAAGATGTGATGGTAGGGTTAGACTGTGGCGCAGACCACCCCGAAGCCATGGACCCAAGTTGTCAGAAAGGCAGTGTGGAAGCTGGTGGTGACTGCATAGTGATGTGGACTGTGTTTACATGGAATGTAAGGGTCCTCCGGCCAAACTGAACCGCTCCTTTTACTTAAAATATTTATGTTCGGCTGCTTGGAGACCATATGAATGTTTGTGACTGACAATGAGCAATGTCAGCGGGACATAATTATTTGCAACTTGTTTGAAGAACGTTCTGAATAATTCGAGAGAATGATTTGGCTATCCAGATCTATCGAACGAGTTACATCGAATATTTATCGGACATAATCGAGAGGTCAGTTCGTGCGCACAGTCCTGCACCGACAAGACTTTCGCAATTATAGATGGCTTTAGAGACAGAATGGCTCACTGTTCCTACAGGAGACTTCCAATGACTTTCTGAATCCACGCCACTTCCAAATGCACTGAGCCGGGCAAAAGGAGGTCCAACACAATATAAGGTGGTATCCCATGACTTACGAGGGGGTACTCAGAAAAACCCGGATTCCGAGGGCGCTGCCACTCGTAGACGTAGTGCAGTGTTCTCACGCTAGATGGTGTTAGTAGAGACCTTCATGAAACAGCTGTGCAGACGGCGTCAGTGCAGAGCTGAACGTGCAAGTGTGGTATTGTGTTTGTCTGATTGTTGGCGGGTTACATCTGCGAAGTCGTTATGGCAACTTTAAAAGAACAAATTGTGTGTGTGAAATTTTGTTTCCTGCTTTAAACAAATTGCAACGGAGACACACCAAATGCTTCAGGAAGCTTTCCAGGAGGACGCTATGAGCGGCACACAGGTTTTCGAGTGGTTTGGGCGCTTTAAACGTGGTGAGATGTGTGTTGAAGCGGATTTTGAATGAGTATTTGCACATGAGACGTGTTGCTGCTAAATTTGTTACGCTCCTTCTCACACAGGAGCAAAAAACCATCCGCAAGAATGTGTGTCAGTACTTGAAAACAGAGATTGCATGTGATCCAAACTTCTTGAACAAAGTCATTACAGGGGATGAGAGCTGGTGTTACGGGTATGACCCAGAAATCAAGCAAGCATCAAGCCAGTGGACGACTCCCAACAGACCAAAAAAAGCAAGGCAAGTGAGGTCAAATGTGAAGACGATCATCATTGTCTTTTTGCTGTTCGTGGAATTGTGCATCGGTAATTCGTACCCCCTGGCCAGACTGTTAACCAGCACTTTTACTTGGATGTTTTAAGGCGTCTGCGACAGGATGAGAGGAGGAAACGCTCAGAATTTTGGCGATCAGGTGACTGGTTTCTGCATCACGACAACGCTCCAGCACACACGGCCTTACGAGTGACCCACTATTTGGCATCTCAGAGGTGGTCTGTCGTTCCCTACGCTCCGTATTCTCCGGACCTAGCCCCTTGCGACTTTTTCCTATTTCCACGAATGAAAAAGAGGCTAAAAGGGGAGCGTTATGACGATCTGGAGGCGCTAAAAACAGCTTCGCAAAGGGCACTGGACAATATCAAACTTGAAGAGTTCCAAACATGCTTCCAACAGTGGTAAAAGAGACTTTACATGTACATCGCATGTAATGGAGAATATTTTGAAGGTGATGGAAGTAATTTTGTAAAAAGGTTCATTAATAAATTTTTTATGACAACAATCCGGTTTCTACTGCTTCACCCCTCGTATGTCACCTCAATGTATTATGCTGTAGAGTTGTGTTGCTTTGTTGATGTGTAGTAGTTTAGTAAAACTTGTTTATTTACAGCTATTCTCGCGGTTCCAAACCCCTTAGCGCGCGACATACGATAAATAATTAATTAATCCGATAGCACTGAGAAATATTGAAAGTTGAACGTTTTGGTTAGTACTCAATTACTTTTGCCCCTACTGTGTTTGTGAAAGAGGAGTGCTCTCACAAAACTGTTAAATATTACTCCAGGGGCTGTAACAACTGTTTCATTCTACAGACTTTCGGACGATGGTTTCCTGATGGAAGCTGTGAAAATACTGCAAGAGTCTCACATTGATCTGTCCCCGGAAGGTTCTGTGCCGGCGCTATCGCGTCGCGCGACATGTTTACTACATCGGGGACGGGCGGGGCAACCCAGAGCTGATGACCCGTTAGCAGCGCCTGCTTCCAGCAGGAAACGTCCGGCTATCTAAATCCATGAAAAGGCCGCCGCGATAACCGTGTGACAGATTGTTTGTAAACGGGGGACTACGGACAACAACATTGGCGCGTCACGTCCGCCAGGCCGCAGGCGTTACAAATGGAAAACATAGAGGAAAAAGGGAAAATGAAACGCAATTTTGACAGGAGAAATTAACCGGTACTGCAGATAAGACACCAAGTGACGGCTTGGTAATGAAAACTTGCGGGGACAGTTGTAATTAATGATACTATGGCAACTGATACTGCGCAGTCCCTGACCGTATGCAAATTCCACCAAACGGAGGGCGTTTCGAAGCACGTTGTCATCGATTAACGGCGAAATACAGATAAGCAAGGAATATCTGCATTCATAGGTGACATCAGGAGCAGAGTTTGCGGAGAAGGGATCGAAACTGATAGCTGGAATACAAACTGATTTAATTAAATTTTTCACAGAGCCAATTGCTAGCTTTCTCTAAACGACAAGGAGTATAGCCGCGCGGGATTAGCCGAGCGGTCTCAGGCGATACAGTCATGCATTGTGCTGCTGGTCCCGGTGGAGGTTCGAGTCGTCCCTCTGGCATAGGTGATTGTGTTTGTCCTTAGGATAATTTAGGTTAAGTAGTGTGTAAGCTTTGGGACTGATGACCCATAAGATTTCACACACTTTTGAACATTTTTGACAAGGAGTTTGTAGCTTATCGCGTAGATAAGGCAATGGGAAGTAGTAAAAAAATGGTTCAAATGGTTCTAAGCACTATGTGGCTTACCATCTGAGGTTATCAGTCCCCTAGACTTAGAACTACATAAAGCTATCTAACCTAAGGACATCACATACACCCAAGTCCGAGGCAGGATTCTAACCTGCGACCGTAGCAGCAGCGCGGTTCCGGACTGGAACTCCTATAACCGCTCGGCCACAGCCGCCAGCTGGAAACTAGTCTCTGCTTCTGTCTTGTATCGGTGTCTGAAACAAATTTTTTTGTAACAAATTTCGCTGATGAAACACTCTTTCGTAATTGTAACTAGTCATATGTGTAGCTGGAAACCATCAAGCACTTTGCTATTATTAGGCTGGTGCACAAGTTTGTAGAGTTTTTGCTTTGTAGGTTGGTATGGGTTCTACATCTACATCTACATACATACTCCGCAATCCACCATACGGTGCGTGGCGTACCTCGTACCACAACTAGCTTCTTCTCTCCCTGACCTTTCTCTCACCAGCCTGTAACGTATTTTGCAGACGCATTCCAAGAACAACGACCATTAGGGCTGTATGAAGTGATAATACTGCACGGTAAGGCTCGCCCGCGTTCTGATAGACTGACAAAGACCGCTGTACAGGAGTTGAGTTGTGAAGTCATCCCCACCAACCTTATTCATCTGATCTCGCAAGCTCAGATATTTACCCTTTCCGCTCTCTGACGAACAGTCTTTAAGGAACTTCCTTTCCAGATGGAAATGTGCCCCGAATATTGCTCGACGAGTTCTTCATCTCAAAACCACGTGACTTCTACACACGCGGAATCTTAAAGTTTCCCCCGCGTTCGAAAACTTTTGAAAATAGGTAAGGAGAATATTTTTATTGATGAATAAACTGTCTGTTATGTGTATCTGTCGTGTTTATTGAACTTGGAGAGACGATATAAACATATTTGGGTGATTTTTCCACCTTGTACAAACTATAAGAATCGATGAGAAGATGTGGAACAAAAAAGGTTTAATGAACATCGGAAATGCATTGTTTCCGCGTTAGAGACCATTTACTCAATCGTACATTGTTTCAGAGATTAGCCGGCTGCTGTGGCAGTGCGGTTCTAGGCGCTTCAGTCTGGAACTGCGTGACCGCTACGGTCGCAGGTTCGAATCCTGCCTCGGGCATGGATGTGTGTGATGTCCTTAGGTTAGTCAGGTTTAAGTAGTTTTAAGTTCTAGGGGACTGATGACCACAGATGTTAAGTCCCATAGTGCTCAGAGCCATTTGGACCATTTTTATCAGAGATTGCGGTCTAATACACACTGTAGAATGCAGTCACAGTTACATTAGATGGTGGAAATGGTTTCCATGTGAGTCAAAAGCCCGCGTGTGCGTGCCGTCGCATTTTCTGTCTCACACGTTCATATCGGGCAGGTTGCATCCGAGCAGTGTCAATGGCAGGTCGAATACACTGCTCTGGTGTCTCAACATCTGGAATGGGCTCTGCATACACGATACTTTTGAGACGGCACCATAACCAGAAATCGCACGGGTTGAGATTCGGTGAAGGAGTAAGCCATCCAAATTGACTCCCTCGTCCGATCCATCGACGAGAGAAGACACGATTGAGATGCGTCCGGACGTTAACACAGAATTGTGCTGGAGCATCATCATGTAACAGCCACTTAACCCTTCCAATCATCAATGGAACTTCTTGCAGCAGGGGAGGCAAAGTCTCCCGTAAGAAACGGCGGTAGTTTCGGCCTGTTAGGTGACATGAAAGGATTACTGGTCCCGAAATACCGTCGCCAATTATCCTGGTCACACATCCCAGATTCATCGATGTTGATGATTCACTGTCACCATCCCACTGGGTTTCTGCATACTATCCCACAGACGACTGTTATAAAGGTTGACGACACTACTCAGCGTAAAGGTGGACTTCTCTGTGAATAGGATGGATGGCCCAAACCGAGGAATCGTGGTTGCGTGGTGAAGAAATAAGTGACAAAACTGCTCCCGATGTGGAAAGTCGCAAGTAAGCCCTGCACGCGCTGTAATTGATAAGGGTAGTAACAGCTGTCACGGAGAATGTTCGCCACGACCATCTGGCTTACCCAGGACAGGCAGGACAGCTGCCTGGTATTTACACGGCTGTTGCCATCCACAGTGTTAACCATATTTTCCTTCTGGTCTCCGAACATTGTCGGTACATCCTGCATGATCTTGTGCTCCCTGCAACAAGCGTGTCTTAGAACAAACAGCGAAATACTGTTGCAAAACATTGAATGCTGTGGTTGTTGTCCTGGTACAACCTTGCTGCCCACCGCTCGTTGCCATCTGCCTTTCCTTAAGTAAATACCATTTCGGCAAGCTCTCGATTCGAAATCGGAACCATTCTGTAAAACTCTGTATCACATCCACTACAAGGTGAGTCAAACGCTACCAGTTTCTATGGCAGGAGAGGGCACCAGGACATCAGGTACGAGGAACAGTACAGCCCCGAGCAGGAAACCATGCATACCGTAACTGTGGCAGCGTGGAACAGTGCGTTTTAGACCACAGTTTCGGCAACAATGTACGATTAAATAAATGGT
Organism: Schistocerca gregaria; assembly: GCF_023897955.1. Classification (NCBI taxonomy): domain Eukaryota; kingdom Metazoa; phylum Arthropoda; class Insecta; order Orthoptera; family Acrididae; genus Schistocerca; species Schistocerca gregaria. The sequence goes on along the minus strand of NC_064920.1, from coordinate 432,160,226 downwards.
CTCTAGCGTGAAAACCATGCATTTACGGACGTCAGAGACTTGTTTTTGTTCCCTATCCTCTCATCGAGCAATCCCTAAGGATTGTTCACGGTGGGAAAAATTACCCTGTATATTTCTGAGAGCCACAGTCGCTCTTATTATAAGATTGACGTAGCTTAAATTATGAGAGATCCATGTGGGCCTCGAACCGATATTTCTCGCTTTTGGAGTAGTATAAATGACGAAGATACAGTATTATATATTAATTATGAACATATAGTATTATAACAAGTGATAAATAGTTGGGCCTAGCGGTCTGGAACTGCGCGACCGTTGTCTCAGGTTCGAATCCTGCCTCGGGCATGGATGTGTGTGATGTCCTTAGGTTAGTTAGGTTTAAGTAGTTCTAAGGGACTGATGCCCTAAGATGTTAAGTCCCATAGTGCTCAGAATCGTTTGAACCGTTTTTGATAAATAGTTAGCAATACAGCGTGAGTCAAATAGGAATTTAAAGCTTTTAAATGATATAGAAATTTATTGAGATAACATACAGAATCGGTGGATGTGTTCCCCTATAGAAAACAACCTGAAGTTTCACATGAAAGTGTCATTTTGGTTCTATTTGACTACCGTTCGTGATGCAGCAAACATCCCGCCGGTATTAAGATTCTCACCACACTCGATACAACAGGTCGAGCGTAACTTGTGGAACGGCAGCGTAGATTGGATTATTCAGGTTCTTTCATGGAACGCCAGAGAAAGAAATCGAGTGGTGTAAAGTCTTGAAAGGGAGGTGACTATGCGATAAGCATTTGCCGGCAAATAAGCCGACCTGGGAAGCGACTATCGAGTAAACTTCGAACTTCTGTGGCCGGTCGGAGAGGCTGAGCGGTTCTAGGTGCTTCAGTCTGGAAACCACGCCCCCGCTACGGTCGCAGGTTCGAATCCTGCCTGGGGAATGGATGTGTGTGATGTCCTTAGGTTAGTTAGGTTTAAGTAGTTCTAAGTTCTAGGGGACAGATGACCTCAGAAGTTAAGTCCCATAGTGCTCAGATCCGTTTGAACCATTTTAGAACTTTCGTGAAAAATGAGGTGGTGCGTCGTCTTTCTGCTACTAAACTATCCCAGCCCGCCCTGCTAGCTGCGCGGTCTGATGCGCTACTTGCCGAGCGAGATGGCGTGCCGGTCCTCGGCTCGAATCCACCCGGAGGATTAGTGTCGAGGTCCGGTGTGCTGGCCAGCCCGTGGATGGTTTTTAAGGCGGTTTTCCATCTGTCTCGGCGAATACGGGTTGGTTCCCCTTATTCCGCCTCAGTTACAATATGTCGGCGATTGTTGCGCAAACACTGTCTCCACGTACGCGTACACCACAGTTATTCTACAACGCAAACGTTTGGGGTTACACTCGTCTGGTACGAGACGTTCCCGGGCGGAAGGGGGGAGGAGCTTTCCGTCTTACTCACGCTGCATCTGTCGAACGTACCTTAGTTACCTGTGAAGCTGGAAACCATCAAGAACCTGGCCTAATAATTAATTACTTGTTATACGTGGGAGTCGTTTGAAATGATTGATAGACGACTGTATTCGGTGCGTTCGCTGCCTACTAGCAGAAACTGCTCTTTAGTTGCAGAAAATTGATTCTTACTGTTCGAGAACAAGAGATATCTTAACTAGGAGAAGACAGCAATAGTAAATGGTTCCGGACTTCTCGAGTATTGATTATGATTTCGAAACTATTGAAGAATTCCTTCACAGATTGAACCTTACCAGTTCTTTATAAGAAATAAAATGAACAGTTCTTCAAACAAATGTTTTTACCGAAGCACCGACTCCCCTATTTATGTATTCAGCTGAACCGTGCATGGTAATGGAGGATCGGAAAACGTCAGCAACACGCGTCGTCCCTCGCAGCGTGAATACGCAGAGGTAGTGAGAAGTTTATTTACACATGCTTTTATTTGCAATGCAAAGCCCCCTTTGTTTGAGTCCGGCGAATCTCATCGGGCGCCCGCTTATGTAAAGTGGTCTTTACCATAGTGAATCTGTTTTAATTGGCTTCATTTGCCTCCAGCGCGGAGCTGGACAACCTTGCCCTCGGTCGCCAGCAGGCGGCCGCCCCATTTGCGTGTGTTTTGTGCGCAGACAAACGCGTCCGTCATATTTAATATTTTCGCAAATATACTTTCCCATTGAGCAGATGGCTTCGAACGACACCGCTTTTATTGGCTCGTTGACTGTGCTGACTCCGGCCACACTACTAATTTACAAAACGGGACTCGCCATGTACATTTACCCATGGTGTTCCTCTGTCAGCAGTAGGGCGGCAAAGGGCAGTATTTTCAACGCATCATTCCGTTTCAGTGAGGAACAATATAAATATTGGGTGCATGTTTTGCTTTTGGTAGACGTACAACAGCAATGTACGTAATGGCTATTTTCTGACCCTCTTCAGAATTCGTACTGTTGAAAACTGGTCGCGTGTGTGTCATGAGCTCCTGCGGCAATTACGCTCGGCGGAGAAATTATTCGGCCACAGAATAAACGTTCATAACCTTCTTTTTTTTTTACTGCTTCTGCAACTGTTTGGATACGTGTTTCACCTCAAATTAGCATCGGCTGTTCTTCCTTTTTCTAAGTGTCAGCTATTTCCAACTTCTTCAGTAATATTCAATGAAAGACTCTCCAACTGCTTGTTGTTTCAAATTCGGAGAGTATAAATTGGTCCTGCTAAAACTGTCCCGGAAATTTCGCACGTAAAATCACCTTCAAATTTCACAACAGCTGTTCAATGTAACGTCGAGGATTGATGAAGATATGAAACACTGAGGACCCAAATGTCCCGATACCACTTCATACAGAAATGGACACGCTAAGGTTGGCCGGGAAGCTCATACAGAATAGAAAATTTTAAAGAATAAAGAACTAGGTCATTTTCGACAGCGTTCTTTAGCGACGAGCTTTCAGTTCTCACTTAAACGTATCGATGTCATATTTTCTGTAACTTGAGTTCAGGAACATTAGAACCGTTACGATTTGGTTGTAAACTGAAAGAACGAGACTTACCATCAAAGTTATTAATCCTAGGAACATGTATTCCAATGTATATAAAGACGATTATAATAATTACAGCCAATCTGGGATATGAACACGTGAGAGAAGAATATGTTAGCTGCTGCATTTCCCACGCTAGGCGCTATTTTTGAGGTATGTTCTCAGGGACATTGGATGTTGCATGAAATGCACCGAAAGAGTTACAAAGTCCAACACCCGGCAAAAAATCATCGTGGCAGATGGAAGTCCGTGCCATATAAAGCTATATGACCGTCCAAGAAAATCAGCGACTCCCTCAGATCGGCCGAAGGGAACCTACATGTACTCACAGCCTCCATAAGGTAACCAAATACCATGAAGGTGTGCTAAGTGTATTCCGGAGAAACTAAACAGCCCCTTAACATCAGTATTATGAAAAAGCTAATCTGGAGCCTTATGTTGAGTGAACAGGAGCGTAGTAGTCTGCTGTCGATTACAATTGAAACACCATGAATATGGCATGCAAAAAACGTCAAAATGATATGGAGTGTACTTTATATTAGGGTGTGCAAATTATTTTCATTACACTGCAACCACATGAAGTCGGTAGGAGCTTTAAAGAACTCGCATAGGAACTGAAACTCAGAACTATGGATAAAGGGCTGTAAGGCGAAAGGTTAGTGCTCATGTACCATCACGTGCCATTTGCTATTACTGTCTTATTGACATAAAAAGGCGGGCCTTTGGCAATCAGAATTTCAGGTAATTACAACATTGATTCAGTACGATATCAGATATCAGTAATACAGAAATAGAAAACAGGTATGCCTTGATTAATAAAACTTTCAGCTAACCCAAATTATTAAATAGCTCTTAATTTAAATAAAAGGGAAGAGGCAGGCCTTCAGTAATAACAGCTTCAGTTACGTAAAATTATTAAATAAAAAACAGGCAGGCCTTAAATGGTAACCGCTTCAGTTAAGAAGAACTGCCAAATAAAAACAGAGATGTCTTTAATAATAACAGATTCAGTTAAGTAAAATTACCAAACAGGAAACACGCAAGACTTCTTTAATAAGAGTTTCAGTTTAGTACAGTTACCAAATTGAAAACGGGCAGGCCTTCAATGGCAAAACTGCCAAATGATGAGCAGCTAATCAAAATGTATTGCACCGATTGATTCAAAATTTTCACGAAATGCGAAAAACTGATATCTACTAAACTATTCCATGGAACATAATGCTGATTTCACAAATAGTTCCATGTTGCGATATTGAATTAGATCCCACCTTCCAACAGATCAAAATTTGATTGGGATGGCAGTAAAATCTATTTTGATTTGGACAATATACGTTTTAATCGGTCACCTAGAATATTACATTTTTTGATTGGTTTCAGTATTAAACCTCCATTTCTACACTTGAACTTCAATGCCTGAAAATAATTACCAACTTACAGTAATTTTTAATTGCGTTGCATTAATTGTAAAACTTAACACAATGTAACATTAATATTTACTTGAAGGAATGCTACAAAGCCCTAAATTACTTAAAAAGCTGTTAAACATAATAATTTGTTACAGCCAGAATTAACCAATTCTTGTACATTCCTAGTTCTTCTTGTAAACAACCATATTCGATGTCTGCTGGAGTGAAGCTGCTGCATTGAATCTTTAAAGTCCGTACAAAATTAAGTTGTCCTTTCTCTTTACACTGCGTGCCGAAATTGAAGTGTGAAATTTCTTCGCATGTTTGACAACGCTAGTGTAGGACTTTCAGTAACAGAGAACATCTTATGTGCACGTTTTCCCAATGTTGTGAATGGTTTAAAAGGGCCATCGAAGTAATAGTTAATTTCTGTTTTAGATTTTATATTCTGAGCACTAACACTCTTCAGTTCTGACTTCTTACTTCACTGATACCATCTATCTTTTCCCATTCCTTTCAGAGTTATTTATAGTTCTCAATCTCCCAGTGTTTTCCATTTACGCCCATTTTTTATCTTTATTATAGATCTGTACATACTTCTCTGGATTCAAAATTTCTGGAATTCTCTCAACTCGTTTAATACTCTGCCTGCTGGTAAAAAGGGATGCCCTCGAATTTTAAGATTCCTTATGGGTAATGGAGAATTTTTCAGTAGACAGAATGCAGTAGCATGAATGAGATGTTGATTTTCAGTCTGGTCACCACACCCATCAGCAAAGAGTCTGAGAGAGGGTAGTCCGATCAAAGAATGTTTCATAAAGAAAATCAGTGATGTCTGATGCAATTTCTTATGGTCCTCTTCCTGTTTGAGCTTCATTCCATACATAGAAAACAGGGTGTGTGGTTTCTATACTTGTTACACAGAAGCTATAAAATTCAATTTGTCAGGCGTAATATGCCTCTCCAACATGCAGTTTTCGCAGAGGCTGGACTTGCTGCAAGTCAAATGCAAGGGTTTTACTTCCATGTGGTGACTGCTTCATTAATTTATGAAAAGCTCGAACTTTCAGCCTATGAGCACGAATTTCCGTCATTAATTTCTTTTTCTGATTTTTATCTACCTCACTTTGAATTTCACGTCGTATTCTAAGGCAATAACTGCATTTACCATTGGCAGGGGAGTCAAAATCCAAACTGAATTAGGGGTTGAAAATTCTGGTGAAGAATTATTTTTTAACTTTAATATCAGTTTCTGCTGGCTTATATAATTATAAAAGCTTGCTTACATTTAAGTCACACTAGAGATTCAGTCCTTGGCTTTTGTTCCTATTGTAATGACTTTCGGTGAGTATCAATTTTCATAATAATTCTACCACATGTTTTCTTTTAGTTTCATACTTTGCAATCTGATAATCACCGGTTGTTTTATCTGTTAGTCCTTTCCCAGATGTAATTCCTTTCGCAATGCTATTTACTCTTGTTTGTCCAGGACCAAAGAGCTTGCGAAAAAATGCAGCACATACAGGAATTTTCTCACCTCATGATTTCATCTGCAATTTACAAAAACCGATGTTAACGTATTATAGATAGTTACTTACTCAACTTCTGAAATAGTAATGTTCTTTGTTTAGAAACTTTAACATAACTGCAAGTGTTGCAGTGTCTGTTGGATCATTTCCTGCCTAGTATGACTACAAAAACAAATTTCATTAAGAAGAAAAATTAAAATGAAACATTGTGTGAATCTGTAACAAATCAACATCTCATGTGATATTCCATTGTGACAGCTGTTGGTTTTACTGTGGCACTTTCTCCACAAACGTGCCGAAGCTTTGGACTGCTTACATCCAGAAGAAACGATAGTTGTTTGACCTTCGAGTTTTTTATTTGGTGCAGAGAGACGTTTCTTTTGGTTCCACATAGAACGTTTACTGAGTCAGAGCAGCAATTAAAATGACTCTCTCTTTGTTGGCAGGGAGGATCAAAATTCATTAAATATGGATCCTTATCACGATACCTAGGACAAAAAGAATCAGAAAGTACTATTTATCGTGACATTATTTGCTGATGAATGTTACGGAACCAAATTCGATTTTTCTAATATGAAGGTTGTAAACAGAAGATTTACTTGATTTCATTTTCCACTTCTCTTTTTGATTTCTTCTTAATTCTTTTTCTGGTTCCACGATATTTATGCTCCTCCCCTGCAGTCACACATCATCTTTTAAATTCGTTGGACGCATTACACACAAAACACAAGAGAATACTGCTGCTATGGAGTACTAATAATAACGATTTTGCTAAAACGATGTCAAACAGTACCAGAAGTCAACAATGCCGACTAAAGCTTTGAACAGCCGCAAGCATTGACAAAAGTTAAACTCGATAGCACTGATAAAGTAGATGAAACAAAAAGGATCTGAAACGTAAATCGTTCTGATTCATTCAGTCACGTGGAGAAAACAGGCAGGCCTTCAGTGGTAACAGAATCAGTTAATCGAAATATCGAAATAGAAAACAAGCAGGCCTTCTTTAATAATAGCCACAAATCGAAAAACCAACTGGTGGTGAACAAGATCAGCTAAGAAATTTCAATGATCGCAACAGACCTTTCGGTAAAAAAAAGAAAATAACAATTAAGACCTAAAAATCCAAAACTTAAGTTCACGAATCGAAGTTGAAACTTGCCGGTTCCAGATGAAACGTCACAGGTTTACGCTTCATTTAACTAACTGATTAATTTCTACATGTTTAATAATTCATTTTACGCCGAGAGCGTCCTTTCAATGTTCCGCCTTGTTAATTAACCTCTGGATTCAAGAACGCGTCCGTGTATATTTTTTCTTCTGTTGATATCACACCTCCTCTCTCATCCTTCGATCCCGTGATGTATGTGGATGGATAAACGTAATTATGCATGGAATATATAATAATCTGGGTTAGTCAAAGATGGTAGCAGTAGGGTAGTTTAGCACCAACATAACAACGTGAGCAGATTCGGCAGAGAGTTCGTGGTTCCAAAGACAGTGGGGGTGAGCAGGGCAGAGTTTGTGAGATTGGTTCTCACTGGGGTCCTACCCCCACCACCAGTTTTTTTTGAACGATTGGTGGTTGGTCCTTGAACGCGCCATGTTAAGACACTCTGGGGCCGCCGATTGAACGAGACGGACGCACGGGTGCGGCGCTCGTCATGGATGGTGAGAAAAGTTATTCATAATGTAGGTCTTTTGGGGTAACACTGATTATGAAACATGATCAAGTGAGAATTAATACCGGGAAACGTTCAGCGATATTGTATTTGTAGAAATTTTTCAGATTAATGTGTTTCAACTAGCGGACTTTGGCGCGAGGTGACAGAGGGCATGAACCAAAGGTTCTTGTTCTTAGGTCAATAGCAGATAGGTTCATTAATGTTTCATTTGTTGTATAGTTTAGTTACAGATACAATCAATATAAACTTTCCATTATTTAACGATTTATTTTACTCGTTTCTTTGTTGTCGAACTTGGCCACGTGTTGGCAGCATTCATAACGGTAGTCACTAGATTTGCCTTTCGTTAATCATAGCATGAATGACGTGGAGTCATGAAGCCTGGGCTGGTTTGCTCACGTTGCACTGCGGTTGCATAGTAGCGGTTTCAACATGAACTTATCCGCATGGTACTGCATGTGAAATAACGCAAGTAATGTTTGAGTCAGTGAAAGGTCGTATCCTTCCTTCTCCACGCGTTCAATAGGTGTGACAATAACTAAATGGTGTTAAGAGGCCACCATTCAGAAACATTCATTTTTACCCATTTTAATCATTAGTGGATGTAATTGACAACGAAGTGTTGTCTATGTTTCCGGTATGACAAGATGCAAGAGATAGTGAGTGCTTCACGAAGGTTTTGTCGCTGGGAGTGGTAGTTTTCTTAAATATAATAGACCTCATGTATGTTTTGTCACAGAGAGTAATAGTTTTATTAAATATTATAGAAATAAATCAGAATGATTATTGAAATTCTGTCTGATCGTTAATTAATATCCTTCATCCATACCACTGAGATAATGACGATATTCTATGAATTTTCAAACCAGGCATATCCATTGTATACATTATGCACTTCATGCGACTAACTGAATTCATAGTAGAAAAAAAAAGAAAGTCGTACAACTCCGAATGTGCACGTATTGTTCCATGGCATCTCACCGACGTTGCATTATCCTTTGCTTCATTTTTATATTAAAATACTATATTTTCTAGCGGGTTCGATTACCCACATCTCAATTTATCGGGCCTAATTGAAAGAATTAGACACATAGCGGTAGAAATAGGAACCATGGAGCACTGCGTCGTGAAAGCTTACATTGTATGAGAGGGACATCATGTGACAGATGGAGTTAGTGGCACCAAGAATTCGAAAGGCGACGCTAGCAGTCCGGCGAGGGCTCAGCCTGGCCTCCTGAAAACAAAGTGACGTGATGGCTGGGTGTTGTGTGCTGTCCTTAGGTTAGTTAGGTTTAAGTAGTTCTAAGTTCTAGGGGACTGATGACCACAGATATTAAGTCCCATAGTGCTCAGAGCCATTTTTTAAAACATAGTGATCCCTGCAGTCCATGCTACAGAAGGAGAAAAGGAAGTTTAATTAATGGGCTTATGTTGACTAAGGTGCACCCTGAGGATCTTACCAGTGGACATGTTCTTGACAAGTAAGTTAATCGGGCCCACAATTGTGATGATAGATCATGGACTTATAAACGATGAGTGACACATCCTGGGCCTACCAACACACCTTCACGAAAACCCCATCTCCTAGCGTCTATTCCTATTATATCGCTGTGCCTGGATGCAGTGGACTAACCTAAACTAATTCCTGTACTGTTTCCAATTTTCCCTTAAGTCTTCAGGAGTAACTGACGAAGGCAGACGGTCGTTGACATTCCGCAAGTTGAATAGAGGGGAATTGATGTGATACGCAAACAAGAGAGGGGCAGGAACTGCCTTGGGTACTTCGTGCTGTGCAGTGTTAAATGACAAATCGAGCCAAGGCAAGGTCGTATCCCACTTACTTGGATAAGTGTGATCGTAAATAATCAAAGCTGGCTTAAGGTTGCGATTTACTCTCGCGACCAAGATGCCTGGGTATAATCTAATGTGGTGCTTACATGCTTAACAACGTTGCGAAAGAAAAACAGCTTTAATTGTTATTAAACAGCCGCGCGGGATTAGCCGAGCGGTGTCAGGCGCTGCAGTCATGAACTGTGCGGCTGGTCCCGGCGGAAGTTCGAGTCCTCCCTCGGGCATGGCTGTGTGTGTTTGTCAATAGGATAGTTTAGGTTAAGTAGTGTGTCAGCTTAGGGACTGATGACCTTAGCAGTTAAGTCCCATAAGATTTCACACAATATTTTTTTTTGTTTTGTTCGGGAACAAACGACGGAGCGTCATCTCTAACAAGAGCCTTAGTGTGTCCAAACTAGCTGAAGACGTTCGTCAGATGTGCAGTGGTAATGGCCGCCATAGGCCACGATTAGGTATTATCCATACAAATCTGGAAAACGTGTCAACAACCAGAAGAATATATCGGATCCCCTTCTTGGTGCAAGGAATAGGTCCTACGTAATCGATAAAGAGCTCGCCTACAGGATTCTCATCATGATCGGATTGTAACAATCCCTTCAGAGGAGTGTTACTAGTTTTAGCCTTACAGGCTTTATAGTCACCCATTAATCGCCTGATATCCTTATACAACGTGAGGCTTAAATAAATTACCAGAAAGAATACAGGCAGGCCTTATTAGATAACAGATTCACGTAAGTAAAACTACCAAACAGAAAACAGGTACCCTCAATGATAACAGATTCAGTTAATTGAAATTACCAAATAGAAAACAGGCAGGCCTTCTTTGATAATGGCTTCTGTTAAGTAATACTACCAAACAGCAAACAGGCAGGCCTTCAATGATAACAGCTCCAGTTAAATGAAATCATCAAATAGAAAGCAGCAGACATTCTTCAATAACAGCTTCAGTTAAGCAAAATTACCAACCAGAAAGAAGGCAGACCTTCTTAAATATCTGCTTCAGTTAATTAAAATTATCAAGTAGAAAACAGGCAGGCTTGCAATGATAACAGATTCAGTTAAGAAAAATTATTAAGTAGAAAACAGACCGGCCTCCAATAATAACAGCTTCAGTTAAGTGAAATTACCAAATAAAAAAGAAGCGGGCCTTCTTCAGTAACAGCTTCAGGTAAGTAAGACTACAAAATAGAAAGCAGTAGGTTTTCATGAGTAGCTGCTTCAGTTAGGTAACCAAGAGTTTGAACTGCCTCCTCACAAGGGGTGCACCAGAAGGTTTATACGCAAGGCGCGCAGGACTACAACAAATCAGAATGCCAAGAAAGCTTACAACAAAAGGACCGGCCTTCCAAGGCCCTTATCGTTGGACTGGCAAAAAAATATTGAGACAGCAAGGTTAATTACGCGAAAGCAACAATAACTAGCCATACAGTATACCCGCGTCACTGCAACATACCGCCTCTACAACGACTGGGATACGAAAACTAGGCTTCCTGATTCTCAGAAATTGCAAATTTTGAGAGTCAGGCACCTGCTACGCCAATATTATTAACAGACCGATGAAGGCTGCAATGCCCGAAGATATCTGGAAACCGGCACCCGGCCGTATTATAAGAGAAAGGTACTTATCTGCTGTTCGAAGACGTTTTGCAGTGAGGTCGGCTGAAACTCTACCATCTAGTGACTGCATGACGTTCAAGTAGCCAATTCGTGGTGAACTAGATCAGCTAAGAAATCGCAATAATCCCAACAGACCTATAGATGTCAATAAGAAAATAACAATTAAGACCTCGAAATCGAAAATTTAATTTCACGAATCAAAGCTGAAACTTGCCAGTTCCACAGGTGGCGCAGAACTCAGCACAGCGAAACTGGTTTGAACTCTCTCATCGGTGTGTCACGCCCCAGAACCGGGTGGTCAGACTACGCACGAAGACGGCAACCGAAGTCAGCCACTGATTCGAATCGGTCCTCAAATATGCCCAGAAACAACTCGCCGGACTCCGTGCCCAAGATGCTTGCGGAAGCGGTCGTCTTACTCGTCCGGCGGGCCTCTCACAACGTCCTCCTCGCTCCGTTACCACCCCCCAACTCGTCACGCCACAACGCGCCCTGCCCCATCAAGGACCTCGAGCAAAGATCTTAATGGCCTCAAACCAGAGGGACCACAGTTCGAGCTAGTGGTGGCAGGTATTCGAAAGGCGACGCCAGCAACCACGCCACGGCTAAAGAATGTTGGCTGTTTGTGAGAAGTTAGAGTTACGTCTCGTGCAAGGAGTAACGCCTAAAATGATAGTATGGAAATTCGACTCTGTCGAATTGCCGTTATCGATCCGACAAATAGGTGTTCGCGTTGGTCAGGACCCCACAACTGTCCTGTGAATATGGAATGATAAGCTCAGGATCATCTTACTCAAGATCTCAAAGGCTCCACCATCGCTGATCCGAAACGACAGACGTACGCCTCTACGTGCAGTAAGCTCTCACAGACAGCAGGCGGCAGTACTAGCAGTGTAGGATATATAAGGCATGTCCGATGGGCCGCCGAACACAGTGAAGCGATTTATGCGACGAGCAAAGGGCATGATCATTGGCTTCTGGACCAAGGGTTTCCGAAAGGCCTGAGTCTGTAAACTGTTCTGTATGGACGAACACATGTCCAACTGTTGATTAACTGGGAGCCCAGATGAATTAAGTGGGTACCAATAGTGTCTTCTGAACGACAGTTCAGAATATGTTGCTGCATATCAACCTCTGGAAGACTCCTGGTTCATCCACCCATGCTGTTATTCATAGAAGAACAAGGCTCGTATTTTCTCGTCAGTATCGCAACTGAAAGTCCATTGCGTGATGATAAGTGCCCTTTTCAGGTGGATCATGTTTTACGCTTCATCGGACAGATGGTTGTTGGCATATACGGTCTTGCAACACCCTTCGTAAGGTTCCGGCCGGAAGAGGAAGCTTTATGGACTGGATAATGTTTTCGTGGCATTCCCTGAAAGATCTCATCATTCTAGAAGACATTACGGATCAACACAATTATGTACTTAACCTTAGATATCATATCAACCCCTAAAAGCAATATGTTTTTCCACTGCACGATGGGGTCTTTCTTTGGTGGTGCCTGAAATGTATTCCAGATACTGTAATATGTTATTCCACAGATCTATCTTCGACAAAAACGCTGCTAATCACTGGAAGACGGCGCACAAATTCCCGTTCGCACTTGTAAACATCGGTAACGTAACCATATGCTGATGTACAGTGAACGATCACAATATTATACTTGAGTTTTGGTGGTATTCATTCGCTGCTTGTGTGAACATCTGGTTTGTCTCTAATAATATCACTGGACACACGTTCCTAACTGACTTCCTTCAGTTATCAACCCTACCGACCCAGGTGACACAGTGGTTACCATACTCGACTTTCATTCGGGAGGAGGACAAATCAAATCCGCGTCCGGCCATACTGATGTAAGTTTTCCGTGATTTCCCTAAATCGCTTTAAGCAAATGCCGGGGTGGTTTCTCTAAAAGGACATGGCCGAATTCCTTAATCCGCTAGGACCGATGGCCTCGCTGTTTAGTCCGCTCCTCCAAGTCAACACATCTATCAATCCCACTAACATATTATTGTTGTTATTGCTACCTCGGCTATTAAACAGGTTCTACATTAAGTAGTTTTATCTATCAACTAGCTTGCAGTTGTTGCAGTTCATTCTACATGACACGAACTCTGTTTTCTACTATTTGATATGTGGTTGAGCAGTTTATACTGAATGGAAATATCCTAAATCTATATAAATAAACATGTTAACTTCTTTTTGTGGTACCTGTCCTGCTTTGGCTTAAAATGGTTCAAATGGCTCTGAGAACTATGCGACTTGAGCAGTAAGATGTCATCAGACACCTAGAACTTAGAACTAATTAAACGTAACTAACCTAAGGACATCACACCCATCCATGCCCGAGGCAAGATTCGAAGCTGCGACCGCAGCGAACGCTCAGTTCCAGACTGTAGCGCCTAGAACCGCACGGCCACTGCGGCCGGCTGTCCTGCTTTCGCTGTCAGACCAGGCATATGCTCAGATTTTATTTTCTAAACCCAGATACTCTATTTCACTCTCCGTAATTGGTTTTAAATGGCCTCATGTACGCAAGTGACCACGATATAAAGTATTGTCGCATGCTTGATACATCTTAACATCTCACCGTGATAACAATGAACAATAATTGGTAAGGATTAAATTATCGCAATGGATAAATAATTTGTCTGCTTGTCAAAGACCTTACTGTTCCACATCATTGGATTCGTCTCGGTAGTCGCTGTCAGAAAAAAGTACCAAACTACAGCATCCCATTTAAAGAAATTAAGTTAAACTTCATACCTCTGACGCGACACCTAGCAACCAAAAACCAACGTCGCATTATGGCTCCCGTCGACGCATGCTACTACCATACTTTCAGAGTTATTGTTGGTGGCAATAGTTAGTGATTCACACTATACAGATTGGTCCATTGATCGTGACCGGGCCAAATGTCTCACGAAATAAGCGTCAAACGAAAAAACTAAAGAACGAAACTTGTCTAGCTTGAAGGGCGAAACCAGATGGCGCTATAGTTGGCCCGCAAGATGTCGCTGACATTGATCAAACAGATATCAACTGCGTTTTTTTTTTAATAGGAACCCCCATTTTTATTACATATTCGTGTAGTACGTAAAGAAATATGAACGTTTTAGTTGGACCACTTTTTCGCTTTGTGATAGATGGCGCTGTAATAGTCACAAACATATGGCTGACAATTTTAGACGAACATTTGGTAACAGGTAGGTTTTTTAAATTAAAATACAGAACGTAGGTACGTTTGAACATTTGATTTCGGTTGTTCCAATATGATGCATGTACCTTTGTGAACTTATCATTTCTGAGAACGGATGCTTTTACAGCGTAGTTACCTGTAAATAACACATTAATGCAATAAATGCTCAAAATGATGTCCGTCAACCTCAACGTGTAACGACATTCCTCTCAACTGCGAGTAGTTCGCCTTCCGTAACGTTCGCACATGCATTGACAATGCACGTTGTCAGGCGTTGTCAGTGGATCACGATAGCAAATAACCTTCATATTTCCCCACAGAAAGAAATCCGGGGGCGTCAGATCCGGTGAACGTCCGGGCCGTAGTATAGTGCTTCGACGATAAATCGATATGTCATAAAATATGCTATTCAATACCGCATCAGCTACACGCGAGCTATGTGCCGGGCATCCCTCATGTTGGAAGTACATCGCCATTCTGTCATGCAGCGAAACATCTTGTAGTAACATCGGTAGAACATTACGTATGAAATCAGCATCCATTGCACCATTTAGGTTGCCACCGATAAAATGGGGGCCAATTATCCTTCCTCCCATAATGCCGCACCATACATTAACCCGGCAAAATCACTGATGTTTCACTTGTAGCAGCCATCGTGTATTTTTCGTTGCCCAATATTGCATATTATGCCGGCTTATGTTATCACTGTTGGTGAATGACGCTTCGTCGCTAAATAGGACGTGTGCAAAAAAACTGTCATCGTCCCGTAGTTTCTCTTGTGCCCTGTGGCAGAACTGTACACGACGTACAAAGTATTCGCCATGCAATTCCTGGTGCATACAAATATGGTACGGGTGCAATCGATGTTGATGTAGCATTCACTACACCGACGATTTTGAGATTCCTGATTCTCGCGAAGTTTGTCTGCTACTGATGTGCGGATTAGCCGGGACAGCAGCTAAAACACCTGCTTTGGCATCATCATTTGTTGCAGGTCGTGGTTGACGTTTCACATGTTGCTGAACACTTCCTGCTTCCTTAAATAATATAAAAATCCAGCGAACGGTCCGGACAGTTGGATGATGTCATCCAGGATACCAAGCAGCATACATAGCACACGTCCGTTGTGCATTTGGAACACAACAGCCATACATCAACACGATATCGACGTTTTCCGCAATTGGTAAACGGTCCATTTTAACACGGGTAATGTATCACGAAGCAAATACCGTCCGCAATGCTGGAATGTTACGTGATGCCACGTACTTATACGTTTTTGACAATTGCAGTGCCACCTATCACAAAGCAAAAAAGTGATCCAATTAAAACATTCATATTTCTTTACGTACTGCACGAATATGTAATAAAAATGGGGGTTCCTATTAAAAAAAAAAAAACCGCAGTTGATATCCGTTCGACCTGTGGCACCGCCATCTAGCGGGCCAACCATAGCGCCATCTGGTTTCCCCCTTCAAACAAGACGAGTTTCGTTCTTTGTAGTTTTTTCGTTTGATGCTTATTTTGTGAGATATTTGGCCCGGTCACTATCAATGGACCATCCTGTATATACCACTCTGTGACAAGGGGTGCATTTTGTCTTCACTGTTGAACAAAATATTTTTATTTGTTATTGGTGTCATAAAATGCAGGTCTAGTGTTGCGAGACTTTAATTTTTTTGCAAGATTGTCGGAAATGTTGCCAAGATGTGGAATTTAGCATCAGGATTTGAAACTAGTTAGTGATTGTTGTTGGCCGCATACTATAGTGCCATTTTATTCGTTTTCTTTTTTCGCAGAATATTATGAGTGAAGCCAGAAATGTAGCCATTGCTGGAAGCAGTTTGTTTGTTGGATTGTAATTCCGTCTGAAGGGTGATTTGGATATCTGGATAACGGAACGCCATGCTGAGTGGCCACGCCGTTAGAGGCGTCATGTCACTGACTGCGTGGCACCCCCCGCCGGAGGTTCGCTTCCTCCCTCGGGTATGGATGTGTGTGTTGTTCTTAGCGTAAGTTAGATTAAGCAGTGTGTAAGTCTAGAGACCGATGACCTCAGCAGTTTGGTCCCTTAGGAATTCACACACATCTGAACATTTGATAGCGGAACAGGTATGATGTGATACACTACTGAATGTAAAGCTGTCTGTTTGTGGTATGTGGATGCTGGGAACTTGCAGAGATTACTGTATCAGAAGCTAATTATTTTCTGTAAATGCTAAATATGTGTTTTGTTTTACCAATATCTACATTGAGGTCCAAGAAGTTTATAGAAGAGCCGCTCAGCTCCAGTATAAAGTACGTGACGCAGCTTCAGAACGCATCAGATAACAGGAGCAGTGACTTTACTATACCTAGTATTAATACATCAAATAACGAAAGATTTATTATTCATTAGGCTAAATTCCTTGTGGTTTTCAGAAGAAAAATCTTATTTAAAATTTACACAGTCATTTACTTCAATAATGTAATTAAAATATTAACTCATAACACAGGAGATCGCTAACTGCGAAAGCTGGAAAATAGACATTAAGCTTCTCTGCAGGTCAAGCTATACTACACTGATGTCACCAACCAACAACGGCTCTGCATCTACGACGAATCAAGTTGACTGCATAGCATCCTGGGAATGAATGCTGTGGAATCCTGTGACCGGAAAGTGTTCCCTTCCTATACTTGTTCAAATGGTCAGTTCTTGGCCTAAAAATACATTTACAATATCCTGACAGCAACAGATCACTGTAACCGAATCGAAGAACAATGTCCTGGAGCGAAACGGAACACCTTAGAGAGAAATGTACACAACATTCGCTTCACGTCTTTCGCGAAATCTAAGTGGTGCATCATCGTCGAAGACAAATTTCCGATGAAAGAAAACCTCTACAAAATGCAGCTTACAAAGGGAGGCCAGGAAATCGGGATTACAGATTTACTTCAAACTTTGTGCAGCTTTATTAGTCCATTAAAACAACTTAATGTGCATGTAGTAAGGTACACTACTCTGGCAATTACGAGAAAATTGCAAGAGACGTCTGACGCATCTATTACGGGGCTTACGTATCTTTGCGTAGGTGCTGAACGTTAAATTTCGTGGTGGTAAAGCTACGCAAGCTACGTAAGACGAACGTGTATGAAGCGACGGTTCGACTTCTGCTCAAACTTAATTATTAATCTATTTTTTCGTCATTGGTCATATTCTTTAATTTATACGACATTTTGTAACGTCCCCTTAGAGGGTCGCCATATGAAACGTCCCCTTAGAAAAATTATACATAACTGCGCTTAAACTGACACACAATATTTTTAGCGCAACGCAATCTGACTTTCAGTAATCCATACAAGAGAATGGCCCTGACTAAATTAACCTATACCTTTCACAAATAACTTACGTCACCAAAAATCTTCGTTACTCGAACTACTGCAATTCAGCGAGCGCCACTACTGCCAGCTAACTAAAAGATTCAAACTACGGAAGGCACTAACTACTGATAGGCATAGTTAGCGAATGAAAGATTTTAATAGAGAACAAACAATGTATTTACCTTAATAGTCATAATATAAATAGCAGTTCTTGACATCCATTCTTACAAATTTCAAAACTTCGTCATCTCTCTCCCCACATCCACCACTGCTGGCGGCTCACCTCCAACTGCGCAACGCTACGATCTGTTAACATCCAGCTGCCCAACACTACAATGGCGAGTATTACAACAATGCCAACCAGCCACAGACTGCACACAGCACAGCCAGTGATTTTCATACAGAGTTGGTGTTACAAATAAAAAAACCTAAACAGCCTACTTACAATTTGATAGGTAATACAATTTTATAAAAACCACGTGTACTTGCGTTAAGTTTTAGTGCATTTCATGTTATTTTTCTACTTACTATTTTTAGTTAAATTCCATCGTACATCACCAAATGTCAGCACCTACCTTTGCCAAAACGTTGCGTTACACATGATTTGCAGCTAAACTATCATAAGAAAGAGAAAATCTTCAAAATGTCAGCGAGCTGTGTTTTCCATAGAAACTCTGAACATTCTTTGTAAATGCAGGAAAACACATCCATTCGATGTAGTAGACGCCGTTTCAATTTGTGCTTTCCATATCTATATGACAAATACCATCCCGCAACGTGTAATGTCGAGAGCATATCCGACGAGTAACTGCACGTTACTCTTGTGATCTGGCACATTGTGACATATTAAATTGTGAATAACGTAATTCGCATCATTATTTCTCGAGGTTTCACTTGGGCTTTCCAAGCCTGTCTCTCGTCCTTTGAAAATTTAATTAAAATTGTCTAGTAACACGTGAAATTTACTAAACTTCATAAAAATGCCACTTGGAGATATTTTTTTCATTATATTACCTCTAAAATGTAATATAAATTGAATAATGTGACGAGTGATACGAAAAATATAGATAAAAAATCAGTGTTTGCGCGATTTTTCA
This sequence comes from Schistocerca gregaria, assembly GCF_023897955.1. Taxonomy (NCBI): domain Eukaryota; kingdom Metazoa; phylum Arthropoda; class Insecta; order Orthoptera; family Acrididae; genus Schistocerca; species Schistocerca gregaria. The sequence continues at coordinate 432,141,455 of NC_064920.1, read as the reverse complement.
CAGTCCGCTGTTAGCAGCGGTGGGGCCAGGTCGTCGCGCCTGCGTCCCCCTGTTAGCGCACCACGCGCGCCAGTGTTTACTGTTTACCTTCCGCTGCGGCGAGTGTCACGCGTCCGTGTCTTGGTAGTGCCATGGCGCACTCGTATCGCAAGTCCACAATTAAGATCACATTTCAAGCGGACTACGCAAGACCTCGAGCACTTGACGTTGAACGTTACATCCGAGAAGAACTTCATATTCCACCTCAAGACATCATTGGGATCCACTTTTCTATAACACAAAGTGTCGTCTACATAAAAATGATCAATGAAAAGGCGTGCACTGATGTTGTGTGCCGACACGCTCATGGACTTAAATTTAAGCATTCTGATGGTCACATAGGAACTGTCATGATCGACCACGCTGGATTAGGCATTCGCACTCTGAGGGTCTTCGAGCTGCCATTCGAAGTCCAGCCAGATGTTGTGATGACAGCTTTCAAACCGTACGGCAACGTGCTAAGCCACTTGGCTGAAAAATGGCAAACGTTTGAGACGTACCCCGTCTTAAATGGAGTGACACCAATTAAGATTGAACTGACGAAGCATGTGCCATCCTATCTTGTAATTGGCGGCTGCAGAGCCATTGTCATGTACGACGGACAACCGCGTACTTGCGCCCCCTGTGGCCAGGAAGGACATGTCCGATCGGCCTGCATTCAACGCCGACTGACTCAGACACCGGTTGGTGAAGTTCCATCCCCGGCGACGCCTACATCACTCCCCATCACGTATGCAGCGGCTGCAACAGCAACAGCTGTTCCTGCCCAGGATCGTAACACCATATTGCAGTCAGTGGTCGATGACAGTGTGGCGGACAGCATATCCCCCTCTACGACGACTTCGGCAGACTTGCCTCAAGACGGTGATCAATTGTGGCCCCAAGACGAGCCTAAAGAGAAGATGGAAGTAGAAACTAAAATTGTCCCGACCTCTGCCTTCCTACCAATGGAGACCGCATCAGACGATTGTCGCCCGCACTCTGACACAGAACAACATGTCCGGAAACACCGGTCCCCTCGAAAACGCAAGAAACGGCACCATACGCCGTCCGATGATTGCCTGCTTCGGATGTGCGACCCAGACGAACATTCGGCGTCGGACGACGCTCAGGACTCTACCACCGCAACTCAACCTTCCCATCACGATGCTACGGTGGATACAATTTCTGAGCCTCGGTCTGACAACATCACTTCTGCTACTGAACATACGAGCAAGCGCTCTACTGACAGCACTAATCAACAGTTACCAATTGCTGCATCTGATTCTTGGGCGGATGATGTCGAGGATGAGCCACAGCACCAGGAGGATGCCGAAGGCAGAGATGCTCCCTCGGCTGTACCCGGCACCAGCCAACAACAGTGACTACGGCTGTATCGTCAGCCTCTGTGGGGCCGCCCCTGCCGCCCACACCTGGCCTCATACACAACCCAGTTGCCGACCAGGCTGATCAAACATACCGTCTAGCGACGATTAACATAAACAACATACGTGCCCGACATAAACTAGCGATGCTACAGGATCTACTCAACGCAACAGACATCGACATTGCGCTCCTTCAAGAGGTGTATGTCGCCGACTTCAAGGGACCCTATGGCTACCAGACTTGTGTCTCACATGCGTCTGCCAATGGCAGTGGTGTGGCGATCCTCCTCCGCGACGGTATATCCGCAGAAGACGTCGAGTATCTCCCTGACGCCAGAGGAATGGCTCTTACTATCCAAGGAGTCAAACTTATTAACATCTATGCACCGTCAGGATCTGGTCGGCGTCGCGAACGATCCACCTTTTTCGCTCATACAATCACGCCCGTCTTTGTGGGCCGTCAGGACGCCTTGATAATGGGAGGGGACTTCAACTGTAGCCAAGCACCTAAGGATCAGTTACCACATCATTCACCCTGCGCAGAACTTACGAAAATTATAAATAATCTTCAATTGGTGGACTCGTGGGAACATGTTTGTGGCGATCGGCCCGGATTTACTCAGTACACCAGCCATTCCTCCAGCCGCATCGACCGGGTTCACATCTCGCGCTCCATAGCTGTGGGGTCAAGAGCTGCCGAAGTTTGGCCGACAGCTTTTTCTGACCACGGCGCCTACATCTGCGCTATTACCCTCGGCCGCCAGAAGATATGGCACAGCCGTGGTCCTTGGAAGTTGAACGTCGCCCACCTAGCTTCTCAGGAACGCCGCCGCCTTATAGAGAACACGTGGGACTCTCGTAGCCGCCGGCGTGGCACCTACCGGTCTACACTGTCGTGGTGATTACTCTGCGCCAAACCAGCCCTCCGGAAGACCTTGATAGGCTACGGCCGAGATATTGCAGCATGGAAGAGACATACCATGGACTTTTACTACAGCATCTTAAGGGAATGTGCAACACTGCCGTACTCACCTGCACGGCAGGTGACGGTGAACCGTGCCAAGGCACAGATCATCAGATTAACACGTTGCCACCTTGAGGGTGCGATCGTCAGAGCGCGCACTCAAGACAGAGTGGCACAGGAGGAACCGTCTATGTACCACGTCATTGCAGAACGACGCCGCCGACGCAGGACACTGATCCAAGCTATCACGACGGAAGACGGACGACGCCTTGATACCCAGCGCGACATAAGAAACGTCCTTCATGCTCACTTCACTATGCTGTACTCGGAACATCGACATCCCCCAGAGGTGATCGCCGAAGTCTCTCAACTCACTTATGGCTCGATCTCTCCGACAGCGGCGGCGGATTTGACTGCTGATGTAACGGAAGAGGAAATCATTGAAGCAATACAGGCTGGGGCTGCTCATAAGTCCCCGGGACCTGATGGCCTTCCTCTGGAATTTTACCGGACCTATCAACAATTGCTGGCACCAGCGTGGACTGATATTTGCCGCGATCTCATGTCTCCCACGACGCAGATACCTGGGGCCTTCCTAGAAGGACTGATTGTGCCCATACACAAACCACGAGGCGGATCCAGGATCAGTGACTATCGGCCCTTGACCTTACTCAACAGTGACTTGAAGATTTTCACCCGGCTTCTGGCGGCACGCCTAAAGCGATCAGTACGATGTGTTGTGTCGCAGGACCAGGCATCGTTAGGTGGTGACCATAATATTCGCACTGCATTGTGCCGATGTAGAGATATGATCGCTCTAGCCAAAGCTCGCTAACTGCCAGGAGTTTTGGCCTCACTCGACTTTAGCCAGGCCTTTGACAGAGTCGACCACACATTTTTGATGGAGGTACTGCGACACATGGGTTATCCGGACGTCATAGTTAATGTACTGATGCGTCTCCTACGCGGCGTGACGTCCAAGGTGTTATATAATGGCCGTCTTACGCCGCCGATACAGATCCAGCGATCGGTGCGACAAGGCTGCCCTCTTTCGGCGATATTGTACGCCCTCGTCTTGGAACCACTCCTCTGCGGCCTCCGACAACGCCTGACCGGGATGTCCCTTGGTGGACACACTTTCTGCTGCACTGCCTATGCAGATGATCTGGTACTCCTTCTTCGCAATAATCACGATGTTCGTGCAGCACTGGCGTGGGTGGCGACCTACGGCGCGGCATCGGGGAGCCATCTCAATCTCCACAAATCACACGTTCTGTCTATAGGCAGAGGCCTACCCGGCGAGAGCGTCGCACCGCTACGAATCAGTGACACAATCCGCTGTCTTGGCATTGATTTCACATCTGACATGAAACGTTCAACAGCCCTTAACTACAGGCGTTTATTGAATCAGATGAGAGCAGGAATAAGTGACTACCGTCTGAGACATCTAGATCTCCTGCAACGGACAAGATATGCTAACGTCTATTTGGCGTCACATATCCCCCATTTTGCACAGATACTCCCCATACCACCTACCCTGGCTCACCGCATGTTGGCGGTTTTGGGATCCTTTGTTAATACGGGCATGTTATTTAAGATTCGTTACGTGTCCCTAACCCTCCCGAGAAGTAGAGGGGGTTTAGGCCTTTGTCATGTTCAGAACAGAACGAAGGCCCTGTTCGTCAGCTGTCACCTGCAACTGTGGCGACGAAGTCCGACGTGCCTCACAAGTCTCTTACTGGAAGCTTTACGACCAATCTCACTCGCACCGCCTGTGATGATATCGGACATCCCAGCACCTTTCTTCTACATTAGCCAATTCTTCCTTGAATTAAGCTACATCCGCACTGCACTACTACCCACACGCTTGATGATGACGAGGGCGATATATGCTGCCATGCAAATGAACATGACTCCGAATGTGATTGAAAGCAAACACCCCAATACAAAGTGGCGCGCTGCGTGGCAGGCAGTGAATGCCACCACCCTTGATACTGAGGTGCAATCTGCATGGTACGTAACTGTTAATGGGAAACAGTTGTGCCAGTCCCGCCTACATCGCATCCACCTCGCTGATTCCCCCTTGTGTGCCACATGCCAAGTAACTCTACACAGATGAACATCGTTTCGAATGCGGGTCGGGAAACCACGTATGGTATTTGGTGCGTCAGATATTGGCTTTTCTCACACGCACGACTCCTGACAGGATAACTACCCGATCACTTCTTTTCCCCGATAAGATTTATTTCCGAGCAAAAACGAACTCTGTGATGTGGATCAGCGGCCACGCTGTTCACTACCTCATCGGTAATGGCGAAAATACAGTACCCGATTTTTGGTATTACCTCAACGAACGACATTCTGCGATCGTCAAGAACCCTAAATATAGCCAATATTTTTCTAATTTCCTTTGGAGCGCATTCCATAATCCGCCTCGCAGCTGGATTATCGATGACATGAGATGATAACCATAGCACCTCTTCCAAGTTCCTTTTTTTAATGAGATTTGAACAAACAGCGGAAACAACACAGCAACGAGAAGACAGTCATCGAAAAATTCGCAGCGGGCTATAGTATGGAGCATCCTTAATCGTAACGGGTCGACTTCTGTTATTCTGTTTATGTAGTCGAAGAGGAACGGCCTTCCTTTTATACATTTGTATAAAAATAAAATGAAATAAAAGTAAAAAAAGCAGAAAAACAAACCTTCCAAAATCCTTTTTTTTTCATTTTTGTTAAAAAAGTGGCTAGGATAGCTGGCTATTAAAAAAATGCCTATTTGTGTTACGTACGCATTTTGTTATAAAGAAAAAAAAAGTATTTCACTGCTGAGCAAAAGGTTCCGAATACAAATCTTGTATAATGTTTTCTTTATAAATTTAAAAAAAAAAAAAGATGGATAGAGCGTCTGCTATGTAAACAACAACAACAAAAATTCGAATCGTCACCCTGTTTACGACCTTACTACCACGCTCTACTCCTAACCATATGGCCACAATTACTTCTTACTGTCATGTGGCTCAAGTTGATGAGTTATATCTTCTCTCGCAATTTTCTGAGAATTTGCAGAGTAGAGCACTTTACTATTTGCAAAATATGTTGTTATAACGGCCTACCAGAGTAGTACAAAATTTGAAGTGAATCCGTGATCTCGCCGTCGTGCCCTCCGTTTGTTGGTCATTCGAATTGTATGTAGGAATGCTGAAATTTTGGTTTGTTGGTTGGTTGGTTGGTTGAGTTTCGCGTGGGGACCAAACAGTGAGGTCATCTGTCGCACCGGATTAGGGAAGGATGAGGAAGTCGGCCGCTCCCTTTCAAAGAAACCATCCCGGAATCTGCCTGAAGCGATTTAGAGAAGTCACGGAAAACCTAACTCAGGATTGACGGGCACCGGTTTGAAATGGCGTCCCCCAGAATGCGAGTCCAGTGTGCTAACCACTTCGCCACATCCTCGGTGCTGATATACTACCCCTCAAAATAACGCACGTCATATGTGGAATTTTCTGCTAGAATTTGCCAACGATTTGGGACAATCCCCGAAAATGTATGTAAAACTGAAATGATGCGGCCCGAAAGATTTACGTATCCGAGAACAAAACATAACGAAGCGATAGGGATGTATGCGCATACTGCGACACGTGCAGGGCGAAAATTATTTAAACCGGCCGACTCTACAGGTTGAACGGGACACCAAAACAAACATATTACTCTAATGTCGTAATTATCTGTGGGATTTTTTTAATTTAATCGCTCTCAGCTACTGCACATAAAACAGTAACGAATCAGACGACTGTAAGGAACGTCCTTCATGACCAGTTGTTAGTCCATTTTACAGCATGTGCATAACTTGGAACCACATGATTATCCACTAAGACCACAGTTTTCGCAGTGGTACCTGGAGCAGTGTCAAATGCATCCTACACATCCATCGTCTGTGCTTTTTACAGAAGGAGCAACGTGATCGGCGTTCAACATTCTCAATTCATTTGTTTTGAGCGACGTTAAACCACATGCCACATTTTCTCACACTCGTAAATTGCGGCTGTACTTGAGTGCGTGGGCAGATGTTGATGTTGTTTGTTTAATTGGGCCAGTCCTCCTACCTAGACCAATAAAAGGCAGGTATTATTACAGTTTCCTCCTCAGAGCATTGCCAGAATTGCTAAATGTTGTGCCACTCGCTAAAAGGTAGACGTATGTCTCAGATGACGGGATGCCGGAACATGTCAGTCGTTCTGTGCCCCGATTCTTGAATCGATAGCTCCCAGTAAAGTAGATACTTGTATTCTTTATGAATCTCTCATGTTTTCTGATACGAAAACACTTGCAGGTCCAGGGAGAAACACAAAGCAAGTGATTGGAAAATATCATGAGCACAGCTATACCTCTGTCTCAAGCGCACGGTCAGCGATTTCCAACATTAAACTCTATTCCCTCTATATCTCGTACGAAACCGGTTTTTGGTAGCATACAGTGCAGTTCTATCAGAGCTGTTACGTGTAGCGGTGTAAACTGTATGTCTGGTAATAAAGAGGATTTACGGCGCTGCAGCGGCTGCCTGCAACGGTACCTGGTGCACCTCCGGTGGAGTCGCGCTGGCTTAACGGCTCCTCTGCCACCACTGTGGCGCCTATCTTGATGGACTGCCGTGACCCGGGGCTGTTTTAAACGGCCACACCTCGTCTGGCCCAGGTGCATAGTCCTGACTGCGCACACACAAACCCTGTGTCAGCAAACATTTTTCTCTTAACCTAAACTCGAAATGCTTCTTTCGAGGAACAAAAATTAATGTCTCTTTCGAGGCCTATGTGTCGTTCTTGATGTGGCATTTTAACGATCCTCGAGCTCTGTTATTCTGGACGACTGTTTTGCTTGAAGAGGACACTCCCCTTTCTCGAGAATAGAACACCTTCTTCCACGCGTCATTTCGTTATTAGTACAGCAGGGGATATGGTGAGTGGAAGGATTCATGACATGGGTTATCCTTCACTACCTTTGAATAAAAAAGCAATTATCCACAGTAATTATCAAACTAAACCGCCCATTTAAAAACATATTAAACTCAGGCGTCAGCAACTATTTAAAAAAAAGAGAAAACAGTATCAAGATCAAGCTTTATACTAATTTCTCCAAATTACAATTGACACATGTTAGAATGATTCTGACTAAGCTACAGGCTGCTTTCAGGAACTCCTTCTTGATAAGAAAATTGCCCCCAAACGTTCCTCTCAACTTTATAACTGTTCGCTGCTAGTGGTGACGCAGCAGTGCTGTCGCAGATTCACCACGTCCAGCAATACTTCCACATTGATCAGAACGCAAAATCATGCTCACGCCCAGTTGCGGTTAACCTGTCTCTTTCCAGCAGCAGGAATTTTGCGACGTATGAGCAAGACAGGGTGTCTGGCTTCTGCAGAGACACAGATCTTAAATAGTCAGTTATTTGTTCTTTCCTAGAAAATGTAACAGCAAACACATTAGCATTACAGTCCACACATGTAGTTTGGGAAGATTATTGAACTATCAAGTTTATAGATGACGGCTGTAGAGACAACATCGTTGTAGCAGGTAGTCTGTGAAAATCAGTTGTAGATGAAGGCCACTGGTGAATCGTTCATGCAAATGATGTTAACCCCTTCGGCATCAGTTAAGACCTGAGAATGGTGCACTCAAGTACCGAAACTGGTAGCCATATAATAAAAAAATCATCATAAGGAAGGCTCTAAGTGTTCCATTTTATTGCATTAGTGAACGGCGGAAGTCTCTCAGACCTCCATTTACAAGGATGGGCTTACAATTACCCTTTTGTCGGTTTGCTCGCCTATTATTAATTCATCTTCCTCGGCTCTGCAACTCACTTGGTAGTTTCCTAGCACACGTTTTCGCCATTTTGAACAAGAGCATTACCTGGTTAGGTGTAAGAGAGGTCCTGAAGGCCCTAATCTTGCCAGGTAAAATAAATGCATAAATAAATAAATAAATAATAAATTGTAGTAATTGCGTCACTATTCCCCAGGGTGCAACGCACTAGACTCGCACACAACTTGTTGGGCTGCACACCTGACCTAAAGCGCTGGCGTTCTAGGCGTTGCGCTCTAGAGCGCCGCCAAAGACCTTCACTCCTCTCACTGTCCAGCGCAAAACACGCTACATCGAGTGCATTGCGTACTGTGCAGCTATACATCCGTGCTATTAGGAAAATCCGGCTTTACGGGGCTGTCCACTCGGTCGATTTCGTACCTTCCCTTTCGAACCAAAGATTAAGCAGGTGCATATTCACCGGCTGCCTTCGGTCGAGCAGCAACAACAGCGCAGCGTGCTTTAATAGCACCCAAAACTGAATCATTATATTTACCATTGGCAACTCTCTACCTCCTTCGTGAGCTAAGTTGCTCCACAGACAGAATTTGTGTGGAGGTAACGGTTATAGCGGAGATAGGTCCGGATTATTTTATCAAGCGCCGAAACATCTCTCTAGACAAGTATTCAAATGTTTCAAATGGCTCTGAGCACTATGGGACTTAACATCTGAGCTCATCAGTCCCCTAGAACTTAGAACTACTTAAATCTATCTAACCTAAGGATATCACACATCCATGCCCAAGGCAGGATTCGAACCTGCGACCGTAGCAGCAGCGCGGTTCCAGACTGAAGGCCCTAGAACCACTCGACCACACTGGCCGGCTTAGACAAGTATTCTCCGAGCCCATTATTCCAGTGGAATAATACATTCGTGTTTTAACAGCAATTGACTTGCATAGAAACTGACTAGATTGTGCCGCAGACTTTCTTACGAGAATCTCTCTGTTACCCTGTACATGAGAATTATCATATTGTACTTATTTTTCTGTCATGGTCTTATTCTTGAGCACCAAACGGATGCAAATTGCAAAAGTAGTGTATGCCACTTCGTCTCCGTATAACTACTGCATAATTATACCCATTGGCACTGCTTACTCTATTCAGCCACTGGCCTGTCTGCACTTATACATACACCACACTTCACTCCGTTAAAAACTGACGTTTTCTTGATGCTTCATGTAGTGTCATTTCAACCAATGCCTTTTCTTAGTCAACTTGTGCTTACAAATCTGTTCTTTACTAATTCCATTCAGCACCTCTATAATTAATCTACCCATCTAATTTTCAACATTCTTCTGCAACACGAAACTTCAAAAGCTTCTGTTATTCTCTTCTCTGAACTGTTTATTGTCCACGTTTTACTGACGCAAAAAGCTACACTCCCCATATCTCAAGAAGAAAACTTTTTGATACTTAAATCTGTATTCGATCTCAACTAATTCCTCAGTTTTAGAACCGATTTCATTGTTATTGCCAGTCTACGTCTTATATCGTCTCTACTAACGCCTTCATCAAGTATTTATCTGCACAAATAGCAAAACTAATCGACTAATTTTGTGTCTGTTTCCCAGCCTAATTACGTTATCATCATCTGATTAACACCCACTACATTATATTACCTTTGTTTTGTTGGTATTCATCTTATAACCTCTTTTGAACATACTATACATTCCGTTCGGTCACTCCTGCAAGTCTTTTGCCGACTCTTTATCTATAGTCCCTGGATACGCGATAACTTTACTATTGTTTCCGAATAGTCCTTTGTTATTGCCTTAAGACCACGTATGTTGAACGGAAAGTGCTCTCTCTTAAATAAGTGGACCCTGTTAATATAAAGCACCAGTGAGGCAATCCTGGAGATACGGTTGATGATGGAAGCAAGACTATAGAAAAATCAGGACACGTTCATAGGATTTGTCGACCTGGAAAAAGAGTTCGGACGTGTAAAATGGTGGAAGATGCTCCAAATTCTGAGATAAATAGTGGTAAATTATAGGAAGAGACAGGTAATAAACAATAAGTACAAGAGTCAGGAGGGACTAACAATAGTCGACGACCAGGAACGAAGTTCTCCGATTACAAAAGTTGTAAGACAGGGATGTAGTCTTTCGCCCCTACTGTTCAATCTGTACATCGAAGAAACAATGACGGAAATAAAAGAGAGATCTAGAAGTGGAATTAAATTTCAATGTGAAAGGATATCAATGATACGAACCTCTGATAACATTGCTACCCAGAGTGAAAGTGAAGAAGAATTACATCATCTGCTGAACGGAATGCAGATTATGGACGAAGAGTAAATCAGAGAAAAAAGAAAGGAAAGAAAAGTAGCAGAAATGAGAACAGCGGGAAAGTTAACATCAGGATTGTTTGTCACGAAGCAGATGAAGATGAGGAATTCTTCTACTTAGGCAGCAAAATATCACGCTCAACTGCGCAGTCATCAACGCCCGTACAAAGTCCCAATGTTTTCACAGTCCTGTTTTTAACTCAGTCCAATCTAACCACTGTCACGTATGATGATGATGATAATGAAATGTTGAGGACAACACAGACACCCAGTCCCCGGGAAGATAAAATCCAAACGTGGCTGGTAATCGAACCCGAGGCCCCGTGACTCACAGGCAGCAATGCCAGCCGCTAGAACACGAGCTTCGGACCCAGAGCAAGGAGTACTTCAAAAGCAGACTAGTACTGGCAAAAAGGGCATTCCTGGACAAGTATGCGGTATGAAACATTGGTCTTAATCTGAGTTAGCGTTCTGGGAGTCGTAGAGCCTTCTCCGTTCACGGCCACCATTTGTCATCAGGGTATGGGTTCTGAAGATGGTCTAAAACAGACAGAAACCTGTAACATCATTAAAGAAAAGTTTCTTGCGGTTGTGATTGTTCATGTTCATTTTTCCTTAAATTATAGCGATTACTACTTTGAAATAATATGGAAACTTCCTTCTGCATTTTTGCTATTTCATTTTTCCACTTTCTCTAATGTTCCAACCGTTGACTGGACGTTACACCATAATGATAATTCACATTTTTCTTTACCACTAAGCAACAAAAAGTACGATATATGCATTCAGTAACATGCAAGGTAGTTGTATGTTTATACGAGTGTATTATTGAGTGTTAACATGACTTATATTATACTTTTTTTTGAGTCTTCAGTCTTCGGACTGGTCTGATGCGGCTCGCCACTAGTTCCTCTCCTGTGCTAACTTTTCTCATCTCAGAGTAGCTCCTGGCACCTACGTCTTCAATTATTTGCTCGCTGTACTCCAACCTCTGTCTTCCTCTACCTTTTTACACTCTGCAGCTCCCTCTAGTACCATGGAAGTGACTCCCTGATGTCTTAAAAGAGGTGCTGTCCTCCTCTCCCTTTTACTTGTCAGTGTTTTCCACATATTCCTTTTCTCTATGATTCTGCGCAGAAACTCCTCGTTCCTCACCTCATCAGTCCATCTCATTTTCAACATTTGTCTGTAGCCTCACATCTCAAATACTTTGATTCTCTTCTGATCAGGTTTTCCCACAGTCCATGTTTCACTACCACGCAATGCTGTGCGCCAAACGTACATTTTTAGGAATTTCTTTCTCAGAGAAAATGAAGAGTTAGCCTTCTTGGAGTCGTAGTGCCTGCTCCGTTCACAACCACCGTCTACATTCAGGGTGTGAGGTTTGAAGATGGTTTAAACCGACTGAAACTGGTAACCGCAAAAAGAAAGCCAACGAAATAAAAAGGAAAGGAAACGTTTCTTGCAGTTGTGACTGTTCGTGTTCGTTTCTTATGATGCTGTATAAAAAAAACTGATGTACGCCAAGAGAAATATTCTCGAAAAGTATTAATTACAGGAAACCTCTGCAGTTCTAAATCTAGGTAGCTGGGTGGATATTTGTCTCCAGGGCACCAGAACGCGAGTACATCGTTTTATTCGTTATGACTCATCGCTTTGTTATAATTGAGTTACTTCTGGGGGTCTGCTGTTTCATCCAATAGTGGTCTTGTTTTTTTTTTTTTTTTTTTCTCGCTCTAGAGTTTTAATACCTGTCAGCACTTTGAATTCTTTGTAAATGTTGTGTTGCTACGATTAGGAGTATACAAACATCAGACCTACCAAAATATAATGAATGGCCCTTGTAAAGATCTCAGTAATGTAAGGACACACCATCTACAAATCACTATTTCTTGTGGAGCACTTCCGTTTTCATTCAACTCATGTTTCTTTTTTCTTTTAACTTTATCTCGATGCTTAGCTATCTCGTCATCGTGCTGCATACTGTGGTATAAAACATCCGTAAATGTAAGTAAGGTTGAAAAACATATACAGTTGTGTAAATGATAAGGCGGGTGAAAGAGGGATACACTCTGCGTTCGAGATACGATAAAATTACGACTGCTTATTTGTTTGATTTGTGTGAGTGTATGTGTTTGTATGTGTGTGTGTGTGTGTGTGTGTGTGTGTGTGTGTATGTGTGTGTGTGTGTGTGTGTGTTTGTCTGTCTGTATTTTACTATAACTTATGTCCACGGAGATAAACAAACCCTCTAATAAAGCACGTTATTCTCAAGCATTTACTCTGAGTTCAGAACTTGTTAGGAAATTAATTGTGTCAGAGAAGCAGATTTCGTGATATAAATTCTCCTGACTGCCATTAATCTAATCTCGAACGGTGGAAGTGTTCGCAGGCAGAGAAAAGAATTATTCCAGAATGCGGCGCCGAGATTAATTGAACCGTGATTGCGTAATGGAGATGCTTTTGTTTAGAGTGCTCCCAACAATAAGCAGCTTCCATTTTCATTAAGTGACGACAGCTGCAGGTAAATTAAATGTACGCAGCAACAGTATACTGAATTTTCCACTTCAAGCTTACACGCATACTCTCTTAATTCCTTGTCAGCACTCTAATCCGGAAAGCTCTCTGTGGCGTACTGATTGTGTTATCTCTAAATTGTTTTTCTTTGCTAGCAGCTTCGGGTATTTTTAGTGCACTCTGCCACATGTTTTAGAGTGATGGAAAATAGCTTTTTGATATGTTCTCCCTTAATTTCTCGTTATTTTTGTACAGAATGTTTGTTCTGAGAAAACTGAATATCATGAATACGACGCATCGTACGGAAAGCTTATTCTAGTTGGAAAGTCAGTTTTTGTAAAGGCGACAGCTGTCTGTGCTACAAATTCCCACAACTTAATCACCACCGGCCGGAGTGGCGTAGCGGTTCTAGGCGCTACAGTTTGGAACCGTGCGACCGCTACGGACGCAGGTTCGAATCCTGCCTCGGTTATGGATGTGTGTGGTGTCCTTAGGTTAGTTACGTTTAAGTAGTTCTAAGTTCTAGGGGACTGATGACCTCCGAAGTTAAGTCGCATAGTGCTCTGACCCATTTGAAACATTTTTTGTCTTAATCACCCTTCCAGCGTGGGCAGGGTGAACTTCTTATATTCACGTGAGAATCCGCTCTCCCAAAAAGTACATACAGCGTGATCAAACTTTTTTCCAAATCGTGGTAATTAGCACTTAATCGACAAATAGCAAGTGTCCGTCTTTACACAATTGAAAACCGACGCATTTGATTCTGCTTCAACCGTTGTCTTCTAATGGTTGATGTTTATGTTCTGAAGTCGCTTTTAGTGTTGCGAAAATGTGATGTTACAGTACAAATAACACTGATAGACTTTGACATTTCTGGTAAATAAGCTATTTGTTCGGTAATGTAAGACCATTTTTCGTTTCCCAGTGGTAAGGACCCAAAAGCACTCTTACAACCATTCCTGCCAAGATAGATGTTTATACATTAGCGTGCCTCTAAGACACGTTCACGGGTGGGATGTGGGTCGTGTTCCGACCAATAATGTCTGTTGTGAAGGTTAAAAATACCTTCACGAGTGAAGATAGATCCATCAATCCATATCATGTTATTTATAAACTATTCAGTATCTTCCACTTGGTGCAAAATCCATTCACAAAACTGTACTGGTCGCGTGAGGACGTCTGGCCGCTGTGTTAACGTGTAATGATCCGGATGCTGTTCTTCATCGTGCAACACTTCAATAACCATTATTGAGATGTCAGGAGCTGCCCTGCAATATCAGAGGTACCTCGCCGAGGTGATCGGTGAACCATTTCAAGAACCGCGTCCTCAGCTTGTGGGGTACTTCTAGTCCTTGTACGACCTCTGCCCATCACCTGTGTACGTAGATTAGCGATTTCGCTCCAAGCGACGAAAACTATTCTTATTGGGGTGACACCTTTGAGGGTACAATTCAGCATACGCTCGAGCAGCAGCGGCTGCTTGGTTATCGGATGCACCCAGCACCGAAAGGATATCGACATATTCATCGTTCGTGTACACCACTGGGAAGACAGTTTAATGGATCGCACTATTATGTGGTAGGCCACTATCGTGTAACAAAAAGGTATCCTGCTTATAAACGGCACGAACGTCTAAAAGATAAGACACGAACCTAACGAGCATTCGAACAATATGCCCATGCTGCGTGCTGGATGTGTGTTTGATGTCCCAGTACTGTACGCACTTTTCTTTTTTTCTTTCTTTTCTTTCTTAAATCTCATTTTGTTCGTTATTGTTTTTTGTATTTATTCGGGGCGGCCGAACCATGACAGGCGTTCAAGTTCATCCTTGATCCATTAACACAGCCGTTGTGGCCGAACGGTTCTAGGCGCTTCAGTCTGGAACCGCGTGACCGCTACGGTTGCAGGTTCGAAATCTGCCTACGGCATGGATGAGTGTGATGTCGTTAGGTTAGTTAAGTTTAAGTAGTTCTAACTTCTAGGGGACTGATGACCTCAGATGTTAAGTCGCATAGTGCTCAGAGCCATTTGAACCATCTAAACCGGTCTCTTCTCCCTGAAAACGCTCCACACCGCGACTTGTACCCGCCTCTAATACCATGGAAAGGCCATACGACTTGATGGAAAATCGTGACGATCTCTGTCAATGGCATTACTTCTGCTCTCAAAACCCAAATGCTGCAAGATAAATTACGAGCCGCGGATCTGTGCGTTGTTTTCCTTCAAGATGTCTGATCAGGCCTCTGTCTCGTTACCTACAGATATGACGCCTGCACAATTCCTTCAGCCATGGGAGAAGGAGCTTGGCGGAGATTTAAATTGTGTGCTCAGACCATCCAACCCGAAGGCGCATTATACCACGTGCACGTCAAGTCAGGTGCTCGTAAACGACTTGTTTTTTTTTTAACTCTTTATTCAGTCCAATAATATCATACATCATAACTTACTGGGTCTTAATATCTACAATGCACTTCAATGATGTTAGCAGCATTTTTACTTTTTAACTCTAGTTTTAGTCTACTTACATGCCACTGGAAATAATGAATTAGTTTCTTAATGGGTAAGTTCTACTTTCTACTCTTAACTAGCTATTCTAAAGGCTACTTCCTGCAGCGTTACAGGCGTGCCAGTTGTTGTATAAACCTACTATGTGGCCGCGCCCACCGAGCTAATCCCAGTGGCCATGCCCTGGCACCGGGTTGGCCCTTAGAGAATCGCTGCAGGTTCTGCTTGGCGATGTTCTTTCTACTATCTACTGAGAAATTAACTAACTACTAGGTCGCTATCTGTGAGCAATTGTCAAATTCGGGTGTTAGCACACTTTCCCCATATTCCAGAGTGTGACGGATTCTTACCGACACAGCGATTGGCCAGTCCACGCCCTGGAGGAATGGGATAGGTCTCACTGAGTCATGTCATTTTCAGTGGTTCATGTGTTTTCCTTTCGATATTCTCGCGGAACCTTTGCTGATACGTCGCTGGAAATGCGGTTTATTATGTCGAATGTGGTCGGGTTTCTGATTAAGTGATAGGTGTCGTTGTTTGGTAGCTCGTTTCTCAGGTCGCTGGCTACATCATCGAAGATACGGCACTCTTAGATCAGGTGATATGGAGTACCCTGTTCGGCTCCGCAGTCACACGAGGGGGTAGCCCTTTTCCCGAACCGGCAAAGATATGCCGGGTACGGTCCATGACATGTCAGGAAGTGCAACAGTCCCTTGCTCGGTTGGAAATGCGAATGTTGGAGGCGTTCTTTGATGTTCGGGAGCAGTTGGTAAGTCCTTCTGTCTGTTTCCTCTCTGTCCCACAGTTCTTGCGATAGCTCTCCTCCTCTTCTTTAATTGCAAACTTGTCCCCCACCCGCACTGCCAAAATGCTCTCAGTTTTTTCTACATCTCCCCTTTTCACCCAATACCAGGTCGCCTGTTCCCGGATTTTGATGACCAGGGGACACAGCCCAATGAGTGTTAGTAGTGCCCCTCTCGGAGATGTTCTGTATGCTACGATGGAACGTAGAAGCATGTTGCATTGCACCCTCCTCACAGCCATAGCAGGCACGACCCTCGTGAGCCTGTGTGCCCAGACTCCAGATCCGTAACCCACGATGGAAGCAAGAATGGTGTTGTGGTATAGCTTTATGAGTTCCGGTGGAAGATGAAATGTGCTGTGTCCTATCATTATGAGACTGTTCAGAGCTTCTAATGATCCTTGAGTTACTGTTTCAATGTGTTTGGCGAAACTCGATCTTTCATCAATTATCGTTCCCAGATGCCGGGCCTCGCGACGCCGAATTACTGGTGAGCCCTCAGTTCTTACTGTTGGATTTCTGGCCACTTGGCTTGGACGTCTAGTGAGCTAAGTATGCTGTCCATTTCTTTGAGTAGGTTTCCTAAGTCTTGCGTACATCCGTCCAGGAGCACCATATCGTTTTGAAGAGCGCGCCGCAGCGCGTAGTGTAAAGCAGTCGCCCTCCGTTTCCAGCCGTGGCTCCGCTGTGGCTATTGCAGCTTTGGTGTCTCCCTCTGGTGTGAAAGGGGAAAAGTTGCCTGTTCACGTGCATGTAAGGGGCGCTAAGAGCTCGGAAAATGGGCAGTCTCGGCGAGTCTGTTCAGTTGGTCAGTCGGAGTGAGGCTAGGTCGGTGTCGCATCACGAGCTGCTGGTCTGTCTCTCGTTCGCATTTGTGCGGCAGTTAGTGTCTGAGTGCGAGTATGTCTGTCGTTTGGATAAAACGTTAAGCCAGAAAATGAGAGAGTTGCCACTCCGCCAGTAACAGAACTCAGCTAGTGGTCCCCTGGTCGGGGCTGAGTTCCTGCATCTGAGTCTGAGAGTTAGCTCTCCAGTCTACTCGAGTTGCTCGGCCAACGGTCATTGGCTGTTGGATCGGTCGGTTGGTCGGTCGCGCACTGAGACACAAGATGACTTGTCCGCTTCGATCGTCGGCGCATGTGTGGTCCCCACGTGAGTCCAGTGGGCCGCGCCGTATAGAGAGTGTCCGTGTCCACTTTACTGCTGTCGACATGGTATGTGGTCATTAACGATAAATTTCCAACCCGAAGAAGTCATCATGCCAGTTACCTAACTGACAACCCCATACCTCCGTTCCGCGATGGTAGATTTGGACGAACACAGATTGAACTGTGGCCCCGCACACATGTGCTGGAAACTGATCTGCCAGATACTGACTTTCCTGCTACGCCGCCGCTTTGCTTCGACTGTGCCCCTGGACTTCTTTCATCCCGAGCCGCGCGGGATTAGCCGAGCGGGCTTAGACGCTGCAGTCGTGCACTGTGCGGCTGGTCCCGGCGGAGGTTCGAGTCCTCCCTCGGGCATGGCTGTGTGTGTTTGTTCTTAGGATAATTTAGGTTAAGTAATGTGTAAGCTTAGGGACTGATGACCTTAGCAGTTAAGTCCCATAAGATTTCATACACATTTGAATTTTTTTTTTTAAATCAAATAACTTGATAGGCTGCGGCGCTCGTAAAGGATCGATGCAGCATGTGACTTTGTTTCTTCCTACCGTACTCAGTAAGTAAAAACAAAAAAGCGCAGTTTATCGATCGCTTGTTGAATTTCGCAGTAGTCTTTTTCTTGGCTCAATTAGGACAACCTAAAAAAATAAAATAAAAAATCAAAAGAAACAAAAGGGTAGCGTAGAAGAAGAAGTCGGCAGAGCGCTAGCCCACACAAAAGAAAATAAATTGGTAAGGCGTCCTTTCATGACAAGCGGGGAAATCCCGGTTCGAGTCCCGGTCCAGAATAAATTTTCATTGTTTTCATTCTATAATAAAGCTGAGGTATGTCCACATTCGCAACTGCGAATACTTGTCGTGAAGCTCCGAATTTAAATTTGTGATGGTGAAATTGAAGAAAATTGGTGTCACACTTTTGAAGGAAATATCTAGTACAGAAAATCTAAACCTGGATGGTTAGACGATGTCTATGCAATGTCACTGGAAACCACTCTAAAAATACGTCAAATGTAAAGCAATATTTATCTGCAAATGAGTGTTTTTAGAAGTAGTAATAATCACAGAAAGTTTGGAACAGTAATCCAAGTGCAAGGGGAACATACACAAATCCAGTGATTCGCAGACCGTATGATGCTTCTGGACGGATGTACGCAAGCCTTAGGAAACCTGGTCAGAGAAATGGACAGCATACTTAGCTCACTATACGTCCAAGCGACAATCAAAGCAGAAATTGAATTGACGAAGATTAGTAGAAAGTAGAATAACTAACATCAAAATTGGCAACTACACCGAGGTGGAAGAGGTAAATGAATTCTGTCTAGGTACTAAATTCACGCAGAATACAAGGAGTAAGGAACATGTGAGTATCAGATTGGTACTGTCAAAGAAAGCAATCGCCATCTGCCTTCGTAGCTTAACGAGCAGCGCCCAAACTTTCGAAACAGGTAGGTGAGTCGACACAGTTCGAGTCTGCTCGGCGGAATACGGTGTTCCCAACAGCATAATAGTGATTTTTCGGCTGTGTCCCGCTCTAATTTACGCAAATGCTGAGCTGATCCCAACACTGAGTTTCAGCGAATACTCTACACAAACAATTAAAAAACGGTCACACACGAAAAGACCCGTGGTTACACGACTGACAGAGAAACGGCGCACAGGACTTCCGTCCCGTAGGTTAGCTTAAAGACTGTGGCGCCAGAAAGGGCAACCGGCGACTGAGGTAAATTTTAAAACAAAATCTGCGAAGTCCTAAAATGCGGACCCTTTACTAGATTAACAATAGGGAACAGAAGAAGAAGAAGAAAGCTCTCTTCGATACGAAAGCTCTGTTGCCAGTAGACATTGATATGGACAGACGGAAGCGGTTGCTGGAAGTGCAGCATTGTGCTGAAGTGAAACGTGGACCATCGAGAATCTGGAGAGACAATTTAATGGATAGGCAAGGCACCACACTGAATGTTAAATATATCGGGAAGAAACTCTGTGGAAGGACGTCTAGTTGGTGGGGCAGTGGGTAACAAGGCTATTGAAGACAGACAAGTTGGTGGGACATCTGGCATACCTTCCAGAAATAACTTGGAGCTGAAAGGATAAATGCTCTAAGAAAATACTAAGGGGGTTAAATCCTAGAATATGCCGAGAAAGTTTATAAAAGAAGTTGGGTGTAGTATTTTAGTTGAAAAGATGGTGAGCATGACATCAGTGTAGATTATTAATTTAAAAACTTTAACCATTTTAGACAAGCCGATTCACTATATGTAATGTCGACTGGGAAGCAGTTATAAATGCAGCACTCGCTGATAACGATGGAAAAAGAAGCCATCCAGCTTCTTCTTATTGCGCAATATGTACGATGTTAGCCTTCAATCGATATGTGCAATCACAGAAAGTGTAAAATAAAGATGCCACTACTTCACAATAAGAATCCCGTGTGTTTACCACTTGTACATTACTGAATTTCTCTCTCTTTTTCTCGTCTAACTGTACAGAATACAAATCTGTTTAATAGAAGAACTGACTAATAGAAAAATAATGTAGATCAACAGAGCAAATGTTAAAATTTTTGATCGATTTTCATATATGGAGGAATAACTGCATCATGGCTAGTAGTTCGGAATCACGTACATCTATTTCACCGCAGAAATAAACAAGCTTAATTTGCAGTTTTGTGAATCTTATATACTCCACATTCGATCGATCTTCTGAGGATAGAGTGACGTATTTTGGTTTGCTAGTCGATAATTTAATGAACGCAAACTATAGAGAGCTATTTTTAAAATGAGGCGAGGGTAATTAATTTTAAAGAATGTCATTATACCATTTCTAGACCTTCAGTCGACAGGTAAGTATTCATATCTTGATCACTGTGAACTTGAAACCTATGGCTGTTTACTGGCAAGAATAGAATCAGTCACAGGTTGCTGGCTTGCTTTGTGAGTATTTGTTTATTCTCTTAATTTCAGTATGTTATACCACTACGTAAAGCTTTTCAACACGGCAAACTGTTCGGTGCGAATTGTTGTTAATTCCTCGGGTAAGACATTATCCTTCTATTGCATAATCTACAGTTCCGGTAACTGTGGATATTAGTGAGGATTTCGACAGACAATTAGCACAACAAGCAAGAATTCTAACGGCGGATGAGTGGCGCATAAGAATGGCTGCTCCGACAGGAAAAAATTTATCGTTCACGTCGACATAAACGCAGGTGACATAAGAGTATCTGCTAACGCATGAAACAGGTATGTAACACCTGTTTCTTTGTGTCCTTCCGGTCACTGGCTCAGAGTAGACAGAGGAGTTCGATAATAAATTCTAACAGTTTCTGATGGAGCCCACAATTTTGAGGCCTTGTTGCTTCAGTAGATTTGTACTTCCGGAAAATTCCCGAACGTCATCACCTCCACAGAAAGAAACACTATGCGTGTCGTCCCGCGTTTGTTGCCTAGTTACACCAACAAGCACGTGCGGGACAAAAATGTGCAACGCCTTCCAACAGCCTTGCAGATAAAGCTGTCCATTGTGCTCATCCAGAAGCGTAACTTCACCTCGCTCAGCAATGACGTAACCACCTGTGCAAGGATGTAAATTTTAGGCATAGCTCAACAAGGCTAGTGTACCGCTAAACGCTTGTGACTGTGTGGAATGCATTTTATGATAAGCTTCCGGAAAACACAAGTCTCTCCAGTACGTTCACAAGTCTAATGAGCGTGCAGTAGATAGTGTAACGACACACCACAACGGGCGAAGGAACGAAGTCCATTTGTTGCAATTCTGCTCGCTTGAATGAGGTAACGTGCACACTACCAGATTAGTAAGCACTTTAAATTCAGCATTAGTTCCTTAAGGATTATTTGTGTCCTTCTTCTGCTGTACCGTTTTGTTGCTGGTCTCCACCTAGTATGCAAATTGCTCCACCCGTGTTGCCATCGAGAAAATCTTCTCAACACTGTATTTAATAGTATATATGTTACATTATTACTTTACTACACATCAATAGTCAATAAGCCAAGACAGATTAAGAATTATAGCAAAGTGTTTCAGGTTAAAGCATTGTGAAATAAAAATCTGTTGGTGGCTAATACGAATTTCCATCTTGATGACCGGGAAAAATTTTAAATAGAAATAACTCATTTTTTTCCCAAATATCAACTGTTCCCTGTAAAAGACGTTCCTTCTTTTCAAGGTTCCAAATGTGCACGACCAACGAAGTATGGATAACCGTACACACGTTACGTGACTAGATTTAAATATATGCAGAGTTTTACTCATAATAAAAGTCTATAACTGAAGAATTAACATATCCTCCAAATAACTGTAATAAATTACACACCACTTTAATCACGTAGTATTTACAAACGCTGCCATATCCCACAACATCATAAATACACCGAGTGAGGTGGCGCAGTGGTTAGCACACTGGACTCGCATTCAGGAGGACGACGGTTCAATCCCGTCTCCGGCCATCCTGATTTAGGTTTTCCGTGATTTCCCTAAATCGTTTCAGGCAAATACCGGGATGGTTCCTTTGAAAGGGAACGGCCGATTTCCTTCCCAATCCTTCCCTAACCCGAGCTTGCGCTCCGTCTCTAATGACCTCGTTGTCGACGGGACGTTAAACACTAATCACCACCACCACCACCACCACCACCACCACCTCGCTGTTTGGTTCCCTCCCCCAAATCAACCAGCCAACCAACCAACATCACAAATGCTGGAAACTGTTTATGGTGGTTTACAGTGTGTATTACTTCATGTAATTGTAACATCAGTCAGTGTATTGAAATACCGAACAGAAAACGTCATCTATTCCTAGGTACATTATCCTGCAGGTTCAACGCTATCAGATTACTGAAGCAAAGAAGAAACAGGTTCAAATGCAACCTAACGGGCACTCTAGATATCTCTTTGCCTTCTAAACTAAGATATATTGTAGACTTTACACATGCACATGTCAAACTGGTCATTAACATCAGGAAGGTTAGAAAACAATGAAATATTTCTTATTTTGTTAGACTGGCGGAAAAAATTATTCACCCTTTTATAGGTTTTCTGTTGGCTCAAGATTTATTGTTCCAACAGTGCCTATGGAGTACACGAAATAGCACAATAGTACAAACGGTTCTGCTGTACCAGCTATCAACCCATGCTGAAACAGCCATATTAGTACGTTTGGTAGTCTCCACCTGTGGCAATACAGGCACTGAATCTAGCTTCCTGACTATCGTACAGATGGCGCATACTGTCCTGAGATACGTTATGCCACACCTGCTCGATCTGTTCACGCAGTTCTGTGCGAGTTGTTGGTTGACGAGTCGCATGAGACACTTTTCAACCCATCGGTCCCCACAGTCTGGAGATTGGGCTGGCCAGGTAAGTTGCTGCACGTCTTGCAGAGAACGTTGTTCCGAGGACAATGTGTGGGCGAGCAGTATCCTGTTGGAACAACTCATAATTTCTTTTTCCAAGAAAGGCTAAATACATCATTCTACACGCACAGAACGTTGATTAGCTTTCCCTCTAGATACACCAAAGGTGAACAAGAGTCGTATCTTATAGTATCCTACGCCATAAGGCTACGAGTGGGGAAAGTCTGCCTTGGACGAATGCGCTCTAGGAGGCAGCACTCACCAGGTTTACGTCGAATGCGCAAGCGACCATCACTTTCGCACAGGCGGAACCTGCTTTCATTGCTGCAAACCGAGGCGCGCCATTCCATCGCCGAACTGGTCGTCTTACGACACCCGTCAAGCTATGCACATCGATGCTGTGGAATACGGGTCAGAGGTGTGCGTGCCCGTAGTGCCATTGCTAATAATCGGTTCGCAACATTTCGTTCTGGTCCAGACCCACAAGTCTCTTATCTGTGCTGTGGCAACTGTAAGACCTGTGACTGCTACCCTTATAATACGACTGTCCTGTTGGATGTCTGTACTGCATGCGTGTCCAGAGCCTCTTCTACGAGTGTGAGTGCTTTCACGGACCTACTTATAGCAGCATCGTAGCGCAACTTGTGTGGTAATTCGTCATAAGGGTCATTCCGCCACTCGGAAGACCACAATTTGATCCCTTTGAAACTCTCTCAGTTTGCTGTAGGAAGCACGATTGCCTCTATGTGGCGCCGTTATCTGATTGCTTCAAACTTTTGCACACACTGAGCCCTCTCTGGCTGTAAGCATTCTTTATTGAAGACACAAATGGCGGTCTTGCAGGTATGCCACAGCACTATCTGGTGGCGGACGACGTTGAAACAATTATCAGTACATCTACTATCCACAAGGCGCCATATGCCGTCATCGGCTTTAGCTCTACGTCGCCTTCCAGTTGTAATAATATTTTTTCCGGCAGTGTATACTGTAGGGGCAGCACGTTCAACAAATAATGAAAATTACCTAGGTCTCGGGTGAAATGAGCCCCTGCTTAAATTTCAATGAAAGTCATCAGCAGTTTTGACCGAACATTTTTGGTATAAAGATTCAACCTCGTTCTGCCAGTGGCCTTCCCGAAGACGTCATACATGGAATACTCTTGTCCCTGAAAGTTGGAATAATCAGCAGTGAACAACGACATAAAGACTCAGAGGGCGATGTTAATTACTGCATAAAAGACACAATGTATGTGTCAACATAAATATGGCCTGTTATTGCATTATTTCTTCATTGGCAAAAGATTTTTGACTAATCCGTCATTCAGATCTCAGGATGGAGACCTCCAAAGATAGCTAACCATGAGAAAAAGACTAATCAACGAAAAGGTAATCTCCTACGACTCAAATAATGCGGTAGGAAAACTATAAAACCAGAAAAGGAAGATGTAAAAGCTAGATCTACATACAGTGGGAGTCTCTGATAAGAAAAGGAATCAAAATAATGATTTCTGATCAGATGAATGTAGGATAACATCAATGTAGCAGAAAATAGTATAACGCGAATAGGGTTCATTATGAAGAGGAATGCAGGTAAGTGTGTGACGTACGGTGAACGGATCTGTAACAGAATTTCTGACATCAGAATCATAGTTCTGGTATATATTCCGGCTTCAAAAGCAGGTGCTGAAGAGGAAGAGTAATTAAGTGAGGATGCTAGAAGGGTAATTCTATATGCAAAAAGATCTCAGTCTAATACTTATGGAGGACTGGAACGCAGTAGTAGGGGAATTAATAGAACAATAAGTTACGGAAGAATGGGGGGTTGATATTGAATGGGAGGGGAGCAAGAGAATGTACTGCAATAAATTTCAGCCAGTAATAGCGAATGTATAATTCAAAAATCATAAGAGGAGGAGGTATACTTGGAAAAGGCTAGGGGACACGGGGAGGCATATTGCATGTTGCCTTCTGTTTTGGGTTCTACGGCCGACGTTTCTTTTATAATTTTGCTGACATTTCGTGAGCAGACACTCCGCCTTCAGCAACGGAGGGTCAAGCATTGACAATGCCAGCCATTCGTATAATCGGAAAAACGTCGACCGAAGAATCCGGGACGGAAGCCATAGGGCATTACGTCAACAAGTGGACATGAAAGTTGCTACAACTTTTTAGACACGGAAAGAGTCCACCTGGTTTACGTCACACGCAGACAGAGATTTGTAAATCAGATTTTAGACTGTATGGCCTAACAAGGAGCAGGTACATGGATCAAAATTCAGTAATGAAGTTGAAGAGAACAGTCGTGAATAATCAATTCGGAATGAAGTGGAATAGTGACGTATGGAGGAATGATTTAGATTGTTGATACTGTGACAATGAATAAATAGTTCAGATTGCTCTGAGCACTATGGGACTTAACTTCTGAGGTCATCAGACCCCTAGAACCTAGAACTACTTAAACCTAACTAACCGAAGGACATTACACACATATATGCCCGAGGCAGAATTCGAACCTGCGACCGTAGCTGTCGCGCGGTTCCAGGCTGTAGCGCCTAGAACCACTCGGCCATTGCGGCCGGCGATAATGAATACCACAGTAGGAATGGATTTCCCAAGAAAGGGCAATCATGGAAGTTGGGCAGACGAACATAGGTGCACGGAACGTAGCTGTGAAGAAACCATGAGTGACAGGAGAAATACCAAAAATGTTCTGGGGAAGACAGGAAAACTGCATTACAAATTATTTGGGATTGAAAGAAATGGGACGCGCCGGGAGCCAATGTGAAATTACTGCAGGAAAAAATCTGAAGAAATCGAAAACGAAATGGTCATGTAAGGACGGATTCAGCAAGTACAAAAGCCCAAAGAACCTATCTAGGACATAACACTGTGATGAAATAATAATTCCATGGTTAAACCTAGATGGGAGAACAGACAGTTGGAAAGAGTACATTGAAGGCCAGTATGAGGAAAAAGTACCTGAGGGCTTCATAGGAGAAGAAAAGGAATCGGTGTGGAAGACGTAGGATATCCGGTACGAGTCAGAGTTTAACAGGGTTTTGGTAGACTAGTGATTAAATAAGGTAGAAGAGATAAATAACATTCTTTTGGAATTTAAAATATCTCTGGAGGAAGAGGCAATTACATGATTGTTCAAGTTGATAAGTAGAATCTATCAAACCGGAGATATTCTATTAGAGTTTCAGAAAAATGCCATCCACGCAGCCTCGAAGACAGTATGTCAGGAAAGGGCGAGAATATGTCATCCAATGATGATCTGTTAGAGGATGCTCGCATGATACGTAAAAAACCAAGACAGGACAATAAGATCTTAAGGCCAGAATAGAAATGGTCAGAAATGAAAGGGTGTAAGGTTGGGATACACTTTCAACTCTACTAATAGCTCCATACTTCGAAGAAGCAATGACGGAAACAAAATGAAGTTTAAAGTGTAGGGTTAAAATCCATAGTGAAAAGATAACAATGATAAGATTTGGTGATGGCATCCCTTTCCTTAGCAAAAGCGAAGAGAAGGCACAGAATCTCTTGAGAAGAATCAACGTTTTAAAGAGTACAGAATACTTATTGAGCGTTAGCCGAAGAAGAAAGCTATGACGAATGGCAGAAATGAGTTCAGCGACTCAGTGGTTCTAATGAGTTCGAAACGTTGATTGAGAGTAAACTAAAGATAGAAGAAAATAATTAGAAATAGAATACATGAGTTCAGCAATGTCCTCAACATCAAGACAAAGGGTCACAAAGTAGTGCAATGATGGATTTACGCTACCTTGCAAGCAGGTTAATACATTACAAATGAAGCAACGTGGGACAAGAAATGTGTATAGCACCGGCGGAGAGGGCACCCGTGGGCGAAAGAAACCTACTAGTGTTAAAAATAAATATCAAACATCGGCCTTAATTTGAGGAAATAACTTCTTAAGGTACATTTGGAGTAGAGTATTGTATTGTACTGAATCATGGACTATGGGAAACCTGGAAAGGAAGAGAATCGAGGAGTCTAAGGTGTGGTGCTGTAGAAGGATTTTGAAAATTAGGTAGACTGAAAATATAATGAGTGAGAAGTCCTCACGGTATCGGCGAGTAAAGGAACGTATGGAAAATACTGACAAGGAATGGCTGGATGACAGGACATGTTACGACATCAGGTAATGGTACTAGAGGGAGCCGTACAGAGTAAAAACTGTTGAGACAGTTAGAGATTGGCACATGTCTAATAAATTATTCGGACGATGGATGCATGAGTTATTTTGAGATGGACACGTTGGAACTAGAGAAAAATTCGTAGCGGGCTGTCTCAGTCCAGCCTGGCAGCAGCAACAGGACTGACTCTGTTGGGCAGCGTGTCGAACTCACCTTGAATTACAGACGTCATGCTGCTGTCATTCCACGCTGTGGCAACGCCAATCAAAATAGCTGTCGTGTAGTGGCATGCCAGTCTGGCAGCAATGAGAGACGTAGGCAACGTGCTGGACGTGGAAACAGTCGATCACCCTCTACATCGGAATAGGATAACACAGTAATGGCGTTGTTTTGTTGAAAGTCAACGTTACAGATCCCTCGACGACAGGGCATAGTGACCGGCCTTAACACTTTCAAAATGTAAAAGCAGTTATGCACACTGGAGGTGACAGTGTCGTGCACCCTATGGCATTCCATACCATCACACGAAGTGCTGGGCCCGAATACAGCCTGGCAACGTTTGGTTTTGTCGTAGCTTGTACACACTGATTCGTCCACTGTGACGTTTGAACTAGTCAGGACAGCTTTGTCCAGTATTGTTGTTGTGCTCACTATTGTCGGCGTCTTTCTGTTGCCATTTCAAGAGAAGCTGCAACAGTGGTGGACTCGTTGGCAATTCATGGTGCTCTGTACGCCGCACTGTAAGAGTGAGTAATTTGCTTCCTGTAAACAAGTTCATTCCCTGCCTAAATGTACATGACATAAATGATTGTACGAACAGTATGTCTGTCTTCTTGGGCGCTAGTCGTGTGGCGTCGCTCTGGAGCTGCGTTGAGTACGGTCCTCTTCAACCCGCCGAATCCATATTCGCATTGAAATCGTGGGACCGGAAATATCGCGGCGCTGAACGATGAACTACAGACTCGTCAGGCCGCGATTCCGTTGTTGTCGAATCCTGACGCGTGACAGTTTTCGTTGCTCCTTCTTTCACCAATGACATCACTTTCTCACAAGCAAGTAATTTTCAACTGCAACGTCTGCTTTGTGCATGTGTTCTGATCTCCAGGCCACTTGTTTTCGTAGGCATGTCGTGGAATACTATATATACTCTGCAAGCCACCGAACGGTGCGTGGCGGAGGGCACCTTGTACTAATATTTGTCTTTTCCTTTCCTCTTCCGCTCGCAAATAGAACGAGGGAAAAACGACTATCTATATGGCTCCGATTGTTCCCTAATTTCTCGTATTTTACTTCGTGGTACTTACTAGCAGTATATGTTGCCGGGAATAGAATCGTGAGGCAGTCAGCTTTATACACCGGTTCTCTAAATTTTCTCAATAGTTTTTCTCTAAAAGAAAGTTGTCTTCTCTCCAGGGATACCCATTTGAGATCGCGAAACATCTCCGTAACACTAACATATTGTTCGAACCCACCGGTAACAAATCTAGCAGCCTGTCTCTGAATTGCTTCGATGTCTTCCTACAATCCGTTCTGGCACTGATCCCAAACACTCGTGCAGTACTCAAGAATATGTCGCACCAGCGTCCTAAATTCATTCTCCTTAACAGATGAACTACTCTTTCCTAAAATTCTCCCGATAAACCGAAGTCGACCATTCACCTTCCCTACCACAGTTCTGACATGTTCGTTCCACCTCATATTGCTTTGCAACGTTGCATCCAATATTTAAACGACTTTACTGTCTAAAGCAGGACACTAGTAATTCTGTATGCGATTGTTACTGGCCTGATATTCCTAATCATTCGCACTGACTTACATTTCTTCACATTTAAGACTAGCTGTCATTCATCACACCAACTGGAAATTTTGTCTGTCTTCTACCTTCCTGAAGTCATTCAACTTTGACACCTTACTGTACATCACAGCGTAATCAGCAAACAATCACAGATTGCTGCCCATTCTGACCGCTAAATCATTTACGTATATATAGAATAATAGTGGTCCTATCACACTGCCCTGGAGCACTTCTGTCGATACCTTTGTCTCCGATGAACACTCATCGTCGAGGGAAAAATACTGGGGTCTGTTGTTTAAGAAGTCTTCGATCCACTCATATGTCTGTGAAACTATTCCATAAGCTCGTACCTCTTTTAACAACCTGCAATGGGGCATCGTGTCAAACGCTTTCCGCAAATCTAGAAATATGTAAACTATCTGTTTCCCTTCATCCATTGTTCGCGGTATGTCATGTGAGAAAAGGGCAAGCTGAGTTTCACTCGAGCTATACTTTCGGAAACGATGCTGATTCGTGGTGATAAGATTCTCAGTCTGAAGAAAGTTTATTATATTCGAACTGACAATATCTTAATGGTTCTGGAGCAAAGAGAAGTTACGGATATTGTCTGTAATTTTGCGGGTCCGCTCTTTTACCCTACTTATAATCGGGAGTTATCTGTGTTTTTCTCCAATCGCTCGGGACTTTGTGTTGGACGAGAGATTCATGATAAATGCAAGTTAGGTAGAGAGTTAATGCCGCGGAGTAATCTTTGTAAAATAGAACTGGGCTTCCATCCGGACTTGATTTATTTGCTTTCAAAACTCTCAGCTGTTTCTCTATGCCTTGTATGCTTATGAATATGACATCCAATTATCAAATGATGGTATGTTTGTAGGATCCTCCTGTGTGAACGATTTTCTGAATGTGAAATTTAGAATTTAGGCTTTCATTTTGCGATATTCAGCTGCCACACCACACTGGTCAACAAGGGAGTGAATGGAACCCCGTAGATCTGCTTAGCGATTTTACATAAGACAAGAATTTTCTCGAGTTCTCTGCCACATCTTTTTCTGTGGCGGTGGTAATTGTACGCTTCGCGCATATGTCTTTTCACAGACGCGCGAATCTCTACTAACCTTCGTGTGTCACCATCTGTGCATTCCCTTATGAACCGAGAGTGCAACAGCCTCTGCTTCCTCAGCTTCGTCGAATTTCGTGATTAAACCATTGTGGGTCTTTTCCATTCATCAACTGATGCCAATTCACTGACTAAGTGGGATGCTAATAACTGCTGATCTGCTCTATTTAGCAGAAACACTCTCCTAAGCTTGTTGACTGATCGATTAAGTTACATAATCATAGTTCCTATAACGACAACATGATAGCTAATCCCAGTTTCTGTACCGACATTGTTGATAATGTCGGGACTATTTGTAGCTACAAGTTCTAAGAGATATCCATTGTGTGTGTGTTGCCGTATAGCTGCTAAAGACAATTTTCAGCAAAAATGTTCAAAAGTATTTCGCATGATTGTTTGCTTCTACCTCCCGCAATGAATCCATAGACATCCCAGCCTATATGCGGCAGTTGACAGTAAACATTGACCTCAACAGAACAATATTCTATGGCCTCTAATCTGTGTTTCCGACACAAGTTCCACGACTCGCTAAATATCTCAGTTCGGGTTTCAGTCAGCTCTCGGTCACAAGATTAATTTGAGCTCAAGTAGTTTCCTGGAGGGCAGTAAATTCGGGAACTTAACTACAACTATGTCCACAATTTACTGATAAAATTATGACAGTCGAAGTGTCTTTATTCTGAGCCCCGTTTGAGTTCACTTGCCGCAAATAGGCCTGCGAGTGTTCATCAGACCACCTCAAAGCAGTGCCTAGCCTAAAAACCCCTCATACGCTCTCCACAAGTACTCTGCTTCCCGTCTAGCTGCGCCCATTGTGTTGTGGACCCCTGACCTGACCGATAACGCAGGTCTCAAATCTGAAGACATGAAGACAAGGCCGCCACAGTGTGACGAAGGCTTTAGTTGAGAACATCCACTCGACTCCAAACCAAATACTCCGATGATCTCTGGGAAAGCTGCTGATATTTCGAAGCTCTGCGTGCACTCCGCGCGTGAGGCCAACAGTCTTCACCACCGCCGCCAGCCACCCGTAGATCTGAGGATCGCCTCAGAACCCATGGTGCAGGCGTCGTTGGTTCCGATGTGAGCCACAACATGCGGAAGACTGCACACCTCCACATCTGGGATGAGGCTACCCGGCAGACATATCGAGTTGGCTTCCGTTTAAGCCCTGTACGCTATCTGCCTAAAGGACCCCATAGAGCATCTAACATTAGAACTCCCAATAATCAGTAAATCCCTCCCCTCCTTGAACCTGCTGAAGGAGCGGCCACCTGTCCAGTCGTAAGGTGAAGGGGAGAGGCGAGCCGGCCTATCTCCACATTGACCCCCGCCTTGTAATTTTTCCTCCTATCTATGTAGTTCCCAATTCGTTCGAGCTATCAATCATTCATGATAAGAAACACAGTCATAGCTCAGTCACTCAAAATAATTCTGAAATTTTACTTGTTAGAATGAAATCAGGCGATGATTCGTCTTCTCTGCAGGCTCGTGCTTTGCGGCAGTCTGCTAATCTGTACAAATAAAATGCCTCGTAATTTTGGGAGCGTTGTATAATCAGTCGGGAAATCTCAGATCAAGCGGATATTTGGCTTTGATGAAGTTTAACCTTCCGAAGAAGTAATGGAGCTCTTCGATTATTAAATGCAGGTTCGTATCCAGTCTTTCGGAAGTTCCCTTCTGATTAACAACTAGCAATATATCGATGAATATCATTAATTATCAAATGTTAAATACACACCTTTTGTTTGAAGGAACAATATATATGTTTCCCTTTTAATTGTACAATTTCGTACCAGTTATCTTCGGTCATAAATCTCATTAATCAGATTACCATTCTTCAAACAAAAAACTCAGACTAATCAGCACGAAGACAATCTCGGAAGCCCTTTATCTAACAACCACCAGAGAGAGTACTCCAAAGAATAATTATGCGCTCATGGCATAGCTATTGTATGAAACTATTTTGCTCATGGATTCTGCGAGTATGAAGATAGAAAATTTGTAAACGTCATTCAAGGGTAGAATTGTATCAGAATAATTCATCGAATACAAAGAGATATTACAGCCTCGAGTGACGCGAATGCGTTATTACCGGCCACTCGCCTTGCCGTGAGGACGGATACACCGCGTCGGATGTACTAGGAGGTGCCTCTGAAGCAGAACCGTGGGCAATACAAGCGACATCTGAGGTTCCCAGGCGACGCTCCAGATTCTCCGTCATCGCTGTGCCCCAAGGCAGCAGCGTGAATGTAACCAACCGTAGCCGAAAGCATAGTCAGCTGTTGGTGAACTGCGGTTAGCTCAACCTGCGTCCGCACACAGCATGGACACACCCTATCCATACCAGCAAGACTGACTGAAGAAGTGAACTATAGAAGCAGACAATTCTAGATACGCATTTTGCTACCCTCTTGATGTGTCACCAATGGACGCTGATGCGTTAATCAGCAACGTAGCTGGCTGTTTAGTGACCAACTATTGCGCTACAGACTGAATAAATTTACGCTTAAAAACACAAGTGTAAGCCTCTTAAACACAGGAACACACACGCAAAAACTTGAGGCTCTGTAGCTGTATATCAGCCGAGAGCTGGAGCCTGACTGACTGTCTTATTTCATGCCAGTTTTACATTTCTTGAATGTGATCTTCATACCGCTTCAATTCTGATGCCTTGCGTTTTGCTATATTATTGAAAATAGCAGAGTAATTAAAAACTGATTAATGATGAATTTATAATACAGTACAATGCTTGACCAACTGCATTTCCTCTTTCCCGCAGTACATTTTTCGGTGCGAACTCCTGATAACGGTACTAAAGTATAGTTTTTATAACAGTGATGCATCTGTTACTTTACCTGTCACAGTCCTACCATTTTCTTTTAATTTTCATATTTTTTCGTTTTTAAAATACTCCTTGACAAATTAAAACCGTGTTCCAGACCAACACACGATTCGAAACCTTACCTTTCGTGGACAGTGCTCTTACTAAATTCCACTTTCCTACTTGCCAAACAAGAAAAAAACTCTCCTGCGTAGTTCATACGCTAAGCACTCCTGCAAGAATGCAAGAAAAGAATGCGCGATTTCGGTCTCGAGGGCCACTCCGCTACTCAGTTTCAGTTCTCCTTCTCGTGACTTTATAGCTGCGTAAAATGGCAGCTTCCACCAATGTTTCCGCAAACACATCCAGACGCAATCAGATCTGCATCGAATCAGCGTCCACGAAACTTTCGGCGCTCACCTTAGCGTCCACCGAAAAAATGGAACGAAGCGCCTAGAATATCAGTACTATTGTGTAAAATATTGTAATGTGGATAATTTCAGTATGTTAGTCAACATACTGAAATTTGATTTTTATCGTGCAAAATAGTTGGAGTGTATGTTCTCTCTCTGATATAGTATATTTTCATCATCTCACTTCACTATTTAAAATTATTTACTCTTTGTTTTCTGGATTTTTGATTTCTGCAAACTGAATCACTATAGTGAATTACTGGCCGCATTGTCTATGAAATGACTGCCCATTTTCTTGACTGTAGTTGTAACCATTTGCAGAAGTATAACAAACGAGTGAGTGTCCTTCCATAGGCAGTTGCGATAATTATTTGACTTGTTTATTCTCAATTGACTTAGTATGCTCCATCTTTTCTTTCTGAGTGCGCAAAGAAAGCCCTAAGGCCAAATAAATTCTGGCAATCACCTGTACCATCTTTTCACGTCAGAGACTGACAAGAAGTTAGTGCAATGTCACTTCACTGTCTGGAACTTATTCTCAATATATTTTATAATACTATAAAACTGCCAAACGTAACCGATACTCCAGGAGCCCCTAATGGCAAAGCAAGAGACTACCGTGTTAATGTTCATGCCAAAGACAAATGTTCTATTTGTTCCAATGACGGTGTGTCCAGTGTAGGATAAACAATGGATTCGGTTATAAAATATTGTATAAAATAATCTTGGTCGCATAAAAACACTTTTATTTATAAGTGGTGACCGGTTTCAACCAGATGGGGATCATATTCAGACCATACTCCGGCGACGACATGTGGAGACGTTGGCTTGCAGCAGAAACTACGAATACCACACAATGTTGTTGACTGCTTCCATCAGTAGGTGGTACCCCCATTTCGTGCCATCGTATCTATACGTCGTCACTGGAGCATGGTCCGAGGATGATCGACCTCGGGTCGAAACCGTGTGCCACTTTTAAATGAAAGTGTTTTTATGCGATAAATGCTGTTATATGTTGTTTTTGTTGTTGTTGTCTTCAGTCCTGAGACTGGTTTGATGCAGCTCTCTATGCTACTCTATCCTGTGCAAGCTGCTTCATCTCCCAGTACCTACTACAACCTACATCCTTCTGAATCTGCTTAGTGTACTCATCTCTCGGTCTCCCTCTACGATTTTTACCCTCCCCACTGCCCTCCAATGCTAAATTTGTGATCCCTTGATGCCTCAAAACATGTCCTACCAACCGATCCCTTCTTCTAGTCAAGTTGTGCCACAAACTTCTCTTCTCCCCAATCCTATTCAATACCCCCTCATTAGTTACGTGATCTATCCACCTTATCTTCAGTATTCTTCTGTAGCACCACATTTCGAAAGCTTCTATTCTCTTCTTGTCCAAACTAGTTATCGTCCATGTTTCACTTCCATACATGGCTACACTCCAAACAAATATTTTCAGAAATGATTTCCTGACACTTAAATCTATATTCGATGTTAACAAATTTCTCTTCTTCAGAAACGCTTTCCTTGACATTGCCAGTCTACATTTTATATCCTCTCTACTTCGACCATCATCAGTTATTTTACTTCCTAAATAGCAAAACTCCTTTACTACTTTAAGTGTCTCATTTCCTAATCTAATTCCCTCAGCATCACCCGATTTAATTTGACTACATTCCATTATCCTCGTTTTGCTTTTGTTGATGTTCATCTTATATCCTCCTTTCAAGACACTGTCCATTCCGTTCAACTGCTCTTCCAAGTCCTTTGCCGTCTCTGACAGAATTACAATGTCTTCGGCGAACTTCAAAGTTTTTACTTCGTCTCCATGAATTTTAATACCTACTCCAAATTTTTCTTTCGTTTCCTTTACTGCTTGCTCAATATACAGATTGAATAACATCGGGGAGAGGCTACAACCCTGTCTCACTCCTTTCCCAACCACTGCTTCCCTTTCATGCCCCTCGACTCTTATGACTGCCATCTGGTTTCTGTACGAATAGTAAATAGCCTTTCGCTCCCTGTATTTTACCCCTGCCACCTTTAGAATTTGAAAAAGAGTATTCCAGTCAACATTGTCAAAAGCTTTCTCTAGGTCTACAAATGCTAGAAACGTAGGTTTACCTTTTCTTAATCTTTCTTCTAAGATAAGTCGTAAGGTCAGTATTGCCTCACGTGTTCCAACATTTCGACGGAATCCAAACTGATCCTCCCCGAGGTCCGCATCTACCAGTTTTTCCATTCGTCTGTAAAGAATTCGCGTTAGTATTTTGCAGCTGTGATTTATTAAACTGATAGTTCGGTAATTTTCACATCTGTCAGCACCTGCTTTCTTTGGGATTGTAATTATTATATTCTTCTTGAAGTCTGATGGTATTTCGCCTGTCTCATACATCTTGCTCACCACCTGGTAGAGTTTTGTCATGACTGGCTCTCCCAAGGCCGTCAGTAGTTCTAATGGAATGTTGTCTACTCCGGGGGCCTTGTTTCGACTCAGGTCTTTCATTGCTCTGTCAAACTCTTTACGCAGTATCGTATCTCCCATTTCGCCTTCATCTACATCCTCTTCCATTTCCATAATATTGTCCTCAAGTACATCACCCTTGTATAAACCTTCTATATACTCCTTCCACCTTTCTGCCTTCCCTTCTTTGCATAGAACTGGGTTGCCATCTGAGCTCTTGATATTCATACACGTGGTTCTCTTCTCTCCAAAGGTCTCTTTAATTTTCCTGTAGGCAGTATCTATCTTACCCCTAGTGAGATAAGCTTCTACATCCTTACATTTGTCCTCTAGCCATCCCTGTTTAACCATTTTGCATTTCCTGTCGATCTCATTTTTGAGACGTCTGTATTCCTTTTTGCCTGCTTCATTTACTGCATTTTTATATTTTCTCCTTTCATCAATTAAATTCAATATTTCTTCTGTTACCCAAGGATTTCTAGCAGCCCTCGTCTTTTTACCTATTTTGTCCTCTGCTGCCTTCACTACTTCATCCCTCAGAGCTACCCATTCTTCTTCTACTGTATTTCTTGCCCCTATTCCTGTCAATTGTTCCCTTATGCTCTCCCTGAAACTCTGTACAACCTCTGGTTCTTTCAGTTTATCCAGGTCCCATCTCCTTAATTTCCCACATTTTTGCAGTTTCTTCAGTTTTAATCTACAGGTCATAACCAATAGATTGTGGTCAGAGTCCACATCTGCCCCTGGAAATGTCTTACAACTTAAAACCTGGTTCCTAAATCTCTGTCTGTTATACATTATATTTTATTGCTGTTCACTGGGATCACTGCTACGGCCATTTACAATGGGTACACTCTATAACGGGGCTCAGGACACAATGGAAACAACAGTGGGTGTCAAACAGCTGCTGGTGAATCTTCCGGGTTGTATGTCGTTGGTCTTAAAAACTTTTCTGGCCCTGTCGATTCGTGCAGAGCAGAGCCGGAAATCATCGGAGGTGCTCATGGTGGTGGGGCCTTGTCGACTGAGACAGCCATCGCCATGAGTTAATCCGAAATGACTTCCACAGCTCTGGACGGAACGTATGGAAGCGCGAAAATTTCCTTAGATTACCGTCATAAAACCCGGAAAACTCACCAGCATCTTAGACATCAAGTCGCGGAAGCCTTATTTGTGTCAGTCAGTTGTGTGCAAACTCGCTGCGCCGGTCTGAAGGCCGTTCAGTTGTGTAGAATTTAAATGTGCAGAGCTGCGGAATTATGCAAGAAAAATATGGAAAAGCGCGAACAAATAAAGCATGGAGTGGACTGGTTGAAATTCACAGTTTTCACTATCTAAATAAATATTCACACGTAGATAAAAATTCTGTAATTGATTGAAAGTTTACTGAAATAAAACATCTCTTTTACTATAAATAGGAAAATCTTTATTTACACTCAGTCTTACATATGCTGATAATTCACGAGCCTTCCATCTCAGAATACATAAAAATTTAAGACTACGGTAACAACTGCTCACGTTATTTTCCAACTCTCTCCTTCTAATTTCAGTACCAGAGATGATATTCTAAGTGTTATAACACACGTCATAAATGTCTGCATTCGGTTTTAATCACGAGAAGTACTACAACATACTAAACATCTCAATAGCTGGCTTTTTTGAATGATGTACCATTGTCACGGTACTGTTAGCAGATAAATGTCAACTGTTTGTATGACTATCTCATTATTCACAGGTCACATGTGTTCAAAGAAGAGTACAACAAACAGATATTGACTAATTAATTAATTGTTTATGAAAGAAAATCTCCTTCATTCCGTGGAAACATTTACCACTTTACTGCAAAGAGAATGGTTTATTTCTAACGGTAACAGTTTAATGGTCTGCCATTTTTAATGAATGTCACATATAGAAACGTCACGTTATTTATCATTTTTGCACCTGAAACATCTGTTTGTACGAGAAATTCATTATTCTACCAACAGCAAAACTCACACGAGACCTTTCGCCTGCAGTTGTATAGTTTGAAGGAAGTAGCCCACAGTTTATTTGTCGTTAAGTGTAAAAAGAATAGAAAATATTTCATTCAGTATCTTCCATAGTTGACGGCGTTCGTATCCTCTTTCTACAATCGGCATTAGACAGGCTGCTGCAATCTATGGAGGTCTCTATACTGCGGATCAGCAAAAAGAATGCACCACAATTTTCACTGCCATTGAAAAATTACTTCCACTGTTTAGCAGGAACTTCAGTTCCATTCTATGGAGAACGGGTTAAGAAGAATCTGATACTATCGAGTTGCAGACTAGTTAACGACTGCAATTAGGTCGGAGTAAAGCCCATTGCGGAGGATCTACTTCGCTTTAATGCCTGAAATATAAAACACAATTTTGTTGTTTAGGTTCTTGTGTCAAATTTCTGTGCTGTATCGTTTCATTGACGCTGCGTGCAGGAGACAGATTTTCAATAACAACACAGAACAAAGATATGAACAAGTGGTTTGTTCTTCTCATGCGGCAATGAGCGGCACCATGGCGGCTCTATGGATAATGGTGCTAGACTACTGACTCATCGTCTTCTGACGTCAGCTTCTCCGCGTCGTGCCTGACGCAGAAGCGTTTCTCGCGGCACAGGACGTAGATCTTGCGTATCAGGATGACGGCCACTACAGCGAGGCTGATCGACACGAGGAGGATGAAACTGAAGGCGAGCGTGTCCTGCGCGTGGTTGTACGCCGGATTGAAAGGGGCGTCCGTTGTATTCGTGACGGTAGCGAGTGTCACTGAAAAGTTGGCAGCCGCTGCAGAAGGTCTTGCACTCGTCTCTCGGATACCTGTCGGTACACGACCGAGCAGTGTGGCTGACGTGGTGGAGACGGCTGTGGCGCTGGGGTCGATGTAGCAGTAGCGCAGAACGTGCAGCAGCTGCGAGTCCCTGAGGTCTGGCGGCGAGGCGCACACCATGGGGTCCTCCATGTCCTCCAGGAAGTTGCGGCGGGCGACGAGCGCGGCCAGGTCGCCGGTGGCGTCGCACGCGCAGTGCCAGGGGTTTCCCTCGAGGCGCAGCTCCCGCAGCGCCGGCAGCCGGTCCAGGGCGGCCGCGTCCGCTCGCCGCAGCATGTTGTCGCTGAGGTCCAGCTCCTCCAGCGCTGCGGGCCACGCGGCAGGCAAGCTCTCCAGCTGGTTCTTGTGCAGCCGCAGCAGCCGCAGCGATCGCGGGAACGCGTCCGCCGGCACCGACGTCAGTTGGTTGCCGCTCAGGTCCATTTCCAGCAGCTTCGGCAGCCCACTGCAACAATATCACAATACTATGACAGGGGGCATAAACGTCACACTGTCTTCTTATTGCCTGCACTTCACTTCCATACGTAAGGGATGGTACTGCTATTGTTGTAGGACACTTCAACTTCATTTCTTTCGTGACAGTATTCTGCAAAAGTCTTACAATGTTTTCACACATGGAAGTAACTTTATTTAATTTTTGCTAAACGTCATGGTTATACTCATACGTGATGTCGCATGCTGCATATTTAAGACCTTTTACTTGCTCCAAGATATTATTATTCATAACTATTCTAGATCTTACTGTTGTCTACACTGAAACGTCATATATCTGCTCCAACTTATACACTCCCGCCTGAAAGTGATCTACGTTCCTTGTAAGTAGAGTTATGTTATCCGCATATAAAATTATATTTGTTTTTGTTGGTGTGGTCTTCAGTCCTGAGACTGGTTTGATGCAGCTCTCCATGCTACTCTATCATGTGCAAGCCTCTTCATCTCCCAGTACCTACTGCAGCCTACATCCTTCTGAATCTGCTTGGTGTACTCATCTCTTGTTCTCCCTCTACGATTTTTACCCTCCACGCTGCCCTTCAATACTAAATATGTGATCCCTTGATGCCTCAGAACATATCCTACCAATCGATCCACCTTTCTAGTCAAGTTTTGCACAAACTCCTCTTCTCCCCAACTCTATTCAGTACCTCCTCATTAGTTATATGATCTACCCATATAATCTTCAGCATTCTTCTGTAGCACGACATTTCAAAAGCTTCTATTCTCTTCTTGTGCAAACTATTTATCGTCCATGTTTCACTTCCATACATGGCTACACTCCATACAAATACTTTCAGAAACGACTTCCTGACAATCAAATCTATACTCGATGTTAAAAAATTTCTCATCTTCAGAAACATTTTCCTTATGATTGCCAGACTATATTTCATATCCTCCCTTCTTCGGCCATCGTCTGTTATTTTGCTCCCCAAATAGCAAAACTCGTTTACTACGTTAGTGTCTCATTTCCTAATCTAATTCCCACAGCATCACCCGACTTAATTCGACTCAATTCCATTACCCACGTTTTGTTTTTCATCCTGTATCCTCCTTTTAAGACACTGTCCATTCCGTTCAGCTCCTCTTCCACGTCCCTTGCTGCCTCTGACAGAATTATAATGTTAACGGCGAACCTGAAAGTTTTTATTTCTTCTCCATGCATTTTAATACCTACTCTGAATTTTCATTTTGTTTCCTTTGCTGCTTGCTCAATATACAAATTGAATAACATCGGGGAGAGGCTACAACCCTGTCTCACTTCCTTCCCAACCACTGCTTCCCTTTCATGTCCCTCGACTCTTATAACTGCCATCTTGTTTCTGTACAAATTATAAATTGTATATAGCCTTTCGCTCCCTGTATTTTACCCTCGCCACCTTCAGAATTTGAAAGACAGTATTCAAGTCAACAATGTCAAAAGATTTATCTAAGTCTACAAATATTAGAAACGTAGCATTGCCTTTCCTTAATCTATGTTCTAAGGTAAGTCGTAGGGTCAGTATTACCTCACGTGTTCCAATATTTCTACGGAATCCAAACTGATCATCCCCGAGGTCGGCTTCTACCAGTTTTTCCATTCGTCTGCAAAAAATTCGCGTCAGTATTTTGCAGATGTGACTTCTTAAACTAATAGTTCGTTAATTTTCACAACTCTCAACAATTGCTTTCTTTCGTATTGGAGTTATTATACTCTTTTGAGGTCTGAGGGATTGCGCCTGCCTCATACATCTTCCGAGCGGTTCTAGAAGCTGCAGTCTGGAACCGCGCGACCGCTACGGTCGCAAGTTCGAATCCTGCCTCGGGCATGGATGTGTGTGATGTCCTTAGGTTAGTCAGGTTTAAGTAGTTCTAAGTTCTAGGGGCTGATGTCATCAGAAGTTAAGTCCCATAGTGCTCAGAGCCATTTTTTCCATACATCTTTGCTCACCAGATGGTAGAGTTCTGTCAGGACTGGCTCTCCCAAGGTTCTCAGTAGTTATAATGGAATGTCTACTCCCGGGTCCTTGTTTCAACTCAGGTCTTTCAATGCTCTGTCAAACTCTTCACGCGTTATCATATCTCCCATTTCATCTTCATCTACATCCCCTTCCATTTCCATAATATTGTCCTCAAGTACATCGCCCTTGTATAGACCCACTATATACACCTTCCACCTTTCTGCTTTTCCTCCTTTGTTTAAAACTGGGTTTCCGTCTGAGCTCTTGATATTCATACAGGTAGTTCTCTTTTCTCCAGAGGTCTCTTTAAGTTTCCTGTAGGCGGTATCTATCTTACCCCTAGTGAGATAAGCCTCTATATCCTTACATTTGTCCTCTGCTTAGCCATTTTGCACTTGTTGTCGAACTCATTTTTGAGACGTTTTATATTTAGAAAATAGAATACAGGCTCAAATAATGGCAGTTCTTAGAAGGCTGGAAGGATGCGCAAGGGATGGCCGCAAAAGAAATGATGATATAAGGAAAGGTTTATGAAAATATAACGTAAACGAGAAAATAAAGGATAATAGGAGAAAATGGAAGCAATATGATTGCAAACACTTTCCTTATCAAGATTCTAAATAATGAAGGCTCTGGAAGAAGAAATGTATGAAGACCATATTAGAGATGATTAGTGTAACAGGTAGTTTCCCTAATACATGAAGTGAAGAAGAAGAGGAAGAACAAGATCAGCATCACAATTATATGGAGCATCAAACGAGGATTTGTTCGTAGGGACGACACAGCATATGAATCTCCCGCCCAGCGGAGAGTAGCAACCAACTGCAAAAAACAGGCGTGATCTCGTGTGAAGGATGTAAGGGACAACAGTTTACAACGTATCAGGGGGTGTAGGGAAAGTCGAGGGACAAAATTTTTGTATTGGACATTTGCGATCGATCAATCCTGGAAGAACCTCCAACTGAATAAAATATTCTCTGGTTTCGAGTCCCGTCAAGTGGTTAACATTCCATGAGCTTTCAAACCGAGCACTCCTAGGTCATTGTCAAGAGATTGATAGGCTCATATGTATACTAGCCACCGACTGTGAAGTCACTGGTGCTCACGGTACCGCCGTGTGTGGACACACGTTGCCTCGGCCTTCGATGTGCCACCTCGCAGTCGCAGGATTCCACGACGCCGTGAGCTGCCGTCCGCCGTCTGTATTAAGGGTAGTATCGGTGATTTTCATTTCGATGGCTTCTTTAATTACGCCGTCGGAGAAGCCGTTTCGTCAAATTTGATCTGGTGACCGTTCCGTAAAGCATGCTCTGCTAAAGCGAATTTCTCGAACCAGCGTAAACAAAATCCGTCATATTCCTTCCTGCGTTTTTTCTATTCGTCCCACGTACGACTGACCACACTCGCAAGGTATCTTGTCGATTCCCAGCTACTCACACCGATTACGTGCCACATAAGCTGAGTCTCCAAATCAATGTGTTCAGGGGCAACGGCTACAGCGTTTACCGTGTGAATGAAATGAACACAAGCAAGAATCGCACTAAGACCACTGGCGAAGAGCACGGAAAGAAACTAACCGTTCCTTCACCCGTTGTAGGGCAAGATAAGTCGCCTGCTGCAAAGGCACACGATCAGATTGGTATTCATGGCTCGGTCTAAGGGCGCCTCGGATTCTGTAATTAAAGAAGACATCGAATAAAAATCACATATAGCGCCCTTAATAGATTACGGCGTACTGCAGCTCATCGCGGTATGGTATCCATCGAACGCGAGGTTGAAGTGGGCACATTAAACGCCGATTTAACATAAGCCAATATACGGCGGTACAGTGAGCACCTGTGACGTTACAGCTAGCAGTATATACATAAGGGCGTACAAGCGGCCTACAACTTAACAATGCTCAAAGAGTGCTTGGCCGTAAGTCGTGATATTTTAAGCATTTGACGCTGTGATGCATCCGTGCATTCCATTCACGTGTTTATGCTAAGTATGACCCACATTTATGCGCTCGGGAATGCTCAATAGCAACCAGGCTACATGTACATCAGACAATTATGCGTCAGCAACGAGCATAATTGGTTCATACAAACCATTAAAAATGCACGGAAGTATGTTGTTTAACACAAACCTACGTTTTTTTAAATGGAACCCCGTTAGTTTTGTTAGCACATCTGAACATATAAGCCGGCGGTGGTGGTCTCGCGGTTGTAGGCGCGCAGTCCGGAACCGTGCGACTGCTACGGTCGCAGGTTAGAAATCCTGCCTCGGGCATGGCTGTGTGTTATGTCCTTAGGTTAGTTGGTTTTAAGTAGTTCTAAGTTCTAGGGGACTGATGACCACAGCAGTTGAGTCCCATAGTGGTCAGAGAAATTTGGACCATTTTTTGAACATATAAACAAGTACATAATCAGTGCCATTTGTTGCATTGTAAAATGTTAATTACATCCGGAGATATTGTAACCTAAAGTTGACGCTTGAGTAGCACTCCTCTGCTGTTGGATCGTGTGTATTGGAGAGCACCGAATTACGTAGGGATTCAAAGGGAACGGTGATGGACCTTAGGTACAGAAGAGACTGGAACAGCACATTACGTCTACATGCTAACACCTTTCCATTGGTATTTTTCACTGACGCACATGTACATTACCATGAGGGGTGAGGTACACG
This sequence comes from Schistocerca gregaria, assembly GCF_023897955.1. Lineage (NCBI taxonomy): Eukaryota > Metazoa > Arthropoda > Insecta > Orthoptera > Acrididae > Schistocerca > Schistocerca gregaria. The sequence continues at coordinate 432,097,865 of NC_064920.1, read as the reverse complement.
CACACACGTAGTTTCTGTTTTCAATTACGGAGCGTAAAAGAGTGTGTCCCGACATGTCAGGGCAACAGATGTTTAATGTGGTGGCCATCATTTGCTGCACACAATTGCAATCTCAGGCTTAATGAATGTCGTACAAGCTGCAGTACATCTAGTGTAATGTCGCCGCAGGCTGCCACAATACGTTGTTTCATATCCTCTGGGGTTGTAGGCACATCACGGTACACAATCTCCTTTAACGTACCCCACAGAAAGAAGTTCAGAGGTGTAAGATCAGGAGAACGGGATGGCCAATTTATTCGTCCTCCACGTCCTATGAAACGCCCGTCGAACATCCCGTCAAGGGTCAGCCTAGTGTTAATTGCGGAATGTGCAGGTGCACCATCATGCTGATACCACATACGTCGACTCGTTTCCAGAGGGACATTTTCGAGCAACGTTCGCAGATCATTCTGTAGAAATGTGATGTATGTTGCAGCTGTTTGGGCCCCTGCAATGAAGTGAGGACCAATGAGGTGGTCGCCAATGATTCCGCACCATACATTTACAGTCCACGGTCGCTGTCGCCCTACTTGTCTGAGCCAGCGAGGATTGTCCACTGACCAGTAATGCATGTTCCGTAGATTCACTGCCCCGTGGTTTGTGAAACCCGCTTCATCGGTAAACAGGTAGAACTGCAACGCATTCTCTGTTAATGCCCATAGACAGAATTGCACTCGATGATTAAAGTCATCACCATGTAATTGCTGATGTAGCGACACATGAAACGGGTGAAAGCGGTGACGATGCAGTATGCGCATGACACTACTTTGACTCAGTCCACCGGCTCTCGCAATGTCCCGTGTACTCATGTGTGGGTTCATGGCAACAGCAGCTAACATACCAACTGCACCCGCTCCTCCTGTAACGGGCCTGTTACGGACCCGTTTGCTTGCTACGACCATACCTGTTGCATACAGTTGGCGATAGGTGTTTTGCAATGTGCGGCACGTTGGATGCTCTCTGTCCGGGTACCGTTCTGCATACACCCTACAGGCTTCAGCTGCATTTCGTAGACACTCATCATAGATGAGTATCATCAGAGTTCGAATACACCATGGTCACAGTTCCTACAACACTACGCTATCACAGACGTCTGGTAACACGGTGTACTACAGTTGGTCTGTGTGCGGAGATGAATGCAGAATAACAACATCAGCAAGCGCTACATGCGGACACTGCGACAGATAGACCAAACCACAACAGTGCACTACAGCCACACTCGTAAACACGGTCGTCATCGTAAACATGTCCCTGCAGATGCTGCTCGCCGACCGTGGCCCGTGTTTGTTACAACACGCAACTGAACGTCGGAGGTTTCAAGCGTCAACTTAAGGATACAATATCTCTGGATGTAATTAACATTTTACAATGCACCAAACGGCACTGTTTACGTATTTGTTTATATGTTCAGATGTGCTAACAGACCTAACGTGGTTCCATTAAAAAAACGTAGGTTTGTGTTAAAAAACATACTTCCGTGTATTTTTTTATGGTTTGTATTAACCAATTACACTAGCACCTCTCCTCACGTTCGGTCTGAGGAATCGGTTCGTCAGTATTTGATGTGGTTTACGAAATATATCCAGCGGTAACGTCAGGTGACCCACCCTGTATATATATATATATATATATATATATATATATATATATATATATATATATATATATATATGCTTTACAGACAATTAGGAATATGGTATTCACCTGTTACCCTTATATATATCACAACTTTCAGCCAATAGGCTTTTAGATCGCTGTTGCCAGGCGGATCTGACGTCACTTTGTGGACATTGTAACGGACGTTTGTCTCGGAACAGTGTCTCAGATCGTAAGACATGGCGAGGCCACTCAAAACTCACGGTCGAGCAACCGGGGGCGGCTCCAAAAGAACGGTTACGAGGAAATATTCCAGCTGTTAAACAAGATATCAAGTTAAAGTGAAGGTATTAGTTATCAGTGAACGCCACGTGTCGTGGGCAGTGTCTATCAGGAGTATGGAAAGTGATAAATGTGTTGAAAAGGGTTCAATATAGCGGCGTAGCCATGAGCCGCCATATTGGAAATTCTGTGACGTGTGTTTCAAAATATTCTTCATTAAAACGAATATATTACAAAAAACGTTGTTAACCTTTAACAACTGGCATCCCGACACACCCCTCTTCAGCATGACCACAAACCGACATTGAACCTTGCGTCTGAGAGCTACCACTGTGCGACGAGGGTCTACCGAAGCAGCAAGACACCATGAGAGTAATACCGAAACCAGAGAAGTGAGGCAGAGTCGCTTCCTTCTCGCTACAATGCCACAGAGGGCATAAGTTAGTTGAAATAGTGTGTAAATCCAGGGACCGATGACGTTAGCAGTTTGGTCCCTTAGGGATTCACACACATTTGAATATATTTTTGGAAACCCAAGAACGTCATACAGAAACACGCTTGCTGTCCCATCTAAATATAACCCCTAAGAGCACAGTAGTTTTCCGAGCCAGACAAATTAACACATTTAATTGTTAATTTTATGGTGTTAATATTCATAGTATTATGAGGTAAATTTTTGGCCAAAGTATTGCGTGACTGTCATGCAATGTAGCTTAGGTGGCTTTTTAGGTCAATTTGAGGTTGTATTACTTTGTTCGTTTCGATTTCAACCACACCACTTTGGTAAACAGTTATAGTCCTGTATAATGCGAGTGCAAGAAGTCACCTGCAAAATACCAACGAAAATCCTTAATTGTAGTTCGCTGCTGAATTCATCAGCATATTTTAAGTTCTAATTTCATAAACTTCTTTGAGTGAGATACGTTTTTACCCACAAATCAACACAGATTTAGAAAGCATCACCCGTGTGATGATCGGCTCACCCCTTTCCCGCTGTTTATCCTCCTCACCGGAGGATAAAGGGCAACAGATGAACACCATATTCCTAGTTGTCTGCAAAGCATTTGACATAGTGCCACATTCCAGACTGTTAACATAAATTGTCAGATGTGTGAGTGGTTTGAAAACATTTTAAGTAACAGATAACAGTACGTTGTCCTTAATGGCGAGTGATGATAGGAGACAGAAGTACAGTCAGGAATGCCCCCGGGATGTATAAGGACCGCTCGCCTCCTCTATTCGAGTAAACGATCTGACGGGTATGGTAAACAGCAATCTGCGGCTGTTACTCGATAGTTCTGTAGGAGGATACGGATGTACAAATCACTAAGGAACGAAATAAACAGAATGTGCGGGGAAACTAAGACACAGTGACTGATTGGAAAATCTGAAGAAATCTAAAAAGAAAGGACCGTCAGAAGGACGGACTCAACCCATAGAAAAGTCAAAACAACCTTCAGTGTAACTAAAATCAAGAACGGAAACATTAAGAATGCAAGGAAATTCCTCTGTTAAATGCAGATGAGATAGTGGATAGGTGGAAAGAGTGCATTGAAGGTCTTTACGAGGGGAAGGCTTGTCTCATGACGTGATAGAAGATGAAACTGGAGTCAACAGCGATGACACAAGGGATCTAGTATTACTATCCTAATTTAAAAGAGTATTGGAAGACTTAATATCAAATAAGGCAGCAAGAATAGATAACATTCCATCAGAATTTCAAAAAATCACTGGGGGAAGTGGTAACAAAATGGCAATTCACGTTGGCGCGTAGAATGTGTCAGTTTGGCAATACAGAATTCCGGAGAAACGTCATCCACACAGTTACGAAGACAGCAATAGCCGACAAGTACGAAACTTACCGCACGATCAGTTTAATAGCTCATACATCCAAGATGCTGAAAATAATTATATGCAGAAGAATGGAAAAAATAATTGTGGTTCAGTTTTGCTTTAGGAGTGATAAAGGCACCAAAAAGGCAGTTATGACGTTGCCGTTGATAGAGGAAGCAAGATTGAAGAATAATCAAGACATGTCCGTAGAATTTGTTGACCTACAAAAAGGGTTCGGATATGTTAAATGGTGCAAGATGTTCGAAATTCTGAGGAAATTAGGCATACGATATAGCGAAAGACGGATAGTGTACAATATGTACCAAAAGCAAGAGGAGCCAAAGGGGAGAATGCAAGAACCATGAGTGTGTCAGACACAGATGCAGCCATTCGCCCCTCCTTTCCATTCTATACATCGAAGAAGCAATGACGCAAAAAATAAACGTCCAAGAGTGGGATTAAATTTCAGAGTGAAAAGATATCAATGATAAGATTCGCTGATGACATTTCTATCCTCAGTGAAAGTGAAGAAGAATTAGAGGTTGTGCTGAATGGAATGAAGTGTCTAATGAGTACAGAATATGGATTGAGAGTAAATCGAAGGAATACGAAAGTAATGAGAAGCAGCAGAGAAGAGAACAACTAGAAACTCAACATCATATTTGATCACGAAGTAGATGAAGTTAAGAAATTCAGTTAGCTAGGCAGTAAGCCAACTCATGACGGACGGAGGAAGAAGGACATATAAAGCAAACTAGCATCGCCAAAAAGGGCTTATCATCCAAGAGAAGTTTACTAATATCAAACGTAGGTGTTAATTCGAGGAAGAAATTTTACAGAATGTATGTTTCTAGAGCATGATTGTATGTTAGCAACACATATACTGTAGAAAAACCGGAAGAGACGAGAATGGAAGGCTTTGAGATGTGGTGCTACAGAATAACGTTGAACATTAGGTTGGCTGACAAGGTAAGAAATGAGGATGTTTCCTCCTCAGAGTTGGCGAGGAAATAAACATACGGAAACCACTGACAAGAAGATGGTATAGGCTGATAGGATATTTGTTAAGACATCAGGGAATAACTTCCGTGGTACTAGAGGGGGCTGTAGAGGAAGAATACATTCAGCACATAACTGAAAAGGTTGGGCGCAATTACTGCTTTGAGATGATAAGGATGTCACAGAGCGCTTCAAACCGGTCAGAAGGCTTATGCCTCTTTGGTGTAATGAATGGTAGTTTTTTGTAAATGTGAAAACACGTATGAGGGCGAATAGAAAAGACTATCCCCATAATGTTCAAATACATTAATAGCGGCTTGATGCTTGACACAGTATTTCGATTAAATATCTAGCCGTAACGCTACAAAGAGAAATGAAATGTGTGATGTGTACATGTCATCATGGCTCTTACAGAATTATTAGTTTCTTACTTCCATAAATCGATATGCACATATCTGAGAGTACGCCAAGTTGATCTACGACCTTTGGTTGTGTTGTTACACCGTCTCTGCTTGAGGGCGCCAAAAGAAAGATTATAAGAGAAATTATTACTAATCTCTGTTCTTCCATTGTGGACGGAGAACAGCGGCTGGTCAAATATCTAATAAAGAAATTCGCCAAAGAGCCGTGCAATTTATTCAAATCTGTGTGAAATCTTATGGGACTTAACTACTAAGTTCATCAGTCCCTAAGCTTGCACACTACTAAACCTAAATGATCCTACGGACAAACACACACACCCATGCCCGAGGGAGGACTCGAACCTCCGCCGGGACCAGCCACACAGTCCATGACTGCAGTGCCTTAGACCGCTCTGCCGTGCAAATTAAGAAGTTCTTTTTAGTTCTTGCAAGTGTAGTCCAGTCTTCGAATGAAGAACGTGAGGATTAACGATATCTAGAAACATATGGCCCCAGTGTGCAAATATCGGTTATTTGTTAGAAGCCTGCCGAAACTGGTAGCGAAAATAAGCCAACAGAACTTCTCAATTTGCACGACTGTTTGGCGAACTTCTTTGTTAAATAAAGGTTATTACTAGTCGGTGTGTGTTAGAAAGCAGACGTGGAACTGAATGGTCAGGAAATTTTTGCCTGTAATCGAGCTGCTAAATAATGAATACAGTTTTGCTTAAATTATTGAGTGAGACGATGATGGGAGTATTTATGAATTTTAAAGAGTTTCGTGATGAATTGCGGTTCAAGGTAAATTCGCAGCTTTGTATACCCGCGTGTAGTTAAAATTCTGTTGGGAAACTAATTCTCGTACCGAGATTTTCTTGAAGTATTTGTCTCATGGATTGCTCACCCATGGCGAATTTAATTGTCGTCCCCCACATACATATTTTGTGAAAAATAGAGATCATTTTGAATAGGTTAATTTTTGGACAAAGTAAGTCATTTAGAACTGTTTCTAAAACCTGTCAGTTTTGTATAAAGCTAATATCATAAAGCATCAGGAAACACCTCATGAAGACACCGAGTTACGACGACGACGAAATGTGGTGTTGAGTAGACGTGGAACAGCCGCAGTACACCAGATTCTGTAAGATGACAAAGTCAAAATTTATCACCATGCTAAAAAGTGAAATTTCTATAAAATTGTTCTAGAAAAATCATTTGTAGAACATTAGCATCCAAAATTATTCCCATGCAAGAAATTCTACATTGTTTGTGTTAACACTGCACGCCACATGTCACTACAACCCCTCAAGCACATATCACAGTCGTCTTTGTAATACAAGGGTCGTTAACGTTTAGGCAGACATTTGGGCTTTGCCAGACAAGCTTCACATCTCGAAACCTGTGTTAATGAAAACAACTGGAGTAATAGACTGTAATGGAAAAGTGAGTCAGGTGAGGAAATGTTATTCACTCCCGGTCAGGTACCCGTTGGCTTTCGACTACCGCAGTTCAACACTCTGGCTGTATCATCTCTGATTACGTTACCCTGGACATTTTGTTATTTTTTTTTTTCAGGGAGGAAGATTAGGGTTTCGGTCCCGTCAACGAAGAGGTCATTAAAGGTGTAGCACAAAGTTTGCTTTTGGGAAATATGGGAAGGAAATATGTCACCACCTTTGAAAGGAACTATCCCGGAATTCGCCTTAAGAGATGTAAGGAAGTCCCGAAAAAATTAAATTTAGATCGATGACGGATGATCTGAACCGCCGTACACACGAACACTGGTCCAGCGTCTTACTACTGGGCCACATGGATCGGTCTGTTAGCACTGTGAAGAATTTCTGTGGCTGAACTTGAAAAGTAAATTTTACAACGAGATTATCTACGTTGAGCCATAAATTATATGCCAATTAAAATAAGTTCCACCAGAATCATTTCCGTTTAGATTTAAGTTGTTACACTTAGTACATAATTGTTTTAAATCTGATATAAGAAATAAGTAATAGGTCGAACAAAAAAAGCATTTCGAATAAATTTCTTTTGAGTATTAGGGCAAGTCAGGTTTTTATTTCTCCTTTTTGTGCAGACTAGTCTTCAGACTAGTCTGATGTGCTCTGCCATAAATTTCACACCTATGCCAACCTCTTCATCTCCGAGTTAAACTAACAAACTAATTACTCATTTATTTATCGAATGTATTCCCATCTCTCCCCTTCTGTATAGTTTTCAACTTCTACTGCCCCTTGTAGTAACATGGTAGCTAACCCCTTGGGTCTTAACACATATTTTGTCATCGTGTCCCTCCTTCTTCTTAGTGTTTCCCAAATTCATTTCTTCGCAGATTTTGCAGCGCTTATCCTCAATCCCTATCAGTCTACATACTTTTTAACATTCTTCAGCAGCACCGCATATCAAATGTTTCGATTCTCTTCTGTTACGGTTTTGCTACTATCAGTGAATCCCTTCCATACAATGCTGCGCTCCAAATGTGTTTTCTCAGAAATTTGTTCCTCAAATAAACACCTACGTTTCATACCAGTAAACTTCTTTCGGCCAGGAATGCCTTCTTTGACCTTGTTAGATTGCTTTTTATGTCCTTTCTGTTTCATCCACCGTGAGTTATTTTGTTTCCAAGATAGGAGAATTCCTTCAGTTCATCTACTTCGTATCACCAATTAGGATATTAAGTTTCTCCATGTTCCTATTTCCGCTAGTATTCATAACTTTCGCCTTTCTTCGATATACTCTCAATCCATATTCTGCATTCATCAGACTATTCATTCCATTGAACGGATCCTGTAACTCTTCTTCACTTTCAGTGAGGGTAGCAATGCCATTTGTGAATCTTGTCATTGATATTCTTTCAGTCTGAATTTTAAACCCAATCTTGAATCTTTCGATTCCTTCGTGACTTCCTCGACGCATAGATTGAACAGTAGGGGTGAAAGACGACATCCCTGTCTTATTCCCTTTTTTAATTAGAGCACATCGCTCTTTGTCTTCCAGTCTTATTGTTCACACTTGGATCATATTTTATGTTACCTGTCTTTCCCTAAAGTTTCCTACTATTTTTCTCAGAGTTTCGACCTGGTGCATGACATCGGAAGTTCACTGAGGCTTTTTGCAGATGATACTGTGTTGTATCGAAAGGTTGTAACAATGGAAAATTGTACTGAAATGCAGGAAGATCTGCAGCGAATTGACGCAAGGTGCTGGGAATGGCAATTGAATCTCAATGTAGACAAGTGTAATGTGCTGCGAATACATAGAAACATTGATCCCTTATCATTTAGCTACAAAATAGCAGGTCAGCAACTGCAAGCAGTTAATTCCATAAATTATCTGGGAGTACGCATTAGGAGTAATTTAAAATGGAATGATCATATAAAGTTGAACGTCGGTAAGGCAGATGCCAGACTGAAATTCATTGGAAGAATCCTAAGGAAATGCAATCCGAAAACAAAGGAAGTAGGTTACAGTACGCTTGTTCGTCCACTGCTTGAATACTGCTCAGCAGTGTGGGATCCGTACCAGATAGGGTTGATAAAAGAGATAGAGAAGATCCAACGGAGAGCAGCGCGCTTCGTTACCGGATCATTTAGTAATCGCGAAAGCGTTACGGAGATGATAGATAAACTCCAGTGGAAGACTCTGCACGAGACACGCTCAGTAGCTCGGTACGGGTTTTGTTAAAGTTTCGAGACCATACCTTCACCGAAGAGTCAAGCAGTATATTGCTCCCTCCTACGTATATCTCGAGAAGAGACCATTAAGATAAAATCAAAGAGATTAGAGCCCACAGAGAAGTAAAATCAAAGAGATTAGAGCCCACAGAGAAGCATACCGACAATCCTTCTTTCCACGAACAATAAGAGACTGGAATAGAAGGGAGAACCGATAGAGGTACTCAGGGTACCCTCCGCCACACACCGTCAGGTGGCTTGCGGAGTATGGATCTAGATGTAGATGTAGATTTAACTTTGTCCAGGCTTTTCCTAGCTCGAAAAATCCTATGAACATATCTCGATTTTTCTTCTCCACGTCACAACTCTTTCTGTGTTGGCTTTCTCTTTCCTAAAGCCAAACTTCTTCTCATATAACAGTTCTTCATTATGAATCTCTTAAAAACTATAAAACGGACTTATCTGTCTCTGCAGATCTCCTTTCCAGGCTATCTAAATTGTTCAGTCTGTTTCACAACTGACGCAGCCAAATACTGGAAAGGATGTTCAGACAACTTACAGGAATGTGGCAGGTTAAAATCTTCCACAACTGTCAGTGAAACGTATTTCTTCGATCACCATCTACGATTAGTGTCGTTTTAGGTTCTGTAAAGGATGATGTTGGTTAGCGCAAGGAAGGTGCCCACCGTATCCGTCGAAGTTTTGCCATGTCACGCATTGCTCAGTGCATGGACGGCGGAGGACCCGTCTACAGGGCGTGAGCATCACACACGCTCACAGCAGTTGGGCAAATCTGCTATTGTAGGACATTGTCTTGGTACAGTTCATCCTCCGTGCACCTCCAACTATTGCGCTAGTGATAGTGAGGAAGCAGCTGAAATTTTAATTAGCAAGTAACCTCTGTAAGTAGGCTGTTTAGGTTCTTATTGGTAACGCCACGTAGCGCTCTGTATGAAAATCACTGGCTGTGCTGTGTGCCGTCTGTGGCTGGTTTGCATTGCTGTTGGCTATTGTAGTGTTCGGCAGTTGGCTGTTAACAGCGCGTAGCGTTGCGCAGTTGGAGGTGAGTCGCCAGCATTGGAGGATATGGGGAGTGAGATGGCGGAGTTTTGGACAGAGACAGTAAATTTGTAAGACTGGATGCCATGAACTGATATATATATATATATATATATATATATATATATATATATATATATATATATATATAATGACTTTTGAACACTATTAAGGTCAATACATTGTTTGTTCTCTATCAAAATCTTTCATTTGCTAATTATGCTTATCAGTAGTTAGTGCCTCCAGTAGTTTGAATCTTTTATTTAGCTGACAGTAGTGGCGCTCGCTGTATTGCAGTAGCTTGAGTAACGAAGATTTTTGTGAGGTAAGGGTTTTGTGAAAGGTATAGTTTTATTGTTAGTCAGGGCCATTCTTTTGTAGGGATTATTGAAGTCAGATTGCGTTGAGCAGAAAATATTGTGTGTCATTGTAGTGTTGATCAGAATAGGTAAAGAGCGAAATGCGGAATGTTTGAGTACGTTCAGTTTTGCTCAGCTGTTTGAAAATCAAATAATGCAAGAGGTTTATCAGCACAGTAATTCATTAATTTTTATAAGGGGACGTTACATCTCATTAATAGAAATGGAGGGTTTTGCTCGAATTGCTTAGAATCCTGCTCTCTTACATTGTGTCATCGCCCTAGTTGTATACTGTGTGTGTGTGTGTGTGTGTGTGTGTGTGTGTGTGTGTGTGCGTGCGTTTGTCTTTCTGCATAAAAATGGTTCAAATGGCTCTGAGCACTATGCGACTTAACTTATAACGTCATCAGCCCCTAGAACTTAGTACTACTTAAACGTACCTAACCTTAGGACATCACACACATCCATGCCCGAGGCAGGATTCGAACCTGCGGCCGTAGCGGTCGCACGTTTCCAGACTGTAGCGCCTAGAACTGTTCGGCCACCTCGGCAGGCTTTCTGCATAAACCGCTAATCTCTCGTTGCATATGTGAGTTGAAAATGACGGGCTCCTCACCAGTCGAAATATCAGCGATTGTCGAGGACGTTAAGCGGCTGTTTCTCCATCAGCCGTTTAAACGTTTTATGCGGAGGGAGAAACTCTTTCATTCTAAAGTGACCTCGCTGTGGAAGTTTCAGTAACGGTATTCATATTTTTTTCCCAAACGATACTACTCCCCAGAATTTTCGAGCTGCAGAATGACAGAAGATCACGTATCGTTTGCAACCTGGCCTAATGCACGAGTGGTCCCTACGTGCAGCTGTTGACGGAAGACTCCACGCGCGAGACGTCCCGACCAATGAGGCGAACAGCGCGCTGGGTGATTCGGGGAATCCCCCACCACTGTGCAGACCTTGTGCTGTGAGGCGAAGCTTCGTGGAATCCAGCGGCACGGCGCGCGCTTCCGATAGCCGCCCGCTGGTGACGTCAGTCTCGTGCCTGTCCCACGTACCTTCTTTGGTAGAGCACTCCTGTAAAATCGCACTTAACAGTGTTATTCCTAATTCTTTGCAAAAGAAGAACGTACAAAATTAATGTAAATCTAAAATTTCAAAGCTCTGAGATCCAGGTAATCCCAATCTCTTAGTAACGCATTTATGTATAAATAAAAACCAGTGAATTTACGATACAGCCAAGAACTTGATATTTATCCTTTTTACGTCAGCTGTCCTAATGGCAAACGGCGGTAGTTCATTTGCAGTATTCACGGGCCATTTAAAGAGTTCTTGTTGATGAAAGCAGACTTAGTCATCGGATACGATTCACTGAGAGAAGGTAAAATCAGAATTGGAATGGACGCGGAGTAGTGCTCCTTATGTAGGTCCAATGTCTCGTCAGACTAGATGTGTTTTGAATTCTCAGATTTTCTTTGTGTGATTGATTAATGGTGTGTAACCGGTTGCTAGTCGAGTTCTTGTATTCATTTTATGCACATTGTTTGGACGGCTGACCCAATTGTCTTCTTCACATGCTGTGAGTTTTGCTGTTATTCCATCTTTCAGTGATTCGATGCAGCCTGCCACAACTTGTTCTCCTGTGCTAATCTCTTCTTCTCAGAGTAGCAACATCTGCGATTATTTGTTACACACATTTCAGGCAATTTATCTTCCCTACAGATTTTTCACTGTGCATCTCCTTTTATCACCTTGATTCCCGTATCATCTCCTATCACCTTGATTCCCGTATGCTGCAACACACCTATCGTCCTGTCTCTTCTTTTAGTCAGTGTTTTCCAAAAATTTCTTTCCTCCGCGGAGCATCTCGTCATTTCTTATCACAGGCCGCTTCATGTCCAGCGTTCCGAAACGCCAGTTCCCACATGCGTCGATTGTCTTCTTTTCCTGTTTTCCCACAATTATTGACCTATATAATGCTATACACTGGATGTAGAGTCATAAAATTTCTTCCTCATATTAAGGCCTGTCTTTGATATCTATGTTTCATTCTAGTAGAGTTATTTTAGTGACGAATGCTCTTTTTGCTTGTTAGGCTGCATCTTTTGTCATCCTTGCTCAGTCCGTGAGTTATTTTCCCTCCAGCGAAGCAGAATTCTTTTACTTAGTTTATTATGGTGTCCCCAGTTTTGATGTTAAAACTATAAGTCGGGCTAGTCCTCATTACGTTGCTCTTTCCTTGCATTACTTTCAGCTTATATTCTGCGTTAATTAGGCAGTTCATTCGATTCACTAGGTCCTGTTTTCCTCACATGCACTGAAGAAAGCAATGTTATCAGTGAATCTTACTAATGATAACGTTTCATCGTGAATTTCAATCCCACACTTGAACCTTTCTTTTTCCCGTAATTTCGTCGATGTATATACTGAACAGCAGGAGCGAATGGCTGCATAATTGTCTTCCTCCCTTTTTAATGGGAGCACCGCTCTTGTTTGTTCGTCTACCTACTAATCTAGTATTTCTCTCTGGCCCTTCCATTCTTAATGTTCCCTCTGTGTTGATGTACATCACGTTGTATATAATGCTTCTACCCCTGTAATTGAAACCTATTTCTATAACTGCACTTCCTTAATGCTGTGTTAAACTAAATTTACAATAGAAATTTTGTCCGGTCAGAGTGGTATTATGTGCTGTACGACATCGCAGCAATAAGTACGACAGGATATTTCGTCATGTAAAGTGTATGAGTAAATCAGCTCAACTGTGTCGATAATTAAAGTAATACTCACTCCCCCCCACTCTCCCTGACAAAATTTTCCAAGTTATGAAAAGATTTTAAATCATGTGAGAATGCCCCATACGCATCAGAGACTGATCGACACATTCAGTGTTCAAAAAATACATTTCGCTGTAGTTGTGGATCAGCACTCTAATACGCTGAACATCCATCCGGCTAGGAACACGTGTTACTGCATCAACTGTTCCGTGATCAGAACACTAGCATCAGTCCAGTCACTGTATGTGAATAGCACGTGTACGCGAAAGACAGAATCGTTACTGTCTTATAGATCACCCCTTCAATTTAATTATTCTCTCTAATTTTTCATGAACATATTTTCTTGATTTCTTGAAGTATAAATCACTGCGGCCTAAGTGCCAGGCAAGATCGTCATCACAACAGAGGTTCTTTGATTCCCTCAACTGCTGACCCAAGTGATCTGCCCCTGTTATGCGAAACGGATCGTTCTATGCCAGAGAATGTAAGATGTTAGGGGTACAGAACCTAACATACAGCCAATAACTGTTACATGCACTGAAGTAATAGAAGAGAGCGACGGCGTGAACGTCGTGATCAGTGCTCTACAGTGTTGGTAATAAGTCGTAAATGACAAGTAACAGTTAATACATCATGCTCAAGAGACGGTTCTTCTTATATAATCTTGTGAGTGTATCGCCGAAGCTCTGAAGGATCTCCTAGATAATGCAAGGAAATAACACAGGTTGTAAAAAAGGGTATGGCCAGACTTGCGGAAAAGATGTCTCTCACATAGAGAAAGAAACTATTTTATTTGGACATCGGTTCGGAAGAACTTTATTTCAATGTTAGAACTCATTTTCTGCAACTTTTCAACACATTTATCATCTACTTAGGAATGAAGCGTCGTCCGTGAACAGCGCATTTACAAACATTTTAGGGCTTACGTATTGTTGGAAAAACCATTTGCAGAAGTGTACCCGTGCAAAATACCAGGTCGCGATAATGACTGCGTACGCTGTACCAATGTGATCAATGTTAACTGTTGGAGTTAATTTCCTTGCGCTGACACTAGAGTTGACGGAGATGTTCGTCTTCCAGTTGAGGTGCCCTCGTCCTTCTAGGCCTTTCGCAGCCACGAGTAGAACGTTTAAAAGTCCCATGCTCCTTTATACGACGATTAATTGCTTCGAAAATGCTCCTGCCAAGGCACCATCGTTCTGGAAATGTCTCCCGATACAAACGGTGAGAACCTCGGCTACTGTCATTTTCTAATCCTTACAGCAAACGGGCGTCTGGTAATTCTGCATTTGAGTACGTTTCCATTGCACTGTGCCGAAAACCCAGTTTGTGATGAACACCAAACACTTGATGCTACGTCGCTATTTTGTCAAAAACAAACATTATGAGCCAGTGGCTGTGACCAAAATACAGGTTCATCTCATATAGAAGACAACAGCAAACAGCCACTTTTTACAACGCTATTAGCGGCTTCGGTCAAGAATACAATCATAACGACCGGGAGAGCGGTGTGCTGATCCCAGGCCCCTCCTAGCCGCATCCTCCACTGAGGATGACACACCAGTCGGATGGTCCCGATGGGCCACTTGTGGCCTGTAGACGGAGTGTTTACTTATTTATTTATTTAAACAGCGTCATTACCCGACTCGAACCCACACGTTCATCTTCAGACGCTAGTTCACGTTTCACATTAGTTTTCGCCTTTTGTTATCGCAACGGATGAAATTTCCTTGCCGGCCGCAGTGGTCTCGCGGTTAAGACGCTCAGTCCGGAACCGTGTGACTGCTACGGTCGCAGGTTCGAATCCTGCCTCGGGCATGGATGTGTGTGATGTCCTTAGGTTAGTTAGGTTTAAGTAGTTCTAAGTTCTAGGGGACTGATGACCACAGATGTTAAGTCCCATAGTGCTCAGAGCCATTTGAACCATTTTGAAATTTCCTTGGGGTTGTGGTGCCCTACAACCATAACAAGATGTGAGACAATGTCTTTTTAACTGTAATTGTGCCTCACAACGTTAAGTGATGCAAACGAATTATTAAAGGAAAAATGTTTCTTCCCTTTAAGTGATGTGAACAAAATATTAAATGGAAGAAACATCTTAGCTCTAATAATTTGTTTACATGATATAAAATCGTTGTGACGCACAATTACACATAAAAAGGCATTGTCTCACATCTTGTTTTGGTTGTAGGGGACCACCATCCCATGGAAATTTCATCAGATGAAAAAACGAAAGGTGAAAATCTAATGCAAAATGTCTTCTAACCGTCTGACGATCTGCCTGTCTGTTCGAAACCGGTAACGGCGCTACTTAAATAAATAACTAGTGTTGTAAAATGCGATGCTAAGTGCTTGATGCTAATAGAAAAATGAAGTCTGTCACATGTAAACACAAGCAATGTAGCGAGTCACACGTCAGCATTACTTCTGTTCAGTTGGAAAAACAAACACTGGCGGTTAACCTGAGAAATACAACTTACACTCTAACCGAACGAAACGAAGAACGTATTTTGAACATGTCATGTCAGAAGACGATTCATGTAATGCTGGTAGATTCTATACCTGTGTTTCTCATGATTAACGCGAATTTGAAGTAGAAAACGATATCTAACACTGAAATAAATCGTTTCCGGGACACGTAAGCGTAACACATTGTATTCCTAGATGTTTGTGGAATGTTTCTTGAAACTTTGGCTATAATTTCTTTTTTACATCCCATAGATGTTGTATTGTATGTTAACCGGGGAGTTAGAAACGGCGGAGAGGTTCCGTCCCCGCCACAGCCGCAGTGGTCCACAACCCCACGACTACTACCGGAGTCGACTTTACCCCTCCGCCACCCCACATCGAACCCAGTGTTACTGTGCAGTTCGGCCCCCGGCGGATCCCCCAGGGAACGTCTCACACCGGACGAGTGTAACCCCTATGTTTGCGTGGTGTACGCGTACGTGGAGAACTTGTTTGCTCAGCAATCGCCGATATAGTGTAACAGACGGAATAAGGGGAACCAGCCCGCATTCGCCGAGGCAGATGGAAAACCGCCTAAAAACCATCCACAGACTGGCCGGTTCACCGGACCTCAACACATATCCGCCAGGCGGATTCGTGCCGGGGACCAGGCGCTCCTTCCCGCCCGGAAAGCTGTGCGTTAGACCTCACGGCCAACCGGGCGGGCCCCGTAGATGTTACTACAAAAGTGTCTCTGGCAATCTTTTATTTTTACCTGAATGTTTCCGGTGGTAGAGACGACAGATGGTTTTCGCTGAGAACAAGTTTCTGCAGATTTGCCACGGGAAGGAACGTCGTCGGAGAGATGCTTTTTATCCTGTTGTCGGACAGGTAAATCTCCCGCAGCCGCGGCGTGTAGCGGAACAGGTCCTGCGGCAGGTCGGTGATTAGGTTGCCCTCTGCAGAGAGGAACCTCAGGAGCGAGAAGGGCCGCAGCTGGTCGGCGGTGAGCTCCTCAATGCTGTTGTGGTCCAGGTAGAGCTGGGTGACCGCCTCGCCCGGCAAGCAGGCCGGCACCCTCGTCAGGTCCATGAAGCTGCAGGTGGCCAGGTGTCCCTGCGGCTCGCAGGCGCACGCCGGGCCCACGCCGCCCTCACCGGAGGCCAGCTCCCTCATCGTTGCCAGAGCCACCAGCAGCAACTGCAACAAGCGCACACATCATACTACACACATGTCATCTACACTACTGGCCATTAAAATAGCTACACTACGGAGATGTGCTACAGGCGCGAAATTTAACCGACAGGAAGACAATGCTGTGAAATGGTTCAAATGGCTCTGAGCACTATGGGACTTAACATCTTTGGTCATCAGTCCCCTAGAACTTAGAACTACTTAAACCTTACTAACTTAAGGACAGCACACAACACCCAGCCATCACGAGGCAGAGAAAATCCCTGACCCCGCCGGGAATCGAACCCGGGAACCCGGGCGTGGGAAGCGAGAACGCTACCGCACGACCACGAGATGCGGAGATGCTGTGATACGCAAATTATTAGCTTTTCAGAGCATTCACACAAGATTGGCGCTGGTGCCGACACCTACAACATGTTGACATGAGAAAGTTTCCAACCGATTTCTCATACACAAACAGCAGTTGACCGGCCTAGACTGGTGAAACGTCGTTGTCATGCCCCGTGTGAGGAGAAGAAATGCATACCATCACGTTTCCGATTTTGATAGAGGTCGGATTGTAGCCTATTGCGATAGCGGTGTGTCGTATCGCGACACTGCTGCTCGCGTTCGTCGAGATCCAATGACTGTTAGCAGAATATGGAATCGGTGGGTTCAGGAGGGTAATACGGAACGCTGTGCTGGATCCCAACGGCCTCGTATCACTAGCAGTCGAGATGACAGGTATCTTATCCGCATGCTGTAACGTGCAGCCACGTCTCGATCTCTGAGTCAACAGATGGGGACGTTTGCAAGACAACAACCATCTGCACGATCAGTTTGACGACGTTTGCAGCAGCATGGACTATCAGCTCGGAGACCATGGCTGCGGATACCCTTGACGCTGCATCACAGACAGGAGCACCTGCGGTGGTGTACTCAACGACGAACCTGGGTGCATGATTGGCAAAGCATAATTGTTTCGGATGAATCCAGGTTTTGTTTATAACATCATGATCGTCGAATACGTGTTTGGCGACATAGCGGTCAACGTACATTGGAAGCGTGTATTCGTCATCGCCATACAGGCGTATCACCCGGCGTGATGGTATGAGGTGCCATTGGTTACACGTCTCGGTCACCTCTTGTTCGCATTGAAGCTACTGTGAACAGTGGACGTTACATTTCAAATGGGTTACGACCCGTGGCTCTATCCTTCATTCGATCCTTGCAAAACCCTACATTTCTGCAGGATAATGCACGACCGCATCTTGCAGGTCCTGTACGGACCTTCCTGGATACAAAAATTGTTCGACTGCTGCCCTGGCCAGCACATTCTCCAGATCTCTCACCAATTCAAAACGTGTGGTCAATGGTGGCCGAGCAACTGGCTCGTCACAGTGTGCCAGTCACTACTCTTGATGGCATCCTGTTGAAGCAGCATGGGCATCTGTACCTGTACACGCCGTCCAAGCTCTGTTTGTCTCAATGCACAGGCGAGTGAATGAGGATGGAATGATGATGAAAGACACACAACACCCAGTCTTCTCAAAGCAGAGAAATTCCCGCCCGAAGTCGAACCCGGGACCCAGTGCGTGGGAAGCGGGAACGCTACCGCAAGACCATGTGGAAGATGACAAACAGTAAATGGGACAAATGTGAGCCATTCACTGCTCAGTTTTCGCAAGCGTTTCTGTTTCTGTGGGATCTGAGCGCGATGTTGGTGTCTCTGTCTCTGCGAATGAGCACTAGACTTTCTTTTTTCCCATTTCACTTTCTAATATGTTATCCTTAACAGCCTCTGTTGTTCAGCGAGTCATGCATGCCTTCATTTCATTCCACGATTGCTGTCCTTTCAGGGCTCTGCCAAATACTGCATGTATGCAACGACCACACACAGCACTCTAAGATGGCCTCCGGCCTCTGATGTCCCTGCACGTTCTGGAGATATAACAGCATTGTGCCAAGGCGGCTTTGCTTCAAAGCACTGCCCGCCTGACGGCTGGACTGACCGTTCATCCCAGCACACCTCCCTCCTCAATCTAAAATTCAGTCACGCCTCAGCCCACAAAGTATTCCTCCCCAACTCGAACAGCATTTCAGAGGCTCTCCAGCTGCATTGGAATAGTACCTCAGCATCGAACGAAACCGGGGATCCTGCTTGAAATCCGGGCATACGTTCTTTAATCAAATGAAGCTATATGATAGAGATCTTTCCAAGTCTCAAACATCTATGATGTGTATGTGCAGACTAAAACGCCGAAAGAAAATTTGTACCGAGGCAGGAATTCGAACCCGTGTATCCTGTTCACTATGCATGTGCGCTAACCACTATTCTAGACTGGTATAACGGATTTTCCCAGATGCACGGCCTACCCCAACATGTTATTTACACCTCAGCCGACTTGGTATTTCTGTCTTTGGTAAAAATTTTCATTTGTCGCTTCAGTCTGCGTATATATGTCGTAGATGTTTGAGTAACTCTACTTATGATCTAGGGGCCGACGGTATTCTTAAGGAATTTTATGTACATTTTTGGCCTCTTACAGGCGATACCCTTGCGTCACTGGTAAATCAGATAATCCGGGGGGATTTGATTCCCAACCTCTTTAAGGTAGATAAAATAGTTCTAATTCTGAAGACAATCGGACGTCTTGACATGGATAAATTCCGCACAGATCACACTACTTGCTTTCGATTAAAAACTGTCGCCCGGGCGGTTAATAGTTGTTTCTCGATACTGCCAGAAAAATGTTCACATGTGTTTGAATTCCTAAGGGACCAAATCGCTAAGGTCATCGGTCCCTAGACTTAAATACTACTTAAGATAGCGTAAACTAACTTATGCTAAGAATAACACACACACACATGCCATAGGGAGTACTCAAACCTCCGGCGCGAGAGGAAAAACGTTTTGAAGATCAGATGATGACAGTTTCAACTGTCGAAACCAGTTGTAGGTAATGAATATTAATTAACGCGGTCTTCGTTATACAAAGTTTTTCCTTGAGACTAACTGACTTCTCTTGACAAGAAATCCCGTCTGTGCCTTTGCTAAACTACTTTTTATGTCCTACTTTCCTCGCTCGTCGTGTGTCTTTTCCCCCTGAGTGTAGCACAGATCCTTCACTTCATCTACATGGTGGTTCCCAAGTTTGATGATAAGTGTCTTACTAATCACATATCTGCTGCTCCTGACTTCGGTCTTTCTTCGGTTTACTCTGTGCTCTTTATCTTTTCATTGAATTCAATTTTCCTGTAATTCTTTCTGGCTGTCACTGAACCTTACACACGTACATACACTACTGGCCATTAAATTTGCTACATGAAGAAGAAATGCAGATGATTAACGGGTATTCATTGGACAAAGAAATTATACTAGGACTGAAAAGTGATTACATTTTCACGCAATTTGAGCGTATCAAGGCCGTGCTCAGTCCAGCACTCCGTGAAGAAGGGGTGTCATTCCCCAAGAAACCTTCCAGCACCTGATTGAACATATGCTTGCGAGAGTGGAAGCTGTCATCAAGGCTAAGGGTGGGCCAACACCATAATGAATACCAGCATTAGCGATGGAGGGCGCCACGAACTTGTAAATTACTTTCAGCCAGATGTCCGGATATTTTTGATCACATTGTGTATGTCTCCACTGTTTGGTAATATGTGTGATGAGTTATTTCTTTGACACCACGGTGCATTCCTTAAACTTAATACAGTCGTATTGCACGAGTAGAACGTAGTTACTGAACCGAAACTACACCACTCCTGGATTAAGCTTTAGCCCTGTTCCGGCTGAACGACTGCCGCCTACAAAGCAGCACGAGGAGCGATCTATGACAGTGGGACATGTGGTCAGATTGCGCCAACCCATCCAGCTGTTATTTCCTGTAGATGAGTCCTGGTGATGCTGCTGCTTCTTTAATCAAGCAGCTCCTCATCTGGCTTTTCGAGAGCGAGGGGAAGCCGTGTTACAGCCCCCTACCTTATCAAAATCTGGACGAGTTACCTGGAATCGAACCTAGATTCTTACGCACCGAAGGCAACGAAGCTAACCACTGAGCTACTGAGGCTGTAAAACCGATTTTTTGCGACTAAATACTTCATTACAACAGTCTCTGGTGGGGTCCACGTTGCCGCAGTAGTTCAGTTTCTTCACAGGAGTTCAGACGCCATCGGTAATGTCGACTTGAACACGAGCTCTGAGGCTGTTTAATCAGTTCACACGTACTGTTATGCAGCGCACATTGACCGAGCAGCGGCACTTGCTTTTAACAACGTTGACCGCGAGCAGAGGCTGTGTGAGAGCCACGCCACCTCGCTCTGGCGGAGCGACGAATTAGAGTGCCGGCGGGCGGCAGGAAGGAGTGTGAGCGTGATGAAGCGGCCGGAAGCTGCCGGAGCGGCTGAGCGTGCCGCTGTCGGCGCGCCCACGCACTGGGCGGTGACGTCACGCCGGAAATTGTTCCGCCGCGTACGTACGCACTGTGCGGCGAGGAGGACGCCGCCGTGGCGACCCCGAGGGACCGCGGTGCCCCAGCCGGCGACAGCACCGGCCTAGCGGCTTCACTGTCTCAGGGAGAGAACCACCTGCTGCGTGCCTTCAACATTCCAAGTAATGTGTGTCTGTACAGTGTTCGCTCTCTTAAATGTGCATTTAAAAATTGTAATAACATAAGTCAGTCACATTTTCAAATTCTCCTTCTGCCAAGTATCGCTGCCGTATAAAATTTCTGAAACGACAACATTTCCCCATCGACTGTAATTATCCTTTTATGTCCACCATCGGAGAATTATGATTGTTTTTGTATGTCCATCCTTCTGCTTGTATGTTTGAGGGACTTCGGCCGTTTATTAATGTATCAGGAGCGTTCAAAAAGAAACGAGCCAGAGGCATAATTACAGAAACCGATACCTTTATACTTGCTATTAAAAACAGTCTTGGTCACGATATTTATCAAGGTGACCGGTTTCCACTACTACTGTGGTCATCTTCAGACCATTGAGTAGGAACCTCTTTCTGTTGGAGTGATTCTCCAACAGAAAGAGGTTCCTAGTCAACGGTCTGAAGTCCGCAGCTCGTGGTCGTGCGGTAGCGTTCTCGCACCCCTGCGCCCGGATTCCCGGGTTCGATTCCCGGCGGGGTCAGAGATTTTCTCTGCCTCGTGATGACTGGGTGTTGTGTGATGTCCTTAGGTTAGTTAGGTTTAAGTAGTTCTAAGTTCTGGGGGACTGATGACCATAGATGTTATGTCCCATAGTGCTCAGAGCCATTTGAACCAACGATCTGAAGATGACCACAGTAGTGGTCGAAACCGGTCACCTTGATAAATAAATCGTGATCAAGACTGTTTTTAATAGTAAATATTTGTAAGACATTGATCACTGCCGCTCCCATAATGTATTCAATACCTTTATAATAGGAGTACTGACCTTGACTATTGAGACACTTGTCGCATTGTGACACAAGGCGGTGAATTGCTGTCTCGTAAAATTCCCGGGACTGCGATGTTAACCAGTTCCGCACGTACAGCTGGACATCGTCGTCCGAGGTGAGTAGTTTGCACCTCAGAGCCTTTTAAAGGGGTCCAAAAATAGCGTAACCACAGGGAAACAGGTCCAGAATGTATGGAGAGTGGCCGGGTATTTCACATTTGAATTTCTGCAGGAGTGCTGCGGCTTTCTTGGTCGTATGAGGCTTTGCATTGTTGTGGAGCAGAATGACCCTACGGGTGTGATTGCCTGGTCGTTTTGATTTGATCGCTTGGCGAAGGGTGGTCAAGGTTTGTGAGTAACGCTGGGCGTTCACTGTTGTCGCGTGCTGCAGGAAGTGAATCAGAAGGGGGCCATTCATGGTCCCCTTAAAAAGGATCTGAGACATAAACGATTCACCTCGGACGACGACGTCCAGCTGTACGTGCGCAACTGGTTAACATCGCAGCCACGGGAGTTTTATGAGTCAGCCATTCACCACCTCTGTCACAGTGGGACAAGTGTCTCAACAGCCAGGGTCAATAATTCTAACCTACAGGTCCTGGTTTCTGTAATTATGCCTCCGGCTCGTTTGTTTTTGAACGGCCCCATAAAATGGAACACTGCAGCCGTCCTTACTATGTATATTTTGTCCATACTTCTGCTTGGAGCTTTGAGTGACTTCGGCCGTCCCCTAATGTAATAAAATGGAACACTACAACTGTCCTTAAGATGTTATTTATTATGTGGCGCTTCAGTACACCATCTTCAGGCCTTAACTGACGCTGAGGTGCTAACTCCAATTGGCAATCATTTATGAACTGGTTTCAGCAGACTACCTGTAACAAACACGTATGACGTCAGTTTCATGGTAACTCCATTAATATGACTGTCTCTTACCGTAGACGTCGGCTGCTCGTAAGTTTGGCAGTGTGTCACATATAAAAGTGAAATGTATAACGTGTGATGGGGCGATGAATCACATATATTTCGATGCAGTTTTCGGTTTCATTGTTTTTACGTCATCTTACAACTATTTCCATGAGGAATAAATTCTGTCAGAACAGTTTCTGTCCGCTTTGCACTCCAGACTTGATTTATAAGTAACGAAAATTATTCCTGCCTCTACAATTAATTGTTGTCGTATCAATTAAAAAAATGGTTCAAATGGTCTGAGCACTATGGGACTTAATATCTCAGGTCATCAGTCCCCTAGAACCTAAAACTACTTAAACCTAACCTAAGGACATCACACACATCCATGGCCGAGGCAGGCTTCGAACCCTCGACCGTAGCGCTGGGCCGGTTCCAGACTGAAGCGCCTAGAACCGCTCGGCCACCAACAGCCGGCGTCGTATCAACCACAAATTAACTACGCTGTAATCCTATCCCACCAATCCGTCGCTTCTTCTGGTAAATGTCTTCCTTTTCACTTTACATCCCAACGTAACTTGAATGCATTTCCAATAAGCTTTACCCGAAATTATTCCAGTTAATTTTTCTGTGAATTTTCCACGGTCCACATTCGTTTGCCACATAGTTCTGTGCATCATATACATACATTCAAGGTTTTGTTCCTCTGTAACTCGTCGTATTATTGGTAGTGATTTTCAAAGTAGGTATTTTGCTTGTGGAAATCTATTTTTAAAATCTTCCTTATACCTATCACACAGTGTAAAATCGCTTTCAGTAAAGCACTATTTGCCCACTACTATTATGTTTTTCTCAATATTGATGTTAAATCAGTTTTCATATTTATGATGTCCACCAAACTCAGCAGTTGTTCTATATTCCGCACGCTTTTTGCCAGAACCAAATTGCAAATTACCACCGCACTTTTATGGCTCTTCTTTAATTTTTCTTCCCTTCCTTCGTGACACTTTTGACATACAAGCGATACAGTTTTGACGATAAACAACTGCCGTACCTTAAATGTTTGTTAACAGAAAACTTTCATAAACTTCCAAGTTTATTATTTGGAGTTGTTTTATATAGTTGCTGTGGATGACCTTCTCTGAACTACACGATTAAGATAGGCGATGTATTCACAGTGATAGCTAGGAGCTTTGTTCAGTCCGATAAAAACATTCTGCTCAGTTACTTACCGGGTGATTTAATACGAGGCTGAGATTCGGTTAAACTC
Organism: Schistocerca gregaria; assembly: GCF_023897955.1. Taxonomy (NCBI): domain Eukaryota; kingdom Metazoa; phylum Arthropoda; class Insecta; order Orthoptera; family Acrididae; genus Schistocerca; species Schistocerca gregaria. The sequence continues at coordinate 432,073,610 of NC_064920.1, read as the reverse complement.
TCTGAACATATTTGATATGGTAAACAATGTGGACAGATTTCGACAGATATTGGATCCACTTCATTATAGCAGGCATTCCTATAGTAACTTTTACGTAATATCGCTTACTATAAATTTTTTCCAGAGGGGGACCTCTTATTATTGTATCTAAAGCTGCGAAGAAATCTGTAGCAGAAACAAAGTCGTTCGCGGATGGCAAAGGCCAGAGTTCGAGTGTCTACATGGCCTATCTTATGCATCTGTTAGATGGGGGAAATAATAGAGAACACAACACAAAAACCGTTTTCCACTCAACAGTTAAAGTCAATAACATGCTTTTGACAGTCAAGGACCAATTGGAGCTAGATCTTCCTGGCGTCTACAACATCAGTTATGAGAGTGGTATGCAAGACATTGGCCATACGCAGAGATCCATATCGCGACACTGTTCACAACATGTGAGAAGTATTCGCCTTGGTCAAATTGAGGTGCCTGCATTGGCAGAGCACAACATCAACGAAAGAGATAGAGTGTCTGGACAAAAGTCTGGAAACACTGCAAAAATGCATGCTTGAACATAAATACAGACGACAGGCAACCCTGCAGGTTGCACTATTGTATTTGACCACCAATGTCCTCAATACGTTGCAAGTGTCAGTCGCGGACAGAACAGTGTTCTGTTGTGAGTGGATTACGTAGAAGGTAAGTAAATTCTAACTTAGACAAGTACGGTGGGAGCTTCCGCAACCGAGAAAGCTGAGGTGTTTGACGTTGAAACTGGCACCTTATTGGAGATTTAAAACGACATCCAGCAACAGTGGAGAAACATCTACTGCTAAGTCACAACGCGGACGGAAGTGTATGTTCAGCGGTCGTGAGGGACAGTCACTAAAGAGGACCTGCCAAGGTGTCTGCAGGACTGAATGTCGCACTCGCAAACCTTGTCAGCACCAAAACAACAGGAAGTGAACTCCGTAAGCAGGGAACTGCAAAGTGAGCTGGAAATCCAAAACCACTGATCAGTGATGCAACGGCTCGTTACAGGAAAACGTGGTGCCGAAGCCATAATACCTGGATTCTGCAGCAAAGGAAGGAAGTAATTTGATCGGGTTAGTCTTGTTTCACATTGTTTCCTACTTGTAGTCGAGTTTACGTCCCACGAGTGAAACATGGCGGCGATTAGGTGATGATCTTGACAGCTATATCGTAGTATTAAGAGCGCCATGGTGTCTACGAGGACAGTTCGACGCCATTTGCTACGTGGCGCACACGGCTTTGTATCTACTCTCCATAAAACATAATCATCTAAAAGTGCAAAGGTCAGATTCATGCCATCACTGGTAGGTTAAGCGTAAAAATGTAGTGTTACTCTTATTTTGTCCGTGTTAGACTACGCTATCGAAATCTTTTCGTCCGAGTGATAAATTGAAATACTTATCGGCGTCAATCACCTACATTCTTCCACGACGCGTTTACACCGTCATGTTGTGCTACATCTGTGGACTGCATGAGAATTTCTTGCGTGCCTTACATTTCAGTTCGCTACAGATTAGTTGTTACCTCTCACATTCTATCATTGCCTCTCACTTTTTGTCATGAGTTACTACCTCTCACTTTTTATCATGAGTTATTACCTCTCACTTTTTATACACTCCTGGAAATGGAAAAAAGAACACATTGACACCGGTGTGTCAGACCCACCATACTTGCTCCGGACACTGCGAGAGGGCTGTACAAGCAATGATCACACGCACGGCACAGCGGACACACCAGGAACCGCGGTGTTGGCCGTCGAATGGCGCTAGCTGCGCAGCATTTGTGCACCGCCGCCGTCAGTGTCAGCCAGTTTGCCGTGGCATACGGAGCTCCATCGCAGTCTTTAACACTGGTAGCATGCCGCGACAGCGCGGACGTGAACCGTATGTGCAGTTGACGGACTTTGAGCGAGGGCGTATAGTGGGCATGCGGGAGGCCGGGTGGACGTACCGCCGAATTGCTCAACACGTGGGGCGTGAGGTCTCCACAGTACATCGATGTTGTCGCCAGTGGTCGGCGGAAGGTGCACGTGCCCGTCGACCTGGGACCGGACCGCAGCGACGCACGGATGCACGCCAAGACCGTAGGGGACCGCACCGCCACTTCCCAGCTAATTAGGGACACTGTTGCTCCTGGGGTATTGGCGAGGACCATTCGCAACCGTCTCCATGAAGCTGGGCTACGGTCCCGCACACCGTTAGGCCGTCTTCCGCTCACGCCCCAACATCGTGCAGCTCGCATCCAGTGGTGTCGCGACAGGCGTGAATGGAGGGACGAATGGAGACGTGTCGTCTTCAGTGATGAGAGTCGCTTCTGCCTTGGTGCCAGTGATGGTCGTATGCGTGTTTGGCGCCGTGCAGGTGAGCGCCACAATCAGGACTGCATACGACCGAGGCACACAGGGCCAACACCCGGCATAATGGTGTGGGGAGCGATCTCCTACACTGGCCGTACACCTCTGGTAATCGTCGAGGGGACACTGAATAGTGCACGGTACATCCAAACCGTCATCGAACCCATCGTTCTATCATTCCTAGGCCGGCAAGGGAACTTACTGTTCCAACAGGACAATGCACGTCCGCATGTATCCCGTGCCACCCAACGTGCTCTAGAAGGTGTAAGTCAACTACCCTGGCCAGCAAGATCTCCGGATCTGTCCCCCATTGAGCATGTTTGGGACTGGATGAAGCGTCGTCTCACGCGGTCTGCACGTCAAGCACGAACGCTGGTCCAACTGAGGCGCCAGGTGGAAAAGGGAAGGCCAGCCGTTCCACAGGACTACATCCAGCATCTCTACGATCGTCTCCATGGGAGAATAGCAGCCTGCATTGCTGCGAAAGGTGGATATACACTGTACTAGTGCCGCCATTGTGCATGCTCTGTTGCCTGTGTCTATGTGCCTGTGGTTCTGTCAGTGTGATCATGTGATGTATCTGACCCAAGGAATGTGTCAATAAAGTTTCCCCTTCCTGGGACAATGAATTCACGGTGTTCTTATTTCAATTTCCAGGAGCGTAATTGCCTCTCAGTTTCTGTCATGAGTAATTACCACCCACTTTCTATCATTAGTTATTAGCTCTCACTTTATATTGTAAGTTATTACCTCTTACTTTCTATCATAATGCAGCATTTCCGTGATAGCAGAACTACTGACAGGATGATCCAGCAAATGGTCCCTGTAGGTCATTATTAACACGCCCCTGTGCCACTGAATAAAAAAATTAAATTAATAGTTAAAAAGTGTTCAGAGATCGTTCATGTATGGAAACACAATGAGTTAAAGAGTATTACTAATTTACATTGCAAATAAAAATCAAATTAGCAATGTCAGCTAGTAATGCGCTCTGACAGGTTTTTAATTTCTTTTTATTTTTGTGAGATTTATTTACGGAAATGTGCGAAAGTACAGCTGCAGTAAACATCTACATATATGTTCTACAAGCCTATTTAGGTTTCTTTTTGCTGCAAGATATTATTACTAGCGTTGTGATAGTCTTTAATGTTTGTCTTAATGGCAATATCGTTATGTCAGATATCTGGCTACATCCAAGGAAAGAAATATTTATATAGTACATTGATGCTGAAGACGAGGGTGTATGCTATCGAAATACGTGATAGAAGATAATAAAAGTGATTTATACCGACCGTTGTCGTAACTTTCGTTTTTTGTTTTTTAAGTCTGATACTTTCTGAAGAGCAATCGGTCTTAGCCATGGTGGCATACGTATTATATGCATCCGCGATGGCCGTTATCCGGCAATGTGGATTAAAGTCACTTCGTACAACATGTGAAATAGACTTGAAATCAAGGGCTGTCTGAACAGTTACCGCCATGCTACAGAAGCTTTAAAGGCTCAGATACTGTCGTTCCTTCAGTTAACTACATATATATCATATCTTAGAAAAACAATGTAGGCAAACTTTCCGCGAAGGAAGAGTACGTAATGCTTCTTTGGTCAACTCGTTGACAAGCTGATAGCCAGCCACATCAGAGACATTGTCAATGGTTGACATGTTCGTCAAGGTCCACCAGATACCACCGTTTATGTCTTATGGACTCTCATACAAACAGCGTGGAGGCAGGTTCTCCAGTTACACATCTGATTCTCATCATGTTTCCGTGTCCTTATTGGTTCGCGTGGGGGCTTCGTACCACATGGAATCCTAATAGTCACATTTAATGTAGACGTAATTTATTCTGTCATGGCTTTAACTTGTAATATATACTTAATTTCAGTTACCTTCCTTTTGCTCTCGACGGTATAGTGTGATTCATTAAAATTACACCGAAAAATGTTACGTTTAGTTAGTTAGCTTCATGTTTAATGTCCCCCCCCCCCCCCATGAACCATGGACCTTGCCGTTGGTGGGGAGGCTTGCGTGCCTCAGCGATACAGATGGCCGTACCGTAGGTGCAACCACAACGGAGGAGTATCTGTTGAGAGGCCAGACAAACATGTGGTTCCTGAAGAGGGGCAGCAGCCTTTTCAGTAGTTGCAGGGGCAACAGTCTGGATGTTTGACTGATCTGGCCTTGCAACATTAACCAAAACGGCCTTGCTGGGCTGGTACTGCGAACGGCTGAAAGCAAGGGGAAACTACAGCCGTAATTTATCCCGAGGACATGCAGCTTTACTGTGTGATTAAATGATGATGACGTCCTCTTGGGTAAAATATTCCAGAGGTAAAATAGTCCCCCATTCGGATCTCCGGGCGGGGACTACTCAGGAGGACGTCGTTATCAGGAGAAAGAAAACTGGCATTCTACGGATCGGAGCGTGGAATGTTAGATCCCTTAATCGGGCAGGTAGGTTAGAAAATTTAAAAAGGGAAATGGATAGGTTAAAGTTAGATATAGTGGGAATTAGTGAAGTTCGGTGGCAGGAGGAACAAGACTTTTGGTCAAGTGACTACAGGGTTATAAACACAAAATCAAATAGGGATAATGGAGGAGTAGGTTTAATAATGAATAGGAAAATAGCAATGCGGGTAAGCTACTACAAACAGCATAGTGAACGCATTATTGTGGCCAAGATAGACACAAATCCCATGCCCACTACAGTAGTACAAGTTTATATGCCAACTAGCTCTGCAGATGATGAAGAAATTGTTGAAATGTATGATGAGATAAAAGAAATTATTCAGGTAGTGAAGGGAGACGAAAATTTAGTAGTCATGGGTGACTGGAATTCGTCAGTAGGACAAGGGAGAGAAGGAAACATAGTAGGTGATTATGGATTGGGGCTAAGAAATGAAAGAGGAAGCCGTCTGATAGAATTTTGCACAGAGCATAACTTAATCATAGCTAACACTTGGTTCAAGAATCATAAAAGAAGGTTGTATACATGGAAGAATCCTGGAGATACTAAAAGGTATCAGATTATATAATGGTAAGACAGAGATTTAGGAATCAGGTTTTAAATTGTAGGACATTTCCAGGGGCAGATGTGGACTCTGACCACAATCTATTGGTTATGACCTGTAGGTTAAAACTGAAGAAACTGCAAAAAGGTGGGAATTTAAGGACATGGGATCTGGATAAGCTGAAAGAACCAGAGGTTGTACAGAGTTTCAAGGAGAGCATAAGGGAACAATTGGCAGCAATGGGGGAAAGAAACACAATTGAAGAAGAATGGGTAGCTCTGAGGGATGAAGTAGTGAAGGCAGCAGAGGATAAAGTAGGTAAAAAGACGAGGGCTGCTAGAAATCTTTGGGTAACAGAAGAAATATTGAATTTAATTGATGAAAGGAGAAAATATAAAAATGCAGTAAATGAAGAAGCAAAAAGGAATACAAACGTCTCAAAAATGAGATCGACAGGAAGTGCAAAATGGCTAAGCAGGGATGGCTAGAGGACAAATGTAAGGATGTAGAAGATTATCTCTCTAGGGGTAAGATAGATACTGCCTACAGGAAAATTAGAGAGACCTTTGGAGAGAAGAGAACCACGTGTATGAATATCAAGAGCTCAGATGGCAACCCAGTTCTAAGCAAAGAAGGGAAGGCAGAAAGGTGGAAGGATTATATAGAAGGTTTATACAAGAGCGATGTATTTGAGGACAATATTATGGAAATGGAAGGGGATGTAGACGAAGACGAAATGGGAGGTAAGATACTGCGTGAAGAGTTTGACAGAGCACTGAAAGACCTGAGTCGAAACAAGGCCCCCGGAGTAGACAACATTCCATTAGAACTACTGACGGCCTTGGGAGAGCCAGTCATGACAAAACTCTACCAGCTGGTGAGCAAGATGTATGACACAGGTGAAATACCTTCAGACTTCAAGAAGAATATAATAATTACAATCCCAAAGAAAGCAGGTGCTGACAGATGTGAAAATTACCGAACTATCAGTTTAATAAGTCACAGCTGCAAAATACTAACGCGAATTCTTTACAGACGAATGGAAAAACTGGTAGATGTGGACTTCGGGGAGGATCGCTTTGGATTCCGTAGGAATGTTGGAACGCGTGAGGAAATACTGACCTTACGACTTATCTTAGAAGAAAGATTAAGAAAAGGCAAACCTACACTTCTATAATTTGTAGACTTAGAGAAAGCTTTTGACAATGTTGACTGGAATACTCTCTTTCAAATTCTGAAGGTGGCAGGGGTAAAATACAGGGAGCGAAAGGCTATTTACAATTTGTACAGAAACCAGATGGCAGTCATAAGAGTCGAGGGGCATGAAAGGGAAGCAGTGGTTGGGAAGGGAGTGAGACAGGGTTGTAGCCTCTCCCCGATGTTATTCAATCTGTATATTGAGCAAGCAGTAAAGGAAACAAAAGAAAAATTTGGAGTAGGTATTAAAATTCATGGAGAAGAAACAAAAACTTTGAGGTTCGCCGATGACATTGTAATTCTGTCAGAGACGGCAAAGGACTTGGAAGAGCAGTTGAACGGAATGGACAGTGTCTTGAAAAGAGGATATAAGATGAACATCAACAAAAGCAAAACGAGGATAATGGAATGTAGTCAAATTAAATCCGGTGATGCTGAGGGAATTAGATTAGGAAATGAGACACTTAAAGTAGTAAAGGAGTTTTGCTATTTGGGGAGCAAAATAACTGATGATGGTCGAAGTAGAGAGGATATAAAATGTTGACTGGCAATGGCAAGGAAAGCGTTTCTGAAGAAGAGAAATTTGTTAACATCGAGTATAGATTTAAGTGTCAGGAAGCCGTTTCTGAAAGTATTTGTATGGAGTGTAGCCATGTATGGAAGTGAAACATGGACAACAAATAGTTTGTACAAGAAGAGAATGGAAGCTTTCGAAATGTGGTGCTACAGAAGAATGTTGAAGATTAGGTGGGTAGATCACGTAACCAATGAGGAGCTACTGAACAGAACTGGGGAGGAGTTTGTGGCAGAACTTGACTAGAAGAAGGGATCGGTTGGTAGGACATGTTTTGAGGCATCAAGGGATCACAAATTTAGCATTGGAGGGCAGCGTGGAGGGTAAAAATCGTAGAGGGAGACCAAGAGATGAATACACTAAGCAGATTCAGAAGGATGTAGGTTGCAGTAGGTACTGGGAGATGAAGCAGCTTGCACAGGATAGAGTAGCATGGAGAGCTGCATCAAACCAGTCTCAGGACTGAAGACAACAACAACATGTTTAATGTATCATTTTAAGAACCTTCAACATTGCAGCGCGTCAGCAATCGTTTGTTAATATATTAATGGACTGAGATCCGCCTCGATTGCGATTAAGTAACTTCCTATTTCTTGCGCATGTGCATAGATAGCGTGTCTAGCTGGTAAGCGAGCTACCGTTTGGTTGCCGCAGTTTGCGACGGGACACGGCCCATCGAACACATGCTGATGTGAGGTGGAGTGTACACCATTAAGTTAAGTTATTCTTTTGACTTTGTTCACATGTACTTTTATGTGTCATCTTTTTCTTTTATAAATATATAGCTATGCTGAGCTTTTAATTATTGACAAAGGTCTTTATAGACACTTTTGAGTTTATTGTTCTGAAGAAGGTGTAGTTATCTACACCGAAACCTAGGTAAACACTAGGTGTTTTTTCGCAATCGAGGCGGATCTCAGTCCATTAATAATGTATCATTGTCACGATTAATGGTAACTATGTGGAACGTGTCATATAACATTGCAGCAACAAAGAAACTGATATAGGCATGCATATTCAAATATGGAGATATATAACCAGGCAGAATATGGCGCTGCGGCCATCAACGCCTATATAAGACAACAAGTGTCTGGGGCATTTGTTAGATCGGTTGCTACTGCTACAATGGCAGGTTATCGAGAATTAAGTGACTTTGAAAGTGGTGTTATAGTCGGCGCACGAGCTGTGGGACACAGCATCTCCGCACGGCCATTTCACGAGAGTACGTGAATATCAGGAGTGGGGTACAACGTCAAATCTCCGAAATCGCTGCGGCCAGAAAAAAACATCCTACAAGAAAGCGGCTAAAGGGAGTTGCTGCAGATTTCAGAGCTGAGCCATTAACAAGTGCCAGCGTGCGAACTATTCAACGATACATAATCGATATTGGTTTTCGGAGCAGAAGGCCCACTCATGTACCCTTCATGACCGCACGACACAAAGCCTATGCCTGTCAACTCCGACATTTGACTGTTGATAATTGGAAACATGTTGCCTGCTCGGATCAGTCTCGTTTCAAATTGTATCGAGCGGATGGACGTGTATGAGAATGGAGACAACCTTATGAATCCATGGACCTCCATGCCAGCAGGGGACTGTTCAAGATGGTAGAAGCCCTGTAATAGTGTGTGGTGTGTGCAATTGGAGCGATATGGGCCCCCTGCGGTATGAGGGCGAGCGTTATCCTGTTGAGAAACATTTCCTCGAATGCTGTTCATGAATGGCAGCGCAATAAGTCTCCCACTTCTCTGACATTCAAATTTTCAATCAGTGAGCCTGGGATAACCATGAGAGTGCTCCTGCTGTCATACGAAATCACACCCTACACCTTAACTCCAGGCGTAGGCTCAGTGTGTCTACCACGCAACAATGTTGGTTGCAGGCCCTCAAGTAGGTCTCCTTCTAAAAATCACACGGCTATCACTGACACCGGAGCAGAACCAGCTTTCTTCAGAAAATACAACAAACCTCCACTCTGCCCTCCGATGAGCTCCCGCTTGACATTATTGAAGTAGCAACCAGCAGTGGCTTGGGGTCAGTATAATGTACACTACAGTTCGTCTGGCTCGGAGCTGTCCTTGAGCGGTTTATAACAGTTCTTTGTGTCTCGTTGGTGCCAGCTATTGCTCAAATTGTTGCTGCAGATGCAGTGCGATGCTCCAGAACCATGCGCAGAACACGGTGGTCTTCCCTCTCGGTAGTGTCACGTGGCCGTACGAATCCCTCTCTTCTTTCAACTTCTTGTGACCGTACATTCACGTCACCACCACTACCAGGAAGAACGTACAGTGGCTACATTCCCGCTAAGTAAGTTCTAGGAGCTGTTTTGACGACCTCGTTTAAGCTCAGTGAAATGTCGATAATGTCGTTTTTGTCGCCTTAAAGGAATTGTTGCCTAACAGCAACTCACCACGTCCGGTCTCAAAAGTAACTAATAGTCACAACCTTTACAACGTGTATTTAAAACAAAGCTGATTTGCTGCAACTAGCTTTCAAATGTTGTCAGACGACACTGCCATTTGGATGCTCTTTTACCAACCTTTCTTATCACTTCATCACACTTTTATTTTTCCAATTATCTTAGAACGCGTTTCAACTTTCCGTCATTTTCAAAGGCTACAAAATACAACACAAAACTGGTATCAGAAGGTATGAAAATACGATACATTTCACCACTGATAAGAGGAATATTATAACGACTAAAATGTGGATTTCTAGTTACTGGTGTTATGTCTGTCTTGGTATTTAGATATATTGCGTCACATCAGCATTTCCGATCACGAGACAAGTGCAATTTGCCACCAAGGGAAAATTTTGGAAGCCAGGTGTACTAAATCGCTTAGCGGCGCTGGGTACTTGGTACACACTGCAATTTGTTTCTCTTTACAACCACAATTTTCATTGCGTAAACCAATTTCATCAGTAAACATGGAAATCACTTTACAGTGTTTTGTAAAAGACAGTACTCTACAAAAATACTACACTGGAAGAACGCGCTGATTGGCCTTTGGGCCAGCAGTCTATTAACTAACAAATCTTCCTTTTTCGCAAGTTACAGCACATAAATTACTATCATGAGTGAAAGTACACTAATAAATGTTTTAGGCATCACTAGAGGGTTGGAAGGGAACTGGCCAAAGTTGGAACACTTAAGATAACATACATAAGATCTTCTGTGGCTGTATGACCATAAAACTGTGTTCTGTGAATAACAAGCATTGGAGAACACCATTACTCAAATTAAAGGGGGGGGGGGGGGGTGATTGGAATACTCAATGTTAATCTTGACACATAAAAAATCCTGTAAAACTGTTTAAAACTCTGCACAACGCCCCGATATGGCCGCTATTAAATGCGTTTCAGGAAGTGGAGATTTCTCAGAGAAAAACAAAATTTTCGTGTAAATAGTTGACGAGCAAATAATTTTCACCAAGAACTGGCTTTTCGGTTTGTTTACGGAACACTTATAGTTCTGCCATTATCCTGGGGCCTCAGTAGAGGGCGACGCACTACAGCTGGCCGCTAGACAGTATTCTTTTTGTGATAAGTGGCTTCCCATTCTGTATTTTACCCCCAAGACTGTACAGTTTCGTGTGGCTTTCTCCCGCATTTCGTGTTGTGCACAAGATGATGAAACGTTTAATTATTTACTACATATTTAGTGTCATATTTAGTGTCATAAGCAGATGCTCAGGGCTTCACGATGAATGACACAAGTTAGAAACTGTTACAACAGCGCCTGTATAGCTGTTTCATAAAGGCTTCGCGTTATTTTATTTAAGTTGTCACTTTATAAACGTTTGTAGCTTCAGTATCGTATATAGCTTTAAAAGAATTGTTAATATGTCAAGATTAATGTAGTGTACCAAAGTACCCCTCGCCCTGTACTTCAATTACGTCGTGGTCATCTGCAATGTTATTGTTCATAGAAAAGAGTCTTATGGTCATACAACCACAAAAGATCTTAGGTACTTTATTTTACGTATGCCACGTTTAACCAGTTCCCTTCCAATTCCCTACTTAGCTCCATGACTAACTTTTATTCGCGTACTTTCACTGATGATAGTATTTTATGTGCTGTAAGCTGTAAAAAACATAACGTTTGTTAGTTAACAGACAGTTGGCCTCAACGCTAATCAGAACATTCTCCCATGGCATTAATTTAAAAAATCTATTGCACATTGTTTTGTAGTGTTATACCTTCTTGTAAAATATTGTAAAGAGATTCACAAGTTTACGGGTGATCTGGTGTTTCTGGATTTCCGGAAAGCTTTCGCCACTGTACCACACAAACTGCTTGCTTATGGAATATCGGCTCGGCTATGTGACTCGATTTGTGATTTACTGTCAGAGAGGTCACAGTTCGTAGTAATTCACGGAAAGCAGCGAGAAAACAGAAGTGACTTCTGGCGTTCGCCAAGGTAGTGTTATAGGCCCTTCGATGTTGCTTATCTATATAAACGATTTGGAAGATAATCTGAGCAGCCGTCTTAGGTTGTTTGCAGGTGACGCTGTCGTTTATCGTCTATTGAAGTCATCAGAAGATCAAAACAAATTGCCAAACGCTTTAGAAAAGATGTCTGTATGGTGCGAAAATTGGAAATTGACCCTAAATAACGAAAAGTGAGGCCATCCATATGAGTGCTGAAGGAAATCCGTTAAACTTTGGTTACACGATAAATCAGTCAAATCTAAAGGCTGTAAATTCAATTAAATACCTAGGAATTACAATTACGAACAACTTAAAGTGGAAAGAACACGTTGAAGATGTTGTGGGGAAGGCTATCCAAAGACTGCGTTTTATTGGCAGGACACTTAGAAAATGTAACGGATCTACAAAGGAGACTGCTTACACAACACTTGTCCCTCCCCTTTTAGAACACTGCTGCGGCGTGTGGCATCCGTACCGGCTAGGACTGACGGAGTGTATGGAAAAAGTTCAAAGAAGGGCAGAACGTATTGTATTATTGCGAAATGGGAGAGAGAGTGTCATTGAATTGATACAAGGTTTGGGGTGTACATAATTGAAACAAAGGCGTTTTTCGTTGCGGTAGAATCTTCTCACGAAATTCCAATCACCAAATTTCTCCTGCATATGCGAAAATATGTTGTTGACGCCGACCTACATAGAGAGAAACGATCACCATGATGAAACAAGGAAAATAAAATCTCGCACGGAAAGATATACATGTTCGTTCCTTCCGCGCCCTATACGAGATTGGAATAATAGAGAATTTGGTTCGATGAATCCTCTGCCAGACAGCTAAGTGTGATTTGCAGAGTATCCATCCAGATGCAGATGAAACTGTTTTATACGATGAAAATTGTGGCTGTAAACAGAAACAAATTGCTGCGTGTACCACGTACTCAACGCCACCTAGCGGTTTACACCCCTTAACTTCCAAAATTTTCCCTTGGTATCAGTTTGCACTTGTCTCGTGATTGGGAACCTTTATGGGATATTATATGTCTAACGATCAATTTTATATGACTGACATAACACTGATAAGCTAGGAAGCCATATTTTAGTCGTTATGATATATCTGGTATCAAGGGCGAAATGTATAATATTTCCATACCTTCTGATAGCAGTTCTTGCGTTGTATTTTGTAACCTTTCAAAATGACGGAAAGTCGAAACGCATAAGGTTGTTGGAGAAACATATGTATGGTCAAGAAGTAAGAAGAATTGTTAAAACTAATGTGTTGTTGCTGTCTTCAGTCCTGATACTGGTTTGATGCAGCTTTCCATGCTACTCTATCCTGTGCAAGCTTCTTCGTCTCCCAGTACCTACTGCAACCTACATCCTTCTGTATCTGCTTAGTGTATTCATCTCTTGGTCTCCCTCTACGATTTTTACCCTCCACGCTGCCCTCCAATACTAAATTGGTGATCCCTTGATGTCTCAGAACATGTCCCACCAAGCGATCCCTTCTTCTGGTCAAGTTGTGCCACAAACTTCTCTTCTCCCCAATCCTATTCAATACTTCCTCATTAGTTATGTGATCTACCCATATAATCTTCAGCATTGTTCTGTAGCACCACATTTCAAAAGCTTCTATTCTCTTCTTGTGCAAACTATTTATCGTCCATGTTTCACTTCCATACATGGCTACACTCCATACAAATACTTTCGGAAATGACTTCCTGACACTTAAATCTATACTAAATGTTAACAAATTTCTCTTCAGAAACGCTTTCCTTACCATTGCCAATCTACATTTTATATCCTCTCTACTTCGACCATCATCAGTTATTTTGCTCCCCAAATAGCAAAACTCCTTTACTACTTTAAGTGTCTCATTTTCTAATCTAATTCCCTAAGCATCACCCGACTTAATTCGACTACATTCCCTTATCCTCGTTTTGCTTTTGTTGATGTTCATCTTATATCCTCCTTTCAAGACACTGTCCATTCCGTTCAACTGCTCTTCCAAGTCCTTTGCTGTGTCTGACAGAATTATGTCATCGGCGAAGCTCAAAGTTTTTATTTCTTCTCCATGGATTTTAATACCTACTCCGAATTTTTCTTTTGTTTCCTTTACTGCTTGCTAAATGTACAGATTGAATAACATCGGGGAGAGGCTACAACCCTGTCTCACTCCCTTCCCAAACACTGCTTCCCTTTCATGTCCCTCGACTTTTATAACTGCCATCTGGTTTCTGTACTAATTGTAAATAGGTTTTCGCTCCCTGTATTTTACCCCTGCCACCTTTAGAATTTAAAAGAGAGTAATGTATCGTTGTCTTTTGGGCGGTACTAGCGCCACTCTTACGTGACCGGCGCCATGCTTGAATGGACATCATCTTTCAGACGTAGAAACATGTCTACCAACTTCTGTTTACGTCGCACAACTCCTCCTTCGAGTTGTGATTTCTTTCCGTCAGTTTGGCTCTAGTTTTTGAAAATCTCTGGCCATTTTTAATCTAGTTTCATGAAAAAGACACTGATAACATCATTTTAAAAGATGTGTGGTGGTAGGGAGATATCAGTTTATTCTTCATTTCACTTCTTCTCAAGGAAAAATGAAAACAGATTTTATAACTGACCTTGAGAGTCATGTCGAGCATCAGCATGATGTACACTGAGGCCAAACAATCAGATGAAGCTCACTAACGTGTTCCCTGTAAAACAGAAACATGTGTTGTCACTCTTGTCCCTTATTCACGAGACCTGTAAAGAGGAAAAATTATACACAAAAAATAACAGAAACAGGAAATGAGACTCTGTAAGTTCATTGAAAACATCGTAATGAGTTTTCTGCAGCTGCCGTGAGTGTTCGGTGTATGTAATTTAAGTAACTGTTATTTATTACATTACTGCCGGGGCACTAACGTATTTACTGTATCTGTGCCTTAGGCAACTACTTTTTGCGGTTGTTAACGATAATATACTTTACTGTAACAGTTCTTGCTTTGATCGTTCAGTGTTCTCACATTAGTGTCACATTTGACATTGTGTGGTAGGGTACGAAGTTCTCCTTATAATATCACTATCCGTTTCATTGCTGTGTGTATAACATTAGTAGAACTAAATTTTCGCTCTTGAGTCCTGCTATGACGTACATTTCATCTATTGAAGTGAGAAACGATTAATACATTTCAATGGAAAATGTTTCAGGTATTAATGACGTACGCTAACGCTGAAGGAACCGTCGAGACATCGAAATATGCGACTTTTTAATGCAGGATTTGCACAGAGTTCTGCTAGAGCACATGGAAAACAATGGATAGTAGCTATATAGGTGAAACAGCTGAAGAGAGCTGCTTCTCCGAGAAACTGAAACGCCCTGTTTGACAAGCGGGGACTCCTGTGTTTGTCGCCAATAGTAAAAGCCCCTTCTTACCGAGCCGTGTCTTCGGAAATCGAAGACGAGGCCCGGTCTATTGCTCTTACCTGCTGCTACGTAAACAGCCTAACGTTTCTCTCCAAAAGAGATGGAAGATGCTGCCGGTCTAGAAAAGCGCTTCGCGGAATCTTTAAAATGCCACGGAGACGAAGATACTGAAAAGGAAATTATCTTTTATTGCGGTAAAATCAAGGGGACTTTTACTAACAGGAAACCTTTTTAAAAAAGAATTATGAAAAGCACATGACAAGAAATCGAACGTGAGAGGTACAAGCAACGTACGAAGCACTTCTGGAATAACTGAATGCAGTGGTGTTGGGTAGTTAAATACTTAGCGAACGATGTTATTTTGTGAAACTGAGTAATAAAGATATACACACATTTATTTCTCGTTGCACATTGAAATTGATCCCAACTGACCAAGCTACTTTTTTGAATGCAGCTGTTGCTGAGGCATCAAAAGGATAGATCTCTGTGGTGTACCTAGAGATCTGGATGTTTAGAAGAATTAAGAGATAAGGGGAGTGATTCTGTCTGAAGCACACAGACTGGTCATGGTCTACCGGCCCTCAGTCCTTCTACTGATAGAAGGAAAGCGCAATGTTCCGTTTCAATTATACTACGGAGAAACTCATATGGAAGAAGAACAAGAACTACACAAGTCGACGGCAAATATACGTCCAGTGCGCCCCCTTTATCGATGCCACTTAGAATAACTTTTTCTCCGGAAGGAAAATAAAATAATGCATGAAGGAATAGACGTTCACCTTCCAGGGTAACATTAAACTACATGATTTTAACATTTATTGTAATTTTGTTCATTACGAGCCTACAGTAGTACGTCGTTTTTTCAAACATCATCATGTACGTATTATAGGGTAATCTACTTTCTCTCCTCAAAAAATGTTCAAAAACGTGCCACAGTGTACCATTCAGGTAAACATGAAGTCCTGAGTTGGACTTCATATACTGGATTTGTCAAAGAACAAATGGAAACACAAGGACAACATACTGGATAATATATTGCTCACTTAGTCCTCCGTTTTCAGTTGAAGATTTTGAGTACTATGTAGTTTGCTGAAGCATAAGCTACGATAAAAACATGCAGTTCGCGAGCTTCCTTTTGCATAACGGAAGTAGTCAAGAGTTTGTTTAGAAAGTGCGAAAGTGTCATGAGGAAAGTCATTCAGCTACAATGGCAAATGCCACAGGACCGGCGTTGTGGTGTAGTTTACTACTAGAAAATTTGGAAAGCATAAGTTATTAGAAAGTCAGCTAATATAGGATGGTCAGAAATAGTCTGTGAACCTTGGAAGTGTGTTTCAGGGAAGGTTATGCTGAGAAATAAATCTTACGAAATAAATTACACTGAAGCGCCAAGGAAACTGGTATAGGTACGCGTATTCAAACACAGAGTTATGTAAACAGGCAGAATATGGCGCTGCGATCGGCAACGCCTGTATAAGACAAGTTCCCGGCACAGTTGTTACATCGGTTACTACTGCTACAGTGACAAGTTATCTGGAGTGAGTTTGAAAGTGCTGTTACAGACGGAGCACGGGCGATGGGACACAGCATCTCCGAGGTAGCGATTAGGTGGGGATTTTCCCGTACCCTGAGTATCAGGAATCCGGTAAAAAATCTCCTACATCGTTGCGGCCAGAAAAAGATCCTGAAAGAACGGGGCCAACGAGGATTGAAGACAATCGGTCAACATGACAGAATGCAACCCTTCCGCAAACTGCTCCAGATGTCAATACTCGGCCATCAACAAGTGTCAACGTGCGAACCGTTCAATGAGACATCACTGATATGGGCTTTCGGAGCCGCAGGCCCACTCGTTTATCCCTGATGACTCGTGTATCCTTGAAGCTTTATTACACCTCGCCTGGGCCCGTCAACACCGACATTCCGCTGTTGCCTGGTCGGATGAGTCTTGTTTCAAATTGTATCGAGCTGATGGACGTGTACGGGAATGGAGACAATCTCATGAATCCATGGATCATGCATGGCAGTAGCCGAATGTTCAAGCAGGCAGAGGCTCAGTAATCTCGTGGGGCGTGTGCAATTGGAGTGAAATGGGAGCATTGATACGTCTAGATACGACTATGACAGGTGACACATACGTCAGCATCTTGTCTGATCACCTGCATCCACCCATGTCCATTGTGCATTCCGACGGACTTGGGGAATTCCAGCAGGACAATGCGGCACTCCACACGTCCAAATTGCTACAGAGAGACTGTTCTGAGTTTTAACGCTTCTGCTGGCCACCAAACACCCTAGACATGAACATTATTGAACGTATCTGAGATGCCTTGCAACGTGCTGTTCAGAAGGTATCTCCACCGCCTCGTACACGCACGGATTTATGGACAGACCCTGCAGGATTCATGGTGTCATTTCCTTCCAGTACTATTTCAGAAGTTAGTCGAGTCCATTTTACTTCGTGTTGCATCACTTCCGCTTGCTCGCGGGGGTCCTACATGATATTAGGCAGCTGTACTAGTTCCTATTCCTCCTCAGTGTAGATACGTTGCACCGTTGCAGAGCTGTTAAGCACTGATGTAAGTCAATCACGTCGTTGGATGCACAAATTCAAGCATTTGCACGAGCTAAAATGTGGTAACGCACAGACATCCGTGTTCCGTGACCTACCACTTGTTTAAATGCTCATTACCAGTTAAAATATGCCTTTTTCGGAAGTGATGCATTTAAGGTAGGTGAGCCAAAACTATACTTGTTCCATTTGACGAAACAAAACGGGGAGCACTTTTTGTGACACTGTCTCTGGTGGCTGCTTGAATCTCTGTGCCCGACGACCTGATTCTCTAACTTCAATGCTAAATATCTCGGAAATGGCACAACGGAATTTTTTTTCTTAAGAATTATTTCTCAGCACAACCTCCCCTGCAACACCTTTACAATCTTCTCATGCTGTTGTTGACTAACCTGTATATTATTTCCTCTAACTTAGGTTACGCGAGAAGACCATAAACGTAAAATTGAGAGATTAGAGGTCGTACAGAGCTTTACAACCAGTCAGCTTAGTGTAAGCGGCAAGTGGACACGAAGCACACACTGCCACACCCCGTAAATTAGCTTGAATAGCGTACACGCAGATACAGAGCATTTCATCATCGTACCGCTTGCTAGGGTTTACAGTCGAAATGGAGACATGATTGTCTTGTTTAGAGCAGGTCAGAGATTTCGTTTGTTCGTGTGGCGTCGATCTGAAGAGCGGCTACTTGTGGAATGTAGCTCAGACATACAGGATAAACACCGACAGTATGGTCCGAAGAGCCATAGATCGCGTTCATAGAGAAAACACAGAATTTACAGGATCGGACATCGGACTCGCTTCGGGTACAGTAGCGGTTCCGGTCAATGATTTAGGTTTCCCTTCGATACCCTACATCGCTCAAGTTAAACGCTGGGACGGTTGCTTTAAAATGAAACAGCCTATTCCCTTCCGCATTTGTCCACCAAACGGGATTGTGCTCCTTCTCCAGCTGCCTTGTCGACGGAGGGACGTTAAAGTCCTCATCTTCCTTTGAAATTGCAGATTGCGCGGAGACCAAATTGAGAACATTATGTTGAACTTCCTGCGACATCGACGATATGTGGTCTTTCGAGAGATCATCGTATGTAGTTGGATAATAGGTGGCCAAAACGTGTTATCTGTTTTTAGCATGAAGCTCATAACAATAAATTAGATAGGAGAAGATTGGATAAAGTAGTAGGCTATTTGGTGTTGCGAAATAATAAACGTTCATATCCTCACTGCAATTACTGCTTTTGCGAGTACACAATTACAGGTATCCATTATTTACAAATATCCCAAGAAACTAAATAAATGAAATGAAGTAACGATGAATGAGATTTATGTTACCGTGACCTTCTAAGCTCTACATATATTCTGTCTGGCTTTAAGACAAACTTTCAGTATATAGCAGATATATTTTATGTTATTTCAGTACGGCGAGTGTATGTACAACACAACTGAGGAGAGTGTATTGAGTGGCCAGACAAACGTGTGGTTCCTGAGGACAGGCAGCAGCCTTTTCAGTAGCTACAGGGGCAACAGTCTGGATGATTGATCTGACATCAACCAAAACGACCTTGCTGTGGTGCTACAGCGAACGGCTGAAAGCAAGGCGAAACTACAACCGTAATTTTTCCGAAAGGCTTGCAGTTCAGAAGGATAGAAGTTGCAGTTCTTATTCGGAGATGAAGAGGCTTGCACAGGATAGGGTAGCACGGAGATCAGCACCACATCAGCCTTCGGACTGAAGACCACAACAATAACAATTTCTATTGCAGAAATCTTCGAATATATCGTCAAGTAAGATTCCCAAAATTTTGAAGTCCGCACCGGCCGCGGTGGTCTCGCGGTTCTAGGCGCGGAGTCCGGAACCGTGCGACTGCTACGGTCGCAGGTTCGAATCCTGCCTCGGGCATGGATGTGTGTGATGTCCTTAGGTTAGTTAGGTTTAAGTAGTTCTAAGTTCTTAAGTTCTAGGGGACTGATGACCACAGCACACAGCAGTTGAGTCTCATAGCACTCAGAGCCTTTTTTTTTTTTTTTTTTTTTTTTTTTTTTTTTTTTTTGAAGTCCGCAACAGAAGTGGTCGTCTGTTATTTTCAGCAATATCTTACGGCCATCTTCCTGTCTAGATAAAGGTGTCTCTCAGTTTCTCCACTATTATAAGACGTTTTTCCACCTGTTTATTTCCACTAGGTAATCCAGAACTGTGTTTGTCACGATTACGCAATCGTGTCACTTTTATTGCATATCTTCTGCTTCCAGTAATAGCGTACTCTCTTGTTCAGGAAGTATGCCGTTGTAGTAATAAACGAAATCCTTCGTTTTGTAGAAAATCTTTGTCTTCTGCATAGACTGTTTGATTTCACTTTGTCAGGGTCACGCCTTACCTCGTTTCAAGTGTTTATTCTATTCCACCGTCCCCCTCCCACATCACGCACCCTCCACGATAGGCAATCTGATAGTTAATTACAGACGTAAAAACTGGTGTGTCTTGTAAAGATTTAAAAACCTTTGTGTATTTCTTGGACCTACTTGGGAGCAGAAGTGTAGGTTATAATGGGGATAGTGTTGAAACGTCCCCTTAGAAAAATTTATACACGACTGTGCTTAAACTGAAACACAATATCTTTGGCGCAACGCAATCTGACTTCCAAAAATCCCTACGAAAGAATGGCCCTGACTAAAATTAACCTATACGTTTCACAAATCACTTACCTCACAAAAATCTTCATGCCAACCAGCCACAGACTGCACACAGCACAGCCAGTGATCTTCATACAGAGCGCTACGTGGCGTTACCAATATAAAAACTTAAACGGTGTACTTTCAGTGTCGTTATTCACTTCAGCAGGAAGTAAGATACTTTTGGAACACGTGAAAACATACTAAGCACGTTGTCCTTGTGGCGAAATGTACTAAACTGAAAGGATATTGCATAATGCTATGCGTTGTTGCACATCCTCGGGGAATAACGGAAGGATAACGAGTAAGGATGTGGTCGACCATGTCGTCGCAACCTCTGAGTACGGGATGTTCCGGTCGGCTCTAGCACCTTCTTCCTCTCAGTTTCATTGAGGGAATCTCACCCGAGCAGCGCGCCATAGTATCATATAAGATACTGGGTAGCGCGCGAGCGCGCGCGTTTGTGTGTGTGTGTGTGTGTGTGTGTGTGTGTGTGTGTGTGTGTGTATGAAGCATCGAGTACGGCTGCAAGCGTCGACATATTTGCCTCAATCAAACTTGTTGACACGAGATGACCTCTCTTTCTCTGTCATATAAATAGGCATGGCGTAAAACAGTATACTAATTCCAGTGAATGGGGAACGGAACTTATTCCTAGTTGTGTTAAGGAGAAAATTCGAAATTTTTTAAAAAAAAATTTACTTCGTTAAAGGCTGTGATGCCATTACGCAGTTTGGGCCGTAGACACGTATGTACAGTGGAAATCGGGATTAAAACGAAAGTGAGCAGGTAAATGTAAAGAAAGATGACGAAATTCACTCTGTGCAATAATATGTTAGAAGCTCACTATACTAGACATATTCAGGTCACAGATTTTGATTTATATGTATAATTCTGAAAATACTAGAACCTATGTCACGCTTTGACACTTTTCGTGTTACGATTGTGCTGTAACTTATTTTGTGCAACATAAATATAAGCGATTTCCCGTCAGAACATCAAGTGAAGCACCATTGGGTGTGGCCAGTGTTTGTATTTCGAACGCCCTGGTACGCCGCTTGCTGTTGACAATTTTACCTTTGCCTTTATGACAGAGGCGAGAGGGCGGTGGTGTTGAGTCCCACACACCAATCTTAGAGTAGATGTGCTAAATGGTTCAAATGGCTCTGAGCACTATGGGACTTCTGAGGTCATCAGTCCTCTAGAACTTAGAACTACTTAAACCTAACTAACCTAAGGACATCATACACATCCATGCCCGAGGCAGGATTCGAACCTGCCGCCGTAGCGGTCGGGCGGTTCCAGACTGTAGCGCTTAGAACCGCTCTGTCAACCCGACCGGCGCAGATGTCCTAGCCTTTGTTTCAAACATTTAAACCTCTGCGCAGTGTCTCGCGAAGCGAAGGCACGCGACGCTGTTGAAGGTGATCCCTCCGTCCTGTCTGAATGTTAAGAAGCTCGGAGGCCCATTTGGTGGTCTCCGAGAGGAGTAGGTTGTGTGTCGGCACCGCATTTTACCCTCTCGTTCTCTTATCAACTCCAACACGAACACGACGCTGCACTAACCACACACACACACACACGTAACTATTACAGTCACCTGCAGTTAATAGCTACAGTTCCATACAAAGCTCATACTTCGCGAAGAAATGGTGCCTGCGGGCGCGAAGGATAGGAAAAACCTTTTCAATTAGGTGGCTCGCCTGCACTTCGGCGTCTCCCAGACGTTCATGCCGTACGACTTTGTCTGTACCTAATAAGCTATTGGTTCATCGTTGCAGGTTATATATTTCGGAATATGAAGCACGAAGTATAGTGGTTAAGTAAAAATGAAAAAAGGAAACATATTCCTGTAATGATGGCCTTTAGGCTGGAAGGTGAAAGCGAATGTTCGGTTCCCACTCGTCGTCATGCGAGCAACAAAGAAAATTTACTCCAATTCGCTATGTACCGCAAGTATGAGTTTTTAGTGTAATCAAAAGTATTTCTCTGAAAATAACACCTTGTTTTCAAGAGACTAGTAAGTTTTTAGATGACGTACCGCAGAAGCTATGCTGGTTTGGCGATTAACGGTCTGTAGTTTGGAAAACTACTGTCATCAGCTGTTCGGGTTTATTTGTGTGGGCTTCTATCGAAGAGACAAACAGGCTTGACACATCCTGTGGCCATAGGCAAGGTCCAATGATAACGTGACGTTCACGACAAGATTTCGAAACGCCGCAGGTAAGAGGCTGAAGCAGAAACGTAAACTTCGTTCACAAGGCCTGACAGGTTCGTCGGTTTAGACCGACCCCCGTGCGATCTTTCGCCAGTGGCGTCTTTGGTTGCAGCACACCTCTCTCCAGGCCACAACCGTGTTTCGTGACTTGGAGCTGCTACTAATCGCTCGAGTAGCTTCTCAGCATCACAAGGCTTACGTGCACTCTTTTCCATTTCTTCACAAAGGAAAGTTCTCTGGCAGTATCGGCAATTGAACCTGGGTCCTCCGAAACGCTCAATCTCGATGACTACTCAGCTACTCGGGCGGACAGAGAGAGTGATTAAGCGAGGCTATACTTCCGCAGATTCAGAATCAAGAATACATAGCTATGACTTGAGTCACTACGTTTCATGAGTGCAGCATGGAAGCAGAAAGCACTAAATTACTGCAATGTCTTCCTGTGTACAGTGAAACGAATATTGTGTAGTAAAATCTTCCACTTTCAAATTCTTAAGTTCCGTACACAAAGCTTCCGTTCGTGCAATAAATGTACTGGAAATTTAGCTGCCAGCGTGAGTGACTGAGCGGTTCTAGGAGCTACAGTCTGGAACCGAACGACCGCTACGGTCGCAGGTTCGAATCCTGGCTCGGGCATGGATGTGTATGATGTCTTTAGGTTAGTTACGTTTAAGTAGTTCTAAGTTCTTGGGAACTGATGACCTCAGTTGAGTCCCATAGTGCTCAGAGCCATTTGAACCAAAATTAAGCTTTCGGAACAGTGCTTACTACTTTTAGAATCGATAAGAGAATTACGGATAAATGAGAAGCGCATTTCCTCTGAGCGAATGTACCAAGAGAGTAAGAAACGCGTACAACGTCGGCAGAGACAAGTTGTTCTTCGTTCTCCGTCACAAAGCTAATAGTTAGGAATGGAAACTTCGCGAGAATTTCTCTACGAGTATCAATCATGTGAGATTCGTATACTCGACCTACACTACTGACGCGCCTCTTACGAGTATTTCATCTGAACAAGGAACACGTATGAGTCATGGAACACGAAAGGGTCCGGATGGCGATCTGTCTGGGACTGCCATCGAAGGGAGTTCCACCTAGAGAGAGAAACAGAAGTTAGTCATCAGTAAAATGACTCCCATTCTCGATTGAGTTAATAAATACTTGCTGGGTGGCTACAATTAAATTACAGGTAATCACAGAAGTACAGTATGGGCTGTAGTTATCATATGTCAGTGAAAGTCGACAGATAGGCCTATTCTAGCTCGTTAACGCGCAACGGATTTACGATGGACAGAAAATTAGTTCTAATTTTGGCCACAGGTGCGAATCTGAACTATGAATGCAAGAAATGCGTATGGAAATGTCTCCACGTCTAAAGGATTAGAAACTGAATCAGGCAGAAAAGGTCAAAAAGCGAGAAAGGTATAATGTCAATTCTGTTATTACACCATTTGCTCAATATGGGCAACAAATACATAGACGACATGCTGTGAAGTATCAGATTTGCACGTAGTGGCTAAAATATTCAGCGTAATTCGGTTACGTATTAACACATTAGCTTATCAACCAGGCCGGCCGCGGTGGCCGAGCGGTTCTTCAGTACGGAACAGCGCGACTGATACGGTCGCAGGTTAGAATCCAGCCTCGGTCTTGGATGTGTGTGATGTCCTTAGGTTAGTTAGGTTTAAGTAGTTCTATGTGACTGACGACCTCAGATGTTAAGTCCCTTAGTGCTCAGAGCCATCTGAACGAAATCTACCAAGTTTCGCTGTCACACAATTACAACCCACACTGGACCTTCATAAGTAGGTAAACTTTAAAAGTAACCACCTGGTATTTAATTGCTTAATAGCGACAAATGACGCACAAACCCATAAGCAGAGCAGGCGCCACCGCCGCAACAGAAAGTCTCTGTACGTACTGGTGGTTACCGGTGTCAGCCTCATTGTGTCCGAAGGTCGACGCGGGTGACTCATCTCACTGCCCTGCCCGCCCGGTTGGCCGTGCGGTCTAACGCACGGCTTTCCGGGCGGGGAGGAGCGCCTAGTCCCCGGGACGAATCCGCCTGGCGGATTTGTGTCGAGATCCGGTGAGCCGGCCAATCTGTGGATGGTTTTTTGGCGGTTTTCCATCTGCCTCGGCAAATGCGGGCTACACTATGTCGGCGATTCCTGAGTAAACAAGTTCTCCACGTACGTGTACACCACCATACTCTACCTCGCAATAATAGGGGTTACATTCGTGTGGTCTGAGACTTTCCCTGGGAGGTCCACCGGGGGCCGAACCGCACAACAACCCTGGGTTCGGTGTGGAGCGGCGGAGAGGTGAAGTGGACTGCGGTAGTCGTCGTGGGGTTGCGGACAACAGCGGCTGCAGCGGGGGCGGAGCCTCTCCGTCGTTTCTAGGTCCACGGTTAACATAACATAACATAACATCTCACTGCTGCTGGTTCACACCGCTGCCCGAGATCTAAGTGACAAAAGCCAGTGCCCTTCTTCCCCTGGACTCTTTCCAATTGCACACTGCCCTTGTAACAACTCTGCAGTACACAGTCTGCTTGTAAACAACATGGTGTAAGAAACGTTGAATAAAGGCAAACTGAAACGTTTCCAACCTGGCGGTGAAGGGCAGCCATCCCATTTTACAGGTGCCACTTTACGTTAATTTCTTTCGGTATGTTCGAGGGAATGGGTTCCACACACAAAATTTTTTAAGGCCCACATTTTAGCTTCTGACTCCCAATTTAAATTCAGCAATGACAGCTACAATTCCGATTGCTGTAAGGTGGAAGATTTTTGTCTCTGCGAGCCGCGCGGGATTAGCCGAGCGGTCTCAGGCGCTGCAGTCATGGACTGTGCGGCTGGTCCCGGCTGAGGTTCGAGTTCTCCAGCGGGCATGGGTGTGTCTGTTTGTCCTTAGGATAATTTAGCTTAAGTACTGTGTAAGCTTAGGGACTGATGACCTTAGCAGTTAAGTCCTTTATGATTTCACACACACACATTTGTCTCTGCATGTCGCAAAAGCTATAAACATTTTCAGGCATAAATTTTAACTGAAACAGTTAAACACACGTCAAACAGTGGAATCAAAAAATTTCCTTTCGGATGAAACAGAGCATTTTTGTGTGCCAGATCTGTTCTTCCAAAAACCGAGTACCTGGTATGTAGGCTCCTTCAGAAGCCATAAGAATAATCAACTGCTTTAACGTCAGCAAAAACGAGGTATTGCGCCTTCTTTAGGTTGCAGTTTAGGAACAAATTACAATCAAAATTTGCACAACAAAATTAAATAGTGCCAAGAAGGAAGGTATGCAGGTGTGCAACAAGGATGTGACCTTTCACGACTCTTATTTATTAGTCATATCAGTAAAATCATCCAAGAGTGAGATAAATGCCACACGACTTCATTCCACTGAACCGGTACACAAAGCTAGATGATTTACTTTATGTAGAAGATTTAGCTGTTATACCATCTGCAAGCGATGAGTGTTCTGGACACAATTTACAGGTGGTATCCGAGTAACATATCTTGGATATCAACCCTGAAAACACAAAAACTATGGCCTTCTGCGGAAAATATTCGCTACAAAGTAAGATCATCTTCATCTTTTCTTCAGGTATTAGGCAGGAATTGCCTGTTACGGTACCCATCTCTGTCGGGGTCTTCTTCTGTCTCTTCTCTCATGGCAAATTTAATTTCTTGCCTTTAAGGGAAGTCTCTCACTCTCCATTCTTTCACCGAAAGAAAATCCTGGTCCTCCTTGAATGGGTTGAGCAGATGGCTGGTAACCAACTGTCAGGAAACACAGACTACTCCCAGTACCCAAATGAGCCTCGGCAACAGGACGGTCTCAAAGGTAAATGACAAAGTAAGATATGCCAAAAAAATGAAATTCTGGGAGGAGTGAAATCATTCATAGATTTAAGCTATGAACTGCCCTTTCTGTAGAAAACAAACCGAGCTGAAAAAGTAACGAGGTATACAAAAACAATGGGAGTCATTATTAATGTAATGAAATTTTTCCTACCACAGAAGCACACCGGAATACTCTTTTGTACGATCGTTGTAATATCTAGGCTGGACAAGCCTGGACAAAAACTAACAGCCCGTTAAATGAAAGTCTTGAGACGAATAGATAGCTAGACCCAATGGAATCACAAGAGAAATGAAGATATATTGAAGGAACTTAGAAAGGAACCCATCATGTATCAATCTCTGTTGGTACATCTCTGGCAGACATCGACTGGTTAAGGAATTGTCAGCGTCAATGAAATTCACCAACAGCCGGGTAACTTAAGATGCTATTTTATTTTATTTTGAAGGCTACCAGTTTCAGCATTTCACTATGCTATCTTCAGGCCCCCGTATGCATCTCTCCAAATAAACGAAAATGTCATATAGAGCTATAAATCACTAGATCTCGTGATTTCAATCGCTACACTAGTGCTTCATTTGAAGACCTGATAGCTTGAGTTGCTCTCAAGTTTTCGATTGAAGCACTAGTATAACGACTAAATTCACGATGTCAAGATTTTTATGGCTCTATATGACATTTTCGTTTATTTGGAGAGTTGCATATGCGGCCTGAAGATGGCATAGTGAAATACTGAAACTGGTAGCCTTCAAAATAAAATAACATTTTAAGTTACACGGCTGTTGGTAAATTTCATGACATTAGTAATTCATCATACATCATGTTGGAAACTACCAGACCAACTGAACAAAACATGTACAGCGAATGAGCTCAAGGAGGATCCTACACTTCTTGTTACACCAAGACTCCTGTGGTGTAAGATCTCTAGGTGGTCCAATGAAAACATGGCAGTGAAAAGAAGAGACAGTAACGAGGCCTAATACTTGGAAGGAGTATGATAATGATGATGGTAATGATATATCGTATATTTCTGCTTTTGATTAGCCTTATCCTCCTTGAGAATAGGGACACTGAACGTTAAACACCCTATATATGGTCCATAATTAAAACTGTACGTTCGACAGCTTTGCCGATATTCTGGCCGTCACAAATATTTAGTTGTGAAGTAGCACTTCACGCTTGTATGCAATGTTCCATTCACCCTATGCTGTCAACTACACACAATTTGTAATATACACAGCAGGGAAAACGTGCAACACCCAACAGTACTGCGTTCAGAAGCACCGGGGTGTAATATGTGCAAACTGAGGAGTTGTAGTGCTAGTGATTAATTTGTCGGCGATCATGTGGCTCTCAGGGTAGCCGTCTGTGCGTCCTCTATTTTGTCTCTGCAGGCACTAGCTGCGCTGACCGGAACAGTGTTTGCAACATTCATTCTAGGGTAGTGCTATGCGCCACCGGCCCGAGTACGTACTCCTGTTGAACAGTAACAGCCATTTGAATGGGGATCGCACTGTGGGCCTGCCGGAAGATAGATGGATGCATCGATGGATTGCTGCACGTGTTGGGCACAGTATATCGATTGTGTGCCGCTGCTTTCAGTACTGGCCTATGGAACATTCCTGCACCAGGTAAACCATGTTCTGGACGTCCGCGTAGTTCAGACACACGTCAAGATCATCACTTGTGCCTCCGGCCACGACACCGCCAAGCATGGTATCTGGTATCGTGAAAGAATTGTTTGTAGAGTGGAATGACGCCCTGTTGTCTTCAGTGAAGAGTGTCTGTCTGTAAGTAAGTGATTGGATACACACGTCTATGGTGTAAGCACGGTGAGTTGCCTATACCATATTCCAGAGCACATTTGTCCACGTCACCCAAATCCCATCCCTGGCTTTATGGTGTGTGTGTGTGTGCGTGGCAGGTGGTAGGGGGAAGGACATCAATTACAGACTGCGGTCTCATTCAGTGATTTAATATTCGGTGTTCGGGTAGGGTAAAGTATCCAGTGGCTGCTACATTGCAAAGGTTGTTACTACACTGCTGCTGCAGTTTCTTCAACAGGAAGGAGATGTGCATTTTCAGCATGACACTACACGTCCACATACAGCTGCTACGACACAACTTGCTCTTCGTGGTGCATAGCAACTGCCCTTGCCAGCAAGAGCAGTAAACAGCCCGCCGTGTGGGATGTGGGTACGCCAAATAACTACTGCCATCCATATGCTTCTGAATCGTTGTCTCCCTCTACGATCCCCCCCACACACACACATATATTTCCCTCCATCACTAAACTGTGATCCCTCGATGTTCGAGAATAGGTTCTCTCAACAGCTTGTGCCACGAATTTCTTGTCTCCTCAATCCTGTTCAGTTTCTCTCAATTAGTTGCGTAATCTACCCATCTAATCTTAAACTTCTTAAAGTCTCTTTTTGTTAATCTGTTTATCATCCATGTTTCACTTCCAAATATGGCTCCACTCCATACAAATACCTTCAGAAGAGACTTGCTAGGACCTAAATTTATATTCGATGTTAACAAATTTCTTTTCTTCAGAAATGACTTTCTGGCCATTCCCAGTCTACATTTTACATTCTCTCTGCTTTGGCAATCATCAGTTATTTTGCTGCCCAAATAGCTAAACTCCTCTCCTACTCTAAGGGCCTCGTTTAGTATTCTACCTTCCTTAGCATCACCTGATTTGATTCTACTACATTCCATTACCCTTGTTTCGCTTTTGTAGATGTTCACCTTGTATCCTGTTTTCAAAACACTGTCCATTCTGTTCAACTGCTCTTCCAAATTCTTCGTTGTCTCTGACAGAATTACAATGTCATCGGCCATCCTCAAACTTCCTATTTCTTCTCCCTGAACTTTAATTACAATTCAGTTTATTCGGAGATGAAGATGCTCACTCACGATAGTGCACCATGGAGAGCAGCATCAAACTAGTCTTCGGACTGAAGACCACCTCCCTTAAAGAAGCGTTTCCGAGTCGCAACACTTCGGTGAGTCCATCTGGTACCCTTACTATCGTTTTTGTTTACATCCGAGAATACACGCCTGCGTTACCGAAAGAGGCAGTGGTCGGGCGGGGGGGGGGGGGGGGGGCGGACAGGGAGGGCAGTGGTTAGGGGGGTGGGTACACGGTGCATTGCCGGCCATTGTGGCCGAGCGGTTCTAGGCGCTACACTCTGGAACCGGTCGCAGGTTCGAATCCTGCCTCGGGCATGGATGTGTGTGAAGTCCTTAGGTTTAAGTAGTTCTAAGTTCTAGGGGACTGATGACCTTACAAGTTAAGTCCCATAGCGCTCAGAGCCATTTGAACTATACACGGTGAATTGGTGGGACTTTCTGGGCGCCTTTTACTCTACCATTTGTGTTTCATTGTTCTGAATTTGCTGTCGTATATTCCTCCAATAACTACTCGTCACCTCACTTGTCAAGAAAACATCCTTGTCCATGAGGATGTTGCGTTATTTTGCCTGAAGTGTACTTCTATCGCCTAACTTTAACGACTTTTTTCGTGGAACCGTATCACGTGTGGCGGAACAAGTATTGCGACTGGTGGTCCCTGTGGAGTGGTGCTCTTCCATGATGAGAAAAGTGGATCCATCAAGGAAGAGAGCGTATTCGGACGCGAGGCTCAGGGGAAGTAGGAAGCAGTCGCGCCGGGACTGTCCCGGCGAAAGTGGGTCACGGCAGTACGTTACGTTACGTTGTGTTACGAAACTACGTTACCTAAAGGCGACCACCGCCTTCTGGGCTGACTACATCTCAGAAAGAATCTGGCTTACATGTCCCCAGGGTCTTCTGTAGTTATAAAAATGCCACATGTGCACGATAGTCTATTCAGTTAAGAATATTCCCAATAGCTTGGCAATGTATCGTGAGCATTTTATTATTCCCTCACTCTCATTTATTTTGCACAGGAGTAGTGCTGTGGCATAACTAATTTACCTTCCATGGCCTCTCTCATTCATTGACTCAAATAATGGCTATTTATTCCTCGCCACAGGCGGCCATTTATAAACACGCAACTTGACGGTGTAGCGAACAACCCCTTATAAAAGACTAAAATGCTGCCTGTAAAGGGTATCGACTGCTCCAGAGACAATCTTTCCGCTTTTCATAAGCGATGCCACGCTCAGATTAGAAGGCGACTTACCCATTTTGCCTAACATTAAGGAGTATATGTGAAGAGTTTTTCAGTGGACCGGATTGCTTCCTTGGCATAGAACCAAGGTTAAATGCGCACATATCGAATATGAATGCGAGAAAGGACATTAGAAGGTAAAATTACGACATATGATTGGTCAGTTCTGGAGGAGAAGTAGAATGATTCAAAGCCTTCTGCTTCCTAGGAAAGAAGATCACACCGAAATGTTTAAGCACAATGCGCATCACAAGTGTACTAAGTAGGGTAATCAATGGTTTCCCCACGAGGTGGGTGACTGGGTGAATAGATGTGCAACTATTGAGCGCCCATATGAACCCAGGAGCTACCAACAGTGTCCCCTAAACGTTTAGTGAGCGTTGGTCCACCAAAGAAGACGCCTGGTGCATGCACTCATGCTGACTGCTGTTCATCAGCTACGAAGGCAGGCGTTTCCCCGCCAATACAGGAACTGGACGTCCAGTGAGTGACAACAGGTGACCTTTCCAGAAGAATCACGTGTTGTGCTCCATCGGAGAGATGGGTCCAGCGTTATGGTCTAGGGAATGTTGTGGCATCCCTGGGGTGGTTTCGCCATTCTGGAATTCATGATCAATCAACACAAGTATGCATCTCGGCACGATGGCAGCTGGACAATGCAACACGTCACACAGCTCACAGCGTGAGTTTACCGTACTGCCCTGCTCACCTAACCCCACAGATTTAAACCCAGTCGAGGACCTCTGTGATCACCTCAATGAGGATACTTGCGCCGTGGATCCTCAGCTGTTGATCCTAGTGAATTATGTCACGGAATTGCAGTCGGCTTGACTCTTACTTCCCTCTCGGTAGATACCAGGACCTCATTGACTATATCGCTGCGCGTCCGGGCTGCAAAACGTGGTTATTCAGGCTAATGACAGGTGTCACATTGATATGGTTGGAGCGTGAATATTCGCAAGATTGTGGTCAGTTATTGGACATCGACAAAAGTTTCCGGATTAGTACGCCATTTGGATCCCTAAGAGGTGACTGCGAAGAGGGAGGTAACATTGAGAGGTCTTTTTTTAAACTTTTTTCCTTTTTTTATAGTCACCAGCTACATTTTGATTGGTCTGATGGACCTGCCACAAGCTCCTGCCCTAGAAGATTTGAAAACGAAAATGCAAACACTGACATAGATATCTTGGAAGACAGTGAAGTGAAATGGAAACAAGGATATCTGGTCACACGAATAAACGGTAATATTAACAGCAGCGGAAAATGATAAAACTGAAGTAGGATTGCTTCTAAATGTGAAGGTAGGCCAGAAAGTGCAATGCAGCATACTCGTGTGCGACAACCTGACAGAGTGTGAAACAAGTCCCATTGTGGGTCTCCATTTGACTGACTGGTCGAATCGTTCAATATCAAGGTTCGTCGGCATTCATATGTCACAACGACCTGGTGTAGGACTACATGGGGAAGTTAGCGCTGAAAATGACTAAACATCACAAGGAAAGATCGCCGTATTGCGCACCAAGCACATCGTAACCTCTTCACATTTGCTCCTACCATCCGATGACAGGTAACGGACACCTGTCATTAGTTGCAGACTAGGAGCAGGCGAACAAGGCAATTATAGTCCCATGCATACAAGCCATGAAGAGATACGTGACCGCAAATAATGGGCTGTTGATGAATGGCGTCTCATTATGCACACCGAAGAGTTGAAGATCTGTACTACCTCTGATTCAACTTGTGGTTTAGGGGCGGCGTCTTTTATCAGTAATCAAAGCTATGGCGGCCAAAGATTTCCGGCATAAGATGTCACCCTTATTCAGCCAATGAGCTCATCAAAGAGAGAGGAGGCGAAGAGACATGTTCGGGCACTCTCTAGCCCTTCAGGTGCGAAACTGCCCCTAAAGGCGGGAGAATTAGCAATGATGTACGGCATGAGATGCAGAAGGCAATGGAAACCACTACATTGAAGGAACTTAATATGTATCCACAAGACATGTGGCCTATCAGTGAAAAGGTCTCGTGACGATCTCTCCATTGGCAAAAGATTCCGGACCAGTAACCCATTCGGATCTCTGGAACGAGACTACCAATGAGGAGGGGACCAACAGAAAAAACTGAATAACCAAAGAAAGGGTAACGTTGTACTACTCGGGGGTGTGGAATTTGAGAATTTTGAATGCGGTAGGAAAGCTAGAAAATCTGGAAAGGGAAATGCAAATGCTCAGTCTAGATACAGTGAGAGTCAGTGAAATGAAATGGGAAGAAAAGGATTTCTGGTCAGATGAGTATAGAGTAATATCAACAGCAGTCAAAATGATACATTGGGAGCAGGACCCGTTATGAATAGGAACGCTGGACAGAGAGTGATTTACTGTGATAAGTTCAGTGACTGGACTCTACTCATTAGAATCGACAGCAAACCGATACCGATAATGATAGCTCCGAAATATATGCCGGCGTCGAAAGCAGCAGATGAAGAAATAGAGAAAGTACTTGAGGATATTGAACGGGTTATTCTGTACATAAAGGAAGATGAAAATCTAATAGTTACGGGGTTTAGTAGTAGGAATCAGAGAGAGGAGAAAGACTAATTATTGAATTTCACAATAAATTTCAGCTAATAACAGTTCACTCACAAGAGGAGGAGGGACGCATGGAAACACGTCTGAGGTCTGGGAAGCTTTCTTTTAGATTATATCAGGTAGTGGTACGGAAATCTGATACTGGATTGTTAGGCGTACCCAGGAGCAGATACAGACTCAGATCACAAATTAATAACGATGTAGAATAGGCTGAGGTTAAAGAGACTAATCCGATAACAGTCTATGCGCAAAGAAGTGGGACACGGAAGTAGTAAGAAACTAAGAAATACGCTTGAGGTTCTCTGAGGCTACAGATACTGCAATGAGGAATAGGTCAGCAGGCATTTCAATTGAAGAGGAGTGAATGTCTCTAAAAAGGCAATCACAGAAATTGGAAAGAAAACCATAACTACTACAAAGGTAACTGGGAAGAAACCATGGGTATCAGTACAAATAGATCAGTTAATAGGTGAAAGAAGGAAGTTCAGGGGAATTCAGAATTACAAAAATACAAGTCACTTAGAAATGAAATAAATAAGAGGTGTAATGAAGCTAAGCTGACTAATAACTGTGAAGGAATCTAAAAAGAAATGATTGTCGGAAGGACTGACTCAGCATATCTCAAAGTCAAATCAACCTTCGGTGAAACTGACGTTAAGAGATCAATGGGAATTCCACTGTTTAATGTAACGGAGAGAGTGTATCGGTGGAAGGAGCACACTGAAGGCCTCTATTAGGGGGAAGACTTGTCACTCGGGGAAGCTGCAACAAAACGGCTATTTCCGTTGGTGTGGAATGTGTGAGTAAGATGATATATCATCTGATTTCTGGAAAAGTATCTTCCACGCAATTCCGAAGATTGTAAGAGCCAACAAATGCCAGTATTGTCATACAATGAGCTTAACAGCTCATGCATAAAAGTTGATGACGAAAATAATATACAAATGCAAATGAATGAAAAAGAAAATTGATGATGTGTAACTTCCTGGCAGATTAAAACTCGGGACTTTTGCCTTTCCCGGGCAAGTGCTCTACCATCTGAGCCACCCAAGCACGACTCACGCCCCGTCCTCACATCTTTACTTCCGCCAGTACCTTGTCTCCTACCTTCCAAACTTTACAGAAGCTCTCCTGCGAGTCTTCCAGGAGAACTTCTGTAAAGTTTGGAATGTAGGAGACGAGGGACTGGCTTAAGTAAGGCTGTGAGGACGGGGCGTGAGTCGTGCTTGGGTAGCTTAGATGGTAGAGCACTTGCCCGCGGAAGGCAAAGGTCCAGAATTCGAGTCTCGGTCCGGCACACAGTTAATATGTCATTCAGCGCACACTCCACTGCACAGTGAAAATCTCATTCTGAAAACTGACGATGTGTTACATGACGAACAAATTTCGTTTTAAGAAAGATAAAGGCACGTCTGATAATGGAAGTAGCATTAAAGAAAAATCAAGAAACGTTCATAGGAACAACAGTGCCACGTGGAGCAAATTCTGAGAAAAGTGAGCGTAAACTGAATGGCAACAAGTTAACATACAATGTGTATTAGAGCGTAGCGGAACAATCAGAATTGGGGAGGGGGGTGGGGGGCAAGAACGAAGTGCTCCAATTAAAAAGAGTGTAAGATAGGGATGTAATATTTTGCCCCTGCTGTTGAAATCTCTACATCGAAGAAATAATGGCGGAAATAAAAGAGAGGTTCAAGAGTAAGGCTGAAATTGAATGTGAATGGATTTCTGTGATAAAATTCGCTGATGACATTGCTATCCTCAGCGAAGGTGAAGACGAATTACAGAATCTGCTGAACAGAATGAATAGTCTCATGAGTACAGAATATGGACTGAGGGTAAATTGAAATTAGACGAAAGTTATTAGAAGTAACAG
Organism: Schistocerca gregaria; assembly: GCF_023897955.1. Lineage (NCBI taxonomy): Eukaryota > Metazoa > Arthropoda > Insecta > Orthoptera > Acrididae > Schistocerca > Schistocerca gregaria. The sequence continues at coordinate 432,038,675 of NC_064920.1, read as the reverse complement.
AAGTGGAAAGAACGAGACATTTAACATGAGGATTAGTGATCACTATGTAGATGAATTTACGGAATTCTGCTAGCCAGGCAGAAAAATAACTCACGACGGATGGAGCAAGGAGGACACAAGAAGAAGGCTAGAAGTGGCAAAAAGGATATTCCTGACCATGGGGTGTCAATTACTATCAAACATACTTCTTAATTTGGGTAAGAACTTTTTAATCATGTACATTTGGACAGCATAGTGTGGTATTGAAACATTGGACAGTGGGAAAACTAGAACAGATAAGAATTGAAGCATTTTATATGTGGTGCTACGGAAGAATGTTGAAAATTAAGTGGACTGATAGGGTAAGCCATGAGGAGATGATAAGCAGACGCACGAGGGAAGGGATGTATGGAAAACACCGACACCTTAGCTGTCTGCGTGATGTTGAGGCACTCACGTGCCCCGCAAGATTCCCAAATCTGACATCGTTAGAACATATGGAATATACTCCGACGTCAACTACGTTCCAGTGCAAGTATCCAAGAAGTATGTGCGTTAATTCGCCTCAGGAAAGGATAGAAGGGCTTTATGATATCCTTGTCAAATGAATCAGTGCATGTATTCATAACAGAGGGGCTGCAACGTCCAACTGGAAAGTATTCTCATACTGAAGTTTTTTATAAATTTAACCCACCTATGTAGTTACCGAAATAATATCAAAAACCCTTTCAATTCATGGAGTTTCATTTCGTTTCTTCCTCCCCTTCTAGGTGCATCATTTTTTATCAGCCATTGCACAAAATTGCAAAATGCTACTCTACTTGAAATTTCTTTATCGACTTATGTCACTTAGTTATTGCCAACTTCTCGCATATATGTTGCTGCATCTCAGAGATCTGGGAGTGGGGCAAGGGGAGGAACGGTGTACTAAATAGTTATGTTGATTACATGAATCCGCGGTGTGTGTTCCATCGGACATGTCCAAAAGAACAGACGCCACGCATTTACACACTACTGGCCATTACAATTGCTACACCAAGAGGAAATGCAGATGATAAAAGGGTATTCATCGGACAAACATATTATACTAGAACTGACATGTATTTACATTTTCACGCAATTTGGCTGCAGAGATCCTGAGAAAACAGTACCCAGAACAACCACCTCTGGCCGTAATAACGGCTTTGATACGCCTGGGCATTGAGTCAAACAGAGCTAGGATGGCGTGTACAGGTACAGCTGCTAATATAGCTTCAATACGATACCACAGTTCAAGAGTAGTGACTGGCGTATTGTGACGAGCCAGTTGCTCGGCCACCATTGACCAGACGTTTTCAGTTGGTGAGAGATCTGGAGAATGTGCTGGCCAGGGCAGCATTCGAACATTTTCTGTATCCAGAAAGGCCCGTACAGGACCTGCAACATGCGGTCGTGCTTTATCCTGCTGAAATGTAGGGTTTCGCAGGGATCGAATGAAGGGTACAGCCGCGGGTCGTAACATACCTAAAATGTAACGTCCACTGTTCAAAGTGTCGTCAATGCGAACAAGAGGTGACAGAGACATGTAACCAATGACACCCCATACCATCAGGCCGGGTGATACACCAGTACGGCGATGACGAATACAGGCTGCCAATGTGCGTTCACCGCAATGTCGCCGAACACTGATGCGACCATCATGATGCTGTAAAACGAACCTGCATTCATCCGAAAAAGTGACGTTTTCCCATTCATGCACCCAGGTTCGTATTTGAGTGCACCATAACAGGCGCTCCTGTCGGTGATGCAGCGTCAAGGGTAACCGCAGCCATGGTCTCCCAGCTGATAGTCCATGCTGCTGAAAACGTCGTCGAACTGTTCGTGCAGATGGTTGTTGTCTTGCAAACGTCCCCATCTGTTGACTCAGGAATCGAGACGTGCCTGCACGATCCGTTACAGCTATGCGGATAAGATGACTGTTATGTCGACTGCTAGTGATACTAGGTCATAGGGATCCAGCAGGGCGTTCCATATTACCCCTCCTGAACCCACCGATTCCATATTCTGCTAATAGTCATTGGATCTCGACCAACGCGTGCAGAAATGTTGCGATACGATAAACCGCAGTCGCGATAGGCTACAATCCGACCTTTATCAAAGTCGGAAACGTGATGGTACGTATTTCTCCTCCTTAAACGAAGCATCACAACAACGTTTCACCAGGCAACGCCGGTCAATTGCTGTTTGTGTATGAGAAATCAGTTGGAAACTTTCCTCATGTCAGCACGTTGTAGGAGTCGCCACCGGCGCCAACCTTGTGTGAATGCTCTGAGAAGCTTATCAAATGCAGATCACAGGATCTTCTTCCTGTCGGTTAAATTTCGCGTCTGTAGTAATGTCATCGTCGTGTTGTAGCAATTTTAATGGCCAGTAGTGTATATTAATTGATACGACTAGCTGGTCAATGGATGCACAATCTACAGTGCGGATGCACAAATACGCCCGATCTCCTGTGGGAATCTCGAAGTAGCGAGCTGGAGTACAATGGACAGGGACTACGGTTAGGTGGCGCTCGGTGGGAGAGTGGATCGGCAGTGAGGCGTGTTGAGATAGTCCATGCAGTTCCGATAACGCTGTCCCGGATGGCACAGTGGTTACCGCATCTGTTAACTTAACAGGAGATCCATGGTTCGAATGCCGGTCCAGTATTCATTTTTGCTCGTCGCCACTGATTCCGCGTAATGTCCCGCTGCAGCTGACAGAACTGATCCTCGATAATTTACACATAAGGTGTGATTATGATAATGGCGGTTTCTGTCTGCAGTACATAGCACCCCAGCATAGAATACACTAGATCAACCAACTCACTCATTATTTTCGCTGTATCATAAACTATGTGGTCAAAAGTATCCGGCCTCCTGGCTGATAATGATTTACAAGTTCGTGGCGTCCTCCATCGGTAACGCTGGAAGTCTACTCATATACTTTGTTGTACCCCACCCTTAGCCTTGAAGACATCTTCCACTCTCGCAGGCATTCGTTCAATCGGGTGCTGGAAGGATCCTTCGGGAATGGCAGCCCATTCTTCACGGAGTGCTGCACTTAGATGAAGCCTGGCACGAAGTCTGCCTTCCAACACATTCCAAAATTGTTCTATAGATTCAGGGCAGGACTCTGTGCAGGCCAGTCCATTACAGGGATCATATTGTCGTGCATTATGAACAGGAGCTCGATCATGTTGAAAGATGCAATGGCCATCTCCGAATTGATCATCAACAGAGGGAATCAAGAAGGTGCTTAAAACATAAATTTAGGCCTCTGCAGTGATAGTGCCACGCAAATCAACAAGGGGTGCAAGCCTCAGCAGAGAAAAACACGACCACACCATAACACCACAGCCGCCGAATTTTTCTGTTTGCACTACACACGCTAGCAGATAACGTTCACCGGGCATTTGCCATACCCACACCCTGCCAGCGGAGAGCACATTTTAATCGTCCAATGTTTAAGCTCCGTACACCAAGCGAGGCGCCGTTTGCCATTCACCGGCGTGATGTGTGTCTTATGAACAGCCGCTCGACCATGAAATCCAACTTTTCTCACCTTACGTCTAACTGTCATAGTACTTGAAGAGGATCCTGATGCAGTTTGGAATTCCCGTGTGATAGTCTGGATAGATGTCTGCCTATTACGCGTTACGACCCTCTTCAACCGTCGGCGGTCTCTGTCAGTGAACAGACGAGGTCGGCCTGTACGCTTTTGTGCTGTACGTGTCCCTTCACCTATCCACATCACTTTTTTTTTTTTGTCATCAGTCTACTGACTGGTTTGATGCGGCCCGCCACGACATTCTCCTCTGTGCTAACCTCTTCATCTCAGAGTAGCACTTGCAACCTATGTCCTCAATTATTTGCTTGACGTATTCCAATCTCTGTCTTCCTCTACAATTTTTGCCCTCTACAGTTTCCTCTAGTACCATGGAAGTCATTCCCTCATGTCTTAGCAGATGTCCTATCATCCTGTCCCTTCTCCTTATCAGTGTTTTCCACATATTCCTTTCCTCTCCGATTCTGCGTAGAACCTCCTCATTCCTTACCTTATCAGTCCACCTAATTTTCAACATTCGTCTATAGCACCACATCTCAAATGCTTCGATTCTCTTCTGTTCCGGTTTTCCCAGTCCATGTTTCACTACCTTACAATGCTGTACTACAGACGTACATCCTCAGAATTTCCTCCTGAAATTAAGGCCGGTATTTGATATTAGTAGACTTTTCTTGGCCAGAAATGCCTTTTTTGCCATAGCCAGTCTGCTTTTGATGTCCTCCTTGCTCCGTCCGTCATTGGTTATTTTACTGCCTAGGTAGCAGAATTCCTTAACTTCATTGACTTCGTGACCATCAATCCTAATGTTAAGTTTCTCGCTGTTCTCATTTCTACTACTTCTCATTACCTTCGTCTTTCTCCGATTTACATCACTATCAGATCGGAAACAGTGGACCTAGGGATATTTAGGAGTGTGGAAATCTTGCGTACAGACGCATGACTCACCTAAAGTCCGTGAGTTCCGTGGAGCGCACTATTCTGCTCTTTCACGATGTCTAATGATTGCTAAGGTCGCTGATATGGAGTACCTGGCAGTGGGTAGCAGCACAATGAACCTAATATGAAAATCGTATATTTTTGTGGGTATCCGGATACTTTTGATCACATAGTGTATGTGAATAGGTCGGGAGGAAACTATAATATGTAGTACATATGAAAGTACGCTCTGCCTTGCAGTTCTCAGTGGTTTGCAGACTATCTATATAGAAACAGATGTAGATTAGATACTTAGTGGGAATTCATACTGCTTAAATTTACCGGGCGAAGATATACAAGTCACCTCATGCTGTTGTAGTATAATTTCTCAACGCAAATGTTGCGAAAGAAAGTAAACTCAGAAATTACTATGAAGAGGGAAACCAGTACTTTGCCTGATAAAAAACAACGCAATGTCCTTTTATAAGAAGACAATGTTGACGGCATCAGTGATTTATTTTCTTTTCGTGGATAAGTACATATTATACATATTTGTTTCGCATGATGTATTACCTCTTTCAGAAAGAGGAAATATAAACCCCACAATGTATTTTTTGTTGATTGGGACCAATCAGGGTAAGAACTTGAGACGGTCTCGTCGTAAGATAACCACTGATAAAAAAGCAGCCTATGCGAATAGGAACGGGCACTGCAAACAATGATCCGGAACATTTAGATTTGTGTAGAGGATTCTCGCTTGGTCTGATGAGTCTATTGCGAAAGTCAGTCTAGAGTGGTCGTCTTGTTTCTACGGCAATTGGCAGGAGAACATGACAACAAACTTCGAAGTGGCAGAAAGTCTGACACAGACACAAATAATTTTAGTTATATATTATTTTGTATTATTCCTATGAACAATTTTGTTTGTCGGTAGAAACCATAATTGCTTTACTATCCATGTTACATATTAAGTAGTTCATTAAGAAGGCGCCATGTGTTCTCCGTAAAGCCTAACTTCATTATACAGTCAGTAGTTTTCAACGACCTGTGACAGGAGCCCGAAGAACAGAGGACTCACGTACTACAACATGTATTAAAACCCTGAAATACTGGTACCTAATATAATGCATAACCGATATAAGTTATGCCACGAGTTGTAACTTTTTATGGTATCGCGTGACCGTGTACTTCTTATGTTTTTTAGCACTGATAATGGGTGGTTACTAGGCGAAATATAGGTTTACTCTAATAATGCCCTAAAGAAAAGGATGACTGGTTGTTGTTCTCCATCACTTTGAAAGTCATTATTTTGTTTTATTATTAAACGATTTCGAATAACTACTGGAAGCAGTGGCGTCCATTGCATATCAAGGGGAGCAATTTCAAGTGGAATGACCACGTAAAACTAATCGCAGATAGATTCATTGGAGGAATGATCAGAATGTGTAGTCCATAAGCGAAATAGGTATCTTACAAAGTCCACGTTCCTTCAATTTTTGAACATAACTCGTCAATATGTCATCCACACCAGATAGGATTCACAGGTGAAATAGAGGAGGTCCAAAGAAGAGCAGCTCGTTTAGCTTGGAGCTTCGTTTCGAAAGCGCGAAAGCGTCAAGATGAATCTCAGCCAATTTTAATGGCAAACACTGTAAGAGAGGCATTTTGAATCGCAGCATGGTTTCCCTGCCACAACTCCGTCAGCACTCGTTCCTACGAGTCAATCTTCCCCCTACCTTTGTCTCGCGAAGAGATCATGAACCGAAAATTAGCGAGGTTCAAACACAGACGGAGGTTTAGCAAAAGACTTTTTTCTCGCGAAACATTCGCAGATGGAACGGAAACGGGTAGATGTGGCAGCAGTCCACAGAGTTAAAGTGAAGAGACATCGCATTTTGGCTGGGAAAGTTCCGATTTTTGCAATCCAGTTCCCTTGTCCCCATCGGGCTTTGCTGGGACGTCTCAATGTTTCCGGTTTTTGAAATCAAATCACATTCTCAGTCACGTGAGGTTTCCGCAAAGGCTACTATTTCCAGCTTTATTTCAGCATAGTAACCCTAACCTAACATACGTGAAGCGCCGTATTACAAATTTCTTTCGAGGTCTTCAATAGAACTTTGGTTGAAGTTGGCATTACCGAGCTGGATTTCCTTAACGGGAACGCTAATGGTTGCACATGTAATTCTTTTCGCAAGAGTGTTGTAGTACTTATGCAGGTGCATTTAAGGCTGGACACCATGTAACAACGTTAGAGGTTGGAGAAGCACTTTATGATTTAAGAATGAATATGACTGAAAAACGAAAAACCAGGTTGATGCCACGCGTTAGAAGAGCCACTTTAAGCAAACTGGGGTCTGAGAGGGAGGGGGAGGGGGGGGGGGGGTACAAACGTTATTAATCACAGTGAAACGGAGTGAGAATTTTATGACAGCAGTACACTGAGCAATGGACGGATCTTTTCACGTCTTTTCAGACTGTAACTGGGTCTTTCGCAGTACTTACCTCCATTGACTGAAGTGCAAAAATGCTAAGAGGCTCTTACAAATGTGTTGCCGAACTGCAAAACTAATGACAATAACTTTTTCCCAAAGCGCATTAACATGCAGCACATAGGGAAATGGATCATAGGAAAAACTGCCGCTGATGAGCATTGGATACAAATGTTATATCATTTCATATTCGAACATGTATATTATGAAGATATTTTTACCATTGTGGACATTGTGCTATGCGTTCCTGGTACAAATGCAACAGTCGAGCGTACACTTCCTTTAACGAATAAGATACGGACGTCAAAACTATAATGATAGCGAAAGATAATTTGAAATACAGTTGCTCGGAGTTCTATGACTTCTTAAACTTAAAGGACAACGAATATCAGCCGAATCAAATTAATTCATCGCAGAAGTATGGTGGCATAAATGAGTCTTAAGAGCCATGTGTCGACACCTAAGCAAAAGATTTGTCGCGTTTATTAACTTACAACATTTAGGCGTGTTATAATTATACAGTAAAGAAAAGCTAAGAAAACTGCGGGGTAGTAGTCAATGTTCAGGGAGAAAAAATAAAACTTTGAGGGAGACATGACTGTGTTAAGGAGTGCGACTAAATGTAAGTTTTTCACATTTATTTCAGTTCAGCTCAGTAGTCAAGCCATAGTCGCACTAAATTTCGGCACGCGGTCTCAGGCATCTGGTGACGGTCTGCGCCGCTACTCCTGTCGGAGGTTCGAGTCCTCCCTTGGACATGTGTGTGTGTGTGTGTGTGTGTGTGTGTGTGTGTGTGTGTGTGTGTGTGTGTGTGTGTGTGTTGTCATTATCATAAGTTAGTTTAAGTTAGATTAAGTAGTGTGTACGTTTAGAGACCGATGACCTGAGCAGTTTGGTCCCATAAGACCATACCACAAATTTCCTTTCTCACTAAATTACAGAAGGTTTACATGACTAGTTTCGGTGAAGCTCAGTCACCATTACCAAATGTTGGTAGTATGGATCAAGTCGGTTATAAACTATGAGAACCCGAATATTTCATAAATATTGCATTTGGTAATGGTGGCTGCACTTTACCGAAACTAATCATGTAAACGTTCCGTAATTTAGTGCCACTATGGATTGACTGCTGTACTGAAGTTAAATAAATATGGAAAAAAAGCTTTGAGGTTTACCGATGGCAGAAAAGGACTTGGAAGAGGAGTTAAACGGGATGGACAGCCTTGAAAGAAGGATATAAGATGGACATCAACAAAAGCAAGACAAGGATAAGGATTTAGTCGGATTAGATCAGATGATGCTGAGGGAATTAGATTAGAAAATGGGACACTTAAGTAGTAAACGAATTTTGCTATTTGGGCAGAAAAATAACTGCTGATGGCCGAAGTAGAGAAGATACGAAATGTGGACTGGAAATGGGGAGAAAAGCCTTTCTGAAGGAGAGACATTTTTTAAGATTGAATATAGATTTAAGTATTATAAAGTCTTTTCTGGAGGTATTCGTTTTCATTGTAGTCATGTACGGAAGTGGAACGTGGACGATAAAGAGTTCCGACAAGAAGAGAATCGAAGTTTATGAAATTTGGTGCTACAGATGAGTGCTGAAGATTAGATGGATGGATTATGTAGTGAATGAAGAGGTACTGCATTGAATCGAGGAGAAGAGAAATTTGTGACACAATGTAACTAGAACAAGGGATCGATAATAGGACACATTCAGAGACATAAGAGGAATGACCAATTTAGTATTGGCGGGAAGAGTGGTGGGTAAAAGTCCTGGAGGGATACGAAGAGATGAATACAGTAAGCCGACTCAGAGGACTACAAGTTGTGGTGACAACTGCATGCCGGCCGGAGTTTCCGAGCGGTTCTAGGCGCTACGGTCTGGAACCACCCGACCGCTACGATCGCAGGTTCGAATCCTGCTTCGGTCATGGATGTGTGTGATGTCCTTAGGTTAGTAAGGGTTAATTAGTTCTAAGTTCTAAGAAACTGCTGATCTTAGAAGTTAAGTCCCGTAGTGCTCAGAGCCATTTGAACCATTTTTGACAGCTGCATCTTAGGACTGGAGACCGCAACAACAACATAACTATATAATAAATATGAATGTGCGTAGGTTGTAAATTATGTTTGTTACGTTAGCTTCTAGTGACTGCTATTGATCTCGTTGTAAGCTTTAATAATGTGTAATAGTTCAGGATTGTTACATTCCGAACAGTGAGCAATTATAAAACTGGTCCCAGCCTCGACTCTCAGAAATACGGCCACCTTAACGAAGTTCCCTCATTACATACGTAAGGTGGCTTGTGACGTGAAGATGTAGATTTATTCTCTACTACAAGCAGTACAGACAACATATGAAAACTGTAATTTCTCTGCAGTAGTAACAACAGCGCGTACAGAGCGGGTGGAGCTGAACTACAGCAGGAATGACTGTCTGCATATACTGGGGCAAGGTAAGCGTGGCGTCTTTCATACTCACCTACAGGCGGCGTCTGCTGAGAACAGCAGCTGGCGTCATAGCAGCGTTGCGGTGTCAGCTGCTCTGTTCGCGGGCTGCGTCGTCGGTGACTGGTATGCACTGCACTCCTGCCTGAGCAGCTGCGACGGTGCCCCGGCGCCCCTCCAACCCTCCCACCACTACTACCTCCTCTCCTCTTTATCGTCGTCCCGGCAAGCTACTCGGCTGTCGTTGAAGAGGCATGTCGCTACGCGTGTCATCGCCGGCCCGGGGACCCAGATATGGAACGCCGCAAGAGGGGGCGGGGTCGACGGCAGGAAGACTCTGGAGGGGCTTGGAGGGGGGGGGGGGGGAACCCCTCCCCTCTTCCTCCACACCGCACTACGCCCTGCGCCTACTGTACTGTGGACTACACACGTGCGTCCGTGGGAGCAACCGGCCGCCAGACACTTGTTGCTCAGTTGCCACGCCAGCGCGCACTCCGGCGGTCGCTTGTTTACGCCCACGGTCGCTTTGTTTCCGAGGAGTGTCTTTGTACTGCAGGGGTCTGAGTCAGCGTTAGTTCGGCTCTGGCTTATCTGCTGCCCGTAAGCTGCGTGCCAGTTCCGGCCGTTGGCTTTTTCCAAGAATCTTTCTCAGCTGTGTGTCCACAACAGTGGCACCGAGCGTAACATACGGAAGTCCCACTGCTCGACACCTTTATAAATTATGGGAATACGTACTATATACATACAGTTTAAATAGCTATATCTCATTCTTCCGGCACGTTACTTATATAGACTGAAGCACAGCACAAGGCAAAAGTCATCTTCGGCAGTGCGGTGGTACTGCAATTAAAGAGAGCCGGCCATAGTGGCCGTGCGGTTCTAGGCGCTACAGTCTGGAACCGAGCGACCGCTACGGTCGCAGGTTCGAATCCTGCCTCGGGCATGGATGTGTGTGATGTCCTTAGGTCACTTAGGTTTAATTAGTTCTAGGCGACTGATGACCTCAGAAGTTAAGTCGAATAGTGCTCAGAACCATTTTTGCAATTAGAGAAGTAAAAGCCTGAACAATGAACCAGGAAGAGACATTGCATCTAGTGTCGCTGAACATGAACGCAGCTGGAGCACATAATGAGTGAAGCTCACAGTGCCATGTTCTTAACTTAGCAAACTTGTTTATTAGGTTCTACTCCAGATACCAGGTAGTTACAAACATTTTCTGTCGAATCCGTGTCAGGTGTGTAATGGGTAAGGCTGGTGTTACACTATCAAATTTCTTTGTCAAACATTTGATCAAAGATGAGATCAAATATTCCGTCAAATATATTTGACAAAGATCTTTGACGTAGCGCTAGAGGGGGTAATACACTGTCATCATATTTTTCGTCAAAGTTCAAGATGGCTGACAACAATTGGTTATTAACCGCAGCAGTTGTATGTACCACAATTGCACTGTGTGCATATGTCGATGAGAAGCTGGGGAAAAAAAGGAAACAAACCTGGGTGAAGCCGTGGGTTTTACGACGACATGATAAAAGCATTCAACAATACTTGTTACGTGAGCTTATAGTGGAGGACGTCAAGTCGTACATAAATTACTTAAGAATGAATGAGCATACATCTACATCTACATCTACATGACTACTCTGCAATTCACATTTAAGTGCTTGGCAGAGGGTTCATCGAACCACAGTCATACTGTCTCTCTACTATTCCACTCCCGAACAGCGATTGGGAAAAACGAACACCTAAACCTTTCTGTTCGAGCTCTGATTTCTCTTATTTTATTTTGATGATCATTCCTACCTATGTAGGTTGGGCTCACCAAAATATTTTCGCATTCGGAAGAGAAAGTTGGTGACTGAAATTTCGTAAAAAGGTCTCGCCACGACGAAAAACGTCTATGTTGTAATGACTTCCATCCCAACTCGTGTATCATATCTGCCACACTCTCTCCCCTATAACGTGATAATACAAAACGAGCTGCTCTTTTTTGCACCCTTTCGATGTCCTCCGTCAATCCCACCTGGTAAGGATCCCACACCACGCAGCAATATTCTAACAGAGGACGAACGAGTGTAGTGTAAGCTGTCTCTTTAGTGGACTTGTTGCATCTTCTAAGTGCCCTGCCAATGAAACGCAACCTTTGGCTCGCCTTCCCGACAATATTATCTATGTGGTCCTTCCAACTGAAGTTGTTCGTAATTTTAACACCCAGGTACTTAGTTGAATTGACAGCCTTGAGAATTGTACTATTTATCGAGTAATCGAATTCCAACGGATTTCTTTGGAACTCATGTGGATCATTTCACACTTTTCGTTATTTAGCGTCAACTGCCACCTGACACACCATACAGCAATCTTTTCTAAATCGCTTTGCAACTGATACTGGTCTTCGGATGACCTTACTAGATGGTAAATTACAGCATCATTTGCGAACAATCTAAGATAACTGCTCAGATTGTCACCCAGGTCATTTATATAGATCAAGAACAGCAGAGGTCCCAGGACGCTTCCCTGGGGAACACCTGATATCACTTCAGTTTTACTCGATGATTTGCCGTCTATTACTACGAACTGCGACCTTCCTGACAGGAAATCACGAATCCAGTAGCACAACTGAGACGATACCCCATAGCTCCGCAGCTTGATTAGAAGTCGCTTGTGAGGAACGGTGTCAAAAGCTTTCCGGAAATCTAGAAATACGGAATCAACTTGAGATCCCCTGTCGATAGCGGCCATTACTTCGTGCGAATAATGAGCTAGCTGCGTTGCACAAGAGCGATGTTTTCTGAAGCCATGCTGATTACGTGTCAATAGATCGTTCCCTTCGAGGTGATTCATAATGTTTGAATACAGTATATGCTCCAAAACCCTACTGCAAACCGACGTCAATGATATAGGTCTGTAGTTAAATATGTTTCTGTATGTGCTCAATGAAGTGTATCCTCATATAACAAAGCACAATATTCACTTAAGAACTGCTACATATGCAGAAGACAGTCCCACTGTAACACTCCGATTCCTTGCTACAGTAGGTTAGGTTAGGTCACCAACCTTTGTAATCTATTTTTATATTCAGCGTGCCTCACGTTGTAAAGAGCCTCATCAGCTTCATACATCTCTGTTATCTTTGTAGTTATCGGCACACGCCAATTGTATTTACCCACAACATTTACAAAAACACTACAGACGACAGAATGCAGCGATGCTAGCGCTCCATGTGGTAACATGTCACATTGCAGTGAACAGAAGACAAGCGACTTCTTTGATCAAATCTACAGCGAGGCTCTGGATTTGATCAAATATTGTACGACATTTGTCGAAGTTCCCTATTACACCATCAAATATCTTTGACAAAGATAATCGACAAAGATATCTGACAAAGAAATTTGATAGTGTAATACCGGCCTAACGCGAGTCCTATAACGTTCGTTGCAAACACAGCTGTTACATTGGATGACGGGTGTCTGCCGCAGATTCATCTGTTTTTTGTTGTCAGTCTTCTGGTTGGCTTAATGCAGTCCGCTACGAATTCCTCTCCTGGGCCAAACTTTTCATCTCGGAACAGCAGTTGCAACATTCTAAATAGAATTATTTGGTGGATATATTCCACTCTGTTTTCATCTGCAGTTTTTACCCTCTACAGTTTCCTCTAGTAACATGAAAGTTATTCCTTATGGGCTTAGCTGATGTGTCATCCCATCCCTTCTCCTTTTCTGTGTTTTCCGTTTATCGCTTCCCTCAGAGATACTACGCAGAACCTCCTCATTCCTTACCTTATCAGTCAACCTAATTTTCAACATTCTTCTGTTGCACCACATCTTAAATACTTCGATTTTCTTCTACTCCAGTTTTCCCACAATCCATGTATAGCCATTGTACAATGCTGTGCTCTAAACGTGCATTCTCAGAAATTTCTTCCTCAGATTAAGGCCTATCACATCTGATACGAGCAGACTTCTTTTGACGACGAATGATGTTTTTGCCAGTGCTTGTTTCCTTTTTATGTCCTCCTTCCTCGTCTATCAAAGGTTATCTTGCTGCCTACATAATAACAACCTTTAACATTGTCCGTGATCCCCAATTCTGTTATTAAGTTTCTAGCTGTTCTCATTCCTACTACTTCCCATTACCTTTGCTTTCTTCTATTTACTCTTAAGCCATGTTCGAGTACTCATTAGCCTGTTACTTTAATTCAGCAGATCCTGTAATTCTTCTGCACTTTCACTGAGGATAGAAATGTCATTAGCGTATCTTATTACTGATATCCTTTCACCTTGAATTTTAATTTCACTCTTGAACATTCCTCTTATTTCCTTCATAGCTTCTTCGATGTACGCTACATGCCTGTGGTACACCCTTCTTAACCCGAGCACTTCTTTCCTGGTATTCCGTTCTTATTTTCTTACACATATTGTATATTACCCGTCTTTCTTGTAGCTTATCCCTGTTTTTCTCAGAATTTCAAACGTCTACCATCATTTTATATTGTCGGTCACTTTCTCTAGGACGACATATCTTAGGAACGTGACTGACGTTTCTTTGGCCTTGCTTCGATTATTATGCACAATGTCAGAACCGACTCATTCCTGCCTTCACCTTTCCTAAAGTCCACGCGATAGTCATATAACAAATCCGCAATCAAGATAGTTGCCAAATCTTTCGCCACCCTAGACGACAAATGAAAACTGACGCCCCCTCTTCTTCACTACAACTGCTCTTCCCGATACCCCGCCCCGTCCACCACCAATACCAGCATCCAACAGTACAACATCCAACAGTACAACGACGCAAATTTCCTATTTTTCATTCAGTCAATAAAATAAATTCAATAAAATAAATTGATAAAGTGACCAAATGTGATAATTTTGTGGGGACAGTCCTCAGTTTTCATTCTTTTCTTCAATTTCTGATTTTCGGAACTCAGTTTTTGAAATTTCCCAAAATAATTGAAATACGAAGAATGTGGTGATCATTTTAAATTCGAACTCACCTAAATATATCAGTGCAACCAAATTTCGCATCAGCTACTTATTTTATTTTATTGCAAGGAAATGGACTAATAAATGTGTGGAACTACATTTTTTGATGCGAATAAATGTGTCCTCGAATTGAAATGTTACGCCATATTAATGGGACACAAGTCGAAGTATCATACTAGACTATCTGAATACTTGTGGTACTAAGGTCCCGAGTTCGAGTCTCGGTCGGGCACACAGTTTTAATCTGCCAGGAAGTTTCATATCAGCGCACACTCCGCTGCAGAGTGAAAATCTCATTCTGGATACTTGTGGTACTATTTCATTTCGGTTTTAATTGAAAAATTTTTATAATGGAGAATAAATCTTACTTTCTCAGCATTACTTTCTTTCGACAAACTATGTAAATGACGCCTTCTATCATTTTCTATTGAAATTCACACTTCTTTTATTAACCACTGAGCGAGGTGGCGCAGTGGTTAGCACAGTACATTCGCATTCGGGAGACACACGATTCAAATCCGCGATCGTCCATCGTCATTTAAGTTTTTCGTGTTTTTCCTAAATTCCCTTCAGGTAAATGCCCGTATGGTTCCTTTGAATGGGCACTGCCGATTTCCTTCCCCATCCTACCGTAATCCGAGCTTCTGCTCCGTATCTAATGACCTCGTTGTTGACAGCCCGTTAAACACTAATATCCTCCTTCTTCTCCTTTATTAACTGCCGCGGAGGAGCAGCTGTCTGATCATTCGTCCGAGGTGGGCCCGGGTTCGAATCCCGTGTGTCGTGGAAGTTGCGTTTTTCTGAAGATACTGGCTCTTTGCCTCCTGTGGAGTCAGTGGCCCTAACTACGACAGGCGACTGTGGTCTTTAATCGCCAAGTAAAAAATAGAGACAAAAACTTGTTGAGTAATTACATTTTTCGTTGAAGTGTGCCTTCAGTCAAGGTTACTGTACTTGAAATGTTCTTCTTCTGTACAGAATAACAAATTTCAGTACGAAATGAAAATGTAACTTTGATGATTAAAATTTTTCTAGGTGTTGTACCGCGTCATTGTATAAAATACTTTAATTATAAACGCTGAAACCAACTTTTTGATAGTATTACAGAAGCCTTCCTCAAGCTAAACTGAGTTTTGTGGAGGTTTAAATGGTTCAAATGGCTCTAAGCACTATGGGGCTTAACATCTGTGGTCATCAGTCCCCTAGACTACTTAAACCTAACTAACCTGAGGACGTCACACACATCCATGCCTGATGCAGGATTCGAACCTGCGACCGTAGCAGCAGCACGGTTCCGGACTCAAGCGCCTATAATCGCTCGGCCACAGCGGCCGGCTCGGTGGAGGAAAGGTGGCTCTATTTACTACAGATGATAGGTGTTAATATGTCATATTTGTAAAATTCTACTGCCTCTAAAATGTAAAGTGGAGAGAGTAGGAAAGAAGCTGTTCGTGGGCTAGCTGGGTTGTCTGTGATAGGTGGCAGTCTGCTGATTATCTCTTTGTTCCTCGTGGGCACATTTCCTTCTATGCGTGCGTGGAAATACACTGAAAGTTTCCCTGCAGCTGTTCGTTTATGCTGTCGCTACCGTGTCCGGTGAGGCTTCTGCTCCAAGACCACTCGCTGCCTTTCGGATACGGATAGCTGGCAGCCAGGACACCGGAAGTTTGTAGCTGTCCTCTCCATTGATGTTGTGTAGCTACTTAATGATTTCAGTCGCCTCCCTAATTTTGCCTCGGCACGTCCACGACTTCCGCCAGGTCTAGAGCTTCCTGGAACAAGATAGGCTGTCCACAGTCATGGTGATGTTCCGCTGTCACCGATTTATTAAGCTGTGCTGATCGCACGTACCTTTCATGTTCTGCTAAGCGTGTGCTAAGTGGTCCCCACGTCTTCCCTATGTAGACAGCTCTGCACTCATAAAATATTTCGTGTAGTCCAGCAGTGTTTATTTTGTGGTCCGCATATCCTGGAGGTCCCATCATATTGTGGATCCTGTGGCTGCTGCGGAAAATCTGTGTGAAACCTCGTTGGTGGAGGACGTTGCTTAGCCGTTCACTGAATGCCCTTCCTATACTGTGAGCAACGTATCGAAAGCTTCTCATCGTTGCTCTCTTTTCTCACTTTATTTCGGTTGTCCTTGGTCGTCGTACTTATAATGTTGTTACCGTAAACGTTGGCGTGAAACCTCAATTCTTCTTTGATGTCCTTAGAGTCACTTACCCGGTAGACACAGACAGTGAATGTGTGCAGAACTCAACACTTCTGAGCTGGATAATGGTGGCTCTCAACATGCAGGTACCCATTTGTGGGGATTGGCTTCTGTTTCCAGTGTACCATTCGCGGTTCTGTATAAATCGTTATCAGTTTCGTCAGTGAAATACATGTTCCTATGCCGGTTTCCCAATTTCGCTTTCCCCCTGCGTCAGTATATAGAATGTCTTATCTTGATATACCGTAGCCAGAAAAGGGGGTGTAACAGCGCAGAAGACAGGGCCGTTCGTTCAAATCTTTCACGAAGATGTCAGCAGTGACTGGAGAGAGGGAGGAGCCCATTGTCGCTCCCTGTAATTACTCGTAAAAATTGCCTAGCCAGGTGAAGTACGTTGACGATAGCATAGGCACACCAAATCGCAGTAGCAGGTGGGATCTGCTCGTCTAAGATGCGAGCAGTTTACTGTGTTGGTAAAGAGCGACTTGGTATCGAAACTAACCATAACGTTGTACAAGAAATGTATTCGTAGTTGCGAATATGGACAACCATCAGCTGTATAATGGATTTACGACAGTGAAAATTTGTACCGGATCGGGATTCGAACCCAGAAGGCCTGCTTATCGCGATCGGCTACTTTACTATTTGACTATCCGAGCACGACTCGCGGCTAGACCCAAACTTCCATATGCTGTCAACCATGAGTCTACGGCCAATACTCCTACATCTATTATGTATATTCCCGTACAGGGAATTCATGTTACTCGAAAGTTGCTCATCTGGTGCCTACGAATAAATACGAAGTCCGGGTTCGCGTCACTGTCCGGTACAAATTTTCACTGTCATCAATCCATTATACAGCTGATTGTTGTCCATATTGGCAACTGCGAATACATTTCTTGTATTCCATAACGGCTGTACTGCAGTAATTAATCTTAATTAGGAATAACGTAGGGACTATAAAATCGTAACCATTGTCATGTTCCTAATGGATTTACGACAGTGAAAATTTGTACCGGATCGGGATTCGAACCCAGAAGGCCTGCTTATCGCGAGCGGCTACTTTACTATTTGACTATCCGAGCACGACTCGCGGCTAGACCCAAACTTCCATATGCTGTCAACCATGAGTCTACGGCCAATACTCCTACATCTATTATGTATATTCCCGTACAGGGAATTCATGTTACTCGAAAGTTGCTCATCTGGTGCCTACGAATAAATACGAAGTCCGGGTTCGCGTCACTGTCCGGTACAAATTTTCACTGTCATCAATCCATTATACAGCTGATTGTTGTCCATATTGGCAACTGCGAATACATTTCTTGTATTCCATAACGGCTGTACTGCAGTAATTAATCTTAATTAGGAATAACGTAGGGACTATAAAATCGTAATCATTGTCTTGTTCCTAGGTTCATTTATGGCTTGTCTTATGTGTAGTGTTGTGTCTTTGTGGCATAGCTCTTTGTAATATTCTGACGGGGTCTTGCCTTCTCTTTTCTGTTTCCACATGTGGTACTCACCGGAGCGACGCCTCTACAGACTGAATGAAATCCTCTGCGGGAATCATCGTGCAATGGTGAACCCTTTGGGAAGAACTGTGGTCACTGCCACGCTATTAGTCTGCATCGATAAGTTTATCACTGTACGGCCTACATCCAGAGTGGGTTGTGTACGTTGTTCCCTGTTAGTTCCTCGAATTTCTTTTTCTGTCAACTGTTGACCAGTTTTCCGCCCATGTAGGCTTGCTTGTAAGTTATTCAGTCGATGTTATCCCAGTCTTTTGCTGATAACTTCGACGACAACCACAAATGCTTGCTGTACAGTTGCCTCTTATTGCAATCTATGAATCAACGGAGTTGTTGCATCCTTTCCCTTAGTGAAGCATCGCCTGTTTAGCCAATAGGATTACACAATAAAGACGAAGTAGGGAAAGTATCAGAGGAAAACTAGAGCCAGTGGAAAAAGTTTCGTCAACCAAAATACTTTACTATTACAGATAGAAAAATACACTAGATTTATTTGAACCAACGGTATATTGACGTAAAACATGAACAGACAGAAAATATACATATTTAACGCCAACTGGAATTGAGAGCTGAGGAAGAAAATTTATGGAAAACCATTACTAGAAGGGGCACGTTGTGGGAGCTTATACTAAAATGTATCTAAGGAGGAAAACTCTAAGAGGAGACAGGGTTTAGGGTGTGCAAAACAAAGTGTCGGTGAAAATGGATGTAGTCGGTGTGCAAGACTGAAAATAGCAGTGAAGCATAGGAACAGAAGTTGGATGACGTAATACGGTCGGCCATGTTATCAATGGAAGCAAATTTGTATTGCCAACTTTCAAATGAGCTGTGTTATTCATAAAACTGTGAATGAGGTTTTCGAATCATAGACATTATTTTTAAAACAATTTCAAAAATCAGAAAGACATGAAGTGACACACCTTTAGGGGTGTACGTATATATACAGTCCACTAGTTGCTTGTCGCGTTCTCATTCATGTTGGTAGTTAATTCTTTTTTGCTTAGAACTTTTATAGCTGAATCATTATGAAGTTTATAATCATACTGTTTTATACTTCGTAGTTTCATGTACACTGAAGTGTCAAAGAAACTGGTATAGGCAAGCGTATTCAGATACAGAGATAAGTTAGTCAGGCAGAATTCGGTGATGTGATCGGCAACGCCCATATAAGGCAACAAGTGTCTGGTGCAGTTGTGGGATCCGTTACTACTGCTACAATGGCAGATTATCGAGATTTAAGTGAATTTTATCTTGGTGTATTAGTCGGCGCACGAGCGATGCGACACAGCATCTCCGAGGTAGAGCGATGAGTGGGGTTTTTTCCCTACGACCATTTCACGAGTGTACCGCGAATATCAGGAATCCGGTAAGATATCAGATTTCAGACATCGCTGTGGCCGGAAAGAGATCCTCAACGAACGGGACCAACGACGACTGAAGGGAATCGTTCAACGTGACAGAAGTGCAACCCTTCGGCAAATTTGTGCAGATTTCAAAGTTTGGCCATCAACAAGCACCAGTGTGACGACCATTCAACAAAACATCATCCATATGGGCTTTAGGAGCTGAAGGCCCACTCGTATACCCTTGATGACTGCACGACTCAAAGCTTTACGTCTCGCCTGGGCCGTCGACATCGACATTGGACTGTTGATGACTGGACTCACGTTACATGGTCGGACGAGTCTCGTTGTTGTCGAGCGGATGGACGTGTACGGATATGGAGACAACCTTATGAATCCATAGACCCTGCATTTCAGCAAGGGACTGCTCAAAATGGAGGAGACTCTGTAATGGTGTGGGGCGTTCTGTTGGAGTGATGTAGGACCCCTAATATAGCTAGATACAACTCTGTCAGCTGACATGTATATAAGTATTCTATCTGATCACCAGCATCCACTAATGTTCATTGTGCATGCAGACAGACTTGGGGAATTACAGCAAGAAAATGCGACACCCCAAACGCCAAGAACTGCTACAGTGTGGCTCCAGGAACTCTCTTCTGAGTTCTGGCCACGAAGCTCCCCAGACATGAACAGTATTGAGCATATCTGGGATGCCTTGAAACGTGCTGCTCTTCACCTCCTCGTATTCTTACGGATTACGGATTTATGGAAAACCCTGCAGGATTCATGGTGTCTGTTCCCTCCAGCACTACTTCAGATATTAGTCGAGTCCATACCACTTCTGAGTTTTCGCTGGGGTGCTACACGATATTAGGCAGGTGTACCAGTTTCTTTGGCTCTTCAGTGTATATGTTTTCTAATATCGCAAATTGAGAAGCACTTTGCATTTCTTCATATCATTTTTTCAGAGATCTTTTAAGAATGAGGTATCTCGAACACTACAACCTGCATGGATGCGAAAACGCCAGTCATAAGAAATCTTATTCACACTTTCGTCATATGCCATCCTGAAAGTGATGCATCAAAGCAGTAAGGTAGTTACAGAATGTCTTGACTTCCGGAAAGCGTTTCACTCAGTAACTAGCCAACACTTACTAACGAACTTAAGATCAAACGTAATTTTTGACTGGACTGGCGATTTTAGGTAGGGATGACGAAGCTTGTTATCTAGAATGTGGAGGTAAGAACACGTGAATGTCACACCAAACGTGTCTAAAGGGAATGTAATGCATTCTTGGTGTTATTGTTGTTTATTAATGATCTGGTAGAACGACATCAATGGTGACCTCAGACATTTTGCTATGGTACATTGTATAAAATTACTACCAAATAAGATGCACTAATATCCCGCCTTCACTTGATAATATTTGAAAGTGTTGGAAACATGGTAAACCTTTTTTAATGGTTTTTAAATGTAAAACTGCTAAAAAATGTAAGACAGCTTTTGTGAAGTTTAGAAAGTAGCCGACGAGGTCCTGCGAAAGTGAAGCTGTGAGGACGGCAGTGTGAGTCGTGCTTGGGTCGCTCAGACGACAGCCGCACGGTATCTCTACGTGTTCGGTCAGCTGGCTGGTTGCCATCTGTAATTAAAAAAAAACTGTGTAAATGAATCAACGATCAACTTGAATGGATGCCATGTAATGTCCCTCTAGACCAAATGAAACGAAAAGTACCGAAAAAAAGAAAAAAATGTAGAAGAGTTCGAGTCGCGATCCGGCACACAGTTCTGATCTGCCAGGAAGTTTCCTATCAGCTGACACTCCGCTGCAGAGTGAAAATTTCATTCCGTTGTATTATCTTATGTCTACAATACCAGTGTAAACTGGAATCATTCAACTCAAACAAATACAATTAGTAGGAAATTGAAATGGAATGTTAATAAATTTAGTCAACAGCTATATGGTGATCCAACTGGTTCCAAACAAGGTCGGAACGGCATCTCCTAAAATGTGTACCTTTAGCCCTACGGAAATTGTATAACAGTTGTACGTAGGTCTTTTAATATATCTATCTTTTCATTTAGTACTTCGCTTCCTTCAGATTTTGCGCAGTGTAACTTCAATACAATATATTTCGTACAGCTTCGGACCGATGTTTTCTAAATTTTAAATACTGATGTATGTAACCACTGATAATACCAGGTTGGCCTATCTGCTAACATCTGCTATTTACTAACGATACGCTGTCAAATGGCAACATTGCGTATACACTGGTTTAATTTCCTAGCAACCCATGTTATGAATCGTATTGTCAAAGTTCTCTGAAGATACCAGCTATCTGTCGTTGCCATGGCTACAGTCGGCGCCTCAGTGTATTTTTTCTATTTTCTAGCTTCCATTTTGGTCACCATGGCACCATGTACATACTAGTATGACGGAGGGGGCGGGGGTGAATGTGCAATAGTTTTACACTGATATTTTAATATTTTTTTCATTTTCACTTAGTATCTAGCTTAAAATTGTATAATGCGCAATGTAACACAAAAACTTAAAAGATCTTCTTCTACTATTAAGTATTTATCAAATCACGATCAGTCACGTGGTAAAGATTTTTTCAGTTTTCCAGCGACCTACCTCAGGGATAGTTCACGCAAAGGTATTTAAAGTTATCGGCTTGTACTTTTACCTTGGCTACAATCGGCGTCTGTGCCTGTACTTCTCTGATGTCTTATCTGTCATCTTGGTCTCTGTGTTATCTTGACAACGACGTCTCTCTAGTACACACTAGAGGGTTCATTGCTTAGCAGCTATACGCGACATTTGTATATTTTAGTATTTTCATCATTTAATGCCGTTGACTGCTAGTTGCATGTCGCGTCAGCCAGTACGAATATCAAAAATAAATAAAATAAATTGTTTCGTTATTTTGCTTATAGGCTGGAAACTACTAAGGACGACGTGTTTGTAGCAGAGATAAGTAAATATATGAATCATGCCCGCGGGTCAACTAAAGCTGCCCATTCCTGCTCTTAAGGTATGCACTTTAGTGCCTGTGTTTACTGGATATTTTTTTCTTGCGTTGGTCCACACTACCTGCTGCCGAAATATGGACAACAAGAGCTTGCAGTAGAAGGGGTCCAATGGTAGAGGCATCACAACGATTTTCGCTTATAACTTTCGGCTTATTCACTTCCGGACCAAGGTTCACATGTTGGAAGATACGCTTGCTGAAATATGAGACGATCTGTAGCCCAAATCATGACCCTTGAAGTATGAAGTGATCTAGGTCGCATAGTACCAAAAGATAACCTGAGGACAGCTTAAAATTTTATTCCGTGCAGTAAATTTTCTAGCGACAGGTGAAGAGTTCCTGAAGCTGCAATCACAAGGAATGAAAATATGAAGACCTTGTAGGTTCCACTCAACATTTTAGTAAATTTCACTGAACTCCATAGCCTTTTACGTAAGTCAGTACTTTTTTCTTGGTTAATTTAGGAGTGAAAGAGAGAATGAGCACCCAAGTTACGCAACGAAGTACGGAAAAGTAGTGATAATTTATTATGTACGAGTGATGGAGCAGGGCTGGATATTTCGATCACAAAGTACCTCTACGAAACGCTGATGTCAATCAGTTGACCAGCCGCCATCCATGGCGGAGGGGATATTACCGTAAAGGCACCATCCCATGTTTGGAAGATTTTTCGTTTGTTAACGGGAAAGAACAACTAGCGATTCATGCTAGTATCCTAATCAACTTATGACGTTTTCCAGTCAGACAACAGCGTACTGTAGCCAGAGAGAGGAGCCGAAAGGCGCATTTCACAATAGAGCCACGCTATCTCACAAGCTGTGCACTAAGTCAAGATTGTGCAGACCGCAAACTTTTGGTGGCTTGATGCTAGTCATCGATCGTAAGGGTGACACAGTGAAGATAGTTGGAAAACCGTAATGTGGACACCTCCAGTAGGAGCTCTAGAACAGAAACGGATCCAAAGGGATAGCCATCGCAGTGACTATGCAATATACAATTACACTAGATTATATCCAATGTGAACAACATAACAAGGATAAAGAAATATCGATGTACTGAAATCTGTAATTCTCACATAAACAAAAGAATGAACCAAGAAAGTTCCATGGTAAGTTTAATTTTGGCAGCCCAGAGGAAGAGAAACGTTCACTGAAATTTGAAATCCGTAAACAAGAGATCCAGTAATTATGAGACGAGATTTTAGCCAACCTTTTGCTGACGTCATAGATACATCTTCATCGCCGGCCGAGGTGGCCGAGCGGCTCTAGGCGCTACAGTCTGTAACCTCGCGACGGTATGTGTGTGATGTCCTTAGGTTAGTTCGGTTTAAGTAGTTCTAAGTTATAGGGGACTGATGACAACTTAAGTCCTACAGTGCTCAGAGCCATTTGAACCATATTTGAACATCTTCATCTAATGAGCTATGCCCGTTGAAAATTGTTAGCTAAAAGCATTTCCATTGATATTTGCGACAACCGAGATTGGGGTTTGGAACTCTTAATACAATCCTATTTTAATACGGAGCATTATAAAGCTATTCAATAGGTTACTGACAACAGAAAAGTGGGGTAAATGATTAGTATCGGCTTCATACTTGTTGTAACTCCCGCTAAGAGAAATATAAGAGCTTTGTCGTCTTGTCTGGTGTAACATCATAGCGCACTGTGAACGTCACTTCAGTATCAATTGCACCTTCATAAATACTGAAGGCTTCAACAGGTCCACCTGCTAAAATTTCGGCACTATGCACGTGACTACTTACAAGTAAACCTCCTCATTCCTTTAGCGGCAAAGAAAAAAAAGGAAAAAACAATTTAGGCCGCACCCAAAAAGAGTTCAAAACACATATATATGATTGTTTACGATAGATAAACTAACTCCCTTTCCACATCATTGGTGAAAGCAAGTACTATTAATCAGAGATTACGTTTAAATTTTCTGACCCGTGGCTATTCATTATGGTGTTTGTATTTTGAAACAAATATTCCTTTCTGTACTGCCATATATTTTTGTTTCTACTGTAAAGTAATTAACTGAAAATTAAATAATTTTAAATTATTAAACCGTTTCTAATTATTGTGTGCCTGTGTGTTTTGTATGAAAATATGTGGTAACGAAGCCAATAATGAAGTTAAATGCATATTTTTATAGGAAATCTGTCAATGCGTTTGCGTAAATCTCTGGGGGAAAGTGACATGCTAATTATCACACAGAACTTCCTGTTGTCCAGCAGTCAAATATTTCACTGGTGGCGTGAAAAGACCTTACAAGCAAATGAGGTTTTTTGAAAGCAGAAACTATCTCATGAAGTTGATAGATTTAGGCGAATATTTCCCAAGCAAATTCAGCTGTCGTATTCGTTTTCACCTTACATCCGGTACAGCACCATAAGTAACGAGTTACGGCGATCAGCTTTACGCTCTTGCACATTTTTGAATCGTACGCTGACAGAGAACACTGCGTACTGAACGGCCAAAGGCTTCGTATTCTCAAACGGACTAAACCTCAGGTAGCTGTCACTCGATGAAAGGCACACAGTTATTTTCTAAAATCAGTTTTTTTTTAAATTTCAGCACTTGTGAAGCTTGAAATAGATTATTTTTCTGGAACCTTTATGGAAGAACATCATTTTAGCATTAAAATGCACAAAGGTACAGATGGAATCATGTTTCCTATGCTTCATTCTACAGTAAAAAGCGAAATAACTATCATTTGCGATAAAACAGAAGGTATCCTCGGCCATACACTTTAAAGTGATTCACCAATTGGAAGTGGCTGTTGATGTATTGACAAAATGTTTCTCCTCCCATAAATCGACTACTTCCACTATTCAAGTATCGCCAATTCCTTGGGTTAATTTAACACTAAAGTCATATTCTGACTTTTGTAGCGGAGGCATTAGATGGTGTGGTATTCGGCATGAGGACTCTGTAGACATGGTACTCAATTTTTTCTTATCACTTCATCGGTCACGCACAGACTTATTTGACAAAACAGAAAACAGTATTATGAACAAAAGATTCTTTGAGGTTCAAGTAAATTAGAACAGCCCTTAACACAACATATTTTCTTGAAATAGTGACGTAACATTTTACAATGTACAGACTTCGGCCTACATTAGTTTTGGCAACAGTACGTTATTATACCAAAAAATGTTGACCTGTGTATAAAATGAATTTGATTAAAATCGTTGCTAGCGACTTCTTGCCTAGCTACTTCTAACTGGTTCCCCCTCCCGCTCATCATAAAGGCACACAGAACCACTATACAACTCAACAACCCAGGCTTGTTCGCCTTCGTAGCTGTGTGATCAGCGCAGTTTGCTGCAATGCTGAGGACCCGGATTCGATTCACGGTGCTGCCAGGAACTTCTCCATGGTGGGAGTAATGGTGCAGGCCGCACTCACCCCTGTGAGGCCATGTGAGGAGTTGCTATAACGATTAGTAGCGGTTCCAAGGACAAGAAATACAACAACCGTGAGAACATTGTACTGAGCACATATTTCTACACACCAAATCCTATGACACCAATCGCAGAGGATGGCACCGCAGTCTAGCGGTACGGATTGGCCGGTTTATTGTCAGAACGACGAACTTTAACTTTTCTACCTCATCCATGATTACAGCTGAGCGATCACTATAACGATACATATAAAAGCCACAACAAGCCGTAACTTAAAGCCCGCACCTTGCTGATGAAATGAACCAAAGTTGACTACACTTAATGCACCTTAGCACTTAAACACAAGAGCACCAGGATGTGAAGATTAAAGGCAACAGTGAACTGGCCGCCTGCCGCGATAGTTCCTGGGTAAACGGTTGCCGGTTTCTCTGGTGCAATAGACGAAGAACATCAGTTTATCGATGAAAGATGGAAGAACAAAGTGTTCAGAGAAATTCAAGAATACAGAAACACAAGTCGCTGAGGAATGAAATACACTGGAAACGCAGGGAAGCTAAGACGAAATGGCTGTATGAGAAATGTGAAGAAATCGAAAACGAAATGATTGTCAGTAGGACTGACTCAGCAGATGGGAAGTCAAAATAATATTCTGTGAAATAAAAACCGGGGTTGTAACATTAAGAGTGAAAAGGGATTCCACTGCTAAATAGAGAATAGAGAGCGGATAGGTGGAAAGAATACACTGAAGGCCTTTATGAGGGGGCAGATTTTGTATGATGTAATAGAAGAAAAACAGGAGTTGATTCAGAAGAGAGAGGGGAACCAGTATTAGAATCATAACGTAAGACAGCTTTGGAGGACTAAAAAACAAATAAGGCACAATAGATAGTTAATATTCCATCAGAATTTCTAAATTCATTGGGCGGAAGCGGCATCAAAAAGACTATTCACGTTATTTTATAGATTCTATGAGTCTGGCGACAAACCATCTGACTCTCGAAAAAACATCATCCACGCTATTCCAAAGACTGCAAAAGCTGACGGCTGCGAGAAATCGCACAACGGCTTAAAATCTCATGCTTCCAAGTTGCTGACAATAATGATACACAGAAGCATGGAAAAGAAAACTGATGATGTATTAGATGACGATCAGTTGGCCTTAGAATAGGAAAAGGAACCAGAGAGGCAATTCTGACATTGCGGTTGATAGTGGAAGCAAGTCTAAAGAAAAATCAGTACACGTTCATAGGATTTTTCGAAGTCGAAAAGACGTTAAACAATCTGAAATGGTACAAGATGATGGAAATTCTGAGGAAAACGGAACTAAGCTACAAGGAGAGACGGGTTACATACAATATGTAGAAGAGCCAAGAGGGAATAACAACAGTTGGCGACCAAGAACGAATTGCTCGTATTCGAAAGGGTGTAAGACAGGGATGTAGTCTTTCGCCCCCACTGTTCAATCTGTACATCGAAGAAGCAATGATCGAAATAAAAGAAATATTCATGAGCAGAACTAAAATTCAATGTGAAATTATATCAGTGAAGCTGTTGACATTTCTATCCTGAGTGAAAGTGAAGAAGAATTACATTATCAGCTGAATGGAATGAACAGTCTAGTCAGTACAGATTACGTATTGAGAGTAAAACGAAGAAAGACGAAAGTAACGAGAAGTAGTAGAAATGTGGAAAGCGAGAAACTTAACATGAGGATTGATAGTCACGAAAAAGATTACTTTAAGGAATTCTACTACCTAGGCAGCAAAACAACAGACGACGGACGGAGCAAGGAGGATATAAAAAGCAGACTGTAACTGTCGAAAAGGGCACTCCTGACCAAAAGAAGTCTTCTAGTATCAAACATAGACCTTAATTTGAGGAAGAAATTTCTGAGAATGTACGTTTGGAAAACAGCATCGTATGGTAGTAAAACATCGACTGTGGGAAAACGGAACAGAAGAGAATCGAAGCATTTGAGATGTGAGCTACAGACGAATGTTGAAAATTAGGTAAACTGACAAGGTTATAAATGAGAAGTTTCTGCGCAGAATCGGAGAGGAAAGGAATATGTGGGAAACACTGAAAAGGAGAAGGAACACGATGATAGGACGTCTATTAAGAGAAGAGAGGAGAGGAGAGGAGGAGAGATGAGTATTTTAGCATCCCGTCGACAACGAAGTAATTAGAGACTGAGCACAAGCCTAGATTAGGGAAGGATGGGGAAGGAAATCGGCCAAGTCCTTTCAAAGGAACCATTCCGGCATTTGCCTGAAACGATTTAGGGAAATCACGGAAAACCTAAATAAGGATGGCCGGAGGCGTTTTTGAACGGTCATCCTCCCGAATGCGAGTCCAGTGTGCTAACCACTGCGCCGTCTCGCTCGGTCTGTTAAAACGTTAGGGAATGACTTCCATGGAACTAGATGAAGCTGTGGAGAGCAAAAACTGTAGAGGAAGACAGAGAGTGGAATACGTCCACATACAGGGTGTTACAAAAAGATGCGGCCAAACATTCAGGAAACATTCCTCACACACAAAGAAAGAAAATATGTTATGTGGACATGTGTCCGGAAACGCGTACTTTCCATGTTAGAGCTCATTTATTACTTCTCTTCAAATCACAATAATCATGGAATGGAAACACACACGACCAGAACGTACCAGCGTGACGTCAAACACTTTGTTACAGGAAACGTTCAAAATGTCCTCCGTTAGCGAGGATACATGCATCCACCCTCCGCCGCACGAATTCTCTGATGCGCTGATGCAGCCCTCGAGAATGGCATATTGTGTCACAACCGTCCACAATACGAGCACGAACAGTCTGTACATTTGACACCGGGGTTGCATAGACAAGAGCTTTCAAATGGCCCCATAAATAAAAGTAAAGAGGGTTGAGGTCAGGAGAGCGTAGAGCCCATGGAATTGGTCCGCCTCTACCAATCCATCGGTCACCGAATCTGTTGTTGAGAAGCGTGCCAACACTTCGACTGAAATGTGCAGGAGCTCCATCGTGCATGAACCACATGTTGTGTCGTACTTGTAAAGGCACATGTTCTAGCAGCACAGGTAGAGTATCCCGTATGAAATCATGACGGTGGATCGAAGAAATACAGTACATACTGACGAAACTAAAATGAGCGCTAACGTAGAAATTAAGCGTTACCGGACATATGTCCACATAACATTTCTTCTTTATTTGTGTGTGAGGAATGTTTCCTGAAAGTTTGGCCGTACCTTTTTGTAACACCGTGTACAAATGAGGACGTAGGTTACAACTGCTATTCTGAGATAAATAGTTTGGCACAGGAGAGGTACTCGTGGCAGGCCACATCAAAGCAGTCAGAAGACTGATGACAAAAGAAAAAAAAGCCTACGCCTTAAGACGTCGTACGAGTATCAAGCAACTTGGTAGCATTAATGTCAAGGACATGAGGTAGAGAAATAATGCGTAATCAATTCAACTGAAAAACTTTTAATGTGCTGCAACGGTACATCATACCATTACGTACCAGTACCATTAGTGCTGCATAAGGTGTGGTCACCATTGTCCAGGAGAGTCTGAAAGCCGCAGGATTACGTTCTGCACAACAGAACGAAGGTATGTGACTACCTCTCTTGATATGCTGCACTTCAGATCAGCACATGCTTGAATGTTCCCCTGGTAAACCCTGTCCTTCCGGTAGCCCCACGACTAAAAATTGTCGGGAGTGAGGTCAGGTGATAACGGCGGCGAAGCATTTGGAAACGATCGGCTGATAATAAGCACGTGAACTTCAGGAACGATGAGCGGTGGGCCCCCCCGTTGAATGAAAACTGTTGAGTTCAGTGAGGCTCTCTCCTGTAGGGCGGGTATGACATGCTGGAGAAGCAGGCCGTTGTATTGCTGGCCAGTCGTACTGCACGTTTGGTCCCTGAGTTCTAACCTGTTCAAAAAAGAATGGGCCAATGATTAAAGTTGCCTTGAAGCCACATCATAGGGTGACACGTTCGCCATACGGAGGAACTTCATGCACAGTGACTGGAGGTAAGGATCTCCACACTCGGCAATTGTGCGTTTTCACGTCACCAGCCACAAGAAATAGAGCTTCGTCTGTCCATGGGGTGGTCCAGGGCCAGCCATCGTCAACTTGAATCCTTGCGAGAAAGTGGAGAGCGAAGTCAACACATCGTTGTGTGTCGTGTGGTGCAAGCTGCTGTACGGCATGGTTTCTTGCACGGACACTATTTGACAATGGTTCGAAGCACCTTCCGTACATTGGAGCACGGATAGTTCAACTGTCGCGACACAGCACGCGCACTGCCTGGCGATCGGGAACTGCGTGCAGCGTTGTCTGCCACAGCAACAGCGATTTCACCAACCGCCAGCGGTCGTCGACCTCTTCCCGGAGCGACGTCCAGTTCTTCATTTGATTCGATAGTCTTTATCATGCTCCGCACATCAGGTGGAGAAAGAAGACTCTTCTGTAATCCTTTCAGTGGGCGGTATTCTAGAAGTGCAGCTACAGAGCTACTGTTGTTTTGATAATAGAGCTTCAGTAATAATGGCCTGCTCTTTTTTTCCACCAAACTCGTTTTGACAGGCTACAAGAGCACTGCGGCTGGTACATATGAACGACAACGCGCTGTTTGACATTCAACCGCGAGTGGCTGAGGCTGTTGCACGGGAAAACTCGACAACGGTGCATTCACGCGGTGGCGTGGTTGCGCACCTCGGCAGACATGCACAGGAAGAAACACACGTTACGTCTTAAAAAAAAATTAAAAAGAATAAAAATTTTTTTCAAATGGCTCTGAGCACTATGGGACTTAACATCTGAGGTCATCAGTCCCCTAGAACTTAGAACAACTTAAACCTAACTAACCTAAGGACATCACACACATCCATGCCCGAGGCAGGATTCGAATCTGTGACCGTTGTTGTCGTGCGGTTCCAGACTGAAGCGCCTAGAACCACTCGGTCACAAAATCCGGCACGCTTCTTTTCACTACTGAATTCTGCCACGACCACGCTGCATGGATTTCGACAAAGAGAATCTTATTTTCGATGTAGAATACCGTCCAGCCATCTGGAATATGAAGGTGAACGAATACAGTGACAGAATTTTAAAACAGAAATTGTGGGAAGTGATAGCAGAAATATTTTGAGGAAAAAAATTGTCACAAGGTGAAAAGAAAGTAATAAGTAAGAATATTGGCCTTTATTTTTATAATATTATTACATTTTTCCACATGATTTTGAATACTGTGCTTCAGATGCTAAGCGAAACGATCTTGCCATTTTAGTCGACTGACATTTACAAAGTAATCTCTTTTGTGAAAGCCGGCCGGAGTGGCCGTGCGGTTCTAGGCGCTATAGTCTGGAACCGAGCGACCACTACGTTCGCAGGTTCGAATCCTGCCTCGGGCATGGATGTGTGTGATGTCCTTAGGTTACTTAGGTTTAAGTAGTTCTAAGTTCTAGGCGACTTATGACTTCAGAAGTTAAGTCGCATAGTGCTAAGAGCCATTTTTTCTTTTGTGAATTACTGCTCGGTTTCCTCTCTGACCTGTTCTGTTTTCAATATCCTCCAAACCTTATTGTGGATTATGTAAGGTGTGCTCGAAATTAAGACCAACGTGTGAAGTTGTGAAGTATACAACAAGCTTTAATAAGTCTCCTAACCTTATTGTGGCTTATCTAAATTCTGCTCGAAATTAACACCACGTCTTTCACTTGTGAAGTAGTGAAGTATACAGCAAGCTTTAATAAGTTGCCTACTTTCGGTTAACACATAGAGGTCGATGTAATAATAGCTATTTGTTAGCCAAAACAGGAAAACTATATTCAATGTATCTAAGCGCTCTTCTGAGCCAATCATAAATTATTCTTTTACTTTTACTTAACACATGTTTTGGTACCATATTCAGGAAATGATTTAATAGGTTAAATGCTCGTCACGGACAATGAAGTTACGAATTTTGCCTTGAATCCCTTCTGTTTCCTCATCGGCAGGTATTTCTGAATTTCCATCCATCAGCTGTTTGTACAAGAACAGATCTTTGAAAACCGACGAATCACTACATTATCCGTATAGCACAACATCAGCATACATGAATTTATAATTGCTGTCACAAATTGTCAATAAAGCTATTGACAAAAAATATTTATAACTGCAATAAAGCAATACTGTGTTCCTTGGTTTTATTACACGGACATATTTCCCGTCTATAGTTTCCACAACAAGAAGAAAATTCAGTCTGGATTAAAATTTTTCAGATATGTCTAACAATGATTTTGTTGTTGATTGGGAAAGGCATTCTGCTTTCATTGTGGTTCATATCGCTTGACGAACTTGTAGCGGAATTTCGCTGACTTTAGTTCTTCCCAAGTGATAGGCGTGGTGAATGTCACCAAAAGAGCACCCAGAAGAGAAGTACCTAAAACTAAAAATACGTTTGTTTTCAGATCTGTTGCTGCCAAAGAATTGGAAAACTCTGACAGATAATTTTGTGAAGGTATATCGGAGTCAGCAGTTTGTAACGTGGATCAGGTGCCACACGGAAGTCCATTAACATCTACTTCAACCAGATAATATTTCTTGCAGACGTTGTTTCAAGAAAAAATACGGATGCCAATTTTAGTTCAACTGATTTAGGTCAGAAGGGCACAAAGGTTGGGCCTGCTTCAGAGTGCAGGTCATCAAGACTGAAAATGAGAAAGGCTGATGATACAGGAACTTACAACACAGAAGTATAGATTGTCGGGGTACTGAGGAAAGGTATAGCAGGAAACGACGAATATTCTGACCACCACTTTCAGTTATTGTTCGACGACTTTAAACAAGTGCCTGAACATTTGAAGGCAATAAGAAAGACGCATTTTGCCAATAGAGCTTGCCATCCCCGAACTGTCCACGAAATACCAATTTAATAAATACTGGTCAGCAGTTAACTAGCTACACATGCACATACACTCATATATAAGTGACTTAAGAAATTGGATCATTCCCATTACAAACATTCAGCATGAAGTTTCGATGCAAATGTTTGAATTATTGATGTATGTAGTGTATTATATGAAAACTTATAAGTTCAAAATATTTAAAGGAAGATGTTGCCATTCTGCAATAACTAAAAAATTTATCCTCATTGTTTCTTGGCTCCTTGTAAAAAACGAAATAAGCTCCACTTTTATTTCTTTTTCACAGGAAAGGATGTACCCAGCGTTCGTCTTTCCTGCTTCTGCGGCATCTTTTCTTTTTAAAACAAGAACCAAGAGCCAAAAGCTACAGCGCCTTCCCCAGACACGTACATTTTGTACATGATTTGATCGACAATGAAATAATTTAGAATTAGAGGTGGCAAAATAATGTATATTAAACAGAGTGGAAGACCAAGTCCACAGTAACCGTTTATTCTGTTTTCACTGTATGACGAGCGGTGTCATACTCTGGAGGTACACCTTCAGGTCATACAAAACTAACACTTCATGTGCCACGACTTCCAAGGTACAAGTGCGCAAAAAAATGTCCTTGGATGAAATGGCAGATGGGCATCTTATCCGAACCTTGCATGAACAGAAATACGTTTCCAAACACTGTCAAAAGAGGAGATCGGACAGCACATTAGAATACACGTATCATAGGATGAAACCACCGACAATTCCACGGAGGAAACAAAGAATTAAACTACATACAATCCTTGGGAGTCTTCAACATACTAAAATTCACTCAAGAATCAAAGAAACTGGTATTCCTGCCTAATATCTTGTGGGGCGCAGCGAGAACTCCCAAGTACCGAAAGGAGACGTGGCGTGGACTCGACTAACGTCTAAAGTAGCGCTGTAGCAAATCGACACCATGAAGCCTGTAGGGCTTTCATAAATCTGTAAGAGTACAAGGGGGTGGAGATCTCTTCTGAACAGCACGTTGCAAGGCATCCAAGATATACAAAATAATGTTCTTGTTAGGGGAATTTGGTGGCCAGCAGAAGTGTTTAAGCTCAGAAGAGTGTTCCTGAAACCTTTCGGTAGCAGCTCTGAACATTTGGGATTTCGCATTGTCCTGTTGGAATTTCCCAAGTCCATCGGAATGTACAGTGGTCATAAATGGATGCAAGTTATCAGACAGGATGCTTACGTACGTGTCACCTGTCAGAGTCCTATCTATCAGAGATCTCATATTAGTCCAAATGTATGCGCCCCACACCATTATAGAGCCTCTACCAGCTGGAACAGTCCTCTCCTGACTTGCGGGGTCTCCATACCCGTACACGTCCATCCGCTCGATACTGTTTAAAACGAGAGTCGTCCGACCAGACATCGCGTTTCCAGTCATCAACAGTTCAACGTTAGCGTTGAAGGGCCCAGACAAGGCATAAAGCTTTGTGTCGTGCAGTCATCAAGGCCACCCGTGTGGGCCATCGGCTCCGAAAGCCCGTATAGATTATGTTTCGTTGAATGCTTCGCGCGCTGACACTTGTTGATGGCCCATCATTGAAATCTGCAGCAGTTTACGGAAGGGCTGCACTTCTGTTACGTTGAACGATTCTCTTCAGTCGTTGTATGTCCCGTTCTTGTAGGATCCTTTTCCGGCAGAAGCGACGACGGAGATCTGATGTTTTACTGGGTTCCTGATATTCACGGTACACTTGTGAATGGTCGTTCGGGAAAAACCCCACTTCATCTCTACCTCGGAGATGATGTGTCGCATCGCTTATGCGCCGACTATAAAATCTCGTTCAAAGTCACTTATATTTTGATAACCTGTCATTGTAGCAGCAGTAACCAGTCTAACAACTGCGCCAGACACTTGTTGTCTTATATAGGAGTTGCCGAACGCAGCATCGTACTCTGCCTGTTTACATATCTCTGTATTTGAATACGCATGCCTATACCACTTTCTTTGGCGCTTCGGTGTATATTGGCAGGCGACATACAGAACTGCACGCTACAGCGGTATGATTGCGTGTCTTTTAATTCTTTCTTTCCCCCACGGATTCTGACTATGATTTCATTGTATTATACGTGGATTGTCATGTGCTGCCAGGACTCGTGTTTTGAGTGTTTTGAAGATGTATGACTGATCATGTATGCTTCGTATCGGATGCGCATCGGCTGTTTCATCCAAGGCTTTATCGAGGAGTGATATGTTTTTATGCTCACTTGCATCTTGTAAGTCGTGACACATGAAGTATTAATTTTAGAGTTTCTGAGGATATACGTCCACTGTATAAAACCGGTCGGTCTACAGCTGTTGAGCACTTCTCTTTTCGCTCAGTTTAATGTAGATTAATTTACCATAGCTGATTTTAAATTGTTTGATTGTCCTTCACTTTATGTACAAGCTTATTAGCTGTGATCGTCGGACCTATGAGGTTATTTGATGTGCATTTTGGTTTATTATTTCCAACAAATCGTCCGTCCGTCCGCTGTGTTCCGATGGAAACGATTGAGAGAGCGAGAACTCTAATAGGGCCCTGAGAACAAACAGACAGACTAGATCCACACGCCGCGGCACTTGGCCGGCTACTCCGTTGTAGAGCATGAAAATCGCAGAACCGCGTGGCGGGTTATTGCGTTGTAGCCAGCTTCGGCTCCCGCCCACCGCTACATCTACATCTACACTCCTGGAAATTGAAATAAGAACACCGTGAATTCATTGTCCCAGGAAGGGGAAACTTTATTGACACATGCCTGGGGTCAGATACATCACATGATCACACTGACAGAACCACAGGCACGTAGACACAGGCAACAGAGCATGCATAATGTCGGCACTAGTACAGTGTATATCCACCTTCCGCAGCAATGCAGGCTGCTATTCTCCCATGGAGACGATCGTAGAGATGCTAGATGTAGTCCTGTGGAACGGCTTGCCATGCCATTTCCACCTGGCGCCTCAGTTGGACCAGCGTTCGTGCTGGACGTGCAGACCGCGTGAGACGACGCTTCATCCAGTCCGTATGCCACGGCAAACTGGCTGACACTGTCGGCGGCGGTGCACAAATGCTGCGCAGCTAGCGCCATTCGACGGCCAACACCGCGGTTCCTGGTGTGTCCGCTGTGCCGTGCGTGTGATCATTGCTTGTACATCCCTCTCGCAGTGTCCGGAGCAAGTATGTTGGGTCTGACACACCGGTGTCAATGTGTTCTTTTTTCCATTTCCAGGAGTGTACATCCATACTCCGCAAGCCACCTGACGGTGTGTGGCGGAGGGTACCCTGAGTACCTCTATCGGTTCTCCCTTCTATTCCAGTCTCGTTTTGTTCGTGGAAAGAAGGATTGTCGGTATGCTTCTGTGTGGGCTCTAATCTCTCTGATTCCATCCTCATGGTCTCTTCGCGAGATATACGTAGGAGGGAGCAATATACTGCTTGACTCTTCGGTGAAGGTATGTTCTCGAAACTTTAACTAAAGCCCGTACCGAGCTACTGAGCGTCTCCCGCAGAGTCTTACACTGGAGTTTATCTATCATCTCCGTAACGCTTTCGCGATTACTAAATGATCCTGTAACGAAGCGCGCTGCTCTCCGTTAGATCTTCTCTATCTCTTCTGTCAACCCTATCTGGTGCGGATCCCACACTGCTGAGCAGTATTCAAGCAGTGGGCGAACAAGCGTATTGTAACCTACTTCTTTTGTTGTCGGATTGCATTTCCTTAGGATTCTTCCAATGAATCTCAGTCTGACATCTGCTTTACCGACGATCAACTTTATATGATCATTCCATTTTAAATCACTCCTAATGCGTACTCCCAGATAATTTATGGAATTAACTGCTTCCAATTGCTGACCTGTTATTTTGTAGCTAAATGATAAGGGACCTATCTTTCTATGTATTCGCATCACATTACACTTGTCTACATTGAGATTCAATTGCCATTCCGTGCACAATGCGTCAATTCGCTGCAGATCCTCCTGCATTTCAGTACAATTTTCCATTGTTGCAACCTCTCGATACACCACAGCATCATCTGCAAAAAGCCTCAGTGAACTTCCGATGTCATCCACCAGGTCATTTATGTATATTGTGAATAGCAACGGTCCTATGACACTCC
This sequence comes from Schistocerca gregaria, assembly GCF_023897955.1. Classification (NCBI taxonomy): domain Eukaryota; kingdom Metazoa; phylum Arthropoda; class Insecta; order Orthoptera; family Acrididae; genus Schistocerca; species Schistocerca gregaria. The sequence goes on along the minus strand of NC_064920.1, from coordinate 432,001,716 downwards.
CCTGAGGCACACCTGAAGTCACTCTTACTTCCGATGACCTCTCTCCATTGAGAATGACATGCTCCGTTCTGTTATCTAGGAACTCTTCAATCCATTCACACAATTCGTCTGATGGTCCATATGCTCTTACTTTGTTCATTAAACGACTGTGGGGAACTGTATCGAACGCCTTGCGGAAGTCAAGAAACACGGCATCTACCTGTGAACCCGTGTCTATGGCCCTGTGAGTCTCGAGGAAGAATAGCGCGAGCTGGGTTTCACACGACCGACTTTTTCGAAACCCATGCTGATTCCTACAGAGTAGATGTCTCCAGGAAAGTCATTTTATTCGAACATAACACGTGTTCCAAAATTCTACAACTGATCGACGTTAGAAGGTCTATAGTTCTGCACATCTGTTCGACGTCCCTTCTTGAAAAAGGGTATGACCTGTGCCCTTTTCCAATCCTTTGGAACGCTACGCTGTTCTAGAGACCTACGGTACACCGCTGCAAGAAGGGGGGCAAGTTCCTTCGCGTACTCTGTGTAAAATCGAACTAGTATCCCATCAGGTCCAACGGGCTTTCATCTTTTGAGAGATTTTAATTGTATCTCTATCCCTCTGTCATCTATTTCGATATCTACCATTTTGTCATCTCTGCGACAATCTAGAGAAGGAACTACAGTGCAATCTTCCTCTGTGAAACAGGTTTGGAAAAAGACATTTAGTATTTCGGCCTTTAGTCTGTCATCCTGTGTTTCAGTACCATTTTGGTCACAGAGTGTCTGGACATTTTGTTTTGATCCACCTACCGCTTTGACAAAAGACCAAAATTTCTTAGCACTTTCTGCCAAGTCAGTACATTTTACATTCGAATTCATTGAACGCCTCTCCTCACACTACATTTCGCTTCTCATAATTTTTGTTTGTCTGCAAGGCTTTGGCTATATTTATGTTTGCTGTGAAGTTCTCTTGGCTTCCGCAGCAGTTTTCTAACTCGGTTGTTGCACCACGGTGGCTCTTTTCCATCTCTTACGATCTTGCTTGGCACATACTCATCTAACGCATATTGTACGATGGTTTTGAACTTTGTCCACTGATCCTCAACACTATCTGTACTTGAGACAAAACTTTTGTGTTGAGCTGTCAGGTACTCTGTAATCTGCCTATTATCACTTTTGCTACCTTTTCTAACATTTCTATTTACGGCTGAAATCATCGATGCCGTAAACGCTTTATGATCGCTGATTCCCTGTTCTGCGTTAACTGTTTCAAATAGTTCGGGTCTGTTTGTCACCAGAAGGTCTAATATGTTATCGCCACGAGTCGGTTCTCCGTTTAACTGCTCAAGGTAGTTTTCAGATAAAGCACTTAAATTTTTACTGTATTCTTTGTCCCTGCCATCCGTTATGAACGTTTGAGTCTCCCAGTCTATATCCGGCAAATTAAAATCTCCACCCAGAACTATAACATGGTGGGGAAGTCTACTCGAAATATTTTCTAAATTATCCTTCAGGTGCTCAGCCACAACAGCTGCTGAGCCAGGGGGCCTATAGATACATCCAATCACCATGTCTGAGCCTGCTTTAACCGTGACCTTCACTCAAATTATTTCACATTTCGGATCTCCGTCAATTTCCTTCGATAATATTGCACTTATTATCGCTATAAACACGCCAACCCCTTCACTGTCCAACCTGTCTCTGCGGTATACATTCCAATCTGAGTTTAGAATTTCATTACTGTTTACGTCTGGTTTCAGCCAACTTTCTGTCCCTAGTACTATATGGGCGTTGTGACAGTTCATTAATGAGAGCAGTTCTGGGACCTTTCAATAGACGCTCCTGCAGTTTACTATTAGCACATTAATATTGTTATTCCCTGTTGCATTTTGCCTACTCCTACCTTGCCGCGTCTCAGGAGGCATCTTGTCGGGCCTAGGGAGGTAATTCTCTAACCTAAAAAACCCCCATGTGCACTCCACACGTACTCCCCTACCCTTGTAGCCACTTCCGGCGTCTAGTGCATGCCTGACCTATTCAGGGGGACGCTACATTTCTCCACCCGATAGCGGAGGTCGAGAAATTTGCACCCCAGATCTCCGCAGAATCGTCTGAGCCTCTAGTTTAAACCTTCCACTCGGCTCCAAACCAGAGGACCGCGATCGGTTCTGGGAACGATCCTACAAATAGTTAGTTCTGATTCCACCCCGCGAGCGAGGCTTTCCGCCATCACCAACTCCGCCACCCCCTGTACGAACTGAGGATAACCTCAGAACCCAGACGTCAGGAGTCATTGGTGCCGACATGATCAACAATTTGCAGTCGGGTGCGCCCAGTGCTCTCTATCGCCGCCGGCAGGGCCTCCTCCACATCTCGGATGAGATCCCCCCCACAAGCAGACAGAGTGAACACTGGCCTTCTTCCCCGACCTTTGCGCTATTTCCCTAATGGGCTCCATCACCCGCCTAACGATGCAGCTCCCAATAACTAATAAACCCCTCCCCCCGTGTGCCTGCTCGGAGGAGCACCCACATATCCACTCACAGGCAGTGCGGGCGATGGCACACGGCCAGCCTCCACATTTACCCTCCGCCTCGTGCGCCGCGAACGCCGCTGAACCCGCCACTCCCCTTGGGGAGAGCGTGGCCCAACCGCGCCCGGTACCCGCGAAGATGTCTTGACAGCAGGGACTGTGGGTGAAGCATGTAACACCTGGGGTGTACCATGCGACGCACCAGACTCCCCACTGCCGCTACACTCGGAGGCAGCAGCCTGAAGACGGCTGACGGTGGCCATCAACACGCTCAGCTGTTCGCGAACAGTGGCCAGCTCCTCCTGCGTCCGTACAAAGCAGTCACACATCCTCTCCATCCTAAGGAATCAATTTACTGTAGAGAGTTAATCAACTTTTAACTACACTGCTAATTCACTAAAGGCGGCTGATTGTTGACTAAACTGTGATTGCTAGCCACTTCTTGCAGAAAACAATGAAAATAGCACTACCTGTCTCTGGACTGTATTGAACAAAAATGGCTCTGAGCACTATGGGACTCAACTGCTGTGGTCATCAGTCCCCTAGAACTTAGAACTACTTAAACCTAACTAACCTAAGGACATCACACACATCCATGCCCGAGGCAGGATTCGAACCTGCAACCGTAGCAGTCGCGCGTTCCGGACTGCGCGCCTAGAACCGCTAGACCACCGCGGCCGGCTGTATTGAACAAACACTAGCACTACTGGAACTATGGTTGACTAGAGGGACTCTCTCTGATTGTATTCAAAACAAACAAGAAATCTATTGGAACACTATTACTAGCACTCGACAATTAAAGCTTCCTAAAAGCAAAAACACACGGAAGAAGAAGTGACAAGTAAGAAAAATACAGTTAATACTTAAATTAAGGTAGCTCGCTGCACAGTAGACGTGAAGCAAACGGCAGTTAGGACTACACTGACACTTCTCTGTTGCTCTAACTCAAATGCACTCTGACTACTCTCCCTGCAACTGCTTAAGCCGTTCCTCGTCTTACTGCAAAGTCGTGTGTGCGACCAGAACAAAGAGCCCCCTCTCCAACGCGTTGTTGTCCACACGCCGCTGCCGCCCGTGCTGACGGTGTCATTCCTGTGTCGAAGCATACGCCAAGTCAGCGTGCGTCTTGGACTTAGCTTCTCGCTAAACTGCTTTCCACGGAGTTTTTTCGCTCGTCACTGCCATCTACCTCAGTGACCGCGTTTTTACAAGGCACAGGCTATATTACTATTAAGCACAGGCCGAGTATCCATCCTCGGCCGTCGCTACAGACCTCCGTGCCAGCTGTCCACAATACATCGCCATCCCTGACCACAGACTCAGCACTTCCGGGAAACGTATCCGTTCTGCTATAGTCCAGCTGACAGCCCGACGCCGTCCATGCTCTCCCCAGTTCGGCAACAGCGGACTCCCGTCGGCCACCTGTCTCGCAGAGGCCGCACTCTGGCAGCACTAGTACCAGGCTGTCGAGAACAATATCGTTGGCGCCAGGGAATGCGGCTGTGCAGGCTCACTTTGCTGGTTACTGATCTTTTCTTTATCAGAACCGTCAGTCGACTGGTTTGATGCAGTCTGCCACGAAGTGCTCTCCTGTGCCAAACTTTTCATCTTGGAGCAGCACTTGCAACCTACGTCCTGAATTATTTTGCTGGATGTGTCTCAATATCTGACTCCCTGTACAGTTTTTATCATTTACACCTCCCACTAGTACCTTGGAAATAATTCCCTGGTGCCTTGATACATGTGCTGTCACCCTTTCCCTTCTTCTCCTCACTGTTTCCCATATATTTCTTTGTTAGCCGATTGTGCAGAGGACCTCCTGACTCTTTACCTTATCAGTCCACCAAATTTTCAACATTCGTTTGTAGCACCACATCTCAAATTCTTCGATTCCCTTCTGTTCCTGTTTTCTTACAGTCCATGTTTCCTACCATACAATGCTGTCCCCCAAACATACGTTCCCAGAAATTTCTTCCTCAAAATTAATATCTATGTTTGCTGCTACTAGTTGTTTTCACTAATGCAGAAATGGCCTTTTTGTCAGTGCTCCCACTGTCATTGCTTATTTGGCTGCCTAACTAACAAAATTCCTCCACTTCATCTCCTCCGTGATTCACAGTTACGACTTTTTAAGTCTCTCGGCGTTCTCATTTCCGCTACTTCTCATTATTTTCATCTTTCTTCGATTTGATCTCAATCCACATTCTATACTCAGTAGTCTGTTACTTTAATTCAGCAGATTCCGTAATTCTTCTTCCCTTTCACTGACAATAGCTTTGTCATCAGCGAATCTTACCATTGATACCTCTTCACCTTGAATTTTGATCTTTCTTTTATTTCTTGCTTCTTCGATGTGTAGAATGAACAGAAGCTTCGGGAGACTACTTCCCTGTCTTACACACCCTTTAATGTGGGCATATGGTTCCTGGCCTTCCACTGTTATTATTCCCTCTTGGTTCTTGTACATACTAGATGTTACTCGTCTTTCTCTACAGCTCACCCCTTCTTTGTTATCTCAGAATTCCATAATCTTGCTCCACTTTATTTTATCGAATGCTTTTTCCAAGTCGACAGTTCCTATGAACGTTTCTCCGTTGTTATTATACTGCAAACAAATCTGAGGTCATGAAATAGAGAGGAAACCGATTTCGATAACTAGTCAGGCAGAAGGAATACGAATAGTGTCACTGAAAGTGTTCGCAAGTGACGACATTCTTCTAGCGGAAAGCAAAGGATCCTAGGAACTGTTAAATAAAACAAAGAGTACAGAAAGTCATTCGTGTCTAAATAAAGTGAAAATGAAAGTGATGAATAATACCATTGTAGTATCGCGACAGCAGAACTATAAATAATGACCGAAGCAAAGACGACGTCAAAACCATTGGCCATGGGGATGTAAGCTAATTGTAACAAAGGGGACAGTTTACTTGCATTTTTTACAGGATGAAGGTAAGTATACGTTTCCTAAAACTTCACGTCTGGAGGAATTTATGACTGGAAGAGATTCATGGACGAGGGGGGGGGGGGGGGAAGTGAAATTAAAGTTTGGAGATGTATATAAATTACAGAGTTACGGAGATATACCAAAGTTCAGGTAAAAGAAAAGATCCAAACACTAGGTTAATTTAGAAGAGAGAATATAATGGACAAACATATCAGACTCCAACTGTAAATGCTTTAAGAGAAAATGCTCTCATTTGGGTTGTGCGATTCATGCACAGTAATATTATCTCCAGAAGATCCAAAGATGACAGGTGCACCTATCGAAACCTGTCGTCGAGGAAATAAAAATTGTCAACACGTGCTCTTGGCCGCAAAAATTTTTATTTAGCATTAAAGATGCGATCCTACCCAGCAACACGTGAAATTTTAAGAGAGATATTTTGCTCTGCAGACCGACAAGGTCCATGGAGAGTCGGATGGTCCATTACTTCCTCCTACATCAGTCTCGCGAAGTGTGCAAGCGGGAAAATAGAAGAAACTGAAGCTTATATGTAGGCAAGGGTAGTAATCATAACGGAAAATAAATTGAAGCTTATATGAAGTCAAGGAGTAGAGTGACTAGTAATCATAACGTTCTTGGTCCTGCGTCCGATCCCATCCATTGCTTAAATTCTATGTAGAAATCGTCGGCAATGACCGCCGAAGACTTTCGGTATAGTCATCCTCGTAGTGCCAACGGCTTCCTCAAAGATGGTGGCGAAGGGGCAGTGGTTCGCGGCACTCCATGTGCGAACAACATTGCTTTGGTTGACTCCGAGACGCCTGGACACTTCCATTGTTGAGAGCCCTTCCTGGCACAAAGTAACAATGCGGACGCGATCGAACCGCGGTATTGACCGTCTAGGCATGGTTTAACTACACAAAATACGAGCCGTTTCCTCCTTCCTGGTGAATGACTGGAATTGATTGTGTGTCGGACCCCCTCTCTCTAATAGGGGCTGCTCATTCATGGTTGTTTACATATTTGGACGGGTTTTGTGACATCTCTGAACAGTCAAAGGGACTGTGTCTGTGAAACAGTATCCACAGTCAACGTCTGTCTATCTCCAAGAGTTCTGGGAACTGGGGTGATGCCGAACGTTTTGTGACGAGGTTACAACAAGACAAGAAAGTAATAGGGTAGGTAGTGTTGGGGAGAGAGCAGAGATTTACTACTCGCATTCAGATCATTAACGGACACGAGGTTACCTTTAGCATAGAAGAAATATTTCACTTTCTAACCTTTTTACATCTCTGCGTCCCTGTCTTACTCCTCGCCTATTGTGCCGATGACCACGTGGTCCTTGTCAAACACATCACCCGGTACCCTGTTTGCAAAATCGTCCTATAGCGCGTGTGAAAAGGGACGTGTAGCGGCAAGGATTACTGAATCGATTCCGTTCTGAGTTGATCGGCGGTGGGACCAGTCGCTTTAAGAGCGGCACTGTCCACGTGGTCTATATGACGCCTCATCGGTCACAAAGAACAAACAGTCGCGAAACTCACTAGCCAAACGGAGATCTCATCCTTCGTTAATCTAGTCATTTCACACGCTATAAGGGCTTGTAGTTAACGTAATAGTGGAATGTAAGGAGATTAAATTTCAGCACTGGATACTGCGTGGCCAGGAACAGGAAACAAAGTCCTCTTCTACACATTTTAAGGCAAATCTTAATAAATTTCACAGAAAGCAGACATGTAATCTTTCCCTACGCAACGATGTGCTGGAACAGAACGAATTAGTACATTTATCAAATATTCAAATATCTTTGTCCTAAATTTGGGAATAGACATACTGAGGGTCGTCTGCTCCCTTACCTATCTCCTTACACTATGCCAACCGTCTGCCGGATTGGCGGGCACCTAACGTTTTTACTGGGCTTCGGTAGAGGGGATGAACGTGCCAAAAACTGCCGTGACCAACCTCTCCACTTCCAATCTCTTTTCAGTCAACAGACTATCTCTGGTCACTTCCTGTTTGTATCCTCTCTTCTCTCATCTCAGAGTGGAAGAACTACTGTGCTACGAAAAGTCGTCTGCTTCCTAACTAACGTTGACTAGGCTCAGAGATAGGAGGGGAAGGACATGGGATGTATACACCCAAATAGCGCTTCAATACTAACCTAATAATAACAACTAAACCCACACGACATATTTACATTGTTTTTGACTACTGACATGGGGTTTCGCGGCGCTCACGACAGGGCCGCGTCATATGAAACGTGGCGAACCAGTATCCTGAGTTACTGCTTTCGCGTCGTCGCGACTTTAATACTGTGACAGAGAATGCTATGTTGTTATATTGTTATGGAACGGCACAAATGGTGTCGTTTCAACTTCAGTGAACGGATTATTCTGATCGGAAATGAAAGCAAACCGAAGACAGCGTCAGTAGGTGAGGTGTACTTGATGATATCAAAAGCTGGAAGTGGTATAGATAGTTTATCAGGATACTGAAGAGGAATTCACGGTGTAAAGGGAGATGAAAATCTAATAATCATGGCGAACTGAGAATCTATAGAGTGGCAGGGAATGGAACAAAGAGTTTAAGGAGAAAATGGAGTGGGTGGTAGGATTAACATATGAGAAAGTCTAACTGAGTTTTGCAGGGTTTCATTGAGCTTAATGTATCTTTTATTTAAATCTTAAATAAAAAACAAGATCTCTTCGGTCCCTGCACGTCTGCTCTTCTGTGCCTAGCTACGGCGTAACTGTAGTATGACTGCAGTTGGAGTGGAACCAACCACGACCAATAGTTTACTCTGTAACAAAGAACTGCATACACAAAATGGCCTTGTAACTGGCATCTCCCTCGGAAGTGTAGCAAATCTGACAAATGTAAGCATTTTAAACGTTCGGTTGTGCCATAAAAGCAGAAAGGGTAATCGAATTGCTACGATTTAAATGGTTAACTAAAAAGTTCCAACATCCTAAAAAGAAAGAAAAAAGAAAAAAATAGATTGCAATGAAACATCGAAAAACATCTGGCTTCAATAAGATAATTAAGATCTCTGACAAGGCAGCACAAACGGATAATCAGCACAGGTATCTACTGGTGAAAACTATCGATAAGGAGGTTGGTTAGATTACACGCAATATTACTACCATGTTTACAGTCTCTGGTATTAAAGTTACTAGTGACTTAATCCGATCGCCACAATCATTTGCTAGGCTGTGACGCAACTAGTGCATATTCTATAGTGTGAATTAGGTTATTCTTAGCTTAGTACTACGTACCGCCTGTAGATGTCAATAGTGATTAATACTAAGTTTTATGTAAGCCGTCGTGTGCTACCAGTGATATTAAATGTATATTAATTATTTATGCGGAGTAGCCCTTCGCTATCTCCGCAGGTATTAGCGTGAGTCAATTAAATCCTTTAGTCGAGCCATTTTTTGGAACTAGAGAGTTGCCAGGGCACTAAAGTTATTTGCTATTGACAAATATCTTGCGCTAGAGTGTTTATTCCTTAAGATACAACCATTTAAATTCGGCGAATATACAGCGCTAAATAATATATGCTCATGTGTAGCAAGATTGAGAAAACCCCATCAAGGACGAAATGACTTCCTTAGACCAAGCAATCACGGCCAGAAAAACGACATAAATTTTCCACGCACGTGAATGCAATCATACTACAAACGAAGTTAGATGAAACGAAACGACCGAACACACTAATATATACACAAACTCTAAGAATCTTCACGTCTCTCAGGTATATCTTTCGCAATGGCCTCACCAAGACACCAAACGGAACTACACTTGCTTAGCCAACGATGGTGCGGCTACACTAGCTACATTGCAAATTTTTCAAACAGCAAACAGTCAACTCAATTATGACATTCTCCTGTATGGCATGCAGCATACCTCTCTGTTGATTCACAGCCTACAAAGAACTCTTATCCCCGTAATAGAGGCACAGTGTGTTGTGGTGGTCTTCAGTCCGGAGACTGGTTTGATGCAGCTCTCCATGCTACTCTGTCCTGTGCAAGCTTCTTTATCTCCCAGTACCTACTGCAACCCACATCCATCTGAATCTGCTTAGTGTATTTATCTCTTGGTCTCCCTCTACGATTTTTACCCTCCATGCTGCCCTCCAATGCTAAATTTGTGATCCCTTGATGCCTCAAAACATGTCCTACCAACCGATCCCTTCTTCGAGTCAAGTTGTGCCACAAATTTATCTTCTTCCCAATCCTATTCAACACCTCCTCATTAGTTACGTGATCTATCCACCTTATCTTCAGCATTCTTCTGTAGCACCACATTTCGAAAGCTTCTATTCTCTTCTTGTCCAAACTAGTTATCGTCCATGTTTCACCTCCATATATGGCTACACTCCATACAAATACTTTCAGAAACGACTTCCTGATACATAAATCTATACTCGATGTTAACAAATTTCTCTTCTTCAGAAACGCTTTCCTTGCCATTGCCAGTCTACATTTTATATTCTCTCTACTTCGACCATCATCAGTTATTTTGCTCCCCAAATAGCAAAACTCCTTTACTACTTTAAATGTCTCATTTCCTAATCTAATTCCCTCAGCATCACCCGACTTAATTCGACTACATTCCATTATCGTCGTTTTGCTTTTGTTGATGTTCATCTTATATCCTACTTTCAAGACACTGTCCATTCCGTTCAACTGCTCTTCCAGGTCCTTTGCTGTCTCTGACAGAATTACAATGTCATCGGCGAACCTCAAAGTTTTTACTTCTTCTCCATGAATTTTAATACCTACTCCGAATTTTTCTTTTGTTTACTTTACTGCTTGCTCAATATACAGATTAAATAACATCGGGGAGAGGCTACAACTCTGTCTCACTCCTTTCCCAACCACTGCTTCCCTTTCATGCCCCTCGACTCTTATGACTGCCATCTGGTTTCTGTACAAATTGTAAATAGCCTTTCGCTCCTTGTATTTTACCCCTGCCACCTTCAGAATTTGAAAGAGAGCATTCCAGTCAACATTGTCAAAAGCTTTCTCAAGTCTACAAATGCTAGAAACGAAGGTTTGCCTTTTCCTAATCTTTCTTCTAAGATAAGTCGTAAGGTCAGTATTGCCTCACGTGTTGCAACATTTCTACGGAATCCAAACTGATCCTCCCCGAGGTCCGCATCTACCAGTTTTTCCATTCGTCTGTAAAGAATTCGCGTTAGTATTTTGCAGCTGTGACTTATTAAACTGATTTTCACATCTGTCAGCACCTGCTTTCTTTGGGATTGGAATTATTATATTCTTCTTGAAGTCTGACGTTATTTCGCCTGCCTCATACATCTTGCTCACCAGCTGGTAGAGTTTTGTCATGACTGGCTCTCCCAAGGCTGTCAGTAGTTCTAATGGAATGTTGTCTACTCCCGTGGCCTTGTTTCGACTCAGGTCTTTCAGTGCTCTGTCAAACTCTTCACGCAGTATCTTATCTCCCATTTCATCTTCATCTACATCCTCTTCCATTTCCATAATATTGTCCTCAAGTACATCGCCCTTGTATAAACCCTCTATATACTCCTTCCACATTTCTGCCTTCCCTTCTTTGCTTAGAACTGTGTTTCCATCTGAGCTCTTGATATTCATACAAGTGGTTCTATTTTCTCCAAAGGTCTCTTCAATTTTCCTGTCAGCAGTATCTATCTTACCCCTAGTGAGATAAGCCTCTACATCCTTACATTTATCCTCTAGCTATCCATGCTTAGCCATTTTGCACTTCCTGTCGATCTCATTTTTGAGACGTTTGTATTCCTTTTTGCCTCCGTCATTTACAGCATTTTTATATTTTCTCCTTTCATCAATTAAATTCAATATTTCTTCTGTTACCCAATGATTTCTAGCAGCCCTCGTCTTTTTACCTACTTTATCCTCTGCTGCCTTCACTACTTCATCCCTCAGAACTACCCATTCTTCTTCTGCTGTATTTCTTTCCCCCATTCCTGTCAACTGTTCCCTTTTGCTCTCCTTGAAACTCTGTACAACCTCAGGTTCTTTCAGCTTATCCAGATCCCAGGTCCTTAAATTCCCATCTTTTTTGCAGTTTCTTTAGTTTTAATCTACAGGTCATAGCCAATAGATTGTGGTCATAGTCCATATCTGCCCCTGGAAATGTCCTACAATTTAAAACCTGATTCCTAAATCCCTGTCTTACCATTAAATAATCTATCTGATTCCTTTTAGTATCTCCAGGATTCTTCCATGTATACAGCCTTCTTTTATCAGTCTGGAACCAAGTGTTAGCTATGATTAAGTTATGCTCTGTGCAAAATTCTACCAGACGGCTTCCTCTTTCATTTCTTAGCCCCAATCCATATTCACCCACTATGTTTCCTTGTCTCCCTTTTCCTACTTACGAATTCCACTAACCCATGACTATTAAATTTTTGTCTCCCTTCACTACCTGAATTATTTATTTTATCTCATCATACATTTCATCAATTTCTTCATCATCTGCAGAGTTAGTTGTCATATAAACTTATAGTACTGTAGTAGAAAGGGGCTTCGTGTCTATCTTGACCACAATAATGCGTTCAATATGCTGTTTGTAGTAGCTTACCCGCATTTCAATTTTTTTATTCATTATTATATCTACTCCTGCATTACCCTTATTTGATTTTGTATTTATAACCCTGTATTCACCTGACGAAAACTCTTGTTCCTCCTGCCACCGAACTTCACTAATTCCCACTATAAATAACTTTAACCTATCCATTTCCCTTTTTAAATTTTCTAACCTACCTGCCAGATTAAGGGATCTGACATTCCACGCTCCGATCCGTAGAACGCCAGTTTTCTTTCTCCTGATAAAGACGTCCTCTTGGGTAGTCCCCACCCGGAGAGCCGAATGGGGGACTATTTTACCTCCGGAATATTTTACCCAAGAGGACGACATCATCATTTAATCATACAGTAAAGCTGCATGCCCTCGGGAAAGATTACGGCTGTAGTTTCCCCTTGCTTTCAGCCGTTCGCAGTACCAGCACAGCAAGGCCGTTTTGTTTAATGTTGCAAGGCCAGATTAGTCAATCATCCAGACTGTTGCCCCTGCAACTACTGAAAAGGCTGCTGCCCCTCTTCAGGAACCACATGTTTGTCTGGCCTCTCAACAGATACCCCTCCGTTGTGGTTGCACCTACGGTATGGCCATCTGTATCGCTGATGCACGCAAGCTTCCCCACCAACGGCAAGGTCCATGGTTCATGGTTGGGAGAGGCACAGTAGCAACTCTAAAGCCAATGCTCTTATTTCAAAGGCGTCAGTGAAGAGCAAAAAGTGAACAGTCAGAAACAAATGCAACTGACAATTATGCTTCCAGAAGGTTTGCATGCGACGATAATAGAAGGTGTCCGAAAAATCACTCACGCAATTGTGGAAATAACACAGAGAAACTCAATATCTCAAGGCGTAATGTAAGTGTGCTCCGGAAAACACATACACACATGAATTTTAGCGTTGAAGCTACCAGGCGGTTTGATTGCGACAATAAAAGTAAATGTCTGAAACACCACCAGGCAAAACTACACGGACGGACAAAAAAAAACGTGGCACGAAAGAGTAACTAATTTAGAGTTTTAAAATATTGGGAACACATTTAACTAGGAAACATGTTTAAGTGATTCACATTACAAGATGACAGGTAAGTGTAGGTGAGAGGTTTACCATTCCAAATGTGAAATGCTGGTGAGCCGTGCTTGGCTCATTTTCGTGCCATCTATTATGTAACCTCTTGTTTTTATCGTAAGGCCGCCTCGTTATTTTAACTTCAATTACTAATATTTACTATCAAAACCAGTCTTGACCAGAAATTATTTATTCCGGTAACCGGTTTCTACAACAACTGTGGTGATCTTCAGACCAATGAGCAAGGACCTCCTTCTGGCGATTTACCACCAGAAGAAGGTTCTTGCTCATTGGTCTGAAGATGACCACAGTTGTGGTCGAAACCGGTCACCGGAATAAAAAATTTGTAATCCAGACTGTTTTTGATAGTAAATGTTAGTAATAACATTGATCACTGGTTGCTCCCACAATCTATTCAAAAGTAATGAATTAGTGGTGTTACTGAATTGCTGTCTTGCCTGCCCGTGAGCTGCAGCAGCAGCGCGTATCGGCAAGTGCATTTTCGTACTATCTCTGGGCGACCGATAGTCTTTCTGCGTCGTTGCGTCTCTGGCAGTCAGTTGTTGACGCACCAGGAGGGCGGTCGGGACGCAGCAGCACTACTGTCGGGGACGGAGCCCCAGTGAGGTCCGCACAACCAGTTCCAGCGGGGGCGAACGATGGTTGGTCATTCGGTCGGTCGTCTCATCAGCGACGTATATTTGTGTCGGTTTCTTCCTGTGCAGAGATGTCGGTTGTGTTTGTTGTGGTTGGCAGGAGAGCCAACACCGTTACTAAAGGAGGCCGAAACGCACGCAGGCTGGCGTGAGGTCTGGAACATGACAAGGGAATTAGAATTGAGAAAAACGGACGTAGCTGGTGGAATACTTAACTTTAATCCATTAATGGAGAACGTCGCTCTTTATGGTACATGATTCACAATATCAATAGTACGGATACTGGCGCCTTGCTAGGTCGTAGCAAATAACGTAGTTGAAGGCTATGCTAACTATCGTCTCGGCAGATGAGAGCGTAGAAGTCAGTGAACCATCGCTAGCAAAGTCGGCTGTACAACTGGGGCGGGTGCTAGGAAGTCTCTCTAGACCTGCTGTGTGGCGTCGCTCCGTCTGCAATCACTGATAGTGGCGACACGCGGGTCCGACGTATACTAACGGACCGCGGTCGATTTAAAGGCTACCACCTAGCAAGTTTGGTGTCTGGCGGTGACACCACATTGTTCCCTCTGCACGGTTGGTTGCTAGCCATTGTCTCCGGGACGTCGTCCGTCCGAAGAAAGTGAGTGAGTTAGAGAGTTCGGACCTGGAGCAGTACGAGTTGGAACGCAGCAGAAGTGCAGTCGAGACCTAGCAGCAATCGGGGACGGAGCGCTAGGGAGGCGCGCACAGCCAGTACTCGCAGACCGCTCGCGACACAGGATGAACAGTCCGACGGACGGAGATGGCAGTGGAGTCGACCGTTTGTCGGTCGTTCAGTTGGTCGCCTCTTTGGGTGATGTGTGTTTAGTCTTTCACCGTTTCTGGGCCTGGTCACAGGGTCATCTTGCTGGACGTGACTTGGTTCCTTCTCCTGCGTTAACGTCGTGGCCAATGGGCAAGAGTTACCACTGCATGATTGGGTACGTGCCAGTGTGCTCGGATCGCTGTGTCTCCCAGGTCCTCCCGAACATCGGGTTGAGTCGGGTTGGAGCTGCAGTGAGCTCCGGATAGCCTAGACTCGCCTGACCGTTGCTGACAAACGTGGTGTGAGAGGCAACGACCTTGGTTGGTTGTTGGCCGGTCGTCTGGTCAGACGACATGTGTTGCGTCACCAACCGTCTTTCGGTTTGGTGTGTGTGTCCGCCCGTTATTTGTTCGAGTGCGAGTTTCTTGTGGCAGTGTTTCGTGGAACACTGTGTGCCCTGTGTCAGCTCGACTGAACTAAGCTTTAAATGCTGTAATGCTGTCTGCGTACTGCAGTAGCCAGTTGGTCGGTTGCGACAGAACAGCGAGTGAGTGTTTTCTTACCGTGTTGGTGCTGTCCGCCACGGCGTGTAGTTCCACAGTCGTGGCGATGTTTATGTATGTCAGTGGCTATTGTCCCTTGGCATATTAACACACCATTATTTGAAGACGAGTGTTACTGGTCTCTTCGCCTCGCTGCCATTTTGGTTGTAGTTTCGTTGGTCTGGGGATCGAAATCAGGCAGTATGATTGGTTCGTCGGCTCTCTGTCGGTTGGGTAGTCTTCCAAATAAGAGATTGTTGGTTAGGCTACCTGTCTCGGCTAAATGGGCATTAGTGTTGCTATTTCAGGGTGACTCTTGGAAAATTCTGAGCGTAGTTCATTGCCTGTTACATAGTAACTTCCCTGTTTGAGTTTTAGTATGTTGGTTAATGTGTGGCCTTCAGCCGAGTTTTAATATATCCTGAATTAATGTTCCTGCCTTGCCCTTAAGACATGATATTGGTATTTTTATATGGGGATTTCTCCCGAATTTTACATGAAATCTTATAAAGTTTTAAGCCGTTAAATTATTGTGTTGGTTTGTGGCCTTCAGACGAGTTTAATATCTCTTAAACTGATGTTTCTAAGATTGTGATGCTTTGCTATGGAGCCTGCAGCCGAATTTGCTTGAAAAGTTTTAAGACAAGGCCTTCTGCCGTTTGACTGAAATACTTCCTCTTGCTTAACGTGCTGCCTCCAGCCGAGTTCCGTTTAAATTAAAGCGCTAAGGCCTTCAGCCTGTTTAGATTAAACGATTAGGAAATATTTTGGGTCAAATCTCCAGAAGAACCTTGTATTTTAAATTGTTTTATTTGACCTTGCGTCTTGCATTTTGAGTGTGGCCTTCAGCCGATCTAAAGTTAGTTAAAGGAAGTCGATTACTGTTTCGAGTGTTCTGCACTCTTGTGTAATATGTTGTGTGGACAAATAAAAGCAGCGCCACGTCGCCGTCCGGAGCGCGGCCTTCTTGTGCTTGTAATCATGTACAGTGGCTACATTTCTGCCAAGTGTTTCTGCAGAACCGCAGTAGCAACATGCAGCGTCTTGTAGCCTTATTACAAGATCTCGTTGAAGGTCAGTGAGGTGTTGATATTGGCGTCTTTGTCGTCTTGAAGGCATTCTTGACTACCACCGACGCACCATACCCAATAAGAAAGGTACTGCTCGCGACCGTTGCAGCATGTATTTAAAGACATTCTGATTTGCTTTCTCAGACTCAATTTTCAGATGCAGAAACACGTCTACCAAGCTTCGTTTATGCCGCTCATCTCCTTGTCAGTGCTGCAGTTTTTCTTTGCGTCAGTGTGGATTCTGCAAGACGCGATGCCTCTGTTCTCCGGAAAACGCACTGATGCACACATTGAGTGTCTTTGTATGAATGTCAGCTAGTCTGTTGCAAAGTTGTAAAACAGGTGGCCGACTCTGCGTGACACATACGACTGATGTCTGTTCGCAACAAGCAACTGACCGCTACGTTGACGATTATTCTTGGTCTAGACTCAGCGCCGTAGCAAATCCGCCAGTGCAGTCTTATAATTACTGAGGGGGATCAAACAGAGCGATATACGCTTCACATCAGCAACCAAAGGCGTAACTACGCTCCTCAGCAAACGTGGCAGGTGATACGGGGTGATGACTACTTCTGCTTTATTCAGCAGCATTCGAGGCACTTGTATCCTGGACGGAGTTCGTCCACATCTCCAGAAACACGGGCGCCAGGGCGCGCCACAGCGGCATGACGCACGATTAGCAGCAATAGTTTCATTCCCCCGCGCGATAAGCACTAGGCTCGAAACCTCTGCGAGTTTTGCGCCGTTCCCCTAGAGCAATCTCATGGTCCTATTTTTTTAGAATGTGGTGAAATGTCTCTACAAGAACGATTAATGAAATTTTTCTTGGTTTGCCTCTCTATAGCATCTCATTTTGGGACTTTTGTTCGCGGTGTCCTTCATAATTTAATCCGGGACAAGTTACAGGAGGGGGAAAACATTATTTTCCATTGTTCCCACCTAGCCAACGCACTTGTCGTATATTACATGTATTTCATATTCCTGTGTTTTCCCTCCTTTCTTGCATGAAAAAGTGAATGAATTTATGTGTCTGCTTTATATTGCTACTGTGGTTGCGGTGTAAATTTTTATGTGAGGTGTGGTGTCAGTTTGACTAAATTTGAACAGCTTGACAGACAAAGTGTTTTGTCCCCTCCGTGTAAGTCATTCGACTGTGGCTAGGCTGATGGTAAGGTGTAGCCTGCAACAGATATAGACTCAGATATCAAGTTAATAACAATGAAGAGAAGGTGCACGTTTAAGACACTAGTAAGGAAGAATCAATGCGCAAAGAAGTGGGAGACCAAAGGGCTCAGGAATGAAGAGATATGTTGGAAGTCCTCTCAGGATATAGATTCTGCGGTAAGGAATAGTTCACTAGCACTTAGATTAAAGAAGAGTGTACACCTCTAAAAAGGGCAATCACAGAAGTTGGAAAAAAGTAGGTTTAAATAAGGTAAATGCGAAGAAACCATTGATAAGAAAAGAAATACTTCAGTTGACAGACGAAAGAAGGAAATACAGAAATGTTCCGGAATATTCAGGAATACAGAAATACCAGTGACTCAGGAATTAAATAAATAGGAAGTGCACGCTAGCTGAGGCGAAATGGCGACATGAAAAATGGAAAGAAACAGAAAAAGAAATGAGTGTCGGAAA
Organism: Schistocerca gregaria; assembly: GCF_023897955.1. Classification (NCBI taxonomy): domain Eukaryota; kingdom Metazoa; phylum Arthropoda; class Insecta; order Orthoptera; family Acrididae; genus Schistocerca; species Schistocerca gregaria. Next base: position 431,983,915 of record NC_064920.1, on the reverse strand, counting down.
TGCTGACTCAGCGTATAGAAATGTCAATACAACCTTCGGCGAAGTTAAAAGTAATGGCTGTAATGTTAAGCGAGCAGTCCACTATTAAATGCAGACGAGAGAGCAGGTAACTGAAAAGAGTGAATACCTCTATGAGGGGAAAGGATTCGTCTGATGACGTGATGGGAGAAGAAAGACGAATCGGTAGGGAAGAGATAGGAAATGGAATATTAGAACCATAGTTTAAAGAATCTTTGGACAACTTAAAATTAAAAAGGCATCGGTAACATTACATTGGAATTGCTAAAATCTTTAGACAAAGTAGGCAACTGAACGACTATTCAAGCTGAAGTATATAGTGTATGAGACTGGCATTATACAATCAGATTTTCGGAAAAACATCATCTGCACAATTCCGAAGATAACAAGAGCTGACAATCAGCTTAACAGCTCGTGGATCCAAATTGCTGCAAGGCTAATATACAGAAGAATGGGAAAGAATATTGAGGATACGTTAGACGACGATCACTTTGGCCTTAAAAAAGGTAAAGTCAGCAGAGAGACAGTTCTAATATTGAGGTTGACAAGGGAAGCAAAAGTGAGAAAAATCAAGACACATTCATACGATTTGGCGACATGGAAAAAGCGTTCGACAATGCCAAATGGAGCAATATTTTCAAAATTCAGAGAAAAATAGGGGAAACACGAAGGGAAAGGTGGGTAATATACAATATGTACAAGAACCAACAGGGAATTATAAGACTGGAAGACCAAGAACGAAGTGCTCGGATTGAAAAGTGTGTAAGGCAGATATGTAGCCTCGCCCCTATTGTTCAATTTGTACACCGAATAACCAATGACGGAAATGAAACAGAGGTCCACGAGTGGGTTACCATTGTAGGTGAAGTGAGATCAACGACAAAATGCGCTGATGACACTGCTATTACGCTACGACATTGCTGTCATCAGTAAAAGTGAAGACGAATTACGTGATCTGATGAGTGGCATGGACAGTAAAACGAGTACAGAACAGAGACAGAAAGTAAACCGAAGAAATGAAATGCAGCAGGAAGCAGAAAAGATAACAGCGACGAAGTCAACTTAGAACTGGGGATTACAAAGTAGACAAAGTTAAAGGATTCTGCTATCCAGGCAGCAAAATAATCCGTGATGGCCGGAGGAAGGACAACATACAAATCAGACTAGCACTGGAAAAAAGGGAATTCCTGGCGAAGAGAAGTATACTAGTAACAAACATGAGCATAAACTACCAAGAATTTACGTTTTTCAGCACAGCATTGTATGGCAGTGAAACAGAATAGTATCGTAACATTTGAGATACGGTGCTACAGGTGAATGTTTGATAATTAAATGGAATGATAAGTTAAGAAATTAGAAGGCTCTCCGCAGAATCGGTGGGAAATGAATATAGACACTGACAGGAATAGGACAGTGTAGTAGGACGCCTGTTAAGATATCAGGGAATAATTTCCTTGGTACTAGAGTGAGCTGTAGATTGTAAATACTGTACAGGAAGTTAGAGGTTGGAATACATCCAGCAAATAATTGAGGCGTAGTTGGTCATTGCTACTCTGAATAGCACAGAAGAGGACTTCATGGCGGGCCGCGTCAAACAAGTCCGAATACTGAATGCTGAAAGAAGGGCTCATGGTGGAAGGACCCCTTTGGTCACCATTCAATAGTTTCTTTTAGAGCTTGTCTTCGGAAACATGTTCGTGATTTATTTCGTGTGATAAAGTCATTAAAGTGGTCAGAGAGTTGTTTCGATCCACGTTTTTTCGATTTATTAGTCATAACATTCCACAGTAGTACATAATTTTCAACTGACATTTAAAAGTAATAAAACAAACTAAAATTAATTATAGGTTCCTTGGCATTTTAGAAAAAAAAGTAAAAAAAAAGAAATTCCAAGTCTAAACCAGATAGTGATGTTCGTCACTTGATCGTATTTATTTTTCAAAGATCACATTGTCTCTCGTTTCTTCATGTTCTGAATCGCATAATCCAAAATGGAGTTCACATGACTGAGGAAGTTGGTGTATGTATCATAATAATTATTCATGCGTAGTAGCTTGTGATGCTGGTCGGAAATGTACGTCCAAAAATCTCCTTCGCTGCTTTCTTTACTGCACAGCAGGTAAAATACCGCGTGTCCCTTCAACCAGTTGACGGCATTTTTCTTCCAGATGGGGTTTAGCTCTTCTTCCGGGTATAAAAGGCACTCTGGCGTTATCAAATACGGCGGTTTTCTCTGCATAGTTGCTAATTTTTTTCCGATTGACAACCATATATTATTCGCTTTTCCACAGGCAAATTGATGTTCATCTGTATCAATCAGGTTGCAAGTGGTACACAAAGGGGAATCAGCCAGGTGAATGGAATATAGTCTGGAGTTCGTTGGAAATTTCCTATTCACAAAATAGCACCACAATGACCGCACTTTTGTTGGTAAATAGGGGTGGTGTATGTTCCTCCAGATATCATGCCAAGAGTGACCGACGTATTTTTGTTCTATGATGTTCTTGGTCTGAAAGTTCATTAAGTTTTGGCATATTTTCTTGACTTTGATGACATTTTTCTCCGGTGTTCCCAGTCTAATGTAGCTATATTCTACGAAGAAATGTCTTAGGTGGTAAAGTTCATTTGGGATGTGGTGTACGTCTATTGGGACGTCCTGGCTGGCCGGCGCTATTTCATTTAACAAATATGCGGCGACACTGTTGACTGACCGATTCCACAGTTTATATGTTTTACAGACGTACAATGCTTGTGCTTTATTATACACGTCTGTGAGATTCAATCCACCGTTCCCAGTCGGTAGAGTCAACGTTTGGTACCTGACTTTAAAGATGTGGCCGCGACTAACGAAGTGGCCAAAAGCAGCCAAAATCCTGTTCGCCACTTCCCTCGCCATTGGCAGGGCTTGCGCCACGTAATTTAATTTACAGGACAAATAGATGTTGACGAGAGCCACTCTTTGTACCTCATAAAGAGTACGGAGATTGTGCCGACGTATACAGGCACGGATGGTGTTGAGGATTCTTCTACAATTAACTGCGATGGTCTGCCGAATATTCCTTGTATACCCCACCCCAAGACATGTCATGGTGATAATTTCCTTTATTGGCCCATGAATGGGAACTTCTAATCCAATTCCAATATTCATTATGCCAGACTTATTTCTATTCAGTTTCGCACCAGATACTTGTTCATTTGTTTATTATGTCGAGTGCTTTCTCTATGTCGTCGTTATCTATGACAATAAATGCAACGTCATCGGCATATGCCCTGCAGACAATCCTACGGCCGCGTGTAGTGAATCCTTGTAGGTTGTGGCTCAGGCGCAAAATTAATGGCTCGATTGCTATTGCAAAGAGTGACATAGACATCGAGCACCCTTGTCGCACCGAACTTTTCATTACAATGGGTCTACTGGACTGTCTGTTTACCATAACTGTCGATGTTGACTTCTGCAGAAGATTTGTAATAATGGTGATAAAACCTTGCGGAAAGTTCATGGCACGCATGGTGTGAGAAAGGTAAGCATGATCGACTCTATCGAACGCTTTCTCAAAGTCCAATGATACGATGGCGCATTTTATTTTACAGGCTGCGGCAATGGAAATAATATCTCTGTAGTCGCACATTGTTTGGTAAATTGATCTGTCTTTTCCTACGCTCGATTGATATGATCCAGTGACTGTGTTCAGTACTGATTTTAATCTTTCGTTTATGATGCGGGCAAATATTTTATAGTCCGAATTTAGTAGAGTGATAGGCCTAAAATTTGTTACAGATTTTCCTGTGGGATGTTTCGGGATTAGAACAATGGTTCCTTCTAGGAAGTCGTGTGGGACGGCATTGGCGGGATTCATTAATTCGTTACAGATACACGCTAATTTGGTAATCAACTGCCTTCTGAACATTTGAAAAAACTCCGCCGGGATTCCGTCAGGCCCAGGTGACTTATTTTTCGGGCTTCGTGTTATAGCGTGTGAATCTCGTCATGAAGTCATTGTCCACCGGGATATCCATTGTCGTTTTGCCTAATAACTCTGTGAAGTACTTGTGAATTTCGTTCTTGATGTCACTTTTCTGCGTCAGTAATCTGCCATCAGAAGATCTTAGTTCGGTTATTATTTTCCTGCGTTGCCCCTTCCTCTCATTAATCACATGATATATAGATGTTGGTTCTCCTTTTACAGCATTGTGAAGTCCTGGTTTTACTTGATGACCTTCTAGCTGTTTCCGCTTCAGTCCGAGAAGTTTAGCCTGAATCACGACGGACTTGGAAGTAATATTCTATCGTCCGTTTTTGCCAAACACCCCTCTCGCGGGAGTAATTCATCAGCGATTTTCTTATCGCGGGTTTCATACATTTCATCCATCATGCCAGTGCCAAGGTATATGAAGTGAATTTGTTCTCGCACGCGTTCCATACGTTATTGAATATTTCGTGGTATTCAGCGTCTTTTAGATGTTCCACATTCAACTTCCACAAGCCTCACCCCTGTACGTTTCTTGCCGTTTTAAGTTCATGGTACATATGTTCGCAGAATCCGAAAAGATAGTGGACCATAACTCTGTCTGGAGAACGTGCGTTTACAGGTCGACTGTTACATAGATCCTGTCGATGCGACTAACGGAATGATTCGTAACTCTGAGGTGTGGAACTGGGGCATACTTCGTGTGACTTAGTAATGTGAGAAAATATCTTTCTACAGAAGGGATATTTTTGTAATTGTGACTTCGTTTCGATGTAGTTCTCTTTATTGCTATTGTTTCAATAATCATTAGAATTTCTCTGTAGCCTTATGCATGTGCTCTGTGCTGCTAGATCTGCGTATTAATGTTTCGTTCAATGAGAAGTCCTTATTTTCCTAATTCCATTCTTATTCTTTCCTTACGCTGAATTCCGTGTTTGAATTTATTTTCCGCTGTGGGATTAACCTTGCATTTCTTTGGTCCTGAAACGAGCAAGTCGAGTCTTTAGCTTATAACATTCACCATTTGATCGACATTACTGCATTTCTCCTAATCTTTCTCAATGCGTGTTGGTTACTTATTAAATTTCAACTGTCTATGATAATTCGTTTGCTTACTGCTTTGTTAGAACACTCAGACACGTCGCCACTTCCTTTCGTGTTTGAGTGTGCATATTGTTCGGATTATTTATTGTATTACGTATTTGTATCTATTTCATTTGAAGTTAACCTGAGTTCAATCGGTATGAACATTTTTTCCGCAGTTGTGTGTGGATGGTGATGGTCTAACGTCTGCTTACATGTAGCCTTTTCTGCGTGGCTCCAATTACGAGTATGTTAGTACGTCCTTTCCTATTCCTGAATTAACAAAGAGAAGCTTTTTGATACTTACACTGATTTCAATTTAGAGTTTCTTCGTGAATTGATCACGCACCAGCAACCGTCAGTAGTAGGCTAGTCCTGCTTGTGTGTTAACACCAATTTTTATGAAAATAGATATTCATTGCAAAAGATTAGTTCTGGTTTCCGCATATAATTTACACCAATTTCTTCACATGAGTTTAGTAGACATCACCCTAAACGTTACCTTGTAGCAATACATGATAGGGCAAGTTTATTGTAATAATTTTTTCGCAATGCTGGGCCACAGTCATAATATATTTCTTTAAAGTCAGTATCGCCATTAGACTGTTGTTTATTTGCAGGTTTACATTTACACTTATACAATCATGCTTTCAGCTTCAAAGTGCCATTATCAAGTGTTTTATGTGTTATACAGTGCCTAAGATGGCATACTCTCATATGTAAAATACACTATTAGACCTTTAGACAATGTGTCTAATAGCGTATTTTAAATAGGAGAGTATGCCATCTTAGGCACTGTATAACACTTAAAACACTTTATAATGGCACTTTGAAGCCGAAATCATGATTTTGTAAGTGTAAATGTAACACTGCAAATAACCAACAGTATAATGGCGGTACTGACTTTAAATAAACAAGTGTATTGTATTTTTGTGAGAATTGACATGATTTATATTAAATGTCCACAAGGATGGCGTGGTTTCAATGGCAGTGGCGAACACCTAAAAGACATCGATAAATTAAGATATATTTTCCCCCAAAATAGCGTGATAACAAATTTTCAGGTGTAGTTTGGTGTAATACGTTTTATGCTTTTAAATGTTGTTTAATGAGATTTTATAGTTCGCCTATAGTGACAACTGTTTTCAATAATTTAACTGTTGTAATTCTTCATGCTTTCCTGGCGATCTTTTGACATCTTGGATATTCGGGAATCCAGCCGGATGTTCGCGTCGTTCTCGCACGATATTTCAACAGCGTGCCTCGCTGTCATCTTCAGGTGCACCTGAAGAAGACAGCGAGACACGCTGTTGAAATATCGTGCGAGAACGACGCGAACATCCGGCTGGATTCCCGAATATCCAAGATGTCAATTTAACTGTTGTTAGCTGATGCTAGGATCTCGTAACATAGCGTGATGTGAGTGGCATCTCCACCCTGTAGACGGTTTTACTACATTTAGAATCCCAGCCCACACTCGGCAGCTACCTTTTTACAAGCAACCACTACGTTTATGACTTTAAGACAGCAATATCACCTTAACACCCTTTAGAATCTCTTAACCGTTGCCCGCACCTCGTGGTCGTGCGGTAGCGTTCTCGCTTCCCGCGCTCGGGTTCCCGGGTTCGATTCCCGGCGGGGTCAGGGATTTTCTCTGCCTCGTGATGGCTGGGTGTTGTGTGTTGTCCTTAGATTAGTTACGTTTAAGTAGTTCTAAGTTCTAGGGGACTGATGACCATAGATGTTAAGTCCCATAGTTCTCAGAGTCATTTGAACCATCATCTTAACCGTTACAAGAACCACATACCTGGATATATTAGAGACATGACTTTTACCACAATGCCGAAAAATTTGTTTTAAAGCAACTTCTGCAACTGCATTTAAGAGCATTTCTTAACAATATAGATTTATCGAGATGGTGGCATGCTTTATTGTACCACTGGCCCTAAAGGTCACCTAACGTAAAATCAGGTAACATATTTTGTTAGATTTTGTGAATAATTTACTTGTGTCTCTCCTTTGGTTGAACTTTGTAGTATGAACTGCGAGGCCACACAGCCACCGCAGTGAATGCGGTAATTCTACAGACGATCACTACAATATGGGACGTGCTTATTGTCTGGACCTTCGCCATGCCTGCAGAGGGACATTAAACGTTTGTGAATGCAAGTGATATCTTTTAACTTAAAATAATTGTAAAGGCTATGTCGACAAGCATGTGAAAGATATACCCAAGTTAGATGGTGGTGGTGGTTGGTGTTTAACGTCCCGTCGACAACGAGGTCATTAGAGACGGAGTGCAAGCTCGGGTTAGGGAAGGATTGGTAAGGAAATCGGCCGTGCCCTTTCAAAGGAACCATCCCAGCATTTGCCTGAAACGATTTAGGGAAATCACGGAAAACCTAAATCAGGATGGCTGGAGACGGGATTGAACCGACGTCCTCCCGAATGCGAGTCCAGTGTGCTAACCACTGCGCCACCTCGCTCGGTCCCAAGTTAGAAGGTAGATACTCCGTCTTCAGGTCACTAGTGGTCTACCGGGACCATCCGACCTCCGTGTCATCCTCAGCGGAGGATGCGGATAGGAGGGGCGTGGGGTCAGCACACCGCTCTCCCGGTCGTTACGATGGTATTCTTTGACCTGAGCCGCTACTATGGCGGCGGACATGATCACTCATCCAAGTGCCGACCACGCCCGTGAGCGATTAACTTCGGTGATCTCACGGTAACCGGTGTATCCACTGCGGCAAGGCCGTTGCCTAAAAGGTAGGTACTTTTGAAAATAAAAATACGTGGTCCTACACCTTAGTTTAAATTCAGCCAATGTTTCTATTTTTGATCTTGTCAAAGTACAGTGGTAGAACAAGAAATGGAGGCACCATGAAAAATGCAGATGTTCGCGAAGATTGCAGGTTGCGCTGCTGTATGTGAGCACGACCGACACCTGTGCAATGTTCTCGATTTGTTGCAAATGTCGGTCATGGTCAGAACAGGGTTCTTTGTAGTTGTGGGGGCATTATATCGCATCTATGTGGATTCAAATGTGGGCAAATTGTTGATGATTGTGTGGTGGCTGCTTCCGCGATCAAGATAATCGAAGTGTTTGTTGTTTTGACACGCACCGTATCGAAGATTTATTCCGCATGCATCGTAAGCGAAAACACTACGCTCCAAGTCACAACGCGCACGGATGAAGGTGTGTCTTGAACGATAGTCTCGGACGGTCATTAAACAGGTCTGTGACCAATACTAAGAGGACGATAACTGCAACAGTCACTACATAACTGCCTGTAGCAGTCACGAAGCCCATCAGAAACAATACAACACAATGGGATCTCCATAAGCGGGAAATCTCTGGGCGATGTGAAACTCCAAAACCACTCATTACTGACACAAATGATCGTTAACAGGAAAACGTGGTGTCGAAGCCATAAAATCTGGATTATGGAACAATAGATACAAGTCATTTGTTCGGACAGGTCTTGTTTCAGTTACCGAAATTTTGATCGAATTTATATACCAAGACCGAAACGTGGCGGGGGTTCGGTGATGATCTGCCCAGCCACATCGTGGTGTTCCATGGGTACCATAGTTACTCTGTAACGTCGTATTGCAGCTGAGGCTTATGTTATCATATTGGATGATCGGGTACAGCCCGTGGTAGAACGTTTTTTCCCTAATCGTGTTGCTGTGTTCCAAGATGACAGGACCCGTAGTCACACAACCTACATCATGCAGGTCCGGTTTGGTGAGCACGAGGTGAATTGTCGCATGTCGTCTGGCCGCCATAGTCACCAGATCACAATGTTATTGAGCCTTGGTTGTCTAGTTTGGGGAAACGAACGCATGATCGGTATACCCCTCCATCAGCGTTACCTGAACTTGTCACTGTTTTGATATTGTGGTTTAAGATTCCGTTGACAAGACTTGCATTTATCCATTCTGAGGCGACTGGAAGATGGTTTGAACACCAAGCATGATAATGTGTACTGTTTTTTTCCTTCATATTTTGCCCATCCCTTGCATACAGGGTGAAAAGTATTTAAACCGACATCTCTGGGAGGTTGCAGGGGACATCAAAACAAATATTTTCCCTGATGTCATTTTTTCCTATGAGGATGATTTAAACCAGTGGAGGCCATATTACGCTCTTCAGTTGTCGTCCGCGTGAGACTGGGTCATTTAGCATATTACCTGGACAGGGACGGTAAGAACGCTGCAATTTGAGGAAGCTGTGTTGCAGCATATGGAGCGGCATCCTTCAGTCAGCACTTGTATAATTGCACGTAACATGGGGAAGAATCTGACAAATGTAAGAACAGTCCTTCGAGAGCAATTGTTTCCTCCATTTCCCTTATATCGTGTCCACAATCTGGAAGCAGTTGATTACCCACCCAGAGCACAGTTTTCGCAGTGTTACCTGGAAAAGTGTGAAATGCAACCTGTATTTCCATCCTCTGTGTTGTTTACCGTTGAAGCAACGTTCAGGCATGACGGAGTCTTCAACATGGACCATTAGCATGTTTGGATTGAGGATAACCCACATTCCACAGTTACTAGCGCTCATAAGTGCGGTTCTTCGTTAGTGTGTGGGTCACTGTTGTTGGGGACTGTTTAAATGGGGCGTATCTGCTACGTAGGCCATTAAATGGCAGGCACTTTTACAATTTTCTCCCCAGAGCATTGCCAGAATTGCTGGAAGACGTGCCGCTCCCTACAAGAAAACACTTGTGGTTCCAACATGACGGGGCGCCGGCACATTTCAGTCGTCGTGTGCGTCGATTCCTGGACCGACTGTTCCCAGAAACGTGGATTGGCAGAGGTGGTCCTGTACCATGGACTGCTCGATCCCCAGATATGTCCCTTCTGGACTATTTTGTGTGGGGAGAGATGCGCAACCTTGTTTACTCAACTCCTGTTGCATCAGAAGAGGATTCGGTTGCCCGGATAGTAGCAGCAGCAGGAAGAATTCAGGATACTCCTGGGGTCTTTGCCCGTGTCAGACAGAACATGACCCGACAGTGTAACCTTTGTTTACGTGTCAATGGAGGCATTTTTGAAAATCCACTGTAATTGAAATTGGGTTGTGTTAATGTGTTGTCTCTTGGTCGTAAAAAAATGGAAAAGGATTTGTTGGTTTAATTAATTTGCCGCCAGATAAATCTTCCTCTACCGGTGTAAATACTCCTCACAGGAAATAACGACATTAGGGGAAAAAATTGTTTTGATGTCTACTACAACCTCCTAGAGATTGTCAGTTTAAATACTTTTCACCCTGTACTCGTGCCTAAAAGTACTAATCATTTCGATTCACTCTGTATAAAGAGAGAATATAAAAGTCATTTATGGTACTGGTTTTATTACCATTGAACAAAAACTCATCGTGCAGTATTGCCCTTGTACCACAGTGTGAAACGTCGTTGTTAATTATGTTGAAGTATTTTGTCCTCTAGCTTGCTTTTCTCCCTGCGCTGTGAATTTCATTCTAAGTTAACCGAGTTATACTCATAAATTCTTAAATATTTCCTGATGCCGTGAGTGCCTAGTCAGTCGCGCCACACAGCAAAAGGACTGCGCATAGACGAAAGCGAAAACAGCGCGCCCTAGTTGATTAAATTAATTGAAGACCTGAGGCGCGACGCGACACAGCTGTGGCAGTCGGCAGCAGGGAAACGTCGCCCGCAGGTGGATGGCACCGTCCCCGCCGCCGCTGTCACTACCGCCTCCGCCGCCCCCGCGCCGGCCCTTCTTGCTGCGGGTGCGGGTCCCATCTGTTCTGCGATGAACGTCTTAAACGCGGCTGCCGCCTAAATTAACGCTAACTAAGATTAATGTGGGAAGTTGGCGCAGTATTGCAAGCATTGTTTAGCAGTTTGGAACTCTGGCAGCGGAATTTTGACAAAAGGGCACCGCGCACCTGCGGTTTACCACGGCTCAGCCGCCGCCGCCCCAGGGCTCCGTCATTGCTGGCCTTTGGGCGGGACCGGGAAAATTCCCTAGGGATCGTTGTCCTGCCCGTGACGTAACGGTAGGCCATGTAATAGTCAGCTGCAGAACTTACAGATTTGGGACACTCAAGTGCATTAATGAATAATTTTGCAGACTGCTGAAGGACATGTCATAAGTAGACGAGACAGATCCTCTCTTATTCTTAAAAATATTTGTTTCAACATATACATCTACAGGGTGTTTCAAAAATGACCGGTATATTTGAAACGGCAATAAAAACTAAACGAGCAGCGATAGAAATACACCGTTTGTTGCAATATGCTTGGGACAACAGTACATTTTCAGGCGGACAAACTTTCGAAATTACAGTAGTTACAATTTTCAACAACACATGGCGCTGCAAGTGTTGTGAAAGATATAGAAGACAACGCAGTCTGTGGGTGCTCCATTCTGTACGTCGTCTTTCTGCTGTAAGCGTGTGCTGTCCACAACGTGCAAGTGTGCTGTGGACACCATGGTTTATTCCTTAGAACAGAGGATTTTTCTGGTGTTGGAATTCCACCGCCTAGAACACAGTGTTGTTGCAACAAGACGAAGTTTTCAATGGAGGTTTAATGTAACCAAAGGACCGAAAAGCGATACAATAAAGGATCTGTTTGAAAAATTTCAACGGACTGGGAACGTGACGGATGAGCGTGCTGGAAAGGTAGGGCGACCGCATACGGCAACCACAGAAGGCAACGCGCAGCTAGTGCAGCAGGTGATCCAACATCTGCCTCGGGTTTCCGCTCGCCGTGTTGCAGCTGCGGTCCAAATGACGCCAACGTCCACGTACCGTCTCATGCTCCAGAGTTTACACCTCTATCCATACAAAATTCAAACGCGGCAACCCCTCAGGGCCGCTACCATTGCTGCACGAGAGACGTTCGCTAACGATATAGTGCACAGGATTGATGTCGGCGATATGCATGTGGGCAGCATTTGGTTTACTGACGAAGCTTATTTTTACCTGGACGGCTTCGTCAATAAACAGAACTGGCGCATATGGGGAACCGAAAAGCCCCATGTTGCAGTCCCATCGTCCCTGCATCCTCAAAAAGTACTGGTCTGGGCCTACATTTCTTCCAAAGGAATCATTGGCCCATTTTTCAGATCCGAAACGATTACTGCATCACGCTATCTGGACATTCTTCGTGAATATCTGGCGGTACAAACTGCCTTAGACGACACTGCGAACACCTCGTGGTTTATGCAAGATGGTGCCCGGCCACATCGCACGGCCGACGTCTTTAATTTCCTGAATGAATATTTCGATGATCGTGTGATTGCTTTGGGCTATCCGCAACATACAGGAGGCGGCGTGGATTGGCCTCCCTATTCGCCAGACATGAACCACTGTGACTTCTTTCTGTGGGGACACTTGAAAGACCAGGTGTACCGCCAGAATCCAGGAACAATTGAACAGCTGAAGCAGTACATCTCATCTGCATGTGAAGCCATTCCGCCAGACACGTTGTCAAAGGTTTCGGGTATTTTCATTCAGAGACTGCGCCATATTATTGCTACGCATGGTGGATATGAGGAAAATATCTTACTATAGAGTTTCCCAGACCGCAGCGCCATCTGTTGTTGACAATTGTAACTACTGTAATTTCGAAAGTTTGTCTGCCTGAAAATGTACTGTTGTCCCAAGCATATTGCAACAAATGGTGTGTTTCTATCGCTGCTCGTTTAGTTTGTATTGCCGTTTCAAATATACCGGTCATTTTTGAAACACCCTGTACATCCACAATTAACTAGCCTAGCAGAGGTTTCAGCAAACCACTTTCACATTTTTTCTCGCCGATAGTGCGAGAACACGTAAATCATTCCATGCGAGCTGTCTTATTCTACCACGATGATCATTCGTCTTCATGTAGGTGTGCTTCAACAAAATATTTTCTTTTTCGGGGAAGAAATTTCGGTAGTAATATTTCGTGAAAAAATCCCGTTGCAACCAAATACAGCTTTGTTTTAGTGAATGCCATCCCAAATCGCATGTCATATCTGCAACACACTGTCTCTACTATCAGTACAAAATGAGGTGGCTGTGACTGAACGTTTCCACTGTCCTTCATTAATCCTATCTGGTAGTGATCCCCTTGCTATAGCCAAGAACGAACGAGCTCGTAGACGCATTTGTTACATCTTCTAAGTGTTGTGCCAATAAAAAGCAGTCTTCCGTTCGCCTTCTCCACAGCATCATATACGTGATACTTTGAATTTAAGTTGTCTGTGATTGTTATCCCTAGGTATTTAATTGAACTGGCAGCCTTCAGGTTTGTGTGATTTATCGTGTAACCGAAAATTAAAGAATTCGTTTTACTACTCAAAAGGGATAACCTCAAATTTCTCGTTGTTTAGGGACATTTACGACTTCTCACACCATAAAGACACGTTGTCTAATTTATTTTGCAGTTGGTTTTGATCTTTCGATGACTTTACTAGACGAAAAAATATAGCATCATCCGTAATCAATGAAAGATGGCCTCTAACACAGCCTCGTAAATCGTTTATATGCATTACGTATAGTAGATTATAATATTTCAGTGACTAACGCCAGCTGTTAATTTCATTTAACTCGATGACCTTCCGTGACTTCCACACAGGAAATAACGAATACAAAGCAACAATTGATATGATACTCCATAGGCAAGCAATTTAATAAGAAGCCGCTTGTGAGCATCTTATGATCTTTAAGTGAAAATAAAATATTAGTGAGTACGTATTTAAGTGCATAATATCTAATTTTATGTTAGAACATTGAGTAGATAACATGTAAAATTACTTTAAAACAGGGACAAAAAGCACAAAAATCAATTTGTGCGCCTGTTTTAAAAAAAGGAAAGGTGTCAGATACGATAAAAAGTTTCGGAAAAACCGGGTTAAGAACTGGCTTTAGCACAAAGGAAACTGCTCGTTTTGAATAAAACTTTGTGCAAAAAAATTGTGCACTAAATTTAATGCTGTGAATGCAACGGCCGGCCGGTGTGGCAGAGCGGTTCTAGGCACTTCAGTCTGGAACCGCGCAACCGCTACGGTCGCAGGTTCAAATCCTGCCTCGGGCATGGATGTGTGTGATGTCCTTTGGTTAGTTAGGTTTAAGTAGTTCTAAGTTCTAGGGGACTGATAACCTCGGACGTTAAGTCCCATAGGGCTAAGAGACATTTTGTTTGTTTGTTTGTGAATGCAACGATTATCCTGATCAATATGTTGGTCATACTGGTAGAATGTTTGAGATCCATTTTAAAGAACACATTTCACTACAAAACAATGAGACAGGATTTGGAGACAATCTGACAGAAAGTGACACATCCCCTTAGAATAATTATACATGTCTGTGCTTAAACTCACAGACAATATTTTTTAGCGCAACGCTGTCTGACTTTCAAAAATCCCTACAAAAGAATGGCCCTGACTAACATTAACCTATATGTTTCACAAATCACTTACCTCACAAAAATCTTGGTTATTCGAACTACTGCAATACAGCGAGCGCCACGACTGCCAGCTATTTAAAAGATAGTTAGCAAATGAAAGATTTTAATAGAGAACAAACAATGTACTTACCGTAATAGCCAATATATATATATAGCAGTTCATGACATCCATTCTTACAAATTTCAAAACTCCGCCATCTCTCTCCCACATCCACCACTGCCGGCGGCTCACCTCCAACTGCGCAACGCTACTCGCTGTTAACATCCAGCTGCCCAACACTACAATGGCGAGTATTACAACAATGCCAACCAGTCACTGACTGCACACAGAACAGCCAGTGATTTTTCATACAGAGCGCTATGTGGCGTTACCAATAAAAAAAACCTAAACAGCCTACTTACATAGCCCCCATGCTCCCCACAAAATAATTTACAAATTGTTTTGGGCAGTGGCCAATACATATTTGAAAAATTTTTTCCTAATTACAATAACAAAGAAATGAAATGCACACACTTATCGATACAATGTTGGTCAAAAGCAAAAATTTTCTCACAGTCCATAAATACAGACCTGCTCGTTCATCACAGTAAAATGTCTGAGCAGTAAAAGAAAATGCACACTGAACTAGTGGATTTCCTTGCAGTCTTGAAGAAATAGTGTTGTCCTTCCAACGGAAAGACAGTGCTGACTCTTGACATGCTGACAGGTAATGGGCCACAACAGAGCAAACCCACAGCAGAGTCAGCCCAAGTTTTGAAGAATATTGGTAGGTTGGTCAAAGAGGGCGGAGGAGCAGATCGAGGTTCAGGGCACTCTCTTGCCCTAGGGGTGGGAAATTGCCCCTAAAGGCGGAAGAATCAGCAATGATCAACGACATGAGGATGCAGAAGGCAATGGAAATCACTGCATTAAAGACACGTAACGTGCATCCACAGGACATGTGGCCTGTAGTTGAAGAAGTGTCATGATGATCTCTCCATTGGCAAAAGATTCCGGAATAGTCCCCCATTCGGATCTCCGGGAGGGGACTGCCAAGGGGGAGGTTATAATGAGAAAAAGATTGAATAATCAACGAAAGGATAATGTTCTACGAGTCGGGGCGTGGAATGTCAGAAGCTTGAACGTGGTAGGGAAACTAGAAAATCTGAAAAGGGAAATGAAAAGGCTCAATCTAGATATAGTAGCGGTCAGTGAAGTGAAGTGGAAGGAAGACAAGGATTTCTGGTCAGATGAGTATCGGGTAATATCAACAGCAGCAGAAAATGGTATAACAGGTGTAGGATTCGTTATGAATAGGAAGGTAGGGCAGAGGGTGTGTTACTGTGAACAGTTCAGTGACCGGGTTGTTCTAATCAGAAACCACAGCAGACCAACACCGACAACGATAGTTCAGGTATACATGCCGACGTCGCAAGCTGGAGATGAACAGATAGAGAAAGTGTATGAGGAAATTGAAAGGGTAATGTAGTATGTAAAGGGGGACGAAAATCTAATAGTCATGGGCGACTGGAATGCAGTTGTAGGGGAAGGAGTACAAGAAAAGGTTACAAGAGAATATGGGCTTTGGACAAGGAATGAAAGAGGAGAAAGACTAATTGAGTTCTGTAACAAGTTTCAGCTAGTAATAGCGAATACCCTGTTCAAGAATCACAAGAGGAGGTGGTATACTTGGAAAAGGCCGGGAGATACGGGAAGACTTCAATTTGATTACATCATGGTCAGACAGAGATTCCGAAATCAGATACTGGATTGTAAGGGGTACACAGGAGCAGATATAGACTCAGATCACAATATAGTAGTGATGAAGAGTAGGCAGAAGTTCAAGACATTAGTCAGGAAGAATCAATACGCTAAGAAGTGGGATACGTTTGAAGTTCTCTAGCTCTATAGATACAGCAATAAGGAATAGCGCAGTAGGCAGGACAGTTGAAGAGGAATGGACATCTCTAAAAAGAGCCATCACAGAAGTTGGGAAGGAAAACATAGGTACAAAGAAGGTAGCTGCGAAGAAACTATGGGTAACAGAAGAATTACTTCAGTTGATTGATGAAAGGGGGAAGTACAAACATGTTCCGGGAAAATCAGGAATAAAGAAATACAAGTCGCTGAGGAATGAAATAAAGAGGAAGTGCAGGGAAAGTAAGACGAAATGGCTGCAGGAAAAATGTGAAGACATCGAAAAAGATATGATTGTCGGAAGGACAGACTCAGCATACTGGGAAGTCACCTTTGGTGACATTAAAAGCAACGGTGCTAACATTAAGAGTGCAACAGGAATTCCACTGTTAAATGCAGAGGAGAGAGCAGACAGGTGGAAAGAATACATTGCAGCCTCTATGAGTGTGAAGATTTGTCTGATGTGATAGAAGAAGAAACAGGAGTCGATTTAGAAGAGATAGGGGAACCAGTATTAGACTCGGAATTTAAAAGAGCTTTGGAGGACTTACGGTCAAATAAGGCAGAAGGCATAGATAACATTCCATAAGAATTTCTAAAATCATTAGGGGAAGTGGCAACAAAACGACTATTCACGTTGGTGTGTAGAATAAATGAGTCTGGCGACATACCATCTGACTTTCGGAAAAGCATCATCCACACAATTCTGATGACGGCAAGAAATGGCAAGTACGAGAATTATCGCACAATCAGCTTAACAGCTCATGCACCGAAGCTGCTTACAAGAATAATATACAGAAGAATGGAAAATAAAATTGAGAATGCGCTAGGTGACGATCAGTTTGGCTTTAGGAAAAGTAAAAGCACGAGAGAGGCAATTCTGACGCTATGGCTAATAATGGAAGCAAGGATAAAGAAAAATCAAGACACGTTCATAGGATTTGTTTACCTGGAAAAAGCGTTCGACAATGTAAAGTGGTGCAAGCTGTTCGAGATTCTGAAAAAAATAGGGTTAAGCTATAGGGAGAGACGGGTCATATACAATATGTACAACAACCAAGAGGGAATAATAAGAGTGGACGATCAAGAACGAAGTGCTCGTATTAAGAAGGGAGTAAAACAAGGCTGTAGCCTTTCGCCCCTTCTCTTCAATCTGTACATCGAGGAAGCAATGATGGAAATAAAAGAAAGGTTCAGGAGTGGAATTAAAATACAAGGTGAAAGGATATCAATGATACGATTCGCTGATGACATTGCTATCCTGAGTGAAAGTGAAGAAGAATTAAATGATCTGCTGAATGGAATGATCAGTCTAATGAGTATACAGGATGGTTTAAGAGTAAATCGGAGAAAGACGAAGGTTATGAGAAGTAGTAGAAATGAGAACAGCGAGAAACTTAACATCAGGATTGATGGTCACGAAGTCAATGAAGTTAAGGAATTCTGCTACCTAGGCAGTAAAATAACCAATGACGGACGGAGCAAGGAGGACATCAAAAGCAGACTCGCTATGGCAAAAAAAGGCATTTCTGGCCAAGAGAAGTCTAGTAATATCAAATACCGGCCTTAATTTGAGGAAAAAATTTCCGAGGATGTACGTCTGGAGTACAGCATTGTATGGTAGTGAAACATGGACTGTGGGAAAACCGGAACGGAAGAGAATCGATGCATTTGAGATGTGGTGCTATAGACGAATGTTGAAAATTAGGTGGACTGATAAGGTAAGGAATGAGGAGGTTCTACGCAGAATCGGAGAGGAAAGGAATATGTGGAAAACACTGACAAGGAGAAGGGACAGGATGATAGGACATCTGCTAAGACATGAGGGAATGACTTCCATGGTACTAGAGGGAGCTGTAGAGGGCAAAAACTGTAGAGGAAGACAGAGATTGGAATACGTCAAACAAATAATTGAGAACGTAGGTTGCAAGTGCTACTCTGAGATGGAGAGGTTAGCACAGGAAAGGAATTCGTGGCGGGCCGCATCAAAACTGTCAGTAGACTGATGACAAAAAAAAGGTCAACACAGAGCACACCCACTGTAGTCCTTGTAGAAATAATGGTATTAGTGAGTCATCAAAGGTGTAGACACACTGTAGTCCTTGTAGAGATGGCTAGCAACCAACTGTTGCGACTGTGCAGGTGCACAATCACCATCGAAGAGTCTTGTGCCCAATATAGCAAGTCCATAAACCATCACTTGTCCACTCACAAAAATTTTGTTTGAAATGTCCTTAGAACCAGCAATGCTGTTGTCCAGTCCCTTGCTGAATTATTAACACACATGCAAACACTATCGGTCCCTACTTCTCACATATTACCCATATACTATGACCAACAGAAACGTGTGCAGTGAAATGTAACTTACAAGTTACTTAATTCGATGAACTGGTGTCAATTACAATTTTATAACATAAGAATACAAGTACAAAGATACAGAAAACATCATTAAAAACATAATAATACAGATAACATTTGTAGTAATACAGGCTTTACAAAAGAATTGAACTAACATATACATCAATGTTACAAGAATTATGACATAAGTAAATAAATAAAAGATCAGAATAACTTTTGAAACATCAACTTCACACGTGAGCATTAAAACAAAACAGAACAAATAATGGCTAAATGTCTTTACGAAGTAAATAACATATTATTGATGCAAATTATATTTGAGGATAACAGTATTCCTCATCATAGTGAATGTAGCTTAGTATTAGGAGAGAAAAAATTCTATGAATCAGGACACAGAGACAGGAAGAAAACAAATACACAAGGGTACACAAACACATAGTGGGATAACACAAAAGGAAAGGACAGGGTTTGTTTTCAGTGTAACATTTGGTACTGAAGTCCAACCCAAAACTTCATTCCATAGATCGTCCCTCTTTTTTCAACATTTGCTCCACCCAAAAAAATCCTGTCCAAGGATGCCTTCTGTATTTATATGTTCACATATTTCTTACCTCATTATTTATTTTCCATCATCTTACCTCATCATTTATATCCAAGAAAATCCTACCTAAACCTGTTGTCCCTAAGCCCTACTTTTTTTGTTCCTATCCTCTTTCAAAATACTTTTTTGGCCAAACCATTTTCTTATAGCTTCTCAATGCATTCGTTCCAATTCATCGCAACTCATTCTCTTATATAGTCTACCCCTCTGAAGCTAACTTAAATCTACTGAGCTCAGTTGCTAAACTAAGGAACGAGGAAATGCAGCAGCACAAAACAATTAATACAAACAGCAATGGAAAAAATGGAAATTGTCAAAGCAAGCAGCAGCAAATCTAAATTAGCACAGCAAATGCAACATTACAACTAATATAAGGCAATGCACAGCAAACAAGAAAAATAAATCCGTAGTAAAACTGGCTTAACAGAGTAATACGAAGTCAAATTCAGTAACACTATGCCTGGCAAACAACAGGAGCAAATGCTATAACTTATACATAAAAATGACAAAGCTTAAACAGAAAAAATATTACAGTAAAAACAACAATACTGATCAGGGAAATGTCTATTCACATCGTAATGTCTATGTAATTAAAGAGGTGCACCACAACTTATTCTACGAGAAATATTACCAAGTAGTTGAAAAGAAAATTATGTATGCAAGTCCTGTGAAGGGAAATGTCTTATTGTGCTATTTCGATTTTTTTAAGTAGATCATAACATTATTATTTACTGGATCTGTAGGGATAAAATATCTATATTAGTACATCTACAAAAGTTTATTTTAACTAATGCTGCAGTGCAGCTAGAAACTAGATATTAAACAAAATGAGTAAATAAATACATAAAGCAAGCCATATGGCATTCCTCTCAACTAGCAAGACAATAGCCGTGAAATGTTTCTCATCGTTTCATTAGGCATTTTAGTAAATATCATAAATTATGAGCTCCACAGTATAACCGTATGTTTTCAAGTTTGAGCGTGTTGTATTTGTTATGCTTTCTACAAAGGAATGTTAAAAGCGAGGATAATGGCCTCTTTTTTTTTATCCACCTGTGCGTCTGAAAGGCACACACTAATGCTATTTTCCAGGTGACTGTCGCGCAGCTGGGTGCCCACGACGCTTTACTTGCAGATGGTCACTTAACTTTCTTACCGAAATATTTACGACACCAGTTTGGACTACAGTGACAGTCTCATATAAAAATTTCACAAGTCGAGAATTTGCGTTTCAAATCTTAATAGTATGAAGCAACTAAAATACTCAGTCTCCAGCGTGACTACCAAAAATCTGTGTACTTTAACAATTTTGACGACACACTCAGACGCCTCAGTGAACAGCAATTGTTTGCCATTGTCCCATTCGGTGGAAAACGTCCTTACAAGGAAAACTCCCCATCGCATAGCCCTCAGATTTAGTGGTAAAATGGCTCAGTGGATAACCTGTCAAAATTTGAACACAGATAAATAAAAAAAAACAGGAAGAATCTGCAATGAATTTTCAAAAATGAAGTAAAATAGTGAACTGCCCAAACTCAAGATGTGCTACACAGAGCCGTTCGCAGGAGTAATGTCGTCATTTTTCTGTGGTCACTGTGTTGGATTGCAAAACGTGAGATCCGTGTTCAAGTTTCTCTCGCGAGCAATTTTTTTTTCTTCACAGTAATACGAACTTCCCGCCTGGTCATTTATGTGTGTGTTCTTTTCCTGTAGTCTTGGCAATTGTTATATTCTACATTGGTTATAGAATATGAGTCATGTGGCAAGAACATATTACCGTCACAAATAAATGTGATGAATAGTGTGCGCAGACGATATGCCGCAGAGACCTCTCAGAGAATCGAAAACAAGAAATAAACGGGTGTGAACTATGTTACAACAAAGGAATTGAAGAGCCAAAACTTCCAAAACGGAACACAAGACTCATAACACCCGGTACTTGTATAGAACAAATATGAGGTACGTACGTCTGGAGGTCGGTCCATTACGCTTCGCTGTTACAAACCGACGTTACAGCTCAACGCAGACACAAATTTGAATACAGTGAAGAGGCAAGTCAGTGACCGGACTGGTAGTTGGTAATTCTTTAGGAAGGATATATATATGGGGCACGAAGGAGATTTAAACACGGATCTGCCCCTTTACAGCACAACGTCCTAAGCACAATGCCTCATCTTTCGTGGTTATCTCACGCACCCTGACAGCAAATTTGTACGACAATCTGGTGATTCGACATGTTGTGCTGCCATTCACCAACAGCAATTGAGGAGGTATTTTCCAACAGGATAACGCTCGTTCCCAAACCGCTGTTATAAGCCAACATTTTCTACAGAGTGTCGACATTTCGCCTTAGCCTGTCTGATCACCAGACCTGTCTCCAATCAAGCACATATGCGACATACTCGGACTACAACTTCAGTGGCATTGACTTCCAGCATTAAAAGTCCGTTTATTTTCCGACCAAGTGCAATAGACCTGGATCACCATCCCACAAACTGACATGTGGTATCTGCACAACACAATGCGTGGACGTTTACATGCTTACATTTGATATTCTAGAGCTTGCATCGGATATCATCATTTCACATTTGCAATGGGTCATTCCGCGCTTACATTAACCTGTGATCTTCCAATGTTAATCGCTTAAATTTGTTGCCTGACGAATGTACTCCAGAAATTTCATTACATTAACTGTATTTCGGTGTTTAGACTTTTTTGTCGATGTATTCAAGAATGGCGTCATGAAACCAATAAAAGCTGCTGTTAAATTTGCTCATTTATGGATAATCAGTCCCTGCGGGGAGGTATAGGATCATGGAAACTCTGAAGTACGTCAGATGCTGTAACTGATAATCACACACTTGTCGCCCAGAAACCTTTTGTTAACCTCGTGTAAGGCAGTGTTAAAGATGGTTACTTGACCGAAATTGGTTTTTCATAAACAAGATATACAATATAGCAGATTTTGGTAGTTTCGTGATGCAGTTGGTTGTAAAAAAATTTTTACGCTATGCTGGATGAATGCTCGGTAGATTTTCGCTGACAGGCAGTGGCATAACCAGATATGCTAGCCGTAAATGATCCTTAGTTACGACCACGTAGCATTATGTTTGCGTTACGCTTATTGCAGATATAAGGGAAAATCTTATTGAACAATGTGACGGAACTACTTTGAGCTCACCTCTATTGAGTAATGCATTGTTGCGTTAGTAGCTGAAGTATTTATGGAGTAATTGGAATAAACGTCTTAATTAATGAGGAAGTACAGCTACCTTCTGGCTCCACTATCGGTGTACCACGCTTGTTGTTTAGTTACACAACACGGAAAAACTACATGAATTCCGCTATTTTCTGAACAACATTCACCGAAAATCTGCTTCACCATTTTGCCAGCGGACTTTCACATTTGTTTAATATGATTTTTATTATTTTGCTCTTGTAGCGTCTTTATTTATAAAAATACTCGTCAGCTAAGTTTCATGGAGGGAAATTAGTAGAAAATTCTGTAAAATAAAGGACAGCTGAAGATTTCATCATGAATATTAGCAATTATTCGGTGTAGTATTTTTTCCATCTTCAGGATCTGTACTCGTGTATAATGAAATAATAAGCAACCAGTGGCAAAAAAGACCAGATGTCCTGTGCCTAGGGCTTCCCATCGGGTAGACCGGTAGCCTGGTGAAAGTCTATTTTGTTGACGCGACTTCCGTGTCGAGTGGGATGAGATGATGATTAAGACAACACAACACCTAATCTCTGAGTGGAGAAAATCTCCAACCCAGCAGGGAATCGAACCCCTGCCCCCTAGCATGGCATTCCGTCGTGCTGACCACTCAGCTATCGAGGCGGACCCGTAACGAATTAATAAAAAAATGTTTAAATTGATTCCAACCAATGAGGAGATTTCCCTCTGATACAACTTTCTACCAAAAAGTTCACGTCTCTTCCCAAACCTAATCATATCACATCGTCTCCCACTACCAAAATTAAGACCACCCCCGGTGAAGACAGTAACGTTGCAAGCTCCTCGCCAATGACTCCCCTGAAATCGTTCAACGTTATAGCCTCTCACACAGACATTGGCATAAAGAGGTTACTGCACCGGGTCGAGATCAGGCGACCGTCTACAGCCACCTCCACGCTCTTTACTGCAGCGAGTTTGGCGCCGAGTTTCTTAAAAGCCTCCTTGATGCATCAAATCGGCCTGGCTCTGTGTACTCTTGCGTAGCAGGCCACAACAATGCATGTCAGGGCCCTAGGGATCGACCGGCACCTCGCCAACACGGCCTTACGTTACTGCTCGGGTCTCTCTGCAAAGAGGCTGCCAGAAAGATTTCTGTTTCCTTCCGTGGTAGGCAGCACCAGCCTTACATCGATCCATACAAACTCACATGGAAGGAAATCCAGTTAGTATAAGACCAGTTAGTATAAGATAAAGAAAGAAGAAGCTATTAACCAGTTTCTGATCCAATATATTCGCTCCTGCAACTGCTGTCCTATGACTAACAAATGAATAAATAAATTTAATTTCTTTACAGGATTCTGAGTTCAGAAGGGCGTACCTATCGCAATATTTGCGAGTGTCAACTATAAGATTGCATTTTGCTGTGCCTGCCTTATTGTTAACAGGAAAGCTTTTAAGAAGCTAGGGAGTTAAACTTGAGAGAGAAAAGCACGTGGGGCTGTAGACGGTCGTGTGTCCTCGGGCCTGGTGCAGTGACCTCTATATGCATGTGTCTCTATGAGAGGCTATATCGTTGAAGAACTGCAATGGAGTCATGGGCGCAGAGCTTGCGACATTAGTGTCTTCGGCGTGGGTTGCCTTAATTTTGGTAGTAGGAAACGATGTTATTGTTTGATTGGGTTTCGTAAGAGACGTGCACTTTTTGCAAGAAAGTTATATCCGACGGAAATCTCCGCAATGTTTGGTTTCAAATGTATAATACCGCTACTGGAACGTGAACCGGTTCAAAAATGGCTCTGAGCACTATGGGACTTAACGTCTGAGGTCATCAGCCCCCTAGAACGTAGAACTACTGAAACCTAACTAACCTAAGGACAGCACACACATCCATGCCCGAGGCAGGATTCGAACCTGCGACAGTAGCGGTCGCGCGATTCCAGACTGTAGCGCCTAGAACCGCTCAGCCACCCCAGCCTGGGTGGCAGGAAAATATCGAAAATAGGGACGAAGCCGAAGATTTTTAGGACAGTAGTAGTCAGGAGACAGGGTAATGTGACGCGATTCCGAAGTCTGCGTGTGGCGGAGATGCGGTGGCGAGTACTGGAGGTGGCATATGCTGCACTCTCTACAATAGTAACACACGTCATCACACAAAGACTAGTAGTTTGATTTCTATGGGAACACCGCAGTTTGTATATTGTGTATGTCAACGACAGCGAGTGGGGAAGCCAGTGGTGTTGTGCCATAGGCCGGCAGTTGTAGCCGAGCGGTTCTAGGCACTTCAGTCCGGAACCGCGAGCTGCTACGGTCGCAGGTTCGAATCCTGCCTCGGGCATGGATGTGTGCGATGTCCTTAGGTTAGTTAGCTTTAAGTAGTTCTAAGTTCTAGGGGACTGATGACCGCAGTAGTTAAGTCCCATAGTGCTCAGAGCCATCTGAACCATTTTGTTTTTATTATGCCATATTTTGCACCTGTAAGGTAAAATAGAATCCGAGGGCGCGACCATGAGTTTTTATTAGATAACACCAATGCAAATTGGTGGTGCAAGTGAGTACATTGTAATTGAGTGCATATTATCGGTGGCACTTCAGCGGCCGAGACGAAGCGGTTTCAGTGGCGCACCAGCGGCTGCATTTGCGGCAAAGTGACGGAGCTCCGTGCCAGTTTCTTAATGTGGGCAGTTCCTGCACACCAGTAAGCAGGTGACTGTCTTCAGCTCTGCCGCTAATCTGTGACAGAAGGCGTGGATCTTTGATCACTGATCTAAACAGTAGCTAGGTAACGGTTGTATGACACACTCGGCCAGTTCAAGTAAACCAACTCCATATACAGCAACACGCAGTTAAAGTCCTTTTTGAATGTGTTGTTAGGGATTACACGTTGGTCAGCTTTTTTTAAAAATAAAGACTGTGTGATATAAACGTGCTAGTTAAGCTCAGCAGACTCTTCTACATTCGTCATTAGGGTAAACCAGCATGAGGGGATCCAGTTACTTATATTTTGGAATACTTTGCTGTGACTGAACTAAATCAATATAAATTCCCCTTACAGCAAATTGGCTGTGTGATGCATATTCTGGAGACTTTAAAATTGAAAAGATTTGTTCGCGTGATGGAGTCTTTTGGGTAATTAGAATATACACTGGACCACAGGTTAAATCACTGAATTAAACAACTACGATAAATTGAGGATGAAGAGGGGCAATATTTCCTCTGTTTACAGTGTGGTTAGTGGTCACACGAGCAGCCTAATTTAATGCTATGTAGCGTTATCCATGACACTGCCCACGAAATAGATCAGGACTCGTGCAGTACATTAAAGAGTAACTTATGGAGTCATTATGCATTTTTTAACAAACATTAACATTATAAGGACAGTATATAGTTCGGAACTTTACCATTTATAGTGGATCGTGGGAGAAGAATACAAGTAAGAGGGAAACCAAATAATCGTTAACACCATCATTATCTCTTACTACCTGTGATCTTGGAAACTCAAATTCATATGTTTGGAATAAAACAGTAACTCACACGAATATTGTTTTCCAACATTGCTTACGAAGAACACTGCTCCTTCGAATCTAACTATAGTTTAGTCCACAAAGTATATAGAAAGCCTTACAACCAAACTGGTACCTTGCCTCAGCTTCGTACGACCATCCAGCTCACAAGCAAGCCGGTCTGAACATGTCCCGGAAATAATTTCTTTTCACTACAGATATTTCTGTTACCATTCAAAAGTCAGACCTAAACTCCTACAATCAAGCGAGGGGCGCAATCCGATGCCAAAATTTGCACATCACTGGATATCGCCCACGGGAATCTCTATGCCCATAGAAACTCGAAATGACAGACCAAAGATAAACACAAATTTCCATCCTCGCTACATGGCTGGACTTGTAAAATTGCTCAGACATAGCCCGTTCAAAAAAATAAAATAAAAAATAAATCATATAATTATCCAGAAGCGGACGGGATGTCCCGCAGATAATTACTTTTCACTACAGATAGTTCTGTTATTTTTTCATATTTTTGCACTAATACCGGTTGATCAAAAATGCTTGGAATGACATGGGGTTTTATTAGAACCAAAAAAATACAAGAGTTCAAAAAATGTCCAACAGATGGCGCTTCATCTCATCAAAATAGCAATAATTAGCATGACAAAATAAGACAAAGCAAAGATGATGTACTTTACAGGAAATGTTCACTATGTCCACCATCATTCCTCAACAATAGCTGTAGTCGAGGATAATTTTTTGAACAGCACTGTAAAGCATGTCCGGAGTTACGGTGAAGCTATGGCGTCGGATGTTGTCATTCTGCATCCCTAAGAATGTCGGTCGATCACGATACACTTGCGGCTTCAGGTAACCCCAAAGCCAAAAATCACACGGACTTGGGAGGCCAAGGATGACGAAAGTGGCGGCTGAGCACACGATCATCACGAAACGACGCGCGGAAGAGTTCTTTCACGCGTCTACCAATATGGGGTGGTTCTAATAAACCCCCATGTTTTTCCAAGCATGTGTGTCAATTTTTACCTATCTACATTATTCCGTGGTTTAGAAAGTTTTCAAATTTATACTGACTTTTTGATCACCTGGTATGTAATAATAGTGGCTAAATTCCTCGCTACGCGGCTGGACTTCTAAAATTGCTGAAACATAGCCCGATCAAAAAAATTCATAATTATCCAGAAGTGGACGGGATGTGACGGAGATAATTACTTGTTACTACAGATATTTCTGTTATTTTTTCATATGTTTGAACTAATATGTAATAAAAGTGGCTAAAATTGATATGGTAGAAATCGAATCATCCAGACAATTGGCGGATGCGTTTAAACTTTAATGGTCGTACGACATCCAAACACCTGCAACATTGTGGCTGTCTCTAAACAAGTCATGTGCCAACTGGTGGAAATGGACGGAAAGTAAGGGATTCTACGTGCCCAAAGAGGACGAAAATACGAGGGATGACACTGCAGTAGACGGGAGGGGTAGAGCTAAAAGTTAGAGCGTATGCCCTACAACACAGATCACAGGAACCTCAAGCCCCTGAACATTTTTGGAACGAGAACCTTTTTAGTCGAGAGGCCTCTGTTTTGATGCTCGAACGGCAGAATAAGTTACGTGTACTCTTTTCCGCCTATTATGTAAACAACCTGTCTTTTTATAATCAAAACATGGTTTGATATCTTCGTGTTATGGCCAGTAGGTACTTTTATTTTTGCCTAATTCACTGAAATTTTTTGGAAAATATTGTTCTTTCCCGGTAGTTTTTCATGTTTGACGCTCCACCGTGGCTGGTTGTGTACTTCCATGATAGCGGGTAGCCACGAAGTTGGAATCCTATAGCTGTCACTTCTGCTGTACTGCACTGTACTGAATAAAAGTGCGCAATGATGGTATGCAAAGGTGTATAAACAAATCTGGGATACAAAAAGTCCCGTTCGTAGAACAAGCGGACCTGAATTTCCACAAAAATACAACGATATTCTTATGAAACGTCAGAAAATTTGAAAATTGGTGCATTGTTACTTCGTTCTAATGATGTCATACTTTTCCAACTGTCGGCTTAATATAAACGATTTACTGTCATAATTTAATGTGAGTTATTCGGCATTATGATGTTTCTCTTCAAACTTCTTTAGCGATCCACCTTTCACCCTGCTGGGATGTTCTTCAGGATTCCACTGACGTCCGTCGATGACCTCCGCTTACTTAACAAAAGGCTGTTTTCCCACGTTCTTTGGAGATGTGAAGATTGCAAAAATCTTCAAGCTCCTATTGGACTGCCGTAGCCATAGGATAAATACTAAAATAAGATAGTGAATGAGAGCGGAAGTCAAAACTGTTATTGTCTCTGTGGCGCCTTGGCTGTTTCCTAGTAGTTGTTTATGTTCCAAGCTCGCTGCGGCTGGACTTGCTTTCTGTAAATATTATTCCCATTGTCTAGTTAACGTACGTTCGCAAAATCCATATCTTGGTCGCATTATTCTTGGTGCTCCGCTACAGCTAATTTTACATTTGTCTCAAACGCGTGTGACGTGTGTTCTCTTTAACGTGTTAATGTACTGCCTTTCCAGTTTCGTCAATATATACCGTATTTCTCTTCATGCAGTCACACAGTAAGGAAGCAGTTAGGCACGTACGCTGTAGGTCGGCAGAATTTTATCTAGCTTTGACTGAAAAATGTAGTCCTTACACCACTATTAAGAAAAATTACGCCAGTGCAGTCGGTTACTATAGTCACAGACGATAAGTTTGTAGAATGTGCGCTAGGTTCTTCGCTCTTCTTGCCCGCACTATTATTATTACCGGTTCATTTGAAGGTCCCATTTATGGAAAGGTCATCATACTCGATGGCCATTAACGTATCTCTCCGGAATTCTAGCTCTTATCACAAGCTATGTTTGAGCTATTTTATAAGTGCAGCCATGTAGCGAGGATGGAAATTCATGTTTATCTTTGGTCTGTCATTTCGACTTTCTCTGTGCAGAGAGATTCCCGTGGGTGATATCCATCGCGCAAATTTTGGCATCGAGCTGTGCCCCTCGCTTGATGGTAGGAGTTTAGGCCTGCCTTTTGCATGGTAGTTCCAAGAGGACACAGGCGGAGTTGTCACTCTTGATATTGGCTGCGAGGGGTCAACATCGAGTCAGGATAAGTGCTATTT
Source organism: Schistocerca gregaria (assembly GCF_023897955.1). NCBI lineage: Eukaryota > Metazoa > Arthropoda > Insecta > Orthoptera > Acrididae > Schistocerca > Schistocerca gregaria. The sequence continues at coordinate 431,954,697 of NC_064920.1, read as the reverse complement.
CTCCCTGAGAGTAAGCGTGAATCGAGGTTGAGGAAATTTGGATTCGTTAAGTCGTCGGTTGATTTTAGTGGTATTTAGATGGTATTTCAGTTGATTAGTAACGCATTATTAACTTTTGGTGACCCGTGAGTGTATTTTAGCCTAGTTTCTATATGTGTCTTTGTGTGCTCATTTCCAGGAGGTTCTGTGAATTTGTAGAATCTTTCTGCTACTATAGGACTCACGGAATCCTTCGCACTCGCGGCTTTGCGTCAAAATCATGTCTGTATCTAACCTTAGACATACCTGCTTGTTGTTTTTGTCTGGTATTAGATTTATTTTCATTGTGATAACAGTGCACATGTGTGATATGGGTTCTTCAAAGTTTCAATTCAACTTATGTGTCAGTCAGCGCTATTCCCTTCAGTAATCATCGTTCAGGTAACTTCAAATTTAATCATGGTTTCTTTGTGATGTGGGCACATATGATGCCGAAGAGTGATACACAGTTGCTGTCTGTAAGTTCTGTCATCGCTTTCTTGCCTTTAAGGTGGATTAGTTTTGCCGTGGTTAACTTGCTGTGGTTTTGTTGGCGATCTATTTTGTGGGTTCCCGAGGATTTCTTTGTGGATCCGAAAGACGTGGAGCAAGCTACAGTCTCGCACACGATTGCAAGTGGAGATCTCGCCGTTCTCAGGCAACCATTAGAATATCTCCGGCAGTTTTTTTTCTCTGTTTTAATGTGGAAACGACTTTCGAATCCAAGCCAAATGTGAGGAGGCAATCGTGTCGAAATTAACGATAGTTTCTCAAAGTAACTTCAAATTTTAATATTTCAGATATAAAGAGCCATGGTGCCGTCGTCTTGACTCATTTCAAAGAAAGGAAATGTACCAGAGCAGCTCGAAATTCGTGACCGCCACAAGGCATTGACTTTTAAGTTAAAGATTTTATTTATACCATCTGGATCGAATCACACAAACTTAACACTATTTTCAAATACCCCAATCGTTGGTTTAGAGGGAACTACAGTGTGTTACAGTTCAGTTTCGGTTATAAACATGTATCCAACAGTCTTAAATAGCGACAAGACTGTGAACCGAAAAAAGAAAAATGTTTCAAAACTCAGGAGATTTTCATGAAACGACACGACATATGAGGGAAAAGAGAACCGCAAATATGAAAAAACGACATAAATGCACAGCACGGATCGAGAACCGAAGCCCCGAAGCGCCTTCGGTATTGGCTTTCTCCCACGCTCGGAACATTCAGGCAGCACAGATGGAACTTGGAAAGCATTTCATTTAACGTCAGCAATTAAAATACTCTTATAGTGAATGCTGTATCTGTTTCGAGGGTCCAAATAAAAACTGAGCAATTAAAAAAATCAAACTAAAAATGTAAGCTGATTCTTGCGCAGTCGAAAAAATTATTTTATCTAATTCCGGTTACAGATCACGATATTGCCTATAATTTTCATTTCATATTTTTGGCAGCCAAATTGTTACCTGGAACCATAGGAACAGGTAACAGCTTTCACAGCACTTGATTTCTAATTGTGGTCATTCTTGGCTGTGTCCTAAAAATTTCTGAAAGTAATCCAAGATCTCTACTGAAGTTGCGACTGGACATTGGACATTAGAAACAAAAAGAGCTGAAAGCACCTAGTGGTGCTGTCTCCGTATACGAATCTCTGCTGAAGAGGCCCACGACAGAGCCACACGGCTAATTTTGCCGCACAAAAGCGTGGAAGGCTTCTCTAAAACACTGCAGCTCTCCTGCTTTTACCTGCTTCTGTCAGTGTGAGTATTAAAGCCTGTTTCGTATGTCCTGTTAAGGGGAGGGATGTACAGAGCGAATCACCGCAACGAATTAGCAGGTCTCATCGAGGTAGGTAGAAAATGGATGCTATTAGCACAGCATAGGTTGTAAAATTTTATAACTTTTCAGGCCAATGTGTCGTACGCCATAAAACCAGGAATCTGTATTCTTCTTCGTTGTGCCGTTAATTAGTTTTACGGCTACGACCCAATCATCAGATAACCACTGGCCCGTTTGCTGCTTCCGATATCATACTTTTTCCTTAGTTATGGAATTCTAAACAAAAAATCCGGTTAAAAATTTCAACTCGAAGAGACAGTTCTTTGTTTTTCATTCTTATACAGCGATCTTTTCAGCGAAATACTATAGGTGAGCTCAAAGAATTGTGAATAAATTGACCTAAAAATTAGCACGTCGTAAATACGTATTAGCATCACTAAAGCAATTACGTCCTTTTTAAGTCGCTGTATTTGTAAGAAACGAATACAATTAGTGTTTTGCGTATTTTTGTCTGCTTCACATAACCAGGATTCAAAGATGTTTCTCATTTATACGAATTACAATTATTTTGTAGTTCTGGTTTTAACTGATATTCACTGCCAGTCCTCAGCAGTTTTGACAATCTAAGTTTATTCTCATTCTGTCTGTGAGTGTTGAGATTGAGAGGGAACAGCTTGTTCCAGATCGTTATGATTAGTTTGATCCGTCGCCTTATATTGAATACTACACATGTTTGAGTTACTTTCATCATTTTTCCAAATATAAGAAATTTAATAACTAAAGTAAAGAAATGGACTACATTTTTATTCAATCCATAATTACATAGATGCACTTCCTTTCCCTAATCGCTCTAAGTTGCATTTGGTTAGTTAAATTTGAGTTTGTATGAAGATTACGTCTGCTGGTAGTGGTAAGGCAGAGATGTGGTCACTCTGTAGGTTGGTTGGAGCAAAAGGTTGGGTTGGGTTGTTTGGAGGAAGACACCAAACCTAGGTCATCGGTCTCATCGGATTAGGGAAGGACGGGGAAGGAAGTCGGCCGTGCCCTTTCAAAGGAACCATCCCGTCATTTGCCTGGAGCGATTTAGGGAAATCACGGGAAACCTAAATCAGCATGGCCGGACGCGGGATTGAACCGTCGTCCTCCCGAATGCAAGTCCAGTGTGCTATCCACTGCTCCATCTCACGCGGTAGGGTTAGAGCAAACCTAAATTTATGATTAGGGCGGAGAAGAACGACCGGTGAGGGCCGCCACGACAGGGACGCTCTGGGGGAAGATGTTGAACTTAGCGGACGGAATCGACGGCGATCTCCGTCTTAGCCGCCAAATTCTTTGTATAATTTATTGTATAGTTATTGATGTGCTAGTTTTCAGAGTGGAAGTTGTTAGCAAGTCGTTACGACGATAAGAAAATTTTTTGAGAAATTTTGGCAGTAAAATTTAAATTTTCTGTTAGGTTTTTTTTCAGGTTTGAACGTGGGGAATCATGTTAACCGTTTGTAGTAATGAAATCAGTCAGTACCCTAAGCACACAAGAGCAGAAAAAATATAAAAAATCGTATAGTTCCACTTTTAGCAGTAGCGTTCTGCAATTTTAAATTTCCGACTGGTCTTGCTAAAGTAACATGGGGCCTCACCCCACCTAGTTAGCTTAACAAGAGGTCGTAACTGCTGATGAGAAATTTGGACGATGATTCTGCGTGAAACGTGCTAGGATATGCATGTGTTTTGTGTGAGTTTCTAAAGGCTCTAAGCCTGTGACGTAATGTTTTGGGAAAATTCATAAATTTTGTGCTCGGATCTTTTGATTCATGACTACCCCTATTTGCAAGCAACAGCCAAGACGAGGCTCCGCGTCCTAAATAGGTTATGCGTATGATTAATTGTATAGATTGAAAACCGGAATGAACAGTGGGGTGAGTACAAAAAATTAGAATTGCGTTTTGATCACCCATGTGGTGTCGAATGGCACTGCCAGTGAGCTACCAGTTTGGTCCTGAGAATAGTTAAGGTGAGGATGTTTGCGTGTGCTGCGAATTGTTAATTGGCATGTGCCAAATTTTAAAGGATTTTATATTTTCAAAGGAATTGTTTTTGTGTGTACGAGAGATGTTTGTGCTTGCTTCTTTCTCCCCGTTTTCCTGACAAGAATCTTTGCTCTACTTTTGAGTAAGGGAACGCAGCTGAGAAATACTGGAGAGAGTGACCATTGAGGAACCAAAGCGTTGTTCACTAATTCATAACGATGCGGTCCGTGTAACAACATGGGGTGCGAATTTCGATCACTGTCCAAGCAGACGGAACACAGATGCAGCAACGCAAATCCCTCCCCTTTCCCCGTGCACAATACTATAAACGAGACCGGATTTCTGATAGTATAGGCACATTCAGTGCTAGATAAGATAGAATTTATTCGTCTTTGCTTTGTTAATTGCAGTTACGAAATCGCTTAAGTAGTGAGTAAAAGAATGGTTGTAACATTTGTAAAGTTTCTGCGTAATTAATAAAAATATCATATGAATTTAATTTCAGGGATTCAGTGACTGATCTTTACACCCCCATCCTGTGTAGAGAATAATGTTAGTACTAATCTGAAGTCATGGTAATCTGGCCGGAATGAAAATTAACAAGGATAGAGAAAATAGATCACGTTAGAGCGTGGTACTTAGTTACGTGCCCACTTGGTTGCTTGAGCCCTCTCTAGCGTTATCCGTTGCGAAATCGTAAGATGATATTTACCTAAGCAAGCAAATAGTAACTTCAGGCCGGTCCCCTTTCAATGAATCCTTCCGAGTAGTGAACCAAACTGATAAGCAGCGTGTATACGAGATGCCTTGGCACAGACGCAACTGGCACGCTCGAACATAGATTGGGCGAGAGAGAAAAAGGATAACAACGTAGAAGGTAACGGTTCAAGATTGCCCAGAAACATTGTAATTGAGAGTACGTCTAACAGGTTGCGAATGTCAGCGTATATTAGACCGAAAAGTGTAAAGTTGGTTGTGGACGAATAAAAAGACTACAAACAATCTTGACTTTTCTCATAGACGTCGTTTTTATTTTGTATCGTCGTTCTTGGCACGATTTGACGTTTTTAGTTCATCGCCGTGATACAAAGACATAATATGATATTTTGTTTCACACAAAATGTACAATGTGATACAAAGACATAATATGATATTTTGTTTCACACAAAATGTACAATTTTTATTGCAAACGACGAACTACTGTTGTAATAAGTGGCCAGTGTCATTGTTTTGAAATTGGGAACATGATCGTAGACTTCCAATGATGAAAGCACAGTTGACAGTTCTATCGGTAGGAATACTTAAACTTTACTGACCTAAGGACATCACAAACATCCATGCCCGAGGCAGGATTCGAACCAGCGACCGTAGCGGTCACGCGGTTCCAGACTATAGTGCCTAGAAGCGTTCGGCCACCCCGGCCGGCTCCAATGCTCATACCTCCGGTTCCACTGGTGATAAAAAAGAGGATGAATTATTTCTGATGGCCCTTTGGCTGCAGTCCATTTGTACATTCAACAGAGGGAATGCATTAGTTTTACTGTTCTACTGTACGGGGTGAAAGTATGATTATTATACACTTCCTCCTTCTTAAGCAAACGGAGAAAATCGATTGGTTCTATATGGATCTGATTTAGTCTACGGTGGGCTTCACGGGACTTACGGAGACACCATTAGTTCAAGGGCGATTCCTCGGGAAACGCACATAAATAATTTTGTACTATATCTTGGCCGCCACCAGTGGCCAAAACTAAGCCGAGGATTCCAAGACAGCTATGCATAGCAAATGGCTGGAATTTTTGCGATGCATTCCTGAGATCCCGATCTGGCACAAATTCAAAATTTTCTTCTTTTCTTCATCCGTTTCCAAGATGCAGAGCTTCAAAGTTACCTTACTTTTACGCGTAAAATCAACTGCGTGACGAAATATAAATGATAATTAACAGCAGCAAATTGCTCAAACTTTGAGTTACATTCTGTAGAAATTTATTTTGAAGAGGTGTCATTCTGTTTCCAAAAATATTAATGCGTTATCCAAACACCCCGAAAACTTGTTTCTTGGATGCCAAAGCTCTGTCACGGATTCCGAGACAGCTATCGACAGCAAATGCCTGTAATTTTTACGATGTACTCCTAACATGCTCATCTCAAACGATATTGAACGTTTGTACATATTCATCCATTTAGGCCCCTACTTTTACACGCACTATCCGACCTAAGGCCAAAACATTTTTTATAAAGTGACTTATCACACAGAAATATGCTGTTAAGTGTCTCCGATATCATTTGGGAGACCTATATTGCGGCACGTGCAAAAACTTTTAGCACGTACAAAGTGTTGTGAAGTATAAAATTAGTTTTACGTTATTTCAATTTCACGTAAGTAAACTGCAGTATCGATAACTGCGATACTGCGCCTGCCACGAGACGAAACGCTGGTTGGCAGCAAAGTTGCTGCGGGCCGCCACGAGGGCGCCCCGCCACGCGGCAGCCAATAGCAGATGAGTACCGAGTCTGCCTGCTGAGAAGACGACGAGCCATACAGCGGACGTACGCCAGCTAGCCAGCGGAGAAGAACCAATTATCTATGAACATTGTATCTTGTACTCTGCTTCGCTCAACATCTCAGAAGTTACGTGATCTGCTTATTTCTCTTAATACAAGTTATTACTAATTGTTTGCTTTGTGTTGCATATCCTCACATCTTGGAAAACTCCCTCGAGTTGAACCCACACTTTTGCTCTGCTTATCCACTAAGGATACAGCAAAAAATGGCGACGAGGACTGGAATCGAGAAGTTTTTCTACTACTTGTGAGTAGCGCATTGCTTGCTTTGCCGTCGGTGCTTAGGTCAAAGATTTTTCGCGGGGATTGCGACACATCGCACTGACGTGCCGATTTTGATTTGTGTGTTTTGTCTTATTTCATTTTCTAGCTTGTTTGCCATTGTAGATTTCTGTAGTCTTCGTAAGATTAAGTTGTCTGCTAGTTTATTGCTAACTTTTTTTGCTAACATTTTATTTGCATGTGTACCATGTCGACCACACCTGAAATACCTGCCGGGCTTCCCAATAGGCCACAGCCAGGCAACGCACCACCCCCTGTTGCTCATCGTTTGAATGTTATTTAAGCCCAGGTTCGACAGCAGCACAGCCAAAGCTAGCAATTGGCTGGATTGCAAACAGCTGATGTTCCAGATGCTGCAGCTACAGCAACAGCGACAGCCAGCAGCAGTAGCCGCTGCTAAACCAACGATGCCGACATTTCGTGCCTTCAGCGAAGAAACAGAAGAAGAAATATAACTTCAAGTGTGTATGTAGTGCGTCGTATGCAGATAAAATGATTAGGGATGCACTTACGCATAACATAAAAGACCACAAAGTGAGAGACAAAATTTTGCAATACAGTAATCCCTCATTAAGTCAAGTGTTAGCTATCATTGATCACAAAGATGCATGTGCTTTGAATCATCAACTGTGTGTACATCTACATCTACATACATACTCCGCCGTCCACCATACGGTGCGTGGCGGAGGATACCTCGTACCACAAGTTGCATCTTCTCTCCCTGATCCACTCCCAAACAGAACGCGGGAACAATGACTGCCCATATGCCTCTGTACGAGCCCTTATCTCTCTTATCTTACCTCCGTGGTCTTTCCGCGAAATATAAGTTGGCGGCAGTAAAATTCTACTGCAGTCAGCCTCAAATGCTGGTTCTCTAAATTTCCTCAGTAGCGATTCCTTTCCTCTAGAGACTCCCACCCGAGTTCCTGAAGCATTTCCGTAACACTCGCGTGTCGATCAAACCTACCAGTAACAAATCAAGCAGCCCGCCTCTGAATTGCTTCTATGTCCTCCCTCAATCCGACCTGATAGGGGTCCCAAACGCTCGAGCAATACACAAGAGTAGGTCGTATTGGTGTTTTATAAGCGGACTCCTTTACAGTTGAACCACATCTTCCCAAAATTCTACCAATGAACCGAAGACGACTATCCGCCTTCCCCACAACTGACATTACATGCTTGTCCCACTTCGTATAACTCTGCAATGTCACGCCCAAATATTTAATCGACGTGACTGTGTCTAGCGCTACACTGCTAATGGAGTATTCAAACATTACGGGATTCTTTTTCCTATTCATCTGCATTAATTTACATTTATCTATATTTAGAGTTAACTGCCATTCTTTACACCAACCACAAATCCTGTCCAAGTCAACTTGTATCCTCCTACAGTCACTCAACGACGACACCTTTCCGTACACCACAACATCATCGGCAAACAGCCGCACTTTGCTATCCACCCTATCCAAAAGATCATTTATGTAGATAAAAAACAACAACGGACTACCACACTTCCCTGGGGCACTCCAGATGATACCCTCACCTCCAATGAACACTCACTATCGAGGACAACGCGTAAAGTAGTTGCTCGTAATAACGAACGTGTAGCTAGCAGTTCAGTTAGCAACGGCCGTCAAGTAAACAGAAACCGCGTTCGTAAGGAGCCCCGCGCTACTCGTGTGAACGCGGCACGCAGTTCAGGCAGCAACCGTCGCATCTATGTAGCTCGCACTAGCGGTAATCAAAGCAGGAAGTCCTGTCCGCGCTGTTTCACTAAACATAAACGCAGCAGCTGCCCATCCAGAAATGTGAAATGTTTTGCTTGTAATAAGATAGGCCATGTACAACCAGTCTGCTTGCAAAGAGCAAGACAGGCACAAAGTCAGCCTTTAACCAATTTAATCACATCAAATCCAGTTAGTGACCATTATATTAATGTCATTACAGACAATTTCAGTGTCACAAAGTCACACAAAAGTGTGCGTCATCCGTTAGTCAGACAAAACAATAAATATCTGGTGAACTAGAAAATCCAAAATTTGCTAGTGCAGTTACAATTAGATACCGGAGCGTCATTTTTCCTTACTTAAGAAGAAAACTTACAATTTGCTAGGACGACCTCCGTTGAAACCAGCACGTGTGAATTTCTCAGCTTATAATGGAGACAATATTGAGGTATTTGGCACCTGTAGCTTAACCGCCATATACCGTGATTGTACAAGAACAGTGACCTTCCATATACTTTGCTCGGAAGATTCCACGAACATTTTTGGCCTGGATCTTTTCGATGTGTATCAACTGACAATTCAGGACAATGTACTTTCAGTGAAATCGTGTGTGCCCACTGACAGTATACAGAAATTGTGTCATACTTGTTTTCCGATGGCATAGGAAAAGCAAATCAGTTTACTGCACAAATGACCTTGAAGGACTCAGCGCAACCTAAGTTTCGTCGCGCTCGCCGTGTGCCTCTCGCCATTCAAGACCAAGTAGCTTTTGAACTTTCTGAATGACAACGACAAGGTGTGATTGAACCAATCTCTGCTAGTCAGTGGACCTCTCCTCTTGTGCCAATTCGAAAGCCAACCGGCCGCTTACGCATTTGCGCGGACTTCAAAAGAACATTAAACCCGCAGCTTGTGGACAGCTTCCCGCTACCTCGCCCGGAAGAACTTATGGAGAGACTCAACAGCGGGAAGTATTTTTCTAAAATAGATCTGAGAGCTGCTTACATGCAAATGTCATTAAATGTAGCTTCACAAAATGTCCTTGTATATTACACTAATGTGCTTGTTTAAATTCTTGCGATTGGCTTTTGGTTGCGCATCTTCGCCTGCTATTTTTCAGAGATTTTTGTCACACTTGACAGCGAAGGTTGTTCCACTTGTTTAGATGACATTGTTGTTGCTGGTTCTACACCTGACGAACATTTGCAAAATCTTCGTGCTTTGTTCGACGTTTCGTCCGTAGCTGGACTAAAGTAACAAATCTAAATGTGACTTCTTTCAAACTGAAATTGATTCTTCGGGTCATCGACTGAATGGACAAGGTGTACATCGATTACAGTTACATTTGCTTGCCATCAGAGATTTGCCGCCTCCCTAAAAGCTTAGCGAGTTGCTATCTCTATTAGGAACATTGTACTATTATTGTAAATTTATTCCTAACGCAGCACAAGTTGCTGCATCACTGCACCGCCTTCGAAAGAAGAATGTACCTTTCCACTGGACTCCCGATTGTGCCAAAGCTTTTCCGACATTGAAAAATGAACTCTTGAGTGACAGATGTTTAGTTCATTTTGATCCATCGCTCCCTGTTGTATTAGCGGCTGACGCATCGGCCTCTGGGATCGGTGTTGTTTTGTCCCATCGCTTTGGACACCAGGGTCGTCCGACTGCTTTCGCCTCAAAACTGCTAAATGATGCACAACGCAAATATTCTCAGATTGAGAAAGAGGCTCTTGCTCTTGTGTATGGTGTAACAAAATTGCACCACTATTTATATGGCCGTAAATTTTTGCTTGTCACGAATCATAAACCATTGCAATCGTTGTTCCGTCCTAATAAACCTCTCCCGGAATCGACAGCGCATAAATTGCAGCGTTGGACTCTGATTTTGTCTTCCTACAATTATGAAATTCTTTATCGCCCTACGTCCAAACTCGCCAACACAGACGTTTTTTCCCGTCTGCCGATTGGTCATGATTCTGATTTTGATTCGTCACCGGCGTCTTGTTTTGCAATCGACGCTCAGGTTTCAGATTGGCTTGCGTCTTTTCCGCTTGATTTACGGAAGATAGCTCACGCTACAGCCACCGACCCACAATTGAAGCTTCTTGGACACTTTCTTCGTTTAGGTTGGCCACGATCTTCCAAACAAATTACGGACACAGAGGTTCGCAGATTTTTTTGCACGCCGTAATGATTTGGCCTTGCAAAACGGTGTCATTTTGCTTCACAGCGGAGACGATCAGTTGCGTGTAGTTGTGCCACCGTCGTCCGGACGAAACGGTTAGCTCGCCGCCATTCTACTTGGCCTGGTATCGATTCGGACATGTAGCGTACGACGTCACGTTGTACCGTCTGTTCTGAACATCAGTCAGCTCCGCCACAACTCTTCTTAGCTTGGCCTACTGCCACGTTGCCTTGGCAACGCCTTCACTTAGATTTTGCGGGACCGTTTTGGAATTCGCCATGGTTATTGTTGATTGATTCATACAACCATTTTCCGTTTGTGGTACCAATGTATTCTACCACGATAGCAGCAACAATCAAGGTCCATCTTTGTCATAGAGGGGTTGCCGCAGACAATTGTCACGGATAACGGACGACAGTTTGCTTCATCGGAGTTCGCTTCTTTCTGCCAGAGCATGGGAATTGATCACGTCACAAGCGCACCGTTTCATCCTCCGTCAAACGTCTAGTAAGGACATTTAAAGAGCACATGACCCACCTCCGACACGACCATTACCACGAGGTCGCCTTGCTTATTTTTCTGGCTACCTATCGCTCATAGCCGCACTGTTCCTCGCACGTAGAATTATTGCATGGACGGCCGCATCGCACATTACTGCACTTGCTGCGACCACCGCTACGCAGCGCGCAGTCAGCGCCGCCTGCTGCATCTTCACATTTCCGTGCTGGCGCCTCGGTGTGGTTTAGATCTTATGACATGCGCCAGCGTTGGCAGCTGGGTACCATAGCCGCGCTTTATTTAGTTCAGAATTAGCGCTGCTTGCAGAAGCGGCACCGCAATCAGCTTCACCCTTGTGTTCCTGCCGCCGGCCCTATGTTCACAGACATGGGAGCAGCTGGCCCGCGGCCGACGATGCGCCGAAGCCGTTCCACACAGCCGACGCGACGCCTTCGTCCGCGGGCGCCATCGCAGTCAGCTCACCAGCGCCGCCGCCACTGCCGACGCCCATGTCGTCGCTCCTGGCGTCGCCATCCTTACCACCGCAGGTTCCTTCTCCAGACGTTCATCCAATGGAAGTTGATATCGCGGGACAACAGTAGCATGCCATACCAGGTGCAGATTCGCGTCGCCCATGGTTTTGGCAGTTTTCCATCGGGCCCGCGCGGGGAATTCCGGACGCGTGAGCCTGGCGTCGCTGCCTGAAGTTCGACGTCAGGCTTCATCAATATCTTCACACTGGTCTCTCTCCCCCACGGCCGTTCGCGTCCAGTAGCCATGACGAGAAGGCCATAGGCAGCGAAGGGAGGGAGGGGTACAGCATCGATAGCTGCGATACTGCGCCTGCCACAAGACGAAACGCAGGTTGGCAGCAAATTTTTGCTGCGGGCCGCCATGAGGGCGCTCCTCCACGCGGCAGCCGATAGAAAAAGAGCACCGAGTCTGCCTACAGGGAAGACGACGAACCAGCAGACGTACACCAGCAGACGTACACCAGCTAGCCAGCGGAGAAGAACAAATTATTTATGAACATTTTATCCTGTACTTTGCTTCGCTCAACATCTCAGAAGTTATGTAATCTGCTTATTTCTCTTCATACAAGTTATTACTAATTGTTTGATTTGTGTTGCATATCCTCACATCTTGGAAAACTTCCTCGAATTCAACCCACACTTTTGCTCTGCTTATCCACTAAGGATACAGGGAAACTACCTAAATTTTATTGAGCAATACATTTCTTTTCAAACGAGTTGTCTGCCCTGCTCAGCAGGGCAGAGAATGGAAGAAGCAAAAATTGTTCCTATCAGAGCACAAAAAAATGTGAATACGTTCCTGTTTATTTACAAAGACTGACTGGAAATTGGGGTACCATCTGTCTAACGTTACCTTCCTCAGCAACTTTTAAAATTTCCCCCAAAATTTTGATATGCGAAGATTTCCTCCATTTTTTATGTTGAGGAGAGTACAATGTTTGTGGCAAAGAGACGGAAAAATAATAAATACTGAAAGATACTAGACAATGGTTGTGTTGTAGAAAGAGCGAAGGAGGCTATGGGAGTGTGAGAGAAAGACACATACACAGTGGCAGTGGTGCTAGCTGACAGTGGCAGAACAGTGCTAGGAAAAGAGTTATTAATGTCGTGTGATTAGGGCCTCTCGTCGAGTAGGCCGTTAGCCGGGTTCAAGTCTTTCGATTTGATGCCACTTCGGCGAATTGCGCGTCGATGGGGATGAAATGATGATGATTAGGACAACACAACACCCAGTCCCTGAGCGGAGAAAATCTCCGACCCAGCCGTAAATCGAACCCGGTCACTTAGGATTGACGCTGATCACTCATCTACCGGGAGTGGACACGAAAAGAGTGAGGAACACAGTTTCAGGGAGGAGGAATAATCACAAGAGGAATTGGAAGTGGGTGAGTGCTAGTGATAACAAGAGACAGATTATGTGACAATGATAACGAGGTAGAGGTATAGTGATAGCGAAAAGAGAAAGCAGCTGTACGGAGGGAGCAAGGAAGGAATGACTTATTATCCGCTAGAGAGAGCAAGAAGGAAAGAATGACAGTACGAAATACTTAGGAATTTGTGGTATGGTTTTATGGGACCAAACTGCTGAGATCATCGGTCCCTAGGCTTGCCCACTACTTAATCTAACTGAAACTAACTTACGCTAAGGACAACACACACACACCCAAGCCCGATGGAGGACTCGAGCCACCGATGGGGGAAGCGGCGCGAACCGTGGCAAGGCGCCTGAGATCATGCGGCGGCAATGAGAGGAGATTGAAGTAGTAGGACACAAAGAAGAGGCTGTGGCTCTGACACAGGAGACAGTGACAGAGAGAAAGATAACGACAGTGAACTGATCAGAAGGAACAGAAAGTGCAGCTGGGAGTGGATGGGTATGAGCAAGTTGCAAGTCAAGTTAGTCTTTTCGTCTATTTTCTTGTAACACATTAGATACGTTTACTCTGTACCGAGCACCGATTCCCTGCGTGTCTTCCTGCACTTCGTTACCATTTTTGATCATTGTGACTTCTCTGTATACAACAACTTCATCCGCGGAAAGCCACGCGGGACTAATACAGCCATCTACGAGGTGACTTACAAGCAGGGTCACCGTAACGGAATGTCCCATTTTCAATGGTATATAAAAATAAAGAAGAAGACAGCAGCCTGTCACTGTTAATACTGCTATCTATTTAAGTAAATAGCGCCGTAACCGGTTTCGAAAAGTGACGATTATGTAAATTGCATCTAGTAAATCTTGCGAACAGCCGTCTGAAACTGGTAACGGCGATATTTACTTAAAAAAATAGCAGTATTAATAGTCGCTGGTTGCTGCCTTCTTCTTTGTAAGATTCAACCTACATTAATTGTACACATCCACGGTCTCACCATGTCAGTTTTAGACAAAATAGTATATAAAATTTTTAATGTAGGCTATTTACAAAAAGTCATAGATCAAATTGAAGGTAATCAAACTCAGTTTTTCTTGTAAATGTTCTTTATGTGCATCTTGTTTCTACGGCAACAAAAAATAATTCTTCCTACATTTAGGCTGAACATTCAAAAAAATGTTCAAATGTGTGTGACATCTTATTGGACTTAACTGCTAAGGACATCAGTCCCTAAGCTTACATACGCTATCGTGCTAAGGACAAACACATACACCCATGCCCGAGGTAGAACTCGAACCTCTGCCGGGACCAGCCGCACAGTCCATGACCGCAGCGCCTAAGACCGCTCGGCTAATCGCGCGCGGCTTGGCTGATCGTGGATATAGCTTTTATAAAGCCGCAATAAAAAGATAGCATGGTGCGAGGTCACGTAAATGTGGAGGCTAGCAAAAGCGAACTGTGGTATTGACCACCTGGACCAATCCAGTGGTCAGGGACTTCGACGTTTAACAATTCCTGTACGAAGATTTGCGAATGGGGAGTGGCTGCATCATGTTGCCAAACCGAATTTCTAAGTTTACTTTCTAACTGGGAAAAGAGCCAATATTGCAACATATGCAAATAACAGACCCCTGTTATGGTAACTTCAGCGAAATAAAAATCTTAAAAAATGGTTCATACACCTGACGTCGGAAACAGCACAGAAAATATTTAATTCTGGTGAACGTCTTCGAAATTGCTCAGACTCATCAGATTGTTTTGACCACCTTCTAACATTCTGCGTGGTGTCTGTTTGTTCTATATCTTGTCTCCCTACCACTTTCGCGCAACGACGCTCTGAGAGTTTTGTTTTTAGGGAATTGACTAGTTTGAACCTGGGACCTGTTGCTGGTAAGGAGACGCCAGAACACACATGACATGTAGAATTCAGAAGAGTTCAGTGAGATTAGCGATGATATAACCAAATACTTAGTGATTTCAGCGTCAGCTTCACTGCACTCCCTGTAAAAGAATCTTAATATTAACTAAATTTAGTGGAAGGGGTTCAACACTTTCCTATTTTTAGTTAGCTGGTAAAATAACGTCGAAAAAGCAGTTCAGTTTACCATTGGAAATTTTATTCTACTCACAAAAGGTTGTTTATAAATTTCACTATTGATAAAAGGAAACGTTTTAATACAGGATGGTAAAAACCAACTGCGTTCAACAAAAATGTGAACGAATATTCCCTGAGTGGGTTTCCAAGTTCTACAATGGATCGAAGGATGACCTATGCCATATCACATCTATAATCTAGGTTTAAACTAAGTTTCACAAGAGAGAAAACTATCAAAATGGTCTACAGTGACCATCAATTACCTTTAATTACTTATCTAACTTGTCGTAAATAACAGTGGCTGATGTGGCTTCTCAGTAACTATATAACAGAAAAATCTTCGCGTTTCACACTTATACTTCAAGTGGCAAATGTGAACACCATGAGCTTTAATTGACGATCGACCCTAGTATTACGCAAAAAGGGGGTGTAACAGATGAGACTTCTGCAGTTCTGAGTGAAGCTTTATGCGCTGTTATGCGGCATCGCGTGCGTTCTCCCTTACCTTGTCGGTGTTCGTCAGGGGGCGCCGTGTCGGTAGCAACTCTCTCCTAACTTCTCCTTACTACAATTTACCGAAGTTGATTTAAAAACCTATCTGGCTGTGTTTTCATCTGACCAATCAGGGTCTCAATGTTAACCTTAAGCTCCGCCTACAAAAATTCTGTCTGTCCAATGACAATCGTTATACTTTTCGTCGTGGGGCAATGTTTTTAAAGTTTCCAAATAACAGAGACGCGAAAAAGTTTCACGCTAAAGCTTGCAGCTGGTGTGGTCCTAGCTGTTAGATGGCGAAGTGGGTGTCCGTCCCTTATCGTAGGGCCTTCCAGCTTAACACGGTTCTGCTCTCGGCTTATGTACTCGTTTCTCCCCTCGGAACTGCGTCTGTCTCACGGTGGGAAGGTATGACATGCATTTAGGCATTCTTGTGTTAGTCTGTGGTATTCTATTTGCTCACTCGTTACTCGCATTACTTTGGTTAATTTAATGTCACGATTTATTCGGAGCTATGTGACATACTACTGGATTTGCTTATCATGTCAGGGTTTTCATGGAAGGTGTTGGATTTGCCTGACACCTTACAACCTGATACAAGCATTATGGATATTTGCCTTTCTCGTTAAATGACAAGTTGTATCACTGAACCTATGCTATCAAGAAAGTCATCGTACTATTGCGACACTTAACTTGCTAAGTTGTAATAAACGCTAAGTCGTCTGGCTTTAAAGCATTAATTAACTTTAATCACTATGGATAGGAGTGTGATGTTCTCTTAAAGGCTTCCACATTACCACGGCATCTGAAGTTCAAAAATTGCTTTCTGAACAGAGTTATCAGGGCTATGAACGTAAGATGCTCTGACAGGGTGAACATCATCACCATCATACACTTTCGGTGGTCTCCTGATTTTACGTTTACACAGATAACCCATCATTTAGAACTGACTTTACACCATCGGTGGATTATTTATCCATATGGGGATCACAATTAAGCTTCAAATGAAACGTGCGGTGAACTGAAATTACAGACTCACTCTTAGCAAACTGCAGAACACAAAACACTTTACATTAACGAGCAGGCACTTTCCATATGTTGCACGGGAACTGGGAAAACAACAGAGCACTACTCGCTATGTACTTACCTAAAACTGTTTTGAGCTATTCTTTGTAACCTTGAATTGACACACTCCACAACGCTTACAGTTAACAGCATTAAAATTTGTATCTCGGTTTACAGACACACTGTATTTTGCCTAAAGCAGGAGCCCTATTACACTACCTTTCGTAACATCCAACATTAATCTTACGTTAAAAACGTCCCTGTGTTCAGAATGACGTGGTGTGTTCTGTTTTTGCTAGAAACTGCTCAATCCAGTCACACTGCTACAATTGCGGTCATTAGGCGGCAAAACTGTGTTGTAAGTGAACTGGTGGTGACGGGTCTGCGGGTTGAGGGGAGCGGAGACTACATCATGTATCACCAATTAAACAGCCTGTAATTCCGGATGCCTTATTACGGCACACCGCCGTTGCTCGGAACAAAAACCCTGCTGCTTGGCAGCGGCATTCAGCGGCCTCCTTGGTGTTGTTGCCCCGCAATGCTGACAGAAAACGATGTCAGCCGTGCTGTGGCCCATAACGCAACAGCTTCTATCAGCTGTAACTCCACATCCATACGGCCTCGGCTAGCTGTCACTGCACGTGTTATGGTGTGGCTCGCGCGTCCTGTGGTGCCCAAAAACGCAGCAGGCTGGTGCCAGTAACCCATTTTCGCGAGTCGAAGGTTTGAAAGCTGCTATCCAGTGTCGGCGATAGATTGTTGTGGCAGAAGCTTCAAATCCCATGGTCCTCGGGCTGACTATCCTGACACACAAACGAACTGTGGTCCATGAACAGCATTCCAGATGGAGGCCACGTGACACAGTCCTGTGGTGACAGAAGTGACTTTACTGTAAATGGCTATGCATTTATAAGCTCTCAAGCTACTTGTTTCGTTTTGCTGTCCGTTGCGGCGCCTATACAAAAAATTTCGACAGCTTCCGGAGTGGAAAGTCTTGTGACATCCACAACTTTGGAAATGCAGGGTCAGCGGTTTCCACACGCAGCCAGGCCGGCACGCCTCGCAACTCTGCAGTGGCTGTGTTGTAGTTTGTAAAGCATAACGCCTGGACTTGCCTATGGGTGGCACTGCTGTACTTCACTTCCAACTTTTTGACCACATGTGGTCGGTGGACAACACTATTCTCTTCTTTTGCAACACACAATCCCATGGGTCGCCTTAAACTAGATCATCCTAACGTAAACTAGAGCGACAAGTTCCCTTCCAACTGGCCCAGTTGGCTTTAGTCCGCTCTTTTACTTAAAGCTGGTCGTACCATAACATATGTTATGCATTACATATCCTAAGCTTCGTCAACTTCTTTTAAGCTTAATTTATTACATTTCCCTTTGACGCCCATTTGGCTTTGGGAATCAAGTCCACCGGGGCCAGAAGAGCGGCTGGGTCTGCTTCCTGAACATGTGCACAAGGACAATGCTTAGCAGAGACATTGTTACTGCGGTATTTTATATTACAATGATCAATGTTGTTTCTTTCTGCTACCGATTCTCCCTGTACCGATCCAAATACTACACTGACGTCTCCATGGAGATTCGCCCCTCAGTTAACAGTTTGTCTATGGACTAAAGTCTGGCTGAAAGCAATCTGCGGCTGGGAATACTTCCACAGGTTCTTCTGTCGATGAAACCGAGGCTCCGAAATGCTCAATTGTGGTATTTCTGAAATCATGGTAGATGTACGGAAAGTGGGACCCATTATTACGTTTGATGTCCCTTTCGTTAACAATCCACTCCACTTCCATCCTTTCCGCTGATTTGAGCTTCCCTTGTACGTTGAGATCATGAATGTAAAATTAGAGGGATTCGAGCGCTCACGGAGGCTTTCCGGTAGCCGTTCTTCCCGCGAACCATATGTGACTGGAACAGGAAAGTGATGTAATGACAGTGGCACGTTAAGTGTCCTCCGCCACACACCGTTGGGTGGCTTGCGGAGTATAAATGTAAATGAAGATGTAGATGTACACTACAATCACTTTATCGAAGTAGGAGTACAATCATCGTGTCTCATCATGTTGCAAGTATAGCTCAGGGATAATCACCTCTTTCATGCAATACTGTACTCTTTTCTGACTCAGGGGTAATTCCACTGCGCAGGAATCCTGAATCTCTCCCACTGCTTTTTTTTTTTTTTAAGTTATAACCCTTCTGACTGGTTTTATGCAACCCGCCACAAATTTCTCTTCTGTGCCAACCTCTATATCACAGAGTAGCACTTGCAACCTACGTATTCAATTACCTGCTGGATGTATTCCAATCTCCGTCTTCATCTACAGTTGTTGCCCTCCACAGTTCCCTCTAGTAGCATGCAAGTCATTTCTTGATGTCGTAACAGACGTCCTATCATCTTGTTCCTTCTCCTTGTCAAAGTTTTCCATATATCCCTTTCGTCTCAGAGTCTACGCAGAACCTCTTCATTCCTTACCTTACTAGTCTACATTATTTTCAACATTTGTCTGTAGAACCGCAACTCAAATGTTTGGATTCTCTGCTGTTCTGGTTCTCCGACAATACAGGTTTTAATACATGCTGTGCTCCAGAGGTACTTTCTGAGAAACGACATCCTCTAACGAAGGCCTATGTTTCAAGCCACTCGACTTCTCTTGGCCAGGAATAATGTTAATCATAATATTCGTCTGTCTATATTTTGAATGTTATGTAGCCAGTTTGTCTTTGCGGCTACTAGATGATACTCTTGGTGTAATGCTCACCCGCCTGCAATCGGTAACGCGGGCATCTCACTCTGATGCTACCTGTAGCTCTACATGTGTGAGCAGTCCATAGTGGCTTGCCTTCCATAATTACATTTCAAAAATTTTGTCACTAAAACTTTATCGCTTGATATTTATTTCATACATGAAATGTAAGTACTGTTACTTTCTAGTGGTGTTGTGTAGTTCTGACACTTATATAAAAGAATTTCGCATACCTGTAATTTTGTACTTATGTTTTAGGACAGTTTGAACGTTTTCCCTCTGATGAAAGCACTCTTAGTAGTGCCGAAACCAGGTCAAAAGACTTAAGTTTTGCCAGCGAGGGCTATTATTGCTTTAATTTTACTTTTTAACGGTCGCTAACCATGCAGCTATGTATAAAACTTCAAGATTTCTACATGCTCAAGCATCCAAGGCTGCCTCCGAACGTAAGGAAATAAAGAAGATACTGCTAAGCACAGGGATGGCTATTCAGTTTAACAAGCAATGTGAAGAAAGTGGGCTAATCCCTAATTATCTGAAAGAATATATTAATTTCGCAAATTGTAAGAAAGGTCACAAGTTTTCAAACCTGTAGCTAAAATCATATTTCGAATCATGTTAAAAAGCTATATGCTAAAAAGTATGTTCTCCATGAAGAGACGTATTATGTATATTTAGAGCTCACAGATACCTTCCGTATTAATTATAATTTTAATATTGGAGATTTCTGCATTCAGATTAACGAAAATTAAGCAATTTTTAAACAAGGCATATCCGGCAGGAGTGGCAATGTGGTTCTAGGCGCTACAGTCTGGAACCGAGCGACCGCTCCGGTCGCAGGTTCGAATCCTGCCTCGGGCATGGATGTGTGTGATGTCCTTAGGTTAGTTAGGTTTAATTAGTTCTAGGTTCTAGGCGACTGATGACCTCAGAAGTGAAGTCGCATAGTGCTCAGAGCCATTTGAACCATTTAAACATAGCATATTGCGTAAGCACGAAAAGAAGCTTAGTAAACTTTTTTGTCTGTTTCCTGCTGAAAACTGTTCTCAAAGTACTTCCAAGAAAAGTAGTTACGTATTTTATAAAAGAATTTTAAATAACGCCAACATTACTTTTACTCAATATGAAACTGCCTTACTTCAAAAAGGCCTGAAGTACAATGACATGTCCAACTTCAGACAAAAATGTAACAGAAAAGATGTTTGTCAATCTAAAATTGGTCTTGATTGGGAAAAAAATGTATAATACATGACAAACTAGAATTCTCTGACATACCTAACATTCTCATTAAAAGCACAGCCTGTGTTCAGAATGTCACGCATAACGATAGGAAGTTGGTTAAATCCATTAGTAATAAACTTAAAGAATCTTTAATAGCGAAGTCTGACAAAGGTTCCTTCTTGGTTATTGCCTACAATTCTGAATAAATTTCTAAAACCTTAGATTTTTTAATGAAAATAAAATTTCGGAACTGCCTGAGAATCCGTCTCCGGAATTACAAAAGCCAGGTCAGCTATCAATGACGCAAAATTTGTAACCAAACCTTTTTAGATGATTATGCTTCTTAACACGAAACCTCAGCCCCCAAAAGTTAGTTCTCGATTCAAAATTCACAAACCTAACCATCCGATACGACAGATTTGTGATAGAATGAATAGCACCTACCATGATTTAGCCAAATTTCTACATGAAACTTCGAAAAAGTCATTTATCTTCAAGAACAGTTATTCCATCCCCAATGGTCACGCCTTAGTCCATAAAATAAAAGATTTAGAGTGCAGTCCTGATACCAAGTTGTTTTCATTAGACATCAAAAGTATTTATACAAACGTTCACGTACAAGAAACGCTTAGGATCGCAGAAAAAAATTACGTCATTTGGAAAAAGTGCTTTCAGACGAAAAAATCACTGACTTTACGAATATAATCACAGTCATAATCAAATACAACTATACTTAATTTGATAAACAACTGTATCTCTAATCCGACGATCTCGATATGGGCAAACCGTTAGCTGGCATCCTTGATGACATTTTCTTTCGCTCTCTAGAAGAAAAGTTTTCAGCTCAAAAAAAAAAAAAAAAAAAATGGTTCAAATGGCTCTGAGCACTATGGGACTTAACTGCCGAGGTCATAAGTCCCCTAGAACTTAGAACTACTTAAACCTAACTAACCTAAGGACATCACACACATCCATGCCCGAGGCAGGATTCGAACCTGTGACCGTAGCGGTCGCGCGGTTCCAGACTGTAGGGCCTAGAACCGCTCGGCCACTCCTGCAGTTTTCAGCTGTTTCTCAGCTTCAGCACTAGGCATTATAGGGACCGGGTGTTTGTGTTGTCTTCGTCTTTCATCCTTCACATCAACATCCGTGACAGTGGCTAGATCGGACCGAGTAAAAATTAGAATGTGTAAAAATTGGGACCTTGTAAGGGCGATGGCGTCCGCGCAGTTGAGAACACCACAAACCAAACATCAACATCAACTAGGCATTCTCTCTTATTTCAGATATATTGATAATATTTTGGTCACCTACAAAGGACCTGCTGATGGCATTGCCCGTATTTTCAATCTCTTTAATGAAATGATCCTTTAATGAAAATATCCTTAACCAGGAAACTCGTAAACGAGACCCGTCAATTAAACTTTCTTGACGCGACGCTTACAGTAGAAGAACGTTTCATTCAATGTTTTTCTTAAAGAAACATAAGAAACATATACTGATCACACCGTACCTGCTTATTCCATGGATCTACAATCTCATAATAACGCTTTCTTTCACTCTGCTATTCATAGAGTCACTTGTATGCCACTCTCGAAAGAGAAATTCGATGGAGAAATTAATTTAATCAGAACGACAGCAGTTAATAACGAATGTGAACCTGGCATAGTGGATGACATCCTTAAAAAGGAAACGGGGCACCTCTGTCATTGAATTAAACCTAAAGGTTTTTTTCTATTCCTTTCTTGGAGACAATCTCGTATCAGACTAAATGCTTTCATCGTGATAAGTACAACTGTAATGTCGCCTTTTCAACAAATAACAGTTTGAAAAAAGAATTTCGTTCCTAGCTTAAAACCGACTCGTTCCCCTGTGGAAAGCTCCGGTATCTATAAGATTTTCTGCGACACCTGCCCTTCTTTCTACATAGAACAAACAGGACGTGCCTTTACAATCAGACACAGAACATCAAGCATCCAAAATTCGTCTTTTACCGACCACGTTTTGTTACTGGTATCGTGCCTGAAGCTTTTCGATATCAACATTTTGCACACCGAGAAGAAAGAGCGTAGATTAGATATTCTCGAAGAATTACAAATTTTGAAACACCTTTCTCGAAAAGATGGCCTCATTCTTGATGAGCAGCTAAAATTACGTAATAAAGACTTCTTCAACGGTATAAGGCCGTTACTTGATGTTTGATTTAGTGTTCCTTCGTGCAGTTACGGAAATGTTTCGGTCTATCTAAATAGACTAATAATTTTTGTTTATTAGATGGTTAATATGTTCTGCATTTCACGTTATATCGTTTTCCTACATGCTATGTAATTCAGGCCCCCTTTGTAATTCCACAATGGCATTTTCAACCTTTCAACTGTACTTCTAAGCTCATATGTCTGCTGCTGTCAAACAAAACATTGCCGTTTACTTCATGTACTAAATAATGTCCATCATACTACAACGCATGTCTATATTGTGAATCTTAAGTAGGCATATTGTATTTGCGGCTACTAGATGGCACTCTTGGTGTAATGTTCATCTGCCCGGAGTTGCTAATGTTGGCACCTCAGGCTGATGTTATCTGTAGCTCGACATGTTTGTGATGCCCATAGCGGCTTGCCTTCTATGTATTCTATTTTAAAAATTTTGTGACCGTAGCTTTATCGCTTCATATTTATTTTATACGTGACATGTAAGTACTGTTTCTTTCTTGTACTGTTAGGCAGTACTTAGACTTATAGAAAAAAATTTAAATATTTTTTGTGCTTATGTTATAAGCCAGTTTGAATATTTTACTTCTGATGAAGGCACACGTAGTAGTGCCGAAACCAGGTCAGAAGACTTAAGTTTTGTGACCAAGGGTTGTTATTGTTTTAATTTTACTTTGTAAACGGTCGCTGACGATGGAGTCATGATTGAAACATTAAGAAAAAGGAAGTGATTGTCGGACGGACTTACTCAGCATGTAGATGTAGGAAAATGAAAACAACCTTCGGTCAAATTGAACGCAAGGGTGGTAATATTAATAGCGCAACGGGAATTCGACTGTTAAATAGAGAGGAGAAAGCGGATAGCTGTAAAGAGTACACTGAAGGCCTCTATGAGGGTGAAGATTTGTCTGATGTGATAGAAGAAGAAACAGGAATCGACACAGAAGAGAGAGTGAGCCAGTATTAGAATCAGAATTTAAAATAACTTTGGAGTACTTGAGATCATTCAATCAGAATTTCTAAAATCATACTCTCTTACTTTCGTAAAAATCTTATCCACACTATTCCGAAGACTGCATGAGATGGCAAGTGGGAGAATTACCAGACAGTCAGCTTAACAGCTCATGCATCGAAGTTACTGACAAGAGTAATATACAGAAGAATGGAAAAGAAAGTTGAGGATGTGTTTGATAAACAGTTTGGCTTAGCAAAGGCAAAGGCAGCAGAGAGGCAATTCTGACGTTATGGTTGATAATGGAAGCAAGACTGAAGAAAAATCAAGGCACGTTCTTAGGTTCAAATGGCTCTCAGCACTAAACGACTTAACTTCTGAGGTCATCAGTGTCCGAGAACTTAGAACTAATTAAACCTGACTAACCTAAGGACACCACACACATCCAAGCCAGAGGCTGGATTCGAGCCTGCGACCGTAGCGGTCGCTTGGTTCCAGACTGTAGCGCCTAGAACCGCACGACCACTCCAGCCGGCAAACGTTCTTAGGAATTGTCGACCTCGAAAAAGCGCTCGGCAATGTAAGATGGTTCAAGATGTTCGAAATTCCGAGAAAGAAAGCAATAAGCTACAGGGAGAGTTTAGTAGTATACAATATATACAAGAACCAATAGGGAATAATAAGAGTGAACGACCAAGAACGAGTAGTTCGGATGAAAAAGTGTGTACGACAGGGATGTAGTTTGTCCCTGCTGTTCAATCTGTACACCGAAGAAGCAATGATGGAAAGGAAAGGTTCAGGAGTGGAATTAAAGTACAATGTGGAAGGGTATCAATGATACCATTCACTGATGACGTTGCTATCCTGAGTGAAAGTGAAGAAGAATTACAGGATATGCTGAAGGGAATGATCAGTCTAGTAAGTACAGATTATGGATTGAGAGTACATCGAAGAAAGACGAAAGTAATGTGAAACAGAAGAATTAGGAGCAGCGAGAAACTGGACTGATGATAGTGAAGTAGATGAAGTTACGGAACTACACAACCTACGCAGCAAAATAGCCAGTGACTTACGGAGCAAGGAGGACATCAAACGCAGACTAGCACTGCCAAAAAGGACATTTCTGGCCAAAAAGAAGTCTACTAGAATGAAAAATGGGCCTTAAATTGAGGAAGAAATTTCTTAGAATGCACGATACGAGCACGGATTTGTATGGTAGTGAAACATGAACCATGGGAAAACTGAAACAGAAGAGAATCGAAGCAGTTGAGAGGTGGTGCTATAGGCGAATGTTCAACTGGTGGACTGATAAGGTGAGGACTGAGAATGTTCTGTGTGGAATCTTAGACGAAAGGAATATGTGGACAACACTGACAAGGAGAAGAGACAGGATGACAGGACATCTGTTAAGACATCGGCCAATAATTTCCATGGCACTAGAGGGAGCTGCTGAAGGCAAAAACTATAGAGAAAGACGGACACTGGAATACATCCAGCAAATAACTAAGGATACAATGGATACACTGGGATGAAGAGGTTGGCACAGGAGAGGAGTACATTGTAGGCTGCGTCAAACCAGTCAGAAGACTGATGAGACCAAAAAAAAGTAAGACCACTTCCCAATTAAAAAGCTACTTTTTCTGTCTTCAGTCAACTGTTTATATTAATCCAGTCACAACTAGTTTAACAGATACCGTAAATTATTAAAGTTTCACCTGCGACCGACTTTCAGTGACATTTATAGCTCAACTATGTAAATTTCCGAGACATGTCGATATAATTTCGGTAGGTTGATTTTTCGGAATATATTGAAACCTATACTAATGAGCAAGTACCTTTCATTAAAAATTAATAAGTTTTCAGTAGGTAAATTTTAACTAACTAGCTGGATCTCGTTAAAATAAACCCGGGATTCGCCCTGCGTAGGCATAAATTAGTACAGCATACTTTAAAAAACACTACTGACGATAATGTACAAACAAAATATGATGACCAAATCAGCTGCTAATAATGAACTTTCTGACGAATAGAATTTGCAAACTATTATAAATTACTAAGTTCAGTAATAATAAATTCATTAATAATAATTTCCGTTATAAGGTCAAAGCTCGCGCCATTTTCAATTAGCCTTTGGTCTCGCTCATTTTAGTCAGTGTCATTCTATTCATTCTGCTCTTAGTCTCCACGTAAAATAGCTGCAGGTTAGCAAGTCTGTATTCTAGACCAGCCTTGGGAAACGTTTGCGGTAGCCCATTTCCTTTAATTGAAGTTGAGCTAACACACTTTTATAATTATGAGCAATAGACACCGAAATGTGTATATTGGGTTGTTTGAATAATATTGGTGATTATAGCAACACGTCTGTGTCTTTTTCTACTTAGTGTCGTGTGAAGCAACTTTGCTTTTTTAATTTCTGACGAGATAAGAACAATAAAGCTCCGAATAGGTCCGTCCTAGCTACCTGTTTTTAAACATTACAGGCTGTAAGAGATCTGCACATCACCGGTAGGATCCTGAAGATGTGATTAAAGATCGGTGAACTTCGAATTTTGAATTTAAGAAAGATTGGGTCTCGAGGGTGACCTACAGTAATTGTAGACCACAAATAAATAAGAGTGAATGAAAGTGCAGGTGGTGTTCAGACCTGTCCAGATGCGTACCATTGATACACTCAAATACAAATATATCAATTTACTAAAATACTCAACATTCCACTAAGATACCATTCACTTGCGATGTTCTTTGGCACGTTCCTGTCTGTGTGGGAAAGCGAACTTTAATGGCAAGAAGGGGCAAGAACGTAACAAACAAGCCCCAACTAACAGATTGGAAGCGCTGAAAATGGGATCAGTGCCGGAACGAGGTCAAAAATTTTGACAGATTATATGAAAAGACAGGAAACAAGACGAATAAGAAGTTCTCAAGTTTCCAACCCCGTCAAGCAATTAGAATCACACGAGATTTCGGCCAAGCACTCCTTGTTCATTCTTAAGTGGTATGACTTCCAGTGGGCTGCTGGTACACCCGTTTTATACAATAAATATCTGAAGGTTGTGAACGGCGTTAGAGCTCGCTACATAGCCTTATATGAGCGTATGTTAACTCTGCGATTGTCGTCCGCCGCTTCAACGGCTCGATCGATGGATCCTACGCCATGCTGATCTGCAGGCCACCGTCTTCAATTAGGGTGGTACCGGTGATTTTTATTTCAATGATTTCTTTAAATACACAGTCAGAGAATTCGTGGGGGCAAGCCAGGACTGATGTTTCACTAAATTTTATTCTGTGACCGTATTCTAAAGCGTACTAAACTAAATCAGATTTCTCAGGGCATCTTGTCCTTGGGGTGGGAAACTGCCCCTAAAGGCGGAAGAATCAGCAATGATCGACGGCATGAGGATGCCGAAGGCAATGGAAACCACTGCATTAAAGACACATGACGTGTATCCACAAGATTTGTAGCCTTCAATTGAAATAGTGTCATGATGATCTCTCCATTGGCAAAAGATTCCGGAATTCGGATATCTGGGAGGGTGACAATGAGAAAATCATGACTAACCTACGCAAGGACAACATTCTCCCACTCAGGGCGTGGAATGTCAAAAGTCTGAACGTGATATGGAAGCTAGAAAATCCGAAAAGGGAAATGCAAAGGCTCAGTCTAGATATAGTAGGTGTTAGTGAAGTGAAATGGAAAGAAGACAAGAATTTCTGGTCAGATGAGGAGATGAGTATACGGTAATACGTACAGAATCGGAAAATGATATAACGGGAGTAGGATTCGTTATGAATAGGAAAGTAGGGCACAGACTGTGCAACTGTGAACAGTTCAATGGGTTGTTCTTATCAGAATCGACAGCAAACCAATACTAACAATAATATGACAGGTATACCTGCCGACGTCGCAAACTGAAGATGAAGAGATTGTGAAAGTATATGTGCATACTGTAAGTTAATACAGTACGTAAAGGGAGATGAACATCTAATATCATGGAGGAATGGAAAGTAGTTGTATAGGAAGGAGTAGAAGAAAAGTTTATAGAAGAATATGGGCTCGGGACAAGGACTGAGAGAGGAGAACGACAAATTGATCTCTAATAAATTTCACTAATAGTAGCGAATACTCTGTTCAAGACTCACAAGACGAGGAGGTGCACTTGGAAAATACCAGGTGATACGGGACGATTTCTGTTAGAATACATCATGGTCAGACAGAGATTCCGAAATCAGCAACTGGAGTGTAAGGCGTAACCAGGAGCAGATACGCACTCAGTTCACAATGTAGTAGTGATGTAGAGTAGGCTGAAGTTCAAGACATTAGTCAGGAAGAATCAATACGCCAAGAAGTTGTATACAGAACTACCAAGAGCTTACGAGACACACTTGGAGATATCTAAGGCTATAGCTCAGTACAATACAGTGGGAGAAGAATGGACATTTCTGATAAGGGCAATCAGAGCTGGTAAGAAAAACGTAGACACAAAGAAGGTAACTACGAAGAACCTATAGGTACCAGAAGAAATACATCAGTTGAACGATGAAAGATGGAAAAACTAAAATCTTCAGGGAAATTCAGAAACACAGAAATACAAGTCAATGAGGAATAAGATAACTAGGAATCACAGTGAAGCTAAGACGAAATGGCTGCATGAAGAATGTGAAGAGATCGGAAAGGAAATGATTATCGGGAGGGCTGACTCAGCGTACAGGAAAGTTACAAACAACCTTCGGTGGCATTAACAACAACGGTGGTAACTTTAAGAATGCAACGGGAATTCCACTGATAAATGTAGAGGTTCAAATGGCTCTGAGCACTATGGGTCTCAACTGCTGTGGTCATCAGTCCCCTAGAACTTAGAACTACTTAAACCTAACTAACCTAAGGACATCACACACATCCATGCCCGAGGCAGGATTCGAACCTGCGACCGTAGAGTCGCACGGTTCCGGACTGCGCGCCTAGAACCGCGAGACCACCGCGGTCGGCAAATGTAGAGGAGAAAGCGGACATGTGAAAAGAGTACCTTGGAGGCCTCAATCGGGGAGAAGGGGGGAAAGATTTCCTTGATGTGACGGAAGAAGAAACAGGATTCGGTTTAGAAGAGATAGGGAATCACATATTACAATCAGAATTTTAAATATCTTTGGAGGTCTGTAGATCAAATAAGGCAGAAGGGATAGATACAATTCCAACAGAATTTATAAAATCATTGGGAAGAGTAGCAAGAAATCGACTATTCACGTTGGTGTGTAGAATGTATGAGTCTGGCGACATAACGTCCGACGTTGGGAAAAATATCATTCACACAATTCCGAAGACTGCAAGAGCCAACAAGTGCGAGAATTATTGCAGAATCAGCTTAGAAGCTCATGCATCAAAGATGCTGACAAGAGTAATGTACAGAAGAATCGAAAAGAAAATTAAGGGTGTGTTGATTGATCAATCTGGCTTAGGACAGGCATAGGCAATAGAGAGGCAATTATGAAGTTGCGGTTGATAATGGAAACAAGACTAAATAAAAATCAATACACTTTGTTGACCTAGAAAAAGCGTTCTGCAATGTAAAATGGTGAAAGATGTTCGAAATTCTGAGAAAAGAGGAGTAAGCTATAGGGAGAGACGGGTAACATACAATACGTAAATGAACTAAGATGGAATAATAAGAGTTGACAACCAAGAACGAAGCACTCGGAGTAAAATGTGTGTAAGAAGAATCAGTGATGGAAGACGCAATAATGGAAATAAAAGAAAGATTCAGTAGTGGAATTAAAATTCAAGGTGAGCGAATATGATAATACAATTCGCTGATGACATTGCCGTCCTGAGTGAAAGTGGGGAACAATTACATGATATTCTGAATGGAATGTACAGTCCAATGACTACAGAATATTGATTAAGAGTAAATTGAAGAAAGATGAAAATAATGAGAACTAGAAATTAGAACAGTGAGAAACTTAATATTAGGATTGATGGTTACGAAGTAGATGAAGTTAAGAAATTCTGCTACCTCGGCAGGAGAATAAACGTATGACGGATGAAGCCAGGAGAACATCAAAAGTAGACTAGCAATGGAAAAAAGGACATTCCTGGCCAAGAGAAGCCTTAATTTGAGGGAGAGATTTCTCAGAACGCACATTTGGAGCAGAGCATTGTGTGTCAGCGAAATATGGACTGAGGCAAAACCAGAAAAGAAAAGAATCGAAAAATTGGAGATGTGGCGCTACAAACGAATGTAGAAATTGACTGTTAGGATGAGGAATGAGAAGGTTCTCCGCAGAATCGGAGAGGAAAGGAATATGGAGAACTCCGACAAGGAGAAAGGACACGATGATAGGACATCTCTTACGACATCCACGGTACTAGAGGGAGGTACTAGAGGGAGCTGTAGAAGCAAGAACTGTAGAAGAAGACAGAGATTGGAATAGATCCAGCTAATAATTGAGTAAGTAGGTTGTATGTGCTACCCTGAGATGAAGGGGTTGGCACAAGAGTAGAATTCATGGTGGTCCGCATCAAACTATTCAGAAAACTAAGGACGCAAAAAATGAAAGAAAAAGAAAGAAGTCTGGCCACATTCGCTAGGTAATTTGTTTTTAGATCCCATGTGTTCTGAAACGGACTACGATCTTAACCGGTCTCAGTAACTGAGGGATGTTTGTTGGGGATCTGAAGTTCGATTTGATCTTACATCTTTCTTGCAGACTGCTTACTAGGCGACACGTAGCCACAGAACAACAAGAAAGCAAGTTTTTTTCCCGCTTCTCCCTGGTGGTCTTATTGTCCTTTTTCCTTGATTCACTTCCGTTATGTCATGGACGTTATAGCCGTTATTCCGGAAGACAATGCGTAGGTGGCTCAGCTCATGAGGCCAGTTATCAGCGTCTGTTATCATATTTGCTCGATGCGCTAATGTTTGCAACGCAGTGCGCTATGGTGCTGGGTGATGATGTATGATTGCGTGGAAGTACACATCGGTGTGGGTAGGTTTTCTGTAGACTCTTTGGTCAAGGCATCCATGTCGTTTGTGGCGGGAGAGGAAGTCGAGGAAGGGTCAAAGCACTGCATCTGAATGGAAACTGATATGATTGTAGATGCCAAAAACATTTTTGCAGGAGACTGAAAAGATTGTGTGCTGGTACGAACTTAAACAATTTCTTTATTATCATTTTGTTAACCGTTGGGAGTAAATTCCATTATCAGATAGAGCAACAATTTTGAGTAAACCATATCATACGGAGTTTTTCTTTTTTGTACATAATTTTAGACAACATTGTCTGTGGAGGGCAGCGATTTTATGCTATACTTGAAAAAACAGTCGAGATCGCAATAACATTTTAAATTTGTGACCGGTAATAATAAACAAATGATATGGCAACTCGACTGATGTTTTAATCTAAGGGTTCTTTTGTTTTGTTTTCAAAGGCAGAAAGGATTTATGTCCGTCTCAACCGTGCGGTGTGATCTGCAACTGTCAAATAAGTTGTTGGGCACTTAGAGCGCTGTTATAAAATTCCTTTGTGTATTCCCCCCAAAAAATTCAAGACTAGCACGAATGGTCTTTTCGTTATTCAAGTGAAGAGTACTATGTAAAGCAAACAAGAAAATTGTGTTAGTACCATTGTTTCAGAATACCACTCAACAGAAGGAGGTCCTTGTACTTTTTCTTGTAATCTACGACATTTAGATCTTTTGTAATCCCCATGTACGAAGCTTGGCTAAAATCAGGCCTCGCGGGGTCTGTGCAGCTGTTGACGTAAAGACCGTGGAAGACTTCTCATGATATATCTAAAGCCTTGTCGGTTCGAGATGTCCTAGCAGTAGTAATAACATGTTTAATTGAAATGTAGTGAAAATCAATAACAGAAACTGACGTCAACTGCGACTGTTTTCCTTCTGTTTGTTTCTTGAGAAATATAGATTTCCAATCGATTTTTGTGTTCCAGTTTCCTACTCTGTTTCTCCTTCCTGTTTTGCGATAAACTGAAAGCTTGGACGTCCATTTCGTAAAACATGCAAACCCGTGTAGAAAAATGAACTGCAAGCGCATTGCCTTAAGACGTAGGTTTCGTACACAATGTGACACGAATGAGACTGCACTCAAATTTTCTTAGATATCTGGAGATTGCATTGGCACAATCTGCGGGCGCCACAAAGACCTGCAAGGGGTAAAAGTCTCGACTTTAATCACATAACTTTGCATTGTTGTCGGTGCGTTGATTACTATGAAGGAGTTACGCTAACAACTCAATTGCGACTTTTGCAATTTTCATATAGCGAAATAACCATTGTTTTTTGCATGTAAGTGTCAATTAGGTTTGATGACTCCATCTGCGAAGTGAAATGATACGACGATCAGCTGATGAACATAAAATGAAACTGAATCGCAATCAAGTAAAACACGTATAGAAGCAAACCAATAAAACTTTCTGCCGAATTTTATATCAGGTAATTGCTGATGTGACTACTGCGTCGATGGGTAGTTTATTAAATCGCCATTTTACGTTTTCAGTCATGTTAGCATGTCATTTGCGTCCATTTCCAGCGATCCTTCACTTCCTTTTAACTGGTGCCGTCCAGCGTATCATGCACTATCTAAAACCCCAGTCCTCCAAATGTTCTTCTAACTCTTTTTGTTGCCCTCTCCTTATTTCTTGATGTATGACAATTCTCATTTCTTTTCTCGCCTTTTATTAAATTCAGCGATTGCCATCTGGTCACCCAATTGTCGCAATACTTCATTTTTAATCGTGTCCACTCATCTTATTTTTTCCATTCTTCGCCAGGTTCGCAACTCGAAAGAAACAAGTCTTTCTGTTTCTTTCTTGTTGAAAACGTTTCACTGTCGTGCAAGAAGACACTCCACATCAGCAGTTAATATTTCTTTTCGTCAAAACTTTGCTCACATAGCAGCAGAACACCGTACAAGAGGCCTCTTTACCATTGCTATCCTGGTACTGCACATGTTTTACTTTTCCTCCATTCAGGATTACCTTTTTATGATCTCTCATTATTTATTCTTACTCTTGTTGCTCTTATTCTTATTCTATTACACTATTTTCATTTACCCTCCATTCCGCGGTTCTAGGCGTTTCAGTCCGGAACCGTGCTGCTGCTACGGTCGCAGGTTCGAATCCTGCCTCGGGCATGGATTTGTGTGAGGTCCTTAGGTTAGTTCGGTTTAATTAGTTCTATGTCTAGGGGACTGAGAACCTCTCATAGTGCTTAGAGTCATTTGAACAATTCTCCATTCATCATTTTTCTTACCTTTTTATTTCCTAGGAATGTCATTAGAATTTTTGTATTATTTTTATTCCATGGTTGTTTCCTGGAAGTTTAATGAATTAATTTCTTGTAACACTTCCTTGTCTGAAGCCAGAAGGACCCTGATGTCCGCCAAACTCAAACGCCATATTTCTTTTCCTCAAATTTTTAGCTCTCCAAATACCCCCATACCTCGTGCACTCTCGTTACCTACTGGGCATCGATCAAGCATGTTTTCGAAGTACAGAGTGTAAATAGTAGGAGAGACTTCTCTTACTTCTTTTCCTATCCCCTTTTACAGTCACATCTACAATCCACTCCTTCCTTATTATACTTGCAAACTTGTCCCAATCCACATTGTCAAATGTCTTTTCTGATGTATAAAAACATGTATAAATGTCAGTCCTTTGCAGTAAGTCTCTCCCAAGATTAGCAACAGACCATCTGCATATTTTCTGCCTGCATTCCGTCTAAGATCAAATTGCTTCTCAGCCAAGTTCTCCTTCATCACTTTCGTTAGACAACTTGAAAGGAGACACAGTCACAATACCAAAACACGTTTACGCTGTATATGATGTATACTCTGGCAATGTTCACTTTCCACTTTCCACACATTTTGGAGATACCATTTACCGTCGTGAATGGTCTCCAAATACTCGGCGTGACCCGCGAATGTTGTGGGTATCGGTGCATCCGTACCCCGCGTCGTGTTCCTACACACCAGCCTGAGGAGAGCGGCACATATCGCTTTGTGCCAACATCGCATCCGTTCCAAGTTACACGGCGGTCTCCGCTTCGTACTGGGGGCGAAGTTCGCTTCCGCTCGGAGCCGCCGTTTGCTCAGCGTGTTTGCTCTCGCTGCGCCGAGTGAACCCGGCCACGCACCAGTAGCTCCGGCTGCTTATCCGGGGCACCTCCAAGGCGCGCCAAGTCCGCATTTTCAGCTCATATTTCCCTCTCTCGGACATAACGTTTAACTTTCTGTGTCCTTCATCCCGTGCTAAATCGACTGGTACCAAATATTGCCACGATACACATTAATGGCATGACTGAGGTTTTCGCCGAAGTTACTGACAACTGACAATAAAGTAGTGCGACTGACCTTTCCAGCCAGCTGAAGCCCTTCGACTTCCCTGACCTCCAGAAAATGACATTTACAACGCAAGATAAAGTTCTCCAAGTCTCAGAGTGTGTAATACGGTTTATTTCTGAGGGCATATTAGTGGAATTTAATGAGGCAAGCAACAGAAATAGAATTCTGTTTGATAGATTATTACAATCAGTGATTCCCCTCTCCTATTTACTCCACCGATACACAATGGTGTGCAAAACTTAACGTCACGAGGTTGGTAATTAGTTCTTGTGGTAGGACACTCCAACCACTCGCCATCGAGGATGCCAATTGCTGAATGGTGGTTGGTGCATATAAACGTTCTGCAATAACTCTGCCCAACACATCCCGCAGGTACTCGATGGGATTTAAGTTGCAGTAACTGCCAGACCAGTCCATTTGTCGAATATACTCTCGTTCTAAGAGTTCATTCACTTACACTCTGTCATGTGGTCGCGCATTGTCACGCATAAAATTGGAGTCCGGGGGCAATGCACCACAGAAAAGACGAACATGAGGAAGGAGTACTGTGCCCCAATAACGTTGACCAATGACAGCGCCGTGTTCAAAGATTTGCTGTTCATTACGTGCATAAAACTTTATGTCTTCCAACACCATAACAGCTGGACCACCAGAACGACCATGTTCAACGACATCCCTCCTGAGGGTGCGTCCGGTATTGTCGAACACGATTGTTTTGCTGTTCCTGTGTGAGCTGGATCGATGTTGCATGATCGATCTGACCTTCAAATCTTTAAACATTGTGCACTCACCGGTAAATATCATTGCGACACTGTACTCTTTCCCCAATGTGCGTCTTTTCAGGGGTTCATTGCCACGTTATTTCAATTTTATGGGTACAAACGGGCGGCCGCGTCGAACTGCATAGGATATTCGCTGAATGGTCTGGCCTTCTCGTTTCCCCGACTTCAATCTCATCATGTAAGTGTGGAACGCGTTGGAGACGCGTAATGGAGTACGCCCACATGCAAGAATCCAGTAGTTGCCAACCGCTCTGGTGAAGGCATAGAGCGACCTACCAAAACGACCCCATGGCAAATAAAAATCGATAAAAACAGTCTAGATCGTGTTTTCATATTTTTATTTTTAGCAGCCGGCTTCGGCCCTTTCCTCAGACAATATTCCGGCTTAGCACGACCATTATGGCTGCTGGAGGCAGCAGACGGAGAGAGATCCGTAGAAGTACAGTAGTACTGACAACCGTACTGCTAATCATCTCGCTCCGTCCGCTGCCACTATTTGTAATATTCCGGCTGCAATATTATCGCATCAGCCGCTATGGTTTCATGAAGTTCCGATAGGTAGGGGGGGGGGGGGGAGGGGCGGGGGCTGACACCACACTTAGCCTTCAATATGGTGGCTGTAGCGCAGGTGATCCGAAGCAGAGAGCTGTCTTGTGCTGTTACCAGAGCATCGATGATATTCATAGGCGCTTGCAGAATACCTACCGAGACCTGGCAGTGAACAAAGGCATGCAGAGTCGTCGGCGAGGCGTCTGTCATCATAGCAACAAGTTCGCACAAACCCATCTCCTGTGTGCCGACCGGGCGCACAAACAGTGTCTCCTTCTGTGCTTGAAGGTGCGTACTCTCTCATTAGAGGTAATTGGCATATCAGAGTCAAACTCCTCGCTGCACAACTGAACATTTCTGTTGGCAGCGTTTACACATTCGTTCACCAGTAGTGGTTCTGAGAGATGTGTGCCCGCTTGGTTCCTAGTCTTCCGATCTCCATCTTTCTGGTCCAATGAAGAAAGCACTCCGCGGGAAGAATTACGTGGATGACGGAGAAGTTACTGACGCCGCAAGACGTCGACCATTGGTGTGGTACCCACTAAGGTGACGAAGGCCATCGCATTAAAAGGAGATTCTGTTGAGAAACAGAGTTTTGTAGCCACACGAGTGATGAATGAAATGGTGTATTAGAATCCTGCATGAAATCAACCTCATTTCGTAAAAAAGATGTGTTATATTCATTATCGAAGGCCCCTGGTGCACCGAAATCGCGAAACATAATGAACAGATCGGTAGCTATAGTTAACCTGTAATCGTATAGTGCTGTATTATCGAATAACGCCCGTCAATTTGGGTTACATGATAATTTCCACACAATGACTGTCCCTCCTTACTACACCGGCATTGTGTATGAGCTTGCAACTGTTGCAGAAGAATTATTACATGCAGGGGCTCAAAATTTGATCTGATGTATTCTGCATATGCCATCTTACTCCGATGGCGGCAGTAACGGTACAACAGCTGGTGTCAATCTTACAGGCTCACAAAAAAAAAAAAAAAAAAAAAAAAAAAAAAAAACTGTAAACATCAGGTGATTATGTTGTTGCAGTCTTCCATCAGAAGACTGGTATTTTGTAACTCTCCACGCTGTTGGATCCTACACAGGTCACTTAATCTCAACAATCATTTGAGCCGCTTTACTGTAGTGAAGCATTGGTCTCTATCTACAATTTTCACAACTTCATCCTTGGCGTTCCATTACAAAGTTTACGACTCCTTGAAGCCTCAGGAAGTATCCCATCGCCCATTCCCTTCTTTTATTCATGTTTTACAATAAATTTCTTTTTCCAATTCGATTCAATACGTGTTCAATAAAACCCATATAAAGATAGGCATTCTTTTGTATCGCCACCTTTCAATAGCTTCCACGCTCTTCATGACTCTTTGCTGTAAGCGTTTAACTTCCGTACGTCTGTAAACTCCAGATGAATACAATTAGTATACACTTCAAACATTTAAAATTTTACTCGACCTGTCAGAAGTGAAAATAAGTACTTTGCTAATTTCTTGGCGAAGATTGGTTTAATTGCAGGAGGTAAATGGAATGGCAGAAAAAATTTCTACACTGGAATATGTAATGAGAGTCCGAATTTAAATCTGATGTTGACAACTTTCAGGCTCTCAAAGATACTTTTCGTACTGTCACCAGTCCGCATTTTATATCTCTCCAATTTAGCCATCGTTAGTTGTTCTTCTTTATTGTCAATGCTATTCCGATGAAACTTTCGGTGTCTCTTTCCAACACGTTTTAGCTGGCAGTAGTGGCGCTCGCTGTATTGCAGTATTTCGAATAACGAAGATTTTTGGTGAGGTAAGTGATTTGTGAAAAGTATAGGTTAATGTTAGTCGGGGCCATTTTTTTGTAGGGATTTTTGAAAGTCAGATTGCGTTGCGCTAAAAAAATATTGTGTGTCAGTTTAAGCACAGTCATGTATAATTGTTCCAAGGGGACGTTTCAACGTAATTAACTTACCATCGCCTGATTTATTTCTACAACATTCTAAAACACTGGTTTCGCTTCTGTTGATGTTAGTCTTGTAGCGTCTTTACGAGATATTAATCTGTTAGGTCTTTTGGCTTGTCTGACCTCAAAGTTTTATTTCTTCTGCATTAACTTTAATTCTGTTTCCAAGTTTCTTCTTGGTTTAATTTACCATCCCATAAACATAATTCGAGAATGAGCTACAACCCTGTTTCACTCTCTTCCCAACTACTACTGCTCCTAAACCACTGTAGCTGCACTCAGGTTTCTGTACTATCTGCAGATAACGCTTCACTCGTTGTTATGTAACATAGTTACATTCAAAACTTCAAAGTTTATTTCATTCGAAACAGTCAAAAGTCTTCAGAACACACTATTATGATAATCTAAACCTTTTGATCAGTTTTACCTTAGGTAAATGATTACAGTAATCTTCTGTGTTCAGTAGTGTAATAGTTGCTGAGATCCATGTTAGTGAAGGCAATTAATATTAAAGTCATGGAAAAGGCAGAAGAGTAACGATCAGTGTATGATGGGCAATAGCCCGATTAGAATATTCCGGCACTCGATTTTCGAATAGAAACGCCGAAGAGGGTGGACAAAAAGATGTGAAACACGTAAGCTACATTAAGGACAGTACTACTATACATGGTATTAAAAGTCTTTGTGTTCAAACACATAAAAACTTCCAGGCTGATAGACCGTGGTCGATGCATAAAAGTCTTCCCCGACGTTGCATCTCCAACTGAGGGAGATATCCTCCGGGGTAAAACGGCAGATTGCCGCTTTACTCCGGAGGATGTCTCCCGCAGTCGGAGACGAAACGTCAGGGGACAGTTTGATACATCGACCACGGCCTATCAACCCGGAAGTTTTAAGTGAAGACAATACCGGCCGTGAAAGCCTACATTGTATGATTTGTGTTCAAAGTTACGTAGATGCCAATGAATTTTAAATTAAAGTTAGTTCTCTGAGGTTGGACAAAGGCTGAAAATGAATATACAGTTTTAATAACAAGGAGATCACATTTTAAATCCTATTTTCACAGTAACTTTCTTATCTCACTTGATATCTTGTGCTATGTGAGTCTAATGCACCGCTTCTCTCGAATGTTATCTGTATTGATTGTGAGACTCGCTTCTTACGAGTACTAAATTTTGTTCACCCGTCGGAGCCAAAGTTGTGTCGGTCTTCTATACAGTTTGGTGATAGATCGGTAAAGACGATTCCGTCAGGACCCATCCTTCCTATACTAACAGAGTGATCGGAATTGCAATGACAATAAAATTTAGTAACCACAGAGTAAAATCAAAAGAGAATGCTTCTTGACCAAGGGCCTTATGATAAATGCTCCATATGCTGAGAGTTGAAAGAGTGGAAAAATTGTGGTCCAAAACTTTCCAAATACAAACATTACTTGCTCAGGAAGGTGCATACTTAGCAACACAGCGAAAAATGTGCATTGGGCCATTTATTTCATTACTCGTGTCTGGTTTCCTCTCTAAGTGCAAAATATACAATTTCCATCTGCTAGTGTTCTTTTTTTATATACTGTGTAAACTTTTTTTGGGTCAAGTATAACCTCTGTCACATATAACCTACGTACCTTCTTTCTATTAAATACTTTGGGGTTCTTGTGGAAGGGCACTCAAGTCCTCAAGAAATATTTGAATATATTCCAAAAAATTAATTAGTAAAATATAGATTTAAAGGTTACTGAAGAATAAGATCTGTGGTATCGTCTAGAGGTCGCGATGCCACAGCAAAGTTGGCAACGCGAATCGATACCACAGAAAATATCAAGTGCTCGCTGCAAATCCGGCAAATAAATATGGGAGGTGCTGCTTTCATTTCCTGCAGTTAATTCGCATCAAATAATAACCTATAGCTGTTATCCTGCAGTCAAATAATCTAGACACTGGCTAGAATTACGAGTTTGTAAAATGTATCAAAAAGAAAAAGTAAATGAATAATTTCATAATAACGATTCTGTTGTAACAATTGTAGTTGATGTAAATGACGGAGAATAATGTTGAGTAGTGTTTATTCAAGAAAGTACATCTCAAATAAACAGAAAGCTGCAGCGGCGGCACCTTCACGCTGAGCCAATATAACATTGATCGTGTAAGAGCTCAGACGTTTCAAAACCTAGCTACAGCAGTCAACAACATCGTGCAGGAACAATGTGTAGTTAAAGTTTCAGATGAACTTTTAGTGTTGAACATCACACGTCAAGAGGACAGTTTGTTGATTAGTATATCAATTAATGCTATGCTAGTCAGTGAAAGACGTAAATTATCCAGTACTACTGTGGTAAGTAAATGTGTCAAACTTCAATAAATCTTTTATTCATTAATTTAATAAAGTCAATGAATGTTCCATGTGATCTTGTTGCATGAACCTACTCCCAGAGCAATAAAACGATCTACAGTTGCGGCCAGATGAAAGTAGCTTCGTCTGAACACGAGAAGGTTCTCTACTATCGACTGTCCAAGGGTAGCCGGAATTGTTTTACTGCCGGTGCTAGCAGAGGAACTACAACACCCTGTGTCTGGGCATGTTCAGTCTTCAGCATTCTTCAGATTTTAAAACTACACTGAGAACACTCAGTTATTAATTGGTGTCACTCACCAGATCGCAATGTGACTGACGACTGATATACACACTGGCACGCAATGTGGCCCGCTTGACGTAGGACGGCGCCTTCGCGCTTAAAGAGGAGGTCTTCGCATACGTAGCGGCAGAGATCGGCCAAACAAAGTTAGTGCCGCCAAACTGTGTTGCTAAGGACAACAGTCAGAATCATTTGCCTTTGAAACATCGTAGTATGTTTTCAGATCTATGAGGGGGGTAACACATTTTAAAACTGATTTAGATCAGTCATCTACAAGAGAGATATCTTACGTCTTGTTCTGACGTTGTCCAATACACCACAGCAATTGTTTCACTTCGGAAGGCGGATACAGCTGACGCAGCTTTGTGAAGACATCAGGCAAAATTTTCGCAAAATGATGTCTGTCGAAGGACACGATCATTAAAAATTGCTGGAACAATTACCAGTTAGTGCGATGTGGATTGTACTGCAAATAAAAAATAACTTAAAATTCCAACGGAAATCATTATGATTGCTTCACAACTGCTTCTACTCCGTATCATGTTTTTAAATGCATATAATGCATGTATGTGGGCGTGTCGTAAATCATTGGGCGTAAAAAGGAATCACTGTTAATATAGACTACTGCAATAGACTATCATAAAATTATCAGTATGATAAATTTTTCGGTGTCAACAGGTGTCGAACTGAATCGTTTAACATTATAGTTAGAGGCTGGAATTATGATCCATTGAACAAGCGAACAATTAACTATCTTCTGTGAATAACCCGACGGAATGCTGACCGATAACGTCGAAATCCACCAGTATCTCGACAGGTAACACCCCCTTTCACTTGAGGCACTTTCAGACTCATGCCTTGAAAATGACAGGGTTTTACTTATCGAAATATTGTTTTGACGGATTTATCCAGCTGCATAAAAGAGCGTATAACACTCTGGGAAAACCATAACTTGTTCTTGGGCTATGTGTTAAACCTTATAGTCTGAATACTTCATAGGCTACAAATTCCTAATCAATGACGTCTATGAAGTTCTAATGCAACATGTACGCATTTGATATGTTGACAAGCACATTTTTAAACCTTGAGTCTTTAAAATCAAGAATATTATTATATAACTTTGTTCCAGAGTCTGCACCGTAACACTATCGTCACTGATACTCGATTCTACGTCCAAACAGTCTAGCTGTATATTGAGGATGACAGAAGGCTTATACCATGTTCACTACCCTAGCAAAGTCTGCTTTCTGAAACTTTTAAGCGTGACGAACACAGTGTGCCACGCTGAATGGCGATGTTGTGAGTCACTTCATGCACAAGCGCATTTTTCGTTGTTCCCCAAATTAATTCTGTCATTTCGTACTAACAATCACACGTCGGTAGATGCACGTTCGCGTGCAATAATGTCAAATTTGTACGTTCTGTACCGTGACTGCTTTAAAATAACGAGCCGCAGGAGTTCCCACGAGTCTGGCATACTTTTATTTTTCAGCTAGAGCACAATATTCGCTTCCCTATACTTTATTTTTTATCTGTAACAGCTGAAAGCTAGTTGGCTTAGTACGTTACATGACAAACTTTAAAGCCATACATGGCAACAATTGTTCGGTGAACAATTTCTTTAAGCTGACATCGTACATATAGACCTTGCCGTTGGTGGGGAGGCTTGCGTGCCTCAGCGATACAGATAGCCGTACCGTAGGTGCAACCACAACGGGGTGAGGGGGGGGGGGGGGCAGACAAACGTGTGGTTCCTGAAGAGGGGCAGCAGCCTTTTCAGCAGTTGCAGGGGCAACAGTCTGGATGATTGACTGATCTGGCCTTGTAACACTAACCAAAATGGCCTTGCTGTGCTGGTACAGCGAACGGCTGAAAGCAAGGGGAAGCTACGGCCGTAATTTTTCCCGAGGGCATGCAGCTTTACTGTATGATTAAATGATGATGGCGTTCTCTTGGGTAAAATATTCCGGAGGTAAAATAGTCCCCCATTCGGATCTCCGGGCGGGGACTACTCAGGAGGATGTCGTTATCAGGAGAAAGAAAACTGGCGTTCTACGGATCGGAGCGTGGAATGTCAGATCCCTTAATCGGGCTGGTAGGTTAGAAAATTTAAAAAGGGAAATGGATAGGTTAAAGTTAGATATAGTGGGAATTAGTGAAGTTCGGTGGCAGGAGGAACAAGACTTCTGGTCAGGTGACTACAGGGCTATAAACACAAAATCAAATAGGGGTAATGCAGGAGTATTTTTAATAATGAATAGGAAAATAGGAATGCGGGTAAGCTACTACAAACAGCATAGTGAACTCATTATTGTGGCCAAAATACATACGAAGCCCACACCTACTACAGTAGTACAAGTTAATATGCCAACTAGCTCTGCAGATGACGAAGAAATTGAAGAAATGTATGATGAAATTAAAGAAATTATTCAGATAGTGAAGGGTGACGAAAATTTAATAGTCTGATGACTGGCATTCGGTAGTAGGAAAAGGGAGAGAAGAAAATGTAGTAGGTGAATATGGACTGAGACGAAGAAATGAAAGAGGAAGCCGCCTGGTAGAATTTTGCGCAGAGCACAACTTAATTATAGCTAACACTTGGTTCGAGAATCATAAAAGAAGGCTGTATACATGGAAGAAGCCTGGAGATACTGACAGGTTTCAGATTATATAATGGTACGACAGAGATTTAGGAACCTGGTTTTAAATTGTAAGACATTTCCAGGGGCAGATGTGGACTCTGACCACAATCTATTGGTTATGACCTGTAGATTAAAACTGAAGATACTGCAAAAAGATGGGAATTTAAGGACATGGGATCTGGATAAGCTGAAAGAACCTGAGGTTGTACAGAGTTTCAAGGAGAGCATAAGGTAACAATTGACAGGAATGGGGAAAAGAAATACAGCAGAAGAAGAATGGGTAGCTCTGAGGGATGAAGTAGTCAAGGCAGTAGAGGATAAAGTAGGTAAAAGACGAGGGCTGCTAGAAATCATTGGGTAACAGAAGAAATATTGAATTTAATTGATGAAAGGAGAAAATATAAAAATGCAGTAAATTAAGCAGGCAAAAAGGAATACAAACGTCTCAAAAATGAGAACGACAGGAAGTGGCAAATGGCTAAGCAGGGATGGCTAGAGGTCAAATGAAAGGATGTAGAGGCTTATCTCACTAGGGGTAAGATAGATACTTCCTACTGGAAAATTAAAGAGACCTTTGGAGAGAAGAGGACCACTTGTATGAATGTTAAGAGCTCAGATGGGAACCCAGTTCTAAGCAAAGAAGAGAAAGGCGATAGGTGGAAGGGGTATATAGAGGGTCTATACAAGGGCGATGTACTTCAGGGCAATATTATGGAAATGGAAGAGGATGTAGATGAAGATGAAATGGGAGATACGATACTGCGTGAAGAGTTTGACAGAGCACTGAAAGATCTGAGTCGAAACAAGGCCCCCGGAGTAGACAACATTCCATTGGAACTACTGATGGCCTTGGGAGAGCCAGTCCTGACAAAACTCTACCATCTGGTGAGTAAGGTGTATGAGACAGGCGAAATACCCTCAGACTTCAAGAAGAATATAATAATTCCAATCCCAAAGAAATCCGGTGTTGACAGATGTGCAAATTACCGAACTATCAGTTTAATAAGTCACAGCTGCAAAATACTAGCGCGAATTCTTTACAGACGAATGGAAAAAGTAGTAGAAGCTGACCTCGGGGAAGATCAGTTAGGATTCCGTAGAAATGTTGGAACACGTGAGGCAATACTGACCCTACGACTTATCTTAGAAGCTAGATTAAGGAAGGGAAAACCTACGTTTCTAGCATTTGTAGACTTAGAGAAAGCTTTTGACAATGTTGACTGGAATACTCTCTTTCAACTTCTGAACGTGGCAGGGGTAAAATACAGGGAGCGAAAGGCTATTTACAATTTGTACAGAAACCAGATGGCAGTTATAAGAGTCGAGGGAAATGAAAGGGAAGCAGTGGTTGGGAAGGGAGTGAGACAGTGTTGTAGTCTCTCCCCGATGTTATTCAATCTGTATATTGAGCAAGCAGTGAAGGAAACAAAAGAAAAATTTGGAGTAGGTATTAAAATCCATGGAGAAGAAATAAAAAATTTGAGGTTCGCGGATGACATCGTAATTCTGTCAGAGACAGCAAAGGACTTGGTAGAGCAGTTGGACGGAATGGATAGTGTCTTGAAAGGAGAATACAAGATGAACATAATCAAAAGCAAAACGAGGATAATGGAATGAAGTCGAATTAAGTCGTGTGATGCTGACGGATTTAGATTAGGAAAAGAGACACTTAAAATAGTAAAAGTGTTTTGCTATTTGGGGAGCAAAATAACTGATGATGGTCGACGTAGAGAGGATATAAAATGTAGAGTGACAATGGCAAGGAAAGCGTTTCTGAAGAAGAGAAATTTTTTAACACCGAGTATAGATTTAAGTGTCAAGAAATGATTTCTGAAAGTATTTGGATGGAGTGTAGCCATGTATGGAAGTAAATCATGGACGATAAATAGTTTGGACAAGAAGAGAATAGAAGCTTTCGAAATGTGGTGCTACAGAAGAGTGCTGAAGATTATATGGGTAGATCACATAACTAATGAGGAAGTATTGAATAGGATTGGGGAGAAGAGAAGTTTGTGGCACAACTTGACCAG
Source organism: Schistocerca gregaria (assembly GCF_023897955.1). Lineage (NCBI taxonomy): Eukaryota > Metazoa > Arthropoda > Insecta > Orthoptera > Acrididae > Schistocerca > Schistocerca gregaria. The sequence continues at coordinate 431,909,958 of NC_064920.1, read as the reverse complement.
AAGAAGGGATCGGCTGGTGGGACACGCTCTGAGGCATCAACGGATCACCAATTTCGTATTGGAGGGCAGCGTGGAGGGTAAAAATCGTAGAGGGAGACCAAGAGATGAATACACTAAGCAGAGTCTGAAGGATGTGGGTTGCAGTAGGTACTGGGAGATGAAGAAGCTTGCACAGGATAGAGTAGCATGGAGAGCTGCATCAAACCAGTCTCAGGACTGAAGACCACAACAACAACAACAGTCACTGCTACTTTTCTTACACCTAAATACAAATAGACTCTCAGGAACAAAATCGAAAGAAGAGCCAGATCCCAAGAATATTCTACTATGGGAAGTTTCCCAGCAGGCATTCAGAAAATGATTCTGATTCACCCATGTTTCATCAAGCTAATACACTGCGGAACCACGAGGTGCATTCAAGTTCTAAGGCCTCCGATTTTTTTTCCGGACTGGAAAGAGGTAGAAACATGCGCATTGTTTTAAAATTAGGCCGCATTCATTGTCAATACGTCCCAGAGATGGCAGCACCGTACGGCAGATTGAATTTTACGGCCAGCTGCGAGAATGAAAACTGTTTCAAATACTTAAAATGGGGACGTTTTCCTTACTTGAACAGCAAGCAATCATTTGTTTTCTGAATTTGCGTGGTGTGAAACCAATTGAAATTCATCGACAGTTGAAGGAGATATGTGGTGATGGAGTTATGGATGTGTCGAAAGTGCGTTAGTGGGTGCGACAGTTTAATGAAGGCAGAACATCATGTGACAACAAACCGAAACAACGTCGGGCTCGCACAAGCTGGTCTGACGACATGATCGAGAAAGTGGAGAGAATGGTTTGGGGGGATCGCCGAATGACTTTTGAACTGATCGCCTCCAGAGTTCGCATTTCTGTGGGTTCTGTGCACACAATCCTGCATGACGACCTGAAAATGCGAAAAATGTCATCCAGGTGGGTGCCACGAATGCTGACGGACATCCACATGGCTGCCCGTGTGGCATGTTGCCAAGCAATGTTGACGCACAACGACAGCATGAATGGGACTTTCTTTTCGTCGGTTGTGACAATGGATGAGACGTGGATACCATTTATCAATCCAGAAACAAAGCGCCAGTCAGCTCAATGTAAGCACACAGATTCACCGCCACCAAAAAGATTTCGGGTAACAGCTAGTGCTGAAAAAATTATGGTGTCCATGTTGTGGGACAGCGAGGGCGGAATCCTTACCCATTGCGTTCCAAAGGGCACCACGGTAACAGGTGCATCCTACGAAAATGTTTTGAAGAACAAATTCCTTCCTGCACTGCAACAAAAACATCCGGGAAGGGCTGCGCGTGTGCTGTTTCACCAAGACAACGCACCCGCACATCGAGCTAACGTTACGCAACAGTTTCTTCGTGATAACAACTTTGAAGTGATTCCTCATGTTCCCTACTCACCTGACCTGGCTCCTAGTGACTTCTCGCTTTTTCCAACAATGAAAGACACTCTCCATGGCCGCACATTCACCAGCCGTGCTGCTATTGCCTCAGCGATTTTCCAGTGGTCAAAACAGACCCTTAAAGAAGCCTTCGCCGCTGCCATGGAATCATGGCGTCAGCGTTGTGAAAAATGTGTACGTCTGTAGGGCGATTACGCCGAGAAGTAACGCCAGTTTCATCGATTTCGGGTGAGTAGTTAATTACAAAAAAATCGGAGGCCTTAGAACTTGAATGCACCTCGTACTGCCTTCTTCTGTATCGTCCATCCTTTTATAAAGGCTGTGGTTTGTGTTGCAACTGTGTCAGTTCTTTCAATTAAAAATTCTCTTCTTAACACATTTGAAACCAGTGATTTTTTAAACTCTTCTCATTTAGGAAGCACTACGTTTGAACCCAATTTGCTCAAGTATAACTGTAACAAGTTTTTGTGATATGGGCTATACCCTACTTACATATATTTCAAACATGCAGCGCTTTATAATATCTCTGTCCCAATTTGCTCAAGCATAACTGTAACAAGTTTTTATGATTGGGCTATACCCTACCTACATATATTTCAAACATGCAGCGCTTTATAATATCTCTGTGAAAACGATTTTTGTCATAGGTTTCTTAGGTTTCTTACAATTTCGATGCTTTCCAGGTGAAGCAAAAACAAATCTTCTTGTGGTTTCTACAGCTCTGACACTTTTGTTTTCTACTCTCTGTGTAGTTTTTCTATCGACACGTGCTTCCGCAGTTCGTTCTTGAGCCTTTATAATGTGAAAAATATGAATATTGCTTTCAGATTCACATTTTAAAAAGTTATAAATGCGGTACATAAACCTCGACACCTGTTAATGAAGCAACTCTATCTGCGTCTACATGATTACTCTGCAATTCACTATTAAGTGCCTGGTAAAGGACTAATCGGACTATCTCCAAGTTATTTCTCCACCGTACCACTCTAAAACAGTACGCGGGAACACTTAAACATTTACGTGCGAGCTGTGTTTTCTCTTATTTTATTATGATGATTAATCCTCCCTGTGTAGGTGTGTGCTAACAAAATATTTTCACTCTCTGAGGAGAAAGTTGGTGATTGAAAATTCATGAGAAGAGCCAGGGCCGACGGGAGTGGCCGTGCGGTTCTAGGCGCTACAGTCTGGAGCCGAGCGACCGCTACCGTCGCAGGTTCGAATCCTGCCTCGGGCATGGATGTGTGTGTTAGGTTTAATTAGTTCTAAGTTTTAGGTGACCGATGACCTCAGAAGTTAAGTCGCATAGTGCTGAGAGCCATTTGAACCATTTTGAAGAAGAGCCAGCCGCAAGGATAAACGCCTTTGTTTTGACGATTGCAACCCCACTTCGCGTATTATATCCGTGGAATTCTGTCCCCTATTTCGCAACAGTACAAAACGAGATGCTCTTCTCCGAGCTTTTTCGAGGTCCACGGTCACTCCATTCTGATGCGGATCCCTCTATGAGAGCAATAATCCAGAAGCATAGTACAACCTTTCTTTTTAGCAGACCTGTTCCATTTTCTAGGTGTTTTCCAATAAATCGCTGTCTTTGGCTTGCTTTCCCCACGACAATATCTGTGTGATCGCACCAACAGCAGTTACTCATAACTGTAATCTTCAAGTATTAGCCGACACCCGCGGTCCATGGGTAGCGCCTTTAATTAGTAATCAGAACGTTGTCGGTCCCGGATTCGAAACGCACGAAAACTTAGCTTTGATTAATGGTCAGCATTGACGCCCAAAGGCTCGTGGCATAAGGAGTCAGAGTCGTTCTGCCAAGGGCATTGTCAAAGAGGGCGGAAGAGTGTACAGAGATCCATGTAACTCTCTTGTCCTTGAAGTGGGAAACTGTCCCTAAAGGTGGAAGAACTAGCAATGCTCAACGGCATGCAGATGCGAATAGCAGTGGAAACCACTGCATTAAAGACACATAACGTGAATACACAAGACAAGGGGCTATATCTGGAAACATGTGTCATGGCGATCTCACCATTAGTACAATGTTTCGGAATAGTAACACATTAGGATCTCCGGGAGAAGACGTTAAGGGGGAGAGGACCACGAGAAAAAGATTGAATGACGAACGAAAGGATAACGTTGTACGAGACGGGGCGTGGAATGTCAGAAGCTTGAACGTGGGGTGGATACTACAACATATGAAAAGGGAAATGAAAATGCTCGATCTAGATATAGAAGACAGTGAAGTGAAATGGAAAGACAAATATTTTTGGTCAGATGAGTATAGAGTCATAACAACAGCAGCTGGAAACGGTATAACGAGGGTAGGGATCATTATGTATAGGAAGACAGGGCAGAGAGTGTGTTACTGCGAACAGTCCAGTGACAGGGTTGTTCTTATCAGAATCGACAACAACCAACACTGACAACGATAGTTCATGTATACATGTCGACGTCGCAAGCTGACGATGAAGAGATAGAAAAAGTATATGAGGATACTGAAAGGGTAAGTACGTAAAGGGAGATGACAATGTAATAGTCATGGGGGACTGGAATACAGTTGTATGGAAAGTAGTAGAAAAAATGGTTACAGAAGAATATGGGATTGGGACAAGAAATGGGAGAGGAGAAAGAATAATTGAGTTCTGTAATAAATTGCAGCTAATAATAGCGAATACTCTCTTGCAAATCAGAAGAGAAGGCGGTATACCTGGAAAAGGCCGGGTGATTAGGGGAGATTTCAGTTAGATTACACCACGGTCAGGCAGCGATTCCGAAATCAGATACTGGATTGTAAGGCGTACCCAGGAGCAAGTACAGGCTCAGCTCAGAATGTAGCAGTAATGAAGAGTAGGCTAAAGTTTAAGATATTAATCAGCAAGAATCAGTATGCAAAGAGGTGGGGGGGGGGGGGATATAGAAGTACTAAGGAATGATGAGATACGCTGCAAGCTCTGTAAGCCTATAGATACAGCAATAAGCAAATGATATCTGCGCAGTAGAGATGAAGAGGGGTGATGTCTGAAAAAGGCATTCACATGAAATGGATAGAAAAACATAGGTACAAAGAAAGTAACTCGAAGAAACCATGGGCAACAGAAGAAATACTTCAGTTGATCGTTGAAAGAAATCAGTAAAAATATGTTCACGGAAATTCAGGAATACGCCAATAGAAGTCACTGAGGAGTGAAATAAACAGTAAGTGCAAGGAAGCTAAGAATGAATGGCTGCATGAAAACTTGTGAATAAATCGAAAGAGAAATGGTTCTCAGAAGGACTGACTTAGTGTATAGAAAAGTGAAAACAACCTTCAGTGAAATTAAAAGCCAGGGTGGTAACATGAAGAGTGCAACGGCAATTCCAGTGTTAAACGCGGAGGAGAGAGTGGATAGGTAGAAAGAAACAGTACATTGTAGGCCACTACGAGGGGAAACATTTGTCTGATATGATAGAAGAAGAAACAGGATTCCATTTATAAAACATACGAGATCCAGTACTAGAATCTGAATTTAAGAGAACTCTGGAGGCATTAAGATCAAATAGGGTAGAAGGGGTAGATAAGATTCCATAAGAATTTCTAAAATCATTGGGGGAAGTAGCAAGGAAACGACTCTTCACCTTGATGTGTAGAATGTATGAGATGGGTGACACACCATCTGACATTCGAAGAAATATCATCCACACCGTTCCGAAGACTACAAGGGATGACAATTGAGAGAATTATCGCACTATTACCTTAACAGCTTATGGATTTAAGTGCTCACAGGAATAACGTGTAGAAGGAAGGAAAAGAAAATTGAGGATATGTTAGATGAAGATCAATTTTGCTTTAGGAAAGGTAATGGCAGGGGCAATTCTGATGTTGCGGCAGACACTATAAGCTAGACTGAAGGAAAATCAAGGAATGTCCACAGAATTCGTCAACTGGGAAAACGCGTTCGGCGGTATAAAATGGTGCAAAATGTTGGAAAATCTGAGAAACATAGGGGTACGCTATATGGGGAGACGGGTAATACAAGCCGGCCGGTGTGGCCGAGAGCTTTTAGGCGCTACAGTCTGGAACCGCGCGACTACTACGGTCGCAGGTTCGAATCCTGCCTCGGGCATGAATGTGTGTGATGTCCTTAGGTTAGTTAGGTTTAAGTAGTTCTAAGTTCTAGGGGACAGATGACCACAGAAGTTAAGTCCCACAGTGCTCAGAGCAAATTTTGGGTAATACAAATATGTACAGCGACAGGATGACAGGACATCTGTTACGATGTCAGGGAATACGTTCCATGGTACTAGAGGGAGCTCGCGATGGCAAAAACTTTAGAGGAAGACATAGATTGGAATAAATCCAGGAAATAATTTAGGATGTGGTTTGCAAGCGCTACTCTGAGATAAAGAGGTTGGCACAGGGGAGAATTGGTGGCATACCGCGTCAAACCGTTCAGAAGACCTATGACTCAGAAATCACAAAAAAAAGGAAACAGTATTTACTTGAATTTACAGCCTTTAGTTCTGTGTGTCTTATTCTGTAACCGAAATGTATCAAATATCTTTTAGCGTTCATGTGGTTGACTTCGCACTTTTCGTTATTTTCGCACCGTTTAGATTACTTATTTAATCGCTTTGCAATTTCTTCTGATCATCATACGACTTCATAAGACGGGAAATCGCAGTAGCAGCTGCAAACAATCTAAGATGGCTACTCAGAATGTCACGTAAATCGTACATCAACGAGAGCAGAGATCCTATAACATTTCCTTGGGGAACGCCTGATATTAATTCTGTTCTACTCGATGATGTTCCGTCGATTATGACGCTTTGTGATCTTTCCGACAACCAAGACTGAAGCCGCGCAACTGAGACGATACGACATAGGCACCAAATTTGATTAGAAAGCTGGGTGTGAGGAACTTCATGATTATTACCTCACTTGAGATATTTATTTGGAAATCGCGCTTAAACGTTTACAGGTACACATTCGCAGCTATACTGCTACAAGTAAGTAACATCGACATCTGAATGGATAATTCGGTCGCCCCGTGAATGACACTGCACTGTCGCGAAATACGGCAACATTGCAGCATGACGGAAGGAAATTCTAGCAGTCTATTTTGTAACTCGCGGCTATCCTCTCGGTCGAGAGAGTGATTCTTATTGGCTGCTAGCAGTTAATTGTGGGGGACGTGCAGAACGGCCGCCTACGTACAGGACGCGAACCTTGCAGTCTGTTTGGACTAGAAAGTTTATGTTGTAAAATTGGCTTTATAGCTACTACTTCGCTGATAGCAGCTGTTGAAAGTGACAAACGTTTGAATCAAATCGCAGAGTCCTTCGATCAGTTGTATCCGTTGCTTTAAAACATTGTTTATGGTGAGGATGTAATGGCTACTTTACCAATATCCTCCACAGTTCGTATTCCAAGAAGTTTCCAATTTATTGATAAATTGATGTGTCCTTTTAATGACTCCTCTTCCAAAGAATCCAATAACATATTCGAGAATTCTCCCGTCTGAACAAATCTTTGTGGAAGTTCATGAGGCGGCCGGTGTGGCCGTGCGGTTCTAGGCGCTTCAGTCTGGAACCGCGAGACCGCTGCGGTGGCGAGTTTGAATTCTGGCTCGGGCATGGATGTGTGTGATGCCCTTAGGTTAGTTAGGTTTAAGTAGTTCTAAGTTCTGGGGGAGTGATGACCACCGGTGTTAAGTACCATAGAGCTCAGAGCCATTTCAACCGTTTGAATTTTGAAGTTCATGAGCAGCTTCTCTGATTCAAATAAACAAACTGTACATGCGTTTACATCCACAAGATACCCTCTTCGAGTGATCACGACGCCATTTACGAAATATTTCTCTATATATCCATTGGCTTAACATTAAAAGTAGGTATAGTCTTCCTTGATATGAGTAATTCTTCAGTTTCAAATGTCTCAAATGGCCATGTGCACTATGGGACTTAACATCTGTGGTCATCAGTCCCCTAGAACTTAGAACTACTTAAACCTAACTAACCTAAGGACATCACACACATCCATGCCCGAGGCAGAATTCGAACCTGCGACTGTAGAAGTCACGCGGTTCCGGACTGAAGCACCTAGAACCACGCTGCACCCCGCGGTTGGCTCTTCAGTGTCAACAACATTTCATGAGCGTAGAGCAGTTGCACATGCCAACGCGTACACATAGAAATTTATTATGAGTTGTTTCTCAATGTTTCCCTCCCAATTTTCATGAGGCGGGCGTTTATTTCTTGTGAAACAAAACAGTTTTCAAACAAATAGCTCAAGCATATTATTTACTCAAGACACTCATATTCCTTTAGGAAAATTTAATTCCGATCTAAAATTACTCAATTTAGGATCGTCTAATATATGTGAAATATTGAGTCAAAAGAATAGAAACACCGCAACACAATTTTTATCAGCTAAATGTTGCAGAAATTTTTCTAAGATTATTACAAGATTGACAGCTGTTCGAGGATGTTTAAAAATACTTATTTTTCTGAAGAACTTTGGTGAGTAAGTGAAACTAATCTTGTAATAAAAAAGAAGATGAAAATCACTTATATTGCTATAAATTTGTAAAACTGTCGCCAATAGAATTTCGGAAATTGTAGGAGGAGGAGATTAGTGTTTAACGTCCCGTCATCAACGAGGTCATTGGAGACGGAGCACAAGCTCGGATTAGAGAAAGAAATCGACCGTGCTCTTTCACAGGAACCATCCCGGCATTTGCCTGAAGCGATTTAGGGAAATCACAGAAATCTGTCGTCCCCCCCCCCCCCCCCCCCCGAATGCGAATCCAGTACAGAAATTAGGAAACACACGCACAAACACATACACAGTGTAGTCAGAAACTGTTTGAAAGTTTGTAAGTGTGTTGCCGGGGGTTGTCCTGAGGAATAACTCTTTAATAAAAAATTCGATATCTTACGCCGTTTCTGAGTTATTCAGGATTGAAGCTAACCGGTCAGGTCGCTGTGTAGTTAAGTTCAGGAACTTGCACGCGCTAAAATGCAGCAATGCGTAGACAGACACCTGGGATTCCGTGGGTTACCACTTGTTGAAATACCCCATGCCAGTTAAAATGTGCCTTTTTCGGAAGTGATAAATTTAAGCTACATGTGTAAAAGCTGCGTTTGTTCGGTTTGAGGAAAACAAATCAAGAACAAGTTTGGAGTCACTGTCTGAGCAGGCTGCTTGGATTTGGGCGCATGACAACCTGTCTGGCTAAATTCAATGCCAATAATTCGAAAAGAGCGTAACGTATGGAATTTCTTTTCTCTTATACATTATTTCTCAACTCAACCTCCCCTGTTAATACCCTGGAAAGCTTTTCAAACTGTTTCTGATCACCCTACATACAGGGCTTATCTGAAATGAATGTAGCAACTAAAGGATTGGGCGATTGGGTCATAACAATCATATTTCACATAGCATCCAATGTCTGCATCCCTGTCGCTAGGCGTCACTGAACTTTGTCGCGCGGCGCCAAGATGGTAGGCACACAACATGTCACCCGAGCCAACATGGTAGCAGGTCCGCAGGGGAAGGTTTCCATTGTATTTGTGACGTCGGGATGAAGTTTCATTACGTTTACTTGCAAACAGTTACAAAAAGTGATTGAAATAACGCCCTCCTGTTTGAATGCAAGCCTTGCAACGACGCTGGAGTGACTGTCGCACTCTTTCAAACGTTCCCGGGAAAATAGAAATGGCATCAGAGGCTGCCATAACGCACGGTATCAGATCGACATCAGTCTCAACGTGTGTTTCAGCGACAAAAGATTTCAGGTGACCCAAGAAGAAGAAATTGAGGGGCTAGTCGGGGGAACGTTCAACCATGCCACCAGCCCACTGCGCCCTATCCAGTTCACACCAAATGTTTCATCAAAATGCATTTATACTGTATGTGCGAGGAGCGCAAGTGCACCATCGTGTTGGGATCACATTCACTCTAGCATGTTGAGTGGGACATGTTCCAGTAACCGTGGCAGAGTTTCTGGTAAAAAGATTGAGTAGTTTTAACCAATAGTAAGATATGTACCTGTTTGCGTTGAGTCGCCAAGGGATCATGTATGGACGTACCAGAATACCACCGACCAAACTGGCGCAAATGTTGACAGCGAAGCTATCTTGGTGACCGCAAGCAAAGGCGGAGTGTGGATTTTCCCATGCCCATACGTGGTGATTGTGGCTGTTGAACATATCCTTTCGTTTAAAGGAAAGTCCACGTGAACGGCACTCATTTGCAAATTCAATTTGACGTGGGAAATATCTCGGTTAAGGACGTGTACCTTCTTTACGCGGTATGGGTGCATATCATCTTCATGCCACAATCGCCAAATTGTCGAGTGGCTTACATCCATTACCCATGCAGGCACGCCGTGAGTTTGTTCATGGTATGCTTTCCAGCAGTGCTAACGGCTCCTCTTCAAGCCTGGTGTACTCACTGTGCGCTGACGACCGTATTTGCAAGGTACCTTATTGAACCATAATTACAGTGTGTGTGTGTGTGTGTGTGTGTGTGTGTGTGTGTGTGTGTGTGTGTGTGTCGCATCTCGTCCTAAACGTTTGGACAGATTTTAACCAAACTTGGCAGACATACCCCACACTATCAGGCAACCATCTTGTGAGAACCACCTGCTCATCAAATTTCAGGAGATTAGATGACAAAAACACAGTGATGCGTTGAAAACTGCAGCATCGTGCGTGACATTTATATTTGTTACTTTCATGCAACCAACGCTTCAGGCAACATATTTCGCTGACAGTACCCACATATGTCGCTAGATGTACCTACAGAAACGTATCATTGAACTACACATAGTACAAGAGATACGAGGTCATCAACACAGATAAGCGAAAAAAATGACACAAAATGCATGACGTTTTTTATAATTTGTTGTTTGCTACTAAGACACTCCTCTAGAGGAGTTAACTTACGGAAATCCCTGACACCTGAACAACCAATGAAAGGATAATGATCTACAAGCCGGGACGTGGAATGTCAGGAATCTGAACATGCTAGGGATGCTGGGAAATATGAAATGGCAAATGCAGAAGCTCAATCTAGATGTTTTGGGTGTCAGAGAAGTGAAATGGAAAGAAGCAAGGATTTCTTGACGGATTAATTTAGGGTATTGTCAAAAGGAGCAGAAAATCGTATAACAGGAGTAGGATTCCTTATGAATAGGAAGGGAGGGCAGAGTGATAGTATTGATCCCATCAGAATCGACAAAAAACCGACAACATTAGTTCAGGTCTACGGGTAGCGTCTGTGATTCATCATCAAAACGTCTTCGGTCCCGGGTTCGATCCCTGCCACTGCCTAAATTTTGATTAATAATAAGCATTGGCGGCCGAAGACTTCCGGCATAAGAAGTCAGCCTCATTCTGCCAACGGCCTTGTCAAAGAGGGCGGAGGAGTGGATAGAGGTTCAGGGCACTCTCTTGTCCTAGGGGTGGGAAATTGCCCCTAAAAGCGGACGAATCAGCAATGATCAACGACATGAGGATGCAGAAGGCAATGGAAACCACTGCATTAAAGACACGTAACGTGTATCCACAGGACATGTGGCCTGTAGTTGAAGATCTGTAGTTGATGATCTCTCCGTTGGCAAAAGATTCCGGAATAGTCCCCCATTCGGATTTCCGGCCCAAGGGGAAGGTTACGATGAGAAAGGATTGAGTCGGGGCGTGACATGTCAGAAGCTTGAACGGGGTAGGGAAACTAGAAAATCTGAAAAGGGAAATGCAAAGGCTCAATCTAGATATAGTAGAGGTTAGTGAAGTGAAGTGGAAGGAAGACAAGGATTTCTGGTCAGACGAGTATCGGGTAATATCAACAGCAGCAGAAAATGGTATAACAGGTGTAGGATTCGTTATGAATAGGAAGGTAGGGCAAAGGGTGTGTAACTGTGAACAGTTCAGTGACCGGGTTGTTCTAATCAGAATCGACAGCATACATGCCGACGTCGCAAGCTGAAGATGAACAGATAGAGAAAGTGTACGAGGATATTGAAAGGGTAATGCAGTATGCAAAGGGGGACGAAAATCTAATAGTCATGGGCGACTGGAATGCAGTTGTAGGGGAAGGAGTAGAAGAAAAGGTTACAGGAGAATATGGGCTTCATCACAAGGAATGAAAGAGCAGAAAGACTAATTGAGTTCTGTAACAAGTTTCAGCTAGTAATAGCGAAATCCCTGTTCAAGAATCACAAGAGGAGGAGGTATACTTGGAAAAGGCCGGGAGATAGGGGAAGATTTCAATTAGATTACATCATGGTCAGACAGAGATTCCGAAATCAGATACTAGATTGTAAGGCGTACCCAGGAGCAGATATAGACTCAGATCACAATATAGTAGTGATGAAGAGTAGGCTGAAGTTCAAGACATTAGTCAGGAAGAATCAATACGCAAAGAAGTGGGATACGGAATTTCTCAGGAATGACGAGATACATTTGAAGTTCTCTAACTCTATAGATACAGCAATAAGGAATAGCGCAGTAGACAGTACAGTTGAAGAGGAATGGACAGCTCTAAAAAGGGCCCTCACAGAAGTTGGGAAGGAAAACATAGGTGCAAAGCAGGTAGCTGCGAAGAAACCATGGGTAACAGAAGAAATACTTCAGTTGATTGATGAAAGGAGGAAGCTCAAACATGTTCCGGGAAAATCAGGAATACAGAAATACAAGTCGCTGAGATATGAAATAAATAGGAAGTGCATGGAAGCTAAGACGAAATGGCTGCAGGAAAAATGTGAAGACCTCGAAAAAGAGATGATTGTCGGAAGGACAGACTCAGCATACAGGAAAGTCAAATCAACCTTTGGTGACATTAAAAGCAACGGTGGTAACATTAAGAGTGCAACGGGAATTCCACTGTTAAATGCAGAGGAGAGAGCAGATAGGTGGAAAGAATACTTTGAAAGCCTCTATGAGTGTGAAGATTTGTCTGATGTGATAGAAGAAGAAACAGGAGTCGAATTAGAAGAGATAGGGGATCCAGTATTAGAATCGGAATTTAAAAGAGCTTTGGAGGACTTACTGTCAAATAAGGCAGAAGGGATAGATAACATACCATCAGAATTTCTAAAATAATTAGGGGAAGTGGCAACAAAACGACTATTCACGTTGGTGTGTAGAATATATGAGTCTAGCGACATACCATATGACTTTCGGAAAAGCATCATCCACACAATTCCGAAGACGGCAAGAGCTGACAAGTGCGAGAATTATCGCACAATCAGCTTAACAGCTCATGCATCGAAGCTGTTTACAAGAATAATATACAGAAGAATGGAAAAGAAAATTGAGAACGCGCTAGGTGACGATCAGTTTGGCTTTAGGAAAAGTAAAGGCACGAGAGTGGCAATTCTGACGCTATGGCTAATAATGGAAGCAAGGCTAAAGAAAAATCAAGACACGTTCATAGGATTTGTCGACCTGTAAAAAGCGTTCGACAATATAAAATGGTGCAAGCTGTTCGAGATACTGAAAAAAGTAGGGGTAAGCTATAGGGAGAGACGGGTCATATACAATATGTACAACAACCATGAAGGAATAATAAGAGTGGACGATCAAGAACGAAGTGCTCGTATTGAGAAGGGTGTAAGACAAGGCTGTAGCCTTTCGCCCCTACTCTTCAATCTGTACATCGAGAAAGCAATGATGGAAATAAAAGAAAGGTTCAGGAGTGGAATTAAAATACAAGGTGAAAGGATATCAATGATACGATTCGCTGATGACATTGCTATCCCGAGTGAAAGTGAAGAAGAATTAAATGATCTGCTGAACGGAATGAACAGTCTAATGAGCACACAGTATGGTTTGAGAGTAAATCGGAGAAAGACGAAGGTAATGAGAAGTAGTAGAAATGAGAACAGCGAGAAACTTAACATCAGGATTGATGGTCACGAAGTCAATGAAGTTAAGGAATTCTGCTACCTAGGCAGTAAAATAACCAATGACGGACGGAGAAAGGAAGACATTAAAAGCAGACTCGCTATGGCAAAGCGGCAATTCTGGCCAAGAGAAGTCTACTAATATCAAATACCGGCCTTAATTTGAGGAAGAAATTTCTGAGGATGTACGTCTGGAGTACAGCATTGTACGGTAGTGAAACATGGAACATGGGAAAACCGGAACAGAAGAGAATCGAAGCATTTAAGATGTGGTGCTATAGACGAATGTTGAAAATTAGGTGGACTGATAAGGTAAGGAATGAGGAGGTTCTACGCAGAATCGGAGAGGAAAGGAATATGTGGAAAACACTGATAAGGAGAAGGGACAGGATGATAGGACATCTGCTAAGACATGACTTCCATGGTACTAGAGAGAGCTGTAGAGGGCAGAAATTGTAGAGGAAGATAGAGATTGGAATACGTCAAGCAAATAATTGAGGACGTAGGTTGCAAGTGCTACTCTGAGATGAAGAGGTTAGCACAGGAAAGGAATTCGTGGCGGGCCGCGTCAAACCAGCCAGTAGACTGACAGCCAAAAAAAATAAAATACACGCCGACATCAGAAGCGAAAGATATATACAAAAAGTATATGAGGATACTGAACTGGTAATTCAGTAAGAAAAGGGAGAAGCAAATCTAATAGCCGTGGGAGCTGCGATACGGTTGGAGGGGAAAAAGTAGAAGAGAGGGTTACGGGAGAATATGGGCTTGGTATCAGAAAAGAGAGACGAGAAATGTTGAATGACTTCTACAACAAAATGTTGGTCATATTAGCGAACACTCTGTTCTAGAATCACAAGACAAGGAGATTTACTTGGAAAAGGCCGGGACATAGGGAAAGATTTAGTTAGGTTACATCATGGTCGGGCAGAGTTTCCGAAATTAGATACAGGATTTTAATACGTACCGGGGCAGATATAGATTCAGGTGACAAGTTGGTAGTGATGTAGAGTAGGCTACGGCTTAAGAGACTAGTCTGGAAAAATCAATGCGCAGAGAAGTGGAACACGGAAGTGCTAAGAAATGAAGGTATGTGCTCGAAGTTGTCTAAAGCTGCAGATACTGCGATAAGGAATAGCTGAGTAGGCATTTCATTTGAAAATTAATGGACATATCCTAAAACGGCAGTCACAGAAGTTCAAAGGAAAATCATAGGTACTAAGATGGTAAACGCGAAGAAACCATGGGTAATAGAAGAAATACTTTAGTTGATCGACAAAAAAGGATGTTCAACAATGATCAGGGAAGCCAAGAATACAGAGATGTAAGTAATATAGGAATGTAATAAACAGGAAGAACAGGGAAGCAAAGGGGAAATGTCTGCATGAAAAATGTGAATAAATCGAACAGGAAATGATTGTTGATAGGACTGAATCAGCGTACAGAAAAGTCGAAACATGTTGCGGTTAATTTAAAAGCAAGGGTGGCAACATTAAGAGTGCAGTGGGTATTGACTATTAACTCCATGAGGATAGAGCGGAAAGGTCTGATCTGATAGAAAAAGACGCAGGAGTCGATACAGAACAGATAGGGGACACAGTATTAGGATCAGAATTTCAAAGAGTGGGACGACTTACGATCAAGTAAGGAAGAAGGGATAGGTAACAATTTGTAAAATTATTGGGGTAAATGGCAACAAAATGGCTACTCATGTTTGTGTGTAGAATATGTGAGTCTGGCGATGTATCAACCGATTTTAGGACAAACGTCATGCACACAATTTGCAGCATTGCAAGAGAATTGTCGCACAATCCGATTAACATCTCACGCACCCAAGTTGCTAACCACAATAATACATGGAAAAATGGTAAAGAAACGAGGATCTTTTAGATGACCATCACTTTGGCTTTACGAAAGGTAAGGGAACTAGAGAGACGGTTCTGACGTTGCGTTTAATAATGGAAGAAAGAGTAAAGAAAAATCAAGACACTTTTGCAGATCTGGAAAAAGCGTTCGACCATGTCAAATGGTGCAAGATGTTCTAAATTCTGACAAAAACAGGGATAAGCTACATTGAAAGATAGGGAATATACAATGTGGACAGAACCAAGAATAAACAATAATAATGGAAGGCCAAGAACAAAATTCTCAATTGGAAAAGGGTGTAACACAGGGATGTAATTATCGACAGCTCATGTTCAGTTTAAACATCAAAGAAGCAAGAAATAAAAGGAAAATTACAATTCAAGGTGAAAGTGTATCAATAATGAGACTCGATGATGACTATGCTATCCTGAGTAAAAATAAAGAAGAATTATAGGATATGATGAATGGAATCAACAGACTAATTAGCACGGAATATGGATTGAGATCGAATCGAAGAAACGTAACAGTAACGAGATGTAGAAAAATGAGAACAGCGAGGAACTTAACGTCGTGTTTGGTGATCACTAAGTTGATGAAATTAAGGACTTGTGCTAGCTAGGCAGCAAAAAATGAAGGACGGAGCGAGGAGGACACCAAAAGAAGATTGCACTGACAAAAAGGGCATTCCGGGCCAAAAGAAGTCAGAAATTGCTGAGAAAATACGTTTGGAGCACAGCATTGTACGGCATCGAAACGTAGCCTGTACAAAAATCAGAAAAGAAGGGAATCGAAGCATTTGACGTGTGATGCGACAGAAGAATTTTGAAAATTAAGTGGAATGGTGAGGTAAGAAACTTGGTGGTTCTCCACAGAATTGGGGAGGAAAAGAATGTATGGAAAACATTGAGAAGAAGATGGCACAGGATGTTAGGACATCTGCTAAGACATCAGGGAATAACTTCCATGGTACCGGAGGGAACTGAAGAGGTCAAAATCTGTTGAGGCAGACACAGAATACATCCAGCATATACTTGAGCATGTGGGTTGAATTTGGTACAGGGCAGCAATCCTCTGCGGACCGCATCAAATCAACCAGAAGAATGATGACTGAAAAAAGAAAGGTGGTTCGATCTTTCCCGAATCCATATATATACATATCTGTATCTTTACATTTGTCCTCCATCTATTTGTGCTTAACCGTTCTGCACTCCTGTCAATGTCATTTTAAACATTTGTATTTACTGCAAATTGCTTCGCTTGCAGCGCTTTTAGACTTTCTCCTCTCATGGTCAAAATTAAATCTCTTTTTCAATAGCCAGACGTTGCTACAAGGCCTTGGCTTTTTACTGTTTGATCTTTTGCTTTCTTGTCTATTTCATCTCTCAAAGCTACATACTGTACAGTTGTTCAATACGGGCATCATTTGAGATTGCCGAAAATCAGTATGGGCAGAAGAGCGCATGCATTTTACTGAATTTACTGTTGCTGCCGGGAAACGCGGACCGATAGCAGCCCGCTTTGTAGATCTGTTCATTGGGTTTCCTATCAGAAGGCATAAATTAATTTGATGGGAGGTTATTGAGTGGACATTTTTATATGCTTTTTGACACACCTGGCACCTAGTGACGCGCTCTGCTATCATACCTAAGCGGATTTTATTTAGTGCAACTAAACTTAGGGAAATTCTGTACCCAATGGTAGTACGTCATTTTTCCGTATGTCTTGTGGTTTTCACGCAGTCGGCTTCTAAAAACTTGCTGATTCTTACGAATAATAGACTATTTGTCGAATTAAAGATTGTGCTGATACAGTCTGTTAGTATGATAGTTTGCAGACACGTCAGCTCTTGCTTCCAAGATATGCGATCTGTGAGTTTCGGCATAGGGTTCAGCTATATAACTGCACTTTCCATACCATGTGGAGGCCATTCATGGCTTACTAACCACTGTTCCCTTCCCTACCACGCTATCTGTGCAACTGTGGAGTAAGTTAATCTGTGCACATTCTACATGATAAACAGAAATTCGAATATTTTGATACATTGAAGCCGGCTGCTATGGTCGAGCGGTTATAAGCGCTTCAGTCCGGAACCGCACTGCTGCTTCGGTCGCAGGTTCCAATCCTGCCTCGGGAATGGCTGTGTGTGATGTCCTTAGGTTAGTTAGGTTTAAGTCCAGGGGACTGATGACCTTAGATGTTAAGTCCCATAGGGCTTAGAGCCATTTCAGCCATTTTTTGTGATACATTAGAACATTATCTTGGAAAACTTACACACTTTATTAAAAACACTGTCGGCCGTTTTTACTGCTGCTTATTTCCTGTTCGTCCTCTTGCAGCCTCTAACTGCTCTAAACACAAAACTCAACAATTTGTTTATGAGTTAATTGTTGTATTGTACATTTATTTTGCGAAGCCGTGGTTGCACATTGTCTAGTCCTATTATTTTGTTGTATTGAACTAGGGACCTACAAACGACTGAGAGGCTTCGTCCCCGCCGTAGCCCTCAGCGGTTCGCAACCTGATATCAGACGTCAGCAGTCTATTCAGTTTACTATCAAAACCAGTGTGGGGCTTAGTTGTAGACGATTTATGGTGTCGACCGAACCCAGCCAAAATCGACAGCAGGAGCACTCTGGCACGAGTATCTTGAATTCTATGGAAACTGTCGAGGAAACTGTGCTACCTTAAAATAAAAATTAAAATACCTGCAACTGTATCTTGCGCATTTAATTTGTTTATGCTGTCAGTTTCGATGTTCCATAGAACCCTCTTTAAGCCTCTTGACCACCGTATAAACTGGGAGGAATTCAGTTGTGTGGAGTCGAAACAGGAGGCAATATTAAATAAATGGTCGTAGACTACGTTCATCAACCGAGTCGTTGGGTGATGAACGAAGTGACAGTGGCGTGCAAACCAGAGGTCCACGGACACCTTTTCTTTAATACTAGCTCCTGTTATGATGCACATTATACTGGATTCCAACCAGTTTACAGGTGGTCGAGAGGCCTGAAAATGGGTTAACGGAACAGCGAAATTGTTGCATAAAAATTAAATGCAGAAGATGCGACTGAACAGCCGAAGAACCAGTAAACTTATATTACAAGGGTGGGTATACTAAGACTGAGCTTACTTTGGAGGGTCAGTAGGTAAGTATAGCCATCTTGGATTCTGCATTGAGCCTCACGGTACCAATGCTTCACAGCACGTCTCCAAGTGCGTCGCCACGCTGGCCCACATTTGCTACTGTTGGCCCGTTATCAAATTTGGCCCTCTTCGGAGAACACGATTTTTAATACCAAAACTTTTCCGACGCAGTTTGAGAGTCGCTGTTTGGAGCTGGCAGTAGGCGGAGTCTACGACCATTGAGGATATACCGTAAATAAATCCGTCTAGATCGTTTGACACATTTATTTATTTTTAACGCCGTTTTGGCAGCTGCGATCATCAAATAAAAAGTTACACATCATAAAATAATGTTTAGTGTCAGTTTCAATGCAAAATAAACCGCTGTGTTTTCTTTTGTATCATCAGTTTTCTGCCTGTCGTAACAAATGTCCTACCGTTTGAAGACTCTTTTCAATCAATGTTTTCCACATATTCCTATGCCCGCCGATTCAGTGGGGAGCCTCTTGACTTCTTGTTTGTTCAGTCTGCCTAGTTTACAATCACATCGAATTGTTCGATTCTCTCGTTTTCCTGTTTTATCTGTAGTCCATTACTCATGATGTGCTCGAATCGCGTATTTTCAGATGTTCCACCCCCAAATTAAGCTCGATGCTTCCTATGGCCATAGCTGTCGTCTTTTCTCGTGTTGGTCTGCTGTGTATGCCCTCCTTGATTCGCCCGTCATGAGCTATTTTGGTCGCAAGATAGAATAATTTTTCACCCAATGGTGACGTTAAGCTTATTGCTACATTTATTTCTGCTGTTCTCCATGACTTCGGTGTTTCTCTCGTCTACTCTTAATCTGCTGTGTGTGCTCATTAGACTGTTCATTCCATTAAACAGGCCCTCCATTTCTCCCTCACATCCATTGACGATAGCAATGTCACCAGTTAATCTTATCATAAATACCCCATCACTCTAAATTTATCTTAGGCTTCCATCAGTTTCTGTCATTCTTCTGTAAATATTGTCATCACTTTATGATTATGTGTCATTAAACTGGTGTTTTGGTTTTATAGCCCGTGAACACCTCCCTTCTTTGGAATAGGAGTTATCGCTAGTCTGAGGTATTTCCCCCGTGTCACACGTGCTGAATACGAGGTCAAATAGTTTTCGTAATGGTTGTCTCACCGAAGGAGCAAGTAAGTTTGTGGGAAGGTAGTCCTCCCCAGATACGCTGTTCCTCCATCTCACTGCGTCCACCTACTATTCCATTCCATTGTATTGTGTTCGAGCTCCTTTCCAATACGTAGTTGTTCTATATTTTTCTTCCACCTTCCAACTTGCCCTTCTCTTTTACTACTGGCTTGCCTTCTGAGCTCTGTATATTCATAAAGGTGCTTCTCTTTTCACCAAAGGTCTCTTTAAATTTCCCATTGGAAGCATCTCTCTTTCTTGTAGTCAGACATGATGCGGTAATAGCTTTCAGTCCGGAAACTGGGTTTGAAGTAACTGTCTATACGTTGTGGCACAAATTTCTTTTCTTCCCAATTCCATTCAGTACCTCGTCATTAGTTATGCCACCTATCCCTCTAATCTTCAGCATTCTATGGTAGTATCACATTTCAATAGCTCCTATTCTCTTCTTGTCTCGACTGTTTCTCGTCCATGTTTCACTTCCATACGTGGCTATGCTCCACACCAATGCTTTGAGAAAAGTCTTCCTAACACTTAAATCTATATTGTATGTTAATAAATTTTTCTTCTTCAGAAGTGCTATTTTGCCACTGCTAGTCTACATTTAATATCCTATCTACTTCGGCTATCATCAGTTATTTTATTGCCCAAATCGTAAAACTCATCTACTGCTTTTTCATAATCTCATTTCCCACAGCATCATCTGATTTAATGCGGCTACATTATATTATTCATGTTTTTCTTTTGTCCCTGCTCAGCTTTCAACATACTGTAAATTACATTCAGGTGCTCTTCCAAGTCCTTTGCTGCCTCTGACAGAATTGCAGTGTCATCGGCAAACCTCAAAGTTTTTATTTCTTCATCCTGCACTTTAATTAAAATTCCATATATTCCATTGGTTTACTTTATTGTTCGATCAATGTACTAACTGAATAACATCGGCGATAGGCTAAAACCTGTCCTACTCCCTTATCAATCAATGCTTCGCTTTCATCCCCCTCAACTCTTATAACTACGGCCTGGGTTCTGTACAAGTTGCAAATAGCCCTTCGTTCCCTCTGTTTTACCCGTGCTCCTTCATAATTTCAAAGACAGTACTCCAGTCGACAACGTCTAAAGCTTTTTCTAAGTCTGTAACTGTAAACGTATATTTGCCTTGAATTATCCTGTATTCATATTATTTATATTCTTTGAAAATTCCATCTCTCTCTATTACAGTCGTAGGGTCAGCATTTCCTCGCGTTTTGCTACATCTCTCTGAAATCCTAACTGATCTTCCTCAAGGTCGGCTGCTACCAGTTTTTCCATTCTTCTGCAAAGAATTCGTGTTAGTATTTTCTAACCATGACTCTTTAAAGTAGTGGATGTGTAATATATTGACACCTGTCAACACCTGATTTCTTTGGAACTGGAACTATTAAATTCTTCTTGAAGCCTGAGGGTGTTTCACCTTTCTCATACATCATGCACCCAAGATAGAAGAGTTTGTCATGTATAGTTATCCAGAGGCTATCATCAATCTCACTCTTAAAGGTACGGAGGGTGGTCCATTGATCGTGACTTGGCCAAACATCTCACGAAATAAGCCTCAAACTAAAAAACTACAAAGAACGAAACTTGTCTAGATTGAAGGGGGAAACCAGACGGCGCTATGGTTGGCCTTTTAGATGGCGCTGCCATAGGTCAAGCGGATACCAACTGCGTGTTTTTAAATGGAAACCCTATTTTGTTATTAAATATTCGTGTAGTACGTAAAGAAATATGAATGTTTTAGTTAGACAACATTTTTCGCTTTGTGATAGATCGCGCTGTAATAGTCACAAACATATGGCTCTCAATTTTACATAAACAGTTGGTAACATGTAGCTTTTTAAATTAAAATACAGAACGTAGGTACGTTTGAACATTTTATTTCGGTTGTTCCAATGTGATACATGTACCTTTGTGAACTTATCATTTCTGAGAACGCATGCTGTTACAGCGAGATTACCAGTAAATTAATGCAATAAATGCTTAAAATGATCTCCGTCAACATGAATGCAATTGGCAATGCGTGTAGCGACATTCTTCTCAACAGCGAATAGTACGCTTTCCGTAATGTTCGCATATGCATTGACATTGCTCTGACGCATATTGTCAGACATTGACGGTGGATTACGATAGCAAATATCCTTCAACTTTATCCACAGAAAGAAAACCGGGGACGTCAGATCCGGTGAATGTGAGGGTCATGGGATGGTGTTTCGACAACCAATCCACCTGAAATATGCTATTCAATACCGGTTCAACCGCACGCGAGCTATGTGCCACACATCCATCATGTTGGAAGTACATCGCCATTCTGTCATGCAGTGAAACATTTTGTAGTAACATCGGTAGAGTATTAAGTAGGAAATCAGCACAAATTGCACCATTTAGATTGCCACCTATAAAATTGGGGCCAATTATCCTTCCTCCCATTATGCCGCACCATACATTAACCCGCCAAGGTCACTGATGTTCCACTTATCGCAGCATTCGCGGTTTCTCCGTTGCCGCTATTAGTGAATAACGCTTCGTCGCTAAATAGAACGGTGCAAAAAATCTGTAATCGTCCGGTAATTTCTCTTGTGCTCAGTGGTAGAACTATACACGACGTTCAAAGTCGTGGCCATGCAGTTCGTGGTGCATAGAAATATGGTACGGTTGCAATCGATGTTGATGTTGCATTCTCAACACCGACGTTTTTGAGATTCCCGAAACTCGCGCAATTTGTCTGCTACTGATGTGCGGATTATCTGCGACAGCAGCTGAAACACCTACTTGGGCGTAATCATTTGTTGCAGGTCGTGGTTGACGTTTCACATGTGGCTGAATGCTTCCTGTTTCCTTAAATAACGTAACTATCCGGCGAACGATGCAGACACTTGGATGATGTCGTCCAGGATACCGAGCAGCATGCATAGCACACGCCCTTTGGGAATTCTAATCACAATAGCCATACATCAACACGATATCGTCCTTTTCGGCAATTGGTAAACGGTCCATTTTAACACGGGTAATGTATCACGAAGCAAATACCGTCCGCACTGGCCGAATGTTACGTGATACCACGTACTTATACGATTGGGACTATTACAGCGCCATTTATCACAAAGCGGCAAAAGTGGTCCAACTAAAACAATGACATTTCTTTACGTACTACACACATACGTAATAAAAAAATCGGGGTTCCTATTTTTAAAAACAGCAGTTGATATCCGGTTGGCCTATGGCAGCGCCATCTAGCGGGCCAACCATAGCGCCATCTGGTCTCCCCCTTCCAGCTAGACGAGTTTCTTCGTTTGTAGTTTTTTCGATTGACGCTTATTTCGTGAGATATTTGGCCCAGACACCATCAATGGAGCACCCTGTGTTGTTGGAGTATAATAACATCAGAAGTATTCCTGGTGGAACTCGTGTTCAGCCTGTAGATGGAAACGCAACAGCAGCCGACGCTGAGCTACTGTGCTGAGTGGAGAAGCAGCGAGGCCGGCGCCCTGCAGTGAGTAAGGAGCGGCCGTTAACTGGCAGACCGCAGGTGAACCGGCGGAGCGGCGCCACCCTTGGCCCCAGCCGTAACTCAGCACAGCTCGGCTCCCAGCACCCAGTGCCTTGAGCCGCCTCCACCTCTACCTGGCCTTACCTCGCCAGTTACTGCCTCCCACACACCACCTGACGACCGACGAGCCGCTCGTTTCCTCTGATTGCTGCCAAACTACTTCCTCCAGTTCACCTACTCGCATCCTCATAAAATGAAGTCCTCGGGATGTAACGGTGTTGGGTTTATAGGAACTGTCATTAAGAAAGTCGTGTATGTTACACAGAAAACATTACACACGGTACACTGCTTATGTCCTATTGATGTACCTGCAACTTGTAAACTGTTTGTGGTTTACAAGTGAACTGACTGCAGTTTGAAATCCGCTGGAAAGTAGTGTTGATGAAATTCCTATTTTTTTCCTACTTTGAATGTTGACCCACAAAAGTACTGTTAAAATGCGATATGACTTCATTACATGAATAATTTGACAAAGACAGACTTACTTCACGTAATGGTTAAATTGGGTATCCAGTGTTTAATCTCTTTCAGTGGCTGAGTTTCCTATCGGAATAACTGACATTCGATCTTGCAAAAGTTTCATATTTAGTAATTTCCAAGATTATGGATACCTTACGTCAGCAACTTTACAGTTTACCAAATTATGCAATAAATGGTAGTGAACCAACGAGGTTACTATATGAATTTTATTTATTATTTCGTGTGTGTGTGTGTGTGTGTGTGTGTGTGTGTGTGTGTGTGTGTGTGTGTGTGTGTGCGTGTGTGTGTGTGTATTTGTGATGGGGCGTGCGGGCGCTAAACATCGAGGTCATCAGCGCCCTGACACACATTAAAAGAAACGAATGTGGACAGTCTTAGCAAAACCTAAGCACACACAGAAAGAAACAAGGAATAGAAGGAAAATGCTATATAAGAAGGTGAAACGTATTTCGTGACTATTTTCGAGTCTTAGCTCATTATCAGTTAGTGGATTTACAACGCTGCACCGCTTTTCAAGACTATGTTTTACTAGAATGAACATTCATCTGGCTGTCAGAATGTATATACTTAGAAACTGCATAATTTTATTTGTATTACGAATTGTACATACTGAAGAAACTTCATATTTATCGTCGCCCACTGCTTGCCGCACATCTGCTTTTCCCAAAGCTAAGTACTGGAATCATTTGCATCTGTAATAAACTTCATTAACACGGTTTGTTTGAATTGTGATCTAGCGATCAGAGAAAGCAGGTTTCCTAGGCATCCCATATTCGACGAGTAGGCAGGACACAACGAATATCATAGAGCATGACAGTGAAAATGGTACAGTAGGTGTTGGTACCAAGGCAAGAATCACGCTTACCTTCTGGAATCTGGAAGGAATGAACAAAAAAAAAAAAAACTCCAATCTGATGAGAACTCAATGATTGTAGTACATGAAATACAGGTCTCAATGAGCCAGTAAAGGGCAAGGGCTGGAGGCTAAAGACAGTTGGCTTCTATTACTGAATAACATACAGGGTGATTTTTTTCCACTGTGTACAAACTCAAGGGACTGATTGATGAAAGAGTATGGAACAAGAAAGGTCTAACGAACTTGTGCCAGAAAATTTATGATTTCCATGATAGACACCATTTATTCTATCATACTTTGTTAGAGAGACTATGGTCTAATACATGTACCATGGAACTACGGTTACATTATGCATGATTTCATCCTAGAGAGTGGTACTGTTCGTCATACGTCATGCCATAGCGCCCTCTCCTACCATAGTAATCGGTAATGTTGTGTTCGTTTCACTTCTCTTGCTGATTCACCTTCTAATTATTGTAATACAACATTTTACATAGTGGTTCCCTATTCGAATCGAGAGCTTACTGACATGGTGTTTTTCATAGAAAGGCAAGTGGCAACTGTCGGCGGCCAGCAAGGTTGTATCAGGAGGCATATCCCACGTCGACAACCTCGGCATTCAATGTTTGCGACCGTGTTTCGCCATTTGTCTGAAACGGAGTCGTTTCAGGAAGCAGGACATCATTAAGGACGCACTCGAAATGTTTGGACGCCAGACATGGAATAAAACTTGATTAACTCTGTGGGACGCGACCGCCAAGCGGTTGGCCCACGAGTATAGTGTAAGGCAGACGATTGTTACAGTACTCATCACATACAGCGTGTGCAGCGCTTACCAGCGACAGACTTTGCACATCGGGAGCGGTTCTGTCACTGGTTTCTTCACCCCGATTTCTGGATTTGTCATCCATCCTGTTCACAGATGAGGCCACCTTCACGCGAAGTGGTATCTTCATCTTTCATAACAACCATCTGTGGGATAGTATGCAGAAGTGCCCATGGTATGGTGACAGCAATCCTAAGCTTAGGAGTTGTCCGAATCTGTCGGCCGGGATAATTGGCGACTGTATTTTGGGACCCTTCTTTTATCCACGTCGCGTAATACGATGGAACTATCGGCGTTACTTGAGGATGACTTTGCCTCACCCTCTGGAAGGTGTGCCACTGATGACTCGAAGAGGTATGTGGCTGCTACATGGTGATGCTCCACCCTACTTCGCCGTTAACGTCCGGGCGCATCTCAGTCGTCGATGAATCGGACGAGGACATCCTGTTGTTCATCGGATCTCAACCCGTGAAATTTCTGGTTTTGGGGCCATTTCAAATATATCGTGTATGGAGAGCCCTTTCCAAATATGGAGACACTGAAGTTGCGTTTCAGCTGCCATTGACACTTTTCGGATGCAGCCTGGCCGATGTGAACGTGTGAGACAGAACGCTCTACAGCTGGTATACATATACACACGGAAACCATTTTCACTACATACAGTAAATATGGCTGCATGTGCAGCGCGCTTTAGACCGCAGTCTCTGTAACAATGTATGATTGAATACATTGTCTCTAGCATGGAAACTGAGCATTTGAGGACATTAGTTCATTAGATCTTTTTGGTTGCGTATCCTCTCATCGATCAATCCCTACAGTTTGTACGCGGCGTAAAAGAGCACGCTGTGTAAGTCCACAGCTATAAGGCTTTTTGAAAACAGCCGTCATATAAATTTACAGGGTACAAGGGGTGCAGATATTTTTATATGTACACATATCAGTCTGTTGGTTATTTTTTCTTTGCGCTGATCAAACTTCTAAATTGTTATGACCTGACTTTTCTGTACAGATGAACTACACCGCTAAGAGGATTAGACTTGTCAATATAGACTACCCACTTTGCGTCCACGCGTCCATACTTCACCCCTTGTCCTGCTGTTTGGGGGTAAATTAAGTATTAATGGCTTGTTCTTGCCACGTGTACTTGGCGGTACTAACCAACCTAAAAACATTCGACGTGTAATATATATAATAGTTGGTGTGCAAAGGACGTAAGTACTAATGCAACTTTGATCGATGCACAGTACTCAGTATCGTATAGAAACATTTGCACTTACACCCGTTACACGCTGTATATTCCCAGTTTAAATATGGAGAGGTGTTGCAATAAATAGATGAGATTTCTTCCTGCTTTATAGTCGCTGGTACCCACAGAATAGAATTAAATGACCTGAAATTAAAAAATTAATCTTACAAGAAACACTCGGTGGTTATACCACGGCAAGTCAAAAGCTTCTTTAACAAAATATTTGTAAAACCAACGAAAATGCAAAGAGTTGTTGGGTGAATAACATCATAGTTATTCTGCTCCGTTGAGAATCAAATACGCTGTATAAAGAAAAAGACAACAGGCCCACACTAATCGAAGCAGCGTACCCCACCTAGTTACACGTAATGGCTCAGAACCGGCAATAACACCTTGTTTCAACACGACTCGCCAAGCATTTACAGCAAATATTACCTAGTTCACCGGCGCTCGTCCACAGATGCTGTTCGCAATTCTCAGTGCCGTCTCACATATACAATCTCAAGCTGCAATCACTCACTACTATCCTTCATTCTCAATATATTTAATAGCAGCCACATTTTTGCCGACGCAATAGAACACACAACAACCGAAGAGAACGGAAATCAGAAATGAATGCGAATTTTTGTTCTTGTTCGAACCAACAGGCAATGCTGGGTGCCCTGGCCACTTCCAATTCTGAATGGCTGCGCCACCCGTCTGCCCAAAGACCGCAGTGAATATAAATCATCGTAGCTGAGCCGATAGCAACTATAAATATAATCACAGAAACATTAACGAAACATAAAATAATCAAATATAAATGAAAAATAGAACACATTTACTCGTGGGCGCAGATTATCTTTAGTAAAGGTTGCTTGGGAATTAATAGACACAAAAAACGTGAACTGGGAGCTGACAGTCGTAGTAGGCTACTTTCAAATTGCTTCCTAAACATTACAGGTAAACTCTTCTATTGTTTCTCTTATTGTTGTTTATCTTACCTTCCCTCTAGAAACTGGTTTGAAGTTGATGTGCTCATTAGTGTTTGAATATCCGCTGAGAACTACATCCATTTCAACCTGCTTACTGCCGGCCCTGTGGCCAAGTGGTTCTAGGCGCTACAGTCGGGAATCACAAGACCGCTACCGTCGCAGGTTCGAATCCTGCCTCAGGCACGGGTGTGTGTGATGTCCTTAGGTTGGTTGGGTTTAAGTAGTTCTAAGTTCTAGGGGACTGATGACCTCAGCAGTTAAGTCCCATATTGCTTAGAGTCATTTGAACCAACGTGCTTACTGTACTCGAGCCTTGGTCTAGATCGACAAGTTTCACTATTCTCGTTTTCCTCTATCATCGTACTGATGATTGCTTCATGTCTCAAGATGTGTCCTACCAACCGATCCTTTCTGTCAGTCAAGTGCAGTCAAATACTTACGTTATTCAGTTCTCGATTCTTAACTTTCTCATTAGTTACTCGATTTATCATTCCGATCATCATTATTCTACTTTAACATCATATTTAAAAAGCTGCGGTATTCTTCTTTTCTGAGCTCCTTATCGTTCACATTTGACTTTTGTAAAAGACTACAATACAAATATCTTTAGAAAAAATTCTAATTACTTAAATTTCTGTTACGTGTTAATAAAATTCTCTTTTTAGAAATGCTTCACTTGCCGTAGTCACTCTGCATTTCATATACTATCTCTTTCACATATTATTTATTATTTTGCTGCCCAAAGAGCGAAGCTACCCATTATTTTTAGTGTGTAATTGTGTAGAACTGATTAGTATCGTAAATGAATGCATCGATATTTGTGAGGAATTTATGAATTCAGTTGTGTATGTAGGTTGTGATTAACCCATTTCACACAGCCTGGAACAATGTTTTTCCTAATAGCTGAAATATTACAAGAAAGAACTAATAATGATTCTCAAAATTGTGCATTGTATGTGATAAATGTTTTCAGGTAAGCTTAAAAACAGTGGAAGATGCAATTTTTACTGGTCAGATTACAATACCTTTATTAAGATTCTTGTAGTTTGCAAAAAATAAGTTAATAAATGATTGTAAAATGTAATCTTTCTTATATTTGTGTAACATTATGAAAGTACCATTTCTGAATGGATATACGAGGGTTCCCCAGAAAGTAATGCGCCACATTTCTTTCTCAGCCGAAAACAACGCTACGAATGCGAAACGTAATGCATGTATTATTTGAAGTGTCCTGCGTGAGCAAACCAAGTTCCCGTCACTTCCGACAGATAGTGTACCTGCAGGACAGTTTAAAAATGGCGTCTGTAGGTGATGTACATTACAGGCAACGTGCCGTCATTGAATTTCTCACTACAGAGAAAAAAAAAACTGTGTGGAATATTCACAAACGCTTCTGCAAAGTGAGTGAAGCATCTGCTGTACACAAAAGTACAGTTAGTCGCTGGGCACGGGGGTGAGGTAATAAGAAGGCGGTTCTGCGGAGATCCAAGATTTTACAGCGCTCGGGGAGACCACTGTGAAGCACTGACCCGCTACCAGGACAAGGGTTGGTACTGGCAGGGTGTACACACCCTTGTTTCGAGCTGGAGGAAGGCTATCGAATGGGATGGAGGTAATATGGAAAATTAGGGTGTGTAGCCATAACACCATCGTTTCGAGTGTGTAATTCTCGCTATGTTCAATGAAGAATTGTTGAAGAAAAAAAACGTGGTGCATTACTTTCTGGGAAACCCTCGTATTAGTTTTGTTATAGTGCAATTATCAATAATTTGAAAAGCATTGTGCCAAAAGGTTGTCGGATCACAACAGTATTTGTTATTACGAGGAAACAGCGGAGAGAATGTAACGGATACGATAGGTGATTTACGGTGGCAATCATTAGAACAAAGGCATTTTCTGTTGAGGCGATATCTTTTCGCAAAGTTGAAATAATCAGTTTTCTACCCAAAATGCGAAAATATTTTGTTGACGTCAACCTACACAGGCAGAAACGATAGCTAATAAGTAAGAGGAATTGGAACTGACATGGAAAGATTTAAGTGTTCGATTTTTCCGCGCTTTGTTCGAGGGTGGAACGGTTGTCTGAAGGTGGGTCGATGACTCCTCTGCCATGCAATTATGCGTGAACTGCAGAGTAGTCATTTATACCTCAATATGGTTTGAGTATTTTATTCCATTACTCTTTTAAATTACTAATCGGAGTTCATTATTGTAGTTATCTGGTGGTGCTTATTAAATAGTTTCCATTCGATACTATGTAAAGGAAAGTTGTTGGAATTTATAGCGAATTTGTACATGTTTAACACAAGTTCGTGTCCAAAGTGGAGTGCGCAATTGTTAAATGTAAGTGAAGTTCTCTTGTCTGTTTTAAATACCGTGCACTGTATTGCAGTTTTAAATTGCTATTAAACATTTTGACAACAGTATTAAACGTTTTTAAAAATTAATTATGAAGTCTGATTTTATATATGGTACATTTTTAGATAAAATGATAATTGTCAAAACTCCGTTCATCGTAATGAGGCAGCCGGGTCCAGTTTTCAGTAACCCAATACGATGCAGTTCCTTCCGAATGGACGTTCTGTACACCGAAGCTATTAGCAATGCACTCATAGCAACATTTGTGGTGCGGTAGAATATCTGACGGCAACAAAGGAAACAAATTTCTCTCATTTTTATAATGTTCGAAATATGTGCTTTTTCAATAAATGTGATAGTAGTTTCTGTTACTTCAAGCTGAACACTTGTATGTTTTTATATATGGATATACAGTAGTATTTCAGAGAAACATTTGACAGATAATTTACAGTACAGTTCTTCCACAAATGATAATGTGTTAGACGTTATAATTGCATGCATAATTAAGTACTGTTATACTTTGTGCAATTCAAGTACATGTACAAATAAGAAAGACAAGGTTATTAGAATCATCTTTCGAAAAGAAAATGGGCTTGTTTAAATGCCACGGAGATAACTAATTGCCTGGACTACAATATAATGTTCAAGCAAATAAGATAATTGTCACTTATAATGGTAGACAATTGAAAATGAGATCGCATTAACTGACCTACCTCAGATAAGTTACAAACAAAAGTCACAGGCACAGATATTTCGGTTTAAATAGCCAGACAAAATTTTCTTGGGTGCTTACGAAAGGTTGGCTTTAGTCGCTACATTTCTAAATTATTCTAATGTAAATGAAGAACGGAATTAGGTGTTAATTTTCTTTCGTTCGATTCAGATATCAAGCGCTAACAGCATATTTCGTTTTTGGTACGAAATGGACATGCTCAAATCCAGCTTGTACAATACGATAGATACCAGGGTTACTATGATTCACATGATTTCATAAATTACCTGTAACGAAATTAATTGATATATTTTCACAAAACACAATACTCATAAAAAAACTCCAAAATTTTTCTATTGTTGCAACCGCACTTCAGATTTAGGTCACTAGAGAGTAGCAGTGAGCAGTTAGAGAACACGGTTACAGGCGCCGAGAAAGCGTATGAGTGAAATTCATTCACTTTACTTTGCCGTATCAGTGCAACGACACTCCAGAACTGCCAAATCTATTTGGCGATAGCACACACAGTTTAAATCTTCAGGATGCTCCTGAAAGGGGGAATCAACGGATCGACGTGCAGTGAGTGAAGAAATGGTTGACGCGCGTACATGGACATGCTGGAAAATTGGCTGACACAACAACTGAAGACCGAGCTGCTCCACTCCACTTACATCATGACGTCCGAGAATTATTAAACAGGAAATTGAGGAAACCATGGATGATTCACGGTGGTGTTAATAATCAGCAATTCATGTCATGGCCTCCCTGCTCTCCCGATCACAAAGCGAATTTTGCATAAGAGGTTATGTGAGAGATTCAGTGTTTACTCCTCCCCAATCAAGAAACTTACCACAACTGCGAGTTTGCGTCAACGGTGTTTTTTAATTGCTTAATAGGGACATGCTACAGCGAACGTACGAAGCACTTTATTATCGACCTAATATATGGAGAAGCAGTAAACGGGCACCTTGTGTGTATTGTGTACTGAACCGGGGAGATAGAAACGATGGAGACCCTCCGCCGTAACCCTCAGTGGTTCACAAACCCACAACTGGCCACAGCACCTCACCGCCGCCCCATACCGAACCCAGGGTTACTGTGCGATTAGGCCCCACCAGTGGGATCTCTGCCCCCCCTCCCCTCCCCCGCCCCGGGAACGTCTCATACCACACGAATGTAACCCCAATGTTTGGATGGTAGAGTATTTATGGTGTACGCGTGCATGGAGACAGTGTTTGCGCACCAGTCGCCGACAAAGTGTAACTGAGGCGGAATAAGGGGAAGCAACCCGCATTCACCGAGGAAGATGTAAAACTGCATTAAAAACCATCCACAGGCTGGCCGGCACACCGGATCTCGTCATCAATCAGCAGGACGGATTCGTGCCGGGGACCGGCATGCCTTCCCACTCGGGAAGCAGCGCGTTAGACCGGGCTGCTAGCCGGGCGGGGAGAGGGCCATATTGGAGCACTTGCAATACGTCGAAGAATGCCTATATGTCAAATAATATAACTATGGAAAATGTATGAAATCATATGAACTTCGCTAGCCGCTAATGCTGAGAGTTGTTTCTTACTGAGACGCATTTTATACTTTTCATCTAACTAGTAGAACCCATTGCAAAATTAGAATGTAGGTGACTAAATTACAGTAGTTAATAACGTCCAGGGAGGTGTCTTCGAAGTGGGCGCGAATTTCAGATCACTATTGATTACCGATACCGTCGGTTAGTCAGATCGTCTGATCGTACATGGCCCTTCTTTGAAATTAGTCTTCTAACTTTCCATTTGGCATGCCACGTCCTGTTATCGTTAGGGAATTTATGACTTTAAGATGAGCCCCCGGAATTCGAAATGTGCTGTACAAAAAATTTTTTTGGCTAAATGTCCATATTGATATCTGTGTTTTATCAGCCGTTTTCGCACTTTCAAGGTGAGCATATATTACAATTCAACGCCATAGAGACAACGTTTGTGCCTTTATTTGCTTGACAAACCTCAGACGTCTTGAAGCACAGGCAGAAATTCACAGCCTCGACACCGGCAAATTTTTTACAAAATGTCAATGCAAATTTTTGGTGAAGATTCCGAGTCTTGTGATATCTTCGAGGTGCGCCAGTACAAGCTTCACAAAGAGACGTCCACCCAGTCTGTGCCGTTAATTGACCTCCACTGATTGATGAATTCTACCGATGTCTGTAAAAGTTAATTTGCCTAGTGCACTTATCCTGATAAATGTATATCGACGGCCTAGAGTAATTCGTCTGTGTGCCCAGAGCCTAGCAGTATGTGTCTCATTCACGGAAGAGTTGAGCACGAACGAAATCTTCACATTTTAATAATCCCACTTCAGATTATATACTCATCTGGAAGGAGAGCTATACCCGGTACTCACAGAATATATGTGCCAATCGAATATTTCTGCAGTTCTTGGTTATGAAGAGAATTTCCTGCTTATCCCAAGCAGTCGTCTTAACCATTAAGCTATGTAGTCATGCCTGAACTCCCAGTACTTATTTTAAAATTTCACTACATGTTAACTACATAGCAGGGTCATTACATCTGAAAGGCTTGCATCGTCATCATTTAATATCTTTACATCACCAATGGTTTCATCGTAATCGATACATTCATTCAACTTCAGGCACTTAATTCATTACAAAATGCCACCAATGCGATGTGTGATGGTAGTACGTTTCTGGTCACGGAATTATCAATTTTGACTGGAGGTTTACTGTTAGCGCCCAGTGGTACATATAAGGTAATACAACCACATTCGCTCTAACAGGCTTCACGATTCTAGGATCAGGATATTAATGGAATCCCGAATCCACGACATGTTGACTGGAGATACACAGCTTACAATCATTCACAAGTAAGCGACTGGTTAAATGTCAACGACCTAACAGGGAGCTAGGAAAAGTGAGCAGTAATATTCTGGCGTAATTAATTAAAAATAGTTATTTATTAAGGCCACATGGAATTTGGAGATCTAGAAAACATCTCCAGGATGACATAAATGGACTAATGGCATTGGATATCTCACTGCAGATGCATCATAAATAAAAGAAGGGAAACGTGTGTAGGAAAAATCCTTCAATTCAGTCACAAAGCTGGAACATTTCCTCATGAATTATACATCCCTGTGAAGCACACCGTGGAACCATTAATCGAAATTATTTTAATAGAACTTTCGTACACGTCTGTGAAACAGACAGAGTTTAATGTTTTATTATCTATACTAATAGATATAAGTAATACGGGCAAGCTTTTGCAAAGGATACAGACTGTAAACATGTGTGAAGCAGACAGAGTAGGATGTTAATAAAAGCAAGTTTAAAGAAAAATAAATTGCGCATGTTCGCAAAATGGACAGAGCAAAATAGTGTCTTCAGTTATTAACAAGAGCTTCACCTTTAGAAGCCCATCGGTCGCTCGCTTGAGAAGAAATTCTAGAATAAACAGAAAGTAAGTTAGATTAACACAGCAAGTGAATGATGAAAGTTACAGAGACCCCTTAAACGAAACAATGACGTAAGAAATGCAACAAATGTACTTTTTTCTATTTGTGAACACAAATACTAAACCAAAGGAAATACTTAAGTTCAGTGAGCCTGATTTTTAGATTACCAAATCCATGCACCACTAGCACAGATTACACTTAAATGATATTTTGACTCGCTGTAAGCCGGACGTAGTGGCCGAGCGGTTCTAGGCGCTACAGTCTGGAACCGGGCGATCGCTACGGTCGTAGGTTACAATCGTGCCTCGGGCATGGATGTGTGTGATGTCCTTAGGTTAGTTAGGTTTAAGTAGTTCTAAGTTCCAGGGGACGGATGACCTCAGAAGGTAAGTCCCATAGTGCTCAGAGCCATTTGACTCCCTGCAAATTGCGAGAAGACTTTAGCGCTTGCTTTCGTAAACACATTACAGAACCAATAAGTATCTAAAACATACAGTGAGACCGCAGGTCAGGTAGCAAGTGAGAGACCGCCCAGGAAACACCCAAAACAAGTGTTATACTTAAGAAGAAGTGGTTCATTTCAGAAATGCAAAATACTTAACTTTACGAATGCTCGCAATAAGGGTGCTAAACGAGAATTAGAATCAAATGAGCGCTAGGATTAAAGACCTTCATGACGCTGGTCCACTTGAAATGTATTTGCCAAGCTACAGCCAGTAGAATGAACCAGCAAGAACAACACAGAACACTTAATGATGACGAGTAGAAGTCTATCATGCGGACCGCCACGAACACATTAACACCGCCAAATGTGGAGCTCTCCATGTTTCCTGCATTAGGCCGAAGTCCATCATGGACAAAGTAGCTTCCACGCCCACAAACCAATGCAGCATTGAACTCTCGAAAAGGAACTGCAGCGTATGTTCTAGTCACCTAGCGTACAGAGTAAGTTCTCAGCTCTTCAGTAGACGAAAGAACGGTCAACGAAGTAAACATCAGCAATCCAGACACATGGAGCAGCCGAACACTACACGTCGGAATAAGCACGGCTCAGTACAACGGTCAACCTCCCGCCGACCTCCAGCCAATGGCCCCCTGGCCACATATAGGTACGCGCACTTAAATCGTCCCCGCGTTCCTGCAAACGCACCGCCATGTTCGAGAAACTTCAGCTTAGCAACGCTACCAAGAATGTTCAACGAGTACATAAATCGAAGTGTGGGTTCTGTCACGGCTCAGATTGATCATGTGCTTGGCTTCACGCACCTCTAGCCAACGTAGTGCTACTGCGTTGTTCTTCAGTGTGTACTCCGACCACCGCAAAAAGATATCCGCTGCGACTCAGCCTCTAAAATTTGCAACTTAAAACCGCCTGAAATTTAGTCCCGTATCTCAAGTCACTTAACGCTGCGTGCATGTTCTGACGGGAATTACATGAATGTTACTGAGCTATTCACAGATGAAAGTTTTGTATTTTTGATCTTCCTATTGGTATGGGATAAGATTTTATGTTTCTCTGTTTGAATTTTGTTTCTTTTTCCTTTCTTTACAGTACTCGTTCTTATTCCCTTCATTCCACCCCATGTTGTTTTATCTGTCCATATTGTTCACCTTCAATAATTTTTCTTACTTTTCCTGCGTTGGGAGTCTATGACAGGCAACCTTACAAGGCACATTGTTCAGTTTGGCGAAGCTATTTTTATTTTTTTTTCAACTTCTCGTACTTCACCTACAAGTACGACAAATAATCACTTCGG
The DNA here is from genome assembly GCF_023897955.1 of Schistocerca gregaria. Lineage (NCBI taxonomy): Eukaryota > Metazoa > Arthropoda > Insecta > Orthoptera > Acrididae > Schistocerca > Schistocerca gregaria. The sequence goes on along the minus strand of NC_064920.1, from coordinate 431,874,207 downwards.
TGTAAGCCACTGGTTTTATTAGTTCCCGGACGATTTGATCGTTGCATCTGTTACTACCTTTAAACGGTACAGTTGACATTTTATTTCCACTAAGAAGTCACCAACTTCTACCCAACGGTTTCGTGTTTCAGTGGATTGTTGAAACTCGGCGTTCGTAACATAGGCATGCTTCATTCGTGACTCAAGAGCCCGCACGCCTTCAAGGCTGCATCTCCAACACAAATATACCGACGAGCCAAAATATTATGACCATGTGCTTAATAACTTCTTGAGCCATGTTTGTAAAGCAATATATCACCGATTCTGTGTATCATCGATTCTGCAGTTCGTTGGTAGATTTTTGGAGCTATCTGGCACTAGGTCTCTACGCACAAGTCATGTAATTCCCGAATTTTGTGGCGAAGAAATTAACATGGATTCAGTATCATTCCCCTTGATTCACGTACCACAGTTCTAGCATCGAGAATCGGAAAGGTATAATCCTGAAAGACGACACTGTCGTCAGGGACGACATCGAGGATTAAGGGAGGCAGGTGGTCCGCAGCTGACATGGTTTCTTCGATTAATCCCTAAGGTCCCACGCAAGCGCAGAAGAATGTCTATGATAGGATAATACTACTCGCTCTAGCCTGAGCCCGTGTAAGGTGCACGTTTTGAGCAGCCATTTGAATGACGACGTTTGTGGAGATGGCCAACGACTTAGTATAGTGAAAACGTTATTCGTTCGACGAACCGACACTTTTCCAGTGATACACTTCCAATCTTGATGCTCCCAAGCCCACTACAATCGTAATTGGCCTTATCGTTGGGCCAACATATGATCCTCACCTTCTGTGAAAGTCGTGGATGTCCAACAACTGCCCTTTTACAACTTTCCGTAGATGATTACGACAGTAGCACGTGAACAATAGACCACCTTGGCCATTTTGAAGATACTCGTTCAGAGCCTCTGCATAATAATAATCTACCTTTCAGAAAAGTTGCTTCTCTCAGCGAATTTCTCCCTTTTGCAGCTCATATCTTCCCTAAGGTAATCTCCCACCCGCCTCTTTTCGACGTACATCCTTTTCTTACCACGTTACGTGCCCGCAACGTAAAAACGTAGTACTAAGTTTATTGATAAACACATGAACTAAAGTTTCCTTTTATCGAGTTAGAGCTACATATAAAATTAACATGCATGACTTAGTCTTGCTACCAACGAAAGTTACAATATGAGGTAGACTGACTGAATCCGAACTGAATAGCAAAGTTTAGGTTCATGATTCACAAATGAATAGCAAAATTCATTACTAGTGACAATGGCTATACAAGTCCATGGAGAAGATGACACATCACAGATTCCAACTACTGCTTCACGTAATAGGGCTTTATGCAGGCAGGTGGACTTGAACAAACTGGAGGCTCGATGACTCCTAAAGGAGAATCCCCACTGTGGTTGGCGCCTAGCCTAAGGAGCTTGCTAAGAGTACAGTGGCCTAGCACTGCCAGAAGCCGGCCTAAATACCATGGAGGTCCCAGGATACTGCAGTACCTATTTTCGGCAGCGGCAACTAGGTCCTTGAGGACAATGACCTCTTGTACGCTCCTATTGCTGCCGGCAGGACAGGAAACTGAACCGTGACGAAATGTCACAGTTGGTTCTCTGCGTTTCCTCATTGTATGTAGCGCGTTCCTTTTGAAATTCCCGCTTGGCGCTCTGCTGTTTCCTTACCCTAGCCAGAGGGCGCTGTGGCGTTGCTGCGGCCGGCTGAATGGCGTTTTTGTTGGAGAGCGTCGGTCGGGAGGAGGAACTCTGATTACGGACGTGCAGGAGGCCACGCCGGCTTGTTGATAGGGGATCCAAGGAGATGAGGCATGGTAGTTCATTGAAACCCCTATCCTACGAATGTCATCGGACTTGAAGTAAGACGTTATGACCATTTCTGCGTCATTTGCAAGCAACTGGGGATTCCGGCGTCTGTAGTAATTCTACGAAGATTATTTGTTTCGTCGGTGTGTTAATGATTGAACAAGGAGCAGTTTATTTAATGCTCACCTTATGTTCGTGTTCTGCGTGTGCTGCTTGCGTGTCTAAACTTGACTCTCACCTCTGTCTTGATTTTAAGCGCACCGTCAAGTACTGTATCCAAGTACTGGCTTTCAATTAATTAGTTGGATTCTTTCTTTCCTCGTCACGGCGCGTGGTAAATGGCAAAGTAGAATTGTAGACACAGCTGAAGTGAAATGGGCCATCATGCATACCACTGCTAGGAAGGCCCCTGGTCACGATGGCATTCAAAACCGTGTCCTCCAGGAGTTCACAGATAAAGCAATAGACTATCTCACGCACATCACGAATGCCATACTCAAACACCAACACTTCCCCGCCTTTTGGAAGACGGACAAGGTCCTGATGTTCAGGAAGCCGTGGAAAGACCACTCCCTCCCACAAAATTACCGACCCATCAGCCTGCTGAGCGCGCTCAGCAAGATTGTTGAGAAGGTAATACTAAAACGACTCACTAGGCACTGCATCACAAATGACACCCTGAGGCCGGAGCAATTCGGCTTCAGGAATCACCACTCGACAACACAACAACTCCTCCGCGTCGTCGAATACATCACACACGGATACAACATGAGCAAAGCAACTGGTGCGGTGTTCCTGGACATCGAGAAGGCTTTCGATCGTCTATGGCACAACGGCCTCATACGCAAACTAAACGACGCAGGGTTCCCCGACGGGCTCGTACGTCTCATACACTCATATCTCACGGACAGGAGTTTCAACACTGACGTGCAGGGCAAACAATCAACACGACACGGTATACAGGCAGGGGTACCCCAAGGAAGCATCCTAGGGCCCTTACTGTTTAACCTCTACATTAACGACCTCCCAGATACACATAACACGACGATGGCAATCTACGCGGATGACACTGCCATCCTAGCGCAAGATTGGAAGCCGTCTAACATTAACTCACGACTACAGACCGCACTCAGAACGGCAGAGCCCTGGTTGGTGAAGTGGCGTGTTAGAGTAAACGTCGACAAGTGCGAAGCCGTTCTGTTCACCAGAAGACCGAAACTACTGCGCAAACATCAACACTGCAATCAAAGAACACTACACGCACGCCCAATACGTTTCCGAGAGAAGGTCAAATACCTCGGTGTCTGGCTGGACCGGAAACTACTCTGGGGGACCACATCCAACACGTGACCAACAAAGCAAACGCGAGGCTCAAACAACTCTACCCTATGCTTAACAGGCGTAGCACACTGAATAGGAGGGTGTCCAGGTCCATGTACACCACACTTATCAGACCTCTGATGACGTATGCTGCTCCCGTCTGGGGATACGCTGCGCCCACACGTGTGCGCCGTCTGCAGCTCATACAGAACAAAGTACTCAGAATCATAAGCAACGCGCACCGCGGACCTTCACCGGGAATATCGGCTAGATACCATCTTGCAGGTATTCCAAAAACTCTCCACACGACTATACAGAAACACGAGACAGTCGCGTAACCCGTTTATTCTTTCTCTGGGTAACTACGACCACAACCATAGATGGAAACATAATAGACCAAAAACACTATTAGCACGAAACTAAATATCTATGGTCCATAGCACGCTAACATGACAGTACTGGCGAGCCCCTGCAACTCAGCTACTACTGGCAACCTCAGATGCTTAACCCGCCGAAATACCGGCAATCGCAGGGAAACCGTACTGCACACAGCACGCAAACCAGCCACACACACCCCCCACACTGTGAGCTGATCTATGACCGATCGCCCACTAATATATGATGACAATGTAATGTTTCAGGGACGCAGCAGCAGCAGATCCTGGAACGAGCGCCAGCAACGACAACGGTAACGATGCACGATACCTCGCACTAACATAACCACACCTTGCATGCGCAGTCGTAGCTAGTAATCCGCTACTGCCCTTACTACCCGTCCTACTATCGCAGAGGTTTTTTTCCCTTGGCGCTTGCCTTGGCACTTTTTTCCCTCTGCCCTTAAAAACCGCTACCCTTCAATCGCTTTCGACCACTTCTATCTCCTGATGGACCATGTAAATGAGTAATCTTACCCAGACGCTTGGATAACATCACAGCCTGCATCCTGTGACTCCTGATTCTAAAAACTAACATGTTATACGGAGGTGACAGTAGAACTTTTGGTTTGGTCACCACGTTGGTGCGAGCGTGGAGGGGCCCCATCCTATACTTAACTTGCTACCTCATTTGCTTGGCATCAATTAGAGAACCTAACCTGTTAACTTATTAAGGATTGTGGTAAACAGAGGTATTTAAATATGTTATTTTAAAATATTATCTGAAATGTGTCTATGATGTATGTTGCGCTAGTTGATTCTGGGGTATGAACGGAAGTGTTGGCACGTCTGCCATGTAAGGGTCTGCCATGTAAGGGGATCCCCTGGTAATTTTGATTGCTTTGAGAACTTTAATCGAGTGAGAAACTAATGTGATTTAGTCCTGCCTTGGGTTGAGGCTATATTCGGGCTCTGGCATTTGTACTGAAACGTGCAATATCATCCTGTTGTTTCACAGTTGTTTGTTCTCAGACTAGGTGTTTGCGCGAAACATGCTTTGGGCTGGGCGTTTCGCCCTTCAGCATTTACTTAGGTTTCAGATGAGTGTTCACTCTATTGACTTTCAATCGTACGCCACATCGGTAATAGTCAGTCTGTCATCAATTGGTTTCGATGCTGTAGTTAGATGTAAATTAGTACTGATTCCATTACTTTTTGACCAGGGTACTTGATCGACGCTTGTCTTTAAATACACCGCTAACCTGCATAGCATATGTTGTGGCTAGCTTAAATTAATCACTGCTCAATATCCCAACACAGTTTGTCGGCCATTAGAAGTCATGAATGTGTTACTTATTCATTTTTCTAGTCGATCTATAAGCATGCTGTTCTTAATTTTGTTACTGTAGGTAGCCATTTTTGGCGTATATTGCAAAGAAAGGAACTTGTTTGAGGTTAACTGTAGCACTAATGTTTGTGGACGGTGCACTTAATGTTATAGTCAATGTGTAAGCTTGCTAATTATTTTACCTTTACATGGAGTGTGCCTGCCTTGATGTTATAAGTGACTGTTTCATAACCAGTATTTTAAAGCACCTACGCGCATATTTATATTTATGGGAGAACTTAAATTGTGTTCGCCTGTTGAAGTTTAACTAAAGTGCAGAAAACGGAATCAGGTGTTTGTTATTGTTCTAGTGTTATTTTCTGTCAAGTGTACCACGCGACATTTTCTTGGTCTGTTATCAAGTGTTACAATAAATGCAAATTACACTGAGATGATGCGCTATTTCAATTGTTCCCTTGATTTCCTATCTCCGCATATAATATTTAATTTTTAGATATAAGACTGATTAAGCCTTTGTTGAAATACTGGAGGGAGGTCGCGCGTGTCCCAGCAGGTGTGTGAAGCTTTCCGGTTATTGCAAGCCAAGGCGGCCCCTGTGACTTCCTATGTAGGCTACCTGCTGGATACTTGCGTGCAACTGGTTGTTAAGTCAGAAGGTGAAGAGCTCCGACATAGCAGTGCTCATGTGTAAAACATTCTTAATTAACTTGTCGCTACGGATCTGGCTACAATTCTGAGATTTCTATGAAACTATTCACTGCCCTTGTCAGGAACCACTGACTGTCGTGACTGCTGTTGTAGGAACCATTAACGTTCCGTTCCGTTCCGTTGATATCGGATTCCGCTGAAAACTCGAAACTATATAAGGATTTGGTGTTATAAGCAATGATGCCGTTCTGTACAAAGATGCCGTCTAAAGAAACTTTGAACTCACATTATTTGTGTTTTTGTTCTGTAATCATTGCCAACATCCCATCCACAAAATAAGTTCTAGACCATGCTTTTAATATTCGTATAGCAATGTATGCGATCAACGTTTGATATTGCTGCACTGATGGTATTAAAACACCTAACCCTCATGTAATATAGATGCACCAAAGAACAGCTAACTCACGTCTCTCCCATCATCTTGTGACTGTGAACACAATCGTTTTCTGATACATGGCCTGTTGCATCTCTAGTAGCCATCTTTATAGGGCCCCAGATAAACTGTAATTTATTTTTTACTAGCCTAATTTATTAATAGTAAATGCATGAGATTTCAACATTAGATACTTATTTGCATCAAGTAGTGCAAGTACAGCTTTTGTTATCGGCACATTATTTAAGTTTCACATTTTACTGTCATAGTAATTAGCACTGGCCTTTAAATGCTAGATTTGCAGTGTCACTAGTACCTGCAGTTCGTCATCAAATTCTTCACCTTGTCCTTCTTGTTACTATCTTGGCTGATTCACTGCCAAGTTGTGTTGATGTAACACTTAACAGTAAAAAGGTAGATAACTTGTTGTACAGAAAATCATAGAGTTTCTCGACCTTTTTCATGCAAAGACGAGAAATTCTATGATTGCTTTTACAAGGCTGTCACGTACACCGTCTTAAACCTGGAAACTATTACAGTGTCGTTATAGTAACTATTTACTTCCTTTTAACTATCGGTTGTGATAATATAAAGAAAAATTTAATCGATGATACATCGAAACATCGGTGAAGGAGTAGATAGTTAAGATGGCACTTTCGTTTAGTAATATGGGCGATGTAAGGCTTGAATCATATCAGCTGGAATTAAATCTTTTACCCTAACGTTGCCTATTTCACCCATTAACTATATGGCTGAAAATTAACGTCAGTGTCATACCCTTCATCAAACTTTAAAAACCTGTCTCTAGGGCAACGTAGTATCGAATCTTTGATTGTGTTCATGTAGTGATGAAAACGAGAAACTACGTAATATATTGTGCGCAAAAGTTATTAACCGAATATAACTCATAAGAAATAGAGGATTTTCAATCACTTAAAATTTATACAACATAAGTGACGTCTCAGATGGTCGTATTTAAATTTTAAGATTATGGAGAATAATTCTAATTTCTCAGAACATATTTTGACTGTTTGTAGCGAGTTATGAAGGTGTCATTTCAAATGGATTTTTCACGTCCGTAAGCGTACAGGTTTCATGCTTCTGCAACAAACAGCCAATGTGTACTATCTCGTATTCTGGGTGATTATTCCGGACAAAATAAATCTGGTTCGTACAGTTCGGGCTTCACTGATGACTTCGCAGGTATTATAGCTGAGTGTGAGCACTTATATCAGTCACATCCACTGGTCAGCCATCAGACTTCTGATTAATTTTAATAATCATAGAGATCTCCGAAATGCTTAAAGCTGACAGATGACTGTCATTGCTGTAGACGTTCATCTCAATACACTACAAACCATGGAACACTGCCCACAACAATTTGCTAAATGAAGAAGACGAGAGTAGTGTTACTTAGTACTCACTTCAGACTTTCGGCGCCGTGTAATAGAAGTTTAATATATTTCCTTACCATTTTTAATTGATCACATTCACTTTTATGTTCGCAGATTTTTCTGAAACTAATTACTCCAAATACTTAATTTACTTGCATATTATCCAAATGTGAAAGCATGTTCCATGGCACAACGTGGTCACGTACCTATTAATAAATATTCTGTTGAAATTTAAAAACGTTGAAATCGAGAAAACCTCTTTATTATTGCATTTAATAATCTATATGTTATATTATTACTGTACTACAAATCAATAATAAGTAAGTGATCACATAAAGCAAAAGTATTATCAGAAACGAGTAACAAGTAAAATATATATTCCGTTTTCAAGGCAGGTGAAGTTATTGAGTCATTAAACTACTGCAGGCTATTTGCAAGAATCACGTTCCATGATAAAAGACCTTCTTCGGTTTCAGAGTCCCAGATGATGCATAACTGATAACGTATGGTTTAACGTTGCACTCTTTATGTGTTGTTGTAGTGGTCTTCAGTCAGAAGAATGGTTTGATGCATCTCTCCACGCCCCTTTACAAGGGCCTTCATCTCCTAATAACTGGTGCAACTTACACGCTTCTGCATCTGCTTACTGGATATACAAATTGGTATCCCTTTACGATTTTAACTCCCCACACTTCCCTACAGTACTAAACTGTTATCACTTGATGTCTCAGAATGTGTCCTACCAAGCGATCGCTTCTAGTCTAGTTCTGCCACATATTTCTTTTCTCCCCAGTTATATTCAGTACCTTCTCAATAGTTACGTGATCTGCGCAGTTAGTCTTCGGCCTTCTCCTGCAGCACCATGTTTCAAAAGCTTCTATTCTCTTCTTTTTTAAACTGTTGATTGTCAATGTTCCACTTTCATACACAGTTAAGCTCCATACAAATACGTTACCAAAGGATTTCCTAACAATTAAAACTGTATTTGATGTTAACAAATTTCTCTTCTTCAGAAACGCTTTTTTGCAATTGCCAATCTACACTTCATATCCCTCCACTTCGGCCATCTTCAGTTATTTTTCTACCTAAATACCAAGCTCATCTACTGCTTTAAGTGTTTCCTTTCACTCAGCATCAACTTATTTAATTCGTTTGCTATTGTTGCTGTTCATCTAACATTCAAGACACTATAAATTCCGTTCAAGTGCTCTTCCAAGTCCTTTGCTGTTTATGATAGAATTACAATGTCATCGCAAACCAAAGGTTTTATTTCGTATACCTGAACTTTAATTCCTACTCCAAATTTTTCTTGATTTCCTGTACTGCTTGCTCAACGTACAGATTGAATAATATCGGCGATAGGCTGCAATCCTGTCTTACGCCTCTTCAATAACTGCGTCATTTTCAAGCCACCCTACTCTTATATCTGCCATCTGGCTTCTGTACAAGCAGTAAATAGCTTTCCTCTACCGTCGTTTTATCCCTGCTACCTTCAGAATATTCAAGACGCTATTCCAGGTGAAACTGTCAAAAGTGTTCTCTAAATCTACAAATGCTATAAACATAGGTGTACCTTTCCATAACTTGTGTTCTAAGATAAGTAGTAGGGTCAATATTGCCTAGTGCGTTCCCATATTTCTCCGAAATCTAAACTGATATCCTCTGAGGACGGCTTCTAACAGATTTTCTATTCTTCTGTACAGAATTCGTGCTAGTGGTCTGCAACAATGATTTATTGAGATGATTAGCTCTTTACTCGCACGAAGTGTTGAGTGCTATTGACAAGCAATTTCAAATGGATCCCGTATTTCTCGATTTCCGGAAGGCTTTCGGTACAATACTACACAAGCGGCTTCTAGTGAAATTGCCTTCTTATGGAATATTGCCTCCGTTATGTGACTGAATTTGTGATTTCCTGTCATATAGGTCACAGTTAGCAGTAATTCATTAGAAGTCATCGAGTTGCACAAAAGTGACTTCTGGCGTTCCCCGAAATAGTGATATACCCCCTTTGTTGTTCCTAATCTATATAAACGATTTGGGAGACAACCTGAGCAGCCATCGTAGGTTGTTTGCAGATGATGCTGTCGTTTATCGACTAATAAAGTCATCAGAAGATCAAAACAAACTGCAAACGATTTGGAAAAGATATCTGTGTGGTGCAAAAATTGTCAATTGACTATAAATAACGAAAAATGTGAAGTCATCCAAACGATAGCTAAAAGGAATCCCTCAAACGTTGGTTACACGGTGAACCTGTCAAATCTAAAGGCCGTAAACTCAACTAAATACCTCGGAATTACAACTATGAACAGCTGAAACTGGAAGGAACCCATAGAAAATGTTGTGGGGAAAGCTAACCAAAGATTGGGTTTCAATGGTAGGACACTTACAAAATGTAACAGATGTACTATGGAGACTACCTACACTACGCTTGTCCATCCTCTTCCAAAATACTGTTGTGCGGTGTGGAATCCTTAGCAAAGAGGGCTGACGGTGTGCATCGAAAAAGTTCAAAGAAGGGCAGCACGTTTGGTATTATTGCGAAATAGTGGAGAGATTGTCACTGAAATAGTAAAGTATTTGGGATGGACATCGTTAAAGCAAAGGCGTTTTTCATTTCGGAGGAATTTTGTCTCGAAATTTCAGTCACCAAACCTTCTCCTTGGAATGGAAAAATATTGTGTTGACGTAGACCTACATAGGAGGAAATCAGAGTTCGCACAGAAAGATATTAATGTTCGTTCTTTCAGCGCGCTATACGTTATTGGAGTAATGGCAAATTGCGAAGGTGGTTTGCTAAACTTTCTGTCAGACACTTACCGGGTAAATGTGAATTTCAGAGTGTCCATGTAGATGCAGATGATAGCACATGCTTTCTTTAGATTTGGAACAGTTTCATTCATCTTGACATCTGAGGGTACTTCGCCTGATTTACACATCTTGCACATGAGATGGAAGAGTTTTGCCGTGGTACAAGGCCTTCATTAGATCTGACAGAATGTCGTCTACTCCTGGGACATTGTTTCAAAGTATATCATACAGTATTCTGTATATCCTTCTAGTTGTACCACGTCTCCCATCCTGTGAGGCGGCGGCGCCGTCTGTTTAGGAGAACCTGAAAACTATTTCTGCGGCCAGCCGGAAGTCGATGGAGAACATACTGACCATAGTTTCCTGTCTGCAAGTCTGCAAGTCCAGCGTTTGACTGACGTGGACCATACGGAAGATGGGTGCCAAGTGAAGTCACTGCCTCTCAGGCCTTATTTATATATGGGCGGTCAAGGGAACACCTGCCGTCAACGGCTCTATGCCCCGGTAGTAGCCTCCAAATGGCCGCTTTCTCGGACACATAACATAAAACCATATATTTAGGGAAAGATATTCATCGGATCACATCGAGATATGACAATTTAAACATTAATATACTAAAGCATAAGTTGACAAAGTTTGAAAAAGCAACTTTATTTTTAATTAAATTCTAAAATTATGGTGCGCTATGCACAGACGCGTTATGGTGACGTGACGCTACTAGCAATGAACCGGGTTAAGTCCAGCCACCCTCGCTCACCCCTGTACCTCTCAAATGATACAGCGCTTGTTTCGCCACACTTCATATACGTCATCTTCCATTACTATAATATTATCTCCAACATGTGCCTTTTATAGACACTCTCTATTCGTATACCCTTTCCACCGCTCCGGTTTCCCTTATTTCCTTAGGACTGGTTTTACGTTTCCCATCCGAGCTCCTAATGTTCAAACCTCTGCTTCTCTTTTCTCCAAACCCCTCTTTAATTTTACTGTAGGCAATATCTCTTTCAGCTGTTTATGCCACATGTGTTTATAAACCCTTACATTTCTTCTCTAGCTGCTGCTGCCTAGTTATTTTGTCTTTCCTGTCCGTTTTATTTTTTAGATGTCTGTATTACCACTCATCTGATTAGTTTTCTGCCTTCTTATGTTTCCTCCTTTCATTAATTATGCTTAATATTTCCTGTGCTATCCAAGTATTTCTACTATGCCTTATTTATTACCTATTTGTTCCTCGGCTGCCTTCACAATTTCATCATTCAAAGCTACCCACACGTCTACTACTGTCATTCTTTCCCCTGTTCTAGGTAATCGTTGCCCAATCTTCCTTCCAAAACTCGCTACATCTTCTGGTTCTTTCAGCTTGACCAGGTCCCTTCTCTTTAATTTCCTACAGTTTTGCAATTTTTTTTTAGTTTTAATCTACAACTCGTAACCAACCTATTGTGGTCAGAGTGAACAAAAGTACTTGTCTGACAATTTCAAAGCTAGTTCCTCTGTCTTATCATTGCATGATGAATCTGAAACCTTCCGGTGTATCCTAGTCTCTTCCACGTGTACAACCTTCTTTTATAATTCTTGAATCTTGTGTTAGCTGGTATGAATTTATACTTGGTGTAAAATTCTGCCAGGCGGCTTCTTCTTTTATCCCTTTCCCTCATATTCACCTGCAATTTTTCGTTCTCTTCCTATTCCTACTATCGAATTCCAATTCCGATCGTAATTAAATTTTTGTCTAATGTTCGAGAAGCTGGAAGCTAACTTCGATTCCAGGCCCCCAAGCACAAGAATATATCGTTAAAATAATAAAAAGATGAAAAAAACAGAGTACTTGGAGAAAATGGACTGAGTGCGGAAATCTGGAAATTAGACCAGGAAATCATTACACCCAAAATACACGGAATCATCGAAACCGTCTGGGGAACAGAAAATGTACCATAAGAATGGAAGTAAGCCCTAATGCACCCCCATCCACAAGAAAGAAGACGAAACAGACTTATAACCACATAGGGATTTTAATACTGCCTGTGACATTTCTATCCAAAACCCTGTTAAATCGTCTAGGGCCTCAGATATATCCACAGATATAGGAGACGTCAGAAAGGGAAGACCTTGCAGTGAACACTTCCGGTGCCTGAGAATGATACTGACAACAAGAAAGCCCAGGAACACGAAACTAACATTGGCGGCTTCAAGAAGGCCTTTGGCTCTGTAAATAGAGAACACTGAAAGAAATGAAGCTGTACAGCAAGAACAGAAAGCTAATCTAGGCAACATTAACAAATACTAATACAAAATCAGGTTTGTGAGAGAGGTCTGGGAACCATTCTAAATCAAGACAGGAGTGAGGGACGGATATGACCTGTCACCCATTCTGTTACACTCGGTTTTTGAGAAAATAATCAGGAAATGGGACAAAGCAGTCATCGATAGAGATAAGGTGACATGGATAGAATAGACAACATAAAATATCGGCCCTTGCTGATCATACAACCCACATAACAAATAAAGGAAGCCAAAGAAGCTCTACGGACACTGCCGAAATATCAAAGAAAACTGGGCTACAAATCTCATATGAAAAAACGCAGTACATGGACACAAAATCCACAGACATTAACGAAGTATGAAAAGTTAATACAAGTAGAAAATTTCAGATAACTAGAAGAGATTAATTACAGGAAACAGCACTGAACTCGACATTCATTGAAGAAAGGATCACAAAACCAAAAAAAGCACAGAGTTCCCAAATCACCAAATTAAGACACTATAGTCAGTAAGCTTACAAGAGGCCTTGAATGTCTCAGAAACAACAGTTATCAATGGAGGAACGAAATTAAAGAGATATAAAAAGAAGAGAAGAAAATAGAAGGATCTATGGACCGGTTCAGAAAGAGAGTATCTGGATAAAAAACACAGAGAAAATAACTCTATGAACAGACAGAGAGGATTACAAGTAGCATCTGGAAAAGTACGCCCAAGTTCTTCAGACACATACATAGGATGATCGAAAACAGACTACCCAAGATTTACAACATAGTGACAACTATTACAGTGAAAACCAACTGGGTAAAGGAAATAGTGGAAGATGAAGAAATTGAACATCTCCACAGAGGACTTGACAGATAGGAAAAATACAGGGGAATATCAGATAACAATAGTTTCATCAAACCCCAAAAGAGAAGAAAACAGGAAGAAGTGGACACAAAAGAGGAAGAAGAAACGATGTGAATATATAAAACGTTTTACGGAAGAACAAAGAAAGACAGAGAAAATTACATGATACTGAATGTGTTTCAGCGTTCTCTTTAAGGGGGAATTACCATAATAATAAATATTATTATTATTAGTAATTGTAATTAATAATAATAATAATATGTAGTTATAAAATTATAACAGTTTCTTACCACTCATCTGTACCTAAAGAATTAGCAATGTGTTCGAAATAGTTTTAATTCAGAGTGCACCTTTGAATTGTGGAAAATGCGAAATATTTACAGATTCTGCCTCAACAGCACCAAATGTCTCACAACAACAAAAAAGTGCGCACTTCTTTGTGTGATTCTAAAATTCAGTCATTAGACTAAAAGACCCCAACATCCTGTGTTCCTAGGTACAACACTGTCCCCTACGCTGTAATTTTTAATACTGCCTGAGGTATACCCGCCAGACCACTTCTATAAAGAATATGCTCAATTCTCACTCACCTGGTGCTTGGAATAGGTGTGACTACCATACTGGTAACGAACTGTCTTCACAACAATGTGCAAAGCCAGCCGTCACACAGTGGTTTTTCCCCGAAATACTGGCCAAAAAGCCAAAACATCAGGGATACTCAAATATGTTACAAAATGCATTTTGTAATTACTGACTAATTGGTGGGCGATGGATAAATTTTCAGGAGCCTGACACATACCTAGGAACTCCTAGCGTCGTTTGAAGATCGGATTTTACTGTCAGACAACGCGTTTCGTGATTGAGATGTTAGTTTGTATCTCAATTTTTTGCGACTTTACTAAATGAGGGTTCCAGTTTCAAACATGAAGGTAATAGCTTCTTTTTAAACGTATGTATTATTTTAAATACTTTTATCATAGCCTTACAACAACATTTCAAATTTCAGTTAAACAAGATTTTGGAAAGTCTGCCATATTGATAAGCGTTTTTAAAGGTGTTTCAAGTCTTGTCACGCCGTTTCTAAATTACAGTCGCTATTGATATAGCATTGTGAGCCCATTTCAGAAATATTAAACTGCCCAAACTTGCCCCATTTTTATGAGAAAGCAAGAGCTGACGAGAAAGCAATATGAAGTCATCCCTAGTGCAAACAAGGCTGTATATTGATTTCTAAGAAAAGCGAAAACGCAATGCTATCCTAAAGTAGAGTCAATTACTGTAACTGAAACATTAGCAGAAGTAAAACAGCAAGGATTGTCAGATCACAACATACTAAGATTGTGCAAGTGTTTAGAAGAAGTGTTGCAGGTCATAGATTTAGAAGAAAAGCACAGCCTAAGGTTAATATAAAAATGGCGTTGTGATGGCTCTCAGCAATCACAATTCAAACAAAAATCTCAAAATGTAAGTGACAGTGATGCTAATACATTTCAGAGTTCCTTCGTACCCATTAAATTATTTACCAGTGTTAATGAAGAAAAGAAAACATTGTGGCAAAATCCAAACCCTTCCACCCCAAGATTCTGTAGACCAATCGGCATTCGCTTTGTGCATGAAACATCAGACGTTACAAACGAACAAATAAAATACATAGAGGGACAAATATACATGTTGAACGAAACAGAAGTAGCAATTAATGGAGGACTGCTAAAGATTAAACACACTTCGTTACTGACAATGCTTGATGGAAGAATCTGCATTGTTGCAACAGGCACTATATCAACAACGAGGTGCTATGTCTGTGGGCTTACTTCAAAAGATTTCGTTAACCTAGATAAAAGCTTACCGGAAAAACGTGATACTTTGCAGATTGGTTTCTCTAATTTGCGCACACGTATATAATTATTTGAGACAATACTCCACATACGATACTGGCTTCCAGTTCGAAAATGGCAAGCAAGAAGTGATGAAGACAAAAAAAATTGTATGAACCACACAGAAAAACGTTGAAAGAAAATTTGAAAAAGAATTAGTACTACATGTTGATGTTCCAAAGCAAGGCTTTGGGAATACGAATGACGGAAACACCGCTAAACGCTTCTTTTCAGATCCAGAAACGGTCTAGAAATTACTGGAGTAGATTGACAACTAATTAAAAAGTTGATAGAAACATTGGAAGCAGTGACCAGTGGGTTTCACATTAATGAGAACAAATTCCAAGCATATGGATATGAAACAGTTGGCAACGCACGACGCGAACAATGCATAAACTTTTGATTCATAGGGAATAGGCAATAGTACCACATGCTCAGTTCTAAGAAGAAGCTGTTGAAGCTAGAAAGAAACACTTTGGACTACACCGCACAAATTACTCTAGAAAGTGCAGTAGAGAACATTGCAATAGGCTGCTTCTTAGCAGCGATCAATATATCAGCTGCTCTAAGAAACGGTCAGTGAAAAGAAGCAAAATTGGTTCAAATGGCACTGAGCACTATGGGACTTAACATCTGTTGTCATCAGTCCCCTAGAACTTAGAACTACGTAAACCTAACTAACCTAAGGATATCACACACATCCATGTCCAAGGCAGGAATCGAACCTGCGACCGTAGCAGTTGCGTGGTTCCGGACTGAGCGCCTAGAACCGCAAGACGACCGCGGCCGGCAAAAGAAGCAAGCCTTACTGTAGCGAGACCTTACATATTCAAGACAACTCTGATGGCTGCCTTCACGATGAAGAAGAAGAGAGAGATGAACAAGAAGAATCTGAAGAAGACGACAGAGACTATAGTTCTGAAGAATCAAACTAAACTATATGCAGAAACGAATAAAGTTGTACTATTATAACTGAAAATTTAATTTGAAAGTATATATAAATCCATCATCATTTCCTCATTAATATGTTACATTTAGTTTTTAATTATAAATAAATGTAAATAAGTAAATGCATATATTTACGTATATTTAAAGTAAAACAGTCCGATAAAATCAACAGCATTGGCTTAAACTCTAGAAAAGTACTGAAAGAATTTTGGCAAAGATTTTGATACAAATACTCCTCCGTGCGTCGTCGCGCTTCTGGAAGAGAATATGGACCATCAGTGGAAGAAGAGGGGCTGGACCTGAATCTGATGAAAGCTTTATGTTTTGCATCTACAGTAAATGAATGCGGAGTAACCAACCAGTTTCGACAAAAGACGGTTGATTCAGTGGATGTAAACCTCTCTTACACAGAAATACATGTAACCTGAAGACAGTGTAACAGCAATAACCATCAACCCAGAAAAATACATGTTAAAATTATGGGCCATACAGGGACTAGATTCCCAAAAAGGATGGGAATATCACATGTATCACAAAAAATAACTCAAGGAATAAAAACTAGTACATAGTAACACTTCACATGGAAAAAGCCAAATAATGAAGTCATCTGTCATTTTTCCAGTGTAAACATGCTGTCAGCGCACATCACTGCATACGTTATTAAATGTGTCTTCCCTTGTGATGGGGGCTTGTCAAGCAACAATAGTTAAAATATAGAAATAATAACAAAGAAATAAAATTACAGGTCATGTTATGAGCTGCACGCATACTGACAGGGAACGGAGAGTGTAGACACCAGCAATGTCGCGATACGACGAACCGCAATCACGATAGGCTACAATCCGACCTTTATCAAATTCGGAAACGTGTTGGTACGCATTTCTCCTCCTTACACGAGGCATCACAACAACGTTTTACCAGGAAACGCCGGTTAACTGCTGTTTGCGTATGAGAAATCGGTTGGAAACTTTCCTCTTGTCAGCACATTTTAGGTGTCACCACCGGCGCCAACCTTGTGTGAATGCTCTGAAAACCTAATCATTTGTATATCACAACATCTTCTTCCTATCGGTTAAATTTCGCGTCTGTAGCACATCATCTTCGTGGTGTAGCAATTTTAATGGCCAGTAGTGTATATTATTAAAAAATAACAACTGAAGCTTACCATGCAGCTCAGTAGCGGATGTCCTTTAAACTAAATCCTATTCGTGTATAAAATATTTGGCCAGGCGAACTTCCACAACTCAGGAACAATGCTAACAGAATAAAAAATACGGTTCAGTTGCCAGTAACTGGCAGCTGAAGCGGATTTTTTATTCCATTAATTTCTCTGTCGTGGTTGGAGGCCCTTGTGGTGTTTCCCATTTACATGTTGCGTAAATTTAATCTATTTTTCGTATTTGTGTTTCAGAATCTCTACTGAATCGAGCAGTCGTATGCGGCGTGGGCCAAGCTCATGTAGGTTACTGTGCATTATTTAATCCACGCCTTTCAGCCCTTTTATTTGCTTTGGTTTTGTCCTTGGTTGCTCTTTCAAATAACTGCTTATGCTTGTTTATTTGCTTATGTTCATGTCGTATTTTACAGCCCGTTCAGAAGTTGCACATTCTATTACTTTTTTAAGTGTTTTTGGTGGGTAAAGTGTATGTACATTCTGGTCTTATTAATATTGATTTTATAATGGCCAAAACCATTTTTAGACCCAGTAGATGGATCTGGGACGTACTTGTTATGCTTTAGAGTACAAAGGATATCTTTTCTTACAGGAAGGGAATTCTCTGAACTCGTCTGGAAATAATTTGTTTTTTATTATTTGGGGTGTTCCCGTGAACTTAATGATTCGTAACTGTTTATGTTAAATTTGTCGTCTGTGACGAATAACTATTGCTCATCAGTTTTATGCTAAATTTGTCTTCTGTCGTCAGTAAAAATATTAAGAACATTATTTTCCTTTCCCTTATGCTCAGCGTCTTACAACTCCCAGATCCTAGCTCTCTATCGTTCCCAACACAGCTCGGAAACTGGCGGGAAAAAAAATATGCGACTAGAAATGAGGTCTTCTGCACTTACTTTGTGCTGCTCTAAATATGAGTTCGTATATTCTTTATGGTTCAAATGGTTCAAATGGCTCTGAGCACTATGGGACTCAACTGCTGTGGTCATAAGTCCCCTAGAACTTAGAACTACTTAAACCTAACTAACCTAAGGACATCACACACATCCATGCCCTAGGCAAGATTCGAACCTGCGTCCGTAGTATGTTCTTTATGGTACATATCCATCATACCATAACGGTGGATATAGCAATAAACTGAAATGTCCTATTGTTACGCTGCAGGACTGTAGCCAGTTTATACAACAGAACATTGAACTCAATTGTCTCCTAAATTTCTTCGTAATGCTTAAAACTACTTCTACAAAAATAATACTGTCTTCTCCACGACCGAGCGAGGTGGGGTAGTGGTTAGCACACTGGATTCGCATTCGGGAGGAGGACCTTTCAATCCCGCGTCCGGCCCTACTGATTAAGGTTTTCCTTGATTTCCCTACAACACTGCAGGGAAATGCCGGGATGGTCCTTTGAAAGGGCACGACCGATTTGCTTCCCCACCTTTCCCTAATCCGAGCATTTGCTCGTTGTCGACGGGCCTTAAAGACGAATCTCCTCCTCCTCTTCGCCATAAAAGGACGATTAGTAATGGAACCTGAAAGAGTTACTGGGGCTGAGCTCTATCTAGGTACGAGGTAAATAGTACTTTGTCAGATCCGCCGATTCGTCCTTGAAGTCATAGTCTCTTGTTGTTCTTCGGATACTTCTTCGCCAAATGGTAAATGGTTCAAATGGCTCTGAGCATTATGGGACTTAATATCGGAGGTCATCAGTCCCCTAGAACTTAGAACTACTTAATCCTAACTAACCTAAGGACATCACATACATCCACGACCGACACAGGATTCGAACCGGCGACCATAACAGTCACGCAGATCCGGACTGAAGCGCCTAGAACTGCTCGTCCACTGCGGCCGGCGCCATATGGTAAGTCAGTATGTAGTTCTGAGCTGCTGCCATGGTCTGAGAAGTCTGTATCTGACTCTGAAGAATAATCAGCTGGCTGCTTGATGAGGGTTCTTAGTTTTTTGGAACTGATGCAATCACAATGAGCACTTCCCACCTTTATATTGAGTGCCTCCTTGTGGCATTGCGTGCAGAAGGTAAGGAAAATACATATAGGAAGTATATAAGAAAGTGCTGTCACACTGCGGGAATGGTAAATTCACTGCTATAGACGACTTTCGTAACGTTCAGATTTGGGAACGAGTGTGTATGATCAACGAATCAAGTCGGCTGTTTAATATCGAAGTAATACTTTTTTTTCTTTATTGTTATTTTATACCTATACATAGGTAGGCCAGCAGCGGCGTAACTAAGCCGCTCTTCGGCCACAGACATGAACATAGTACAAGCAGTAAGAGATACAAAGAGACATGGAGGTTAAAAAACAGTAGACAGAGTAAAATAACAGAAGCCGTTCACTGTGGAGCGGTCAAGTTAAAAGTGATTCACACAGCACATAACGGAGAGATACAAAGTAGCACACGTGAACGATGGAGTACGGAACAAGAGACACGGATGCACTAACAGGACGACAAAACACATAAGCACTGCGGCGACAATCTCCGGCGGTTGGTGATGCACTTGTCACACGAGTAAGGCCGGGGACCTGCCAGAGGGAAGGGGCGAGGGTAGGAGGGAATGGGCGAGGGGTTGATGCCAATGGGGAGAGGATGGGAGAGGGAGGGGTGGTGTGTGGAAGCCCAGGGAGAGGGGGAGGGGAGGGAAGGAGGGAGGGAGAGAAGGGAGAGAGGGTGCCCACAGGATAAGGAGAGGAGAGGGAAGGCAAGGCTCAAAGTTGGTAGAGGGGTAGATGGAGGGGAGGAGGGCATCATCCGGGAGGGGGAGTTGGCGGAAGCCACCTTGGGAGAGGGTGTGGAGAGTGTGAAGATGGAGAGCAGGTGGGATACAGGAGTACAGGTGCGGCAGCGGGTTGGGGTGGGAGAGGATGGGAGAGACAAGCGAGTGGGGAGGATCAAGCTTGCGGGAGGTGTAGAGGATCTGTATCCGTTCGAGGAAAAGGAGGAGGTGTGGGAAGGGGATGAGGTCATAGAGGATCCGCGTGGGGGAAGCTAGGCGGATGCGATAGGCGAGGCGGAGTGCATGGCGTTCAAGGATTTGAAGGGATTGGTAAAAGGTAGGAGGGGCGGAGATCCAGGTGGGATGGGCATAACAAAGGATAGGACGGATGAGGGAATTATAGGTGTGGAGGACGGTGGACGGGTCCAGACCCCATGTGCGGCCAGAGAGGAGCTTGAGGAGGCGGAGTCGGGAGCGTGCCTTGGCTTGGATTGTCCGGAGATGAGGGGTCCAGGAGAGGCGACGATCAAGGGTGACGCCAAGGTACTTGAGGGTGGGGGTGAGGTTAATAGGACGGCCATAAATGGTAAGATAGAAATCAAGGAGACGGAAGGAAGGGGTGGTTTTGCCGATGATGATTGCCTGGGTCTTGGAAGGATTGACCTTGAGCAACCACTGGTTACACCAAGAGGTGAACTGGTCAAGATGGGATTGGAGAAGATGCTGGAAGCGTTGCAGGGTGGGGGCGAGGGCAAGGAAGGCGGTGTCATCGGCGTACTGGAGAAGGTGTAGGGGGGGGGGGGGGGTGCAGGTGGAGGCATGTCCGCCGTATAAAGAAGGTAAAGAAGAGGGGAAAGGACGGAGCCTTGGGGCACACCAGCGGAGGGGTAGAAGGTGTAGGAATCAGTGTTGTGGATGGTGACATAGGAAGGACGGTGGGAAATGAAGGAGGCGACCAGACTGACGTAGTTGATGGGAAGGGCAAAGGTTTGGAGCTTGAAGAGGAGACCAGAATGCCATACATGGTCATATGCGCGTTCAAGGTCGAGGGAGAGGAAGATGGCAGAGCGACGGGAGTTGAGTTGTTCTGAGAGGAGGTGAGTGAGATGAAGGAGAAGGTCATCGGCAGAGAAGGATGGCTGAAAGCCACATTAGGTGGAGGGAAGGAAGCGGTGCTGGTGGATGTGGCGGGTAAGAATGGATTCCAGGACCTTGCTGAAGACCGAGGTAAGGCTTATAGGACGGTAGGAGGAGACAGCGGAAGGTGGTTTGTTTGAGGAACATCTGGATCCGGGAGGTTTTCCACAGGTCGGGGTAGAAGCCGGTGGACAAGACCACATTGTACAGTCTGGCCAGGGTGGAGAGGAAGGAGGCAGGAGCTTCACGGAGGTGACGGTAAGTAACACGGTCGCGACCAGGAGCGGTGTTGCGTTTGGTGCGGAGTATAGCTATGATGTCTTGAGTAGTGATAAGGGTATTGAGTTCGGTGTGTGTAATGTTGTCCAAGTATTGGAAGCCAGGAGCGAGTGGAGGGACAGAGGTGTCAGTTCGATCGCGGACATCGGGGAAGAGGGAATAATCGAACTGGGGATCGTCAGGGATGGTAAAGATATCCGTGAGGTAGGAGGCAAAACGGTTGGCCTTACTAAGGTTGTCAGGAAAGGGACGGTCATTATGGAGGAGAGGATAGTAAGGGGGGGTTTAGATCCGGTAAGGCGGCGGAAGGCTGACCAGTACTTGGACAAGTTAAGAGGTAGGGTAGCATTAAGACGGGTGCATGTCTGTCGCCAGTCCCGGCGTTTCTTAGCCGCGAGCAAGTTCCGGATGTGTCTCTGGAGTTGCCGGTGGCGTCGTAGTGTGTCCCGGTCACGCGTGTGAAGGAAGGCACGATAAAGACGACGGGATTCTCGAAGGAGAAGAACGGCCTGTGGGGGTAAAGTGGGACGGTGCGGGTGGATAGCGATGGTAGGGATGTGGGCTTCCACGGCCTCAGACAAGGTCTGCTGGAGAAAGGACGTGGCATGGGTGATGTCATCAGGTTGGTGGTAGGTGAGGGGGTGGCTATTGACTCGGGCAGTAAGGGTATCCCGGTAGGCATTCCAGTCGGCACAGGAGTATTCATGGACATACTTGGGGGGGGGGGGGGGGTCAAGGCGAGGGTCGGGACGGGGGTGACGACCGTCAGATATGGTAAGGAGGACAGGGAGATGGTCACTGCGAATAGGATCAAGGACGTCCACCGCTATGCGGCCAAGGAGGTTGGGGGAGGCCAGGACAACATCGGGAGTGGTATTGGATTCAGGGCGGGTGTGTTGGGGAAGAGGAAGGACATCTCCTTGGAGGGTGGCGAGGAACCGATGCCACCGCTGTAACTGGGCAGCGGAGCGACTATGGATGTTAAGGTCGGCGGCAATCACGTAGGAGGAGAAGGTATGGTCGATGTGGGAAAGGAAGTCGAAAGGAATAGGGGCAGTGGAGCGGACATAAATGGTGGCACAGGTAATGGTGAGGCCGGGGAAGAAGAGGCTGAGGATCAGATGTTCTGTGGGGTCAGGAAGGTGGGGTTGGAGCCAAACAGGGATCTGGCGGTGGTGGCCAATGGCGACTCCACCACGCGCTATTGGGAGGGGATTGTCGGAGCGATGAAGGAGGTTTCGTTCAGGAGGAAGGCATCCACGCGGTGGGTCGTGAGTGTATGCAAAAGGAGGTTCTTGTTGACAGGAAGGGAGCGGTTGTTATTGAACAAGATACGGTGCTGTCGCGCCATGATGGGAATTTAGACGAGGGTGTCAAGACGGGAGAAGGTGAAGTGGGCCAGGTTATGGGAGTAGGTGGCATAGGTATTGAGATGGAACATGGAGCGTGCGGCGAGGGATATCTGCCGGAGGGTGTGGGGGCGCTGAAAAGGATGGACGTTTTGGAGGACAATGGTGACAAAGCGGATGATGTCCTCGGCAGTGGGGAGGGGACGAAGGGAGTTACCAGGGGGGTAGGGTCATCCAGAGGGCGGACAGGGACGGTGAGTTCAGGAGTGGAAGGGGCTGGTCAAGCCTTGCATTTCTTGGAGTATGTGGGGTGAGGGAGGTTACAGGTGTTGCAGGATGGAGGGGACTGAAGGTTGGGGCACTGCCGGAGGAAGTGCGCTTGCTTGCAGTGCGGGCAGACAGGGGCCTCGCGGCACTCAGATGTTGGGTGTGCATTATAGCGCAGGCACCTCTGGCATCAGATGGACTGGGGAGGGGAGCGGGAAAGGTCGACCCTGTAGCTTCGGTTGAAGAGGAGGGCACCCTCCTTAAGGAGAAGGTCGATCGAAGGAGCTTGCTCAGAAAAAAACCGCATAAGGCGGGTGGGGCCGGCAGGGTTGTGGATCCGGCGAACGGCACGAACATCGAGGTAGGGATGCGCCTTAAGCTCTGCCAACACCTCCTCCTCCGTGATCGTCGGGCTAAGCCGAGTGATCACAGCGGTGAGGGTTGGCGGGCGACGCAGGGGTTGGGGTTGATGGGAGGAGGAAGGGGAAGGAGCAGGGGCGAGAGAGGCATTGGGGCCGAAGCGGGTAATGGGGATGCGGGATAGGATGTCGGTGTGGAGGGTGGGGCTAGAGGAGGTGATAAGGATGGAGTCCCTACGGGGGGTTAGAAGGGAGATAGGGGCGCCAGGAAAGTGTTGACGGAGGAGCAAGGTGAGGTTGCGGGCCTCCAGGAGAGAGGGATCTGGATGGGAAAGGAGGTATCTGTAGGAGGGGGTGGTAGAGGAAGCAGTAGAAGGGGCGGGCGGGGAGACATCCATGGCATCTTTGGGGGGAGAAGGGGGAAGGGGCTGTGATTTCTTGGGAGTGGAGTAGGCAGGGGTGCCACTTGGACGTTTTACAGGATGGGAAGAGGGGCGGGGTACAGGAGCAACCGGGAGATGGTGGGAGGAGGCAGGTCCCGGCAGTGGAGCTGGGGCCGGTGCTGCAGATGATGCAGGTGCGGGCGCAGGTGCTGGTGCTGGTGCTGGTGCTGGTGAAGGTGCGGCATGGGTGGTGGCTCTCCGAGCCACAACCCTGGCGGGGGCTGCAAGAGCGGATGAAGTGGCGTGGGGGAGTGGAGGGAAGGGGTCAGGTGAGGTGGCTGGGGGAGAAGGAGCGACAAAGGGAGCTGGGGAGGGAAGGGTGAGGAGGGGTGGGATGTAGGGGGCGGGGGGTGTTTGATCACACCAAGTAATGGTGGTGGCAGCTGCTGAGGGGGAGGTGTAAGTTATGGCTCTGATAGTAGCGGTGGTGGTAGGGGTGGTCATGGTGAAATGAAACAACTGAACGGGATGAGGGAAAAAGAAACACTAAGGATGACAGACAACGAAGACGAAGATGAAGACGAACACTACACTACACTGCACAAGTCCAGGAAGGCGAAGACGGCGGCGGCGGCTGCTGCTGCGACGGCGGGGACCGGGGTCCGGGGCCCCGCCCTGCTGCTGCGGCGGCGGAGGAGGACGGGCTCGGCGGCGGGCTGGCGGAGGCGGTGCCGATGACGACGAACGGGGCAGACTGCGTCAGCCGGCGACGAGAACGGCGAGCAGGAAGGGCTGCACCGGCGACAGGAGTCGCGCTGCTGCTGCTGCTGCTGACACTGGTGCCTGCGCTGCCGGAACTGTTGGAACTGCTGGAACCGCTGGAACTGCGACGGGAACCGCTACTGGAACTGCTGCTGCTGCTGCTGCTGCTGGAAGTAATACTGTCGTGAGCATCAATTAAAAGTAGTTGAAGGACGGTGAAATCACGAGTACAGAACAAGGTATTGGGCGTACGCGTTTCATCACAGAATATGGGAGCCGGTGGCTATTCCGTTCTGTGAAACGCTACAGGGTGGTCCATTGATCGTGACCGGGTCAAATATCTCACGAAATTAGACTACAAAGAACGAAATTTGTATAGATTGAAGGGGGAAATCAGATGGCGCTATGGTTGAAACGCTAGATGGTGCTGCCGTTGGTCAAACGGATATAAACTGCGTTTTTTTAAAAATAGGAACCTCCATTTTTTTATATTCGTGTAGTACGTAAAGAAATATGAATGTCTTAGTTGGACTACTTTTTTCGCTTTGTGATAGATGGCGCTGTAATAGTCACAAACATATGGCTTACAATTTTAGACGAACAGTTGGTAACAGGTAGGATTTTTAAATTAAAATACAGAACGTAGTTACGTTTGAACATTTTATTTCGGTTGTTCCAATGTCATACTTGTACCTTTGTGAACTCATCATTTTTGAGAACGCATGCTGTTACAGCGTGATTACCTGTAAACACCACATTAATGCAATAAATGCTCAAAATGATTTCCGTCAACCTCAATACATTTGGCAATACGTGTAACGACATTCCTCTCAACAGCGTGTAGTCCGCCTTGCGTAATGTTCGCATGCATTGACAATGCGTTGACGCATGTTGTCAAACGTTATCGATGGATCACGATAGCAAATATCCTTCAACTTTCCCCACAGAAAGAAATCCAGAGACGTCAGATCCAGTGAACGTGCGGCTCCATGGTATGGTGCTTCGACGGCCATGCCACCTGTCATGAAATATGATATTCAATACCGCTTCAACCGTATGCAAGCTGTGTGCTACACTTCCATAATGTTGGAAGTACATCGCCATTCTGCCATGCAGTGAAACATCTTGTAGTAACATCGGTGGAACATTAGGTAGGAAATCAGCATCCATTGCACCATTTACATTGCCATCGATAAAATGAGAGCCAATTATCCTTCCTCCCATAATGCCGCACCACACATTAACCCGACAAGGTCGCTGATGTTCCACTTGTCGCAGCCATCGTGGATTTTCCGTTGCCCTATAGTGCATATTATACCGGTTTACGTTGCGCTGTTGGTGAATGACGCTTCGTCGCTAAATGGAACGCGTGCAAAAAATGTGTCATCGTCGCGTAATTTCTCTTGTGCCCAGTGGCAGAACTGTAAACGACGTTCAAAGTCGTCCCCATGCAATTCCTGGTGCATAGAAATATGGTACGGATGCAGTCGATGTTGATGTAGCATTCTCAACACCGACGTTTTTGAGATTCCCGATTCTCGTGTAATTTGTCTACTACTGATGAGCGGATTAGCCGCGACAGCAGCTAAAGCACCTACTTGGGCATCATCATTTGTTGCAGGTGGTGGTTGACGTTACACATATGCCTGAGCACTTCCTGTTTCCTTAAATAACGTAACTATCGGGCGAACGGTCCGGACAGTTGGATGATGTCGTTCAGGATACCAAGCAGCATACATAGCACATGCACGCTGGGCATTTTGATCACAATAGCCATACATCAACACGATATTGACCTTATCTGCAATTGGTAAACGGTCAATTTTAACACGGGTAATGTAGCACGAAGCAAATGCCGTCCGGACTGGCGGAATGTTACGTGATATCACGTACTTACAAGTTTATGACTACTAGAGCACCATCCATCACAAAGCGAAAAACGTGGTCCAACTAAAAGATTCATATTTCTTTAGGTACTACACGAACATGTAATAAATAATGGGGTTCCTATTTTTTTAAAAATCAGTTGATATCCGTTTGACCTATGCAGCGCCATCTAGCGGACCAACCATAGTGCCATTTGCTTTCCCCTTCAATCCAGACAAGTTTCGTTCTTTGCAGTTTTTGCGTTTGAGCTTATTTGGTGAGATGTATGCTCCGGTCACTATCAATGGACTGCCCTGTATTGGCGCCGGTCTGTGATAGACCTGGCGATAGAGTGCAATGATCTGCAGGCACAAGCGTTTCGGAGCACACCGTTTAGCGCACACCGCCAGTTCGAGTGTTGTTCCCAGATCTTCGGTCATCCTGACGAAAGGCAGTTCGGAACATACACCGCCGATTCTGGCTGCGGTCGTGAGGGAGGCCTCTGTATTAGGTTGTTGTATAAGTTAGTAGCGTATTTGTTTTGCATGTAGGTATTCCAGTTTCCATGGATTTCTTTATGGATTGTGACTTTTTACTTGAAGTTAACTGTCGCTACTTCAATTTACACACTGTCGTTTTGGCGACTGGAGATAGGGAGTGGAGCTGTGGACGCTATAAAATGGTGTGCTAAGCAGAGAAATCCAAACACTCCCGACATGTTCTTCTATTTGAGTTCAGTTGAGGGGTGACAACAGCGGTTCGAGCCAGAAACATCTGCGCCCTATATGGGAATAATACCACTAGACGGAGCAGGGCAATAAAATGGTTCTCTCTTTTTGAGGAGGAACTTTTGACAGTAGTAACTAGCCACGTTCATGTAGACCATCGTGGTTTGATGAAGATTTTTTAAAAGCATAAATTCACAACGATCCAAGTCAGTGTACTTAAGATCTGGCAAATGTGGTTACTCTGATGATTTCACCTCAGCGCGACATTGGAATGCAAAAAGGAAGGTTGAAAAATCGAGAGTACGTCTAACCCAAGCTCCAAGCCAAATCGCAAAAATCAGCGGGTGGCCATATGGAGGTCTGATTGTTCGTCATCAGTTGGCTCCTTAACAACACCGGCCATTCTTATGCTGTATCGTTATCGGTGAAGATAAATGGTGTGTTTATGTGAACATAAGGAAAATGAAATAAAATGACTGAGTCCAAACAAAGGAGCAGCTATACTATTTTAGCTGGACAATAACACATGTATTTACCGATACCTTTCTCGACGTTTGAGCCCTATGAACACACATTCGATACGTGGCTATCATTGAACCGCATTCAGACGTAATGGTGTTGGGCGGCCACCTTTCATTACAGATGTCGGATTCGTAGACTGGGCAGACTGGGAAAAAGGTGACAGGTGGCGGACTATGGTGCAACTAACGTAAGACTTCGATGCTGGGCTGAGTAAACGTTTGTCGGAACACACAGTGCACCGAACACTCCCTAAGATGGGACTCCGTGTTGACAACTTATGTTTGTGGCAATGAGACCACGACATGGGCAAATACAATTGAAATAGACACGTGACCATCGGGACTGGACGTTAGAGCAGTGCAGAGCGTTGCAATGTCTGATGAATCCTGATACCTCCTTCATCATGCGCGAATCAGTCGTCTTCCTGGGACTCACCACTGCGTGATGGACACAAACTGGCGGTGGCTCCTTTATGCTCTAGAGAACATTTACTCGGTCTCCATGGGTCCCGTGGAGCTCGTGCAAGGCACAAAGACGGCCAGGGAGTATCGTACACCGGTTGCAGTCCGCTTACACCCCTTCATGACGATCATGTTTCTCGGCGGTAGTATCACGTTTACGCAAATAATGCGCCATGTCACAAGACCAGGGACATGATAGAGAGGTTTGAGAAACATAGCGGCGAGCTCTAGTTGATATGTTGGCCCCCAACTCGCCATATCTGAACCTGATCAAACGCATCTGGGATGTGATTGAATGTGGTTGCAGAGCTCCCCGGAATTTACAGGCATTAAATGACTTGAATTTGAGGATGAGGTGTCAACTCATTCCACCGTCTTACCAATGCATCACCACTTCCGCGCCGCAATGCGTCGCCGCTGTTATCCGTGCCAAAGGTGGACTTACCGACTATTAGGTAGGTGGTCATAATGTACTGGCTTATCAGTGTAGTTGTTTAAGGAACGGGTACTTGCATCACACTATAAGGTGGCGGTGGAATTAGGCCCCTTAACATACTATTTTAAAAATACAAACGTAATCAACTAAAGACCGAGGAGTTTGATACCATGCATGCACTAGTTCAAGTAAAGCGATACTAATTTGCATGTTAGAGAGAGAGCCTGTTGTGTCGGCCTAGAAGCGCCTGTTAGTGAGCACTTGCGTTCACAGCGTTCGAAAATCTCGTAACATCTCCAGAGAGGAGATTACGGATTTCGACCCGAATTCGTGACGTTCTGCAGAAACAATTAAAGAGGGCAGAGCTGTATACGTTGCTAAGCCAGATCGAGTGAACATTGCCAATAGTTGAACTAGGGAAAAAGCACAGTTTTTCGCCTCCCGAAAACTCAGGGCAGTCCAACTGCTCATACAGTCAAGCCTACAATAGTATTGAGGTTTACAGGTCCGCACAGCGTCGACGCGTCGCTGTAATCATACGTCACAGCCAACCACAGCAGCTGCTGACAAAGCATGGTAATTGTCGCATTTGCTCAGGCGCTCAGTAAGGGAGCCACTAGCCTGTGCGTGCACTTCATTTCAATATTAGATTGCAGTTGTGTTACATATTGTCTTCTCATCCCCTCGTGTATCGCGTGTGTGTTCATAGAGCTTAAAATCCGGGAAAGGAATCGGTAAATATACGTTATTCTCCAACAAAAATAGTATAGACAGTAGGGCATATTGAAGTTTGGAGTCTAATGTTTGGAGGGTAAATATTTTTGTGATCATTTTATTGTAAGTTAGGCTAGGGGTTCTTTTCTCATGTAGGAACGCTTCTGAAAGGTTGTTACGTGTTCATGTTTATCACGATTAATTTCATTTGGTTCGTTAAGTCATTGTCAGGATCTTCCTAATTACAGAGGATTTTCTAGTGTCTCCTACTACAGCCTTGAACCCAATGTGTATGGTAATTCTGTAATAAAAAGATTTAGTACAGGTTACGGTTCTTTGTCTGTTCTAAATGAGAGGCTACCCCTTCTCACTGAAATAGCTTAGAGCATGGATGACGCCTGTTATTCTGATGTTTAATCGTGACTTCATCCGGGATCTCCTTACGTTAAAGGGACTGGGTTCACAGGCGCTTTAGGTCGTTCAGATATCTCCGTGAGTGGTAAGTGGTAAGGATGGGTCATGACGACCGGAACACTACGTTAGAACACCACAGGTCTTTTAGTACCGGGTGCAATGACAGTTGGAACTGAGACACAGTATGGCCCCTAAGCTTGAATAAATGAGTCGTTAACTCAAGCTCAAAATTTTAACTTGTCTACCGATTCTGCGCTGTCTCCAACGAATGTATCTTTTTCTTTCCACTAACAATTGGCTATATTCGGAAGCGTTACTCGTTCTGTTTCCTGCTAGTTCCTCAGTTATTCAATATATATTGTTGTATATTAACATACGTGATTATTCCATTGCAGTGTTGGACGCTGAATCTCAGTTGTGACGATCAAACTGCTATTGAATCGTCAAAGCACTGATGACCTCCGATAACGTCCTGATGCGACTGAAGGCATGTCGAGATCATGGCAGCAAAGCTAGCGTTGTTTTGAAGAGAGTTGTCTTGTTCATTTAGCTTATCGTCAGTTTGTTTCAAGTAACACCTGCGGAATAAATGCTCCTACCGGAGCACAAAAAACCCAAATATGTTCTTGTTTCTTTAAAAGACTCTGACTGAAAAGTTGCTGCCTCATTTTACCTTGCTCAGTAACTTTAAAAATTTCCCCAAAAATGTTGGCATGCGAACTTGTTCGCGATTTTTTTTTAACACGGAACTCACCTCAAACTCCCACATGCTCCCCTAACTGTAACCCAGTCACACGCACTACTTCATCGCTGTAAATCGCTCATACACATCCACTCCCAATCGTCTTTTCTCATGCACACATTAAACTGAACTCATTATCATTGTGTGTTCGTGTTTCTCTGTCACTGTCTCCTGTGTCACTGTGAAAGTGCCCTACGTTCTGTCTGCTTTTGTAGTACCCCTTCTGCATCCTCTGTGAGCATTTTGCCAACTGCGTGTATCTTGCCAAGTATGCCTTTTCGCTTTGACTTCCTATAAAGTAACATGGCAATTTTATATCAAGTTTCATGAGGTAAGTGGAACATTGTATATTTTACATACCTCGTCATATGAATTGCAGTCTCCCTCCACCACCTCTTATTATCTTTGTTTTCCGCTTAGATCAGATGCTGGTAGTGTAATACTGTTGAAACCGGCCATCTTGGAGGAATAAAAGTGTCTACACTGCTATCGCGGCGTATGATGTGTGATTTTGTTCAACCTTACGGATCACCCCGCAGCACAGCGCGTGCCCCTTATAAATTGTTGTGCTAATTTTTGCTTTTGTATCGTATGAAGCGTCATGCGTTGCTCGTTTTGTGCACTTTATTTTGGTTCCAATAAAACCGCTTGTCATTACAACTTTGTATGTCAGATTTTACCTCTCTGCCTACATTATTCCGTGCAGTATTGTATTTCCAAATGTCAACGGACTTTTGGTTTACAACGAAGGTACAGGATAGAATTGTTTTTTACGAAAATATTTGTAAGTTTTGATCCACATCAGTGAGTGACTCCACTCGAAAACGTTTGCCCTGAACATCATTTTTGTTGTGCATTATTATGCGGAATTCCCCAGGAATGCTGAACACCAGAAAGCCAGTTCACAGTTGCCGTAGCACGCCGAGCTCAGGAGCCCCCTCCCCCCCCCCCCCCCCCCCCCCCCCCGCCACCACTAGGTGTCCAGTAGACCCTCGCTGCAGTTGCGCGGCAGCCATTAATGCAGTGTGCCGGGACAGCGGGCGGCGGGCTACGGGGTTCCAGGAGTGGCGCTCGCTGCCCCGGACGGCCTGGGGGAAACTTGGCTGTAATTCTCGGCCAGCCGAAAGCGGCGCCGCTTGCAGCTGGCGGCCGGCCCCCGGGGACACAAGTTAGCCGCCGTGCTAAGTGCTGACCCCGGCCACCCCTCCCCCCTCCCCCTACTCAACCGTTGAAAGCTACGTGGCAGTTGGGGTTCTGCAAAACAGCCCAGTCGAAGCCCCCTACACCTGTTCGAGGTCATTGTTTTCAGTCGCCCATCAGCCAATAAGTGTTTTTTTTTTTCTCTTGAGGATCTTTCACCCAGTTAGCGCATAGCGTACTGTATATTACTCAATGGCCTCGTCTTAAGCTGAGCGTGCCAGCCAATGTGGGATGACAACAATCTTTTTGTCTGGAGTGAAGCAAGAAATTTGCGGAAGCGAAAATTGTCATCGCAACGCGAATTTCATCTTGCTGTGGCTCACTCTGGTTTAATGGAAAAGAAAGAAAACAGAAAGCACAATTTTCTAATACATATGGGAATTCTATATACGTTCTAATCTCTTTCTCCACCCCACTTTCTCTGTCCACCTCCTACTACTCCTTTCTTTGGTCATCTTCCTCCTCCTTCCCCCTCTCTTTGTCTATCAGCTTTCACCCCTTTTTCTGTCCAACCTTCTGCCTCTCCAATTCGATCCGATCCCCATCGCCCTGGCCATCGCTTTCAGTCTTTCTATCTCCACCTACCCCTCTGTCCATCTCCTCTTCCACCCTCTCGCTGACCTGAGCCTTGTTTATCGTTACTGTATATTCAGACTGTGTAGTAATATTCTAATCATAATTACAACTGTCCTGTTTGCTGATAACGTTTCGCTATATATCCAGGTTGTTCATTTCAACTGAAGACATTGAGATGTTTTGAAAATTACACATCGAATCAGAGAAAATTCCAATTCCAATTTGTCTCGGAGAGGGACATCCAGTGATACTATACTCGATCCCCTCCTCATTTAGTGTGCGCGTGGCTGGGGGAATCTTTGAAGTCTTCAATGGGAACCTCTGTTATTACAGATGAGCAAAATTTTCTTCTTTTCGCCACAGATGTCGCTGTAATCGGTGGAACAGAAATGGGTACACAATCGTAATTTACGACGTGCTGCTCAATGTCACTGGAATATCTAATGGCATTTAGTATCACACTTCCATGCTCTGAGACTCGGACAGGCCAGTATTTCATAAGTTCTAATTGGAAACCCCAACTCCCGTGCCTCAATTGCGTAATGCGCAAGGCAACTGTCATGCTGAAAGGATGTACGTTGTCGAACGTTCAGGTCAACATCCTGCACTAATACCGGTAGTTCCTGTTCCAAACGTAGTTCGGTGTTTGCGTCCATTCCACATGTCATCGATAAAACAAGGACCAACGAGTTTGTTGCCCCATGATGCCACACCATACGTTAACCGACGAAGGATGTTTATGACGAACTTGCCATAACCAGATGGTGTGGATGGTTCTTATGACGAAGCAGTATTGTGACAATACTACCTACGGACATACCTGGGATAGCAGTGTTATTGCCGGGCGTTTGTCCATGGGTTGTGGTGCACTGCTGCTGGTACAGCTATTTCACCAGCTTCTTGTATAACATGTTTGCTTCGTTTCCTTCTGCTGCCATCAGACATAGAGGCGTTCAAAACCTTGTAAAAGAATGAACGAGTGTGATTTCGCTGGAAAACGTTTGGCATCCAAGGCAACAGCAGGCACACCTCCTACATTCTCCGTAAATTAGAATCACTTCAATATTTTCTTTTGTGGCTGCAACATTCATCGTCCACTTGTTCTCCAAATGATAGGTGGTGTGCAGATAATGAACATTGCACAAATACTGTAATGTTTAGAGCCGCTATCTGTTCGACGTCTCATGTACGTCTGCACGTTACATGAGCTCCGGTCGGAGAGAAATGCCTGTTGTAGTTCGTTACACCGCTACCGCGGCTAGTCGACTACCCAGTCCCCTGTTCGCTACGTCGGGGAACACAACGTTGCGAATGGGGCGTCTAATTAGACATTATGAAATACTGACCTGACCTACCTTCGCAGCAAGGAACTGGGGTCTCACCTGCCATTGGATATCCAAGGGCAGTGAGTAGCACGTCGTAAATTACGATTCTGTACCCATTTATATTCCTCCAATTACAGTGCCATCTGTGGTGAAGCGAATGAACGGCTTCAGACAAAAGTTGTATAGAGTTTGCCGTAAAATCGTAATCTGCAATAAAAACTGGTGTTTCCGTTGAGTATTTCAAAGTTGCCTCCCACCACCCACTTATGGGGTGGGATAGCGGGCCGAGTGTGGTATCGTTGGATCATTGAATGACCCCCTCCGAGAGAAATAAATTGCAATTATAAGTGTTTTGATCCGATGTGTAGTTTTCGAGATCTGAATCTACATCTACATATATGCCTATAATCCGCAAACAAGTGATTACGTCTCACTGTACCAGTTATTAGGGCTTCCTTGTGTTCCATTTACGTATGGAGGGCAAGGAGAACGCCTCTGTGTCTGTAGTAATTATTCTAATCTTACCTTCACTATCCCCATGTGGACAATACATAGGGGATTGTAGTACACTCCTACTGTACTCATTTAAAGCTGGTTCTTGAAACGTCGTTAACAGATTTTTTCGGGACAGTTTACATCTATTTCCAAGAGTCTTCCAGTTCAGTTCATTCAGTAACTGTGTGACACCCTCGCAAGGATTGAACAAACGTGTAACAATTCGTGCATCCTTTCTCTATATAGGTTCAGCATCCCTTTTAATCCTGTCTGGTACGGGTCCCACACACTCGAGCAATATTGTAAAACCGGTCACACGAGTGATTTGTAGACTGAATGCAATTCCCTGGTACTCTACTTACAAACTGAGGTCTACCGTCTCCTTTACATACGACTGAATCTACGTGATCATGCCATTTCATACACCTACAAAGTGTTACACCAAGGTATTTGTATGAGTTGGCCGATTCCAGCGGTAACTCATTGACATTATAATCATAGGATACTACATGTTTTTCGTTCTGTGAAGTTCAAAATTTTACATTTCTGAACAATTAGAGCAAACTACCAATCCCTGGATCACTTTGAAATCTCTTCAAGATCTGACATTATTTATGCAGCTTCTTTCAGATAGTACTTCATTACAGACAACTGGATGATGTACAGAAAGTCTGATTTTACTGATAATATTGTCTAGAAGGTCTTTAATATACACCATGAAAAGCAAGGGTCCCAACACACTTACCTGGGGTGCACCCGAAGTTGCTTCCGCATCTGACAATGACTCTCCATCCAAGACACCAGTCTACGTCCTCCTTACCCAAACGTCCTCAGTCCAGTCAAAAATTTCACTTGATACCCCACATGACCTTACTTTTGACAATAAGCGTAGGTGTGGTACTGAGTCAGCCGCTTATCGGAAATCAGGAAATACTGCATCTACCTGATTGCCTTGGTCGAAACGTTTCAGTATGTCAAGTGAGGAAAGTGCGATTTGGGTTTCACATGATCGGTGTATTCGAAATACATGCTTTGACGTTGCAGAGGACGTTCTGTTCAAGGAACCCCGAATCAGAATATGTTCTAAGATTCTACAACAAACCGATGTCAAAAATATTGGACGGTTGTTTTGTTCAACACTTGTACTACCCTTCTTGTAGGCATTATTGATTGGAGCCTTTTTCCAAGATCTGAGTACTGTTATTTGCTCGACGGATCTACGATAGATTGTAGTTTGAAGAGGGGCTAACTCAATCGCTAATTCACTATAGAATCTGACAGGGATTCTACAGGGCCTTGCAGCTTTGTTCAATTTTAATGATATCAGCTGTTTCTCAACACCACTGACACTAATACAGATTTCATTCATCTTTTCAGTACTAAGAGAATTAAACTGAGGCTTTTGTAAAGGAACATTTCAAAAAAGGCTTTTGCTTTCCTATCCTTAGTTTCAGTTCCCGTCTCATTCGCTAGGGTCCAGACACAAACTTTGGTAGCCGTGATGCTCGACCAGAATTTCTTTGGGTTCTGTGAAAGATCCCTAGAGAGTATACGCTGTGTTGAAGACATCATGCATTATTCTCTTGACAACCAAACCTGTTTCATTCAGTATATGTATCTATAGCTCTAAGCTTAGTTTTACACATATTATTCCGTAATCTCTGCTTCTTTAGAAGTTTCTTTACAGTAACTGTATACCATCGAGATACCCTCCCATTATCAACAGTTCTACTTTTTTACTGGGTACATATCTATCCACTGCATGGTCAACTATTCTTTTAAACTTGAGCCATGGTTCTTCTCTATGCTCCTGCCTAGGCTGAAAGATTCAAGTTCCTCATTGAGATATGACACCACTGTACTGTTTATTTAGTTTACTGAACATTATACATATTTATAACAGTGTGTGCGTGTGTGTCTGAGTGTTCATTACAGTATTGTGTAAAAATTTAAAGTAAACTGCTTCACTGGTCTAGAACTTTTCGAGATTTTTACTAATAACTTTTCCGCTCTGTATATTATATGTTTATTTATATGTTATCCTCCCCCCATGAACCATGGACTTTCCCGTTGGTGGGGAGGCTTGCGTGCCTCAGCGATACAGATGGCCGTACCGTAGGTACAACCACAACGGAGGGGTATCTGTTGAGAGACCAGACAAACATGTGGTTCCTGAAGAGGGGCAGCAGCTTTTCAGTAGTTGCAGGGGCAACAGTCTGGATGATTGACTGATCTGGCCTTGCAACATTAACCAAAACGGCCTTGCTGTGCTGGTACTGCGAACGGCTGAAAGCAAGGGGAAACTACAGCCGTAATTTTTCCCGAGGACATGCAGCTTTACTGTATAATTAAATGATGATGTCGTCCTCTTGGTAAAATATTCCGGAGGTAATAGTCCCCCATTCAGATCTCCGGGCGGGGACTACTCACGAGGACGTCGTTATCAGAAGAAAGAAAACTGGCGTTCTACGGATCGGAGCGTGGAATGTCAGATCCCTTAATCGGGCAGGTAGGTTAGAAAATTTAAAAAGGGAAATGGATAGGTTGAAGTTAGATATAGTGGGAATTAGTGAAGTTCGTTGGCAGGAGGAACAAGACTTTTCGTCAGGTGAATACAGGGTTATAAATACAAAATCAAATAGGGGTAATGCAGGAGTAGGTTTAATAATGAATAAAAAAATAGGAGTGCGGGTAAGCTACTACAAACAGCATAGAGAACGCATTATTGTGGCCAAGATAGACACAAAGCCAATGCCTGCTACAGTAGTACAAGTTTATATGCCAACTAGCTCTGCAGATGATGATGAAATTGATGAAGTGTATGATGAGATAAAAGAAATTATTCAGTAATGAAGGGAGACGAAAATTTAATAGTCATGGGTGACTGGAATTCGAGAGTAGGAAAAGGGAGAGAAAGAAACATAGTTGGTGAATATGGATTGGGGCTAAGGAATGAAAGAGGATGCCGTCTGGTAGAATTTTGCACAGAGCATAACTTAATCATAGCTAACACTTGGTTCAAGAATCATAAAAGAAGGTTGTATACATGGAAGAATCTTGGAGATACTAAAAGGTATCAGATAGATTATATAATGGTAAGACAGAGATTTAGGAATCAGGTTGTAAATTGTAGGACATTTCCAGGGGCAGATGTGGACTCCGACCACAATCTATTGGTTATGACCTGTAGATTAAAACTGGAGAAAATAAAAAAAGGTGGGAATTTAAGGACATGGGATCTGGATAAGCTGAAAGAACCAGAGGTTGTACAGAGTTTCAAGGAGAGCATAAGGTAACAATTGACAGGAATGGGGGAAAGAAACACAGTAGAAGAAGAATGGGTAGCTCTGAGGGATGAAGTAGTCAAGGCAGCAGAGGATAAAGTAGGTAAAAAGACGAGGGCTGCTAGAAATCATTTGGTAACAGAAGAAATACTGAACTTAATTGATGAAACGAGAAAATATAAAAATGCAGTAAATTAAGCAGGCAAAAAGGAATATAAACGTGTAAAAAATGAGATCGACAGTAAGTGCAAAATGGCTAAGCAGGGATGGCTAGAGGACAAATGTAAGGATGTAGAAGCTTATCTCACTAGGGGTAAGATAGATACTGCCTACAGGAAAATTAAAGAGACCTTTCGAGAGAAGAGAAGCACGTGTATGAATGTCAAAAACACAGATGGCAACCCAGTTCTAAGCAAAGAAGGGAAGGCAGAAAGGTGGAAAGAGTATATAGAAGGTTTATACAAGGGCGATGTACTTGAGGACAATATTATGGAAATGGAAGAGGATGTAGATGAAGACAAAATGGGAGATAAGATACTGCGTGAAGAGTTTGACAGAGCACTAAAAGACCTGAGTCGAAACAAGGCCCCGGGAGTAGACAACATTCCATTAGAACTACTGACGGCCTTGGGAGAGCCAGTTATGACAAAACTCTACCAGCTGGTGAGCAAGATGTATGAGACGGGCGAAATACCCTCTGACTTCAAGAAGAATATAATAATTCCAATCCCAAAGAAAGCAGGTGCTGACAGATGTGAAGATTACCGAACCATCAGTTTAATAAGTCACAGTTGCAAAATACTAACGCGAATTCTTTACAGACGAATGGAAAAACTGGTAGATGCGGACCTCGGGGAGGAGCAGTTTGGATTCCGTAGAAATGTTGGAACACGTGAGGCAATACTGACCTTACGACTTATCTTAGAAGAAAGATTAAGAAAAGGGAAACCTAGGTTTCTAGCATTTGTAGACTTGGAGAAAGCTTTTGACAAATTTGACTGGAATACTCTCTTTCAAATTCTGAAGGTGGCAGGGGTAAAATACAGGGAGAGCAGTTGAACGGAATGGACAGTGTCTTGAAAGGAGGAGATAAGATGAACATCAACAAAAGCAAAACGAGGATAATGGAATGTAGTCAAATTAAATCAGGTGATGCTGAGGGAATAAGATTAGGAAATGAGACATTTAAAGTAGTAAAGGAATTTTGCTATTTAGGAAGTAAAATAACTGATGATGGTCAAAGTAGAGAGGATATAAAATGTAGAGTGGCAATGGCAAGGAAAGCGTTTCTGAAAAAGAGATATTTGTTAACATCGAATATAGATTTATGTATCAGGAAGTCGTTTCTGAAAGCATTTGTATGGAGTGTAGCCATGTATGGAAGTGAAACATGGACGATAGCTAGTTTGGACAAGAAGAGAATAGGAGCGTTCGAAATGTGGTGCTACAGAAGAATGCTGAAGATAAGGTGGATAGATCACGTAACTAATGAGGAGGTATTGAATAGGATTGGGGAGAAGAGAAGTTTGTGGCACAACTTGACTAG
This sequence comes from Schistocerca gregaria, assembly GCF_023897955.1. NCBI lineage: Eukaryota > Metazoa > Arthropoda > Insecta > Orthoptera > Acrididae > Schistocerca > Schistocerca gregaria. The sequence continues at coordinate 431,835,330 of NC_064920.1, read as the reverse complement.
AAGAAGGGATCGGTTGGTAGGACATGTCCTGAGGCATCAAGGGATCACAAATTTAGCATTGGAGGGCAGCGTGGAGGGTAAAAATCGTAGAGGGAGACCAAGAGATGAATACACTAAGCAGATTCAGAAGGATGTAGGTTGCAGTAGGTACTGGGAGATGAAGAAGCTTGCACAGGACAGAGTAGCATGGAGAGCTGCATCAAACAAATCTCAGGACTGAAGACAACAACAAAGAGTATTTGTTATACATATTCAAAAACATACACGTAAAACATGTGCATATGCAGCCGTGGTCATTATTTCGAAGCAGTCGGTGAAGAACGTTCGGAGACTGCAGATTTTGAACCAATGAACATTTGGTTTTTATATCCATTTCCCCTACAGTTGTTACACATATGTTTGTATATTACATGTGGCGCTCTAGTAGGTATATGGAAGCACGCACGCGATTGTTAGTACACAACGCTGTGTCAACATTTTGAAGCATTCGATGAAGAACTTTAGGAGTTTTACGATTTTCTACAACGGACATTTACATTTTTATTTATTTAGAAGCACGCTGGTGATCTCCGTGATTGTTATTCTATGGGGTATAGAATAAGATACGCTACCACTCACAAAAGCAGGTGATTTATGTAAGACAGGACCGGTTTCAGGCTTGTGGCCATCTTCATGTGACTATAGATTTATTTTCGTGTTTCCACATTCAATGTTAGAGTTCACTTTTTAAATAAAAGGAAAATTACATGATGTTAACTAAATAGACTTGTGAATGAAGCTGTGACATTTGATGTAAACATTAGTGTACTTACATATAGCTGGAATATCCAAATTGTAATTGCACATTTTTTAGTTATACATTTAGATTTTCACACATCAACTGCATATTTGTCACCATAGTGAAAATTTGAGCTGCCATATTACGCCTGTTACACAGTAATAGCGCTTTAGATCTTAATATCTGTAAGTAAGACATGACCTCGAGACATTGTGTTTACATTGGAACACGGAGGTTGTGGCCAGTGAACCTGCTACAGTAGCTGTCGCGCGGTTCCAGACTGTAGCGCCTACAAACGCTCGGCCACCCCAGCCGGCAAAAACATGGTGTGTTCGGATATAAATTGACGTTTCAGAACGCTCCTGCAGAAGAAAACAGCAGGATCGATAGAATCGGAGCTCAGACTGGATGGTATTGCCGTGCGCTTTACAGAGGAATCGTAACTGCATTCATCACAATCTTCATGGGGAACTGATATAAATCTAAAAGTAGATTGTCGGACAGGGAATTTTACCAAATTAGGATTTAAGTGATTTGTCTGTTAAGCTTGTGATGTATGCTTCGAAGATTCCTTTGGAAAGGACACGGTTTATCTCGTTTCTCATCCACGAACAGGGCGAGCGTACGTTCTGTTTCTGATAATCTCTTTGTCTCCTTCTCCAGGAATTTCTTTCGCAGTACATACAACCACACAGTTGTGTGATCAGTATGATATAGAAAAATTTCGATCCTGGACAGGACCCAGACGAACAACGCATGTATCCGAGCAACGCCAGGAGTTTACGAACGGCTATTGCCAATAGCCGTAAATGTGGCTGTGGGGCTCATGGACGACAGTGAGACAGGCTTTGGGCGTATTTTGTGCATTGAATTTTAAACCTGTTGCAGTAAAGACATGCGTCGTCGTTTATGTTGATACGTCCGATAGGAACGGAAAGCTTGACACACTCCTTACTGTTATTTAAGATAAACGTGCTATGTTCCGACACCGGGTTTTACCCCCGCCCTTGTGTCTACAGCGACACTAAACTCATCCCACAGACAAACGGAACAGACACATGTAAGAGATGAAACACTGAGAATAGGGTTCTGAAACGCAGGGCTTCCACCTCTCATCTTCCCTCGTTGGTACCAAGCCTGGTTTCACTGTACCTGACTGGAATCTTTACAGGTCCTCGCAGCTGCTGCTGATTCAGTGTTCCAAGAGACTAAACGTATAACGTCATCAGTCTTTTATTCACTCCTCAGAAGAGAATCTGTGTACCTTATCTGGGTGCGTCTGGAGTTAATTCCATGCGCAAGCATGAAAAAGTTTTCTAAACGTTTGCGTAGTTAATATCTCAGGCGGGGCTTAGGGTAACAGTATGGTATTCATTTAGTGAAATGTGGGAGACCGCCTGAAAACCACATACAGTGTAAGTAGGTTGTTAATGTTATTATGTTGGTAACGCCACGTAGCGCTCTGTATGAAAATCACTGGCCGTGCTGTGCAGTCTTTGGTTGGTTGGCATTGTTGGAATATTCGCTATTGTAGTGTTCGGCTGCTGGCAGTTAAAAGCGCGTAGCGTTGCTCAGTTGGAGGTGAACCGGCAGCACTGGTGGATTTGGGGAGAGAGATGGCAGAATTATAAGAGCGAACGATCTGGACGTGTATCCGCCAGATAGAGTAAATTTGTAATACTGGATATACTATAACACGAAAACTAATTAACGTACGAGTACCACACTTGATAGCATCAACGTGGAAGTACGCTGTTTAGTTTTTTATATTGGTAACGCCACGTAGGGCTCCCTCTGTATGAAAATCACTGGCTGTGCTGTGTGCAGTCTGTGGCTGGTTAGCACTGTTGTAATATTCGCTATTGTAGTGCTGGGCAGTTGGATGTTAACAGCGCGTAGTGTTGCGCAGTTGGAGGTGAGCCGCCAGTAGTGGTGGATGTGGGGAGGGAGATGGCGGAGTTTTGAGAGCAGTTATATATATATATATATATATATATATATATATATATATATATATATATATATATATATATATATATATATATATATATGACTTTTCAACATTATTAAGGTAAATACATTGATTGTTCTCTGTCAAAATGTTTAATCTGCCTATCAGTAGTTAGTGCCTTGAGTAGTTAGAATCTGGCACTATTGGCGCTCGCCGTATTGCAGTAGTTTGAGTAACTAAGATTTTTGTGAGGTAAGTGATTCATGAAAGTTATAGGTTACTGTTTGTCAGGGCCATTCTTTTGTAGGAATTATTGAAATTCAGATTTCGTTGAGCTAAAAAAATATTGTGTGTCAGTTTAGTGTTGATCAGAATAAGTAACGAGACTAATGTCTGAGTACGTTCAGTTTTGCTCAGCTGTTTGAAAGTCAAATACCGTAAGGGTCTTACCAGCACTGTCATTAATTAATTTTTCAAAGGGGATGTTTCAACGGATAGTCCGTATCAGCAACACTCATAATTTATCCTATAAGCGGATTCGGTTCGGGTCGGGCACGTTTCTCGAAATTCCGCAAGTGGTGCCTTAAGGCCCACGGTAATTCGGGGGACACTGATCCTTGCTAGTCATGGGGTCCGTTATATTATTTTTTTGAGATCTCCTCCTTCCCTCCGTTTCTGACTACTCTTTTCAGCTTTGCATCGCCCATTGTTCCATGTCAGTTCATAAAGTCTCCAACATTGGTCATTAAAAGATCCAGCCGCGGCATATACAGCTGTTTCAAGCGCACGTATCAACGGAATTTTGCGTTTGATATGTGGTCTCTCCATGGTTTTCTCGAAAAATTGCAAGAGGTTTTTACCACCAAAGTCTGAGGAGTGCTCCTTGAGCTTAGTGCAAAAGCCAAAGGCGTGGCTTCTGTTGATCTGGGCTTACCATGCACCTCTGTTTAAGAGACATGTGTCGTCTGGTGACTTTTCACTCAAGGCCGAAATTCTGCCGCTTATTGCAGCAAGTTGAGAAATTTATACTCCGTGAGGCTTACACTTGAATCGAGCCACAGCCAGTGTCTGTTGAGTTGATTAAAAGTACTGACAAGACGATGCCAATTTAAGCATATGATAATAATCCTGTTAATTTTTAATTAACAACAGCCTCAGTTGCCATGTTTACCTAGATTTACTATGTTTCAGCTGGGATAACCCAACCTTCTTCAGAAAAAAAGGAACTACGATTTGTCCATAATGGACAACGTCGAAAACTAGAAACTATAATACAGTAATACATCGTCATATTGCAATAACTTATGTGGGAAACAGCCTCGGCCCCACTTCGCGACCGCAGTACGGCAGCAACGCTTGTTGTACTGGAACTGGCTATAGCCTCGAGACGCATGCGCGATAGTTTCCATTAAGGACAAATCGTAGTTCTTTTTATTCTGAAGAAGGCTGGGATATCCTAACTGAAACCTAGGTAAATCTAGGTAAACATTGCAACTGAGGCTGTTGTTAATTTAAAATTAATATTTAGACACTTGCTGGCAGGGCCGCAAAATGTTGATAGTAATCCTGATTTTTGGTATTTTACAATGATGTTGACAAACATTTAATGTTGTTGTTGTTGTTGTTGTTGTTGTTGTTGTTGTCTTCAGTCCTGAAACTGGTTTGATGCAGCTTTCCATGCTACTCTATCCTGTGCAAGTTTCTTCATCTCCCAGTACCTACTGCAACTTACATCCTTCTGTATCTGGTTAGTGTATTCATCTCTTGGTCTCCCTCTACGAGATGTACCCTCCACGCTGCCCTCGAATAGTAAATTGGTGATCCCTTGATGCCTCAGAACATGTCCTAACAACCGATCCCTTCTTCTAGTCAAGTTGTGCCACAGACTCCTCTTCTCGCCAATTCTATTCAATACCTCCTCATTAGTTATGTGATCTACCCATCTAATCTTCAGCATACTTGTGTAGCACCACATTTCCAAAGCTTCTATTCTCTTCTCGTCCAAACTATTTATCGTCCATGTTTCACTTCCATACATGGCTACACTCCATACAAATACTTTCTGAAACGATTTCCTTACACTTAAATCTATACTCGAAGTTAACAGAAACTCTTTCCTTGCCATTGCGAGACTACATTTTATATCCTCTCGACTTCGACCATCATAAAAAAAATGGTTCAAATGGCTCTGAGCACTATGAGACTTAACATCTATGGTCATCAGTCCCCTAGAACTTAGGACTACTTAATCCTAACTAACGTAAAGACATCCCACAACACCCAGTCATCACGAGGCAGAGAAAATCCCTGACCCCGCCGGGCATCGAACCCGGGAACCCGGGCGCGGGAAGCGAGAACGCTACCGCACGATCACAAGCTGCGGACTCGACCATCATTAGTTATTTTGCTCCACAAACAGAAAAACTCCTTTACTACTTTAAGTGTCTGATTTCCTAATCGGTGAGTATCACAACATTTCATTGTTTTTTTTTTTTTTTTTTTTTTTTTTTTCGCCTGGGTTAGTGAATCTCGGCACGAATTCTTCCGTCATAAAAGTCCGGTATTATTCAATTCCTGTTCATATTCAGTTTCCTAAAACTGTTGACGGCTGGAAATTCCTAATACTGTGCAGCTGCGAGACGCCTTTAGAGATATACATAAGTCCGCCTTCCATTCCAATGAAAGCACCTGTGTTATACCAAATACGTTCAGGGACATAAAGAAGGCGGTTTAGTGCCCTTCGGCAATGAGAGGTGGAAGGATTGTATTTGCGGCTTGTGGGTATATCACGACTCCCAGGCGCTGCGTTTTACATCCCGGGGCTGTAAAAGAACGCCGACTGCAGAGGAGAGGAGAAGGAGTAAATCTGATGGAACAGTGCAGAGTCGGTCACGTGCGCGGGCGGAAGTCCATCAAAGTTTTAGTGTGGCGGCGCCAGCCCAGCACGGCCCTTCTTTGTGGGTCTCGCAGCCGTGGGCGAAACCAGCTGCCGCCGCGGGCATGACACCTTCCGCTGCACCACGTATGCGGTCACTAACACGAGAAAGCCTTCGGCTCATTCCGTTTCGGTTCCATTCCCACTAACAGCCGCGATAAAACTGCTCGTTTCGTGGCGTCTATTGTTGCCAGTGCGTACATCAGGAACTTCAAAAGCGGAAGTTGGCGCGTGCTGTTCTGGTGATAATATGGTCCGCGGCATTGGATGGTATTACGCTCCAGCTGTTGTACTTCCCTTCACAGTTTCTTTTTCTGTCCACTGCCGTCCGTGGAATGGTTGTTGAAGATACAGTGGCTAGATATATTAGCTAGTGCGGCAACACGACGTGGCATAGAGTCGACTAATGTCAGTAGTGCTAGAGGTAATCCTGCAGAGCTCTCCAAAAATCCGTAAGAATACGAGGGGTGGACACCTCTTCTGACGAGCACGTTGCAAGGTATCCAAGATATGCTCAATAATGTTCATGTCTGAGGAATTTAGTGGCCGGAAGTGTTTAAACTCAGAAAAGTGTACCTGGAGCCACTTCGTAGCAATTCCGGACGTGTGGGGCGTCGCATTGTGCTGCTAGAATTGCCCAAGCCTCTAGCAATGCACAATGGTCATGAATGGGTTCAGGTGATCAGACAGGATGCTTACGTACGTGTCACTCCACCTGCACCGGCCCCACACCATTACAGACCCTCCACCAGCTTGAACAGTCCCCTGCTGACATGCAGGATCCATGGATTCATGTGGTTGTTTCCATACCTGTACACGTCCATCCGCTCGATACAGTTAGAAACGGGACTCGTCTGACCAGCCAACAAGTTTCCGGTCAACAGCACAATGCCGTTGTTGATGGACTCAGGCTAGGCGTAAAGCTTAGTTCCGTGCAGTCATTAAGGGTACGCAAGTGGAACGTATCGATTATGTTTCAAATCAAACGGCTCCAAGCACTATGGGACTTAACATTTGAGGTCATCAGTCCCCTAGACTTAGACCTACTTAAACCTAACTAACCTAAGGACATCACACACATCCATGGCCGAGGTAGGATTCGAAACTGCGACCATAGCAGCAGCGCGGTTCCGTATTGAAGCGCCTACCACCGCTCGGATACAGCGGCCGGCGATTATGTTTCGTTGAATGGCTTACACACTGAGACTTGTAGATGGTCCAGCATTGCAATCTGCAGCACTTTGTGGAAGGGTAGCACTTCCCTCACGTTGGACCATTCTCTTCATTCGTCGTCGGTACCGTTCTTTGAGGATATCCTTCCAGCCGTAGCGTTGTTGGAGATTTGATGTTTTACCGGATTCCTGATATTCACAGTGTACTCGTGTAATGTCGTACGGAAAAGTCCCCTCTTCCTCGTTACCCCTGCGATTGTGTGTCCCATCGTTCGTGCGCCGAGTATAACATCACGTTCAAACTCACTTAAATCTTCATAACCTGCCATTGCAGCAGCAGTAGCCGATCCAACAACTGCGCCAGATACTTGTTGTCTTATTTAGGCGTTGCCGACCACAGCGCCGTAATATGCCTATTTACATATGTCTGTATTTGAATACGTGTGTCTATACCAGTTTCTTTGATGCTTCAGTGTACTTCAAAATCTAAATCTTCCCAAACAGATGTCGTAATAATCAATAAATATTTTAAGCAGTGATGCTGGAAACTTAAAAATTTTTGCATCTTACGATCACCTGAAAGCCATAATCATAGATATGTTATTAAATAACACTTAATTATAACAAATTCACCAATGACAATACGTTTTCGATGGATCCTCAATGTGACGTAGCCTTGGAGTTGAATACTTTTGTAAGACGCAAATTATAATAATTTTTTTACTTCCAATACAAAGTTTCCTGTTATTTTATTCCTGCAAATCATACAATTAACGACGGATTTTCGAGATATTTTTATGGTTCTTAAAAATGGCATATATGCACATGGGTTTTAAGAAAGGCCAATATGGTGTCTCACGATTTTGTACCAGAGAGAGATGGCGTGCATGTGATGCAGGTGGCGTTCTTCCATGTCATTGGTCTACTTTTAAAACACAGGTTCAGAATATTTTACACACTAGATACTGCTCTGTACCTTCGGAAAATCTCTCCAACGTACTTTTTACACGCTATGACATCAGAAACTCGGTTCGATCAACGCTCAGCTTTCGAATGCACGGTCGGTGTGCCGGCGGCTTTGGGGTCCTCTCTTACATCTGAACAAGCACTCAGTCTGTGAGTTTACATAAGGCAGTTACAGGTCGGTTGTGACGTAGGCCTCATGTCAGCACGTCGCTCTCCCTCCCTTAGAGTCGCAACTTCTCATTAAAGGGATCGAGGAAAATATTTAAATAATCACAAGAAATGCATGCTTGAACATAAGTGCAGCTGTCAGCCAAACTTTCAGGTTGCGCCGTTGCATTTGACCAGCGCAGGCACCAGATATTCGTCACGTTCTAAATTATTTAAACGGAAGTGCTTTATTTGTACTCGATAATGATGAGGAAGACATTCCGACAAATTTTTGCAATTGCCATGACGGCGGAGAAACTTTCTCTAATGCAGGAGTCTTGCAAGAGTCAGCCATTTATTAGTTAATAAGTCCTGAAGATGTTTTAGCAGATACAGAGATGTAATGAAGCCATGGTGTCTTTACTTCAAAATTTCATCCCTTTCTGCCGCTCCAGCTGATGAACTTGAGGAACTGCTCACCTCCTTGAATTTCTTCAGATCTCTTATGACACTTGAAACGCTGAGAAACTTCGTACAAGAAAGTAATATTTATGCTTTCAGAAGTAGGTAGAACTACTGACATTACCAAAGGCACGGTAGAGCACCTTTTAGGTATGCATTTGCGAATAAGCTTAGCTCAAATGCCGAATGCACAATGACGCCGAGAAAAATATATGTAGTGCAAATTGGATTCTAATATAATGGCTCGAAACCAATTTCAGAAACTGGCATCTGTTGCATTTCCCTGGCAATCTTACTATTACTGGATTGACCAAGAAAGAAGAGCTATCGAAAATTCGACCTTGGCTTACTATGTTCTCACAAGCTTGCCAGAGGAAACTGCCTGACCAGATCAGTGTGCTGACGCAGTAATGACCCCCTTCAAGGACGTAGTAGTCTTCGACCAAACAAGCAAAACAAGTCAACAAGATGGGACTTACGACTGCTGAATTGAGCAGATTCGTAATTTTTGATGTCTACCAATTTATGGGTTCTAAGGAGACAAAGTACCTCAAAAATAGCTAGATTATGATGTTGTGAAAAAACTAACTGAAGCATTGGAAGACAATCGCAATTTTGTCTTCAGGTACAAGGAGAACTGGAAATTTCAAGAAATGTACTCTTCTCGAAGGAAAGATGGAAGTGCAAGGACGCGGTACTGTAGTTTCACAATTGAGACTGTGGAATGTTATGAGAATAAATGCGTGACATTGTTATCTTCTCTGACCGCTGTAGATCGAAAAGACATGGCAAAAAGACCATCCACTGTTCAAATGTACAATTGTAATACTGGAGGAGATAACTCCTGTGTCAGTGTGTCAAAGGACATACACAGATCTTCGTGAAATTTGCGACACCAAGAAGTAGACATATAGCACAAAATTCAAATGGCTCCAAGCACTGTGGGACTTAACATCTGAGGTCAGGAGTCCCCTAGACTACTTAAAACCTAACCAACCTAAGGACGTCACACACATCCATGCCCGAGGCAGGATTCGAACCTGCTTCCGTAACAGCAGCGCGGTTCCGGACAGAAGCGCATAGAACCGCTCGGCCGCAGTAGCCGGCAGACATATAGTTGCAATGAAATTTATACTGTATATTACTGACATGACAATACACAAACGATTAGAATTACAGAACACTATATGCGGTTTGATCGTAAGAACCGAGTACTGTATGAAGCGCCGTGTGCTCCAGTCAGAACCTGTATAACGCGTGGCGTGGAATGAAAGAGAGCCTGGATATGCTGCTTTGGAACACACTATCACGTGGTCTCTGAACGCGTCCACGAACCACCGACAGTGGCTGCTGGAGGACCATAAGAACAAGTCGCCGATAGCCCATATCCTAGGCATATCCCATGGGTGGGATGCCAGGGAAACGTGGAGGCTAGGGAAGTAGCGATACCACGTAGTTCTTCGAAGAATGTTCACACATTCATTGCCATGTGTGGCTGGCATTTTCCACCTGAAATATGGCTTGTGGAGCAGAGTGCAGGAGGGGCACCGACTCGGGCTCTAAAACGTTTCTGATATAGCGCCTGCAGTTCACATTGCTCTCAATACGCATGACGAGAGATCGCAAGTTGTAGCCAATGGGGTCCCGAAATATCACACTAGGCCTTTGAACGCTATACCACTCAACAATTCAATCACAGAGGTAGTGTCTATCACCTACTTTGATATAATTGTAGGTCAAGTTGAAGCGGAAGTCGTCGGAAAACACTGTACATTCCCATTAAGAATGCCAGCGACGGCTTGGAGGTGTCCACTGTTGTCACAGACGTTTGTGGTTTTTGGTCAGATGCGTCCGGCGCAATGCCATGCATGCCGCCAGTACAGCTCACAACAAATGGCGTCGAACCGTTGAAACAGACATGGATGGCTTCAGCCGTTACATTTTTTCAGAATCAAGGCGACACTGCAGACGAAGCTGTTCTGTGGCTTAAGGCTATACAAACAAGATTGAGGTCATATGTGCTGTCATCACAGTGTGTGTTCCAATACCCGATCGTCGCTGTATACGGTACTCTACTGTCCACTGGTTTCATAGACGCGTCACTGTCGTAGTATCGTACTCTGGGCGAGCCGCAGTGTCGCGGTACGAGAATCGCGTTTTCCTGAGACCAATTAACCGGCCCTGTTCAAACCAGCTGATCTGCTGATATTGCGTCCTTTGACGTCGACGAGGTATACCGGCACCTGCTTGTTCGTTTTCACTTCGTATGGCGGCTCTGCACCGACTGAGCGTGGCATAATAATGACCTGTCCGATCACAAATAAGAGGGCACTTCTGGGACTACCTGCACACCGTCTCTCTACAATCTCAAACAAGTAACATGGCTCCATTGTTCCATACATTCTACAATTTTGGAGTGATTCTGACCTTTCCTTTTGGATGTAGCAAATTTCACCAACAATAGTGTGGTTAACCAATTTCCTCAGCGGAATAAGACAAGAGGTAGGTGCAAAATTTCCCAGAGACAGATTACCAGAGTTCAGTGTCAAAAATGCAGAGCCTTTCTGCGCTTCAACAAAGGCAGAACTTGCTTCAGAACGTTGCACTACTAAAAGAACTGCATGAAAATAACTTTATTTTTACGTTATTTTCTGCCCTTTTGTAAAAACCCCATTTAGAAAGCAGAAATTTTATCACAAAATTATCTTACCCGTCCCGTTACAGCGCCCTTAAACTCCAGTGTAACACTTCGTAAAAAACGACATAAAAACGTAACAGTTGTACATTTACCCCAATCTGAAGTTAAATGTAAATAATGTTCTGCAAACAACAACCTTCAATAATTACTATGTGTTGTGGGTTCCATAGGATTAATATATTCTTTTCAAGACATTCCCATTGGAAAGCTAGTGAGGGTTACCGCAATAAACTAGGTAAATATGCTCAGTCCTTATATAAACACTCATTTGCTGAAAACATATCGATTTGATAGGCCTACTTTTCGTGAAATTTACCATTTCCGTTACTGATTTAGGAACCTCATGAAGGACAATGATTTTGCATTTTGAAGTTTTCTCTATTTCTCGTTGAATAAAACACTGTGTCCAAATAGCATGAGGAGCCTCTTCACCGACCACAGATTGCAACCGGGCATAACAGCCAGCCGTTCCAGGTTTTCCATCTATAACCAAGTTCCGACACATTTCCCAGTTGATGTTGTTTTCTTACATTAAAGAACGTAGTACATCAAACATGTTTGTTGCTTTTGTTCGAAGAGTTCTCTTCCTGCAGAAAAAAGCAGTCTTCATGAAATTTATTTGTCATGTATATACCGCATTTATCAAATTAGAAACTCATCATTGTGGTTCTCTGTAACTCCATCCAACTGAGTAGATAATAATCATTGACATGAGTATTTCAACCAAATTATCATTAATTTCGTCAGCTGTATCTAATATTATATGACTAATAGTGTTGTCTGACAAAGGCACACTTACTTGGCAGCAGACTGTCTTCTCGTGGAGAAACCATGTCCCGAGCAGCTGGTGAAAGAAAGTGTTCCACTATAATATAAGATTTTTTGCGCTTTGCTACACGGAAAACAACTTGGTAATCCTCTGTAGGAACAGTAGCTTGTTTAGTGAATTATTTCTTTTATTACATAATTTATTTTCACTTGTGGTAAATGTATTCTCGTAGTATGTATATCTCTCGATTTGGTAAGAAATGTCGTTCCATTTTAATAGTAAGCTTGCTTTCAATAGATAGAATTTGAAGCAAATGACATGCTGTGGCCTCTTTCACTTCAATAACAGTATTCCAAAAACCGAAATTAATCTGACGGTCGTCATACTTCCTGCATTTTCGTCTGTTCATGTCTTCAGGACTGCAGGACACAAATATACACTCCTGGAAATTTAAATAAGAACACCGTGAATTCATTGTCCCAGGAACGGGAAACTTTATTGACACATTCCTGGGGTCAGATACATCACATGATCACACTGACAGAACCGCAGGCACATAGACACAGGCAACAAAGCATGCACAATGTCGGCACTAGTACAGTGTATATCCACATTTCGCAGCAATGCAGGCTGCTATTCTCGCATGGAGACGATCGTAGAGATGCTGGATGTAGTCCTGTGGAACGGCTTGCCATGCCATTTCCACCTGGCGCCTCAGTTGGACCAGCGTTCGTGCTGGACGTGCAGACCGCGTGAGACGACGCTTCATCCAGTCCCAAACATGCTCAATGGGGGACAGATCCGGAGATCTTGTTGGCCAGGGTAGTTGACTTACACCTTCTAGAGCACGTTGGGTGGCACGGGATACATGCGGACGTGCATTGTCCTGTTGGAACAGCAAGTTCCGTTGCCGGTCTAGGAATGGTAGAACGATGGGTTCGATGACGATTTGGATGTACCGTGCACTATTCAGTGTCCCCTCGACGATCACCAGAGGTGTACGGCCAGTGTAGGAGATCGCACTCCACACCATGATGCTGGGTGTTGGCCCTGTGTGCCTCGGTCGTATGCAGTCCTGATTGTGGCGCTCACCTGCACGGCGCCAAACACGCATACGACCATCATTGGCACCAAGGCAGAAGCGACTCTCATCGCTGAAGACGACACGTCTCTATTCGTCCCTCCATTCACGCCTGTCGCGACACCACTGGAGGCGGTCTGCACGATGTTGGGGCGTGAGCGGAAGACGGCCTAACCGTGTGCGGGACCGTAGCCCAGCTTCATGGAGACGGTTGCGAATGGTCCTCGCCGATACCCCAGGAGCAACAGTGTCCCTAATTTGCTGGGAAGTGGCGGTGCGGTCCCCTACGGCACTGCGTAGGATCCTATGGTCTTGGCGTGCATCCGTGCGTCGCTGCGGTCTGGTCCCAGGTCGACGGGCACGTGCACCTTCCGCCGACCACTGGCGACAACATCGATGTACTGTGGAGACCTCACGCCCCACGTGTTGAGCAATTCGGCGGTACGTCCACCCGGCCTCCCGCATGCCCACTATACGCCCTCGCTCAAAGTCCGTCAACTGCACATACGGTTCACGTCCACGCTGTCGCGGCATGCTACCAGTGTTAAAGACTGTGATGGAGCTCCGTATGCCACGGCAAACTGGCTGACACTGACGGCGGCGGTGCACAAATGCTGCGCAGCTAGCGCCATTCGACGGCCAACACCGCGGTTCCTGGTGTGTCCGCTGTGCCGTGCGTGTGATCATTGCTTGTACAGCCCTCTCGCAGTGTCCGGAGCAAGTATGGTGGGTGTGACACACCGGTATCAATGTGTTCTTGTTTCCATTTCCAGGAGTGTATTTGAAATATCACGTTTTGTATTTACATGTAAAAATTTGTCCATTCCGACAACGAAACACAAATCACAGAAGACAAACAACAACTGATCTGCATTCGATAGACTTCACCTTCAGACTGATTGTTACTGAGTAAAGACTAAAAAAAAAGAAAGAAAAAAAAAGAAAAGAACCTACGAACGGTTCGAATGCCAACCACCACATTGGCAAAGCAACAACACTTACTTCCGATCCGATAGATGCCACTGCGAGAGCCACACAGTTCCTTTACTCAGAAAGCAAATAACCAAATTGATTATTTCCACGTCACCACAGCGACCCCGCTAACGTAAGGCGTCGACGCCCCTCTGAGGTGTGACGTTCGGTTTGAAAACCTATGCTCTATCTTGAAAGACGAGTGAAGTAGGAGACACTTAAAATGAATATGACGATTACGGACGTCTGAAACTACTTAATACATAGCTATACATCCGATAAGAATTATAAATAATGTGAAGGAAAGTTCAAAATTTCTATCCTTGCGGACTCGCTCTGAATCGGAAGCCGATGCACGCACGTTGGTGCTTAAGTGAAGAGTTTCATATCATAAGTGAAAATGACAGAGCATGTTCAGATTGATTTCTGCATGGTCAGCCTTGATGACTCTCGTACTGCCAGCACTGTGCAAATGAGACTTCGTTAGAGACACAATTACACATCTCCAAATACCATCGACATTAGCAGATGGTGTCTACAGTATGAAGAAACAGGTTGTTTTTCCAAGTGTAAAAATACCGATTACCTACGGGTATCAGCAGTAAACGCTGAAAAAATTCGTTATTCCTTTGAATGTAGCACACAGAACACACAGAAATGGATGTACGAAGCCAGTCGATAGTTGCAAATAACAGAAACAATGATTTAGCGTGTTCTCAGAACGAAACCGAAAATAACACGGTGCATGGCTGAAATTTTGCGGGAATTCAAGGAAGACGACCAAGTCAAATGTAAGAACTATGCTACTGCTGTGCTGGGAGCCATGGAGAAAGAAACAAATGTTGCACATCTCATTTTTTGGCGATGAGGCAACTTTCACCTTAAGTGGCATTATTAACCGGTGCGGCCTTCATATGTAGTTGAACATCATCGACACTTACCGTAAGTACTGTGCGCTCTTAGCATTATAAGTGAGTGTCCCATTTTCGTTTATTGAGCTGTTTAGCAAATATGTACCTTGACATTCTTGAGCGATATCTGATGCCCCAGTTTATCATGGATTGGCTCTCAGCATCATGGGACCCAACATCTCAGGTCATCAGTCCTCTAGAACTTACAACCACCCAAACCCAACTAACCTAAGGACATCACACACATCCATGCCTGAGGCAGGATTCGAAACTGAGACCGTAGCAGTCACGCCGTTCCAAATGAAGCGCCTAGAACCGCTCGGTCACAAAGACCTGCTTGACATGGATTCCACAGTTTACATATTTCAGCAAGATGGAGCATTCCAATATTTGGTTCTTAAATCATCTTACAAACCATGCACCCGCGGTCTAGGAGTACTCTAGCTTTAACAACCGGGCCGAGCGGACGTGCTGTGTGTTTTCGCCTGCAGTGTGACCACCCTGTTTACCTCCTCCCGCGCGGCTCCGCCCGTCAGAGGTTCGAGTCCTCCCCCAGGTAAGGGTGTGTGTGTTGTCCTTAGCGTAAGTTAGTTTCAGTTAGATTAAGTAGTGCGTAAGCCTAGGGACCTCAGCTGTTTGGTCCCACAGGAATTTACCAAATTTTTTTTAAGAAACAAAATGTTTACTTCCTCCTGCCGACACATACTGAAGCCACAGAGCGACAAAATCACAGTGAAAAACATTTTTTTTTAATATAAGGAAGTGTAAGCACTGACTAACAATACAAGATAGAGACAGTACTTACATGTCACTTATAAAATAAATAACAGACCAGAAGGGCTGTAGTCACGAAATATTTGAAAGGAGTGTGTGAAGGCAAGCCTCTAAGGGCTGCTCATACCCGTACAGCCACAGGTCGTCATAAATTTGTAATTATGCTATAGACTACTTTAAATGCCTAAATTTTGATGAAGACATTCTTCGAAGTGATGAAACCTGGTTAATAAGACACAAAATCGTGACTGACGGCTCAATTGTTTCAAATTCAGTTTTTATGTTGCGTAAACTCATGCAGTTTAGGTTTGGTTTAAGGTTTTGGCAATTTATATACTCGCAGTCAGAAATGTTCAGTACAGGGCAAATGTTTCGGTATTCAAACATATATGTTTCGGAGTATAAATAAATTCAGTGACCATTTCTGCGAGAATTTTATTTAGTATTACTGTGTGTCTTTGTGGATGGTGTCCAACCGCATGTTCATGCTTTCTGTGATACATTAGATTAAATGCCTCCTCCTCTATGGCACCTTGTTACGATCTACTAGGTTCCAAGTTTATTAACAGAGATATAAATACACTGATACAAATTCTGTGGGGAAAGTTTACTCGCTTCAGCAGCTTTTCCATTTTTGCTTAGTGTACTTCCACGTGTCCATGTTTCTTGCTATAGGAAGGATTAAGGGACTTATAGTGATCAAACGTAACTATTCTCGTTGGGTTATTTCGAGTAGGAAGTTTAATAAATGTTCAAATGTGTGTGAAGTCTTATGTGACTCAACTGCTAAGGTCATGATTCCCTAAGCTTACACACTACTTAACTTAAATTATCCTAAGTACAAACACACACACCCATGCCCGAGGGAGGACTCGAACCTCCGCCGGAACCAGCCACACAGCCCTTGACTGCAGCGCCTTAGACCGGACTTTTAATAATTATGATGTGATTTCATTGTGGGTTCTGCCGACCAAACATACCCTCCATTAGAGTCCACTTTGTATTTAGCACTCATCACAGAATCATCAACAATACTGTCATATTCCATCGGAATACAAGTTAACACTTAGATTATTGGAAACCACATGACAAATTTTTCTCCTCGTTATAATAATCCCTCCCCCCCCCCCTTGCCGACCAGTATCAGGTCTGTATCCATGTGAACAGGTTTCAGCGGGTGTTTTAGTGTCGCTATCGAATTTACTGACATAACATTACGCGGATTTACGTCAATTGACGAACGATATTTGCCCAGTTACAAATCGTCCTGCCATTACTTTTGTGTAAGGTTGTGACATGCTAATATTTAAATAAACTGTGCTTATCGGCCCTAGGTAGCCGAGATGAGATCGAGACTGTGCTTAAATCGCCCACTGCCTTCCATATTTTGTGTACATGCCCTTTATTGGAATAACTGCATGCACGTGAATTTGTAGTGGTATGTTTGTTGTATTATTGAGTGTAATGTTCATATTCCACCCCTTCTCTCACCAATAAATGATGTGTAACAATAACTATATCTATAAATAGATAAGCAATGTTGCATGCATTGCCACTCTGTAGACTCAAATGTTGAGACAAATTGTCTATTTATTGTTGGTTACCCATTGAATTCTTAATTAATTTCCATGACAGTTCTATAGAGGGTTTACATTACCTATAGCATTGCAAACGATGTTGTGGCAAATTTTGTTAGTGCGGGTTGCCTACATCAGGGGAACATATCACTCAGGGGTAAACCTATAGTTCTCTTTTGACTGACAGGTCATTAGCCTGCTGTTCTCTTTTAATTGACAGGTCTTTAACCGGTTGTTCTACTAAAGGAATCCTTCCTTTTGACTGACAGGTCACTAATATATTGCTATGCTTACAGGATTTTTCACTTTGATTGACAGGTCATTACCCTACTGTTCTGCTAAAAGGATCATTCCTTTTCATTGGCAGATCCTTAACCTAATGTTCCCCCCGCACCCTCCCCCTCCTCCCCCCCAACACCTTCTCAGGAAACCATCAACCCACCCCTAACCATAAGTGCTACAGGTACACTTTCAGGTGTGAGTTATTGGAATAGCCTCTCTCACTGTTACCAATATGATTGACCAGTCAATTAAGCTCATCAATAAATTGACCTCTCCTGCTCTGGTAAATCCCCTCCCCTACCACCCTCCTTCCCAGTAATTGGCGAGAAGAAGACTAAGTTGATCGGTCATTTGAAGGGAAATCGATAGCAGTGTGTGGAATATTGTTTACAGAATTTAGAAAATTTATTGAATATTGCTTAATTATTTATGGCACATATGGAATATAGTTCATTTATTTAGTTAAAGAATTTGTCTGGAAATCGATTTGCTGTATATGGACTATGTGTTCAAGTTATAAAATGTGTGCAACATTGTTTATTTAAACAATTTAGGGGATTCGAAGCAGTGTACGGATATAGTTTATTTATTTAAAGTATTTTTCAGAAATGAATCCCCCCTCTCCCCCCTTCCACACTCTCTGTCCCCATCTCTAGCTGGATATTGGTGGCTGTGCAGTGGAGAGGAAGAATCTCGCAAAGTGAAAATCAAGGTTATATTGTTTTTTTAAACAATTCAGTTTTAGGGACTTGGATTTCTCTTACTCATCGTTCTCTGCTGTTTGGAAGGATGTAGGTCTTCTAAGAAGTAATTAAAACGATTGCCCTTCTTTTTATTCTGATCATGCAAGGAATACCACCATGATACACACATGACACGTAATTATACAGTTAAAAACGTTTCTATCACGAAGCACCCACTGCCCGCCATCTCCTCTGTACTGGAACACACAGAACACCACTGCACATACATGCAGGAGACGGGATGCACTGGTGGCCCTTGCAGGGTAACGACGCGGCTGTCAGCTGCCGAACAACGCGAAGGTGTCAGTTCAGGTGCTGCAAGCATGAGGCGGTGGCATCCCTTCCAATTTGCGCACAGTTCTCCCTGGACGAGTGAGTAATGAACTAATCCCCAGTTTGCGTCGAGTTGCCTTCAAGACCAAAAGTGCCGCATGTATACTCAGGCGACAGTACTTTGAGAAGAGTCTATGCGAGGAGAGTTTGTGTGGGGGTATTGTTAGTGTTCGAACTCCTACCACTCAGAACCTCCTGGGGTGGGGGTCTTCCACGGCCGATTGGTGTCTCTCTGGCTGACAAGCACTCCTGCGGTTGCGGTCATGTGTCAGGTTTACAGAGGCAGTTTCGTCCATCGACGCTTCACTGCAGCACAGTGAGTACGTGTGATGTACAGGGTGTTTCAAAAATGACCGGTATATTTGAAACGGCAATAAAAACTAAACGAGCAGCGATAGAAATACACCGTTTGTTGCAATATGCTTGGGACAACAGTACATTTTCAGGCGGACAAACTTTCGAAATTACAGTAGTTACAATTTTCAACAACAGATGGCGCTGCAAGTGAAGTGAAAGGTATAGAAGACAACGCAGTCTGTGGGTGCGCCATTCTGTACGTCGTCTTTCTGCTGTAAGCGTGTGCTGTTCACAAGGTGCAAGTGTGCTGTGGACAACATGGTTTATTCCTTAGAACAGAGGATTTTTCTGGTGTTGGAATTCCACCGCCTAGAACACAGTGTTGTTGTGACAAGACGGTTTGGGCCGCCATTTCTTCCAAAGGAATCATTGGCCCATTTTTCAGATCCGAAACGATTACTGCATCACGCTATCTGGACATTCTTCGTGAATTTGTGGCGGTACAAACTGCCTTAGACGACACTGCGAACACCTCGTGGTTTATGCAAGAAGGTGCCCGGCCACATCGCACGGCCGACGTCTTTAATTTCCTGAATGAGTATTTCGATGATCGTGTGATTGCTTTGGGCTATCCGAAACATACAGGAGGCGGCGTGGATTGGCCTCCCAATTCGCCAGACATGAACCCCTGTGACTACTTTCTGTGGGGACACTTGAAAGACCAGGTGTACCGCCAGAATCCAGAAACAATTGAACAGCTGAAGCAGTACATCTCATCTGCATGTGAAGCCATTCCGCCAGACACGTTGTCAAAGGTTTCGGGTAATTTCATTCAGAGACTACGCCATATTATTGCTACGCATGGTGGGTATGTGAAAAATATCGTACTATAGAGTTTCCCAGACCGCAGCGCCATCTGCTGTCGACAATTGTAACTACTGTAATTTCGAAAGTTTGTCTGCCTGAAAATGTACTGTTGTCCCAAGCATATTGCAACAAACGGTGTATTTCTATCGCTGCTCGTTTAGTTTGTATTGCCGTTTCAAATATACCGGTCATTTTTGAAACACCCTGTATTTGATGATCTGTAGACCACTTGTGAGAGGTTTAACTGTCAGTGCAATTTGGAGGTCTGTACAAAATAGTTTTTGCCACAGAAAGTCTCGTCTGCAGGAACAAATGGCGGACAGTGCCCTCACACGAGCAGCAGCAGCAGTGTGGCGAGTAAATTCAGTAAGAGCCTAACAGAATGCTCCATTCATTCACACGATGTCCTTTGTGCTGCGGCATAGGAACCTCTACGGGCTGGTTCTAACAAGATGGGAGTAAGGTACCTAGGGCGGGATGCAGTCCCTCATCGGCCATTGTGGCATTAGGACATCTCCAGCAGCTGTAGGACATCGAAACTTCCAGCCGTTTTTCTCTTTTAGAGGAGAGTCCTGCAAATTTTATTTATGTAATTGTTCTAATTTTCCTGTCTGTGCTTAGACAGCACTCTCTCTCCAAACAACAAGTATGCTTTTGTGTTACAAGTGTGCACATACATGATGAAGGTTTTTAGTGATGAGAATGTTTACAGTTTCTGAGAGGTATGATGAAAGCAGGACGTCACGATGTCGAGGACAGAAACACGTGACACCTCATTAGGACCATCAGGAAGAACGCATTCGGTGCCTCTCTGGATTACATTCGTGAACAGGTCCTGTTAGGAGAAGAATTTCCATGGACACAGTCTGAGACGTCATGAGAGCTGCTACGACAACACCAAAACCGACCATTAACTATTTCTGCAACACTTTACTATTGCCAAGAGGTAGATTTGGCTTTTATTTACATAGACAGCCCTTTACCTGCTCCTGCGAGCGTGAGCCGGTATGCAAACATCTGACTGAGGGTGATCCGCTATGCGAACATCTAGTTCGACTGCAGGTACAAAGGTTATGCGTCGTCATGCCAGCTGCAGTGCCTGCACAGACACGTGTTTCGACAGGTATTTCTCAGGTGCCAAGTATGAAAGGGATGCCGGCACCTCACGCTCGCGGGACCCGAATTGACACCTGCGCTTGGTTTGCCAGCTGCTGGCATCGAGACTAATGCAGTGTCGTTGGCGAAGCGCCGATTAGAAGGCACCACAGTCCGCTCGCGACGATACGATCCAATAGCTCCAGAGGTCCCCAACATGACCCCATTCTACGGACATGCCCTAGCACAGCTAACGGTTAATCATACGCCTTAATACGCGAGGCAGTCGTTCCCGTACGACTCAGGCAGCCATAGTGAAAGTCACTTAGGCTTATTTTCGTCATCTTTACCAAGAAATAACGCTAGATGACGAGGCCACAGCGGTAGCATTACAAAAGGTGACATGCACTATCGACATAGCAACAGTGACGCAATTAATGGAGTAAGTCTAGTTTAAGGAGGTTGGGAACAACTTGGACAAAGGTGCGTGCGGTCAATAAGTCTCCAGAGCCTGATGGATTAACAATCGAGTTTTAACGGAACTTCCGTGGCATCATGATGCCCCACAGAGTCGTGATGTGCTGAGAATTCATGTCACAAGTCCGCACTGTACCGCCTGCCTTAGTCGAAGGGCTTCTTGTACCGGTACACAAGTCATCGGGAGGGCAATCGGTCAATATTTGGGAGTCTTGTTTACGAAGGATGTACGCCGAACGGCCGCGGCAAACTATTGACGGTTACTACAGAGGGTACACGCAATTGTGCGCTAGAAAATTCTTTTGACCTTCATGTAACTTATTTTTGGGTGCATGTTAACAGTTGGAGCTCTCTGCTGATCCGGAAGGAGAAGGAAGAATGTTTGTTATTGTAGTGCCTTGAAGAGGTCATTGCAAACAATGCAAATATTCTGTTAGGATAGAATGAGGAATTAAGATGGACGAGGCCTGTTCAAAGTAAACGTTCGGGAATTTGGGAAGAGTAACTCGGGACAGTTAGAGGAAGATTTGATTCCAATTCCAACCGATTACAATTCTAGTGCTTCGCCAGGAACTGAATCCTGACAGCTAAATACCTAGAGAAGTAAGACTTTTCATTTGTAGCGAATGTCAGTCACCTTAGTCCTTCATTCTGTTTTCCAGTGTGAGGTGACGTACGTAAGTCGACAAATAGTCTGAGTCATTTAAACTTCTGAGTGCTTCATCGGTTGTGTAAGCTATAATGAATTGGAACTATGGGACCTTTTACTAATAGTAGGTTACGGCACTAAGCCTGTACGAAGAAATTCCATTATTATCTCAACCATGTTTTACCTAAAATCCCAAGTGCAGAGTACAAAAAGGGAGACTATGGGGGTCGACGTATTTCTTGAAAATATTTATTTAAATTTATTTGTTTTACAGTTTTTTCTGTAACTTTGGAACACTATTGTTATAGTTAATTTTAAAAAAGTCACTTGTATCAGTTCCATTTGTTTCATTTGACTATAATTGGCATATATTTTGCAAATTGAAATATTTGGCTTACATTTCTCATTATATTATATTGTCTATTAAACTAAGAGCTTTGGAATGTTTCAAAAGCCATCTGAGTTTTTCGTAAAAAAGCAGACATATAAAAGAAAATACCAAATTTATATTATTTTTGTGATATGTCACAATCAGTAAATTAAAAAAAAATTGTGTTTCAAAACGGCATACAATAATATATAATTATTTTTATTTTTATAAATTTTGTTAACTTCCAGTAACATGGTTACCTTGTAACTTCACTCAGGTACGCAGAAAAACATATGTAAAAGTTAATTTGATCACTTACCAGTTCTGGAACAATCTAGAACTTCTAGCTCGGTGTATCTTTACTCATACTTGCCAAGAGTGAGTCTTCGTTTCGAAGTCGGGTCGGAAGACCTGTTGTCGAGATGTTGCGCAGCATGTTAGTCTTTGTCCTGCGAACAAAGTGTGCACCAGGTACGATTTTTATGTTCGTAGGTTTGGTTGGTAATTTAAAACGCATTTGAAATGTTTAACGAAACTGTAAATCAAGGACACTGGTAATTATGGAAACCATGAAAATCTGCAAGAAGTCTTTCATTAACATACGGCAAATTGAGGAATAAACTTCATTGCTTGCGATGTGTTAGTATGAAGTAAGCCGCAGTATCATGAAAATGCGAATAAGTATCTTTAGTTTTTTTAGTCTATGACCTCTCCGTCATCCCCTAGATAAGAAGCAACATACGGAGGCACAATTATATTGACGAAAGAAGATGGATATTAAGACTTTTTGCTTACTGCAAAAACCATTTAAGAACTGTTTTTCTATACCACCGTTTCCCGTTATATACAACTACACATTTACAGCTGAAGAAATGCTGTTCTTTGTCATCGAAGTACGTAAGAATGACTTTTAGTCGGACTTAGGGAATGGCAGTGTTTGGAGTGCAATGGCAAATATCGACTCCTGCCCTACGGTAAGATTATAAAACTTAGCATTAATTTCGCCTCTCAGTGACGCTTACGAAGATATGACTGAAGTATATCACTGATGGAAACTATTGTCACGTACAGGTATTTCGTAGTTCTACTGGTTGAATTGGACAATTACTTACTCAAGGAAAATATGTGTAAGTGGGAAAAAATCGGTGGTGGAACAAAATGTAGTAAAATTTGAAACTATGGTGGGACTGGTGAGATATTTAACGGCAAAACATGTCTTCCCTAGCTACGATCTAAAATGCCAGAGATCTGTGGCGTCCATTTGCTTGGATATGTAATCGCTCTTGGCGTATATGCAGCGGAATCAAACGTGTGACGAATACAGGACATGGAGCATTCACGCGAATGGTGTCATTATCGTAATTGCAGTTAATTGTTAAACAAGAGGATACTACGCATGGTTGGTTCAAATTACTTTTCACGAAACAGCACTATAGACATATAAAGAACGTGTGGTACACTTTATTGGATGACCTCTAGAGCGTAAAATGTGACTATTCAGATAACAGAGCTTCATAATATAATGAAATAATGGATAGCGTCACGCGGTTACAGTAGTAAAATAAACAATAGTGTCAGCGAAATTGTGAGGGGAAAATTATGAATGCTGAATATAAAGGACGTCCCAGTGGCCGCGGAAAGTAGGGCGACATCATACGTTAATGGTTAGCTACAATCAGTACAGTGACACAGTTATGACGCCCCTTCTCGTTTCCCGCAGCTTTCGAGAGACCCCTACAGCGATTCCTGTCCTCGGAATCTTTCACGTTGGCATGCTCCAATTAAACCTCCTCGGTTTCCACGGCGTATGATTTCAAATAAAACACTCGAGCTTTCGATAGGTGTCTCCGAGAGCGTCATGAAGAGTTGAAGCCACTGACTACCGGGGCTGACACGGTGTTTCGTTTATAGAGATACAATGTCGGCGCCTGGAACCTTCCAAGAAGGCTGGGAGTGGCGCATGCGTGGAAGGCGAGTTGGGCAGATCCTAGTGGCCCTGTCCCCAGCCGGACCGAGTGACGTCATATGGCAAGAGCGGTCGGTGCCGCACTCGAAACTACAGTAGAAGCGTCAAGACCCACAGTACAAAGGCCTGCCCCATGCTGTGTTAAGTTTGTACCCCTGGTGTTTGTTAAAACTGTTGCTTTTTATTCTAATTTCGACTGCTTTTTTTGATAACAGAATCCCACCATGTTACTATTTGAGCAAAAACTATTTTTTTTCAAATTGCATTCTGTACCCGTTTTCAAGCAATGTTCAGCCACGGCCGACTTCCCAAGTTCTATTTGTTTGATATGTCGTGAGTACTGTGCACGAGGCTCGGCAACAACGCAAGTAATTTGATCTTTGTGAGTACTAACACATTCACAGGGAACACTTTAGACGCAGGAACTCGAAGATTTATGTTGTCTTTAACGGGGCGTAACATATCTCTTATCTTGGTGGTGGACTGGAACACTGGTCTCAGTCCATTCAGCACGCATCCCATCTTGCAAGTAGTTGCCGCAAAGTATTAAAGTGTGGAAGGAATAAAGCTGGCTTGACCCCTTATGGCCGTTCACGAGGCTCTTTCATCAGTGACACTTGAAAGCTTTAGCAGTTTCTCCCTGCTACAACCATTTTGTCTGAACAAGTTATAAGTGAAAGAAACACATAACTTTCTGACTGGCTGATTATCACGAGCGTAGGTACTTTGTCGTTCGTATATCGTACCGTACTAGAAATTTTATGGAGCATTCGCATCGCGATTCGATCTCGCGTACGCTCGTGTTACAAGCTATTAAATTGTTTATTACTGCTGGAAGAAATGTGCCAATCGTCGACTGATAAAACATACGTTGAACAGTGATTATTTTGTGTTCTATGCACTGTGTTTTTGCATCGGATACCATCATTTAGATGGCAACCTTATACGTCACAAAGGACATATACTTGGAGTACAGATACTGATCACGCCCATTATGGAATAATGTTAATTGTGAATACTACAGCCCCACCCGGCACAAGTGTTTATCTGAATACAGTGAATTCTGTATTGGTGGTGTGTGTGTGGCTAATCTCCCTGCTAGACAATAGTTATTACAGGACACATCATAGCAGGCAGTGCAGAGAGCAGTAGAACAACCACAGCGGGAAGGACCAGGTACATGAGTTTAGGCATACGTTCGTTAAATATCCACCCCGTCCCTGTGTCTAGAGAGTGTTGTGCAGTCTAGAGTGCTAAAGGCTAGGTTTTATTAGTTCTGCATATCTAGGCCTACCTCTTTTCTTCCCGGGCGTGTTACAACAACCCGTGTACCCACATTTCACCTCTACTTCCGCCGCCTCTAAAGTGGGACTCAGAACCGCGACAAAAAACGTTGAAATCATGCGGGTTTCTGAAGGGGGGTCGAGGTAAACATTTGAGATAAACCTCAGGTCAAAATCGACACGACGGGGCCTCAGGAAGGTCTTACAGGAAGTCAGTTAACCATCCTTTCCCTTGGGAAACAGTGTTCTTTCAGGTACTTCTCGGTACAGGAACTGTATAACGCTTAAAAGATCGTAAAACATTACTTTTCCTCAGAAGGAATCATTTTGCAAACATTTCGCTGCCGAAAACATCACTTTTGGCGATGTTCTAGACAGCATTCGAAACTGCTGCCACTCCCTGATCATTCGAACAGTACTCAAAGGACATCGCAAGGCGGCAACACCATGGAAATGAACTGACACCTTTCGACTGTAGTGCGACAGTAATTGTTACTCTGGTGCACGGTTTGGAACCATTACAGACGTTCGAAACAATTCCACGGATTTTGGAAATGATTCGGAGCAGCGATGGTGTTCATGCTTAATCAGCGCATCTTTTTGATGCTCTCCCGTGGTGTGTAAGACGGAAAAGGGTAGTCTTAAGACGACCTCTCTCTCCTCGACCTGCACCCCTCCCTCTCCAGTTCGTCAACATCCTTTGTGCCACCCATTCATCTTTGCTGAGCACATTAAAATTTTACCTGTCAGAAACGAAGGTACCAATTTGATTTCGAAGATGCTCTAGCCCCCGAAGGTAAGCGAGCTATATCTAAAGGGCGTAGAAAGGGATTGCCCAAACCGCAACGGTTACCGAGGGAGCTGCCGTACTGTGGGGTCGTGGACAGGCCCTTTGTCGTTTTATTTATCAGCGTAGGATATCCCCCTTCCCCGTGATCACGCTACAGTAGTGAGCAATACAGGGTAAAATCCCCTTCGCTGTTTCGGATGACCATAAAGACCCTCGAATGGTTTTCAATGGTCCATAGACCTTCCAGCCTGGGAACAAGAGCAAAATTAGCGATCGCAATGCACACCAAAATGGTGAGATGACGTTCATGACGTTGCAGCCTCACGATGTCGTTAGAGAAATGCAGAAACACATATGGTGTAGCATCACTGTCGAACGCTGTGAAGAACTTCGTCCTCTTGCTCACACGCTGGGAATTGTTTTCAACGGCAAAACACATGTAAATCAACACCCCGATGGAAGGGGTGGTCTCATTCAGGCCCTTTGTGCCACCCCATGTGTTCTTTTGGTGTCAGTTCTGAGCGGCGGTGTCACATAATGTCTTCCTTGGCCACTCAAAAGAAAACCGCGAGATTTCTACGCTTGGTGTCGCGGTTCTGACGACCATCGCAAAGGTGGCAGAAGAAGGGTCCATGGTGGCACTGGGAAGAATTGTGGTGTAATTTGGTGCCAATGTGAATGTCCGACATCAAAGCTCACATGACTACCTGAGCTGTGCCCTTTTGTTTCGCTCGTGTCGACACTTTGACGTTTGAAGTATCGCTGAGCCCAAGAGTGACATCGCGGAGAGCCACGTTTTTTCACCATTATAGAGAAGCGTTGTAGACATCTTTGAGCCAAAATTCAAGCTTATGTGTTCGAACGGGAACCGATTATGCGGTTTGGATTAAGTTATTTTTAATTTTGTTTTGCTGAAGAAATTGAAGATCCTCTCGTAACAGGTGTCATCAGAACGTCTTATGTCTATGTATTTTTCGTTGCATCGGTATTCCTAAAATTTTGATGCTTCCCGCCACGAGTCCATTCCTGTGCCAACCTCTTCATCTCAAAGTAACACCCTCTAAGTCTTCAGTTATTTGGCGGACATATTCCAATGAACGTGTTCCATTACTACAGCCATGGAAGTTAGTTGCTGACGCCTTAGTGCGTGCCCTATCATACTGACTATTCTTGTGTGCTCCAAATATTTGTTTCCTCTTCACTTCTGTGCGTTTCTTACATTATCAGTTCACCGAACGTTTAACGTTACTTACAGTACAACAGCTCAATCTCATCGAATTTCACCTTTTCCCGTTTTCCCACAGTCTGTGGTTCACGACCATACCGTTTTGTGCTCCAAATGTAAATAGTCAGAATATTCTTCCACAAATTAAGGCCCTTATTTAGTACCAGTACAAGACATGGGCGTAGTAGTTCGTCCCTAGTGATCAATCGAAGTACCAGTGAGGGAAATAAAAACAAGGTTCAAGAGTGGGATTAAAATTCATTGATAATATTTGCAGATGCCATTACTACCCTCTGTGAAAGTGAAGCTGAATTACAGGATGTGTTTAGTGGAAGGAACTGTTTAATGAGTGCAGAGTATGGAGTGAGACTAAATCGGAGAAAGACGGAAGTAATGAGGAGCAGCAGAAATGATAATAGCGAGATACTGAACATCAGGGTAAGGATTCACGAAGTAAATGAAGTTAAGGAAATCTGCTATCAAGACAGTGAAATAACCTGTGACGGACGGAGCAAGGAGGTGATAGAAAACAGACTAGCACTGGCAGAAAGGGCACTCCTGTCCACGTGAAGGCATCTAGTATCACACCTAGGAGACTGTATGTTTGGAGCACAGAGTTAAATGGTAGTGAGACATGGACTGGTGAAAACAGGAACAGTAGAGAATCGAAGTCTTTGAGATGTGACGCTACAGAACAATGTTCAAAATTACGTGGACTGATAAGATAAGGGATCAGGGGGTTTTCGCAGAATCTGCGATGAAAGAAATAGATCGAAAACACCGACAAGAGAGACAGAATGACTGGACATCTGTTAAGGTGTGTGGTATTAACACCCATGGTATTAGAGGGAGCTGTAGTGTAGAAGCCGTAGAGGAAGTCAGAAATTGAAAAACATCCTACAAATAACTGAGGACGTAGGTTGCAAGTGTTACTCAGATCAAAAGGTTAGTGCAGGAGAAAAATTCGTTTTGGACCGCATGAAACCAGTAAGAAGACCAATGGCTCGGAAAAATAAAAACAATAAAATGTGAGCCTCACTTGGCCAGAAGTACCCTCTTTGTCTTGCTAGCCATTTTTCTATGTGTTCCGTGCTTCATCCACCATGAATTATTGTGCTTTAAAGGTAGCAAAATACCTTCACTTTGTCTACTTTGTGTTACGCAGTTTGATGTTAAATTTATCACTCGTCTCACTTTTAGTACTCTTGACTATTTTCGTCTTTCCTTGTAGTAATCTCAGTCCACACGTCTTACTCGATAGACTTTTTAATGTCATTCAATATGCCGTGTAATTCTCGATTATTCACTTGTGCCATGAGCAAATCTACTCATCGATATTTTTTAACCTTGAAATTTAATCTCACTCCTGGAATTGTCTTTCATTTTCTTAATTGCTTCCTAGATGTAAAGACTGAACAGCATTACCAAGAATTTGTGCGTCTGGTCCCGGCGGAGGTTCGAGTCCTCCCTCGGGCATATCGAAATATATGAATACAGGCAAGGCCAATCACTCTGCTATCAACGGCTTTAGAGAATAGCAAGCATTTGCGGCCAAGTGTGGGACTGTGGTATTTATGGACATTTGTGCGTCAGTGAAGACGGAGGACGGACCCGCGTGTCATGCCGGCGGCAGTGACGCTGCTCTGTAAGGGAGCAACCTGCGGCTGTGGTAAGACTCCCGAGTGTCACTGACCAGGTACTTCAGCATGCGCATACTAAACCCCTGTTCACTTTAACCCTCATGTTAGGTTGCAAATGGCCTTGCTTGAGTGGAATTACTTGAGGAAGGTAGGAGAGAGCTGCTGGGATTCCACCAAAAACTCCTCCGTTATTGCCTCATCATAATTTACATCAGCATGCTTTTGGAGTGTTCAGTCCGGAGATCGGTTAGAAGTAGCTCTTCACGCTAGTCTATACTGTGAAAACCTTCGAATAACTACGGCAACCCACATCCATTTTAATCCGTCTGCTGTGGCCAATTTTTGCTCTGTTAGTACAATTTTAGCTCCCCACACTTCACACTTTTGACAAAGTGACTGTTGCTAGATGTTTCAGAATGCTTCCGATTAACCGATGCCTTCTTTTAGTTAAGTTGTGCCATTAATTGCTTTATTTCGTAATTGAATCTATCCATCTGATATTCAGCATTCTTCCGTATAACCGCATCTCCAAAGCTTCTACTCTGTCCCTGTCTGAATGGTTTATTGTCCATATTTCACTTCCGTATAAGCCTAGACTCCAGACAGATAGCTTAAGAAAAGACGTTCTAACGTTTAAATTTTTATTCAATGTACCATAAAACAGAGTATCTACTTCGTCAGTCAGTTGGTTTAAATAAGTTTTGTTTCAGTAAGAGGAATGGTTCTGTGGAAGCAACTGTGACGTTGCATTTAACAGCGGAGGACTGAAAAATCAGGACACTTTCCTAGCAATTTCGAAGATGATCAGGTGGCAAGCCAGGGCAGAAAACTCGTTGATCACACACACGATCTCAGCCTGCCCACCAAGGCGACAAACACCATCTGCCCCATATACGAGACCACTTCTGCAACAGCAAATAATTCACGCGGCAGACAAATCCAACTTGCCATTTCGTTTTCTCAAGACCATGCAAGGTTTACGTATTACGTGACTGCCTGTAACATAACAAAACTAAACAGACATTTACCGAATGAAAGAACAATTAAAATTACAGTTATTTAACAAAAGCTCTGCCCTTCATATTGAAAGAAAGGCTAGAACCAAAACTGGGCGAAGACCACACTAATTACCATCCTACATCAAATTAACGCTTCAAGGAACCTTTAAAAGAAGCAGTGAAATTATTCCCTTTTGCGTTTGCAGAAATAATTAGACTGCGCTCCGCAGAAACAATACTTCGAAGCCATAAACTTCTTATATACCATGTTGTTGTTGTTGTGGTCTTCAGTCCTGAAACTGGTTTGATGCAGCTTTCCATGCTACTCTATCCTGTGCAAGCTTCTTCATCTCCCAGTACCTATTGCAACATACATCCTTCTGAATCTGATTGTTGTATTCATCTCTTGGTCTCCCTCTGCGATTTTTACCCTCCACGCTGCCCTCCAATACTAAATTGGTGATCGCTTGATGCCTCAGAATATGTCCTACCAACCGATCCCTTCTTCTTGTCAAGTTCTGCCACAAACTTCTCTTATCCACAATCATATTCAATACTTCCTCATTAGTTATGTGATCTACCCATCTAATCTTCAGCATTCTTCTGTAGCACCACATTTCGAAAGCTTCTATTCTCTTCTCGTCCAAACTATTTATCGTCCATGTTTCACTTCCATACATGGCTACACTCCATACAAATACTTTTAGAAAAGACTTCCTGACACTTAAATCTATACTCGATGCTAACAAATTTCTCTTCTTCAGAAACGCTTTCCTTGCCATTGCCAGTCTACATTTTATTTCCTCTCTACTTCGACCATCATCAGTTATTTTGCTCCCCAAATACCAAAACTCCCTCACTACTTTAAGTGTCTCACTTCCTAATCTAATTCCCTCAGCATCACCCGACTTAATTCGACTACATTCCACTATCCTCGTTTTGCTTTTGATGATGTTCATCTTATATCCTCCTTTCAAGACACTGTCCATTCCATTCAGCTGCTCTTCCAAGCCCCTTGCTGTGTCTGACAGAATTACAATGTCATCGGCAAACCTCAAAGTTTTTCTTTCTTCTCCATGGATTTTAATACCTACTCCGAATTTTTCTTTTGTTTCCTTTACTGCTTGCTCAATATACAGATTGAATAACATCGGGGAGACGCTACAGCCTTGTCTTACTCCATTCCCAATCACTGCTTCCCTTTCATGTCCCTCGACTCTTATAACTACCATCTGGTTTCTGTACAAATTGTAAATAGCCTTTCGCTCCCTGTATTTTACCCCTGCCACCTTTAGAATTTGAAAGAGAGTATTACAGTCAACATTGTCAAAAGCTTTGTCTAAGTCTACAAATGGTAGAAACGTAGGTTTGCCTTTTCTTAATCTTTCTTCCAAGATAAGTCGTAAGGTCAGTATTGCCTCACGTGTTGCAATATTTCTACGGAATCCAAACTGATCTTCCCAGAGGTCGGCTTCTACTAGTTTTTCCATTCGTCTGTAAAGAATTCGTGTTAGTATTTTGCAGTTATATTCCATATAACAACCTTTTTCAAAACTATCATTAATTGATCTCTGGTAGATGCAACATGCCACCATAAATTTCACACATCTTCACTGGTTAACACCAGAATATGAATCATACGTAACTTCATGCATCCAGTTAAGCGATGTGAAGATGCCGAGTTTGAGATGGCGGACCCGCCACTGTTTAGACGCAAACGAGTCTGCTAATCAGCAGCTTAGTACCCGGCGTGCGGCAAAACGGCAAGGATGGCGAGGACGGCAATGCCCAGGCACAGCGGATCGAGACGAGGGCCTGCCTTCAAAATATGTTGCCTCGTTGAACGCCGACCGGAGAAGACCCCTGCCACTCGCCAAGCCGGAAATCCAAATGCGGAACAGTCAGAGATACAAGACCGGACGAGTGTCGATATCAACGACGCAAGTGGAGCATAACTAGCGCCAGTCGCCACGGCTCAACCTCTCCCTCCTATTCGAGAACCACTCACCAGAGGAGCTAACGCCTTCAAAACTCACAACAACGGACCCTGGCTCAAGTGTACTCTGGAAACCATTCCTGAGCTAAGCTGGTTTACCAGGAAATTCGCCGGACTAAGAATCTTACAGATTCGGCACGGCCCACGGTATCTCGGCTTAAGCTTCCCCTTTACATCTTGACCCGCGGGAGTGTCCAAATTGCGAACAAATACCAAATCACCGATTTTCCCCGAAAAGTGTTTTTGCCCTTTATTGTACCTCTTTGCCTGGCGACTGTGCTATAAATAAATATATTCCTAGCACGCTGCGAATTTTCTCTCAACCCTTCAGGAGTGATCGATGCCCGGAAACAAATCATTGATACTCCGTAAGTTCAAGAGGGGAAAATTAACAAAATACGCGAGTATTATCTCATTGGGTACGACACCAGTGGCCTCATGTATCGCAGAATTAAATGCCTGATTAAGCCAGGGAAGACTCAAATCCCATCTACTCGGTGTGTTAGAATGGTATATAGTCAAGGCCGCCTTTATGTTCCTGTTGACCCTCTCCGCAAAGGACGCCTTCGGATAATATGGAGTGGTGGTAACATGTTTCACTCCGTGGTTGAAACAAAAGGCCTTAAATATCTTCGATAATGAGGCTGGGGCATTGTCACTCACTAAGGATTTAGGTGGCCCATACCATGAAATTACTCTAGCCAACTGGTCAATGCTAAAATCAGCCTTAGCAACCACACAAAGCGAGAAAAGGCATAAACAACAACCAAGACATTTGTTACCCCTTCTTGTGCCCTACAACGGTGATATGTAATCAATAAAGGCTCTATCGAGAGGATAATCTTTCCTTTGAGATGATGACAGCCCATGAGCGGCACCCCGGATGGGTTTCGCCCTTTTGCATGTCTGACAACTTACAACCAAATAACGCACGTCGTGATACAGTGAGGGCCAAACAAATCTTTCACGTACCTTGGCTACGATCTTATAGAGGCCTAAATGGCCAGCAATTACAGACTCACGGAAGTAGTTACCAAACACATCGGCAAACACATCGGCAAGCAAATGTTTAACAGATGCTCCTTGCCCACCTGCTTGCAAAGGTTACCACGACTAAGATAATAACCCGGAGGAAACTCCCCTACTATTAACTTCTCCCTCACTGGTTCCCAGACCCAGTCCTTCGAATGCTTTTCTTGCAGGTCGCAAAATAGCTCGGGAATATCCAACAATATACCTCCCACCACACTGCGGTTCAGATCTTTGTGCTTCGGAAGGCTCCTCAGTAAATATAAGACTTAATGTGTCAGTTATCGCGTTATCGGAACCATTAATATGTTTGACGTCAAAACGAAATGCTGAAATACGCGCAGCCCGACAAGGAATTCGACCGGTTTTTCGTTGCCCAGCCAGAACCCAGCTCAATGCCTGGTTATCTGTCTCCAGGAGAAAGTGCTTATGCTTAAGATAAAAGTTGAATTTCTCTACGGTAAATATAACTGGCAGGGCCTCCAGTTCATAAACCGAATTAGACTCGGGACCAGATAAACGGCGTGTCGCGTAGGCTAAGGGCTTCCTGTCTCACTCTTCCTCCTGGAATAAGACGGCTGCAATGCCCGCCAGTGCCAGTTTGTATAACCCAGTTCTTATCGAAATTCGGTATAGCCAGTAAGAGTGGATTAGAAATAGCAGCCTTAAGTTCTTGAAAGGCAATTTGCTGGGCCTCACCCCAAATGAAATCCCTATCCTTCTTACGAAGGTCGTTGAGGGGAGCAGCTAATTGGGCAAAAATCGGGATAAACTTGCGAAAGAAATTCGCCATTCCCACAAAACGTGCAATTTCCTTCTTTCCCCTTTGAGGGGGAAACTCGCGCAAAACCTTAGTTCTTTCCTGATCAATGCTGACCTCCTTAGCCGAAACCGTGTGTCCTAAAAACGAAAACAGCGACATACAAAGGGCAATCTTCGAGGGTTTGACGGTCAGCCCTG
Organism: Schistocerca gregaria; assembly: GCF_023897955.1. Classification (NCBI taxonomy): domain Eukaryota; kingdom Metazoa; phylum Arthropoda; class Insecta; order Orthoptera; family Acrididae; genus Schistocerca; species Schistocerca gregaria. The sequence goes on along the minus strand of NC_064920.1, from coordinate 431,801,137 downwards.
CCGAACGTAACAGGGCAAAAACTTGATCCAGATGACCTATGTCATCCTCTAGGGTTCGACTATAAACCACTACATCATCAAGGTAGTTATACAAGCAGACAAATTTGAAATAGCCCAGAACGGCATCTAGTAAACGATATAATACAGCTGCACCCGTGGCCAAACCAAAGGGAGCTCGATTAAATACGAAAAGGTTCCAGTCGGTTGAAAATGGCGTGACCGGCTTCGACTCTGCAAATAAGGGAATCTAAAAAGACGCCTGGTATAAATCGAGGATGGTAAACACGGTCGCACCAGAAAACCAGGTGAAACAACTGTGTAAATCTGATAGTGGCACAGATTCCAGGACTATCTTCTTGTTACGATGACGGTAATCTATAACAACACGAAAATCTTCGCCTTGTTCTTTCGGAGCCAAGAAAACGGGTGCAGCAAACGGCGAGGTGGATGGCCTAGTTACCTCTTCCTAAAGAATTTTATTAATTTTTTGGTTTAATATCCACATCTTCGGAGGTGATAATCTATACGGCGCCTGGCGGACAGAAACACTGCCAGTCAAGATTATGTCGCACTCCAACAGTTTTGTCTCTCCTAACCGTTCGGACAATACCTCAGGGTACCACTCAAGAACCTGCCTCAAACCCTGGACCGAGAACTATAGGACCCCCATTCTCTATCACCACTAGAAATTACTACTTAAGGTTGTTTAATTTGTCATTGCAGACGTTGACCAACTAGGGAGACCTTCTCCACGTAATCAGTTATCTGCTGAAACTTTGCCAATGAAGTCAGACGCTGCGCAAAATTTAAGCGCGATCGATCTTGAGGACGCATTCCCTCAAGCAGATGATCAATATTATCTATTTCTGATACCGACGTGTCAAGAGCAACAACTGCAGTATGCACTCGAGCAAAATATTGGGCTGGCGTCTCATCTGCTTGTAACCACAAAAATCCACTTTCCAACTGTACCCGTATTCGATGCTAGAGCTTTCGACCCCAAATTTTCCGACGGAGTTCAACCAATGTTCTTTGATTCTGCAAATCCTCCGCTAATATCCTATCAAATCACCATCGAACCATCGAATACAATAAAGACAAAATTACGCAGTGCTCCACCCCCAATGCAACAGCATGAATTTGTAACCGGACTAACAACCGCAACAATTCCTGAATATGATCTAAGGTTTCAATATGTAATGCTGAAATCCCTTCAAACAATTTTACAATGGGGTTCGGCAATTTCCAAAAACAATCAGAATGAACAGTTTTACATTGCACTCCCGCGCCCTTATCTTTACTCTATCCAACGGGCCCGTCTGACAAACCTCCCTCACCCAAAGCTAGCGCAACAGTAGGACATTGTAAATCCCGAACGTCACAAACCATTTGATTTGGAAATTCCTGCGTTGCGTCACTGAGGTGGACAGTCGATAAACCCGTTAAACAGTCATTATAATAATTAGGTGAGCTTCCTAGCGGCAAATTTGCCTCTGCTTAACTTGAAAAGATCTTAAAAGTCGAGTGTACGGCCAATGTCGTCCACCGACACTTTAATGTGTGCAAGCCACTCACCCACATCAGCTAGATAATCAACATGAAGGGAGACCGGAGTATCTGCCGCCGCCCCCTGGAGCCACGCCGCCAACTCGCCAACATTGCCCTCCACGGGAAAACCGCGTACACGAAGCTCGTACATTAAATGCTCGCACGTATGAAATTCCAGGGCACATTCGTCCAATCATGCCGGGCAACTTCCTAAGAGAACAACATGTATTAACCAGATGTACCAGACACTACTATCACAAGCTTTGACCATCAACACTAAGGGTAGGAAAGGATCCCCCCCTTATCATCGCTTCTTTAGTTATGCTACCAGTTGTGTTGTGCTACTGCTCAAGTTACGTGCCAGAGAAACCAAAATAGCAATTTAACCATAGCTACTTAAAGGAGATAGGAAGCTAGGGATCTTTGCTGATGGACAAACTTGTGGTTGGTACATAATTTAAATTGCAACTAAAGAAAAAATTTCATTATTACAGAATTAAAGAATCGGAATAATATAAAAATGTAATTCAGACCTTTATCTTCTTAAGAAAATATGCAACTCACTTTAACAGTCCACCCTTTTCTTGTTTATTTTCCTTTTTTTAAAAAAAAAAGACACAAATGGAATTATCAAACATCAAGCCCTTAAATTTCGGACGCTTTTCCCTTACCAAGCTTAGAAAACTATATGATTAGATCCTGAATTAATATAATAAACAGTATTTTAAAGATGATAATTAGATCTGATTGCAAAAGGAACAAAGACGGTCACCACCATAAGTACACAACCAAGTGCATTGCTTACATAACCAAAATTTAACAACAATAATGATTCACCTGGAGTTACTTATGAAAAGATTTCGTTCTAAAGGATGGAAGCGCGGTTTATACACGGTGGCACTAGGAACAAACGAGTAGAAAGCAGCCACCAAGCAATTTCGAAGATGATCAGGCTGCAAGCGAGGGCAGAAAACACGCCGAACACACAAACGATCTCAGCCTGCTCGCCAAAGCGACAAAACCCAACTGCCCCACATACCCGACCATTTGTGCAATACCAAATAATTCACGATGCAGACAAATTCAACTCGAGATTCAGTTTTTTTCAATACCATGCAAGGCTTACTAACGACCTGACTATCTGTAACATAACTGGAAAACAAACTGATACATTTACCGAATAAAAGAACTATTAAAATTACACTGACTTAACAAACGCTCTGCCCTTCATATTAAAAGAAAGTCTAAAACCAAAACTGGGTGAAGAGCACATTGTATAACATACTACATCAAATTAACGCTGCAAGGATCCTTTAAAACAATCAGTAAAATTCTTTTCCCTTTTGCATTTGCCGAAATAATTAGACTCCGCTCCGCGGAAGCAACACTTCGAAGCCTTAGACTTCGTAAGTTCCATATAACGCTATTTCAAAACCATCGTTAACTGATCTCCGATAGATACAACATGCCACCGTAAGTTCTACAAATCTTCACAAGTTAACAGCAGAATTTGAATCACACATAAGTTCATGCTTCCAGTTACGCGATGTGAAGATGTCCAGCATGAGATGACGGACCCGCCACCGTTTCGCGCGCAAACGCATCACGTATTCAGCACCGTACACCCGACGCGCGGCAAAACGACAAGAACGGCGAGGCCCAGGCGCAGCGGATCGAAACGAGGGCTTGCCTTCAAAACATGTTGCCTCGTTGAAAACCGACCGGAGAAGACACCGTCCACACGCAAAGTTGGAAAACAAAAGGCAGAACAGTCAGAGATACAAGACCAGACGAGTGTCGATATGAGCGACGCAAGTGGAACGTAACTAGCGCCAGTCGCCACGGCTTATGTTAATCTTCAGTATTCGACTGTGGCAGTAATAGTTCCTTTTAGTTAGCAGGTACTTTCGTCCACTCATGTAGGAAATTATTGTTCTTTTTTCTATCCGGCAGATGTCCGGGTCATTTGAAGGTCTAGCCAGGAGACGTCATAGACAACGGTGAGAACATGTAGAACTCGTTTATGTCTCCTACCACATATTGCAGGAATTTCTATTGCTGCGTAAATCATTGCTGCTTGGAATTCTGATGCCTGCCATCATTTCTGGTGTCTATTTACATTGCTCATAATCAGTCTGTATTTGCAATTTCTACTGGGTAGTACCGTCCTTGTTCCTGCTAAACGCTAATGCAAATTCAGGTGGTGTTGTATTTCTTGGAATTTTCTATAAATTTCACGAATTAAATATGTTTACTTCGTCTTTATCAATGAACATGCATAAAACTTTACGTCATATCAAAGCGCCGCAGGTTATTACCTTCTAAAGTAAAAAATGGGAAAGTTTAACGATCCGAAGTCAGACACTAAGTCTCCTTGATACTGCCTTGACGGATTTAATAAACAATATTTGCGGAAGAGATGATGTTGTCAGAAGTGCATGTCTAAAGGCTGATGAAACGTAGATCACAGAGAAAGGTACAAGCCTTTGTTACATTAGACTGTTTGAGTAGTATTGATTTTACTAGTCACAACAGCATAGGGGCTGTGGGATTACCAGGTGGTACACATCTCTGAAAACATAGAATTCAAGGTTTTCTCAGTAGAGATCGCTGAAGAATCCGTTCACTTTTTTTTTAGCGCGAGACTGTAACACATCTGCCAGAAATGGTGAATAGTACCGCATCCTGCACATGTCAGTCTCTCTTGGAGTTTTCTCCGACCCATTGTTCAACTACAGAGCACAATAGCCCCAAATGCAACTGTGCTAGGAAGAGTCAAAACCTGTGACGGAAACAACGAAACATTTATTCTGAGAATAGTAATGAAATAATATAAAGAGTATGCGTGGTTCATGGTGTGGGTTCCTGTAGTCATGTCCTAGATCATCAACCACGGGCAACGTTTGAGTGGCCAAGTAAGTGGTCCCGGCAGTCGGGATACCAGTTACTTTGGAATAAGGCTGGGCATCTCTGACATATTCTGAGCCGTGGTCACCTTTGTGTTCATACGGCAAAGACTACCAAATCCACCAGTTAGTCCCTTAACCGTTAGGGGTAAAACCCAATGGGACTCGGGGCAAGTAAGGCTAGCAACCTGCTTCCCTGGTACTTTAAATATGACGCTGGCAACAATCAGAGCAAAATGCCTCGGACCTTTGGAGGTGACGGAGTTCCACCTCTAACTGACAAACCAGGGACTCTTAAGATACGACTTGGCAAACAAATGGTAATGAGATGGGGAGCTATTAATATAAATGGGGGCTACTCTGGGAAGAAGGTAGAGCTGGCAGAGGCTGCTAGTAAGATGAGGCTGGACGTTTTAGCTGTTAGTGACATTCGGGTAAGGGGTGATAAAGAAGAGAAAGTGGGAGAATACAAGGTCTACCTGACAGGAGTCAAAGCAGAAACAGCACAATGGGGTGTAGGGCTTTACATCAGGAAAGAAATGGAACCCAGCGTATTTGCAGTAAGGTATGTAAACGAACGACTGATGTGGATAGATTTGACAGTGTCTTGCAAGAAAATTAGGATTGTGTCAGTATATTCGCATTGTGAAGGGACAGATCAAGATAAGATAGATAGTTTTTATGAGGCACTCTGTGATGTAGTTGTTAGAGTAAAGGACAAGGACAGTGTTCTGCTCATGGGTGATTATAATGCCAGGATTGGGAATCGAACAGAAGGGTATGAAAAGGTTATGGGTAAATTTGGAGAGGATATGGAGGCCAACAAGAACGGGAAACAACTCTTGTATTTCTGTGCCAGTATGGGCTTAGTAATCACAAACTCCTTTTTTGAACATAAGAACATTCACGAGTATACTTAGGAAGGCAGGGGAACCAGATCTGTCATTGTCTATATAATAACAGATCAGGAATTCAGGAAGGCTGTGAGGGACACACGTGTATTCAGGGGATTCTTTGATGACACTGATCATTATTTAATCTGCAGTGAAATTGGGATTGTGAGGCCGATAGTGCAGGAGGTCAGGTCCATATGTAAGAGGATAATAGTGGAGAAACTTCAGGATAAGGAAATCGGCGCAAGTACATAACAGCGATCTCAGAAAGGTACCAATTAGTTGAATGTAGTCAATTACAGTTATTGGAAAAGGAATGGACAAGGTACAGGGACACAGTACTAGAAGTGGCTAAAGAATGTCTTAGAACAGTAGTGTGTAAAAGTAGGATGAAGCAAACAGCTTTGTGTAATGACACAGTCAAGGCAGCCGGTAAAAGAGAAAAGAAGGTGTATCAAAAATGGCTACATACTAGAACTCAGGTAGACAGAGAAAGTTATGTTGATGAAAGAAACAAAGCCAGACACAGAATTGCAGCATCCAAGAAGAAATCTTGGGAAGACTTTGGCACGAGGTTGGAGACATTGCGTCAAGCTGCTGGAAAACCGTTCTGGACTATGATTAGCAGTCTTCGAAAGGGAGGTAAGAAAGAAATGACAAGTATTTTGAACAGGTCAGGAATACTGCTGGTGAATCCTGTGGATGCCTTGGGTAGATGGAGGGAATATTTTGAAGAGTTGCTGAATGTAGTTGAAAATACGCTCAGCAATGTTTCAGATTTCGAGGTAGAATGGGATAGGAATGATGATGGAAATAGGATCACATTTGAGGAAGTGGAGAAAATGGTCAGTCGATTCCAGTGCAATAAAGCAGCTTTGGTGGATGAAATTAATTCGGAACTCATCATATACAGTGGAATGTCAGCTCTTAAATGGCTACACAGGATAATTGAAATGGCCTGGGAGTTGGGATAGGTTTCATCAGGCTGGACAAAAGCAGTAATCACACCAATCTTTAAACATGGAAACAGAAAAGATTGTAACAACTACAGAGGTATGTCTTTAATCAGCGTTGTGGGTAAAATCTTCTTAGGTATTGTTGAAAGGAAAGTGCGAGTATTAGTTGAGGACCAATTGGATGAAAATCAGTGTGGGTTTAGGCCTCTTAGAGGTTGTCAGTACCAGATTTTTAGCTTACGGCAAATAAGTGTTATGAGTGGAACAGGGAACTGTATCTATGCTTTATAGATCTAGAAAAGGCATATGGCTGGGTTCCTAGGACAAAGTTATTGTATGTTCTACGAGATTATGGAATAGGAGGCAAACTTTTGCAAGCAATTAAATGTCTTTACATGGATAGTCAGGCAGCAGTTATAGTTGACGGTATATTGAGTTCACGGTTCAGAGTAGTTTCAGGGGTAAGACAAGGCTGCAACCTGTCTCCACTGTTGTTCATATTATTTATGGATCATATGTTGGAAACAATAGACTGGCTGGGTGAGATAAAGATATGTGAACACAAAATAAGCAGTCTTGCATATACGGATGACTTAGTTATGATGGCAGATTCGATTGAAAGTCTGAAAAGTAATATTTCAGAACTAGATCAGAAATGTAAGGACTATGGTATGAAAATTAGCATCTCCAAAACGAAAGTAATGTCAGTAGGAAAGAAATATAAACGGACTGAGTGACAAATAGGAGGAACAAAGTTAGAACAGGTGGACGGTTTCAAGTACTTAGGATGCATATTCTCACAGGATGGCAACATAGTGAAAGAACCTGGAAGCGAGGTGTAGCAAAGCTAATGCAGAAGGAAGTCGGTACCAAGACTAAGTTATCTGTGCACCGCTCAATCTTTCGACCAACTTTGTTGTATGGGAGCGAAAACTAGGTAGATTCAGGTAACCTTAAGAACAAGGTTGAGGTTACGGATATGAAAGTAGCTAGAATGATTGCAGGTACTAGTAGATGGAAACAATGGCAGGAGGGTGTCCACAGTGAGGAAATCAAAGCAAAACTGGGAATGAACTCTATAGATGTAGCAGTCAGGGCGAACAGGCTTAGATGGTGGGGTCATGTTACACGCATGAGAGAAGGAAGGTTACCCAAGAGACTCATGGGTTCAGCAGTAGAGGGTAGGAGGAGTCGGGGCAGACCAAAGAGAAGGTACCTGGATTCGGTTAAGAATGATTTTGAAGTAATAGGTTTAACATCAGAAGAGGCACCAATGTTAGCACTGAATAGGGGATCGTGGAGGAATTTTATAAGGGGGCTATGCTCCAGAATGAACGCTGAAAGGCATAATCAGTCTTAAATGATGATGATGATGGTGAAGAGAGTATGCAGAAACCATCATTAAAAATTTCCTGTTGCATATGACACAAGGGGATTAACGTTAACATCGTTGTGGGGCGACTTAAATTGCCCTTGACTCTTGGCTGATTCTGAAGTTGGTCTCCTCGTAGTAATGAGAGGGGGTGGCTTCTGTATACTTACTTACAGTTATGTCTAATATACCATCTCTTCTGTGTTGTGCCAACCGAGCCGGAAAAGGGTGGCGATGGTATCCGTATAGCAGAGAGTTCAGCAGAGATCGCGGCAAACCGTCACATGGGGCTGAGTGTCGGCCCGATCCAGTAATTGGACCGGCATTTCGTATCCTGTTGTTGAAAAATGGCTCAAATGGCTCTGAGCACTATGAGACTTAACTTCTGAGGTTATCAGTCGCCTAGAGCTTAGAACTAATTAAACCTAACCAAGATAAGGACATTACACACATCCATGTCCGAGGCAGGATTCGAACCTGCGACCGTAGTGGTCGCTCGGCTCCAGACTACAGCTCCCAGAACCGCACGGCCACTCCGGCCCGCTGCAATTTGTTTACGGCACTCCGTATGGTTCGGAACAACATCCATCTTAGTTTGTGTTAGAATATCGGAAACAATATATAGCTCATTCCAGAACACTGCTGGTTAGAAGGTATAGCCATTAACTGATTTCAGTACCCTGTAATTTTCGATCGTGCTTTCTAGTCCCTCAAACTTTGCAGCCATATGGTAACTGAAGTGGATTTCTTTATTTTGTTAGCTATAGCATTACATGTAACACCTAAGCTCAGAGTGGTTCCCTACTCTTTTCATTCCTTTTTATCTGTTATAGATATGAAATCTACACAAAGACGTGGGACATAAGGGAGACTGACTACTTTCCGGAAACAATTTCCTGATATTTGGTCTTCAATAAATAAGTGTTGAGAGTGAGTCAAGGTTCTCGTATATGTCCTTGTTTAAAATTTGTTTGTTCGTTAGACTTTTACTGACTTTGTTTATTTTAAGTTCATTAAAAATATGTGTAGTGGTATCAGGCTTACGTGTAATTTCTAACCTAAGGTTAAGTATAAACAAAATACCAGACTAACACTTCTTTCAGCGGAAAAAAGCCCTTATACATTGTAAAGTTAACGTTAAAGTACAATCTGACACCATCATTATTACGTCAAAGGGTTATCTAAAACGACGCATTGCGGTTCAGTACAGCCACTACCAAAACCATTCCGAAATACTACTTTCTCTGACTTAGTTTTGGCTGACTGGGTGGTGGATGAAAACTGTATCCATGACTTTCAAAGACATCAAAACTTGCCAACAACCTAATATAAAGTATGACGGCTGTTTCCGGGGCACATTGACACTGATTTTATTACTACGTAGCTGTCAGCGCTTCCATGAAATACCTTCATCTTAAGAATTGTAATGCCAGTACATAAAACGAAGACAGGAAGTAGTACAACTTACCTTACGTTAATTCACCTGTGAATCTGTTACACTGTTTTAAATCAGTCGTCTATAGCTTTTTCTTCCTTTTATTTTTGGTTGTGAACGTGTTGGTTCTAGATAATTTCGTAAAACTTGATCACTTCAGTAGTTAAAATGTGGTGAAACAAGCAGTGGCTTGCTTTTTATTTGTACTAAATTTACAAAAATTATCATAAGACAGACCCATTCAATTTGAAATCAACCAGAAATCATTCACAACCCAGTAACATATAATTACATTACTCTCACTAAGAACTTCAAAACAATATTACTATGGTAATTTAGCCTTGAGTACAAATGGTTCAAGTAGCTCTGAGCACTATGGGACTTAACATCTATGGTCATCAGTCCCCTAGAACTTAGAACTACTTAAACCTAACTAACCTAAGTAAATCACACAACACCTAGTCATCATGAGGCAGAGAAAATCCCTGACCCCGCCGGGAATCGATCCCGGGAACCCGGGTGTGGGAAGCGAGAACTCTACCGCACGACCACGAGCTGCAGACCGTTGAGTACATCTGAAACTGAAATGATAACACTAACTTTAGTTGCCACAGTAGGATTACGTAAATTATTGGGTTACTATGCCTCGAACTCACTGGTCGAAATTACTAAAAATACCTACATCTACGGCCGTACTCTGTAAATCAGTGAAAAGTGCGTGGCAGTCGTTAAGTCCGTATGTCCCAGTGTTTTGTTTACGTATGGAGTGCGAGACGAATGTTTGAATGTCTACTTGAGTGGTGTAATTAATCTTGTCCTCACGATCACTAAGGAACCAAGATGTAAGCCATTGTCGTTTATTCCTTGATTCATCGTTTACAGCCTGTTCTTGAAATTGTATAAGTAGACTTTCGGGGGATAGTTTACATCTGTCTTCAAGATTCTGCCAATCCAATTGCTTCAAATTCTCAGTGGTACTCTCTCCCTGGTCAGATAAATCCGTCACCATTACTGTTGACCTTCTCAATATACGTCCAATATCCTCTAACAATCCTACTCGGTAAAAGCTCTTGAGACGGTAGGAAGCCTTGTATGGGATGTAGAATGTGCTGGAGTAATTCTGAACAAGTTATACTTTTAACAGTTGATTCAATACAGTAGATAAAAACAAACCTAAAATTTGACAACTGGCTTCACGAGCCGCTTTGCAGTGCCCGAAGTAGCACAAGTAACGACCACAGAAATGGTGCAGACAAAATAAATAATCTTTCTCAAAACTCGAGGCATTTGCCACCCCCACACGTATGGTTCAATATACAATCTCAGTAGCATGCATTTCAGTTACATACTGAATGTTCTTCAAGGTATTTACATATTTTCGAACTTCAATTATTCTAGATGCAAGGAACTTGTTTTCTTAAAACTACAAGAATGAAAGACAAAATTTTAACTGAAGTAGTATGCGGCACCAACAACGCCATAACTGCTTTGACACAGAAATTATAAGTGGTCGCTTTTAAAAAACTATGAAATAGGTTAAATACTATACTAAACTATCTATAGCAATCAATTCAAAAAAATCTTAACGACATTTAAAAGCAATCAGAACAGGGCTGTTATTCTTAGTCAACCAGAGACTCAATGAACTTATACTACACCAAATACAACGAAGAAAACGGACAGAATGTAACATTCTGTTCCAGGACACAAACACCTACCGTATGCATCAACAAAGAACGCGTATCAGAACAGCCGCTAAGAAACTTGACATTTTGACCACTCCAAAACTTCTGTGGAACAACGCCGTTCAAATACTGCTTCAACATCGCCGAAAGGAAACCATATGGAATGGCCTTTACCGAGATTTGGGGTTCACAGAGCCTTTCACCCACAAGCAAAGTCATGGGGACCTCTGCTAGCGGCTACGTCCCGTAGAACCAGCTACCACTCTAGCTGACTGTTAATGTCACTTTCAAATGGAACATTGTAGGAAGTCACCGACGCAGCCCGCGGCAGCGCGCTGTCCACGGTACACATGCCAGCAGTAGAGCAAGATAGGGAGAGAGAGAGAGAGAGAGAGAGAGAGAGAGAGAGAGGGGGGGGGGAGACGTCACACGCAAACTGTCCGTCTTCTCGCTCCTCAGTCTTGCTTTCTTGTTGGCTCTCCTTTCACTGTTCCTCTAGCTTGGTGCGCATGTCTGAAATAGCCTTTGGTCAAAGAGGCTGCTTGTCGAGCCCAGTGATGGCAGCAATATACCTCTGAGACCAATAAATGCAGCCGTCAGGGTGACGGTTCATGTCGCAGAAGAGAGCAATTTCCTTCGGAGACTGATTCCATTCCCCTAGTATTCTACCATTAAAACTTCTTTATGCACGAATGCGACTATTTGATAGTTCCATTTTAAACTGTTACTCTCAACAATTTTATTATTTGATCATCTCCACCTATAACTCACCAATAATACAATAATAAGGTATTACGTTTTTTCGTTTTGTGAAATGCGCTGTTATGTATTTTTGGAGATTTGAAGGAATATTCAAACTGTATATATCACCCCCAAAACCTTTCATAAATATAACACCGTCACTACTGATAATCGTACTGTTACATTTTCACAATTACCTTAGCTACGTTTATTCTCTTTTCCAGATCACCGAAACAAACAGGCCGGTCAGAGTGGCCGAGCGGTTTTAGGCGCTACAGTCTGGAATCGCGTGACCGCTATCGTTGCAGGTTAGAATCTTGCCTTGGACATGGATGTGTGTGATGCGCTTAGGTTAGTTAGGTTTAAGTAGTTCTAAGTTCTAGGGGACAGATGACCTCATCAGTTAAGTCTCATAGTGCTCAGAGCCATTTAAACCATTATATTTTTACGAACAGGTGATGATCTTCCTTTATAAAACCAGGAAGAACGGTGTTAGTCTGGCTTTAAAAAAGTCGATAAATGCTGCACAACTTTCCGTCGACAGGTTGCACCGTTCGCAAGCTACTCACTGCAAGTCTCTCCCAACCCCACGACATTTAGCTGTCTCCCAAGATTATTTTGGCCTTTTACAAGTTGCATCGTGGAGAGAGCTTTAATATGGCATGTCTCTCTCAGTATTCCCCCAACTTCAAGAACTGGAGAATCATAGCGGACACAAGAAACATACTATTTCTTGCATGGAAATAATTTATGGTGTTAATGTTTCAGCATTGATTTTTATGAAACATTTTTACAGCAAAGAATTACTTTATAGCTTGACTTTGAAGATCGTGAACAATACTGAGTTTATACAAAATGGATTGCTATTAAAAAAATTATAACATGTTGATTATTCAAAATTTTACTTTACACAAGAGGTGGTAGGGGAACTTGATTCACTAAATGCATATGTGGAGGAGGAGAACTAACGTCCCTAGCTGTGAACAATCCATGACACATGTTGCAACCATATTTCAAAGCAACTATTAATTTTACAACAGACTGATAACTACATGCAAGTACGCAAAGCTGCGGATTTACCTGGAAACATAGTTATTCATAAAAACCCTTTTCGAAATCCGTATATAATCTCACCATCATCTTATTCAATCACTGCCAGCAAATCTGTATTCGATATTTAGCTCCTCATTTCCAGATAAATATTTTTCGACCATTCGGTTCCACTTCTGCTTCCAACCTGAATTAATAATAATGCTCTCTCTGTGCACCCCCTCAGGCAGAGACAGCGTAACAACACTACCGAAGATCATGGATCAACATGGCTTGCTCCCTAATGTGCGCGTATCGATATATGGAACTGAGACGTTGTTGTTATTGTTGTGGTCTTCAGTCCTGAGACTGTTTTGATGCAGCTCTCCATGCTACTCTATCCTGTGCAAGCTTCTTCATCTCCCAGTACTTACTGCAACCCACAACCTTCTGAATCTGCTTAGTGTATTCATCTCTTGGTCTCCCTCTATGATTTTTACCCTCCACGCTGCCCTCAAATACTAAATTGTTGATCCCTTGATGCCTCAGAACATGTCCTACTAACCGGTCCTTTCGTTCTGTCAAGTTGTGCCACATACTCCTCACCAATTCTATTCAATACTTCATCATTAGTTATGTGATCTACCTACCTAATCTTCAGCATTCTTCCGTAGCACCACATTTCGAAAGCTTCTATTCTCTTCTTGTCCAAACTATTTATATTCCATGTTTCACTTCCATACATGGCTGCACTCCATACAAATACTTTCAGAAACGACTTCCTGACACTTAAATCTATACTCGATATTAACAAATTTCTCTTCTTCAGAAACGTTTTCCTTGCCATTGCTAGTCTACATTTCATATCTTCTCTACTTCGACCATCATCAGTTATTTTGCTCCACAAATAGCAAAACTCCTTTACTACTCTAAGTGTCTCATTTCCTAATCTAATTCCCTCAGCATCACCCGACTTAATTCGACTACATTCCATTATCCTCGTTTTGCTTTTGTTGATGTTCATCTGATATCCTCCTTTCAAGACACTGTTCATTCCGTTCAACTGCTCTTCCAAGTCCTTTGCTGTCTCTGATAGAATTACAGTGTCATCGGCGAACCTCAAAGTCTTTACTTCTTCTCCATGGATTTTAATATCTACTCCGAATTTTTCTTTTGTTCCCTTTACTGCTTTCTCAATATACAGATTGAATAACATCGGGGAGAGGCTACAACCTTGTGTTACTCCCTTACTCCCTTCCCAATCACTGCTTCCCTTTCATGTCCCTCGACTCTTATAACTGCCATCTGGTTTCTGTACAAATTGTAAATAGCCTTTCGCTCCCTGTATTTTACCCCTGCCACCTTTAAAATTTGAAAGAGAGTATTCCAGTCAACATTGTTAAAAGCTTTCTCTAAGTCTACAAATGCTAGATACGTAGGTTTGCCATTCCTTAATTTTTCTTCTAAGATAATTCGTAAGGTCAATATTGCCTCACGTGTTCCAATATTTCTACGGAATCCTAACTGATCTTCCCTGAGATCGGCTTCTACTAGTTTTTCCAATCATCTGTAAAGAATTTACGTTAGTATTAGGCAGCTGTGACTTATTAAACTGATAGTTCGGTAAATTTCACATCTGTCAACACCTGCTTTCTTTGGGTATGGAATTATTATATTCTTCTTGAAGTCTGTGGGTATTTCGCCTGTCTCATACATCTTGCTCATCAGATGGTAGAGTTTTGTCAGGACTGGCTCTCCCAAGGCCGTCAGTAGTTCTAATGGAATGTTGGCTACTCCTGGGGCCTTGTTTCGACTCAGGTCTTTCAGTGCTCTGTCAAACTCTTCACGCAGTATCGTATCTCCCATATCATCTTCATCTACCTCCTCTTCTCTTTCCATAATATTGTCCTCAAGTTCATCGCCCTTGTATAGACCCTCTATATACTCCTTCCATTTTTCTGCTTTCCCTTCTTTGCTTAGAACTGGGTTTCCATCTGAGCTCTTCATATTCATACAAATGGCTCTCTTTTCTCTAAAGGTATCTTTAATTTTCCTGTCAGTAGTATCTATCTTACCCCTAGTGAGATACGCCTCTACATCCTTACATTTGTCCTCTAGCCATCCGTGCTTAACCATTTTGCACTTCCTGTCGATCTCATTTTTGAGACGCCTGTATTCCTATTTGCTTGCTTCATTTACTACATTTTTATATTTTCTTCTTTCGTCAATTAAGTTCAGTATTTCTTCTGTTACCCAAGGATTTCTACTAGCCCTCGTCTTTTTACCTACTTGTTCCTCTGCTGCCTTCACTACTTCTTCCCTCAAAGCCACCCATTCTTCTTCTACTGTAGTTTATTCCCCCATTACTGTCAATTGTTCCCTTATGCTCTCCCCGAAACTCTGTACAACCTCTGGTTCTTTCAGTTTATCCAAGTCCCATCTTCTTAAATTCCCACCTTTTTGCAGTTTCTTCAGTTTCAATCTACAGTTCATAACCAATAGATAGTGGTCAGAGTCCACATCTGGCCCTGGAAATGTTTTACAATTTAAAACCTGGATCCTAAATCTCTGTCTTGCCATTATGTAATCTATCTGATACCTTTAAGTATCTCCAGGGTTCTTCCATGTATACAACCTACTTTCATGCTTATTAAACGAAGTGTTAGCTATGACTAAGTTGTGCTCTGTGCAAAATTCTACCAGACGGCTTCCTCTTTCATTTCTTAGCCCCAATCCGTATTCACCTACTATGTTTCCTTCTCTCTCTTTTCCTACTCTCGAATTCCAGTCTCCCATGAGCATTAAATTTTCGTCTCCCTTCACTACCTGAATAATTTCTTTTATCTCATCATACATTTCTTCAATTTCTTCATCATCTGCAGAGCTAGTTGGCATATAAACTTTTACTACTATAGTAGGCGTGGGCTTCGGGTCTATCTTGGCCTCAATAATGCGTTCACTATGCTGTTTGTAGTAGTAGCTTACCCGCATTCCTATTTTCCTATTCAGTATTAAACCTACTCCTGCAGTACCCCTATTTGATTATGTGTTTATAACCCTGTATTCACCTGACCAAAAGTCTTGTTCCTCCTGCCACCGAACTTCACTAATTCCCACTACGTCTAACTTTAACCTATCCATTTCCCTTTTTAAATTTTCTAATCTACCTGCCCTGTTAAGGGATCTGACATGACATTTCTATAATGATCAAGATGTCTATTCGGTAATAAGCTGATATTCCTTATGGCTCATACATTAAAATTGTAATTTTGAAAAATGGTTTAGTAATGATTCCATTAGGGGGCAATTTTTAAAATAAATCAGATCATAACATCATTTGCAGTATAGTTAGAAAGCTAAGAAATATCACTTTAATGCAAGTGTACGCAGACAACTGGTAGTTACAATTTCAATACTCTGGGAGGAGGAAGAGGAGGAGGAGATTAGTCTTCAATGTTCTGTCGACAACGAAGTCAGTAGTCACGGAGCACAAGCACGGATTAGGAATGGATTGGGAAGGAAATCGGCTGTGCCCTTTCGAAGGAACAGTCCAAGAATATGCCTGAAACGATTTAGGAAAATCACGTAAATCCTTTATCAGGATGGCCGGAGACGGGTTTGAACCGTCGTCCTTTGTGCTAAATGCTCTGGGACAAATGCTTTTAGAGAGAATGTACATTAGGCTACAACAAACAAAAGTTACGGGAAACTGAGTTTGAAGTTATACATATTCATCATTTAAATTATTAGCTTATTTTATGCATATGTTCATAGATTCCTCTGCCACTGATTTATAAGCAGCGTGCAGCAAAGAACTATACTTCAGAAATTTGCTAGGGGGACTTGAAAAGTCCATAATGGCTAAAAGTTTTCCTCGGTGTAGTAGGCATGCCATAGACAAACATAATATTGTTTTCATTATTTTCACTGTTTTATTCCTCAAAATCTTTACTTGAAAACCTTGGAGATTGATCTCGGTATTTCTTCGCTCAGAAAAAAAAACTTGTTACCTTAATATTTTAGGAAACAACCGAATTAAAAGCAACAAACTGTGCAGGCAACAGTTGAAATCTCGAAGCATCGAAAAGAAAAAGTCTCTAGCCTTAGGAATTGAAAGAAGAAAAGCCACAGACCAAAAAGTGGGCCGTCTCATATTGCAATTTGCCATTTAAACTGACATTTAGTACTTTTCAACAAGGATTTGGTTTAAAATACTTTCGTATTCGCATAAAGCATACTTCCAACTACCGTAACCACCAATAACAAAAAATTCTTATTTCCATTATTTTATAAGTAACTTCTGCTCTTGATAAATAATCTCTAAAAGAAGATATAGGGGAAATGCGCTCAAATTCGACAACATGTATGACAATAACAACAAATATTCATTATTAATCAAGGCGAAATGCAAGATCCATTACAACTAACTAAAATCTGAAACCAGCTTACAAGCCCCAAACAAACTAACCATAATATTAAAAACAAATAACATAGTAAAATTACACTGGGGAAACCATAAAATGCCAATAATTTAAAAACGTATACCAGATTAAAAAATGAATAGACTGGACATAAATTTGAACGTTTGACTGCACCTTTACACATGAAAAATTGGTCTAAAGAATCACATGCACAACCTTTCCCCAATAACACAGTGACAGTAAATGAGAAATATATCATGCAGTAAGGAATTTCGTTACAATTCAAATTTACAACATGATGAGAGAAAGTCGTGAGATAACTTCCCAAAATAGTTTTAGGCTTTGTTCTGAAAACGAGCGTTACGCAACAACATTAAGATGTACATACAAGCGTCATAAATCGCTAGTTGCAAAAGGAACCAGTGCATCAATTACCACAACACTAAGTCGAAGGCACCAAACTGTGACACCAGTTTGCGCTATTTAGACTTGTTTGCTATTTAGACTTGTTTGCATCAAATGTCAAAAAGTTGCAACTTACCTGAATAAAAATATTTATTTGTTGTGAACTAAACCTAGACTACTTTCCTATTATAAGATTCGTGTGTGAATTGTTGTCCTAAACTGTCCAAGTGTAGTAACTATGAAAAAGCTGTGTGAGAGAAGGAGTCGCAAAATGGCTGAAACTGTGTAACTGTATTGAAATTACTTAAGTGCTTAGTGCAGTGAACAGTGATGTAGTGCGTGACCTCATAATACGTGACTTGCAATTTTCAATACACAAACCTAACAGAATAAAAATTCTACACAAATTAACCAATCGAATTTTCAAACAATAAATAACCAGAATATTTCCACAAAAATGGTCTGTAAAATTACGTACCCAGCTGGATCATGCTAGGACACTTGTATTTGTATCATGTGAACTCTGTAGGGAAGTCCCTCCTCAACAAAAGTGATATGGCTTGATATAAAATGTGGGTTTGGCGGTCGAACTGAGCGGATCCTTTGTGTGTGGCTAGCCTTAGCACGGTACACCTCGCCGATGCTAAGAGAGGCAATTGGAAGCTGCATTGGAATGGATTTCCTCGGAAGTGGATCTGGCTATTATTTGATATTCACGGTATAATGGAATGGCTGTAATATATAGAAAATCCGAAGCCAAGAAGAGATTTTATAGAGCTTTCGCACATCAAGAGGCATGAGTACGGGTAGCCGCCATTTCGCCTGCCACTGATTTTCACCACTGCTTCACAGACTCCATACGTTCAGTTACGTAATGTATTTTGGTATGGACCGTTTAATTTGTGTGTTGTTTCAATAATAATCACATAAAACATCAATTCGTGTTCGATATCATAACTTCAATCCCGATCATAAACCTACGCAGGGTCCTCATCTAAGTGCTACTAAAACCGAGTATCCTGATTTAAATGAACAATTCTGCAATTCATGTGTTTGAAAGTGATTTTTTCCAAAAGTAATAGTAGTAAGAGTAAAATTTGGATGCTTTGTTTATGGACTACTCCAAGTAAAATTGTCAAGATAGGATGTTCAAGTACAAAAATTTAAAGATTAATCAACAGGAAAGTCAAAACCTTTATTATTTAAAACTAAAACAATAAAAGTTAAGTTAGATAGGCTTTTGCTAAGGTATCGTTAGTTTTTATAGAATGTAGTTTTGTAGGATTACAGTTCAAGATTGTGTAAATATTATTACCAACAATACCTGCCTCACAGGTGATTAAAGTACAAGTACATATAAATCTTCAACCAACCGATTTGCGTTAGTATTATTAGAAGTGAAGTTATGCACATTTTCAAAGAGAGTATCTTACAAAGTAATTTACGTGAATGATTAGCTTTTAGAGATTGTTTTTACCTTTGAAATAATGGATGAACCTTGGCTAGTGAAACTGTACCTGTTTACGGGTCCTCCTATTAAGAAAAAATTAACTATTACTGTTACTAAGGATATCTGCTATTTGTAGAGGAGCTTAAACAGTGTATCTTTATTTGTGTTATTGATGTAAGTCAAGATAGAAGCCCCTCATGTCCAAAATTATTTCTGTACTTCATGCACTGATGCTTCAGTATTTTGATTAAGTAATGCTATTGATTGCGGCCGTCATTAGAATGAGCTCGGTGCAATTTTGCTCCCCATAATTTATTGGTGGGTGTGTTGTCGGTGACTGCTGCTACACACAGTACAGAGTACACTGTGTTAGTTTGTATCCTGTTTGCTATTCAAAGAGAAATCTGAACAAAAGTAACTTCAGTGACTAATATCCAATTTTTTCAAATATATGGTTCCAAATTAATGTGTCTAATTAGGCTGGCGACCGATCATTTTTTTCATTCACTTATAATTTTACCACTTCTATTAACCCCCACGGTCAAGGCCTATTAATTTTACTGTTAACTTCACAAAATTGGAAATTATAGTGCAATACCCTTTTCCATTAGACACACGCACTGTCGAACTTAAAAATCCTCTCAGAGGGCAACATTTGTGTGTTTCATGGTACGTTAGTGTTACACTACAGCAACGACAAAGATACTAGCAACCACAAATCACATTGTTCTCAGAACCCACGGGGCACGACAATTCGATTATTAAAAACCTCTGTTTGAAAAATTTATACAGATTTGAAATATGACACATAGAAGGAATGTACTGTTTACATCATTTTTCTCGGATGTCAAAAATAAGTTACACACTTTGCACGTACACAACGTAAGCTGGTGGTATACCGAGCACTACCTCACAACTGAACGAAACGAATGAAAGTGCACAGAATTAGGTGTCATCTATTACAAAAATATCTTTAAGAGCCACGCAGTAATAAGCAGACCGACTATGAACCTGTGTACGGATCAACAGATCAATAGAAGTGTCTCCTCTTACCTAAAAGCACACGACCGCTCTTATAAAACAAATAGTTTGCAACAGCTTGCACCAGAAATGGTGGATGCCCCGTCTTACAACACACACACACACACACACACACACACACACACACACACACATACACAGACACACACACGCTCGCAGCTGAAGACGCTGGCCCAATTCGTAGTTTCCTGGAACAGCCAGGACGAGACAGGTCTCTGGCCAACACCAACGGGCGTGCCACACTTCCAAAGCTCGGCCAGCACACTCTTCCACTCTTCTCATCGACCGCCGACTAAACCACGACAACCTAGGCGCCAAGTCAAATCCGTCCTGTTTGGCTGCTCGTTGGTACTGTGGAGTACTCTCTCATGTTACTCATTCGGTCGAACTGCCAGTTCTCACCAATGTGACCAGCTGGTCTCGCAAGCAGTCTCACGCCGGCACTCTCGCTGCAGTCGCTCTCGTGAAATCGCGCTGCCACAGCCGTAAATCTGTTGGCGCGACTTTTCAAACAACTATGGCTGGCTGAATTCTTGTGCCAACACATCGTCACAATTAATACAAATACACTCCTTGAAATTGAAATAAGAACACCGTGAATTCATTGTCCCAGGAAGGGGAAACTTTATTGACACATTCCTGGGGTCAGATACATCACATGATCACACTGACAGAACCACAGGCACATAGACACAGGCAACAGAGCATGCACAATGTCGGCACTAGTACAGTGTATATCCACCTTTCGCAGCAATGCAGGCTGCTATTCTCCCATGGAGACGATCGTAGAGATGCTGGATGTAGTACTGCGGAACGGCTTGCCATGCCATTTCCACCTGGCGCCTCAGTTGGACCAGCGTTCGTGCTGGACGTGCAGACCGCGTGAGACGACGCTTCATCCAGTCCCAAACATGCTCAATGGGGGACAGATCCGGAGATCTTGCTGGCCAGGGTAGTTGACTTACACCTTCTAGAGCACGTTGGGTGGCACGGGATACATGCGGACGTGCATTGTCCTGTAGGAACAGCAAGTTCCCTTGCCGGTCTAGGAATGGTAGAACGATGGGTTCGATGACGGTTTGGATGTACCGTGCACTATTCAGTGTCCCCTCGACGATCACCAGAGGTGTACGGCCAGTGTAGGAGATCGCTCCCCACATCATGATGCCGGGTGTTGGCCCTGTGTGCCTCGGTCGTATGCAGTCCTGATTGTGGCGCTCACCTGCACGGCGCCAAACACGCATACGACCATCATTGGCACCAAGGCAGAAGCGACTCTCATCGCTGAAGACGACACGTCTCCATTCGTCCCTCCATTCACGCCTGTCGCGACACCACTGGAGGCGGGCTGCACGATGTTGGGGTGTGAGCGGAAGATGGCCTAACGGTGTGCGGGACCGTAGCCCAGCTTCATGGAGACGGTTGCGAATCGTCCTCGCCGATACCCCAGGAGCAACAGTGTCCCTAATTTGCTGGGAAGTGGCGATGCGGTCCCCTACGGCACTGCGTAGGATCCTACGGTCTTGGCGTGCATCCGTGCGTCGCTGCGGTCCGGTCCAAGGTCGACGGGCACGTGCACCTTCCGCCGACCACTGGCGACAACATCGATGTACTGTGGAGACCTCACGCCCCACGTGTTGAGCAATTCGGCGGTACGTCCACCCGGCCTCCCGCATGCCCACTATACGCCCTCGCTCAAAGTCCGTCAACTGCACATACGGTTCACGTCCACGCTGTCGCGGCATGCTACCAGTGTTAAAGACTGCGATGGAGCTCCGTATGCCACGGCAAACTGGCTGACACTGAC
Source organism: Schistocerca gregaria (assembly GCF_023897955.1). Lineage (NCBI taxonomy): Eukaryota > Metazoa > Arthropoda > Insecta > Orthoptera > Acrididae > Schistocerca > Schistocerca gregaria. The sequence continues at coordinate 431,779,448 of NC_064920.1, read as the reverse complement.
GGCGGCGGTGCACAAATGCTGCGCAGCTAGCGCCATTCGACGGACAACACCGCGGTTCCTGGTGTGTCCGCTGTGCCGTGCGTGTGATCATTGCTTGTACAGCCCTCTCGCAGTGTCCGGAGCAAGTATGGTGGGTCTGACACACCGGTGTCAATGTGTTCTTTTTTCCATTTCCAGGAGTGTAGTAGTCTACGAAATTCACAGATTACAGTCACATAAAAGACAGTTGATATGTTCTGCTGATAAACGGGGAGACTCAATGCTTGATGTACAACGATTAGCCGAAACATAATGACTACGTGTGGTTCCAATTTCCAAACACAGTAAAACAGAGATCGTGCTTAGCATATGTTCTACAAGTTCTTGAAAAGATTCCAGACGTATGTGGCACCAGATGTCCACACAGTGGTTAAGCAATTCCTTCAATCTGCGGGATGGTGGTCCACTGGCATGTAGCTGGCGGCTGAGATGTTTTCCAGTCATTACATATCAGGCCAAGACATCACTGTCAGTTTGCTACAATGCCCCTCACACCACTGTGGGACGGTTCTGACCTTGCAACAGGGACAGAAGATGTCTTCGCATGATGCGATGCAGGTAATCCATAATAACGTTCAAGCACTTGACTACTGTCATGATGACTTCGATTATCGTCACAAATTCCATGGAACACCAACTCGGTGTACCACATAGCGTACGTGTGCCCTCTCAGGTCTGTATCTGTGGTCGGGTGCATGTTTCGAGCAGCCATTATCCTGGATGACGGCATGTAAGGACAAAACCATCAACTTGGTGTAAAAAGAAATTCGACTGATTCGACAGACAAGACGTTTCTATTGATCCACGATGAAAACTCAGTGATGCTGTGCCCACTGCAACCACAAATGATGATGTCACTAGGTAATCACAGGAACACTTGGAGATCGTGTGATGTGGAGCTTCATGTTCAAAAGAAGCCTTTGAATGGTGTCCTCTGAAACACTTGTATCTGCACCAGTATTGTACTCGGTCGTCAGATCTGCCACAGATCGGTGCCTGTTCTGGATTACACAGTGAAGGATCCTCCGACTTCTACCTTTTTGATGAGACGTGATCGTCCTATACTATCCACTCTACTTGTTGTTTCACCATCCTGCCACCACTTTCCATAGCTTCTCACGACAGTAGTAACAGTAGTATGCAACCAACACGTGATCAGCTTCGTCGTTTCAGAGATTTTCTTTCCAGCCGCAGTGCCACTGCAATGTGGCCTTTGTGAAGAACGATTGTGTCAGAGGGTTTCCGCATTTACTTCCCATATCTTCGCTAAATGTCTACCCATTCGTCTCTCTTCCGCCTACATTTCTTCCTTACCGCGTAACGTGTTTGCAACACCACCAGGAAGCATTCAGACTCGCGATGGTTGTGCCCGCAAGGATATCATCAGAAGTGCCCTGTTATTATCTATATACGTGAATGATCTGCCGGACAAGATGAGCAGCTGAGCAGCAATCTGCGGCTATTTGCTGATGAAGGTGTCCTGTACGTGAAGGTGTCTTCGTTGAATGACTGTAAGAGGACAAAAGCTGATTTAACAAAAACTTCTTGTTGGTGTGACGAATGCAGTTAGCTCTAAATGTACAAAATGCATATCAGTTGCAAAAACAAACCCATAATATACGAATACAGCGTTGTTAGTGTACTGTTTGACACAGCCACGTCGCTTAAATATTGAGGCGTAACATAGCAAAGCGATATGAAATGGAATGAGGATATCAGTATTGGAGTAAGGCAGACACATGTTCGACTCTGGTTTATTGTGGCGATATTAGGAAAGCGTCGTTCATCTGTAAAGGAGACCTCATATATGAGGGGCGTTCAGTAAGTAACGCAATACATATCTTTCTACGAAAATTTAGGTTGAAAAATTGCGGAATTTGTTGTGGGGCATAGTAGAATATTCCCGCTTGAGCCCCTAGAGTCCCACAAAGTTTCCGTACTTGGTGGCACTGTACATAGCTTTGAAACAGGTGACTGTAACGGAGGTTGTGACACATGCGGCCTAGGGGTAGCGTCTTTGATTTATAATCAAGACGTCCTCGGTCCCGGTTTCGAACCACGTCCCCGTTTAAATTCTGAACAAAAATCATCAGCAGTGGTAGCCGAAGACTTTCGGCATAAGAAATCGCCCTCATTTAGCCAACGGCCTTGTCAAGGAGGGAGGAGGAACGGATAGAGGTTCAGAGCAATCCCTTTCCCATGGAATGAGAAACTGCCCCTAAAGGTGGAAGAACAAGCAAAGATCAACGGCATGAGGATGCAAAAGGCAACGATAACGACTGCGTTAAGGACTCATAATGCGTATCCACTGGATATGAGGGCTGTAACTGAAAAAGTGTCATGATGAGCTATCCATTGGCAAAAGCCTCCGGACTACTTTCCTATTCTGATGTCCGGAAGCGGAGTGCCAAGGGGATGGTGGCTATGTGGAAAAGATTCAGTAACCGACACAAGGATAACATTGTACGAGTCTGCTAGTGGAAAGTCAGGATTTGAAAAAGGTAGGGAAGCTAGGACAAGATTGTGGACTTGCTGGTTGACGAACAGTATAGCTTTACGAAATATAAAGGCACCATAGAGGCGGTTGACAATGTAACCAAAGCTCAAGACACCTTAATACGATATGCTGACCTGGAAAAAGCTTGCCACGATACCAAACGGTGCAAGATATTCGAATTTCCGAGAAAAATAGGGGTAACCTATATGGAAGTACGGGTAATATACAATATGCGCTAGATCCAAGAGGGGAAAAAGAGATTGGAAGACCAAGAACGAAGTGTTCGGATTAAAAACGGGTGTAACGCTGGGCTATAGATTTTCGTCTCTACTTTTCAGCTTGCACGTAGAAGAAGGAATGACGAAAATAAAATATAGATTCAAGAGTAGAATTAAAATTCATGGTGAATGGATATCTATCAATGATAAGATTCGCTGATCTTACTCTCCTCAGTGAAAGTGAAGAAATTACAGGATCTGCAGAATGGAATGACATGTCTAATGAATACAGAATGTGGACTGAAAGAAAATATGAAAGTAATGGGAACTAGTAGAAAGGAGAACAGCAAGAAACTTGACAGCAAGATTGGTGATTACGAAGTAGGTGGAGTTAAGGAATTCTGCTTCCTAGGAACAAAGTAACCCATGACGGACGGTGCGAGGAGGACATGAAAAGCACACTAGCACTAGCAAGAAAGGCATTCTTGATCAAAAGAAGTGTAATAGTATCAAACAAAGGTGTTAATTTGAGAAAGAAATTTCTAAAAATGTACGTTTGGAGCACAGCATTGAAATGTTGCGACACATGGTCTGTGAGGGAACCGGGAAAGAAGAGAATCGAAGCATTGCAGATATGGTGGTAGAGAAGAATACCGAAAACTAGGTAGACTGATATGGTAAGGAAAGAGGAGGTTCTCTACAGAAATTGCGACGAACGGAAGATGTGGGAAGTACCGACATAAAATATTGACCGGATGGTAGGACATCTGTTTGGAGACCACGGGATAACTTTCATGGTACTAGAGGGAGCTGTAGAGAGTAGAAACTGTAGAGGAAGACAGAGACTGGGATACCTCCAGCCTCCAGGACGTAGACTGCAAGTGCAACTCTGAGTTGAAGAGGTTGGCACAAGAGAGACATTCGTCGTTAGCTGCATCAAACCAGATAGAGGGCTGATGACTTAAAAGAAAGTAAATAAATTACTATAATATAATAGAAAATTAAAAAGTAAAGAAAGTGACAGAAGTCCATTATGAGCAGAGAGGTGTCATTGAGTTTTTTTTAGGAGAAAAACAGAGCATCGCTAACATTCACAGGCACCTGCAAAATGTCTACGGGTATCTGGCAGCGAACGAAAGCACAATGAGTCGTCGGACGAGGCGTCTGTCATCATTATAACAAGGTCGCGCAAGCCTGTCCTGTCTACCGCGTGCCGGGCGGTCGCAGACAATCGTGACTCCTTCAGTGTTAGAAAGTGCGGACATTCGGATTCGCTGTGATCGACGGATCATAATCAAACACCTTACTGCTACAAGAGGCTTGTCTGTTGGTAGTACTGACACACTCATTCTCCTGCTGGAATACTCAAATGTGTGTACCATCTGAAAAATGGTTCAAATGGCTCTGAGCACTATGGGACTCAACACCTGAGGTCATCAGTCCCCTAGACTTAGAACTACTTAAACCTAACTAACCTAAGGACATCACACACATCCACGCCCGAGGCAGGATTCGAACCTGCGACCGTAGCAGCAGCGCGGTTCCGGACTGAAGCGCCTAGAATCGCTCGGCCACAAAGGCCTGTGTACCATCTGAGTTCCTCATCGCCTTACAGAGGATTACTCTCAGAAAACTGAAGAAACGACTTCAGTGTATTCCTGACCCCAAAAATGCAAACTAACTTCTCGTACTTCGTCACTACATATGGCCTCACACAAGTCTGCGCACTTGAGAGCAGCTCACAAAACTTCACTGGACTGTTGTTCCTAACCACCTTGCAGCCAGGGTCGAGCCTCTTCCGACTTCCATCTGTTTGGCCCAATGTCAGATGCACTCCGCGGGCAGCAGTACATCGATGGCCGGGAGGTTGTTGATGTAGTAAACGTTGGCTTGGACGTAGACCAGTAGAGAGGTAACATGCGCGCATACAGATCCTCCCAGTAAGTACTTTAAGTCCGTCATGGTGAACAGATATTATGTTAAAACCAGGTTTTTATAACTAAAAAAGTGTGGCAACAATATCGCTTATCGGAATCCTGAATGAAACCAAAACACATGTTGCATTTGTTACTCAACGCCCCTCGTACAAGACTTGTGCAACCAATTCTTGAGTCCTGTTCGAATGTTTGGGATCCGCACTAGGTCGGAGTGAAGAAAGACATTGAAGGAATTGAGAGACGGGCTACTAGATTTGTTACCAGTAGTCTATGGAGGGAAGGCAACGTTTCTGTTTCGAGGTAAACCTGAGAACCAGCGTTTGACGCTGACTGCAGAACGTTTCTACTGGCACCGTCGTATATTCCACGTAAGGACACTTATGATAAGAGTAACTATGGATTGTACGGAGACAAATAATCATTTTTTCCTTCGCTCTATGTGCGAGTGGTACAGGAAATGAAATAGCCAATAGTAGTATGTGGTATCCTCCATCATACACCGTGTGTTAGTTTGCGGAGTACTTATGTAGATGTAGATTTCAATACCGCCTGTTACAATGCAGATTACTTGTAAAGCACTCGAGAGGCCCACCCAAGAGTATCGTTCAAATGTATAGAAAGATAGCAAACAGGACTGTCACAGAACATTTAGGGTATAACACTGAAATTGTCAATTTTGGTGTAAATACTGTTTATTTTTGTGTAATAGACAGGAGAATTTCTATGTAGAACAAAGATGTTCCGTATGTTAAGTGATCCTTCATATATCATCATTCAATTTGTGGACGGTTCAGATGGTTCAAATGGCTCTAAGCACTATGGGATTTAACATCTGCGGTCATCAGTCCGCTTTACTTAGAACTACAGAAACCTAACTAACCTAAGGGCATCACACACATCCATGTCCGAGGCAGGATTCGAATCTACGATCATAGCAGCCACGTTGTTCCAGACTGAAGCGCCCAGAACTGCTCGACCACAACGGCCGGCCGTGGGCACTTCACCATTTCCAGGCCCTAGGCCACCTTGGTAAGAGACTGCTTGCATATGTAAACAAAGCGATCGTAATGAGTTAACGCCCAATAGGTAGACAACAAACCTAACTTATCCGTATCACTGTTACGACTTAGTAAGTGAAAAAATGATGAAATTTCACATGTAAAAAAAATATTTTGTTATGTTTTTGAACTTCCACTGCTATAAGTGTGAATCCTGAATCCTTCCTGGTCATGCTGACAAAGTTTTATGAATTTATTTGTAAAAGTATAGACAGTAGAAAATAAAAAGTCCTGTTGTGCCTCTCCTGCTCCAAGTTGCCCCGTTTGACCTCCTACCCCCCTTAAGTGACTAAAGCTGCTAGGAGGACTACCGTAGTCTACAATTACTTATGATAGCACATGGAAAGCTATGGTAGTTTAACAACTCTAAGTATTTGTTATACTATAGGAAGTTTTCTGTATCACGCACTTAACAGTGCTTAGCAACGTACAGGTTTAGGCAGAGCCAGTATGTGTTTCGACACTAACCAGTTATCACTCTTCCCCCCCCCCCTTTCCACCTTTATCACACGTACACGTTCACACATGTCAGTAGTGGCTACTAACTGTGATACAAATTTATACAAGTGTTGCACTTAGGCGGCAATACACCCCTCTCAGCGTGCTGCCCCACGCGACGGCTTGTGTCGCTTCGATGTTAAACTGGCTCTGGAATTAGGCCAGTAGCATCACAAAGAATTTCATGAATAAAAATGGACAGTGTATCAGATTGCCGTGGATTCTTCTGCACATGTACTTGATAGCTTTTTTTTTCTTATTTTATCGTTGCCATCGGTGTTGAACCGTAATTAGGAAAATAAGGCTGTGCAATATTGTTCCAAGGTGCCACGTAATTTACGCACAGCACGCACTCAGCCTCCCCCAGCCACCTACGCACACACACACACACACACACACACACACACACACACACACACACACATACACACAAAAACCTGTATGCACGCAAAACGACGTATACCGTATCACACCTACATCTCAACGTTAGAGTAGAGCTGAAGGACGTATCAACTGAGAAATAAAGTCAGAAGGAACGCAGAGTGCTACCTGAAAGTCTGGTGGCAGTCTCTTTGACGCCGGCCCATATTGCGCGCGCTGCCGCGAGACGCTCGGCGCATATGAGACGCCGCCGCCGGCCGCGCTGGCGGCGCCTGCGAGGCGGGCCGCGTGTTTGCGTCGCCGGCCCGGGAAACAAGACCGGCGTTGCCATGGAGATGCTATTGGGCGCTGTCACGGCACGCCGGCTCCTGCTGCCCCCGCCCCCTCCGCCACGCTCCAGACGTGGCGCATCCCTGTGCCCGCTGATACTCGACGCGGCACTCGGCCGGCCCGTCGCCGACCACCCCTGCAGGCCCTCTCTCCGAGCACATCGGCAACTTCTCTGTGTTTGACATCGAAACAAAGGCCCATCGATACGTCGAGTTGTGTCTCTCGAGCGCACACGCGCCGAATGCAACGAAGGAGGAGCGTCGGTGAGCACTGGGGGGGCATAGCACCCACCTCATTCCCGCTGCAAAGCTGTTTTTTTACGTGTCGCTGAACTCCGTGGAGCAATAAGTCTTTGTTCTACGTGCGTTCCAAGCGAGAGGTTAATTCCGTCTCTTCCGAATGCGACTGACAGCTGTCGGGACAGCGGGGAACTGAAATTATTTTGATTTCACTTTCTGTCGTACGTTCCAGAAAAAAAGAGGTCAGAAGCGTATCTCCCAAGAGGAACAGAAAGGTTTGAAGTAAAAGACATTCCCCGAAGGACTAACGGAACAGTTCCTTGAAGATAAAAAGGTTAACAATTCGCTCTTCTTAGCCGTTCCGTGTGAGATAATAAAAAGACACACAGAATATTTGCTTCATTCATGGAATGATAAGAGTAACAAACAACGATGTTTACATGCTTGGTCTCGCGACGACGACAACGGCCGCAAGTTGGAATCCTGCTTCCGGCACGGATGTGTCCGATGTCCTTAGGTTAGTTACGTTCAAGTAGTTCTAAGTTCTAGGGGACTGATGACCTCAGCTGTTAAGTCCCATAGTGCTCAGAGCCATTTGAACCATTTGACTGATGACCTCAGATGTTGAGTCCTATAGTCGTCAGAGCCATTTGATTTTTTGAACAAAATATATCCTAAGACTTACTAAAAAGCATAATATAAAACCCTGTCAAGTGTTGGTTCTTAAAGAGTGTGAAAAGACAAACAGAGCTCATGAAAAATGCATTAAAAGTCCAGAAGAAACACCTTAGTCTGGTTAATCACTAATTAAAAAATCAGGCACCAACCACTCGCCATCACTCTGCATCTAACAGCATAGGTTGGAGTCTGCACAGTTTACAAAATTTAAGAACCCGTATCTAAATACACTAATGGCCATTAAAATTGCTACACCACGAAGATGACGTGCTACAGACGCTAAATTTAATCGACAGGAAGAAGATGCTGTGACATGCAAATGATTAGCTTATCAGAGCATTCACACAAGTGTGGCACCGGCGGCGTAAGCTACTACGTGTTGACGTGAGGAAAGTTTCCAACCGATTTCTCATACTCAAACAGCAGTTGACCGGCGTTGCCTGGTGAAACGTTTTGTGATGCCTCGTGTAAGGAGGAGAAATGTGTACCATCACGTTTCCGACTCTGATAAAGGATTCCAGCTTATCGCGATTGCGGTTTATCATGTTGCGACATTGCTGCTCGCGTTGGTCCAGATCCAATGACTCTTAGCAGAACGTGGAATCGATGGGTTCAGGAGGGTAATGCGGAATTCTGTGCTGGAACACAACGGCCTCGTATCACTAGCAGTCGTGAAGACAGGCATCTTATCCGTATGGCTGTAACGGATCGTGCAACCACTTCTCGATCCCTGAGTCAACAGATGCAGACGTTTGCAAGACAGCAACCATCGGCACGAACAGTCCGACGACGTTTGCAGCAGCATGGTCTATCTGCTCTGAGACCATGGCTGCGGTTACCCTTGATGCTGCATCACAGACAGGAGCGCCTGCGATGGTGTACTCAACGACGAACGTGGGTGCACGAACGGCAAATCGTCACTTTTCGGATGAATCCAGGTTCTGTTTACAGCATCATATGGTCGCATCCGTGTTTGGCGACATCGCGGTGAACGTCCACTTCAGCAGGATAACGCACGACCGCATGTTGCAGGTTATGTATGGGCCTTTCTGGATACTAAAAATGTTCAACTGCTGCCCTGGCCAACACATTCTCCAGATCTCTCATCAATTGAAAACGTCTGGTCAATGGTGGCCGAGCAACTGGCTCGTCACAATACGCCAGTCACTACCTTTGATGAACTGTGGTATCGTGTTGAAGCTACATGGGCAGCAGTACCTGTACACGCCATCCAAGCTCTGCTTGATTCAATGCCCAGGCGTATCAAGACCGTTATTACGGGCAGAGGTGGTTGTTCTAGATACTGATTTCTCAGGATCTATGCATCCAAACCGGGTGAAAGTGTAATCATATGTCAGATATAGTATAGTATATTTGTTTGATGAATACCCGTTTATCGTCTGCATTTCTTCTTGGTGTAGCAATTTAAATGACCAGTAGTTACGAACGCCACAAGTTCCACGAAATGGTGGGTCATGTTGCTGGAGCAATAAGCCATGGTGCAGGGATGGGTCAGAGCTGCTTCATCCTCTCTTGGGGCCGGGAGCAAGTGGATCGTAATGGACGGACAGTTGGTTTCACAGGCTGCAACTTACACTGCCGGCTACTCTGCAATCCAGTGGCTAATGACTTTCTGGCTCGAAAGCATGGAAACGTCTCGTTAGAAGGCGACGCAGGGTACCAAATTCTACTTCCTCCCCCTGGTTTGTGGCAATGCATGGTGCACTCCTGAATAAACAAGAGCATATTTTTCACTAGGTATGCAATAGCCTGTGGAGCACTGATGAAACTGGAACAATTTTCTCGCGACGACATGACTCCGTACACCTTCCTCAGCTTCCAGCCGCCCACGACATATCGAGCTGGTGCTTTATGGGCATTGTGAAGTAATAAATCACTGCCGTGTGGTTGCTGGTGTCATCCTTATACAGTCGCAGTGCCGAGTGTGACGTCATTGGTGCCAGACCACCAACACATAAGGCAATGTTTTCGTGCCGCGTCTGCGTGTTCGTTTCAATCTCTTCATCACAGGGTTCCATGCTACATCAGTCCAAGGAGTTGTAAGACTCAATTTATTTGCTACGTCTAAGCGACGTCAGCGCAGCAACTAAAGTGGCAATTTTAAATAACAGCAGTAAAATAGAGATGTTCATTTGACCAGAAAGATGTGATCAAGAAGTGTAAGCTAGTGGACGCCCGGTAGTAGTGCATCAACGTTGTTGTCTTACACATTGCAATGGAGCAACACCTCTATATCAAGACTGTTCGAGACATTTTCGAAAATATTTTGAAGAAAATTAATGTTTGTGTAGTGTTTGTCACGAACAAGTTGACTCCCAAACAAAAAAACGACTTCCGTGACGTGATTAAAATGCTAAACGTGGATATATGTTTTCTGGTAAAAATCATTACGTGTGAAGAGACCTGGTGCTGTCAATAGAAACCTACCACTGAACTACTAAACGGCGAACTTCTCATTAAGTATCACCACTTTGACGGCAAGAGCGATATTCGAGTTAACGTGACGTGGGAGTAAAATCGCATCCCACAGGAAAACATTTCTGACAGTTTAACTTAGTTGTACAACTGATTTGTGTGCTATTATTAATACAGGGAGGCAATGCAGAACACCTCAAGCATTAAAACCACAGAAGTCTTATTTGATCGCTTTGTTATCCGTCTGGCTGTCTGCTGTCCAACTGTTAAAAACCATTTTCCTGTAGAAGGAGTACACGTATCAAGTTTAGATATTGTCACATACTATGGTCTACGGTCCCTTGGCGGTATAAAGATTTCAGCCTGTATGTCAGTGCAATCAAAAGATATGGCCGTTTATGTAACATAATTCGATACTCAAAAACTCACTTATTAACACTATAGGTTATTTCCCTTTAGCCTAAAATTATTAGATTTGGTACGAAGTAAGGTTTCAGAGTAAAAGCAAATGAAAAAATTTAGAAATGGTTTGTATATAGGTATATCACACCGAAAAACTAAAGAAATATTTTAACATTTATTGTCCGACTGTCCAACCGTCAATTAAGAGACCTTTTTCTCAGGAACGGGTAGACGTGTTAAGTTGAAATTTACTCCACAACCTAAGGTCTATGGTCTCTTGGCGGTGTAAGATCCTTGAGCCTCTAAGTCAACGCAGCCAAAAAAATGCAGCCATTTGCGTAACAAATTTTTATACTTGCGAACTCATTCATCAAAACCTATAGAATAGATTCCATTGACCTAGTATGATGAAATTTTGCAAGAAGCAAGGTTTCATAGTAAAAGTAAAGGAAAGAATCAGAACATCGTTAATCGGTAGTTATATCACAGAAAATTATTTATTTTGTCATTTTTTATCGGTCTTGAAACTTAAAACATTCTTGAATGTCTTGGAATTCCGAGGAACGAAATCATGCCACTATAAAAGAGGATAACACGAAAAAATCATCGAGATTCTCAATTCTCAGTATGGATGAATGGTCTGTATACATAATTGAGTATGTACGGAACCAGCAGAAGGCGAGTCCTACTTACACCTGCCCAATTTTATTCATACAATCAGGGAACTTTTTGGACTGACGCCCGCCGTTGGAAGTTAGAGCTCTCCATCGGGCATTGGGTTTGTTTGTTGTCCTTAGCGCCACTTAGTATAAGTTAGATTAGGTAGTTTATTAGTCTATGGACGATGACCTAAGCAGTTTGGTCCAATAGGAACTCACCATAAATTTCCCCTAATTTGAACTGACGGGGTGTACTCATCTCTAAATCGCTGCCTTTGTTGATGATGTTATCATGTAATTTAACCTCTTTATCTTATTTAATTAAGGTATCCAGGAATCTGTTAACTTTCGTGATGATAGACGTGTCGTTGCGTGCAATTTTATGTCCATTTCCCAACGCACGTTCAGCTACGACCGATATTAATGATCTGTTGCATACACCTCTCATGGTCAACCTGTCATCGTTCTGTCATATGGACAGTCCTATTGAAGTAATGTTACCATCATTCACACAAAGCTTCATGGGTGTGGGTATTTCATTTCGAGGTATGAACACAGACATCCTGTTATTTCTCTTATCTTCCACGTCAGTGAGCAACAGAGAAGCAAACGTGAAAACATTTTGTACTCATTCTTAGCGGTATTCTACCTGTGGATACCTCCAGAAAGGCTTCAAAATGTATTTATTTTTATGGTGACTCTCACAGAAGAATTTCAGCGGGGGATTCACTTCTTTAGACAAGTTCTCGTTATCACAGACCGTTTTAACTCGATGATCCAACGTCGTTAGGCAGAGAGCTTTTTGGCCTAGTGGTGGGGCCGAATGCGTGCAGATAGATACATTCCCGTATGAGTGGATATTCTGAATACACTGTAGCTGTTTTGTTTGAAAATCATCTTTCGCAATTAATCCAGCAATTATAGATCCTCAAGAACACTTCATAACTATATAACTTTAAGAAGGTGCTGTCGACGCAACTGTTAAGTGTAGTCCCAGACATATCAACATTAGCATTAAATTAAATTAGAAAAAGCCGGCCGGGGTTGCCGAGCGGTTCTAGACGCTTCAGTCTGGAACCGAGCGACCGCTACGATCGCAGGTTCGAATCCTGCATTGGGCATGGGTGTGTGTGGTGTCCTTAGGTTGGTTAGGTTTAAGTAGTTCTATGTTCTAGGGGACTGATGACCTCAGATGTTAAGTCGATAATGCTCAGAGCCATTTGAACCATTTGGCTTTTGAAATTAGAAAAAAACCAGATCTTTCTTCTTCCATTTCAAAGGTATCGTCCCTCTAGATAAAATATACTAAGAAAGCCCATAAATATAATAAGAAAGCCCAGCACTACTCATAGTAGATCTGAATCAGGTCTGTATTAAAGTACTATAAACGAATAGCGGAAGAATGCTTCACAAAAATAATGCATGTAACCGTTACAAAACAATTTTAAAGAGAGCAGAACTGTTATAGCTAATCACCATCTTCTGTTAACACTTCTCAGCTGTTGCTTACGTAGCAAGTCTTTCGCTCACTACAAAGTTGAGCACATTCCAAAATTTACGTCCTCTTCCATGAGTGGCTTTTTACTTTAATATTTTGAGTCCTGGTTCTACATCTACATCTTCATGGATACTCTGCGAATCCCATTTAAGTGCATGGCAGAGAGTTCATTGAACCACCTTCACAATTCTCTATTATTCCAATGTCGTATAGCGCACGGAAAGAACGAACACCTATACTTTTCCGAAAGAGGTCTTATTTCCGTAATTTTATCGTGGTCATCGTTTCTCCCTATGTAGGTAGGCGCCAACAACATATTCTCTCATTCGGAGCAGAAAATTGGTGAGTGGAACGAAAAACACCTTTGTTTTCATGATGTCCATCCAAAATCATGTATCACTTTATTGAGACTCTCTTCGTTATTTCGGGGTAATACAAAACGTGATGGTACGCATTTCCCCTCCTTACACAAGGCATCACAACAACGTTTCACCAGGCAACGCCGGTCAACTGCTGTTTGTGTATGAGAAATCGGTTGGAAACTTTCCTCATGTAAGCACGTTGTAGGTGTCGCCACCGGCGCCAACCTTGTGTGAATGCTCTGAAAATCTAATCATTAGTATATCACAGCATCTTCTTTCTGTAAGATAAATTTCGCGTCTGTAGCACGTCATCTTCGTGGTGTAGCAATTTTAATGGCAGTAGTGTATTTACGTACCCGCCGATGGTGTGTGTTTGTGTGTGTGTCCGTAGTTTCAGTCACATTCCGACATGTCTTCTGGGTACTTCTCTCTCTTTGTCAGGCAGCACATACTTTCTTTCTGGTTCTTGACGTTGTCAAGCGTTGTGCATGATAACATAAAGAACATATCTGTTGCTCTATCTGTTTTGCTTAATCTGATAACGATTCTTCCTATCTATGCTGATGCCTTATCTATTGTATTCATCACTTTTCTCTGCAAGATGCCAATTTACACTAGCACTACATTGTCGTATTCAAGAGTCACTGACCTAGAATTTCAGCAAGTATTAACACTAAAGCTGTTGAGCTATAAAAAAAGCGAAGCCTTCCAGAATAACGTTACAGATCACGGACAATGTCTGGTCTGATTCTTAGGGTGAAAGGTAAGGCCACAGCTGAACTATTCATTCATAACCATAATTTTATTGAATTTTATGCAAATGCAATTATAATTCTTTATATGAATGCCAATCGCTTGAAACAGATGTGATTTCGTTCTGTGCAACACGGCATCGAAGGTCCCTGACATTGTCTTTTATAAGGCCTCTTTCAAACTTCTTTTTTTAAAGTATGGCAAGCCCATGGAATTCCTCTTTACTTCATGCATCTGCGTTACTTGTGCGCACTAGTAAGCGCTGAATAACACACTGGTGTCGCTTCTGGTTACTGAAAATGTGTAAGAGCCCTGTCGGAAACCTATGGGAAAGTTACTGGCTGAAGCTCATGCAGCCAAGGCTCAACGTGCAGTTTAAAAACTTCGCAATAAGTTAAGGAGAGCTGCTATATGTTTCTTTAGGGTTCATGAAATCCGGTTAACTGTTGTGACAAATCATTCTGCTGATTTGATTAAAATTTAAATTCGTAAAAAGTTATATACCCTACGGTTACCCCATCACAATCACGGTAAAGAATATCATAATCGTCTTTTCGGCGCACATGGCTGGAGAATGATTCATGATTAAATCGAATTCGAATTTTGAAAAATGAAAACCTTTTATTTGTATTAATTGTGTGCAATCACAACTCCGAGGGAGTACTTTATCATACTGCGGTTCAATGACTTATATACATCTTTCTACTGGCGGCTGGTTATTCTCAATAATGAAGCATTCTGGCCTGTTTGCGATAGTAAGATGTTTTGTAAGTGTACCAATCTCGACTCCTGTTCTCGCTAAGTCAATGGCTAATCGAATGTAACTGTTAATGTTAGCGAGTACCTTGACCCACACAAATTTTTCTCATTTTTTCGTTTTCCTTGATGTCTTTCTTCAATTCTTCAGCAATTCGTTAAAATCAGACTATTTTAGGTCTCCGTACTTCAGCCTGTGAAAACGGAGCACTTATACGTAGGATCACTTTTTTGTCCGTCCATACGCCTGTCTGTGTGTGCGGCAGTTGAGACCACCTTTTTATAAGGAACCAATTTTTGTCACATACTGAGGCACGCTCCCTTATCCTGTGAAAAATTTTGGCTTCTAAGTGAAAGTAAACAAAAGATACGACCATTTATGTCACACACTTCGAGGCTCGTAAATTCACTCATCACAGCCCCCACCGTGTTTCCTGTTGACATAGGATCATGAAATTATGACAAGAAACGATCTTTGACAGTACTGGCAAAAGCAGAAAACCGAAAAATTTTAATCCCTAATTACTTTACATCACATAATCTTTTTTTGGCCATTTATAGCCGGTTTGTATGTCTGTCCATCTGTTAACAGTCCTTATCTCAGAAACGTGTAAAGGTATCAAACTAAAATTTATGTCTGGTATTAATATCTACGGTCCCTTGGCGATGTAAAACATTTACGCATCTAAGTCAATGAAATCAAAAGACCTATGTTTCTAAGTCAATGAAATCAAAAGATATGGCCATCTGTGTAGGCACCTTTTGTATCAGGAACGGGTAGAGGTATCAAGTTGAAATTTATGTCAAACACTGAGATCTACTCTTCGTTAGAGGAGTAAATACTTTAACCTTCTAAGGCAGTGCAATAAAAGATAAGTCCATATATGTCGCTTATTTGGTACTTGCAAACTCACTCATGAAAAACTTACATATTAGGGACGGTATAGCCACCATTGTTGTGCCCCTCTCATCTCTTTCTTTCTCCTCTCCTTCACAGCTTCGAATTTTACCATTCTATTTCTCTTCCTCTAACCATCTACCTCTTATATATCTCTTTCACCCCATTCTATCGTCTTATGTCTCTGCTCGATGAGAATAACTCACAAGCTCCAAGAACACAACGAGAAATTTCCAAACTAACATAAGGGCTGACAATCACAAAAGAAAAGTATGTTTACTTTCATATACGTAGTCATTACTATTATTATTATATTATCATTATTATTCTTGAGTATTACGATTATTTTTTGATTGTTGTAATTATCATTGTACTACTGTTATAATCTCTATTTTTTTCTTTTACATCAATACAGTATAATACGTTATATGTCCTTAATGTTCTGTAGAAACTGAATAACTCGTTCAATCTGAGTATGCCTGGTTAGGTGTAAGAGAGGGCCTGAAGGCCCTAATCTTGCCAGGTAAAATAAATGCATAAATAAATAAATAAGTAAATAAGTGAACTGTCTGTACATCCATCTTTTCGTAGATGGTTGTGGGACGTGGGCTGCACGGTAGAGAATGTCAAATCAAATCCCTTTCAGCTGTCTAAATTTCCACATTGGGCTACCAGTTCTGACGATATATTACACCTTCAGGCCCCCTGACCGACGTGTAGGAAGAGTCGCACCTTTTGTCCAGTCAAAATTGGGGCCAGCATTCAATGGCTGTTTGCTGTAGATTTTAGATCAAATAATACTTGTCGACAGGCAGTGTTTGAACTGATCGTTTCCTCAAAATTCTACGGATACCAGTCATCGAATGCTGGCCCCTATATTGACTGGACCAGAGCTGGGAATATTCCTAAACGTCGGCCAGGAGGCCTGGAATTGGCATAATATATCACCTAAACTAGTAGACCAATAAATTAACTATTTGGAAATTTAGACTAGTGAAAGGTGACTTTACGTTCTGTCCATATACATGTCGGGCTTACTCGACTAGCAGTGAAGCGCTTGACTGGAAACGAAGACGACGTAGCAAGAGACCGCGGTATCCAGTCGTGGCCGTACATCGAATCCTCAGAGCACAAGTCCTACTCGTCCTTGTCCGGTGTTTTACAGTCAGGCTTTGCAGTAATGTTAAGCTGCAAGTAATGCTGTCGAGCTGTGGATTCTACAGAATATCTAGAAGTCACACTAGCAGGTGAAATCCATTCCCTGTCATTAGGCGTAGGATATAAACTAAAATACGACCTCCCACTGCTCTTTCTCGTCTTTTCTTTCTTTGAGATTCGAGTAACAGTTATAGAACTGGGTACATGTCCACTGTGCACAGTAGTTCCTGACTGAGACATGGATGGTTGCAAATACTTCATCCTGCACCACTCTATGTCATGTGGATAAACTGATGGAACTTCGTTCAAGAACTCAGAGATATCGTTATTACTCCTCCGAACAGCTGCTTCAGCTGATATTCAGACTTAGTGGGAAGACGGCATAACCGAACAGTGCAGAAACCAGATCTCGGAGAGCCGTGTAGAAGATCCACGGGGAGATACAGACGAAGAGATCGTCAGACGCACACCTCGCTAGCTCTGACGATGCAAACGTCATCTGGAGGAAGTGAGGGTGGCCGCCGAGCGGCAGTCAGCTCACGTAGCGGTCCGTTCTCAGATCTGCTATACCGCGCACTCGGTGCCGAGGGTGTGAAAACAGCGCTCTGTATTCACTGGCGCCGCGGCCGCGAGCAGGAATACCAATGATTCCGCGCGTTGGAAGCAGCGGCGGCAAAACCCGCACGCCACATCTCGCAGGCTCATTGTTCCCCGGCCGTCAGCCGATTCTGTTTCCGGCGAGACTCTCGCCTTTTGTTAGGGAGCAGCTCGGGCCAAGTGAAACGCGGCGTGCGTACCTCCGTACGTTTCCGCTAAAGACCTCGTCGCCCACGTAAATAATTCAGCGGCGCTACGCCTGGTGAAGGACCTTGCGAGATCCGTTTCCTTATGTTGGAAATACATAACAGCGGAAATGTCACGACCTACAACTAATGTAATGTGGCAACTAGTTTCTGGTTATGGACATATGTTTGGAAACAGCGTGTTTCAAAAATTTCTTGAGACGGGATTTTTCCATACTGACTGACTTATTCACACTGCCTGACAAAAATGTGAAGTACCTGGAAGTCATGGCTGGATGACAACGTGGTTTCGTACACGTATACATCATCGGCGAGTACATGAATGATTAAACTCTCACTGAAAGGTAGAACAACCACCAGAGTGTATTAGTGTTGTTCGTGTTTTAGTGTTACAAGTAGGCGTGTCACCATTATTACATGCAGTTGTGCACGCAGTTCTGTCATTTACTGCCCTCTTCGTTTTCTCGTAATTCTTTCCTATCGTGATATGATCCATCACGTGGTATCACGTGCGTCCTCTTTTTCTTCTACCCTTCAGCGTTCCTTCCATTGCATTCATAAGTAAAAGATCTCAGTATCCAAGCCAGTTGCGTTTCATGTCCGTGAGTACTGTTACAATTTCACTCCCTTCCCGCACCCTTCTCAATACCTCCTCGTTTCTCACTTTGTCTACGCATTTTATCCCTTGCATCATCCTCCAAATCCACAACTCAAATGCTTCCATTTGTCTCTCTTATCCTGTCATTAGTGCCGATGTCTCAACTCAGCATAACGCCACATTCCATAGAAAGCACTTCGCCAATCTCTTCCTCAGGTCCCTGTCAACGCAATCACATAGACGTTTCATCTTATTACTAAATGAATCTCCGGTAGATACCATACGAATTTTCACCTCTTTATTACATCCCTTTTGCCATGGATTATCAGCTTAACGTTTGTGGGGAGGTTTGCGTGTCTCAGTGGTTCACTGAGCTACGCTAGCGGGAGCTATGCTCCCGGTATGGTCACCCATACCAGATTGGTCAGTAGCTGAGAGATCAGACAAAAAGTTGGGGCCTATAAAGGACATGGACGGGGTCAGATGTTGAGCGATCGCTGGGAAGGACACGGTGATGCCGCGAAGTGTGAGAGCGTTGTCGGCACCTGAGTCATTTTCAATCGTGCAGCATCCAGATTTGTGGGACGTTTAGGAGAAACGTGGGTCAGACAGTGGACTGAACGGGAACAGTGATGTCTGACGGTCATGTAGACAACGTCTTACCACCACAAGAGGGGTCGATGTTTTGCGTTCCTGCTTCAGAGAACAAGTAGTGGACTCCCTGGAACATTCTGTGTCATTTTGCACAGTTAGTCAAAGAGTAGCATCAGCCGAATTAGGGGATTACAGTCAAATGCGTGAATTGCAGTTAACACCACAACCAAACGGCTATGTTTGGAGGAGTGCCGCGACCGGGTAGCGTGGACTGGTGATGAATGGAGTCAGATTGTGCTCAGGAGTGAACTGCGGGTCTGCACTACCCAGGATGATCAACTTCGGCGAGCATGGTGGCTTCATGGGTTCCGGTACCATTCTTTGAATGTTTTGGAGGGGCACAAAGGTGTTACTCCTGACATTGTTGAGTGAGATTATACCACGTATGACATTGCGTCAGGGCTGGTAGTGTTTGAGGAACCCCTGACAGCACATCGGTATCTCTCAAACCTCCTGTGTCCCCATGCATTGAATCTCATGCATATTATAGTGGCGCTATTCTTTAAAATGACAGTGCTCCTTCACACAAAGCACGTGTGTCTGTGTACTTTCTGTGGCCAGCGAGATCCCCAGCTCTAGGGGACAAAACAAACAAAAATAAAACCAGCGGCTCTAAACGACTATCTGATCTACCTAGAAAGTAATTCACCTTAGTTTCATCAATCATAATATAACCTCCTTAGTTAACCACATTATCTGCACACCTCAAATTGCTAGTCACTGCAGTGAAGTGGAAATAGATGATAGCACTTCCAGCGACCATCCACTCACAGTCATAAAAACAAAGGCTATTACCAACGTCAAAAATGACAACTACAATACGAAAACTTTCATCGACTCCAAAAATCTCAATATAAAACACTTTGGAACAGAATTTTTAAGCAAAACGTCCATCACGACTGCCATTGATACTACAGAAGAGCTTGACAGCTATTCCTAGCTAATCCTTCAAACGATATAAACTGGCATGAGTGACAATGCGCCAAAGAAAAACCATCAAGTAACATAAGGACAAGCTTCCTACACCTACTTTCAATCTAATCAAAGAAAAACGGAAATTACGTAGACAAATTAAACAACAGCCTAATGAAAGGGGAGAAACGGAATGGAACAGTCTTTAGTTAGATCAGAGATTCACCAATTCAGAGGAAATAGATGGGAACGAGAGTTACAAGGACTTGACCCCCGCAACCCCACTCTCTTTTGCAATAGATTCTATAGAATGATCGGGAAATCCGTCACCGAAGAACCGCTTTACAGATCAGTGACCATATCACGGCGGATGAAATGGAGAAGGGTGAAATATTCCGCGATTCACTCGAAAAAATACACGATCATCCACAGGACCCGAAATTTGACAACAGTCACAAAATATTATATCTAGGGAACTTCATTCACTTCTATACTAAAATACCACACTAGCTGATAATCCACTATTGAAATAAATAACAGAATATGTGGTAGCCTCTCCCATTCTAAGCGGTAAACATGCAGCTCCTGGAAATGATGACACTGGAAAATTTCATCTCAGACTACTTCATTTACAGGGACATGCTCAGACACATAAATATTTATTTAATGCCGTCTTAACTCTTAAAACTGTACCAACCCAACGGGAACATACGCATATTAAAATGATTTCGAATCCTGGAAAACCGAGGAACAAACCTAACTCATGCAGATCCATCATATTGTTTCCAATAATTGTAAAAATCCTTATGTAGCAAAATTTAACAACATAGTACAACAGTATTATATCCCAAAAACAAGCCGGCTTCAGAAACAGTCACAGTACCGCTGATCCATTAATAAGATTGGAATAATAGAGAATTGTGAAGGTGGTTCGATGAACGCTCTGCCAGGCACTTGAATGTGATTTGCAGAGTATCCATGTAGATGTAGAAGACTAACCAGCAAAGTAGCGTGCGGGTGCTGCCCAATTTCTGGATGTACAACGCGCCTTTGGTAAGGTATGATATGCGAGATTTGTCCAAAAATGTTTAAATAAAACCTCCCATAGAACAATTTATTGCTAACCTCATTAGAAATACAAGAGTATATGAACGAGTTGGGGATCAAAAATGGTCTTACTTCCCACCAAAAGCGAGAGAACATCAGGGTACCATCATTTCCCCATTGATATATACGATGTATACAGTGGACATTCCAAAACACAAGTGGCGGGATGAAGGCATAGCTCTCTACGCGGACGAAACACTTATTGGCTTCATGCACTCACTTGCAATACAATCAATGAACAAGCCAACAGCTAGATAAATTTTAAGCCTGGTTCAATAAATGTAACAAGCGATCTAATCCAACCAAAAATCAACTTACCTATTCAGCCATAGAAATCATACGAACCGCCAACTATAGAACTACCAAACACTTAACGTTCGACTTTGGGGCCAAGAAATTACTCCACAACCCTAAGTCAAATATCTTGGAATCTACTTATATGAACTCTTAATTTGGGAGGAAAACACTACTGGAAAGATTACTCAGGATGAAATCAAACTTTAGTACGCGTCATGAAATACCGAACATGTGGAATGGAGCAGCTAGCTGCCCTTTTTACATACAAAATATCTGTCAGCTCTGTTCTCAAGTATTGATCTAAAGCTTGGATTATGTCACCCAACCAAACGAAACAAAATCTGTCTGCAGCGGGAGGATGCCTCGAAGCGCTGGAGATCTACACTATGGCTTTCCAACAAACTTCCTTCAAAATGGTTCAAATGGCTCTCAGCACTGTGGGACTTAACATCTGAGGTCATCAGGCCCCTAGAACGTAGAACTAACTACTTAAAGCTAACTAACATAAGGACATCACACACATCCATGCCAGAGGCAGGATTCGAACCTGCGACTGTAGTGGTCACGAGGTTGTAGACTGAAGCGTCTAGAACCGCTCGGCCACAACGGCCGGCAAACTTCCTTCAAGAAACACTTAAAACCAAGAACGTGCCAGACGGAATAAAAGAACAAATCCCCGGATTCGGACTCAACCGACTACGTAACGATGGATTTACAAAATCGCTCTTGTAACACCATCCTCACTTTTTTTACTTTACATGTGGCAAGGGCCTTATCGACCATACGCCTGCTCTATGAGCCTCTTCCAATTCTGCCTGTCCAATGCACTGTTTGTCCAGTTGCTGCAGCTGTTCATCCTCATTGTGTCCTTCCGAATGTTATCCCGCCATCTGATTCTGGGTCTCCCTCTTCTTCTCGTTCTTTCTATTGTTCTGCTGAATGCCATTCTATGTAGTCTGTTCTCTGTTATTCTTGCTATATGGCCTGCCTAATTCAACCTTCTCCTCTTAAGCACTTCGACGATGTTACGGTGTTTGTACAGCCCTCTTAATTCTACATTTCGTCTTATTCTCCATTCCATGTTATTTTCGTCGTATACAGGTCCAAAAATTTTCCTTAGTACTTTTCTTTCAAATATTAACAGTTTTTCTTCATCTTTCTTTCCAAGTATTAATGTTTCACATCCATATAACATCATGGTCGATTGATAAAAGCGGACTTTGAAGTTACTACTAAGTGATATTTTTCTTCGAATTTTGATGAAACTAAAAAGATAAATGGGCATCTGTTTCAGTATCTGTTCTGTTATTATTACTAAAAATACTTCCTAGGTACTTGAAGTGGTCAACAGTGTTGAAATTGAATCCATCCACAGTCAGAGGTGCATCTTTTCTGGTTTTCTTCCTTATGGGCAGGTATTCTGTCTTTTCTTCATTAACATGTAATCCTGTTTTCTCAGCAGTTTTATAGTAATTTTGCATCATTCTGATTAATTCTCTTTTGGAACTTAGTGGTACATCATTTGCATAGGCAAGTCTTGTAATGTTCACATCCTGTAGCTGGATCCCTTGTGGACTGGTGTTAGAAAATTCTCCATCAATCTTCTCTAGGACAAGAATAAATAAAATAGGTGAAATGGCATCCTCTTGTCTCAGTCCAGTGTACACCTTAAAATCTTCAGTTTCTCCAACCGGTGTCTTTATGCGACATACAGTTTCATCGATACACATTTTAAATAATCTGATTAATTTTGATGGTATTTTAAATTCCTTCATTATATTTAGGAGTGTCTGTCGGTGTATGCTATCATAGGCATTTTTAAAATCTACGAACAATATATTGACATGTACATTGAATTCCTACCACTTCTCAGTTACTTGTCTTAGGGTGAATAAGTGATATAATGTGGATCTGTTTCTGCGGAAACCGCGTTGGTATTCCCCAATCAGTTCTTCTGTTATTGGTACCAGCCTGTTTAATAGGCAGCTTGATAAGATTTTGTAGGTGACATCCAGTAAGGCAATTCCTCTTTAGTTATCACAAACTAGTTGATAATTCTTTTTAAATATGGGGCGTAAAATTGCAGTTTTCCAATGTGCATGAATGGTTTCCGTCTCCCAAATTGGTTCTATTAACGCCTCTATTTCTAATTCCAGTTGTGGGCCTCCATTCTTTAATAACTCAGCATATTTCTTGTCCTCGCCACAAGCCTTGTTATTCTTTAATTTCTTTATTGCTTGCTGTATTTCATTTACTGACGGGGTAGTAATTGTATCAGCTGTATCGATTGTATCAGGTTCTTCCAATCTAAAGTAAGAGTGTGGGTCATTGCGGTTGAGAAGTTGTGAAAAGTATGTCTTCCATCTGTTTTGTATGTCACGTTTGTTGGTCAATATTTTCGCATACTGATCCTTTATAAACTGTTCCCTTTTATTGAATTTACCAAAGGATATTTTTATATTTTGATACATCTGTTCGTAACACCATCCCACAATGTTTCATTTTCCGCAATGTACTCCAACCGAATGCTCTGGAAAACGAAGAAATCAATGAAATTGTCAACAGACAAACAACTCCTACAAGGAATTGGGGCATCTAGCAGCCTGATGTAGAAAGAATAACTCACTGATCAAAATTACTTCAATCAACTAGTACAGAAAAAGACAATATTCTCTACAACGACAAGATATTCAAGTTTTTCATCTTCCACAGAATTATACGGAAATTTTCTATACTGTAATAGGTGTAGTAATCGTATGTGTAAATATTAGTTATAAAATTAAGTAAAGACTTGGTGAAGGAAGTTACAGGGACCCAAGTACGCTAGCAGAGACACGGAAGTGGAGCAGGACCGCGGACAGGTAATCGGCCGATCGAGTATGCGAACCAAGCAGTCAGCAGTCCACTGGGGGCGTCGTCCGGAGGACATTGCCCGCCCCGCTGGAAAGCAGGACAGGTGGATCAGGGGCCAGCGTAAGTCACGTGTACGATACACGAGGGAACCTTCTAGCATCGAACCACAGAGGTCAGTCACTGTGCTACAAACGTCACGCCGTCAGCAGGAACAAGAAATAAATACCCCGGAAAGAGGCAGCTCTATCTCGAAGCTTGCAGC
The DNA here is from genome assembly GCF_023897955.1 of Schistocerca gregaria. NCBI lineage: Eukaryota > Metazoa > Arthropoda > Insecta > Orthoptera > Acrididae > Schistocerca > Schistocerca gregaria. The sequence goes on along the minus strand of NC_064920.1, from coordinate 431,755,165 downwards.
TTCTTCTGAAGTCTGCTGGGAGTCTGCTCGAAGTCTGCTGGAAGTGCTGGTCAACTTATGGAGTACGCTTGTCATGTTCGGGAACCCTCGTGACGGTTGCTCGGCGTGCTGATGTAATCCCGACGGTACGCATGAAGAAGAAGCGGCAGCTATGGAGGTCATAGGACAGCATCGAACCTGATAGCAGCGTCTAGTTACCACGACTTACGAAGAAAGAAGAAGATGTCGTCCCTTCGCCAGTAAGTCACAGAAGTCGAGTCTTCGTTTTGAGTCAAGTCATTAAAGTCGAAGTCTTAGCAACGGAGGAAGACGTATAGTGAATAACCCGGGTGACTGGTTCGGACGAAGGGATACGGCCGAACCAGTGAAGTTACCCGTGAATTGGGAAGAACTCCAGTTCAATGGACGCCGCCCAGAGCCGCCAAATCTGAGAACACGGGTTCGCTCCTAGCACGGGGCAACTTTCGTCATAGCAGTGGCCGGCCAGCCGCCCGGAATTGCAAGCCAGTACACACGCCGGCACACAGGCTTGCCGCGTAAGCAGCGCTCGCCACGTGCGGCCGTCGTCAGCTGCTGTCTCTGGGGCATTCCTTGCAGTCTACGTTAGCATCTCCCGCCGCCGCTAGCACCGAGGCCACTATGCCATGTTGCTACGGAAGCACTGAACCAAGCGAGTAAAGTAAACCGGTTGAAGTCCGCTGAATGCACTGTTGTCAAGGAAATGTTTGTCAATAAATAACTCTTGGAGTAAGGGATGTCTTATTGTACCTCATCCTCTGAGCCAAGGGAAGAACCCATGTAGCCCAGCTCTCCATGCCTGACAAATAATAAGAATAACAAGAAAGAAATAAAAAGAGACTCTACAATACCAATAAAAATCAAACATTGCAGAATAATATTATCAAGACCACTGAGATATGGATATATATAAGCCGAACAACTGGCAACCAGTCTCAGCTGGGTTTTTATCGAGCGAGCGGTTTTTCCATCAGCAGTAAGGCATTTGGAACGAAGGAAACTTAATGATCAATATCTTCATCTCAACTATTCGTCCCTATGCAATTGAAAATCCTACAAAATTAAATAAACAACCAACTGTCTTAGACAAATGGTCCCATAACAACATAAGCTGCAACTACTGGCATAAAAGGGCAATGCTCTCCTCCAGCCCACCGTCTTCTTTAGATGTGGAATTAAAGATTAAAACAAAGTTAATTAATTCCAGTTACGTTTCGCTTTGCCATATTCACCTGACATTTACGATAATCAACATTTTATTACTATGTAGTATTTGAATAGCTTACGCTAAACCGAACAGCTAATATATGTCAGTAGAGCATTCTGTTCACTTTTTCTTTTCATAACAACTACACCAAACATAATTGAGTAACTTGTCCACGCACCCATTTACAATAGTAAGTAGTTAGCCTCACACTAATGATGATCACAGCAGACCTTTCAATCACTTGAATGTTTGTGCACTGAAGCTTCAAAGAAACTGGTATAGACATGCGTATTCAAATACAAAGAACGATGGGACACATCATCTCGGAGGTAGCGATCAAGTAGGGATTTTCCCGTTTGACATTTCACGAGTGTACCGTGAATATCAGAAATCCGGTAAAACACCAATCTCCGACATCGCTGGGACGGTAAAAGATCCTACAAGAACGACACCAACGACGACTGCGAATCGTTCAACGTGACTGAAGTGCAAACTGCTGCAGATTTCAGTGCTGGGCCATCAACGAAACATCATTGACATGGACTTTCGGAGCCGAAGGCCATCTCGTGTATTCTTCCTTACTGCACGACACAAAGCTTTACACCTCGTCTTGGCCCATCAACATGACATTGGACTGTTGGTGACTGAAAACATGTTGCCTGGTCGGACGACTCTCGTTTCAAATTGTATCAAACGGATGGACATGTACGGGTATGGAGGCAAACTCATGAATACCTCGACCCTTCTTATCAGCAGGGGTCTATAATGGTATGGGGCGTGTGCAGATGGAGTGATACGGGTCCGCTGGTACGTGCGGATACGACTCTGACAGGTGACAGGTACGTAAGCATTCTATCACCTGCATCCATTCATGTCCATTGCGCATTCCGACGGACTTGGGCAATTCCAGCAAGAGAAAGTGACACCCCACACCTCCGGAATGGCTACAGAGTGGCTCCAAGAACACTCTTCTAAGTTAAAACACTTCCGCTGTCCACCAAACTCACCAGACATGAATATTACTGAGAATATCTGGGATGCCTTTCAACATGCTGTTCAGAAGAAATATCAACCCCCTCGTACTATTGTGGATTTGTGGAAAGACCTGCAGGATTGATGTTGTCAATTCCCTCCTGCAATACCTCAGACATTAGTTGAGTCCATGCCAAGGCGTGTTGCAGCACTTCCGTGTGTTCGCGTGGCCCTACACGATATTAGGCAGGTGTACCAGATTCTTTGGTTCTTCATTGTGTATTCGGACACGCTTTCCTGTACCCATTGTTTTGTTGGAATGAATACAAATGTGTGAGTGTATTGTCTTTCTTACCTTAGTCAAGCGTAAAGGGGAATTTATTTTGTCGGAATCGAAGCGTGTTGGGACAACCGAGCCAGTCAAAGGTTCGCAGCACTTATAATCAGTTTGGCCAGCAAGATGTTGTTGTGGGCGCTCTGTGTGCTGAGTTTTTAAGATTATGTGACAGCATAGCCAACTCTTGCTATCATTGCATTGTAGACAGAGTGGGAAGAGCCATGAATCGACCCATATTTGGCAATTAGTGTCGTAGATGTCGTAGATTTCGTCAGCGGTTTAAAAACTCAACTAAGCCCTGTAAATCTTAAACAATCCAGTAGCGGCAACAACCGTATTTAGGACCATTTTAAAACACTAAGGGAAAGATGTAGAATTTAGGACCATTTTAAAACACTCGAAGTGGCTACGGTCAAAGTACAGAGTATATAAAATGACGACTGACAATAACAAAAACAGTGATTATGAAAAAGAGAAAATTGTGAACATAGTTTACAAATTTAAGTGTCAGCAAGTTTATTATGAAAGTACTTTTATGAATTGTATCTTTGTAAGCAGCAAAGGTAAGTAGAGAATAGGAGCTTTTTAAATTGCGTGCCACAGATGACTGTTGAATGTTTGATGGACACGTTGAATGAGTTGTGAGGAAGTACTAAATGAAACAGGGAAAAAACTAATTTGTGACACAGCATGACCAAAGAAAGGTTCCGCTGACAGGACACATCCTGAGACTAGTCAGTTTAGTTATGGAACTAATTACCTGTTGTTTTACTACAAAAATAATTAAAATATTTTTCAGTGTTGAGTTGTTAAAGACACATAATAGATTAGTAAGAGCGATCAGTTGCAACATTTAAATACACTATCAGATACAGCTCTGCTTTCTAAAGTATTTATTCTTCAGAGCAGATGCTCAAAACTACATCCCTGCAACTTCCAACATTTAGTAGCTAGCTGGCCAAAGCTTCTCCTTTTTCTTCACAGCATTGCTGCAAACAGTATCACAATAGCAGTACAGGGGCGCGCTGTCAGTTGTTCCATATACAGAAACAGGATCTTTCGAATAACTCCAAAAGAGAAAATCCTTAATTTTTTTGCTGTACAGGGCGTATGCGCGTACGTGCACAAGTCATAACGTTAATATTGACGGTTCATTTTGCTATGATAAATTTATTTGTTTGACGTCATATGATTATTTTTCTTCGCGAAGCACACTAGGTAGTGCGCCTAATGTATTGTTACTTTCATTCTCCAAGACATACATCTGTGATCTTGTAGTTTATGTCACCGGTATCACATCCACCATTTCAATAAATTAGGTATTTTTTCTTATTTGTCGTTAGTAACTCTGTAATTTACATTTTGTAAGCGCTATACATAAAAATTTTAACTCTTTAGAGCATTGTGAGTTCGTGTGTAAAACATGTTCTAATTCTTTACTAACGGTATCTTACAAGGAACGTGTACTTAAAAAAATCTTTTGCTCTGGAAATTACTGTCTCGTTCTGTTATAATTTTGGAATATTGTACTGAATTGTTGTTATTCATAATCAGGTCTTCGCCAAGCTTGATGGTGTTGTAATAGCCCATAGTCACTCACGTGACGCCATCTGCTGAAATTTTACTTGATACACAGTTCAGGATTCTTGTTCAGTATGTTCATGTTGGTTACGTTAATATCAAGTAACTATTAGGTACGCTCGTTACCTTCACTGCCAGAATATCTGCTTCGTTTAGAAGAATTTAGCATTTTGTCATTTTTTAGATAACCTTATGATAACAAACGACGAAACGAATCATTTGGATCGATAAAATCATGACTTACTATTTTGCGATCTACTCAGCTTTCCACAGACTACGTACATGGTTTACCACGGGCGGTTTCGTCCTGCGTGACTTGATGTCATGGCTTTGTAAAGTCCACGGGATTAAAGTCAGGAGAACATGGAAGCTATAAAACAAAATCTCTGCGACCAGACCATTTCTTGGAAAGGCTCTGCTCATTCGAAGTGTGATAGTGTACAGATGTCCCATGACACTGGAACCACAACCTCTGCCGAAAATGAAGTATAATATCCTCAAGCGCTTCAGGCAAATTGCTTGTGAGGAAAGCATACACATTCGCTCAGTCAAACAGACCGCCAACATCCAGGACCTCGAAATACTGTGTTCTAAAATTTGGGGCCATTTTGTTGATGCTAAAGCAAACTTAATGTACACTATTTTGGGTGACATGAATGTTAACTTCACATCATTATTAGGCGTTCTGCATAGTGAAGATACGGTCATGTGTGGACACAGCATCATCATACGTCTTTGAAAGTGGAATCATAGGACCAGTTGTACCCTCTCTTCTGTGTTAGTTCTGTATAATTGTACGTGTTTTGTACAAGACCTGCTGTAATTACTGTATTTAACCATTCAGAAACCCGATGTACTATCACATAATATAAAACTATAAAATAAAGTAAAATTTACACCTATATCGGATGCATTGTAAGCATTGTGTATGAATATTTTTAATTTCTTATAATTGTTTTTATTTTTTGTTGTTGTAGTATTAACTTGTAACGAGAAATTATGTTGATTAGTAACATTTGCATTGTAATACTATCTTCATTACATCTATGAATATTATCTGCTTAGTTCTGGAAGCTTCGGCTAAATAAGGAATGTATTTATCCGTGAAACAAAAATCTGAGGGGAAGTAATAGTCATTGAGCGAATCAGACAAGTTCAAAAGTGTGAAGTAATTTTGAGAGAAATTTGAATAATTTGTGGAAGGAGACCAGTTTCAGTAGCCACGAAGAAGGGAAAGTTTCTATGAAATTAGAGACAGCGTCCTGAGCCGGAGAATGCTGTTATTTTATAAAGAGAGAAGACTCAAATTTGGAACATTCTATAAGATGATTGCAGCCCCATTTTGCCACAAATTACTAATACTTTACGAAGAAGGTTTCATTTTTCAGAAATCATTTCATAAGACGAATCGCAAGAGTTGTCGGGGAAGCGAGGAGGAATTAAAAATCAAAAGGAAGGTGATTTTACAAAATCACGGGAAAGAGTGATCTTAAGAAGAAGCTAAAATACAGCAAATCGTCAATAGCCTCAAGAATTCAACTCAGTAGGAAGCTCATCCACTATTATCTCCTATAGCAACAAACCGAGGGAGTCCGCTTGCATTATGGACGAAACGTACGACAATATTATTTATTTACAATGTGGTCAAGAGCTTATTAAAAGTGACAACGGGCGCCAAAACCTACGCTTACACTGAACAATTTTCCTGCTATTTCAACAGCAATGGAGCTGTGCGATTTTACCTTTTTATGGGCTTACGAGTGAGAGTCGACCGTCACTGTTCTGTGGATGTAACTACGAATTATTTTCTTTAAAACTGTTTTCTAACAGTCTATGGGTTCATCTTCTGACCAATTAATGTTGAGTGAAATAATAAAGCGACAGTCTGCTATTGAAATACACAGTTTAGCAGCCGTCATTGTTCAGAGTGACAGATCATTATACGCTTAACTTATTTATCCGACAAATTTTGTCTTACAGCTCCTGGAAGCTATTTAATGTTTTATTTACAGTGTGTACTACGAAACGACGTGCTGGAGCAGCAGTGTAATTCTTTTGAGCTTCGTTATTAATTTAGCTAATTAACCAGGTCGCAGTTGCAAACTTGCTGCAGAACAGCGATATCTGAGAACAGAAAAGCGTCGTTTTCACATTCAACAGTCAACTAACAGTCGCCATCTACTTATATGTTGACGCGTCATAAAAAACAGACTTCATACGGTATATTACACTGAAGTGTACTCAATTATCAATCGAGTGATAACATTTTCTTAACGAAATAACTAGCCCTACCTCTCCGAGTACTGATTACAGTAATGGCAATATAAACTTGTCTTGCAGTTGAAATTTGCGTCATACTGATAACTAAGTTCATACTACCAAGTTCTTTATAAAATAGAATCAATTTTGAAATCACAGAATAATCTCAACCTGCAAAGTTTTAATTCATTTCCTTCTCCCCTCCCAGGTGACACGCTTTTTTTTCTCGGACGTTGTCGTATGATCTTGAATGGCAATAGATTACTTACACGTTGACTCAAAGCCATCCACAAAGAACTGATGTCCTTGTTGTTCAGTTGTAATTCCAAGGGAAAGTAATATATCTACTACACATAACCGCGACATCGGAAAAATAAGTTCGTTGTAAATGACTGCATATGATTGTCCTTGCAGTCCCTTGCTTCGGAAAAAAGCATTTTAGTTATCTCACCAACATGTCTGTAGCAAAACAGAGTGAACACAGCGATCGACATCGCCTAGACCACTAAAACCTAGAGAGACCCAAGGAAAACAGAATCACACCATGCCGCAGCGTTGTTGCTGAAAGAAGGAATTCTCGCGGCACGTTTCTGATTGAATGCAATCACGAAAGAAACTACCGTGAGTTATGTCACATTCCGGCTTGCTAGATGTGCATGGCGCTATGAAAGACAGCGCATTTTTTTCTGTATTGTTATTTCATTCTTTCCTCACCCTGTGCGGGCCGGCGGTGTGCTAGCAACGGTAAATCAATCCGCTCTTCAGCCAGTAGATATTTGTCCCCAACTTACACACTAAAACAAAAGAAATAAGGAGACATGTGTCGTTTAACAGGTGATGTTAGTGGGAGAATTTAAGCAAATAATTCTGTCTTCGTGAATTGTTTAAGAGCGGTGATAAAAATGCGGATGGTCAGCACAGATAAACATTCGAAAAAAACTTGAAGAACAACAAAAACGTGTAAAAAACGCTTGAAAATCACTGAACACGACAGGAGTTAACTGACCTATAAACTGGAGTCCCATGCACTTTCACAAGAGCTGGAAAAGAACCTGTCCTCGGATGACAGATTGTTGATGAAAAGTGGGTATGGTGAGAGACAGGAGAGTGTTGGTGATGAGGACTGAGGACTGGCAAGAGTTACGGACGAGACAGCGGAGGCTTTGGGGGCCAAGCAGGGATATGGAGCTGGTATAGAGATCCATACATTTGAGCGGAAAAGGGCGTGGGAGAGAGGTGACAGAGAAGCGGAAAGGAGGGTGGTGTGGCGAGAGGACGGAGAGGAAACCCTTGGCGGGGAAGGGGGACGGTGGGTGGATTCACAGTAGGTAGGATGAGTATGTGATGGATCCGAGTTAGTGGTCCAGAAGATGGAGAGACCTGAAATTTCTTTGGCAGAGGTCGCACAGGGTGGGCAGGTGGAGGACTGGTAGGATGTGCAGGAAGAGACGCTGCGGTGTTGGGAAGGAGAAGGTTTGTTAGAGTCGAATTTACAGATGATGTAGATTATTTCCAGGTGAATGCGAATGAGGACAGGTGGAAATTTGATCAGTTGGTAAAGGATCGTTGTGGGGAAAGGCAAGATGATGTGGAAAGTGATGCAGAAAGCATGTCATTTAGGGATCTGGAGGGACTTACAGGACTTTGGCGCGATAGATATCCATGCAGTCCTTGCAAAGCAAAGGATGGAACATATCATGGAATTATAAGTGTGAAGGACATGGAGAGGTATTGTCCCTGTGTCTGGCCACTTAATAGTTTCAATACGTTTTGTCTGTTGTGGCTTTCTGTTGAATGGTTAGTAGGAGGGGTTTAAACATTACTTTCCACTCGAAGGTTAGTCCAAGCTATTTATGTACGATAGCCGGATGGGACAGTCGTAAATGTTGAGGGGGAAGTCGTGAAGACAGAAGCTGCAGGTGGTGTACCTCTAATTATGACGAGGGTTTTGGAGGGCTTAACCTTAAGGAACACTGTTTGAACCTGGAATAAGCTGATTAAGGTGGATTTAGAAGGATCGTTGGGGTTTCTGCAGAGTAGGAAAGAGGGCGAAAAATGTAGTGTGATTAGCATACTGAAGGAGATGGATGGGAAAAGTTGGTTTGGGTATACCGATAGTGTGTGGCAGGCAAAGGAGAAGGGAAAGAATGGAACCTTGGGGCACCACTGCAGTGGGGTGGAAGGTAGGGGTAATGTTAACAGTGACATAGGATGGGCGATTGGTGAGACAGGATGTAATAAAGCTGACATAATTATTTGGAAGAATTTCTAAGTCTGTTGTTTGAAAATGAGACCACAAAGCCATACGATGTCGTATACTTCTTGTACATCAAGATGAAAGAAGTTGTTGAGTTGTTGGGATAGGAGATAGGTGAAGTTCAGGAGATGATCATTGGCAGAAAAGGATGGACGGAATCCGGCCGGTGTGGCTGAGCGGTTCTATGCGCTTCAGTCTGGAACCGCGTTGCTGAAACGGTCGCAGGTCCGAATTCTGCTTCAGGCAGGGAAGTGTGTGATCTCCTTAGGTTAGTTATGTTTAAGTAATTCTAAGCTCTAGGGGACTGATTACCTCAGATGTTAATTCCCATACTGCTCAGAGCCATTTGAACCAGTTGATGGACGGAAGCCACTCTGGGCAATACAAAGCAGATGCTGTTGGGGCAGATAGTGGTGAGAGTTGGCAATACTCTCTTAGAATTCAAAGGTTGGCTACATCGCGCATACACAAGCTCTGGAATCTAAGACATTTTTGTCGCGCTTCGCAGCGCACGGATTAATTAGTGGCAGTTTTTAAGCCAGTGTATGAGCCTGCTTGCTGTGGTGCGCACATGTGTTGCGCGAGGGGTCGTCGCCGTGTCCGCCAGCAGCGACACAGGATTTCGTATTGAGCTGATATTTTTTATAATTTGCAGCGCACTTATTAATTTACAGAAAAGGGTTTGTATATGTGCGTAGCAGCAGACGGTAATTTTGATAATGATAGGAGTTGAATTCTTAAGGGAAACCATTGCTAGGCGAAGAGATTAAGTACTGATTTTTGTCATTGATGTCTTTTGTATTTGTCAGGGAATTGTTTCACTATATATTTAATTGAGAAGTATTTCAGTCTGTCTGAAGAGTTTGATTAATTTGTAATATTGCTTTAATGCCGTTGGAGGCAGATTTACATATGAAGCGATTGTTCAAAGAGCTTCCAGCGTTTGGTTAATTGAATGAGAAAGAATCGCTTTCAGAATATAGTTTTTGAAAAAACGAATTACTCGTTTGGATTATAATTAATCGAGATTAGATTTGACTAAACCTTTTCTCTTGAATTATATGTAGTTGTAGTAAGCAGCAGCAGCCGCAGCAACATCAGGAGCCGCCATACATCACATGCATTGCACTCAGCATGAATAATAGGTTTTTTATGTTTTTGTTAAATAATGGAATGCAGCAGATCACGCAGTGGCAGCAGAAAGACCAAGTAAGTTACTAATTGCGGACAGGACCAACGAAAAAATAAAGTTTAGGCGATCTCTGCAATAGTAAAGTTAATAAGAGTACAAGCACGAAATTTTCAGTATAAAACACGAGATAAGAAGATAGAGCTCGCTACATTCAGTGGATGCGCCAAGGTAGGATTCAAGAACTTGGCTAGACAATGAGGTGAGGTAGATGGGGCAGTATGGGGAGGTATCAGCGGGAGGTTTGTTTGCTTTAAAGAAAAGTAGGAATTTGCAGATTTGCTACGGGTCTGGATAGTAGCCTGTGGGAAGATAGTGGTGTACAGGTCTGCAAGGGTGATGACAGCACTTTATCGATCAGTGCTTATATCCGTTGTTCCTCCTTGAATATTACAGGACGGTCTCATGTTACGGTCAGTGAAACGACGTGATAAGCAGACGCGTTTCGGATGTCCATCAGTGACGACTCGTCATAGGAGCAACATTTAATTCTCATTAATCCTCTCGTAGCACAATATTGCCGAATTTCTCCTATTCCCGATATCGGTCGCCGCAACGGCGAACTCTCCAAGTGATGGTCCAGGAATGGCGCAGAAAGCATCTGGCAGGGCGCGGCTCCACTTGTCTGCGCCGGCCGGTGCTGGATAGTTAGCGCGCCCTCGCGGCCTCTCGTGGAAATAAGAGCGGCTTCGCGGCCCCGCCCTGTGCAGGCTTTAGAGTCTGCTCCGCAGCCACGGCCACCGGACGCGGCGAGAGCGCCGGCCGCGGCCGCCAAATGCAAATCCGCTGTTATCTGGCTGTCCACTCGCGCCGCCTGTTCCATATTCAAAACACCGCCTGGTCCCCAGGCGGCTGCCGCGCATCCCTCTTCCGCCTAAGGAGAGCAACCCGCGCTACTCACTTACTTTGCATGCTCTGTGCCTCTCGCCGGCCTCAGACCCCTATTTCCAAATTTCAGCCACTTCCTCTGTGAGGAGAGGTTTCCAAAAGACACGGTGCAGGAGCCGTATTCGAGGGTAATTTTTATTTTACATATTTCATGTAAATCGGTGCAACGGACCTCCCCTTTCAGTGCGGCACGAAGAGCTCTAGGTTACGAAATAAGCAGGTGAAGCACATACAGACAGAAGCACGTACAAGATTAAGGCCGTTTTTATGTCACTGTCTTGCAGTGATATTAGAGAACATACTCAAGATCGACAATTTGCTTGTGTCACACCCTTGCTGCGATCGATGGATGCTCAATTTAAAGATGGTAACTGAGGTATCCAACTTCTACCGCATATCGTAAGGCTGTGCGACTGTTGCTTTTTCTTTTTCTTCTTATTTTTTTTTACGGTGGGCAGCCTCGGCCAAAATCCGAAATTTTTTTCAAAGAAAATTCCGCACTGGCTGTATCAATGATTTTTATTAAATCTGCTACCGGTTTCGAACCACTTATCGGTGCATCCTCAGGCAATCTGTACAAAAAATGATATAATAAGAGCTATTATAAACTATCGGATCCCCCAATTCTAAGGTGTTAATTAAACTTTTGAATAGCAAGTTTTTTGAATGAAACAAAAAGGTACCCACATATGCTATTTATAACATAGTAACGTAAAACATTGCCCCGTAGCTACTCCCCACCATTGACGTACAATATACCGTGATCTGGTGAAAGCGGTAGTTAAAATATAGATTTTTTTTAAAAATTTTAAATGATGAGAGCTGCGATGTCCTGGAAAATAAAAATAAAATACGATGCTTATAAAACTCCCCTAATCACGAACGACGAAGTGCGGAACATTAGCATGAACAAACAGCAGAATTCGATTTATGTAAACACATCAGAACACACCGAGCAAGTTGAGAGGAGCCGCGCGGCAGCGGACACGGTCTGACTGACTGGCCGCAACCCGGAAAGCGCTCACGCAGTTGCGCGAGAATCGTCAGAGACTGGATGTCGTGTACAAGGTGTGAAGAGAGGAGGGGAAGGGAGTACTAAACATTTGATAAACAATTCCTTATGTAAATTTTTTTAAAAATAGTCTGATATCATACTAAGTGGACAATATAAAAAATGGGCAGTACGTTAAAACCATAAGAATAATAAACGTGGTGGTTCTGAATGCGTAAGGGCCAGAGTACGCACAAAAATTTATTGGACAGAACCTACTAACAAGTAAGCTATACGGGTAAGGCTAGCTGTTTAAGTAATCAAAATTTTCTGAAAGACCCTTGTGCCTCAGGTCGATCTGGGCATTAAGTGAGGAGCGAGGGGGTTTCTTGAGAACTCTGAAGATTTCAACCTCTTCCAAAACATTAAGGGTGTTGCCCTTACTTTCCAGGTGTAGCACCCGCATGTTGTTCTGGATACCGGTGATATGGTGACCCGTATCGCGCAAATGTGCGCCTACGGCCGATTTTGAGGCTGGGTCGCTGACGTGCTCCTTAAAGCGGGTCTCAAAACTTCTTCCTGTCTGGCCTATGTACTCCGCATCACAATCATCAAAGGCGATACTGTATACCCACGACGACTTGAAACTATTCCACGTTACAGCCTCCTTGTGCCTGAACTTGTGTCCATTGTTTTTAGGAATATAAAAAGCTGGATTTATTCCATCAGAACTTAAGCATTTGCCGATTCTGCTTGAAATGTTACCATGGAAAGGTGCCCTGTGGAATTAACGCCCAATAGCTAATCCGCTATTTGCTGACTGTAGGGAAGTGAATGTGGGGTGCGAGCTGTGTTATGTTTCATGTTTATCTTCCGCAATACACCCCTGTTAACCTTTCCAACAAAATCCGCGTCATATGCATTCGAAAAGGCGATAAACTGTATTACTTTAAATTCCCGATCCCTGGCTTCTTCAGATAAAAGAAAAGATTTTTGAATTTGAACTACCGCTTTCACCAGATGACGGTATATTGGACGTGAATGGTGGGGAGCGGCTACAGGGCAATGTTCAACGTTACTATGTTAATAATAGCGTATGTGAGTAGTTTATTGTTTCATTCAAAAAACTGGCTATTTAAAAGTTTAATTTACACCTCAGAATTTGGGGATCGAATAGTTTATAGGAGCTCATATTACATTATTTTTTTGAACAGATTGTCTGAGGATACACCGATAAGTGGTGCGAAACAGGTCGGAGATTTAATAAAAATCATTATACAGCCAGTGCGGAATTTTCTTTGAAAAACCTTTGTATTTTTCTTGTCATTCCTTATATCCGTAAGCTATCATCTGCGTGTACAACAATTATTCGGTTTTGTTGTTGTTACTGCTTTAATTTGGTTACCATACGTCTTCTTAGATTTATTCAACTTTTAAAAAATGCAGCGCTTCTGTTGTTAAAGCAATTAAGGAAGACCCGTTATGCAATTCGACATCCTTACACCCGCTACTGCCTGTCCGTCTTTGAACTAGATCACTGTTAAGGAAATCTCTTACAGGCAATTGCCGTTACAATGCCGCTCTATGGCTAAACGATATTTTCGTCATATCGTAGCAGTTGTAGAAATTCAGACCACCATTACATACAGGTATACTATTCTTCTAATTTTCTTTTCCACAAAAAGGAACAAACCGCAAATTTTTTACCAGTAAACAGTACGCGATGAATGGAAGAGTCTCAGTCATCCTCGACTGTGGTTTGCGACCGCTGCGTTTATCGTGTTTACCAGTTACAGTACCCGGCAAAGGAGTGAAGCATCCAGATTGCACGTAGAAACAATACGAAACTTTGCGGATCGAAAGTGTTTCTGATGCTGCGACAGTTATTACGAAATCGAGTCCAATGTAAAAATAACTTCCCAGTATGAGCCTTTTTATTAATGTGGCTTCGCAACCCCACTGGTTTTGCTGTAAAGTTGTTGTATCCCGTCCCGTGGATTTAACAGGTCCTGTTTATCCTCAGTGCTGGCACGGAACGGAATTCACACTGGAGTTAGACCCACAGATGAGTATTCTGTATTCGGGACATACACTATATGATCAAAACTGTCCGGGTACTCCCTAAAACATACGCTTTTCATATTAGGTGCATTGTGCTGCCATCTACTGCCAGGTACTCCATATCAACGACCTAAGTCATCATTAGACATCGTGAGAGAGCAGAATGGGGTACTCTGCGGAACTTCGAACGGGGTCAAGTGATTGGGTGTCACTTCTGTCATACGTCTCTACGCGAGATTTCCACACTCCTAAAAATCCCTATGTCCACTATTTCCGATGTGATAGTGAAATGGAAATGTGGAGGAACACGTACAGAAACCGCCGACAATTGGAGAGGGTCGTAGTATGTAGTAGGCAGACGTCTAAACAGACCATCACACAGGAATTTCAATCGACGTCAGGGTCCACTGCAAGTGCTATGACAGTTATGCGGGAGGTGAGAAAACGTGCATTTGATGGTTGAGCGGCTGGTCATAAGCAACACATCAACCCGGTAAATGCCAAATGACGCCTCGCTTTGTGTAGGGAGCATAAACATTAGCAGATTGAACAGTAGAAAAACGTTGGGTGGAGTGACGAATCACGGTACAAAATGTGGCGATCCGATGCCAGTGTGTGGATATGGCGAATACCCGGTGAACGTCATCTGCAGTGTATGTAGTGCCAACAGTAAAATTCGGGAGCGGTGGAGTGATGGTTGGGTTGTTTTTCATAGACGGGGCTTGCACCCCTTGTTGTTTTGTGTGGCACTATCACAGCATTGATTTACACTGATGTTTTAAGCACCTTCTTGCTTCCCACTGTTGAAGAGCAATTCGGGGACGGCGAGTGCATCTTTCAACACGATCGACACCTGTTCATAATGAACGGCCTGTGACGGAGTGGTTATAAGATAATTACATTGCTGTAATGGACTGGCCTGCACACGGTCCTGAGCTGAATCCTACAGAACACCTTTGGCATGTTTTGGAAAGCCCACTTCGTGCCTCACCTACCAACATCGATACCTCATCTCAGCGCAGCGCCCCGTGAAGAATGGGCTGTTATTCCACAAGGAACCTTCGAAATACTAGTTGAATGTATGAGTGCAAGAGTGTAAGCTGTCATCAGTGCTAAGTGTGGGCCAACGCCATATTGAATTCCAGTGTTACCAACGGAGGGAGCCACGAACTTGTAATTTATTTTCATCCAGGTTGTAAGTACACTGTTTAGGTTTTTTATATTGGTAATGCCACGTAGCGCTCTGTATGAAAATTACTGGCTTTGCTGTGTGCAGTCTGTGGCTGGTTGGCATCGTTGTAATACTCGTCCTTGTAGTGTTGGGCAGCTGGATGTTAACAGCGCGTACCGTTGCGCATTTGGAAGTCAGCCGCCAGCAGTGTTGGATGTGGGGCAAGAAATGGCGGAGTTTTGAAATTTGTAAGACTGGAAGTCATGATCTGCTATATATATTATGACTTTTGATGATATTAAGATAAATACATTGTTTGTTCTCTATTAAAATCTTTCATTTGCTAACGATCCCTATCAGTAGTTAGTGCCTTCTGTAGTTTATTTAGCTGGCAGTAGTGGCGCTCGCTGTATTGCAGTAGTTCGAGTAACTAAGATTTTTATGAGGTAAGTGATTTGTGAAATGTATAGGTTAAGGTTAGTCAGGGCCATTTTTTTTAGGGATTTTTAAAAGTCAGATTGCGTAGCGCTAGAAATATTGTGTGTCAGTTTAAGCACAGTAATTCATTAATTGTTCAAAGGGGACGTTTCAAGGTGTTAGGGTACTTTTTATCACAGATGTATCTGGGAAGCTTGATGGCCACAGAAGTACCTCAACATCAAGTAGACCCCTCATGGAGTCACGTGCTATGTATGGACGAGGAATGTCCTGTTTAAGAATGACAGCACCATAGTGTTGCCTGGGTTAAGGAGCAGGGGGGGGGGGGGGGGCAAGTTACTCATTACCCCTCCTTCCGAAAACACCTAATACAATTCACTGACATCCTCATTCTTTTTCTCTTGTTCGAGGCTTTATTGAGAAAACTTACAAAAAATTTACGGAGTATAGAGCATCTCAGGTCACTACTTTCTCCCTGTATACGAATCTGCTTTCTGTTGAGTAGATCTAATAATGAGTCCAATTTTGCACTTATTGGTATGACGGGAGATTCTGGTCAGTCAGTCAGTGCGCAATTAGTCGAATAAGGTGGTAGTCAGAGAGCGCAGGCACTAGATAACACAGTGGGTGGTGTAGGACTTCCCATTTCAATGTTTCCAGGCGTGTTTTGAAGGATTTTGCCAATTGCGGTCGAGCACTGTCATGTTATGAAATTACGTTTTTCGTGTCTCTCACTACATTGTGGCCGTTTCTCTTTCAGTGCACGGCTTAAATGCATTAACTGCATTCGATTATGATCTCTTCCACCACCATGCCGATCTTGGATGTCAAGTGCACCGTTCTCGGAACGTTGAAGCGTTTTTCTGCACGCCTCTTCACGAAAAAGTGCCTCACCTCAGGTCTTACCCAGCATTTGATGAGCCTCATCCGCAGATTTATTCATATATAATCAGAAAATTCATACTTCCAGAAAATGACGAGAATTGAGCTCTCAAGTTGACATTGCCTGTTTAAGTTTATAGTGCAAACTAATATTTTGATGGTGTTACGTTTACAAAATGACAGAACATACCACCTGCATCACTCCTTGCCGCTACAGTCATCTATTTCAAAACGGCGGAGGCAAAGTTGTAGACATAACACCATATGTAAAATATTTTTAAGTAATAACGATAAGTTCCTTAGATCAATGGTTAGTGCACTGGTTTAGCGAAACTTACAAGAATAATATTTTATAAAATATAAAAGAGTGGCTTCACGGCCCCGCCCTGCGCTTTGCTTTCCCGGGCTTTAGAGTCTGCTCACAAGGAACCTCTTGAGTGCGAGATTGTAAGTTGAGTCTTCAATAAGACTCACTTGAAAGTGCTGTGTTAAAAAAATGAGAGGAAAAATATTAGCTGCTAATGACTCATCAAGTGCGTCAGGAGGGCGACAGAGAAAAAGAGCACAGGAAGGGGCAGAGATCAACTTTCTGTGAGTTGTATGTATAATACTTCAGAAAATGAACATTGTCGACAGTCAAGAAATGTTCAAAACGAACCATTTACTTGCTCCATGAACACGAATGTAAAATTGGTAGCCACAGTGATAAAAAATGTTCTCACTGTCAAGGTCGAAGCCGAAGTCATTGAGAATTAAAAATGGTGAAGGATCTTCAGCGTTAAAGAACGCATACATAAGTATATTGGTGTGACGGTGTAAGGAGAACTGATGGAATATGTTGACATGCAAGCGAATGTGAAACAGTCTGTCGTGGAGCTTATCGTGAAACTGGCTATCGCTGAAACCGTAGATGCAGTAGTGTGATAATATGTTTTATATACACAGAAAGAACAAACATTCAGAGATTGAATTTGTTCAGTGGTTCCAGATGGTATGAATTCCAATGGCACTTTTTAGGAAGGATAATTTGCACTATCATCATCATCATCATCATTTAAGACTGATTATGCCTTTCAGCGTTCAGTCTGGAGCATAGCCCCCTTATAAAATTCCTCGACGATCCACTATTCAGTGCTAATATTGGTGCCTCTTCTGGTGTTAAGCATATTACTTCAAAATCATTCTTCACCGAATCCAGGTACCTTCACCTTGGTCTGCCCTGACTCCTCCTACCCTCTACTGCTGAACCCATGAATCTCTTGGCTAACCTTGCTTCTCCCATGCGTGTAACATGACCCCACCATCTAAGCCAGTTCGCCCTGACTGCTACATCTATAGAGTTCATTCCCAGTTTTTCTTTGATTTACCCATTGTGGACACCCTCCTGCCATTGTTCCCATCTACTAGTACCTGCAATCATCCTCGCTACTTTCATATCCGTAACCTCAACCTTGTTGATAAGGTAACCTGAATCCACCCAGCTTTCGCTCCCATACAACGAAGTTGGTCGAAAGATTGAACGGTGCAAAGATAGCTTAGTCTGGGTACTGACTTCCTTCTTGCAGAGGAGAGTAGATCGTAGCTGAGCGCTCACTGCTTTAGCTTTGCTACACCTCGCTTCCAGTTCTTTTACTATGTTGCCATCCTGTGAGAATATGCATCCTAAATACTTGAAATCGTCCACCTGTTCTAACTTTGTTCCTCCTATTTGGCACTCAATCCGTTTATATTTCTTTCCCACTGACATTACTTTCGTTTTGGAGATGCCAGTCTTCATACCATAGTCCTTACATTTCTGATCTAGCTCTGAAATATTACTTTGCAAACTTTCAATCGAATCTGCCATCACAACTAAGTCATCCGCATATGCAAGACTGCTTATTTTGTGTTCACATATTTTAATCTCACCCTGCCAGTTTATTGTTTTCAATGATCCATAAATAATATGAACAACAGTGGCGATAGGTTGCAGCCTTGTCTTACCCCTGAAAACTTCTCTGAACCAGGAACTCAATATACCGTCAACTATAACTGCTGCCTGACTATCCATGTAAAGACATTTAATTGCTTGCAAAAGTTTGCCTCCTATTCCATAATCTCGTAGAACAGACAATGGCGTCCTCCTAGGAACCCGGTCATATGCCTTTTCTAGATCTATAAAGCATAGATACAATTCCCTGTTCCACTCATAACACTTCTCCATTATTTGCCTTAAGCTAAAGATCTTGTCCTGACAACCTCTAAGAGGCCTAAAACCACACTGATTTTCATCCAATTGGTCCGCAACTAATACTCGCACTTTCCTTTCAACAATACCTGAGAAGATTTTACCCACAACGCTGATTAAAGAGATACCTCTGTAGTTGTTACAATCTTTTCTGTTTCCATGTTTAAAGATTGGTGTTATTACTGATTTTGTCCAGTCTGATGGCACCTGTCCCGTCTCCCAGGCCATTTCAATTATCCTGTGTAGCCATTTAAAACCTGACATTCCACTGCATTTGATGAGTTCCGACTTAATTTCACCCCAGATGCTTTATTGCACTGCAATATACTAACCATTTTCTCCACCTCCTCAAATGTGATCCTATTTCCATCATCATTCCTATCCCATTCTACCTCGAAATCTGAAACATTACTGATTGTATTTTCACCTACATTGAGCAACTCTTCAAAATATTCCCTCCATCTGCCCAAGGCATCCACAGGTTTCACCAGCAGTTTTCCTGACCTGTCCAAAATACTTGTCATTTCCTTCTTACCTCCCTTTCGAAGACTGCTAATTACACCCCAGAATGGTTTTCCAGCAGCTTGACCCATAGTATCCAACCTGTTTCCAATGTCTACCAAATATTTCTTCTTGGATGCTGCAATTATCTGTTTGGCTTTGTTCCTTTCTTCAACATAACTTTCTCTGTCTACCTGTGTTCTAGTATGTAGCCATTTTTGATGCGCCTTCTTTTTCCTTTTACAAGCAGCCTTGACTGTGTCATTCCACCAAGCTGTTTGGTTCTTCATGCTTTTACACACTACTGTTCCAAGACATTCTTTAGCCACTTCTAGTACTGTGTCCCTGTAACTTGTCCATTCCTTTTCCAATGACTGTAATTGACTACATTCAACTAACTGGTACCTTTCAGACATCGCTGTTATGTACTTGTTCCTTATTTCCTTATTCTGAAGTTTCTCCACTCTTATCCTCCTACATATGGACCTGACCATCTGCACTTTCGGCCTCACAATCCCAATTTCACTGCAGATTAAATAATGATCAGTGTCATCAAATAATCCCCTGAATACACGTGGGTCCCTCACAGCCTTCCTGAATTCCTGATCTGTTATTATATAGTCAATGACAGATCTGGTTCCCCTCCCTTCCCAAGTATACCGGTGAATGTTCTTATGTTTAAAAAAGGAGTTTGTGATTACTAAGCCCATACTGGCACAGAAATCCAAGAGTTGTTTCCCGTTCCTGTTGGCCTCCATATCCTCTCCAAATTTACGCATAACTTTTTCATAACCTTCTGTTCGATTTCCAATCCTGGCGCTAAAATCACCCGTGAGCAGAACACTGTCCTTGTCCTTTACTCTAACAACTACATCACTGAGTGCCTCATCAAAGCTATCCATCTTATCTTGATCTGTTCCTTCACAATGCGAATATACTGACACAATCCTAATTTTCTTGCTAGACGCTGTCAAATCTATCCACATGAGTCGTTCGTTTACATACCTTATTGCAACTACGCTGGGTTCCATTTTTTTCCTGATGTAAAGCCCTACACCCCATTGTGCTATTCCTGCTGTGACTCCTGACAGGTAGACCTTGTATTCTCCCACTTCCTCTTCTTTCTCACCCCTTACCCGAATGTCACTAACAGCTAAAACGTCCAGCCCCATCTTACTAGCAGGCTCTGCCAGCTCTACCTTCTTCCCAGAGTAGCCCCCATTGATATTAATAGCTCCCCATCTCATTACCATTTGTTTGCCAAGTCGTATCTTAGGAGTCCCTGGTTTGTCAGTTACAGGTGGGACGCCGTCACCTCCAAAGATCCGAGGCATTTTGCTCTGATTGTAGCCAGCATCATATTTAAAGTACCAGGGAAGCAGGTTGCTAGCCTTACTTGCCCTGAGTCCCATTGGGTATTACCCCTAACGGTTGAGGGACTAACCGGTAGATTTGGTAGTCTTTGCCGTATGAGCACAAAGGTAACCACGCCTCAGAATATGTCCGAGATGCCCAGCCTTATTCCAAAGTAACTGGTATCCTGACTGTCGGGACCACTTACTTGGCCACTCATAAGTTGCCCGTGGTTCATGAACTTGTACATGACTACAGGAACCCACACCATGAACCAATAATTTGCACTAAAGGTGTATAAATTTTATACGCGAATCAGGACGAGCTATTGGCTAAAAGCAGTGCTTATACCGTATCTGTAGTCTTTTTACGCCCATTTTCCCGCTCTTGTTTGCTGTGTCGAAAATATCCCCTAGTACCCTTGCAGGACGACACATACGAGAAAGAATAGTAATCGACACAGCACCTCCGACTTCTCGCTGCTCAGTAAATAACTTTCCAGCCAATTTACCATCCATATTAACAGTCGGTATAATTGTATGCGAATACTTTAAGGCACTGATGTCAGCTATACTTGATACGACTCCTCCCTTTGTACCACTTATTTCCAGATTTCCTTTCATATTCATATGCATTTCTTCAAATCCCGATGGGTCGCAGTCGAAAACTAGTTGTCTACTTCATCTACAAATTTTAGGGCCAATTCCGCAGTCCACTATCAATTGTCGTTTTGCTAAAAATTTCATTAATTTACGTCTTCCAACTTTGTAGCACTATTTGGGGAAGTGTGTATCACATTAGTAGAAAGAAACCTGTGCTACTAAAAGGGCAGTTGACTTCTACGCATGTCATATGTTCGCAAGTCAGAAACAAGGGACGGGGGGGGGGGGGGGGGGGCGGGGTCTGGATATACCTCAGAGGGGTAAGAGATTGGATACCACGGAGAACCGTTTCAGGGAATGAATCACAGATACCATGCGAGAATCGGAGTTAAAAATTAGCTGTGTTCATCCAACGGCATTGCGATGACAGGGTAAAGACATTAGTGTGTGCGCGAGGTGAGCAGATAATGTTCCCAGAGGCTATACAGATAGCTCTGACAGCAGAGAGCGCGATAGCCTCGGTCCGAGGGAAGATGATCGCCCGGGCTTGTGGTACAGTGCCACAGACTAAGAACAAAACCGCTAAATGTTTCACGTGGGGAAGCCATGCGGTATGGCGTGAAAGTGTCGTGCTAATGAAAAGAATAAGAAAGGTAGGACCTGATGAATTAACAAAAGGCAGGTAAACGGACCAATCACGAGTAATGAGGTGTTCACAAAGTAATTTCCTGAGTTATGGAGGCCCACGTGTGCAGCTAAAGTATATAACGTTTATTAAATGCAAACGAAACAGTCACTACGCGAGAGACTGTCCCGAAAGCATTTGCCATCCGCAGAATGCACATGGGATAAGTAAGAGCCAGGAAAACTGGGTAAGGCGCAAGAAAGCAGTCGCCTTACCCCGTGCCTTGAAACGGTCAACTGCGAAAGTAAAAATAATGTCTGGACGGCATTAATAGTAGATAGCGGTGCGCAAGTAAGCCTACTTAGGAGAAGTAGTTTGGGAAACGGCAGAAGGTATAATCCAGCCTTACGTATTAGGATTCGGGGATTCGCTAATACAGTTGGAAGGATAGGGGGAACTGTAACCCTCGAATTACGAAAGAGAAACGGAATGTTAGTGAGGCATCACTTCCACATAATTGGAGAAGATGTAAATCTTCCATTTGACGGGATGGTAAGCAAAGACTTTTTCAAAGGACACTGGGTCATAATCAGTTATGCCACGGGAAGCCTGTGCATCCACAGGGAACGGATCAGCACGAATTCCAAGCAAGAGTGTGAAGACCGCCGGGTACAGATTAGTTTTGGTAGTTGGACACTTGCTAATACGTTTGTGGAGGTACAGGAAAGAGAAGGCTACTCACATGCGGAGTGAAAGACGTGTAAGGAAAGGAAGCTCCGCATAGCACGTTCAAAGAAACTAGGAGGCACCTGTAAGGGACGCTTAAGCGCAAACCGAGAAAAATGTGTAAAGGCGAGAGGGAATAGTGACACAAACTCATTAACTGTTAGAACTCAACACAGGCAGGCAACAGATAGGCCTAATGTCGTAGTGAAGCAAAAGTGGCACAAACAATTTGTTTGACGGCTTTTAGTACAGCGCACGGGCATTACGAATGCCCGTGAGTCTTAAAACAGCTCCTACACATCTTAGAAGCTAGTGAACTTCATTGTGATAGGGATACAAGATGACAAATCGTTCATCTTTTTTGATGATGAGGTAATATCTAATGTGCGGCTGACGGATCTATTAAAAAGGCTTAGGCTCCACAATTTAAAGTTACAAGTGGACAAGTCCGAGTTTTTGCGAAAAGAAGTTTGTTATTTGGGTCAGGCTTTACCGGCTTAGGGACTGAAGCCAGATCCACAAAAGGTCTAGGAGGTAAAGGAATATTCACTGTCTAAACCAACGAAGCAATTAAAGCAGTATTAACATCCTGTGGGGTACTATAGGTATTTTACACGTAACTTCAGCAAAATAGCGAGGCCACTTCATGAATCATTAAAGAAAGGAGTGCCTTACACCTGGGGTGTAAAACGAGATACCGCTTTTCAACATTTTAGAGAGAAGTTAATTATTCTGCCTGTGCTGCAGTAGTTGGACTTTGAAGTGAACTTCATAATTACCACGGACGCTACCCAGTCAAATATCGCAGTCGTATTTACTCAAAGAAAAATCTGGATCGGTTTTACAGTTGCGTACGTCTGAGGGACACTGAACATTGCAGAAAGAGTGTACCGTACGATTGAGAGGGAAGTATTGGAGTTGTTTTAACCCTACGATTGAGAGGGACATGTTGCCCATTTGTTAGCTGGTGAAATATTTTAGACCGCATGTATCTGGACGAAAGTTTCTGATATGCACTGACCATAAGCTCCTAACATGAGTAGATAGTATATCAGATCAATCATCCATATTGCTGAAATTTAGGTTATAGTTGGAGGAATATGACTATTAGATCCTGAACAAGTGGCCAACGAAATTGAGTCGCTGACACACTCTCGAAAGTGAGAAAGTTCGGGGCTGCTGGCACGCAACCAGAAGGTGACCGAAGCCTAGGTGAAGACACAGCAGAAACGGAAGGTGTGGTAGGGACGAGGGAACCACCGACAGGTGACAAGTGAGCAGGTGGCAGGCACAGGTGATCCAAGAACAGTAAGATATACTATTCAGGAATGCAGAAACTGCACCCAGTATATATTTAAGCATACCAGGAAACGAGAGACAGCTGAGTAGGGACAGATGGAAGAAAAGGTGCAATATTAAAATAGTTTCACGATACTCCCACTGAAAGACACCAAGGCATGGGAAGAACCTATGTGCCGATAAGGAAGAATGCAACTGTATGAAGAAAGATATAGAAGAATATATCAGCTAATGAAAATGTTGTCAAAAGAATAAGCTCGCTAACACACAAACAAACACATAATGATGCCTCTAGAGATCATGAAGACGCCTGAACACTTTTTCGAAAGGGGAGACGTTAACGTAGTAGGTCTATTAAATCAGATGGACAGAGGGAACGAGTATATCCTTACGTTTCAGGATGCACTGACGAAGTTTATGGTAGATGAACCCACTGAAAGCAAGATGCCGGAACTCTAGCGGAACATCAACTGTCAGAAAGGTATTCTAGAGCCGGACCTGGTCAGTCCTGTTTACATCTTAAAGTACCTAGAGCCAAAAAATATTATATCAAAGGAAAGGGTTCCCTGTCGACCTTAAGGTAGACAGAGGATACCACTTGATAAGTTTCATTGAGAATCATTGATCTGGATGTTTTCATTGCTTGAAACATTTTAAGTTACGTGTTAAATGTCCCGTTAGTAGAGAACGACGTGTATCACCTATACAAAATTGTTTCGTTATCGTCAGAAGTGGACTGAAAAAGACATTTCCTTAAGCATATTCCCCGTGAGAGAAAAGCTACTCCTAACTAATGACGCGAAACGTCAATACCCAAATAACGATAAATTACAGTGTAGACGGTAGATCAGAGCCTCTCAACATGCAAGCAAGTATCTACACATTATGAGAAGTGTGAGGCTAAGATGCTGCAACCGGTGCGAGTACTTAGGAAGGATTGCATGCAGAAGTAATAAACCAATGTCTGTGGGCACCATAAAGTAATAATGAAAGGCTGTTTACTGGCCCGCTAGATGAAGGCATTAACGTCACCTGTCATGACTGAGGTCCCGCAAGGATCATACTCCGTGACACAGGAAAGATAAAATTTTTATGTAAAGGTCTTGTTTATACGGCTCAGATGGTAATACAGTCTAACATATTCTACGAAAAAATGTCCCCAGTAGTCATATTGTGAAGAATATAAGCATGGAAATAGATTACTGCGTATTGAATTATGAGAGGAAGAATATAAGTGAGCTTAAGCTGAAACTATGAATATGACCAACAATTAGGTAGTTTTTTTGTTATGGTTTTAGGGTGCAAAACTGCTACGGTCATTAGCGCCCGGTTAGGTAGTTAGATGCCAACTGCAGCACATAACTTGGATGAGCTACAAAGTGAGGTCCAATACCAGGAAAGAAGTGCATTCAGCAGCTTCTTGTTTCTGGGGTTTCATAGGCTATGCTCTGGTGTAGTAATTATGGTAGTATTATGGTAGTATTATGTTGCCGAGATTGCTTTAAATTTTCGTGCAAAACAATGGGTAACGATGGTTATAGAAAATTATGTGTAAAAAACACAGTTGTAAATCAGTACGCTGGGGGGGTTCTGGTCAGGTGCCGTTGTACTCGAGCGGTTCTAGGCGATACAGTCTGGATGAACGCGACCGCTACGGTCGCAGGTTCGAATCCTGCCTCGGGCATGGATGTGTGTGATGTCCTTAGGTTAGTTAGGTTTAAGTAGTTCTAAGTTCTAGGGGACTTATGACCTCAGCAGTTAAGTCCCATAGTGCTCAGAGCCATTTTGCCGTCCTACGAGAAGCACATCGAGAGACAGTGAAGAGAGATCTCTAGTGCTGCTAGACGCATTAGAAATGAAATTGTAAGTGGTGTTTACCAAAGCAAACGCCGAAGGCTTATAATATAGGGAGAAATGTGGAATAACTAGTGTGAAGCATTTTCTCTTCTAAGTACTGAAATTGTAATTACGTTATGAAGAGTACATCAATGTATTGATGTAATTCATTGCAAAGTTGATTCTAAAATAGCATATATACATATTCTACCAGAAAATAGAATTGGTAGGATAAAACGGAGGGTAAGATAAAATGTATCTTTATTCTATGTATTAGAATATGTGTTGCTTCGTTGTGGTCTTCAGTCCTGAGACTGGTTTGATACAGCTCTCCATGCTACTCTATCCTGTGCAAGCTTCTTCATCTTCCAGTACCTACTGCAACCTACATCCTTCTGTATTTGTTTAGTGTATTCTTCTCTTGGTCTCCCTCTACAAATTCTACCCTCCACGCTGTCTTCCAATACTAAACTGGTGATCCCTTGATGCCTCAGAACATTTCCTACCAACCGATTCCTTCTTCTAGTCAAGTTGTGCCACAAAGTTCTCTTCTCCCCAATCATATTCAATACCTCCTCATTAATTATATGATCTACCCAGATAATCTTCAGCATTCTTCTGTAGCAACACAATTCGAAAGCTTATATTCTCTTCTTGTCTAAACTAGTTATCGTCCACGTTGCACTTCCATACATGGCTACACTCCATATAAATATTTCCAGAAACGACTTCCTGACACTTAAATCTATACTCCATTTTAACAAATTTCTCTTCTTCAGAAACTCTTTACTTGCCATTGCCAGTCTACATTTTATATCCTCTCTATTTCGACCATCATCAGTTATTTTGCTCCCCAAATGTGTATGTAATGATGATATTAAAACTGAAGTGTGAAAATGCAAATGTTTCTGTAACAGAAAAGTTTGATATACATATATTTCTGTCGTAGACAGTTGTAAAGCAATTACGTGTCTCTTATACATTATAGTAAAGCAAATGTGTATGTTTCCCGATTAATAGAGTACAATTGGTGAAAAACCATGCACAAACATTTGTAGTCGCTGAGGACAGATCCTAAAAAATTTTTCCTAAGGAAAGGAGGTGTCACATATTTAAAAAGTGCGACAGAACAGGAGCAGGAAGTTTTCTAGAATGTACTCAGAGTGCAAAGGAGACGCTGGGTTCGGGGGTTGGTTGCGTTAGATACACTCATGAGGTATATCACGTCATCTCCTATGGATAGCCGTGAGACATGGCACTGCATTAACAGTGGTCACTTATTGTCATAAACGAGCACACGCATGGCCGGAAGCAGCAACGTGGAAGGGGTAGTGTGGCCTGCCGCACAGTATAAAGGCAGAAGTGTCAGAGACTGTGGGAGAGTTCCGACTAAATAGCGGTTCTGGAGGGATGTCTGTATAGGCCAGGCCTGGGGCCTGGACTTGAAGTATTTACTCTGGCTCTGCTCAGACTCGTACTTAGCCACATGACTCCATCCAAAGATTTTTACAGTCAAGAGCGGTGTTCTTTCATTCAAGTCATTACCAATTTTTGGCTCAAACAAACAATTAGACATTACAGTTAGTGAAGTCTTGTCTTTGTTTGATTATTTCTCAGCCAATTTAGCCATTTCTGTATTAGATGATTAGACAGACCTCCACCAGTCTCCATAGTCACTGAGCGCCTAGACCGCTCGTTGGACACACCAGCTTGGCCAACGATTGCCCTTTACAACGTTTCACTTGAGACAGGATTCGTATCTCCCTGTCTGGCAAAAATAATGAACTACATGGTTCGACACCTGTTTCAGCATTACTTTCACTTTCACGTATCGTCATCATCATACTTCTCATGTACGTAGCCCGCACAGTCAACGAAATATGACACCACACATTCCAGTGATATGTCTTGCAGAAAAGCAAATGTTTCATCTGCCACTTCTTTCCCAACCTCCGAATTTCCTTGAGTTCCTTTCTGAAGAAATGTCAGATTCGGAAACTATTTGCTTTATTTACAGTTGCCATTGCACTGTTTTATATTGACACCACTAGCGCTGTGAGTTACTCGTCGACTAGGGAGTTCTACTATTCTCCGTGACCGCATGCTTTGCTCACCATAGTATGCTTCCAGTCCCACCCCATGCTGCCAGTAGCACCAATATTGTGGTTACATGGTAGGCAATATGTGGAGCGTCAAATGTCGTGACAATTATTGACCTTTTGTGACCTTGCACTCACAGGATGACTCGTCAGCATTATCGGTATTCACTCATTAGTGGATGGCCTTCCCCCTCCTGTGTTGCCTTACTCAACTTCCTGTAGTTTGCCGATTGTGTCTGTTTACACAAAAACTGTGTCCTATTTGTGTTGAGGGTGGTTTTGGCCAGCATTTGAGTGTAAGCCTTTATCTGGTTAGGGTGCTCTCCGTAGCCGAGCAGTCCGCAGGCGAATTCATGTGGGCAGTCACTGAAGCGAGCAACAGAACAGTGTCCAGTGTTAAACGTAGCTTGTAAATTTGCAGAAATCTTCGATGTTTTCAAACTTCTTCTGTGTGGCTTTATTTTCCATCAATTATCTAAGGGCCGGTCGCGGTGGTCTCGCGGTTCTAGGCGCGCAGTCCGGAACCGTGAGACTGCTACGGTCGCAGGTTCGAATCCTGCCTCGGGCATGGATGTGTGTGATGTCCTTAGGTTAGTTAGGTTTAAGTAGTTCTAAGTTCTAGGGGCTAATGACCACAGCAGTTGGGTCCCATACTGCTCAGAGCCATTTGAACCATTTGAATTATCTAAGGAACTTGTAACTGATATACATAAACGTATGTGCTTTTAGTAAAATACTAGCTGAGTACTTGGCGCTGCCCGAGTAAATATTTATTCTAGTCTTCTATTAGTCCATCCCCTCCTTCCCCTCTCTCTGCCCATCTCCTCCTCCCCTCCATCTCCTCTTACCCTCTCACTGTCCACTTCCTCCACCCCCCTTATTCTCTGTCCATCTTCACTGCACCCCTCTCTCTGTCAATCTGTTACCCCTCCCTCTGTCCATATTCTGCTCTCCCCTCTCTTCATCTCCCTCTTCCCCCTGTCTGTTCCTCCTTATTTGTCCACTCCCTCTTTCTCCTTTCTCAGTTCATCTCCATCTTTCCCTCTGTCTGTCCACCTCCTCCTCCCCTCTCCCTGTTCATCTCCTGTTCTTTCCTTTCTCTGGTCATCTCCTCCCCCCACCTCTCTCCACGCCGCCATACTCACTCCAGTAGGAGGATGGGGACACCAGTAGGAGGCTGGTAATTCTTACTCCCGTAGTATTTCTTTCCAGATAGTAGCTAAGACAGCTACAAAATTCAGTTGAAATAGTTCCAGGGCTTTAGGATCTACATCTACATCGATCTACATGGATACTCTGCATATCACATTTAAGTGACCGGCACAGAGTTCATCGAACCACCTTCACAATTCTTTATTATTCCAGTCTCGTATAGAGCGCGGAAAGAACAAACACCTATATCTCTCTGTACGAGCTCTGATTTCCCTTGTTTTATCGTGGTAATCGTTTCTCCTTATGTAGGGCGACACCAATAAAATAATTTCCCTTTAGGAGGAGAAAGTCGGTGCTGGGAATTTCGTGAAAAGACTCCGTCGTAACGGAAAACGCCTTTCTTTTAATGATGTCTAGCCAAGATCTTGTATCATTTCAGCGTCAGTCTCTCCCATATTTCGCGATAATACAAAAAGTGCTGCCCCTCTTTTAACTTTTTCGGTGTACTCCGTCAGTCCTATCTGGTAAGGGTCCTATACTGCCAGGCAGTATTCAAAAAAACAACGGACAAGCGTAGTGTAGGCAGTATCGTTAGTAGATATGTTACATTTTACAAGTGTCATGCCTATTAAACTAAGTCTTTGATTAGCTGTCCCCACAACATTTTCTGTGTGTTCCTTCTTAATGTTCGTAATTGCAATTCCTAGGTAGTTAGTTAAATTTACAGCCTTTAGATTAGACCGATGTATCGTGTAACCGAATTTTAACGAATTCCTTTTAGCACTCATGTGGATAACGTCACACTTTTCGTTATTTAGGGTCAACTGCCAATTTTTGCACTTTTCAGATATCTCTCCTAAATAGCTTTGTAATTTGTTTTGATGTTCTGATGTTTTTATTAGCCAATAAGCAACAGCGTCATCTGCAAGAGACCTAAGAGGGCTGCTCAGATTTTGTCTCCTATATCGTTTTTATAGATAAAGAGCAGCAAAGGGCCTATAACATTACCAAGGGGAACGCAAGAAGTCACTTCAGTTTTACTTGATGATTTTCCATCAGTTACTACGAACAGGAAATCTCTGACGGGAAATCACAAATCCAGTCACATAACTGAGACTATATTCCATAAACACGCAACTTCACTACAAGCCGCTTGTGTGGCACTGTGTGAAAAGCCTCCCGGAAACCAGAAATACGGAATCGATCTGAAATCCCTTGCCAATAGCACTCAACACTTCCTGAGAATAAAGAGCTAGTTGTGTTTCACAAGAAAGAGATTTTCTTAACCCGTGGTGACTGTGTGTCAATTGACCTTTTTCTTCGAAGTAACTCATAAATTTCGAACACAATATATGTTCCAAAATCCTGCTCTATATGGACGTTGATGATATGGGTCTGTAATTAAGTGGATTACTTCTACTACTTTTCATGAAAACTAATGTGATCTGTGCAACTTTCCAGTCTTTGGGTACGGATCTTTCGTCGAGGGAAGGGTTGTATGTGTGATTGTTATGTATGGAGCTAATGCATCGGCATACTCTGAAAGGAATCTAATTGGTATAAGTCTGGACCAGAAGACTTGCTTTTATTAAGTGATTTTAGTTGCTTCACTACTCCGAAGATATTTACGTCTACGTTACTCATGTTGGCATCTATTCTTTATTGTAATTATGGAATATTTACTTCGTCTTCTCTTGTGAAGAAATTTCGGAAGGCTGTATTTAGTAGCTGTGCTTTGACAACACTGTCTTCGATAGTATCTCCACTGCTATCGCGCAGAGAAGGCATTGACTGTTTCTTGCTGCTAATATACTTCACATACGACCAGAATCACTTTGAATTTTCTGCCAGGTTTTGGGATAAACTTTCGCTGTGGAAACTGTTCCCGCTAAATTTTCAGCTTGTGTAAAAGACCGACAATCTAGGGGATTTTGCATCTGTTTAAATTTGCCATGTTTATTTCGTTGTTTCAACAAAAGTGCTCTAACCCGTTTTGTGTACCAAGGAGGATGAGCTCCGTCGTTTCTTAATTTATTTCGTTTAAATTGCTGCCGATACTATTTCTTTGAATTCAAGCCACATCTTGTGTACAGTTATATTATTAATTTGGAAGGAGTGTAGATTATCTTTCAGGCAGGCGTCAAGTGAATTTTTATCTGCTTTTTTGAAAATATATATTTTTTTCGTTTATTTTTGGAGGATTCGGGGGGTAAAACGTTCAGTCTCGCTACGACAACACTGTGTTCACTAATCCCTGTATCTATTTTTATTCTCATTAGTAAATGAGGGTTATTTATTGCTGAGAGGTCAAGTGTGTTTTCACAACAGTTTAATATTCGCGTGGGCTCATGAACTAAGTGCTTGAAATAATTTTCAGAGAAAGCGTTTAGCACAATTTCGGATGATGTTTTACGCGTACCTCCGAAATTAAACATCTATTCTCGCCAACACATAGAGGGTAAATTAAAGTCACCACCAACTATAATCGTATGAGTCGAGCACGTGTTAGAAATCAAACTCAAGTTAAGTTTGCACTTTTCAGCAAATGTATCATCTGAATTGGGGGGGGGGGGGGGGATCGGTAAAAGAATACAGTTATTATTTTGTTCCGATTGCCCACAATGACCTCTGCCCATACTAACTCACAGGAAGTATCCACATTTCGCGACAAGGTAAACTAACAGCAACAAACACGCCTCCGACAACTGTGTTTAGCCTATTCTTTCGGAACACCGTTAGGTTCTTCGCCAAAATTTCGGCTCAGCTCATATCCGGCCTTAGCCAGCTTTCAGTGCCTATAATGATCTACGCACCAGTGTTTTCTATTAGCGCTTGGAGCTCTGGTACTTTCCCAACACAACTTCGAAAATTTACAACTATTATACCAGTGGTTCCTGTATCTACGTTCTTTCTGTGTTCGGCCTACATTCTTTAAGACTGAAGCCCTTCTTGTGTTTTCCCGAGACCCTCTAACCTTAAAAAAGGCCCAGTCCACTCCACACATCCCCTGTTACCCGTGTACCGCCTCCTGCGTATAGTGGACACCTGACCTATTCAGCGGAACTCGAAACCCAAGCACCCTTTGGCGCAAGTCGAGGAATCTGCAGCCTACACGGTCACAGAACCGCCTGAGCCTCTCATTAAGACCCTCCACTCGACTCTGTACAAGAGTTCCACAATCGGTCCTGTCGACTACGCTGCAAGTGTTCAGCTCTACTTTCTTCTTGCGAGGTAGACTGGCAGCCTTTACTACTTCTGTTAGCCGCTCGAAACCAGAGAGAATCTCTTCTGATTCAAAGTGACACGCACCATTGATACTGACGTGAGCAAGCATCTGATGTTGGCTGCACCCTGTGCTCTTCATGGTTTCCGGGGAGGACCCGTTCCACCTCTGTAACGACTCCATCCGGTAAGCACACGGATTGCACATTAGTTTTCTTTCCCTTCTTGGGAGGCATGTCCCTAAGGGGTCCCATAACGTGCCTAACGTTAGAGATCCCAACTACCAATAATCCCACCCTCTGTGATTGTCTGGATCTTGCAAGCTGAGAGGTTTCATCTGAAACAGGACAGGCTACAGCACGTGGCTGAATGGCAGAGTCAGCTACAGATGGCTCCTGGAACTTGTTTGTCAGACAAACTGGGGAGGTCTTACATGTGGCTGCCCGGGCAACCTCTCACTGGACCAGAGGTGAGGGGTCAACCTTGGTGCGAGCAGTAACTGGGGCTGGCCACTGGGGATCCCCATGGCCAACCCACAACAGTGGTCCCCATCCACTGCAGCCTCAAGCTGTTAACCGAAGCCATCACAGCCTGAAGCTGAGAGCAAAGTGTCATCACCAACTGGGCTCGCATTCGCACACAACAATCACAGTCCCTGCCCATACTCTATTGTATAACCTGAAGAAAACGCATGAGCTGCGTCTAATAAATTACATTAATAACCTAACTACTGAAGCACTCAAGTGAAACTGAACAATTCGCTCCTGATTAGGAAAATGTAATACGTCACAAAATCGGTCAATTTTTCGATGCAAACGAAGATGCGAGAATGTGGCTACTAGATATTAAATTAACACACAGAAACTCAAGAACATAAACTATTAAAGCACACAGATATTATAAAATCTGCTTCTGGTTAGGAACTCGTAAATGTCACAAAATCGGTTACTTCCCTGTTGCTGCTTGTGCCTCGTTCTGTCTACTGCTACGTGAGCTTTTCACCTATGTCTTTGCCTGTGTACACACATATAAAATATATTTCACATATTTTTAACATATTGTTTGCTTTTATCTTATTGAGGCGGTCGTCAGCAAGACCAAGTTTCGGCAAGGTCTGAAATTAGGAGTAAAGTTTTTTGCAAGTTTGTAGGTGCCCTCATTCTCAAATACAGGATGACAGAAGTATGGGTGTTGCGTGTCGAAGGTTACATAACCTTTTCACCCCCATCCCTTTGGTAGTAACGTGGTTTTTACAGTTTTTTCAGACAGTAAGTGATATGCATAACAGGTTTGGTTCAGACTGGTCGAGTGAGGAGAAGTGGGAGGAACATGTACACATGCGTACACCCTTTTTTTATAAGGTGTTTGTCTATGGAATCTTTTGTTCAGCGTCTAAGAGTATGTAAACTGCGACACGCTACGAAAACCGTGTCATAAAGATTGTGTTAATAGCGAGGCCACGAAACAACTTAAACACCTAGTTGAGTAGGACCCCCATAGACAGTTCATGGAATTATTATAAGAGACGTAACGTAACCTTACGGCAGTCCATGACACAGCAACGACACGCCACGTTAAAAAACGCCTCGTACGACTAAATTTCTGTTTCTCGGCACTAGCTTAGTCTATTAGGCTGTCAGACGCTAAATGCAATGTTAAATACTCTATACTACCACATGTTCTACGAGTTTTACGTGTACTTTGACAGGACATGGTATTTCACTGAAATCTAGTTTTGATGTACAATTTAGAGGACTGCACTTTTTTTTAGATATATTGGCGTGATTACATAGCAATAATCCACTTGAAACGAACCGAGGTTGAGGTCCAGTGGTAAGACAATAGACTCATATTCGACAAAGCGGCGGTTCAGATCCCCATCTGGCCTTCCCAATTTGCGATTTCAGATGTTTACTTAAATCACTCTAGACAACCATCAGGATGTCTTCTTCGAAAAGGACACGGCTGAGTACTGTCACCAATCTTCCCCTTTGCGAGCTTGACATGGCAGAGTTCGTTCACCAGTCTACATCTTTAGTAGCTTCTGGTCCATTTCGCAACACGCTTAACACTGACAGAAAATTAACCCTTATTTTCCTTATTTTGAGTAGAAAAAAGAAGTTGTCGGCGCTTCAGCCATTCATGGAACGAAAAGTAAATTAATAAGTATTTTTACACTACAGGAAAAACGTCCAGAGGGAACTTCGAGACGAAGCGCAAGGGGAGAGTAGAAAAGAATAGAAAACAAAGAATTGAGTGCTTGGATCAGGAAGGGTAGGGTATAAGAGAGAGACGTAGTGTTTCGCCCCTAATGTTCATGCTACACACAGAAGAAACTACTGCGAAAATTAAAGAAATGTTCAGGAATACACATAGCCAGGTTGAAACCATATTGATGGTAAGATTCACGCTTATGATATTGCTATTCTCAGTGAAAGTAAGGAATAAGTTCACAAGCACTGCAATGTGTCAGTCGATTTGTTAATCTTGAATTCGGCAAAGGATAGCGTTATGACTGTCTTCTCAAGCCCAGGGTGATAAACAGACATTCCACATAGCTATTAGTTCTGGCCCTATCTCAAAGTAATAAAATGCTACTGTGACATTTCAAGAATACATAAATTGATATTAATGGCAAGTTTGGGATTTAACCTAAAATTGTAACACAATCTCTCCCTTTTCCATATTACATTTAATTTACCAAAGCTCTAAATAATCAAGTAATAATGAATAAGCAAGTTTAATTACTTCTTCTCTCAATAAATCAATTAACCCTTAAACAATGAATATGAAATTAATGAAACTGTATCTCTATATGTGAAAATGTTATCAATTGAAACAAGTAAATCTTTAGCAACGAAAATTACACCTACGTCGTAGCTGTACAGTGAACTAAGTACAGGGAGGATGACTTTATCTAATCTATTATCATGTACTCATTGGCGAGGGTAGGTTAATAATTAGCTCTTGAATTTCTCTATTCAAAGTGTTCGCATGAAGGAGTATGCCATTCTCACAAAATTGGACTCAACATTTAATTTCGATAGAAGCGCTTCTTACATTACCAAACTGCAACAGCGGTGGCATTGTCAGCGTGCTGGATCTGAAATCGCTACTTCCCTACTCTGGCCTCGACTGAAAGTAATCTGTCTCAAACGCTATGCGTTCCGCGGACGTTCAAATTTCCCTAGTCTAAATTAATGCCATTGATCACTCCCTCTAGGTTTAAGCAACGTGCGCAAAATTCAGCCATAAAAGATTCTAGCAGGACTATTTAACTATCGCTCTATGTTTGAAGCCACGATACGTGAAGCGTATCGCCCTCACTTCCCAGACGTAAAGTAGAGTCAGAGTCGCGCCTTTCCCACAGGCAAGTGTGTGGTCCGCTGCTAGATGTGAGCGCTCTGTCTGTCTCTGTGTCTCAATTGAGTTCTCAAAGTGCTTTTATATTACGTTATCGCCCCCACCTTGATTCTACTACGTCTGACTTCTGGCTTAAGCTGACCGCTCCCATGTTAAACGTAAATTCTTATTTATCTTGCCCGGGTCTGCACTCGTTAATGTACCCTATCCACTTACTTGTGTTACGGCCGTGTTTGTTCTGATTTATCATTATATTGATTTCCCCTTATTTCTTTCAGCAGTGCACCTGGGCTTTCTTTCTTCAAGCTAATTGAGTCGTTCCAATGTCATTAGCCACCTGCCCTGTCCGTCTCCAAGATGCGCTCACTTTTTTTATATTACTCATGCCCTGTCGTTAAAAGTGTAAATCGTGTGTTATTCCGTACATCAGACGGCTTTAATTATTTCCTGTTGTCATTGATATCGTTATTTGCTAGGGATTTTATTCGATATCGTCGTTATGGAGCTTATGTAAGGGCGAAAAATGTGGATACCTTACAGCGTTGAATGGAATGAGAAAACACAGTGAACTGAAAGTAAACTGAACGAAATCGAAACTAATGAAGTACACAGAAACAGAATTACCGAAAACTTAACGTCAAAAATGGAG
Source organism: Schistocerca gregaria (assembly GCF_023897955.1). Taxonomy (NCBI): domain Eukaryota; kingdom Metazoa; phylum Arthropoda; class Insecta; order Orthoptera; family Acrididae; genus Schistocerca; species Schistocerca gregaria. The sequence goes on along the minus strand of NC_064920.1, from coordinate 431,719,260 downwards.
ACTACGATCTAGACAATGTGAGGGAATTCAGGTTACTTAGAAGCAAAATAACACTTTATGGACGACGAAAGAAGGACATGAAAAGCAGACAAACAACGACAAAGAGAGCATTTCCGGTCAAAAGAAGGGTACCTATATCAAGCATATGTCTTAATATTACAGAAAGAAATGACTTACCATGTACGTTTGGAGCTCTCCATCGTCTGGAAGTAAAACATGGATTGTGGAAACTAGAAAAGAGGAAAATCGAAGTATATGGTGTTGTATGTTAGATAGACTGACAAGATAAAATAACAGGATCTTCTCCACAGAATCGGCGAGTATATCAGACACTGCCAAATTGAGGCAATAGCTTCGATGGTAACTGAGGGAGCTGAAAAGGGGAAAAATACCGTCCTGTGAAAGACTTAAGGACAAAAATAATTTTCGCGTGATGTGTAAGTAATGACGTAACTTGATGAAACTTGAACCACGCATCGAAAGGCCAACTGCAGTATTGTACAGAAATATACAATAAGACGAACAGGTAAGACGGTTTCATTCAAAGCCATTTTTTACAGTAAAGTCACCGCGATTGATGATGGTCCAGTGCACATTACAAATGCCAGGACATGGTTCTAATAAGCCTCATCACCCTGGACGACAATGCATCCTCTACAACGTGCACCCACGTGGGCCCCAAAGTTAGTCACGACCTCTTGTGGCAGGAAGTCGCATTCCTCCATCAGCGCACTTGACAACTAGTGGATGGTCGTTGGCGCCAGTAGACGTGCTTCAAAACATCTTTTTAACGCATCCCACACGTTATCCATGGTACGTAAATAGGTGTTACTGGCACGCCAGTCCATTTGCTTAGTATAATCCCGTTCCAAGAGCTCCTCCCCTTCCTCCTCCTCCTCCTGCGATCTTCTTTGCGGCCGGCCGGGGTGGCTGAGCGCTTCTAGACGCTAAAGTCTGGAACCGCGCCACCGATAGAGTTGCAGGTTCGAACCCTGCCTCGGGCATGGGTGTGTGTGATGCCCTTAGGTTAGTTAGGTTTAAGTAGTTCTACGTTACAGGGGACTGATGGCCGCAGAAGATCAGTCCCATAGTGCTCAGAGCCATTTGAACCATCGTCTTTGCGGTCGCGCATTATCAACCCTTAAACTGAAGACCGAATGCATCCCTAAAAAGACGCACTTGCAGGAGTATTACAGTGTTACAATAACATTTTCAGGTCAGCCGAACGTGTTCAAAGATTAAGAGATATGTATGTCCATGCAACATTATGCACTGCATTACCAGGACCACCAACATGATAATGTTGGATGCTGTTTGACGTGTTATCATATGGCGACACGTTCTCACATATTGAGAGCGCTTCCAACAATTCACAGTTGAAAAGACAAGGTCCATATTTCAACGAGCTACGATACTGGCAGCGACCCATCACATGTAAGCTATATTCGTCCTTACGTTTTGCACACCACTGTGATGAAGAGTTTGGGATACAAGTGCTGAACTGCGATGATGAAGTTGGAACAGTAGATGAATCCGAGGTGGGTACCATATAACCCGTTTCAAAAACGACGACACAGAAAGAACGGAAGTCTGCCAGCCACGCGCTTTTAAAACAACCAACCCGACACAAAGAGTAGTCAATAGAGGGAAATCACGGAAAACCTAAATTTCGATCGTTGGAATAAAGCATTTTACATCCATCGACTTATTTTTCAAAAACTGCTCTTTGTATACGAAGTTTAAAACTATCTTAAGTAAGTTGCTCCGTACGAAACCATTTTTAAATAAACAATACGTAATATAATCGTGATTTTAATTAAATCTCATTATATATCGTACTAACCACAAGGATCAGATTATTCTCAGTTGACATTAACTCGAACTCTAAGTACGACGGTCGGACGTGGTGGCCGAGCGGTTCTAGGCGCTTCAGTCCGGAACCGCTCGACTGCTGAGGTTGCTGGTTCTAATCCTGCCTCAGGCATGGATGGGTGTGATGTCCTTAGGTTAGTTGGGTTTAAGTAGTTCTAAGGTCTAGGGGACTGATGACCTCAGATGTTAAGTCCCATAGTGCTCAGAGCCATTTGAACCATTTTCTAAGTCCGACGGTTATAACTAATTCGGTATCCCGCCTGGAAGGCGGCGCGTGGGTCTACACCTGAAAACTGAAACGTTGACCGAATGAAGGAAGCGAGTAGGAGCAGGTGAGGTAAAACACGCCGGTACTGCAAGTAAGTAAAAGTGGTTTACTGATGCATGACTGTATACAGAGGCGTACATAACTTTGTAAGATGAGCACGTAGGAACGATGCCTTAGACCCGTGGTAAGTAGAGCAAAGTCTCTATATATGAAGTGAAGCTGAAGCGAAGTGCCCCGGCCGTCTGCTCTTGATCAAAGGGTAGAATGTGCAGCGGCGCTCGTAGAGCGAAACAGCACCTGTTGGAGGGCGATGTCATCGGTGTCGGTGTCGTGGTGCCAACCTAAGAACTTGCACCTACGCCGTGGCATCGTAGATAGCGGTACCACAACTAACGCAGGTTGTATGACAGACATTGGCTAATGCCGAAATAAATAAAATTTGTAGTATGATCGAGACTGCCTAAATCTGAAACAAATAAAATAAAATTTATGGAACTTTAATCGTATTGGCTAAATGGTGATTCGAACAGCCTAATTCCCCCCTCCTCCAAAAAACACATCCTTTGCCTCACTGCTGCGTCACCTCGCGCTGTGTCTTCTGACTACATGTGAGAGCGAGGGAGCGAGAACGCAGTAAAGCTGCCATCGCACTGGGCACTGTTCCCTCCAGCCAGATATCAAATGCCGACTGACACTTTGGCGTGAGAGCTTCGATTCGTCCTCAACAAGTTCCCTGCCTACGGAAATGAAACGGCGTCTCAAGCGGAGGGGAGTCTTCTGCCCCTGGCTGATTGCTTTGTTTTGTAGGGATCGGCGACCGTGGCGGCGTCTCAGCAGCAGATTGGCTGCTGGTGTCAGACGGACCGATCTCAGGCGACACCACGTGGAAGCACAGAGCTGAAATAGTCCACTGCTGATAACTGTGGAAAAATACGATAAAAGAATTTTTCTCACGAGATAATCAGTGTGTTCCTCTCAGGCAGAGTTCGCTGTCTATATATCAAAACACACCAGCTCCATATGCTTTCATTTTATCACCACATACTGAAAAAGACTTTCAGTACAAATGGATATATGGTAACGTTACATAGCTTTGAATAATGGAAATGAAAGATGAGTCTGCTTTTAACTATAACTTTAAGAATGACATCAATATGCAGTTATGACAAAATGAAAGTCGTTGAGTAAAATGCAAATTGCCATGTCATTCATTCTTATGGAAATTCTGGTTCAAATGGTTCAAATGGCTCTAAGTACTGTTGATCTGAGGCCATTAGCCCCATGGACTTAGAACCACTTAAACCTAACGAACCGAAGGACATCACACACCTCAATGCCCGAGGCAGGATTCGAACCTGCAACCGTAGCAGCCACGTGGTTCGGGACTGAAGCGCCAAGAACCGCTTGACCACAGCGGCCGGCTGGAAATTCTGAATCGCAACTCTTTTACAAAGACATTCTATGACAGGTTATCGATTTACTTATGTATTACAATATTCGACTACTACAACGGAGGCGTGCCTGCTAGCATATACTTCAGAGGCAGTGTACTAGCCAGTCACGCACCTGTTCCAGCACGTCTCGTGTGTTTGTGAACCCCGTTGAAAGGTGGTCAAGGCATTGTCATTTTGTTCCGTTCCTGGCTTTCGGCTCATCTCGACACTTCTACATTTTTCTTTGAACCACTGGTGTGACTTGCTTACGAATGCTGGGTGTCTGCATTGTGGTTACTTTCGGATGGCCGCATTCATGCAACTAGCAACGAGAATTACGCTGAAGTTGTTGCTTGTACTCGCAACTGGGCGTAATATTTTATTTGCAGCATTTTCAGGTCTTCACTTTAAATTTAACCTTCGTTGTTCAAAGAGGACGATTGTAGTCCATTTTTGTATCTATAATTCTCCAATATGTACAGTAGACGTACTTGGAACATGACATTCCCGTTCCCTTAGCATTTATTGCTTTATTTAGAATTTTTGTTTGTTTAGTTTGTTATGTATCATATCCCATTATTCACTGTAATCCATTTCAGAACAGGTATAATCTTTCATTTCTTATAACTTTTGATATGAGTCTCAATAATCAGGAATTTAAACAAAATATTTACAATTTATTTTCTTTCCACATTCAGTTAATGAAGCTCCTGCTAAAAGTTCCAGTTTTTGTATTCACCCTCAACTCTGTATTTTATTTGAACACAAAATTTATTGTGAAATGAGCCTTTAGCAGAAATAATCCGCGCAAAGGCAAACTGGCATCAGGAGAAGCATTTTTCATTTCTTTGCATGCATTTATAGCTACGAAGGTAATTAGTGCTGCAGAGGCGCCATGTATACATGCTGTTTACCACATTATTTTCGACGTGATTGTTAGCTATATTGCTAACTTCCCATAACACGAAACGTAAAACCTATTTAACGTCTCACAGGAGCAACAAAGATTTGATTTCCGGTATTTCGCGTAATTGCTGACCAAATGTACAAATTGAAAATGGTGTCACAATCTTCTCATTAACTGGTAGAAACTTACGTTAAAATTTTAACACAGCAGGACAAGTATTACATGTACATTCTGTCTTTTTGTCGTGAGGAAGCGTAACTGACGACGCGAAAATATCCGATATTCTTCATCCACTACTTGACACCCAGAGCACTGAGCGAATTTCAAAACACTTTACTCATAATTTCAAACATTTACGTGACTTTTTCTTGGGGATACTCATAATGAAATGACGAAAGGTAAAACTTTTTCGGTACTACATTCTCACTGTTCATGCAGTAAAACTTCGGTATTGCATATGACGTTTCAATTTATTACTGTTTGACTAGAGACTCCATTCGCCACATAGTTTGCAGACAGTATCCACATATAACACTGAATGTACCTGAAAAATTATATTACCATTCGGCACATAGTTCAATATATACGACGTCGCTGACATTAAGAAGTGTGAGAAACGAGCTTGTGCTTAAAATGGGTTGCTAATTACCCAAAACATATTCATCTAGTGTTTCATAATGAGAGAATTTAGCGACTTCGAACAACTTTAAACATAATTTTAAACCTTTTCTAAGCTTTTTCTCACTTACATGCTTAACATGAAGTATTTACCAAATTAACTCATTTGTAAATTAATCAGACGCTTGAAGTTGTTTCACGCATAGAAGTTCGATTCTTTGAAGGAATTTGCTGGAATTTCACATTATTTTGCGTACAAGTATTGGGCTAATGGACTTTTGCTCACATCATGATAGCACGTAATCTGCCTACAAGAAAGATCAATTATAAGTTCACCGCACCAGCTTATGAAAACTCGAGTAATGGTTCTGCCAAACTCATTCTAATATGTGTGTGTGTGTGTGTGTGTGTGTGTGTGTGTGTGTGTGTTCCAAATACGTTCCCATTCCGCAAAGTAAGATACCCTACTCGTTAATACACTTATGAAACCGTAGTCACATACCGTTACTGATTATCTCTCTGGCCAAAATTCGATATGAAAGTGGAGAGTGTTGTGAGCGTTACACTGAAGTCAATGAAGGAAAAGACAACACGATTACAAAATTTAATTGTATTAAACGATGAGTGTCGCATGTGCCTTCAGTCACACAATCGTCGGAGACGTATTTGCAGGCAACCCGGTGAAGCGGAACGCCTTAGACACGCTGTCCAGTGAGTGCAGCAAGGTGGAGATTACGTGCTGTTTTGGAGTAGCGTTATGTGGGGGCGTAGAACGCTGCTGGTGCTCATGGAAGGCGCCGTAACGGCTGTATGACACGTGAATGCCATCATCCGATAGAAAGTGCAACCATATCGGCAGAATATTGGCAAGGCAATCGTCTTCATGGACAACAATTCGTGCCCTATCGTGCACATCTTGCGAAAAACTTCCTTCAGGATAACAATATTGCTAGATTAGCGTGGCTAGCATGTTCTCTAGACATGAACGCTGTCAAACATGCGTGGGATACATTGAAAAAGGGCTATTTATGGACGACGCGACCCACTAATCACTCTGAGTGATCTACGCCGAATTGTAGTTGAGGAGTGGTACAGTCTGGACTAACAATGCCTTGATGAACTAGTTGCTAGTGTTCCACGACGAATACTGGCAAGCATCAGTGCAAGAGGACGTGTTACTGGGTATTAAGGGTATCGGCGTGTACAGTAATCCGGACCACCACATCTGAAGGTCTCGCTGTATGGTGGTACAACATGTAATGTGTGGGTTTCATCAGCAATAAAAAGGGCGGAAATGATGTTTATGTTGACCTCTGTTCCTATTTTCTGTAGAGGTTCCGGAACTCTCGAACCGAGGTGATGCAAAACTATTTTTGATGTGTTATATTATACAGAACTTTATCTCTGGAACAGAAAATTTTCCACAAAACACAATGTCACGTCTAACAAAAATATAAACTGTAAAAAATGGCATGATCTGCTTATGGGGCCCTCCAGTGCGCATTCCTTCACGCGATTCTCGTATCAGTTAATCGATTTAAGTACCGACCGGGAAACCGCCATGTGTCCTATCTCAAAGGCCCACTTTTTTTTTGGTCATCATGCTTCAAATTTGTTTGCTGCGGTCTGCCGGAAATTCCTCTCTTGCGCCATTTCGGAATAGCCCACTCGTCCTCAATTATTTGCTGGATGTATTCCAATCTTTGTCTTTTGCCCTCCATATCTGCTTATAATAACATGGATGCTACTCCCCGGCCTCTTGAAATACGTCCTGCTATCTTCTCCCGTCTTCTTGTCGGTATTTTCCATACGTACCTTGTGATATCTATAGCTACGATGCAACAACGTAGGTCCGCTCTGCTAGGTTGGAACTACGAGAGACACCGACGACAGCGCCCTCTAGCCGGTGCTGTCGAAGTCTACGAGCTTCGTGACTGCTTCAGCACATTTCATCAGGTGCAGCCAGCCGGGACACTTTGCTTCAGCATCGCACCTACGTACAAAGTTATGTAATCGTTTATCACCTTGTTTTTGCACCAGTAAACCATTTTCTTGCAGTACCGACTTTTATTACCTTTTCCCGTTCCTACCCACGAGCCGCCTCTCAAAATACCTGTCTTCCAGATTGTCACTTACGAAGTCGGGATTAGCATGGAAGGTCAAATCCCCTATAATCACTCCTTAAGCACAACAACTAGTAGATCAATAATTTATTCAAGACCATATTTATAAAAACAGCTAACATACAATCAACACGTGACCGTCTTAAAACAATCTCCAAAATGGACAATGGCTTCCTTCTCAACCGCGCAGCAAATTAAAATTACTTAATTAACAATAAATCTGAAATAATTTAAAAGAGTGGCTCAGGCAAAAACTATTTGAGCAATAACACAAACAAGCACAATACGTTACACTTAATGTAATTCATTGGCAAGCAAATTAAATTTTTTTTAGATACATGAGAGATGTAAAATTATTATCAAATGGGTAGTGACGCCAGGCTGCCCCGGGAAAAAGGTGACTTAACTTAAAATGCGGGAAGCAGCAGACCAACACCCTATCGCCGGGGCCCAACCGGGAGTCACTTCCCATTAAACGAGACGTCACAGCCTCTGTGCGCCGAAGCAGGACGTGGCGCCGCTCCCACACACTGGAACTCAAACACACTGCAGAAAACACGTCAAACACCAAGCAAACATCAGTTAATATAGCTTAAGAACCAATAAATAATAATATAATTAAAAAAAAACAATAAGTGCTTCCGATAAAACGATTAAAATATCAGATTTTTACTCTCTCATAGCTAGGCAAAGAATATTTGCACATGTAATTAATGCCAACAATAAGTACAAAGATGAAATGGAAATAATTTCAAGGTAATATTACGTTATTAAAATACACAACTTCAGCACAAACTAGGATTTGTGCACCTTAATTTCCTTGCATAGGTGTGCAACTTACCGCCAATTGTGTAAGCTTGGCATGCAGGTAATACATTAGCGCAATCAACCAACCAACAAATGACAGTCGCTACAACGCAAACGCTTCCACGAAACGAAGGCACCAAAAACACTCACACCTCCGATGGAGAGCGTTGTTAGAGATGGTCTCGAGGAAATGGTCTTGTCCGAGAAAACAAGAAGAAAAGCAAGGCGACGAGCAGAGCCCCGGGTTGACATCAAGTGCACCACAAACTCGCAACCGTCCTGCAAGGTAGACCGAACTCGCCGCTGCTGGCCGAGCCCGCCTGTTTTTCTCCTTCGTCCCCTCAAGCACGTCCTAGCGCCTCGTAGCGAGTCCCACTACCAACTCCCCGACCGCAAATGCCCGCCGGCAGATCACAACAGGGGCGAAGATCGTAATACAACCGGGTAATCGATAGTCGTCCAAAGAGCTGGTGTGCCTGAAAGGGCACATCACGGCTCACCGATCCTGGGAAGAACCTCCTCTTTTCCTGTCTTATCAGACCATTTAATTTTCGAAACACATCTGTAGCACCATGCCCAAGCTCGTCGATTTTCTTCTTTTCTTTTCGCAGTGATGTGCTCCTAACGTACATGCTTATCAATGTCTTCCTCATACTGAGGCCTGTATTTGATACCAATAGACTACTCTTGGAAGAGATTCCCTCTTTGCCTGTGCTAGTCTGCTGCTTATGACATCTTAGCCTCGTCTGAAGTGTGTTACTTTGCTTCCAATTCAGCGGAAATTCGTAATTTCGTGTACACTGTGGCCAACAATTTTGATGTTCTTGCGTTACATCTACATCTACATCTACATGACTACTCTGCAATTCACATTTAAGTGCTTGGCAGAGGGTTCATCGAACCACAATCATACTATCTCTCTACTATTCCACTCCCGAACAGCGAGCGGGAAAAACGAACACCTAAACCTTTCTGTTCGAGCTCTGATTTCTCTTATTTTATTTTGATGATCATTCCTACCTATGTAGGTTGGGCTCAACAAAATATTTTCGCATTCGGAAGAGAAAGTTGGTGACTGAAATTTCGTAAGAAGGTCTCGCCGCGACGAAAAACGTCTATGCTGTAATGACTTCCATCCCAACTCGCTTACCATATCTGCCACACTCTCTCCCCTATAACGCGATAATACAAAACGAGCTGCCTTTTTTTGCACCTTTTCGATGTCCTCCGTCAATCCCACCTGGTAAGGATCCCACACCGCGCAGCAATATTCTAACAGAGGACGAACGAGTGTAGTGTAAGCTGTCTCTTTAGTGGACTTGTTGCATCTGCTAAGTGTCCTGCCAATGAAACGCAACCTTTGGCTCGCCTTCCCGACAATATTATCTATGTGGTCCTTCCAACTGAAGTTGTTCGTAATTATAACACCCAGGTACTTAGTTGAATTGACAGCCTTGAGAATTGTACTATTTATCGAGTAATCGAATTCCAACGGATTTCTTTTGGAACTCATGTGGATCATCTCACACTTTTCGTTATTTAGCGTCAACTGCCACCTGACACACCATACAGCAATCTTTTCTAAATCGCTTTGCAGCTGATACTGGTCTTCGGATGACCTTACTAGACGGTAAATTACAGCATCATCTGCGAACAGTCTAAGAGAACTGCTCAGATTGTCACCCAGGTCATTTATATAGATCAGGAACAGTAGAGGTCCCAGGACGCTTCCCTGGGGAACACCTGATATCACTTCAGTTTTACTCGATGATTTGCCGTCTATTACTACGAACTGCGACCTTCCTGGCAGGAAATCACGAATCCAGTCGCACAACTGAGACGATACCCCATAGCTCCGCAGCTTGATTAGAAGTCGCTTGTGAGGAACGGTGTCAAAAGCTTTCCGGAAATCTAGAAATACGGAATCAACTTGAGATCCCCTGTCGATAGCGGCCATTACTTCGTGCGAATAAAGAGCTAGCTGCGTTGCACAAGAGCGATGTTTTCTGAAGCCATGCTGATTACGTGTCAATAGATCGTTCCCTTCGAGGTGGTTCATAATGTTTGAATACAGTATATGCTCCAAAACCCTACTGCAAACCGACGTCAATGATATAGGTCTGTAGTTAAATGGATTACTCCTACTACCCTTCTTGAACACTGGTGCGACCTGCGCAATTTTCCAATCTGTAGGTACAGATCTATCGGTGAGCGAGCGGTTGTATATGAGTGCTAAGTAGGGAGCTATAGTATCAGCGTAATCTGAAAGGAACCTAATCGGTATACAATCTGGACCTGAAGACTTGCCCGTATCAAGCGATTTGAGTTGCTTCGCAACCCCTAACCTATCTACTTCTAAGAAACTCATGCTAGCAGATGTTCGTGTTTCAAATTCTGGAATATTCCATTCGTCTTCGCTGGTGAAGGAATTTCGGAAAACTGCGTTCAATAACTCCGCTTTAGCGGCACAGTCGTCGATAACAGTACCATCGGCACTGCGCAGCGAAGGTATTGACTGCGTCTTGCCGCTTGTGTATTTTACATACGACCAGAATTTCTTCGGATTTTCTACCAAATTTCGAGACAATGTTTCGTTGTGGAACCTATTAAAGGCATCTCGCATCGAAGTACGTGCCAAATTTCGCGCGTCTGTAAATTTTAGCCCATCTTCGGGATTTCGCGTTCTTCTGAACATCGCATCCTTTTTCCGTTGCCTCTGCAACAGCGTTCGGACCTTTTTTGTGTACCACGGGGGATCCGTTCCATCTCTTACCAATTTATGAGGTATGAATCTCTCAATTGCTGCTGCTACTATATCTTTGAATTTGAGCCACATCTCGTCTACATTCGCATAGTCAGTTCGGAAGGAATGGAAATTGTCTTTTAGGAAGGCTTCTAGTGGCACTTTATCCGCTTTTTTAAATAAAATTATTTTGCGTTTGTTTCTGATGGGTTTGGAAGAAATGGTATTGAGCCTACCTACAATGACCTTGTGGTCACTAATCCCTGTATCAGTCATGATGCTCTCTATCAACTCTGGATTGTTTGTGGCCAAGAGGTCAAGTGTGTTTTCGCAACCATTTACAATTCGCGTGGGTTCGTGGACTAACTGCTCGAAATAATTTTCGGAGAATGCATTTAGGACAATCTCGGAAGACGTTTTCTGCCTACCACCGGTTTTGGACAAGTATTTTTGCCAACATACCGAGGGTAGGTTGAAGTCCCCACCAACTATAACCGTATGAGTGGGGTATTTATTTGTTACGAGACTCAAACTTTCTCTGAACTGTTCCGCAACTGTATCATCGGAGTCTGGGGGTCGGTAGAAGGAGCCAATTATTAACTTAATTCGGCTGTTAAGTATAACCTCCACCCACACCAATTCGCACGGAGTATCTACTTCGACTTCACTACAAGATAAACCACTACTGACAGACACAAACACTCCACCACCAATTCTGCCTAATCTATCTTTCCTGAACACCGTCTGAGACTTCGTAAAAATTTCTGCAGAACTTATTTCAGGCTTTAGCCAGCCTTCTGTACCTATAACGATATCAGCTTCTGTGCTTTCTATTAGCGCTTGAAGCTCAGGGACTTTTCCAGCGCAACTACAACAATTTACAACTATAATTCCGACTGTTCCTTGATCCTAGCACGTCCTGTAAATGCCAAGCACCCTTTGACATTGCAGCCCATCCCGCACTTTCCCGAGGCCTTCTAACCTAAAAAACCGCCCAGTCCACGCCTCACAGCCTCCGCTACCCGTGTAGCCGCCAGCTGAGTGTAGTGAACGCCTGACCTATTCAGCGGAACCCGAAACCCCACCACCCTATGGCGCAAGTCAAGGAATCTGCAGCCAATACGGTCGCAAAACCGTCTGAGCCTCTGATTCAGACCCTCCACCCGGCTCTGCACCAAAGGTCCGCAGTCGGTTCTGTCAACGATGCTGCAGATGGTGAGCTCTGCCTTCATCTCGTAAGCAAGACCGGCAGCCTTCACCAAATCAGATAGCCGCTGGAATCCAGAGAGAATTTCCTCAGATCCAAAGCGACACACGTCATTAGTGCCGACATGTGCCACCACCTGCAGCTGGCTGCACCCTGTGCTCTTCATGGCATCCGGAAGGACCCTTTCCACATCAGGAATGACTCCTCCCGGAATGCACACGGAGTGCACACTGGATTTCTTCCCCTCCTTAGCCGCCGTATCCCTAAGGGGCCCCATTACGCGCCTAACATTGGAGCTCCCAACTACCAGTAAGCCCACCCTCTGCGATTGCCCGGACCTTGAAGGCAGAGAATGATCCTCTGAAACAGGGCAGGCAGCTGCATCTGGCTCAGCCAGAGACAGTGCCTGAAACCTGTTTGTCAGACGCGCCGGGGAGGCTTTCTGATCAGCCTCCGGGGACGCCTTTCGCTGCCTGCCACGCCTTGGAACGACCTCCCAATCAACCACAGGCGAGGGCTCAGCCCCACTGCGGGCAGCAACCGGGGCAACCACAGCGGCAGACCGATCTGGGGACAGACGGGATGAGGTTGACATCCCCGTGATACCCGAGTCCGGCTCCCCACAGTGATGCCCATTGGCAACAGCCTCAAGCTGCGCGACCGAAGTCAGCGCATTTTGCAGCTGTGAGCGAAGGGATGCCAAGTCAGCCCTCATCCGAACACAGCAATCGCAGTCCCTGTCCATTCTAATTGATGTTTAACAACAGTTACCGAAACACGTGTCCGTGCCTAGATAACGCAAGCGGAACACGCAAAGAATGTATCAACTAACCTGTACAAATGCCTAACGACTGCGCTACAATCTGCTGAATTTACGATTACAGTAACTAAAACTCGAAATTGCACCTCCTATACGAAACTCGCATGCAATTTAAATAAGAATCTACGAAGTAAACACTATAGCGCGATGCTACAACTGTCAAATACTATAATACGCCCGAATTATATGAATTAAACAATGCAAGTACCCAAAAACACGCAAAGAAATTAATTAAACTATCTAACAAACAAGTAGGCTAGGGTTATACGACTTGCTGCTGCAGCTGCTTATCCAACGGCGGCAGGGAGCACACTGACTGTGACCAACCGACACTGGCTGTTCAAAACAAAAACAGAAGACAGACGACTACGCGAATTTGCACTATTCAGGTACTAAGGCGCGATGCTACAACCCTCAAATACTATAATACGCCCGAAATATATGAATTAAACAATGCAAGTACCGAAAAACACGCAAAGAAATTAATTAAACTATCTAACAAACAAGTAGGCTAGGGTTATACGACTTGCTGCTGCAGCTGCTTATCCAACGGCGGCAGGGAGCACTGTAATATCTGCTGCCTCTCATAACTTTCGTTCTTTTACAGCATAGTCTCTGTACTTATTAGATTGTTTATATCACTCAACTTATTGTGCAATTTCTCTTCACCTTGATTCTCATCATTGTTATCTTTTCACCTTGAATTTTATCCAAATCGTGAACACGTCCTTTATTTTACTTCCATCATCGCTTCTTCGATATACACTAATAAAAAAAAAAAAAAAAGAATCATAGCAAGACCAATAAGGAATCGTGCGACGTAGATAAAAGTTGGTTGGCGTGTTCCTACATCTGAAAGATAACGTCTGTTCCAATATCACAACAGTCACATAAGAGTGGCACTAACAGCACCACCTTGAGGATGAAGCTTAGATTTGTTTTAAATACACGCTGATACGATTGCGAGCGTTAGTTTGCTTTAAGATTGGACATGATGTGCTGATGTTAGCCAAGAATGTTTCTAAAATGACAAAAATGTCAGTATCAGTAACTCATCGAGTCCGAACAAAGTCGTTTAATAGGGCCACGAAAAGCTGGATGTTCCTTCCGTGACACTGCAGAAAGACTTCTCAGGAATTTAGCCACTCCACATGATTGATGGCAGCGGTGGTCACGAGAATGTACGGAAGCCAGACGACCGGGATCCTGATGGACACTTAGCACAACCAAGAGGGAAAACCATTGCATCGTACTGCAGCTGCAGCACCCAATTTGAGCAGCACTTGGCAGTACTTCGGCTACCTCAAAGACAGTTCCGAACCTGACGCCCTGTAGGGTGCGTTCCGGTGACCACAATCCACTGCCAGTTGCGACTACAGTGGTGTCAAGCGAGATCTCACTGGAGGACAGGGTGGAGGTTTGTTATGTTTGGGATGAAAGCTGTTTCTACCTATGTCCTAGTGACGGCTGTATGTGGGTTAGATGAAGGAGACTTGGAGGCCTGTAACCAACCTATCAGAGTACTAGACACACTGAAACTATATCTTGAGTTATTGCCTATGCTAAAATTTCGTATGAGACTAGGAGCCCTCTCGTGGTTATCAAACTCACTCTAACTGCAAATTGTGCGTTACTCCGGTGATTCGACCTGTGGCGGTGCCATTCATAAACAGCAATCCAGTGGTGTTTTCCAACAGGATAAGGTTCACGCAGATGCCGCTGTTGTGACCCAACATGCTATACAGAGTGTCGACATGTTGCATTGGCCTTCTCGATCGCCGGAGCTGTGTCCGGTGTTGCACATACCGGACACCACTGGACGATAGCATTAACTGTCGCTGTATTGACAGACCAAGTGCCACGGTCATGGAATTCCATCCCACAAACTGATATTTGGCACCTTTACAATACATTGCCTGCACGTTTGCATGTTTGCAGTTAACATTTTGGCGGTTACACAGGTTATTAACGCTCCAGCATTTCACATCAGCAGAGGATTACCTCGCACTTACGTTTACCTGTGATTTTACAAAAAAAAAAAAAATTTAAATGTGTGTGAAATCTTATGGGACTTAACTGCTAAGGTCATCAGTCCCTAAGCTTACACACAACTTAACCTAAATTGTCCTAAGGGCAAACACGCACACCTCCATGCCCGAGGGAGGATTCGAACCTCCGCCGGGACCTGTGATTTTACAATGTAACATATTACGTATGTCAACTAAAAACTAGTGATGATGCATATTTTAGCTCTATGTTTACACTATCTTAAAAATTTAGATGAGCGGCCTCTAGCTCGATCTAGTTTTGATGTCTCACAGATTGACCGCGACCTATAACTGCGTACAATCGCCAACCGAGAGGCCACTGCCTAGCGAAATCATTAGAGAAAGGAACAGGAACATCCAGATCCCCGGTTAATCTCCTCCGCTGTCATATAGCACACGTCGGCAAGAATTAAATTAAACTACGCAAGCTTTTAGTCACACGTCCATTGTTACAGTTTAGCATTCTATTTTCTTGTACACAGTTGAAAGTGTTTGGAACGTGTAGTGTTTAATGTGTTGTGCGCCACGTCGCCCAATAAAAGAAACGTCGTCTCTTGGATAGCTGAACTTCCTGGAACATTTACATACGACGGAATTGTTTTGTATTGAGTTTGAGAGAGAAACGTTTCGTATAAAGAAAATTCAATTAGACAAGCGTGTCATGCTAAGTCATTGTATCGCGGGAATGCAGAAGAAAGGAGCACGACAACTTCTGTGAACAGCGAGTTACAGTAGCAGGGACTTGTCCAAAGGTAAGCAAAAAAGTCGGTTTAACATGGATCTATGTGAAGCATTCATTGCAAGAAATATTCCTCTTCATAAACTTACAAACACTGTCATCAAAGGGTTCCTGCGGAAATACTGCTCAAATCAAAATATACCAGATAAATCAAAATTGCGCAAAAATTACATAGCGACACTTTACGTAAATGTTCTGGAAGAAATAGGCAATGAACTAAAGGGCAGCTGACGAAACTACAGACACTTGTGGCCGTTACATTGTAAATTTAAGTGGTGGAGCTTTAAATGAAGACCCTTCTTCTTCCTATTTATCGGCCTGCCAAGAACTTCAAAATGTAAATCATTCTACGGACGCCAGATCTGTGAATGAGGGTATTAGAAAATATTTCCAGAATCTTCTACAGGTGAAAGGGTGTTTGTGTTTATTTCAGATGCTGCTCCCTATATGATCAAACCAGGAAAAGCCCTCCGATTAATTTATCCCAGTGTGATTCATTTGACGTGACTTGCTCATGTAGTGCATCGCCTTGCTGAAGAAGTACGTTCCACGTTTGTGAATGAAAATAAACTGGTTTCATCCACAAAGAAATTGTTTCTAAAGGCTACTGCCCGCATCAAGACCCACAAAGAAAAACTACCAAATGTGCCTTTACCTCCCGAACCAGTGGTAACTCGTTGGGGTAAGTGGGTAGAAGCTGCGTTGTTTTACAACAATCATTTGGAGGCCACTAGAGGGTAGTAAACGACTTCCATAGTGCAGAGGTTTTTGGCAGTTTGCCAGTGCAAGGAAGCTTGTAATGGTTCCGGTATTAAAAAAGACATTGCTGTGATTTGCACTCCTTTTTCCCATATACCTATAAGTACTAAAAAGCCTGAAACTCAAGGTTTGGCTTTGAATGAATCTATTCAGTTAATGAACAAAATTATTCTAATGAACTCCTCATTGCTGGAGATATTCAGAAGAAAGAAGTTGCAAAACATTTTAAACAATAACTCAGCCTTTGAACCCGTGTGCCACATTGATAGTTATATTAATGGTACAAGTGAATGTTTACCAAAACAGTAAGTGCTCCCAAGTTCAAATACTGCCCAGTTACCTCAGTTGATGTAGAACGGTCCTTTTCTGTTTCTAAGAATATTTTGTGTAACCGAAGTCACAACCTTTCCACCGAAATTTTGGAACAATATTTGGTCATTTACGTTTAAAGTAGCAGAGAAATGTAAAATAAAATGTAAACGATGCTTTGGTCCAAATGTGTTAAATAAAAGTTAACGCTGTTCAAAGAAATTCATGGTTGTATTTTGTTTTTTAAATAAAATATTAATAAGTTTTTGAGCGTGCCCCTCTGCATGAGATACATCTCGAAGTTGGTACTGTACATATCGATCGTTTCGCTGCGACTCACTAACAACGCATCCGCTTGTTACCGAAAACAACAGCAAAGAAGGAACAATTCTTGAAACACGATGTGCGTCCACATTTTGCAAATTTTTATAAAATAATCCCAGAATGTCCCCAATCCTAACCTCTGCCAGAGAGTATTCACAAAATGATAGCAGAGTTTAAAATGTACCGGTTTTTCGCGATGCGGGCGCTCTTCCTAGTAAAAGATATGCACTCGTTCGACTTTAAGATATAATGCAAGCAGTAAAAACAATTTTTTCTTTATTATTTGATCTTGCTTATTTAGACACTTTTCACACATTTTTAAACACTGTTATGCATATTTGTATGCGTATTTAAAGGTTTTTATGATGCATATATTCCAGCCTCTACTCATAACTAAAGCTTTATTAAAAGGCTGTATAAAATGAATAGTATGAGAATTACGTTTGGCTTTTATAGATCACATACCATTTTAGCAGTTACGATGAGATGTTACTCGTCACAGAAAGTCGAATTCTATCCAGGGCTTTCTGCAATTGTGACTCCTTATGCTTTACAAGTTTTTGGGTCCGAAGGCTGAAAACCCCATTATAAAATTACAAAGGGAGCTGAACAATTCATCGAGTATAAAAACATGAAATGCAGTAACATAAACCATTTAATAAACAAAAATTACGAGTTCACTTAGATGGGAAAAATATTTCGGTAACTGCACGAGGGAACACGAAATCAAATAGCAAGTAACAGATTTATACCGTTGAAGAAGCTTTTGTACGTAATTGTAGCTGCTCATTCAGAATGAGCTCACCATTTCGAGAAAGATGTTTAAAAATTTCTAATTCTTCGAAAACATCTAATTTACGCCCTCTCTTCTCAGTGTGCAAAATATCGATATCGTGAACAGCCTTAGGCGCGTGACCTGTAATCGGATTGTGGTAGTCAAAAGACGAATTTTGGGTGCTAGTACCACTTTTTCTTAAAAGGTGTTCTTTGTATCTGATTTATTTATTATTTATTACTTACTATTTATTACGAATATGGTGTTGAATCTGACAGGAGACAGGACCCAAGAAAGGAATAGATAAAAACTTTTTCTTTAGGCTGGACTCAATGATAGATTTCTTTTTAAGGATGTCATCCACTGTGACATATTCGTATTCGTTACTAACTGTTATCGTTTAGAATAAAGTAATTTATTCCTCGAATTTTTCTATCGAGAGAGGAATATAAGTAGTTCTGTGGATAGCAGAGTGAAAGAAAGTGTTTTTAACATACTTTGGGTGCATAGAAGACGTAGATACGATCTAATCGGTATATGTTTCTTTACGAAAAACATTGAATGAGATTTGATTTTATTCTACTGTAAGCGTCAAGTCAAGAAAGTTCAATTGACGGGCCTGATTTTCAAGTTAACTGATAAAGTATAATTTCTCGTGAAATTTATTAAAGAGACTGAAAATACGGTCAATGCCGTCAACAGGTCCTTCGTAGATGACTAAAATACGTATCATCGAAATATCTTAAATGCGAGAGAATGCCTAACGCTGCAGCTGAGAAACAGTTGCCACGCGGGTTTACCCGAGCGGTCTCAGGCGCTGCAGTCATGGACTGTGCGGCTGGTCCCGGCGGAGGTTCGAGTCCTCCCTCGGGCATGAGTATGTGTGTTTGTTCTAAGGATAATTTAGGTTAAGTAATGTGTAGGCTTAGGGACTGATGGCCTTAGCAGTTAAGTCCCATAAGAATTCACACACATTTGGACATTTGAGACACAGTTGAAGAAGACAGTTGAAGAACTTTTCATCCAGATAGTTTGTGAAAATGTCAGCAAGGATACCAGCTAACGGGTTTCCCATAGCGAAACGGTCGAATTATTCATTAAATTTAGAATAGTTGTATTTGACTAAGACTGTGATTAGGTTCATATACTCAGTGATTTGTTCATCTGAAAGTTCTTTAAAATGACATGATTTTTTTTCTACGATCCTGGGCGTTTCTTGTATGGGAACATTTGTACAAAGAGTTTTGGTGTCTAGTCAGAACGTCTTGGTATCTGGTCTGCAATCCAAATCTTTTATTTTATCCTATTGAGGATGGAGTAATTGTTCTCGAAGCAGAAATATGGCTACATCATAGTACGCGCTATTCATCATACTATTAGAGATCGGGAGTGTCGGATGGTTAGGTTTGTGAATTTTGGATTGAGTACGAAATTTTGGGGATTGAGGGCTCATGTTGATCAGCATTTTCGTATGGAAATGTTTGATTAAAAATATCTGATAGCTGACCTCACTTCCTGTTGTAACTTCCGAGTCGGATCGTCGTGCAGTATCGTAATATTATTTTAGTTAAAAATAACCTAAGGTTTTAGAAATGTAATCAGAATTATGGCACTAACCAAAGAGCAACCTTTGTCAGACTTAGTTATTACAGCATCAGCTTCTCTAAGTTTATTATTACTAGATTTAACCAACATCCTATCGTTAAGCGAAACATTTTGAAAGGCTACTCAGGAGGATGTCGTTATCAGGAGAAAGAAAACTGGCGTTCTACGGATCGGAGCGTGGAATGTCAGATCCCTTAATCGGACAGGTAGGTTAGAAAATTTAAAAAGGGAAATGGATAGGTTAAAGTTAGATATAGTGGGAAATAGCGAAGTTCGGTGGCAGGAGGAACAAGACTTCTGGTCAGGTGACTACAGGGTTATAAACACAAAATCAAATAGGGGTAATGCAGGAGTAGGTTTAATAATGAATAGGAAAATAGGAATGCGGGTAAGCTACTACAAACAGCATAGTGAACGCATTATTGTGGCCAAGATAGATACGAAGCCCACACCTACTACAGTAGTACAAGTTTATATGCCAACTAGCTCTGCAGATGATGAAGAAATTGAAGAAATGTACGATGAAATAAAAGAAATTATTCAGATAGTGAAGGGAGACGAAAATTTAATAGTAATGGGTGACTGGAATTCGAGTGTAGGAAAAGGGAGAGAAGGAAACTTAGTAGGTGAATATGGATTGGGGCTAAGAAATGAAAGAGGAAGCCTACTAGTAGAATTTTGCACAGAGCACAACTTAATCATAGCTAATACTTGGTTTAAGAATCATGAAAGAAGGTTGTATACGTGGAAGAACCCTGGAGATACTAAAAGGTATCAGATACATTATATAATGGTAAGACAGAGATTTAGGAACCAGGTTTTAAGTTGTAAGACATTTCCAGGGGCAGATGTGGACTCTGACCACAATCTATTGGTTATGACCTGTAGATTAAAACTGAAGAAACTGCAAAAATGTGGGAAATTAAGTAGATGGGACCTGGATAAACTGAAAGAACCAGAGGTTGTACAGAGTTTCAGGGAGAGGATAAGGGAACAATTGACAGGAATAGGGGAAAGAAATACAGTAGAAGAAGAATGGGTAGCTCTGAGGGATGAAGTAGTGAAGGCAGCAAAGGATAAAGTAGGTACAAAGACGAGGGCTGCTAGAAATCCTTGGGTAACAGAAGAAATATTGAATTTAATTGATGAAAGGAGAAAATATAAAAATGCAGTAAATGAAGCAGGCAAAAAGGAATACAAACGTCTCAAAAATGAGATCGACAGGAAGTGCAAAATGGCTAAACAGGGATGGCTAGAGGACAAATGTAAGGATGTAGAAGCTTATCTCACTAGGGGTAAGATAGATACTGCCTACAGGAAAATTAAAGAGACCTTTGGAGAGAAGAGAACCATGTGTATGAATATCAAGAGCTCAGATGGCAACCCAGTTCTAAGCAAAGAAGGGAAGGCAGAAAGGTGGAAGGAGTATATAGAAGGTTTATACAAGGGCGATGTACTTGAGGACAATATTATGGAAATGGAAGAGGATGTAGATGAAGACGAAATGGGAGATACGATACTGCGTGAAGAGTTTGACAGAGCACTGAAAGACCTGAGTCGAAACGAGGCCCCCGGAGTAGACAACATTCCATTAGAACTACTGACGGCCTTGGGAGAACCAGTCCTGACAAAACTCTACCAGCTGGTGAGCAAGATGTATGAGACAGGCGAAATACCCTCAGACTTCAAGAAGAATATAATAATTCCAATCCCAAAGAAAGCAGATGCTGACAGATGTGAAAATTACCGAACTATCAGTTTAATAAGCCACGGCTGCAAAATACTAACGCGAATTCTTTACAGACGAATGGAAAAACTGGTAGATGCAGACCTCGGGGAGGATCAGTTTGGATTCCGTCGAAATGTTGGAACACGTGAGGCAATACTGACCTTACGACTTATCTTAGAAGAAAGATTAAGAAAAGGCAAACCTACGTTTCTAGCATTTGTAGACTTAGAGAAAGCTTTTGACAATGTTGACTGGAATACTCTTTTTCAAATTCTAAAGGTGGCAGGGGTAAAATACAGGGAGCGAAAGGCTATTTATAATTTGTACAGAAACCAGATGGCAGTAATAAGAGTCGAGGGGCATGAAAGGGAAGCAGTGGTTGGGAAAGGAGTGAGACAGGGTTGTAGCCTCTCCCCGATGTTATTCAATCTGTATATTGAGCAAGCAGTAAAGGAAACAAAAGAAAAATTTGGAGTAGGTATTAAAATTCATGGAGACGAAGTAAAAACTTTGAGGTTCGCCGATGACATTGTAATTCTGTCAGAGACGGCAAAGGACTTGGAAGAGCAGTTGAACGGAATGGACAGTGTCTTGAAAGGAGGATATAAGATGAACATTAACAAAAGCAAAACGAGGATAATGGAATGTAGTCAAATTAAATCGGGTGATGCTGAGGGAATTAGATTAGGAAATGAGACACTTAAAGTAGTAAAGGAGTTTTGCTATTTAGGAAGTAAAATAACTGATGATGGTCGAAGTAGAGAGGATATAAAATGTAGACTGGCAATGGCAAGGAAAGCGTTTCTGAAGAAGAGAAATTTGTTAACATCGAATATAGATTTATGTATCAGGAAGTCGTTTCTGAACGTATTTGTTTGGAGTGTAGCCATGTATGGAAGTGAAACATGGACGATAACTAGTTTGGACAAGAAGAGAATAGAAGCTTTCGAAATGTGGTGCTACAGAAGAATACTGAAGATAAGGTGGATAGATCACGTAACTAATGAGGAGGTATTGAATAGGATTGGGGAGAAGAGAAGTTTGTGGCACAACTTGACTAGAAGAAGGGATCGGTTGGTAGGACATGTTTTGAGGCATCAAGGGATCACAAATTTAGCATTGGAGGGCAGCGTGGAGGGTAAAAATCGTAGAGGGAGACCGAGAGATCAGTACACTAAGCAGATTCAGAAGGATGTAGGTTGCAGTAGGTACTGGGAGATGAAGCAGCTTGCACAGGATAGAGTAGCATGGAGAGCTGCATCAAACCAGTCTCAGGACTGAAGACAACAACAACAACAAGTTTTAATGAAAATGTTAGCTACATCAAAGGCAATTCTAGTTTGACACGAATTATCCATTTTTATACAATCAAGACAAATTTGTAGGTCGACAAGCACCTTTTCTGTTACCCATCGTCCGTCAAGTTGGGCATGACATTGTGCTTTAGGCCTTTTTCTAGTAAGACAGTTTCATCCTCTAAAAAAGCAATGTTAGTCTTATTTACAATTATTTACAAAATATATGACTGTTTTTCTAAAAAGTGCTTTGAGAACATTTTTTGGCAGGTAACAGCGAGAAAAGGCAACTAAGCTTCTTTTCGTGCTTACGCAGTATGCCTTGTTTATAAATTTCTAAATTTTACTTAGTCTGAATCCAAAAGTCGTCAACTTTAAAACTGTAATTGATACAGAATATCTTAAGATAGATAATATGCCTCTTCATAGAGAACATCTTTTTCAGCACACCGCTTTTTATCATGATCAGAAATGAGAGATTTAACTACAGATCTAAAAAACTTCGGATCTCTCTTACAATTAACCATATTAAATAGGCTTTCACATAATTAGGGGCTAGCCTCCTTTTTTCACACTGCTTATTAAACTGAATGCCCGTACCTGTACTTATCTGCTTCTTCTTCAAACCTTGTATTTAGAGGCAGCATTGGATGCTTGGGCAGGCAGAAACCTTAAAGTTTTGGACGTGGCTGCGTGGTCAGTGACGGTTTACAAAGTAAAATTAATGGAATAACCGCCCTAGGTCTCAAAACAGGAGAAGAAGATGAAGCCTTTTTGCCGACAAAGGGCTGGTATTGCCAGTCCAACGACAATGCATAACAATAAATATAAATCTTCCTTTAAAATACGGGATTGCAGAAACGTGAAATTTATAATAAAAAAATTGGTTCAAATGGCTCTGAGCACTATGGAACTTAACTTCTCAGGTCATCAATCCCCTAGAACTTAAAAGTACTTAAACCTAATTAACCTAAGGACATCACACAATCCATGCCCGACGCAGGATTCGAACCTGCGACCACAGCAGTCTCGCGGTTCCGGACTGAAGTGCCTAGAACCGCCCGGCCACGCATGGAAGTGTTAATTTGTCAGTTTCCGTGCTTTTAATTCTGTAACATGCAAACACACTAGTACCGGTAACATTATCCGATGTTTTGCAGACATCACACAATTACCTTTCGTGCACTGTAGTCACCACACTTTTAAATGATGTTATCATTACTACAGCGCCAAACTATTTGCTCTTCCCGGAATATTTGCATGGCAGCATATTTTTCTTTTTCTTGGCAAATAGTCGTGGTCATCGTGAAACAGTTCTCTGAATTCTTCTCGCTACTTAAGCTGGTATTCGTTACTGAAAATAATCTCTGAAGCGTAAAAGATACCGCACACATAATAATTAGGAGATTTACCATTACCTCATCGTACTTGGTGTTTGTGATTCATTTATTCCGGGTGCCAGTTCCAACGCTATACACGTCAGTTCCTTACTGAGTAGCTCACATATGCACTTAGTTCTCAAATTAAATGTGCCCCATAACAACATTACAGTGAACACAAAAAAATTCTGCATCTTCGTCGGACTCTAGTACCTTGTACGCAAAGTGTCCGCAACTCGTGGTCTAGACGCTAGCATTTCTGCCCCTGGATCACAGGATCCCGGGTTCGATTCCCGGCCGGATTGGGGAATTTCTCTGCCCGGGGACCGTGTGTTTGTGTTGTCCCCTTCATTTCATCAACACCATCATTCCTGATAGTGGATAGATTGGACTGCGTAAATAATTGGAGTGTGAAAAAATTGGGCCGGCCGCGGTGGTCTCGCGGTTCTAGGCGCGCAGTCCGGAACCGTGCGACTGCTACGGTCGCAGGTTCGAATCCTGCCTCGGGCATGGATGTGTGTGATGTCCTTAGGTTAGTTAGGTTTAAGTAGTTCTAAGTTCTAGGGGACTGATGACCACAGCAGTTGAGTCCCGTAGTGCTCAGAGCCATTTGAACCATTTTTTTGAAAAAAATTGGGAGTTTCTACGCGCGCAGGTGACCGCGCAGTTGAGCGCCCCACAAACCAAACATCATCATCTACGCAAAGTGGCCTGCTTACTCTTGTATGCATGTTGTATGTTAACAGTGTACATAGAAACGATGGAGAGCCTCCGTCCCCGCCGCAGTGGTCCACAACCTCATGACGACTACCGCAGTCCACTTCACTCTCCGCCGCCCCACACCGAACCCAGGGCTACTGTGCGGTTCGGCCACGGTGGACCCCCCGGTGAACGTCTCACACCAGACGAGTGTAAGCCCTATGTTTGCGTGGTAGAATAATGGTGATGCACGCTTATGTGGAGAACTTGTTTGCGCAGCAATCGCCGACATAGTGTAGCTGAGGCGAAATATGGGGAACCAGCCCGCATTCGCCGAGGCAGATGGAAACCATCCACAGACTGGCCGGCTCACCGGGCCTACACAGACTGGCCGGCTCACCGGACCTCGACTCAAGTCTGCCGGGCGGATTCGTGCCGGGGACCAGACGCTCCTTCCCTCTCCCTCTGTTTACTCTTACACTTTCAAGAGGTCAGTGAATTAACAATAGCACAGCGCTACTTCATCACGGACAAGTCAATAAAGGCCCAGTGCTTCCTCTAGTTCGCAGTTATTGTCAATTACGACTCAGTGCACCTCACTGCTGGTTCCTAATAAAAGTCTGAGACACAAACGAAACTCACTGGGAAAAATCATCCAATAATTCGTCCGGTACTTTCTTCCTTGACTTCTTCTGTGTGGTTAAGATGGTTCAAACTTGGCAGAAAGTCATTCAAAGGTTAGTTCACGAAATATAGGTTACGTTCTATTTCCTGTTCTTTTGAGTGCACCTACTTCCTCGGATGCGAGGCTCGCAATGCATTTTCAGATCCTTTTCATTCAACAAATCGTTTGAGATGACAAATGTGCTGTCATGCCTTTTATTTATGCCTCCTCTGATTTTGATTTCTACTCCGTTGCTGGGATAGTTATCCACATACCGTACGATCCGCAATACATATAGAAAAATTTGTGGCTCAAAAACGTTCTTTTCTGTGATCTTTTTCTCAGCTTCAGTAAAACTATCGCCTTCAGCGAACTTAAAATGCTTTAATGCACATACTGATGAATTATAAAACATTTCTAATTTGCATGCACAGACACACAGATATTGTCGTCGATAACTAACTTGTGCCATGTATCCCCATATTTACTGTATGTTTGTCATTTCTCGTCATCCAAGTTGTATAAATTGCCCCGCGAGTCATCATTCTCCTGACTGTTTGCTGCTCCTTCCACATTCGTTTCTGTTTCTACAATCAAAACAGTGCGAGTTCCTGCGTTCGCAACACATTTCACCCCCTCGGGTTTTACCATGCATTCGTAGTTTACACATTCGCACTCATCACCACATATCTCATCATCTTCTTTTAGGTACATCTAATACTTTATCTATCCACTCTATTTTGTGAAGAAATGAGCCGAATATCTTGTCAGACAATCCTTAAAGTATTGGACCGTAAGTAATGTTTCTCCCCTTCTTCAGAGTCGTTGGGCCTGGCATCTTCTCACTCTTAACCGTCTTCGCAAACGGATTCAGTAAATGACACTTTTGTGAACCGTTATCGCCAGTTTTGTAAACCTTCGTCACCTCATCGCTACTGTTGTGGAGGCTGAGTCGCCACTTTGGTTACGGTAGGGCGGTAGGCCGAGTTTGTCAGTTTGTGAAACGGCTTCTGGTGCAGTTCACCGCTAAGACAATTTCTGCCTGCCACTATCACACAGCTATACCCCAGGGTCATGTAACAGGATAGGAGAACGAAGGTTCTACAGCACTCCGATAAATTACTAACTAGTCCATACAAATGAATTAAATTTTTTTACTTATATTTGCAACCTTCTGAATGATTAAGTCTGCAACACTTTTTGTAATATAACACAAAAAGGCCCTCAATAGCTAAGTGCAAATAATCGCTTGTAAACTTCACAGTACACAGCAAATGCAATTACAACTTTGTGTTCAATTCTGTGAGTTCCTTAAACGCCGTTCCTTGGACGATTATCTATAACCAAGTGGGCGAGTGCTGCTCTCCTGTCTTCCGAGTAGACTTCTGACCGTTGTCGTCCGGTCACTGGCACATTTTACTCGGCCGGCAATTGCCCGAGGCGACGTCGATATCTCCATCCTCAGCGCCCTCGTGGCGAATCTCCATGACAATGGCACCAGCTCGCGTTTTTGCGCCTGTGGTTCCCCTTCCCTGGTTGCCTCTTGTTCGGACGACATACAACTCCTCCCCCAAATAGCTTCACCGTCGTCACTTACGACCGAGCACCATACCGACGGTTAGGGGGAAGCGTGGGTATTGCAACCAGTGCTGGAGTTGCGACCTTTGATATAGCCGATGCCGAGTCGCTGATCGCACCCTGTCATTCGTCTTTAGACTGCGAGCTAACACCGGCTGGGACACATCCATCGGCAGGCATATTCTTGTTGGCGTGAATCCGCAGCGGTGGAGCCGTGGCAATCCATGTGCAATGTCTGCTCGCCAATTGTTATCTGCGGACAACACCCCAATGACGTTCACGCAATAAGCTGAGTACGTGTCGTTGAAGCACTTTCGCTATCACCACACGCGAATGTCCTGATCGTGTGTGAAGCAAAATGACACCATGAACAACCGAAAGAACATGTAGACGTGCAAAATATCGACGAGCAAATAAAGCTAACAATGTGCTTGACAGGAGGTAGCCATACGTAGGAATGCATCGAAACAAAATTTTGCAAATTTGGATTGTAAGAAGTGGTTTGCGTTACTTTGCAATGACCCAGGGGAAACTGCTCGACAATGTCAGTTATTGTGGGCATCAATTTGAAAACAGGAAGTGTCGAAGTAAGCATCAGGTCCCGTAGGTAGATGTGAGACCGCGTCTGCATTCGCATGCTTAGATGTGGGCCGATAAATGATCTCGTACCGCAAGCGGGAGAGAAGAAGAGCTTAACGTTGCAATTTCTGAGCATTACTAATACTAATCGGTTTGGCCGGTTTGAAGAGAGACTGAAAAAGCTTGTGGTCCGTGACCAAATAGAATTTTTGACCATATAAGTACTGGTGAAATTTAGTCACTTCGAAAATGATTGCTAGATCTTCCTTTCCTATTTAGGAATAGATCTGCTGAGCTTTGTCAGAGGGTTGGAGACGAAGGCAATAGGTCTGTCTGACGAACCAATCCGGTGTGACAAAACAGCAGCAGTTCCATAGGACGATGCGTCCTGGCCAAATCAACAGGCTTGTTTGAATCGAAATGAACCAAGCACCCATCACTGAGCAATCCCGCTTTCAGTTTCTGAAAGGCTATGTTACAATCCTGGGACAAATCAAAAGCAACATTTTTGCGGCGAAGTCGGGAGCCGCTATATGAGCTGCGAGGATTGATTGCAATTCTTTGACATTCTGAGCGGTGTGAGATAACTTATTGCTTGCAAATGTGCCTTGTCGGATGAACACCTCGAGAATTGATAACATGATCTAAATATTCTATTTCTGTCTGGAAAAAGACATACTTTTCTTTATTATGCTTGAGTTTGTCTTCGGACAAAACTTGAAATAAAATGCGCAAGTTGGCAAGATGTTCTTCTGCTGTGCGGCCAGTAACTACTATATCGTCCAGGTAATTTGTAAATGAAGTTACAGAAGTAATCAGCTGTTCTAGGTAGCGTTAACAAGTGGTAGATGCTGATGCGCTAACGAAGAGCAAACGAAGGAATTTGAACATTCGTAAATATGTATTGATAACATACACATTTTGCGAAGATTCATCTATAGGAATATGAAGGGAGGCATAGCGGAGGTCAGTTTTCGAAAAATAGCGACCAATGCTCAAGTGATCGATGAGTTCCGTTAGTCGAGTCCATGGATAAGTATCCACAACTGTTTGAGAATTGTCAGTGGCTTTGAATGTTAAATGTTCCTTTCACTGGAATGCACGCTATAAGCGTAGAGTGGCAAAGTTTTGGTTTTCCTAACAGTTCATAAGTTTCTAAGGGGACCACACCCTGCCTATCTAACCCATGTTACTTTAGGCAAGTATTTGACCCATTTCTGAAAAACTATTTGATACAGGACCTTAATATTTTTATTGTATGTTACACGATGCTAATAGCGTCAACTGTACTAAAATCTATTTTGTCCATTTTACAGGTATTGAGAAATGGTTTTTTAAATTTATTAACAAAAAATATTAAGTTTCTTCTGAAGATAATATTTTTTTAACTTGCTAATGGGGGAATATTAATTAATGTAGTACGAGAGGTGGCTTTTTATGTTATGCAGAGCCTCTGAAAATTTCATTCGTTTATCTATGATAATTTCTGACATAATGGGGCATATGTATTGAAAATTTTAGTTTGCGGGAAATTGACTTCAAAGAAAAAAACCTTTTGAAATTTGTTACTTACAGTTAATTAAAACTGTCCTGCTCCATATGATGGCCATTCTTTGGCCTCTAGCAGGTCTTCCAGCTTCTTTTTGACCTTCCTGGATGTTTGTCTTGCTTTCTTGACTATATTACATGCAGACCTATCTGCATCGGCTATCCTAATTTTATCGCAATGTTGCAGGTCAGTGAACATATTTTCACCAGGATTAATTCCTAGCTTTTACAGTACCCAACACTTTCCAATATTACCACAATTGAATGTCATAACATCATCAAGAACACCTAGTTTCTTTGGATGCATGCCTACAAATATAGTTTTAGGAGTATTGTTCCAAATTTTGCTGCTGAAACATTCATTTGGGTTCTATGTCTGTCCATTCATACATTTCCTTAGAAGGTCTGGATGAGCCAAGTATCTGAAAATAGGTTCATTGATGTAATAAAAGCAGCAGGAGGAGAATGCTGGCGAGAATAAGATTCTCCAGTTGCCTGAGCGCTATTGTATCTGCACCACGAATTTCTTCTGATGGACACAATCCATGAAGTGGTTTATAATCAGTAGAGGGCCTATGGAAGAATATGGCCCAAACATCTCTCTTCATTGCCTCCAGATTGTTTCTCCTGATTGCCTGCTCATAGTATACCTGCAAGTTTTCAATCACACTTGAACTAACCACGTGTTTGAAAGCGCGTTGTTTACAAACAGCAGAAACAAAAGAATACCGACCGTGGCAGTCCAAGGATATGCAACACACTCGGGAGTAAAAAAAAATCTCTAAGTACGATGTAGGAGATATAAAGATCTAAAATATATGCAGAAAAGTGAGTGTAGCGCATAAACACACGTGGTAGGAAAATGCTCTTTAAATGCTCGAAAATTTTTTTTTACCAAGGTCCTTTTCAGAGTACTTAAGTAAAACATTAATTTATCGAAATGTGATGAAAACCGAAAATCGATTATTTTTGCCCTGAACCACGGTGTAGTCCCCTTAACAAAGTCACCGATGCACCTCCATATAATTGAAGTTTTATTATATAGCCTGCAATAACTAAAGATACTTCTATTTCTTAGAGACACATTGAGCTGTGGAACTAGTGTTCTGAATAACTGCACACGATTTTTCTGTGGGAGCAAGCTGTTCTCAATTTTGAACATGCACTGGAATAGCAGGCACAATTGTTTCACATTGTGACCCGGGGAATTTTGCCTTTATAAGCAAACTCTTCGGACATGTCCGGTTCGATGACAGGAGTAGTAAGTGGCTTGGCGTGATGGGCAATGCTCACATTTACGTGCTGAATGGCATCGGGTGAGGGGGGGGGCAAATTTTGTACCACACTGTTTGTGAGCGAAGCGCAGCCTGCTCTTAAGTTGTTGGCGTGTTACGCCGTTCTGTCGGCGAGGCTGTTTATGTGTAGTTACGTGTGGTTGTTTACGGGGCCGCGGAGCACTAGAGCTATTACCACCCTTCCGTACTACAGCACAAATGTTACCAGTCTGCTGACGACAGCCTGCAACAAAATCACAAGAGTCTTGGTAATCAATGATCTGCAGTAACTGCTCAAGAGTAGGATCCGAATATTTCAGTATCTGTTCTCTGATCCTTTTGTCTGTCAAATCCCGTGTGATTTTGTCCCTGATAATATACTCACTGTAATATTGTCTACAGTCACAACGGGACTTGCATTTCCTTGTTAAGCCTTGTAATTGTGTCATCCACTGAGGGTGTTTGTCCTGGCTGCTTCTTTAGACGAAAAATGTTAAACATAGGAGCCGCAATGTTGCTGCAGTCTACATAGTATTTTTTTGATGCGCTGTATAATGTCTGAAAGTCGACGTCTTCAGGCCGTTACGTAGGGAAGAGTTTTGTATGTGTCCTACACACAGACACACCAATGACGGAAAGGAAGTACGCCTGCGCCACTGTAGCTGATATTTGGTGGGCTACTAGGTGGACCCTGAATTGTGCAATATACTCCGTCCAGTCTTTTGCGTTTTCGCCTAAGGTGCGATACGGAGGCAGGAACCGCGGCAAGAAATGTGCAGGCGTAGCTGCCGACGCCCTGCTTACTGTTTGAGCTGCCGCTTGATGTGTGACTAATTGTGTCATGATTTCGGTTAGTTTCTGAAACGACCCCATCTGAAATCGAACGCATTAAAATCCTGTGGCGATTGTTCATCCACATTAGGCAGTGGTTCGGTATTAATAGATACAGTTTGATTTCTGGATTTGGAGCCGGAGTCGGAGCAGGCGTAGGTGACGGTTGTGTCACGGGATAGTGAACTATAAATTGAGGATAGGTTGCGGGTGGGGTTGACATCGTAACTAGTTAGACAATGGTAATGACACCAAAGCAAGAGGTGTGACGTACACGACATGCTCCCATAACTAGAGCAAAGAACGTCACAAATGTGCAATGTTGGATTACGAGAAGCTGGGTAATTAAGAAGACATTAAATGTGAAGCAAAAGCCACACCAGCACTTGTAGCCTCAGCTTCTCTCTTGGGAAGCCGCCACCTCGTCGCCAGTTTTGTAAACCCTCGTCACCAGTTTTGTAAAGGCCTCGTCGCAACTGCTGTGGAGGCCGATTTGCCTCTGTGATCACTGTAGGCCGAGTTTGTAAGTTCGTGAAACGCCTTGTGGTGCAGTACACCGCTAAGACAAATTTTCCACTGCCACTATTACACAGCTGCGCCCCAAGGTCGGGTAACAGTATAGGACAACGAAGGCTCTACAACACTCCGACAAATTAGTAACAAAGCCACACAAATGAGTAGCAAGATTTACTTGTCTTTGTGACTTCTTGAGTGATTAAGTCTGCAACAGTGCATGTGATATAACACAAAAAAGGCACTCAATGGCTAAATGCAAATAATCGTAAACTTCACAGTACACAGCAAATGCAATTGCAACAAATGTGTGTTCAATTCTAAGAGTTCGCTACACGACGCTCTCTGTCGCCTTAACCAAGTGGGCGAGAGCTGCTTTTCTATCTTCCGTGAAGGCTTCTGTCCGTTGTCGTCTGGTCGTTGGTGGATTGTACTCGGCCGGCAATTGAAAGGGGCGAAGTCGATATCTTCATCCTCAGGGCCGCCCCTGGTGCTGGTGGAACTCGTGCAAATGGCACGTCTCTGTGACAATGGAATCTGCTCTCACCTTTGCGGCTATGGTGCTTTTTCCCTGACTGTGTCTTGTTCGGACTACACCAAAGACACCTCTCCTCCTGCCAGTAATTCTGTCTTTATTGGCACTGGAACATACGACGAACCTATTTCATTACTCTCTTCTTCCTCTTTCCCTAATTCTCTTTCAGCCACGTTCTTTAACTGCTCTTGCTCGCTTTCCGATGGCTTGTTTTCTTCGCGAGTGAGCACAGTCCCTAACATATCTGACTTTCATCAGATAAGCAACTTAAATTGTCCCCGAATTTTAAAGTAGTTTATTTTCTGTTCAGGTGTGCCAATGTAAGTCTTTGTTTCAGGTGCTGTCCTACTCCATGGAATATCAATAAATCGAGACCTATAATAGCCTTCACCGTCACATTCTGTATGATCAAAGCTTGAAATTGACACTGCGGCTTTGATCTGATCTTCGACTTCTGTGCGTTTCTCTTATACTACATTGTGTAGAGTTGTGTCCAAGACATTCTAAATATACCCCTCTGTTTTTTCTTGTTGTACATCTGGTAAACATCTTTATCTACGACTGGAATTGACTGTCTGAGTGTAATATTCATATCAGATTTACACTCTAAGAAGAATAAAGAAAAAGCAAACGCACCTAATGGATTTATCTAAGTGGGATGGAATCAGTAAATGTGATGTAAATGTACAGAAAACTAGTTAGTACAGGTTCAGTAAAAATGGATGATTCATTCAATAGAAAGAGCTTCATAAATTGAGCAAATCAGTAACATTTGGTTAACCTCCGACCCTTATGCCCAAGCAGTTATTTGGCTTGACACTGAGCGACGAAGTTGTTGGATGTTCTCTGTATGCTATGTGCCAGGTTCTGTCCAATTGGCTTGTTATGTTAGATCGTCAAAATCCCTGGCTGACTTGAGCCCCCACCCCCCCCCTCCCCTCCACCATTAATGCTCCAAATGCTCACAACTTAGGAGAGATCCAGCGATCTTGTTGGTGAAGGTAGACTTTGGCAAGCATGAAAACAAGCAATAGAAACTCTTTCCTTGTGGGGATGGACAGTATCTTGCTGAAATGTAAGCCAGGATGACTTGCCGTGAATATAAACGAAACGAGGCATAAATAATGTCAACGTATCGTTTTCCTGTGTGATTGGCGTGCATAAGAACAAAAGGGATCCCGCCATGAAAAAAAAGGCTCTCCAGACCGTCGGTACTTGCTGTCAGGCCTTATGGTGGGCGACAGACAAGTTGGTATCTGTCCAGGACGTCTCCGAACGAGTATTTGGCCTGGAATCACATTGACTGGAATATAATTGTCTTCCGTGATGAACCCCACTTCGAACTGAGAGCTGATGGCCAGCGAAGACGAGTCTGTAGATGCTTTGGACAGCAGTAGGATACTAACCTGCATGTCGCCAGCCACATCGTCTGACAACCATGAACGATGGCCTGGGGTGCCATTTCTTTTCATAGCAGGTCCCCTTTGGTTGTCAACACAGCACCTGTACAGCACATCTGTACGTCGACCATATCTACACCCGCCTTTGTTGCTGTTCATTACGATCCATCCTGGCTTACATTTCAGCAAGATAATGCTCGTCTGCATTTCTGCTGCTTGCCTTTGAGCTTATCAAACCCTTCCTTGGCCAATGAAGTCGCTGTATCTCTCCCCATTTGAGAATGGAGCATTTTCGACTGGGCCCTCCAATAAGCTCGGGATTTTGACTATTTAACACCCCAATTGGACAGAATTTGCCACGATATTCCTTAGGAGGACAACCAACAATTCTGCCAGTCAATAACCAGCCGAGTAACTGGTTGCATAAGGACCAGAGAAGAATCAATCCGTTATTGATTTGCTGCATTTGTGAAGCTCTTTCTCTTGAAACATAATCCATTTTTTTCTGGAATTGTAGCCATTTGTTTGTCTGTACATGCACACGTACCGATATCCATTCCATTCGGACGATTTCTTCTGGTTGCGCCGTTTTTTTGTCTTAGAGATTAATCACCCATTTTCACGTCGGTAATGGGATATTCGTTCTGACAACTTCTTTTTAATTCATACAACAGACAATTAAGGCTCCATGTAGCTGTACGATACCTAAACGCAAACGTGGAGCCTCGGCCACTAGTCAACTGCGCTGTTTATTCTTATCTCTGTCACTGTTCCGTTGATTTCTTCGTTGGTCTGGACTATAGACATCAACAAGTTCTGTACTTTCTCTATGCTGATCATTGGGATCTCTATTACTACGTCTGTCTAATGGTCGGTAGGTGGCCCTTGTGATCCATGATGGTTGATTTTATGTCAGTTATTCATGTTCTTGCACGATGGCTGGCCTGCCCGTCATTCGGATTGTTGGAACCATATAGTGCTGGCTGAAGTGAGTTTGCACGAACTATACAGTCTCCTTAACTCTTGCTCTACGAGTGAACACTCGTACATGTAAGAAGTTTTGGAAGGAAGCAACATCGTTCATACCATGTTGTGCAGTCACGACATACCTCCGAACTGTATGTAGTAATTTCGTTCCAAACAAGTACTTCTCTTCATAAGACACAGATTACGTCTCACCATCTCAGTGTATCGAATGTTGGTACTGCGATTCAGCATACTGTTCAGTCACTGCGATTCTCAGTTTTACGCTGTCTTGTTTGTCTTGTACGTGCTACTCATTTAAAATGCACACTTGAACTCCTCATATGTTTTATACTTAACTGCAGATACGCGCATGGTTGCTGATGCTTCCTCTCTGAGATGTACGTAAATAATTTAGTTTACATCCTGCAGACCATGCACTTGACAGTCCGTCTTGTAACCGTTCACTTAAAGTCTTTGGAAAAAGTCTGTTTGAATCGTCAGCGAATAGAGCATATCTTTGTACAGAGACAAAGTGCTTGCGTATCTCGTCTTCATCAACTGCTACCAAATGACTGCTGATGTTAGGAGTTCAGGTGGAGGTGAGTGATTCGACTCGCTACGGATATGACAGAACCTGCCAATTTCTGTGGTAAATCTACCTCTGCCTCTCTCCTATATTATTTGCTTTAACTGGGTCGGTATCCTTGCTGCAATTTCCTGATCAAATGCTTCTTTCTCTTTATTTACATAATTAGACCAACGTTTCACAGTTTCTGCGGTTAACGGCCGCCTGAATTTCTGTGAGCTGGAGTAATATTTTGATTTCTTCCCAATGTTTTAAGTTAAACGGAACTGTCCTGTCCGATCCCATAAGACCTCGTAAAGACAGCAGTTCAACTTCCTCCTTGACGTTAATTACTTCTTCTGTGACTTAACCTTTTCATTCTTTAATAACGTGAAAGTCTTTACGTGGTTCATACGGGTTGCCTTTTACTTTTTGCTACAATGTACCTATCTCACAGTTGCAATCACGCACTTCGTCACGAATTATTTGAGTTGGCAAGGGCTGTTAAGCTCTTACTCGATTTTCAAGATTGATCATGAAATGTCTGCGATAGGGAAGGAGTTCGCACATGCTTCATAACACTCTGTGTTAGTTCCTCGTGGTTGGAAGATTCCGAGATTTTCGTCGCCTGTGACATCGTCACATTTTCCTCACACATAGACATAGTTTTTAACTGGTCCCCTCTTTCCTGCATATTAGTGGCTTCACTTTCCTGTAAATTATCAATCTGAATTTCCCTTGTCCCTGTTTTGCATACTATCCGGTAGAAATTCATAGTTAAATCACAATGAGCACTTTCTTCCTGGTCGAGTACTAGTTTTTCACTCTGGTTCGCTCTATCTAAACCACATACACGAGGACCAGTCAACGTCGACACGCAATGACGCTGACACAAAAAAAAAAATACTTCTCGCCTACCACGTAATCTCTGACCACTAGGAAACCCCATGAACATTTCCCAGGGTATAAACACAAATAAAGAAAATCCCAAAACTTCAGTGTTGTGACTCAGGAGGAGGACTGACTACCTTCACCTCCATTTCCTTGCTGAAACAAAAGCACAAATTAACATAGTACTAGCAACATAATTATGTTTGTATGTGTGTTTTAAAGGACAGACTATCCTTACCTCCATTTTCTTGCTGAAACAAAAGAACAAATTAACGTAGTGCTATCAACATAATTATGTTTCTATGTGTGTTATGATTATAATGCCCTCATGTTCTTTTCTGGTCTTAGAATGTAAGAACGGAATGACTATTGCGTGTAAAATCGTAGCCGAGGAATTGCAAAATTCTTAATTGGGCTAGATGTAAGGTGACTGCAGATATCAGAAAATCGTTAGTCTCTGGAAAAACCATTTATCAGGGTCAACAAATTCTTCTGTGAAACTGTGGTTGAGCTTTTGGATACCATTAAGATGCTAATAACATTTTAACACGGTGACGTATACAATGGACTCATTGCTCTCCCTGAGAAAAAGTGGAACATAAACGAAAAGCCGTCGAACGGAAAATATTGGACATCTGAATATAAACAGAGTAGTCCCATTAAACATGAAATATGGGCACCATAGGTCAAATGAATATAATGAGAAAGAAGGTCACAATAAAATCCTGTTTATTACTAAGGTCCATTGATTCCAGTCATTGAACAGGGAAAACAAGTACGAGGGTCGATCAATAACTAATGCTCCACATTTTTTTTTAAAAAAAAATGCTATTAACGTACATAACAAAGGGTCTCGTTGGTGCTTCACATTTGATGTTTTTTCTGTGCGCCCGTGAAGTTTCGAATCGTTCTGGTTGATGGCAGAGCAGTAGTATAGCGTCAAAATGGCGTCTACATGCGACTCACGCTACAAGCAGCCTGATGTTATTCAATTCTTGGGTGCAGAAAACGAAACCGTGGTGAACATCCATAAACGTCTGTGTACAGTGTATGGCGATGCTACAGTTGACAGGAGTACAGCTGAGCAATGGCTGAAGAAAGTTACAACCTCAGGAAATGCACAAACAGAGCTCCGTGATCAGCCATGGTCGGGACGTCCTGTCACAGCAATTGCTTAAGACAAGCTGAATCGTGAGGATGCCATTATTCGTAACGACCGGCGCATCACAACTAGACGAATGGCTCTACAGTTGTCGGTCATATTGGAAGGGCGTCTGCAATGGGTCCCACGAATGCTCACAGTGGACCACAAGATTAAAAAAAGGCCATTTCATCTCAATTGTTGGAACGTTGTGAGACCGACTGAGAAGCCTTTCTATCACGGATCGTTACGGAGAACGAAAGCTCGGTGTACCACTTTGCGCCGGAAACAAAATGTCAGTCCATGAAGTGGCATCATTCACATTCACCGCAAAAGAAGAAAATCAAGACAACCTCCTCTCCCAGAAACGTCGAAGTGGCAGAATTCTGGGTTCTTGATGGGATCATTCTGGTGGATGTGATGCCAAGAGGGTCACCAATCAATTCAGAGGCGTACGTGAAGACTCTGAATAAACACAAGAACCGTTTCGGACGTGTTCAGTCGGACAAGGATCCAGGAGACATGTTGCTCCAACATTATAATGCACGCCCACACACAAGTGTAAGAACCAGGGAAAACACCGCCAAATTGGCTTGGACAACATTGCTTCATTCGCCCTACAGTACAGACATGGTGCTCTCCGACTTCCACCTCTTTGGCCGCTTGAAGATTCTCTACGGGGAAAACACTTTGAATTGACGAGAGTATCAGTCATGCAGTGAAAACGTGGCTACTCCTACAGGACAAGAGCTTTTACCAGCAGGGAATACATGCTCTTCCACAACATTGACGTACCGATATAGAACGTAATGGAGACTACGAAGAGAAATAGGATATGGACAAGACATGTTAATGTAAATTGTTAGTAAGTTCTGCCTCTTAACAATAAATATGTTCTGAAAACGAAAATGTGGGGCACTTCTTATTGGACAACCCTCGTACATTGTAAAATGCATAAAAGTTCCAATTAATCGTAAAAAAATCAAGATAATCACTTTGCACAGGTTTTTTGAAATGGAAATGAAATGATACAGTTAGCTATGTCCAGTTACACGCCAGAGTGATAGCTGAATTACTCAACAGAATAAAGGAAGATCCAGAAAAGGACACATAAGCACCAGCTTCCTTCGTTGCCTAAGTGAATGACGAGTTTAGCTAGAGGACTGTGTGAATTAATTTAGAAACTCAACTCTAACTTGAAAAGAACAACTTCGTGGTTCCCTGCTCAAGCCTAAGCGGCTCAGGCTTAGGATCGTTCTAAGACTTAGATCAGCTCTAGGGTAAAGTCTCTGCAGTTGTAAGCTAAAGACACCTCTCCATCCAAGCCGATGAAATTCTCTTTAGAGATGTAAGACAAAGTGTGCATCTGATCTTTTTGTTAAAATCTTGCTGATTTTCTGCCAGCACTGGATTCTCATTAGGCAATCGGTGAAGATCATCCACACCCCATCAGTGGAAAATTTATAACTATGGCAATAATCGTCCTTCTCCTAAGGCATCGGTTGTGATTAGCTAGTAATATACAGAGGGGGGGGGGCATGAAGCAGAAATTCTCTCTCGCTATGAACGTGTTTCTATCTATAGATGTGTCACAGCGGCTGGGCGTACGCACACACGAGTCTTCATTGGCTATGAATATAATTTTGTTGAATCAATCTCGTGTTCCCAAAAGCAGATTCTTTTAGTTCTGAATGCGCCATGTTTTCACATCTGCTTGTGTGTCTTTCAGCTTTTAGAAAGCATTCCTTACACTACTTTTCACGACGAAAGTTTACAACTTGACGAATACGAATTCCTGCCTTCTATGAGGCTTCTATCGGAATGTTGGACATTGTTTCTTCCAGTGGCCATCCGTTCGCTGTGTGCCTGGCTCAGCACTCTCTGCTCTTCAGTCAGGAACAGTTTTCTGACTAGCAGTTGCAGTCCTAACTTTCCACAGTCGTCCAGTGGACGCAGCACATGGAAAAGCATTAAGTGTTTAACCGTATAGAAATGAAAGTACTTGTTAGATTTGCAGTCATCGTTTGTTGCAATTACATCTGCACGTTCATGCGTCACATAAATATGGTAGTGATTAGTGAACCTATGAAAGTCTTAAGAGCTGCACAATTATCGAAAGAGTACATGTTGATATATGACTGCAGTGACATAAAGCATTAAAACAGAGCAAGTGTTGGAACTGGAATATTAACAGACAAGGTATGCTGAACAGGTCTCAAGTCCTACAGCCCAAAGTGGAAGAATAATTAGTGCTCGTTTTAAGATTGGAAAACGGATCCTAACCTTCACTGAAGTACATTCTCCAGGGGAAGGAATGAAGGAAGATGTAGAGACGTTTTACCATATATTGCAGCTGAAACAGACTAAATGAATAAAGCAGAGTATTTAGATCTATCAGGAGATTTAAATTCAACAGCACGGGAACACGGAACTAGATAAATTAAGAAAACTTCGGAAAAGCAAACTTCATAGAAATAAGAGAGTTCTGTAGTTATAACAAAGTAAATACCACCTTCAGGTAATACTAAAGAAAAAGAATTTCGCAAATATTGTTGGAGTGCCAGAGGACTAAGGTTATTCGTAGACTATGGAAAAGTTAATGAAGGAACAATGGGAGTTGTTCAAGATATACAAGTGTAAAGGGAAAATAACATATCTACATGTCAGTGTTTACTTGGTAGTAAAAAGGTTCTTTGTTCATCGTAGGAGGTAGAAATGAAATTTTATTTCCAGTGAGCCTTCTGACTCACCTCTTACCTCTGAAAAATTAGTTTTTCGAAGTAATTATGTACATTGATTTCCTTTCAGTCACGTTTCTTATTTTATTCTGGATGGGATATATTACAGTGTTTATGCATATTCATTCCTACTAAGATGACATCTCAATCAGGTCAGCCACATTTTGTTGTGACCTGCTGCAATAAGTAAACACTTTCACGATAACAATGTTTACTGACTATGGATCAGTAATACAACTTACATGGCGACAGTAAAATGAATTAAGTGGAAGGATATGGCATTTGAATTTCCATAACTTAAACGGACACTTCGCAATGACACAATCAGTTTTACAGTTTTCTACTAGATATCCACGGCAGTACA
This sequence comes from Schistocerca gregaria, assembly GCF_023897955.1. NCBI lineage: Eukaryota > Metazoa > Arthropoda > Insecta > Orthoptera > Acrididae > Schistocerca > Schistocerca gregaria. Next base: position 431,679,214 of record NC_064920.1, on the reverse strand, counting down.
CATATAAAGAGGACATGTTTCAGAATTGAGCATTGCTGACAAATTACCATGGCAGTACAGCAGGACGATTCGACGAATTCGGCTGTTCGGCTCAGCAGAAGGGTGTAACCAATGTCTGACAAGGGATCCCTTGAGTGTGAGGTCGCACGTTCAACCTTTAGTAAGGCTTATTTGAAGGTGTTCTGTTAACAGTTACGACATAAAGATATTAGCTGCTAATTAATCACTGTGTGTGCCAGGAGGCCGACAGAAACTGAGTGTCCAGGAGGTGCTGAGGCCAACTTTCTGTGGGATGTATGTATTATGCTTCACAAAATGAATTTCGTCGGCATTTGAAAAATGTTCAGAACAAACCATTAGCTTGCATCATGAACATCGAATGAAAAACGGTGAGTCACAGTGACGACTAAGGTTCGCACTATCAAAATCTAAGGCGAAGTCCCTCGGTTCTGACTGGTTATTAGGTTAAGTGTTACATTAACGTGCGGAGCGTTTATGGTGGGATCATTTGATATTTTCTTGACCTTATGCTTTTCTACTGCTATGCGTCATGATCATGCGCTCAAGTTTACAACATTACAGAGCCTTTGGCCGCGAAAGCTGCCAGTAATTCCTCCACAGACTCGATTGTTTCTTTGGAGAGTGGGTTCTTATTGGAGAGACCATAATACCTTCCGTATGCAACCTGTTATTCTACTGGACTGTCTTAACAGAGGTATCCTTAATAGCTTGCACGAAATTGTCAAAGTGCTCTGGTTTGGGTTCAATCAATTTTAGCAATTTTAGCAAAATTCCCTTTCAAAAGAAAACAAAATTCCGTATCAGTTGTATGTAAGGACATAGGACTGTTCAGAGAAAACCATGACTAGTTGTAATATTTTCGTTCCTGCTTTTGCAAGTACGATTTTCAACACTAGTTTATGTCTTATCTGAAGTTTCTATGCAGTTCTCCATGACTAGTTGTAATATTTTCGTTCCTGCTTTTGCTAGTATGATTTTCATCACTAGTTTATGTCGTATCTGAAGTTTCCTTTCAGTGCTCCTTCTGTCTTGTAGTGATGATTTTCATCAGTGGCGTATATAAGGCAATATCCATTCCCCATGGGCGAGACACATTTGGCTGTATACCTCGGCAGCAGTAGCCCGCTGTTTCATCCCTTGTGCCCACACGAGCCCCTCTGATGGTAAGTTGTGTGGCAGGCCGTCTCCAGCCGCCGCACATCTTCATCCCCGCAAAGTGACAATCTCGGCCGCCGCCGAAGGCACCGCTCCCGAGAGATAGTCTGCCGCCCTGAGGCCACTACTTTACGCACACTTTTTGGTCCCATCAGTTTAAGGCAGGGGGTTTCCGTTAAGTGCGAGAGACTTAGTTAAAATCAGATGAGTACTACGAGGGTCATTCAACGACATCACATTCTTTTCCTCGACCAATTTCAATTGGAAAAAATAAGTGGGATTTACTGTGAAATATCGTGGAATATTCCCGCGTCAGTTCCTATTGTTTCACGATGTTGCAGTAGGTGGCTGCACTATTTGTACCTTTCCAACTGGCGTCAGTAGCGGGAGTTGTGTTCAAAGCACATAGCTGTCAATGAGTTTCCTTTAGCGGTAAACGAGAGCATCGTAGATATTCGTAGGCAACTATGGAGACAAGGCACTGAAAAAAAAGCACGATAATTCGATGGGTGAGGCGTCTGCCATCGTGGCAAAAAAATCGTTCTGACCTGTCCGACCTCCCGCGTGCCTATCGGCCGCACACAACTGTAACTCCTGCAATTTTGCAACGTGTAGACACTCTCATTCGAGGTAATCGACGGATCACGGTTCTGCACAACTGGACGTGTCGGTTACGCAAAGAGAGGTGCTCACTGGGTTCTTCGCCGCATAACGAAAGACCATAAAGAGCAATGACGGACCATCCGCGTGGAGTCGCTTGCACGTTACGAGGCTGATCGAACCAAACATGGCCAGGGTGTTCGCCATGGTTTATCTCTTCTAACCGGAAAGAAAACGACAATCCTTGGAGTGGTGCCACTTCGACTCTCCTCCGAGGAAAAATTTCAAAGCCTCAGTCTCAAACCGTGAAATTGTGGTGACGGTCTTCTGGGACTCTATTTGATTTCAATCCTGATGGTGCAATGAACAACTAGGAAGTTTATTGTGATACGCTTAGGCAACTGAAGAAACTACGTCAGCGTGTCTGTCGCTACAAAATGCAGTCGAACTTCTCGTTCTCTACGACAACACAAGTCCGTGCACTCGAGGGGAGCATATAAAAATTAAACTGTTCGTCCTCATCCACCACACAGCTCGGATCTCGTACCTTTTTACTTCCACCTGTTTGGCCCAATGAAGGATGCACTCTGCGGTATGAAGTACTTGGATAATAGGGAGATAATTGTTGCAGAGCTACGTTGGCCCTGATGTCGACCAGCAGAATGGTACCATGTGGGCATACTGGCCCTCCCAGTGAGGTGACGTAAGGCCAGAGAATATTGAAAACTGGGATTCAGCAGCCAAAGACTGCGGAGTAATATGCTGTATTGGATCCCTGAATAAAACCAACCTGCTTTCGGAAAAAAGTGTTGCATTACTTGTTGATCGTCCCTTGTATAACCACGCTTCCGTTGGCACTAACCTGTGTTCATGCCATAGAATGATATTCTCTCAAACTGGTTTCATAAATCATGAGACGATAAAGAATACGTCAATGGTACCTTAAACAGCTACTTGTGATCATACTAAGAAGCAATACAGGTCATGCAGTGTGGAGTGACGCTGCTGAAGGGTGTCCCCCAACTCCATTTGACACGAGCAGCAGTCTGGTGGCAACTCTGTTCCCAATACAGTAAGAGTCTCTTGAGCTGATAATCGATAGCAACACATTTCCCTATGGCACTCCAACCACACTCTATGAAATTCAGGTCTCTAGACGCACCTGGCCATCTTTTACTGGGGCCGTATGCAGTGTGGGCTGTTCGCCAACAAAACCTGCCTTTCGGGGTCGAACAGTGTCGAAGGATGAAATCATCAAAGCAAGTTACGTAGCTGACATCGAGTGGAGTTCTGCGTGCATGGGCTTATTTCAGAACAACATTTATTAATTAGATAAATATTTCCACAAATGACACGACGTAATATTAAATAATAATATGAAAGAATGGTATACTGCCCAGTGCTGCCTCTTGTATAAATTGGGCACTATACCATAACTAAATGAAAAGAAAACAGCCCTTCTGAAATTTTTTATTCAGTACCTGCAATGCAGAAAAGGGCATCTAGCAAAAACAACAAAAAGAGAACAAAATAGAAATATGTGACTTACAATATTACAGTTTGGCGACCGGATCAGTATGGTACAATAAATGAATAAAATCACAATAGAATATACTCCTTCTACCTAGGACAACCAAGGGCTATTTATAACTACTTCAGGCAATATGGCTACGAACTAACCAATGCAATGAACAGCAGCTACAACAACAAAATTTAGTAACTTAGAGCTATGTTCAATATTGGATGCACCCGCAGCATATTTTAAAACAAGGAAAACAATGGCTAGAACTTCCTCGTTTGTACAACGGTAATACCCAATCAACGAATGTGATGAAACACAGCAAAAGGCACACTATTCCCCCACCCCTTCCACGGCCACAAAATGCAACAATGTGACTGCAAATGAACACATCCTACTGTTAAGACGAAATCTATTAACTTCAATGTACACTGCATACGATGGACACTATTCTGAATGTGACCGCTTGTCAACCGCCTGAGAATCACTGCAGGTCACTAAAGCATACACCTTTTTTTTTTTTTGAGTCGTCAGTCTTTGACTGGTTTGATGCCACCCACCTATGCTAACCTCACGATTAGAGGGATTATTTGCAACCTACGGCCTCAATTATTTGCTGGATACATTCCAATTCTGACAACAATAATATTCAGAAGTATGAAAAACAAAATTGAGGATGCCTAGATGACAAGCAATTTGGCTGTAAGAAAGGTAAAGAAAGACACCAGAGAGGCAATTCTGACATTGCGGTTGATAATGGACGCAAGACTAAAGGAAGACCAAGACTGGTTCACAGTATTTGTCAACTTGCAAAAAGCATTCAGCAATGTAAAATAGTGCAATATGTTCGAAATTCTGAGAAAAATAGGGGTAAGCTGTAAGGAGAGACGTGTAATGTACAATACGTACAAGAACCAAGAGAGAATAGTACCAGCGGACGACCAACAATGAAGTGCTCGGATTAAAAAGTGTGTGAGACATGTACGTAGTCTTTCGCCCCTACTATTCAATCGGTACATTGAACAACCAACGAAGGAAAAAAAATAAAGTTTCACGAGTGGAATTAAAATTCATGGCGAAAGGATAGCAATGATACGATTCGGAACAGTCTAATGTATACAGAATATGGACTGAGAGTAAATAGAAGGAAGACTAAAGTAATAAGATGCAGCAAAAATAGGATCAGCGAGAAACTTAAAATCAGGATTGATGGTCACGCAGTAGATGAATTTTGGGAATTCTCAGCCCTCTAAGTAATGACGGACGGAGCAAGGAGGACAACAGTAGCAGACTAGCACTGACAAAAGGGAATTACTGGTCAAGAGAAGTATCAAACATAGGCCTTAATTTCAGGAAGGAATTTCTGAAAATATAATGTTACTTAAAAACCGTCTTGATTGGAAATATTTTTATTCATATGACCGGTTTCGGTTCATTCAGAACCATCTTCTGACCTGATATTTCACTTACAGGAGTAACCCGTCCAAATCCAGCAGTTTTCACATGCTACGTAGAATGTGTAACTGAAATATCAGATCAGAAGATGGTTCTGAATGAACCGAAACCGGTCATATGAATAAAAATATTTGCAATCAAGACGGTTTTTAAGTAACATTATAATTTCACTGATTGCTGTTTTCCCATAAGACATTATGTCTGTTTTTGCTAATTTCTGAAAATGTACGTCTGGAGCACAACAACCAAGACCCCTTGGGAAAACGGGAATAGAAGGGAATCGAAGCATTTGAGCTGTGATGCTACAGCCGAATGTTGAAAATTAGGTGTACTGATAAGGAATGAGGAGTCGCTGTGCAGAAATGGAGAGGAGAGGAATATGTGGAAAATACTGACAAGGAGAAGGTATGATAGGACATCTGTTAAGAGATCAGGGAATGATTTCCTCGTAGTCCGCTAAGAAACAATTGAGAGCCACCCTACCTCACGTTGCCGCTGACCACATCCACCTCGCTTACGGAAATATGTATTGCAAGGGGTGACACCACTATCGAAGGTCGATTGCGAGCTGACGTAATGAGCCGAAGCAGTATGACCACTTGTTTATTAGCGTATTTGCCAAACTTTGGAGGGCAATGCAGCAGCAACTCGGCGTTGATTGGATGTAACAAGTCCGTGGTATGTAGCATCATATTTGTACATACAGTTCACACAGTTACCGTACATTTCTCGCCTGCTGCCTGAAGATGCTGAGCTGGCACCCGATATGTCTCAGATGTGCATCGTCGAGTTTAGATCAGGGCGGATTTAGTAGCCAAGATATCAAAGTGACTTCACTGTCAAGTGCTCAAAACCACTGTAGTTCACTTCTGGTCTCATGATACGACAACAGTGATCCTTCTGAAAGATGATGCCGCTGTCATGCAGGACATTAACCATGACAGGGTGGATGTTGTTCTCAATAATGTGCACCTGGTCGACAGCTGCCATATTGACTTCGAATACTACCATACATCACACACAAGCCAAGATGAATGTCCCCCCGCCCACCCTCCACCGCAGAGTAGTATTATCACCACCGGCATTAATCAATGGCGCAGTTATGTTTAGAGCATCTGTTTCCATGTATGACAACGTGTCACTGACGATATGGTATAACAATATACGTGATTCATCCTACGAGGCGAAGCGTTTCGACTGATCCACCATCCTAACTCGTTTCCGTGCCCACTGCAATTGTAGTGGTTGCTGTCCTTGAATCGACATGGGGTACGTATGAGACGACAGCTGCAGAATCACATGTTCAACAGTGTCCACTGAACAGCATGCTCAGAAACACTTGTTCCTGCACCATCTTTGTACTCTTGTCTTCAGATCTGCCACAGACCTGCTTTGCAGAGGATTTTCATTGACCGTATAGATGACACATACTGAATATTTCCCGTAAACATTGGTGGCCTCTTTCTCCATTGGCTGCTAAACACAGAGAAAATTGAAAACTTGGGCGCACCTCCACTGGCTTTAGATATCTTGGGCTACCAAAGGCCACATTATGAAAACCTACAGGTGGAAAAATGTTTGTTGCGTATCTTCCTTAAAAGGTTGTCGTCGAGTTGTTGATCGAAACACGCCTCCGTACTCTGTTAGTAGAAAACTGGGACCATTATCAGAAATACATAAAAGTGAGTTACAAAATTTATTTGGTGGACAAGACAACAAAAAGGAAAACAAGTATTATAAATTCTGTGAGTACTTTCACGAGACCTATGTACAGCGTGTGAAGAAAAATGTTTCCCATATTTTGAGGGGTGGCAGTATACGTGGGCAAAAATAGCACAAAATGTCCAGTAAATACCGGGTCTTGTGCTCATAAATCAAGGATTATAAGCTCTCGTCCATATTTGCTGTATTTGGTGAATTTAATAAACTCATTGGGTTTAAGACCTCTTCGCTACGCAATATTAACCACTCTTTTAAACCTTGCACTCTTAAAACTACTTCTCAATGTGTTAAGTTGAAGAACTATTACTTTTATTTTCTTATTTCGTATGGCTTCAAATATAGCATCAGCGTGCATCAGTTATACAGCATAAGATTACAACTAGTACATTTTGATATATAAGATCAATGTACAATATATACTGATTATGAAATAAAATAATGATAACGACAAACGCATATTACATCAAGTTACAAAGAATAAAATAATAATTTATATATAATAACATAAGGTGACCATGTAATTGGCATTACTGTACTGCTAAGGGATGTCCATTCCTTTCAGCCAGGCGGTAGCTTGCCGTTAAGCAAATGAAGATCCTGGAATGTGCCTTGGAATTTCCTTAAACGCCATTCAGTGTCGATGTGCTGTAGTGTCTGTTTGTTGTGTCCACTGTCGGAGTCAGGTCTATCAGCCACGCCCTATTTATGCCTCCAGTAGTAACAATTTCCAAGCCCTCTTCGGAACCGGTTGAGTGATGTTCTGGATCTCCTTGGTAGCTCAAATCCGACAGGGCACTGGCTCGGATCTTGGTTAGATTATTTGAGTATGGGTTGTAGAAAGGCCATTCTCGGCGATAAGCGTCATCAATGTTAAAATTATTTCTTACTAAACACTGTCCCATCTTCCATTATAGTTTACGAGACCTTAGTCGGGATGAGGTCTTGATGGATACAAAGTTGACGGTTGGCTATTCATTTTTGCCACTGTTTTCCAGTGCTAGCTATCTTCGTTAGTGTGGATGATAGATGCCGGGCAGAATACGGAGTCACTGTGATGGTGCTGACTTGATGGTTAACGATATCAGCCTGTCAGTATTATTGAGTTAAGTATCTACTGCTCTTGTACTATTTAACCACGTAGAGCTGCAGTATTCTACTGCTGAACAGAAAAGAGCAAGCCGATGTCCCGAGTGTTATCGCATTCGTTCCCCTGCCATTTCCTATCTGTTTTTGGATTATTGGATTATGTTATTTCTAAATTTTATTTTGCAGGCTGTCTTCTCCAGAAGGGCTCTGAAGGTGAGAGTGGGGTCAAGCGTTACTCCGAGATATTTTGGTTGAGATTTGTATCTCAATATTAGGTGTCCGAAAGCGATTCTGGGTGCCTAGTGCGGCTGCTTGTTTAAGTGAAAGCAGGTAGTCTCTCTCTTCATGGCGTTGTGCTTAAGTCGCCGTACTTGGAAATATTCACCCATCTTTTTCAGTTCGTTTGCAAGAGTTATTTCTAATGATGCAAAGTAGGTTTTCCTCCACATGGTGCATTCCGGGCAACGCGACTTGTCACGGCTATATAGTCTACAATACCGGCTGGTGGACTTAAACGGGATTTCACAGCTTTCTCGGAAAAAACCATAATGAATACCTTTGCAAATCTTAAAACGAATGGCTCTTATCAGAACCAACTGACGAGGAATATTGGAGATGTCTTGAAAGTATTACAACTGAACATAAAAGGTACAAGTAGATCAAAAGCAGAAAAAAATGGTTCAAATGGCTCTGAGCACTATGGGACTTAACATCTATGGTCATCAGTCCCCTAGAACTTAGAACTACTTAAACCTAACTAACCTAAGGACATCACACAACACCCAGCCATAACGAGGCAGAGAAAATCCCTGACCCCGCCGCAAATCGAACCCGGGAATCCGGGCGTGGGAAGCCAGAACGCTACCGCACGACCACGAGATGCGGGCAAGATCAAAAGCAGATTGCCTACTTAAGATCCTGATTGATCACTCTGTTGATGTAGTTTTACTTCAGGAAACATACTGTGCTGATGTACCAAAACTAGAAACAGATGCAAACTACCTGTTTTCACCCCAGGTGCTGCCACATACCATACGATATTTGGCGTTACCTCCTATGTCAGGAATAACATCGAGACAGTGAATGACATGGTATTAACTACAGAAAGAAGCATGTACGTCACACACATTAAAATTTTTATATGAAATTGTAAACTTCAATAAACCTCCAGCTCAAGCTTGCAATGACAATACAATCCGAGATATCCAACACCCTGCAGTCATCATGGGGAACTTCAACTGTCACAGCACTCATTGGGAATACAACTACACCAACCAATACGGCGAATAAGTATCCAAATGGGCAGACACAGAATACCTGTTACTTATCAGTATAAACCGTCAATCCTTAAATTAGTTCACAGATTTTAGCTAACTCTCCTTATTGTGAAACTTGGCTGCTCGTTCCTTGCTGGATGTGATAGTCGTTGCTACAGCTATCATCTTACTTTAAATTTTGAGCAATTGTATATTTATTAATGGTTATTGTCAACATTTGTACCAGTTTTAAGTACATTTTAAATACGTTTACTCCTAACTTATTTTGGCTTTTGGGCAATTGTGGACTCATTAAAGGTCAATTTCAATGTTTGGTTGGATTGTACTGGTTGAAATTTATATTTAAATTTTATACCTTCCCTGTTTGTCTCTTTTGAGGGATTGTGTATTTTATTGCTTAACGGACATTTTTATATTAAGGCCTATATGTTGCTAAGCCCACAAAATGGCAGCATTCCGGTACATGATCAGTAGAGCTATCCAACTACCACTCTCTGAAGACAGATGTGATCAAGAATCTTAAATAATAAAACATACATCTATTGCAAATGGTAATAACTGCTCCATAGCAGACACCCTAAAACACTCAATAATGGCAAAGCAATCACAAAACAAAAAACTAAAAGGAAATAACATCTTCCATAAAATCCACTTTCTAGGTATTTCATATCAGACTGCCAATGTCTTCAACCGAAAAGGCATAAGCATATCCTTCACCACAGACAACAATATTGGACAAAAGTTACACCACAACATCGGCACACGAAATCCACATCATCACGCAGGTGTGTACAAAATTGAATATGCGGACTGTGACTGCTTCTACATCAACCAGACAGCCAGATTATTTGAGATTAGATTCAAAGAACACATGGCAGCATCTGGGCTTTCAGATAAAATGTGGTGATCCTCAACTATGTACCCTCAGACTCAGAGTCGAAATATTAAATGTTTTGGCTGGTTTCGTTGTGTAGGGGCTGGGATACGTAGTTTCCGCATTACAAGCCAAATACTGCTGAGTCAACAGTGTACAATATGAATATACACATGAATCGAATGGTTGAAGGTTCCTATCACTCGGCAATTGCGAATTTTGAATGTGATAGAGAGATGCATGAACGAGAGATTGCAATTACATAAAATCTGCAGATACTATTTTAACGACCTTAAATAATGAGTACGCTCAGAAGTACCTTTAAGAATGCCATTTATTACTGTGAAACACTTATTGGTGTCGATGGTCCAGCAATTAAATAAAATATAAGTTGAATAACAAGGAGCAATAGACTCCTACTTCACGTAATTAGTTATGAAAACCAACATGCTCACGAGATATTCACTTCTAAACGCATGCTACGTCTGCAGGGCAGAAGCCATATAAGTCTCATAAGTACACAATCGGCACTCCGAAATATTTGTATCTCCCGCGACCACGCGCAGACTGCTCCACTCTCCCAGTCGTTCCTGCGACCGCCCGTCGTGCCTTCCCGTCCAGCACCCCCCCCCCCCCCCCCCCCCCGTTTCCTGTGCGACTCGGTCATCGCGCCGTCCTGTTCAGTACTCCCCATTAACGAGCGCTCTGATTGGCTGGAGGACTCCCACCATGTCTTCAAGCCAACGCACGCTCACAAACGTATTGAAAAAACCGAGGCAATACTGGATTTATATTTAAATAACTTGAAATTGAATAAATGTTCCTGTGGCTGTACCATAAGCAAGCTCTAACACACATTATTAAATGCATAAACAAATCCAATAAACATATATCAAAGGAATAGAATCATGTGTTAGGCCTGTAGCCTAATGTCTCTGTACTTTCTAAAACCCAGTAAATATTTGACCAATTTCTTCATGAATAGTATATATCAGATATAAACAAAGACATAGACAAACAAAAATCTTTATAAACATACTGCTACCGCTTTTTTGTGTCACTGTGGAGTACTTATGGCCTGACACGGTTAATAGTAATCGGCCACTTTGACCTCCAATAACTCATGTAACTCTTGTCAGATTGAAACCATATGTACGTCAACTACTGGCACAAATTGAACGTTAATCTTCGTATTTTTAAGTGTTAACCTGTGTATTATCCCAACCTTTAGATAGTTATTACATGTATCTGGTATAATCTTATGAACCTTGGCCTTGTAAAGTTTGGTCTCAGACAATCACTCTTTCCTCCCTCTCTCTTTCTCTTTCTATTCCTTCCCCTCTGTCTCCAGCCTTTCATATCTATCTAAGAATTCCAACCAAAATTGTCATTTGTGTATAGTTTTACCACTGTAGTCAATAAGATTGTTATAGTTAAAGTTTTTAACACTTCACCTGACTGTATAAACGTGTATGAAGTTTAAGTTATTTTAACTGATCAAAATCGGATTTATACACCACCTGAGCAATTTATTCCAACAAATGTATTGGACACCTCAAAACAGCACTTCCCAATCCTTTAAAATTTATCCTGTAATAATGTTGTTAGGACTTGTATTCATTGTACCTTGTGATAATCTTTTCTTCTCTGCTATTTGATCCATGCATCCAATAGTTTCTGACGCCATACTTGTTTACAAAATATGACAATATACATGTGATGTGTTACAACAGTGAAAGGTACCTGTGACCACTGGAGGTACTTTATTTTACTTATGGTAAATTTTCCGTTAGATAAACGTTTAATTTTTGGGCAAAAGAAACCCAAAGCCATGCTCTGATATACTGTTTTGTTTCTCTACTAGACAGTGCCAGAAGTTCTTCCAAAAATAGTAATCCAACACATACACAAAGGTTATATTACCCATGTAAATCCACCTGATGATGGAAGTTTAAACATTTGAAACGTGTCGTGGAGATAAACAAAAAGTGACTGGTAACAGTTAACTTGTTTCATTTAATGTCAAAAACATTCATGGTAAAGCCTAACCTAAAGTGTTTGGATTTACATGTAATGTTAAAATTTGTTTTTAACGAATGGAGCCTGTTCAAGTTTTGATTTGAGGATTCTGATTCGTTTAATAACCTTTTTAAAATTGTAATAATAATACTTTTGTTAAGTAATAAAGTGTATTACGTGAAACAATAAATGACGAAATATGTGGATCAATCTTCCATGTGTTTTAATTAAAGCTATCCCAGACCTTGTTGTGAGGTATCAACAGTACTGTTAAGAGTTGAAGAAGATCTTGGTACAATTGTATATTGAATATCAGCACCTATCAGGGTAGCAGGTAACATAAGACAACACAGACAGAAATAAAAACCTCAATCATGCACATTTTCTGTCAGGTGGTATAATATTTCTGGTGAATGAATTAAAAAGTAATAAATTACAAAAAATAAAATAAAATAAACGAATGAAAAATATTATTTAAAATTTTCCTGTGTGAGATTTCTGTAGTGTATGACGATCCGTAATCAGCTGCCAGCACCAGTTTTAGGAAAGTGATCCGTTAAGCATGGTCAGAAGCGAAATTATTGCAATTGTGGGAAGTATTGACCAATGTTAAGAGTGTTTCTTTCCCGAGTCAGAGAAAGGTGCCTGACAAACGTGTCCTCACGTGATGCTCGCGTTGTTCAGAATTTATGTTTTTCGAATTTGTCTACGATTGGTATAATCCAAGGAAACCGACAAAATCTCCCTGAAGAATAAAAATAAGAATATAATATGCGTTTTAAGAAAAAAATACAAGACTTAAAAACGTAGTAACCCCTGAAAATACCATACACACAATGAATATAACGTCCTTGTTTTCGGTAACTAGAGAAGAATCATTCGTGTACTAATCTTCTACAGACATGAGTGGATAAATGAGAAAAATAAAATAAAACTAATTATCCTGTATTGAACAAGGGATACAAAAGGGAAAGACGTTGACTTTAGCCACTGTGATACCACTTGTGATGAGGTTATTGACCGCTAGAAGGCTTCTAAATTGCGTCAAGAACTTTGACGGTCATTTTCTCAGAAGCGGTCGAGTATCTAAGGATAAGCCAGAACACTCGTTTATTCATTTTGCCTCCTCTTCCACAGAGTGAAGTTTCTGCTAAATTGGCCTTTAGTACATGCTGTGTTCTCCTCTTGAGATAAATACACGCACGAGGCAAAAAATTACGTTGTTGTTCTTTTTAGTGATGAATTAATAACTGCGTCTAATGCAGGCTCTTTTAGTGATCCTTTAAAAATATGAGAAAAGGACTTATAACGAACGATTTTAAACATAAATTGTTCTATACGACTGTTTTTCACAGGCTGGATGTGGTAGAAACCTGTCAAGTATTTTTTCCTCTTTGTAACCAGTGCCTAAATCGATTCGTGCGGATACAATATACCACGGACAATGGTAGATGGGACTTCTGCTAAAAATGAACAAGTTCAATGTAGTTAGTTTATTAAGAAAATCTAATCGGGTTCCAAGCCGGGTAACTTTCAGCAGAGAACTTCTCTGCTGTTATAAAGTTGTTGACTCGACAATGGCAGAGATGATCTCTGCCGAAAGCTCGTGGTCAGTTAACCACTTGACGCGAATTGTTAATAGATATCGCCTCGAGAGCATGGATATATGCATGCATTAGTTTTATAACTGCTTACAGAAGAATTGTTACTACACCACTCCTTTTATAGAGAATGATTCTGTACCATAAGGACGAAGCATGAAGTTTTAACGGCCTGTGGCAGACGGTTTTTGTACCGTTAAGTATTACTCGTTTTCCCTTGCAGCGTATAGTTTTTTTTTCTAAGGATTTGTAACATTTGGATTTACTTTATATAATCAAACGCCCTTTATGTATCTGCAAGGCCTCCGTATGTATCATAAACTTGTTGTATCCTGCTTGCATCAACAAGCCCAAAGTCAGAACTGCCTGTCACGTGATTTTTACATTTCAAACGCACTGTCGCATGCCAAAATTTAATTTAATTTTTCATTCTTCTGTTTATGATTCTGGTTAACAACAATCATACATGAACTTTCACTTCTTGAATTTATCTGGCATGGCTGTCTTCGGGATAGTGTGGACGACATTCTTCCGGAATTCCGTTGACATTTCCACTCTCTCATTGAATCGACATAATCTAATAATCGTTTGCTTTGCTATATCACCTATGATTTTAAATTTTCCGAAATCGGAAGTAATTTTCTTCACCTATTCTGCTCTACCTCTACATCTCCGTTATCCACGGACTAATTCTTCTACTATAGACACCTATTCCTTTTTAATTAATGGTAACAGACATTTTGTGAACAAAGCCTTAGGAGACTGCTCATCATATTTCTCTATTTATAACGTCGTTCCTGCCACTTACGCACAAGATGGGTATGTCAAATCCTGTTTGCATGTAGCATACTTAAACATAATCTGTTTAGAAGAAACGAGTCCATCTCACCCTAATATGCTGCGTTGTCTTGGATCTAAGACATCTCACCCGAGCGCCTTCACAGCGTCGCCACCTGCACAGCATATTCGTCGTGCAGGTCACAGACGAAGAAGGGGCCAACCTGTCTGCCGTCTAGGAGAAACAAGATGAAGCCATCAGGCGTCAGGAGCTGCCTGTTACTCCGCTATTGGTCGCGGCGTACACTAACTAGTTTATTACCCATAGAAACGTGGCTGTTAGTAGTGAGCGAAGTATTCTGCTGCGAGAAGCTCATTTAAGGCCGTGCAGAAATCAGTCCTCGCCCAGTGAGCCACTGCGCCAGGCGGTGAGAGCCAAGTTCTCTCTCAACGAGGCATACTACGCTGCATACAGGAAGCATCGTCGAAGTCCATGGGTATCTACACCATTAAGGCATCGTCTCAGGGGAACGCCAATTCTGCGAACCATTACCAGTTGACGTGTCGCCGGCGACGCCGTATCAGCTGTTTGGATTAGTACAGCTTTTACATTTGGCTACAGGGAACTCTAAAATCTCTCATCCATTTTGGGCCTCGACTGTCAGTGATCGACATCTTCATCTTTTGTGCTCCTGTCTTCCTCAGTTACGTGTAACATTATGGTATATTGATTATCAGCACACCGTAATATCAGTGACTGAAGTTAAACTCCAGAAACAGTAATTTACCTACTTGTCATTATCAATTACATTGATAGCCGTTGCTTTTATTTCACTTTCTGTAAGTATTTTTCACTGACGGCCTTCCACAAGAACTGATTAATTGATGGTATTGTTGTTGTTCTTATTACAACTGGCTTTCTGCCAAGAGCTATTTTGTTGTCTGGTCATTTACCCAGAAACTGTTTGTTCTTGTTGTGATTTGGGCTTCAGCCCAAGTATCTCCGATTAACCAGGTTTTCGATCCCAGGTCCTCACAACTGGAAAGTAATCTCTGTTTATTTTCAGAAAGCAAACATTGTTTCTTTAATGTCTTGATGATCGTTCTTGTCCTTTTACTGCGAATGTAACAGAGCGCTTGGCTTTCTGAGTCACCAGCATTAGATTGTATTCCGATAAATGATAGAAATTTAGGAATAATGGGTACCATCATTTAATTCTTGCTTTTGCTTAAATTCAGACTATCTTCAAAACTGTTTTCTTAACTCCATGAGATATGTTCCTGATAACTTACTCGCAAGTAACAGATGAATTTAAAATCACCATGGCAGCGTCAAACATTTGATAGTTAACGTTTAACATTTTCTTGCAATGTAAGAGCGTGTTCTCTCTCTTGGAAACAGTATCTCATTAGTCACAGCGGCACCAAATATTTGTCACTCATTGATGACTCGAAGATGTTAAAAAGTGAGTGATAATGCTCTTCATAATCTGGTTCGGCGCACTAATACACATGAAATACTTACGTTAAGTCAGTGAAAACTCATTAAAAGGTAAAAAGCGATTGCATCTAAGTCGCAAGTAAACTACATATGACACACAACTTCGTGGCTCGTATTTACATCTGAGCCTACACGTACACCAAGAGTCTGTAAACCACATTGATATGCATATCAGATGGTACTTCCTACTGTAGCCGTTATAAGACCTTCTTCCTGTTCCGTTCAAGAATGTGGCGTGGGAGGGATGACTGCTTAAACAACTCTGTGTGCCCTGCGACTACTCTGATCCCCGCAATCCCTTCGTGAATATTACTTAGGACGCTACACATTATAGTCCTCTCATAAAATTGGTTCTAGAAATTTAGTAAACAGACCTCTGCGGGACAGTTTGCATCTACCTTCAACATCTTGCATATGCGTTTTTTCAGCGCCTCCATGACATTCTGCGATGGGCCAAACAAATCTGTGACCAGTCGTACTGTTCTTCTGTTAACCCTTTTTGGATACGGACCCACACAGTCGAACAATTTTCTAGGATTGAATCCACGAGTGTTTTGTAAGAAATGTCGTTTGTACTGACGGCATTTTTCTTTTTATCTGCCCAATGAATGGAAATCAGCCAATCGTTTTACCAACGACTCACCTTTAAATACGTATCTTTCCATTTCATGTCCCTCCAAATCGTTAGACCCAGATATACATATGATTTGACCGAGTCCACAATGACTCACAGACAGTTTTATAGTCACGTGATACTACGGTTTTTCGTTTTGCGAAGTGCACTGTTTTACATTTCTGAACGTTTAAGGATTTGAAATCATATCAGGATCCAACTGTAATGTTGTACAGCTTTCCAGAAAATATTTCAGTCCAATAGCTGTATCATCCATGAAAATTTAAGGATACTGATAATATTAACTCCAAGGTTGTACAACATGCACAGCTAATTTTTTTTTTTTAAAAAGTAAAGAAAGTGGGTAATGTAAAAGTCTCGTAATCTCTCTGTGTTTATAATCCAGTGGAAATGTTCAGTAAGAAGCACCCAATAATTTTTAATAAGAATAGCATCTTTAGTTTTTAATTACTAACTAAATGACAATATGTTAAAATTTGATAGAGACATGTGAAATACCTTACCTTTAACAGAAAAAAAATCTACCGTACTCCAATATTACTATTCAGTTACCTGAAATAGAAAAAGTATTTTATTTTCTATTTGATGCTTCAAATTTTTGTACCTAATTTTCATTTATTGTGAATATTCATATATTCTTGCGATAATGAAAAATAAAAAGTACTCGTTTTAACGAAAACTTCAGTGTTTGTTAATTAACACTGACGTTTGTTAACAAATAATGGTTTAAATGAATGTATAAAGAACCTGCTCTGTGGGATCGCGGATCAGCCACGAGTACTTTGTTCTTGGGCCCTGTTTACAGTTAATGAGCTTGGTATTACTGTATGCTGCTATGAGTGATGAAACACATCGCACAAGATAATATGATTATACCCTGCTCGGGTGAATCGCGTTGTTTTTTAGCCACTAAAGAGCATTGTGCAGCCTAATACCGTCTTTTGGTATTAATCACAATGTAAGGTTGCAGCACCACCACGCCACAATGTATTGGAAATAACATTATACTTTCGCAGTTTCTCACTGACTGATTTACATAATGTAGAACTTAGAACTACTTAAACGTAACTAACCTAAGGACATCACACACACATCCATGCCCGAGGCAGGATTCGAACATGCGACCGTAGCTGTCGCGCGGTTCCAGACTGAAGCGCCTAGAACCGCTCGACCACTCCGGCCAGCTAAATTTTATGCAGGGTGACGCTTCACCCCACATTCCTAGACGTGTAAAAGATATCTTGCTCACATTGTTTGTTGAGGATCGCGTTCTGAGCCGCCAAGTTCGGCAGGCTTGGTGTCCCCATTCCCCAGACGTCAATCAGTGTGATAATTGGTTTTGGGTTACCTGAGGTCGCAGATCTGCCGAGATTGTCTTACATCAATGTTGGCGTGGTTTCTGTGGCCTTCAGTCCGATAAATGGTTTGATACAGCTCTTCACGCTACGTCATGTCATTAGACATAGTGAAAGAGCTGAATGGGGCACTCCGTGGAACTCAGGGACTTCGAATTTGATCAGGTGATAGGGTGTTACTTGTGCCACACGTTTGCACGCGAGATTTCCACTCTCCTAAATATCCCTAGGGCCACTGTTTCCGATGCAATAGTGAAGTGGAAACGTGAAGAGATAAGCAGAGCACAAAATCGTACAAGCCGACCTCATCTGTTGACACAGAGACCGCCGACAGTTGAAGAGGGTCGTAGTGTGTTATAGGCAGTCATCTATCCACATCATCACACAGGAATTAGAAACTGCATCAGCATCCACTGCAAGACGGCGAATATCACCACACAATAACCAAAGTTCCATACAGGCCATCTGTTTTAAACCGGTAAACATGTCAGGTATTGTGTCTACGAACTACGATTTTGCGGACACCAACTGTTTTCTGTTATCGTTTGAAGAAATGGTTCAAATGGCTCTGAGCACTATGGAACTTAACATCTTTGGTCATCAGTCCCCTAGAACGTAGAACTACTTAAACCTAACTAATCTAAGGACATCACACAACACCCAGCCATCACGAGGCAGAGAAAATCCCTGACCTCGCCGGGAATCGAACCCGGGAACCCGGGCGTGGGAACCGAGAACGCTACCCCACGACCACGAGATGCGGGAGTTTGAAGAAAACTGCTGCGTAATCGCATCGAATGCTTGTCGAAGATTTCTGCGAACATGCTCTTCGGAAAATACGTTGCTTCGCGTGAAAAAAAGATCTAAAGTGGTGATTTTAACGTGAGAAACGACGAGCGCGGGGACCGCCGGAAATTTCGAGACGACGAATTGCAGGCCTTACTGTATGAAGATTTTACTCAAACTCAACAGGAACTTGCAGAACAATTTAAGACATTTCCCTTCGGTTGAAAGCTGTGGGAAAGGTGCAGAAAGTGAGAAAACATGTTCCACGTGAATACAATGGAAGACAGCAAGCAATTCAAAAGACCATTTGTGAAATTCTGGTCACCAGATAAAAAGGAAAGTCATTTCTCCATTGAATAGTGACGGGCAACGAAAAATGGTTAAATTATGAGAATCCTAAGCGCCGAGAATCAAGGGTGAATCTAGGCAAACCATCGACATCCACTGCAAGCCCAAATCACTTTGGAATGAAGGCAGTGCTCTATGTTTGTTAGGACCAGAAGGGCGTCATCTGCTAAAACCTGGTGAAACAGTCACCACTGATCGCTACCAAAAGCAAATGATCGATTTAAATCAAGCATTACGTGGAAAACGACCAGAATATGAAAAAAAAGGCAACACAAAGTCATATTCATAGAATGTAGGCTTTCACGGCTTATGTTGTCTTCAGTTGAAACTTCCGGGCTGAGAGGCCATCGTCGATGTATAAAATTTCCACCTAACGTTTCGCCTCCATCTGCGAGAGGCATCTTCTGAGGTCATCCGGCTACTGCAGTAACA
The DNA here is from genome assembly GCF_023897955.1 of Schistocerca gregaria. Taxonomy (NCBI): domain Eukaryota; kingdom Metazoa; phylum Arthropoda; class Insecta; order Orthoptera; family Acrididae; genus Schistocerca; species Schistocerca gregaria. Next base: position 431,660,052 of record NC_064920.1, on the reverse strand, counting down.
TCCGCAGCTATCATCCGCATCTCGTTACACTTTTGATCTGCTTTCCTCAGCGACTTATTACCAGGTAACGTTATCAAATGCGTTTTTCAGTCTACAAAGGCAATGTAAGTTGGTTTAATGTTCTACATCTGCTTTTCGACAGGAAACCTCAGCGCTACAGTCGCCTCGCTTGTTCCTAATCCCCTTCTGAATGCAAATTGGTCTTCACTCAGCATATCCTACACCTTCTCTAAAATTCTCATCAGTATTATTTTTTTGATACTTTTTGATCGGTTTGATATTAGTCTTAAGGTTAGATACTGTTCATCTTGCAGCTGCCGTCTGCTTTGGTATGGTAATCATTACGCATTTCTGGAATTCGGTTGGTTTCTCTCCTGTCTCCCAAATTTTTTTCAACTAAACTATAAATCAGCTGTCAGCTGCACAAAAATTGTGTAAGATTCAATGTACTGGTTTGAACAGTGTAACTTGGCGTCTTCAGAAGTTTGAAATAAGCTCGAATCACAGGTAAGTAGACGTGAAATAAGGATCGGACGAAACCTTGATAATTACAGAGGAAAAAATGGCTCTGAGCACAATGGGACTCAACTGCTGTGGTCATCAGTCCCCTAGAACTTAGAACTACTTAGACCTAACTAACCTAAGGACATCACACACACCCATGCCCGAGGCAGAATTCGAACCTGCGACCGTAGCAGCCGCGCGGCTCCGGGCTGGAGCGCCTAGAACCGCACGGTCACCGCGGCCGGCTAATTACATAAGCAACAAACTGAGTCACATCGTACAAGGATACATTATGTATGCGGTGGGTAGGGAACAACAGACTGAGAAATCACAAGTCATACATAATATATGGGACGGATATCAAACAATATTCTGTTACTGCTGACAGAAGCTTTTCTTTCAACATATGGTTGATTTTTATGATTGTTTAAAACAGCTGCTGAGCTGCTGAGCTACACTTATGAACGAAGTCATATATCTCCTGGTTTGTGGACGAACTTAACCACATTCAGTAGCATAATTTTCATGCAGTAACCAACATGCCTGGTTAATTTTGCAGGAATTCCATAAATTTTCATGAATACTATAAATGCCCGAAGCTTGGCCCCTCCTTATATTTTTATGAGCTTTCTCCAATCCTTCGTGCAGGAAATCGTCTCCTTTGTCATCTTTTTCTGCTTCCCCTTCTCCTCCTGTATCACATACAGATAAAGGCGTCAAGTCAAACAGTTCCTCAATTTATTCTCTCCACAAGAAGATCAACAAAGCAGTCTAAGTCTTAGTCACGAATACACCACCGGAAGCCGTTTAATTATCTTTGCAGGGCAAATAGATGCCCATACGAGATTGTGTGCTACTGCTGTCAAAACAACTCCCTGAAATAGTCTGCACAGACGTTCGGTGTGTCGAAACGTTCGGCGAAGCCCTAGACACAGAAAATTTTCCATCCTCAGGCTAGCAGTATTGCTCGAGTGCACAAAATACAACGTTGCTTTACGAGCAGCTGCCGTGCGGGAGGCGCGTATTTTCCGGCCAGAGGACGTATTTTTACGCCCGGCCTGAGCCGTTCGTCAGGGTTCCTTACGGCGGCGGCGGCGGCCATGCAGCAGGTGTTGGGGCCCTCCGGCAGGCGGCGCGGCGCTCGTGCGTGACTGGAAGCGAGCCTGCGCCGGCGCTCGACTTATTGCGTTCAGCTTCGCACGCAATACCCTGAGGGAGGCGAGGCCGGCTGTGTATCGAGATGCTCCGCGGCGCGCCCGTGCCCCAGTACGCACTTGTGCCTCACGCACGAATATACGGAAAGTACTACCTCTCTCACACCCCTAATACGTCGAATCATACGAATAACAAATATCTGTTTTAGTTAACTGTAACTTAAGCTGGAAACGGTAAAAATTAGCGGTGATTATCACATTTCAACTGTCAGAATTATTTCACATTCATTCTTCCCCCTTTATGAGTTATCAACCTTCTGACTGTTTTGATGCTGCCTGCTCTCAATTCCTTTTCAGCTCCAGTCTCTTCATGTCAGAGAAGAATTTGTACCCCTGCCCTCAATTATGTTTTAGCTGTATACCAGCCTCTGTCTTTCTCTTGCGTTATGAAACTCCGTCTAGTATACTACAGGCCGTTAAAATTGCTACACCGAGAAGAAATGCAGACGATAAACGGGTATTCATTGGACAAATATATTATACTAGAACTGACATGTGATTACAATTTTCACGCAATTTGTGTGCATAGATACTGAGAAATAAGTACCTAGAACAACCACCTGTTGCCGTAATAACGGCCATGATACGCATGGGCATTGAGTCACACAGAGCTTGGATGGCGTGTACAGGTACAGATGCCCATGCAGCTTCAACACAATACCACAGTTCACCAAGAGTAGTGACTGGCGTATTGTGAAGAGCCAGTTTCCCTGCCATCATTTACCAGACGTTTTCAGTTGGTGAGAGATTTGGAGAATGTGCTAGCCAGGGCAGCAGTCGAACACTTTCTTTACCCAGAAACGCCTGTACAGGAGCTGCAATATGCGGTCATGCATTATCCTGCTGAAATGTAGGGTTTCGCAAGGATCGAGTGAAGGGTAGAGCCACGGGTCGTAACACATCTGAAATGTAACGTCCACTGTTCAAAGTGCCGTCAATGCGAACAAGCGAGACGTGTAACCAATGGCACCCCATACCATCACGCCTTGTGATACGCCAGTGTAGCGATGGCGAATTCACGCTTCCAATGTGCGTTCACCGCGATGTCGCCAAACACGGATGCGACCATCATGATGGTGTAAACAGAACCTGGATTCATCCGAAAAAATGACGTTTTGCCATTCGTGCACCCAGGTTCGTCGTTGAGTACACCATCGCAGGCGCTCCTGTCTGTGATGCAACGTCAAGGGTAACCGCAGCCATGGTCTCCGAGCTGATAGTCCATGCTGCTGCAAACGTCGTCGACCTGTTCGTAATGATGCTTGTTGTCTTTCAAACGTCCCCAACTGTTGATTCAGGGATCCGTTACAGCCATGGGGATAAGATGTCTGTCATCTCGACTGCTAGTGATACGAGGCCTTTGGGACCCAGCACGGCGCTCCGTATTATTCTCCTGAACCCGCCGATTCCATATTCTGCTAACAGTCATTGGATCTCGACCAAAGTGAGCAGCAATGTCGCTATACGATAAACCGCAATCGCGATAGGCTACAATCCGACCGTTATCAAAGTCGGAAACGCTATGGTACGCATTTCTCCTCCTTACATGAGGCATCACAACAACGTTTCACCAGGCAACTCCGGTCACCTGCTGTTTGTGTATGAGAAATCGGTTGGAAACTTTCCTCATGTCAGCACGTTGTAGGTGTCACCACCGGCGCCAACCTTGTGCTAATCGTTTGCATATCACAGCATCTTCTCCTGTCGGTCAAATTTCACGTCTGTAGCACGTCATCTTCGTGGTGTAGCAAATTTAATGGCCAGTAGTTTATTGCAGAAGCTGTTTCCCATTGTCTTAACACATATCCTATCACCCGAATCTTCCGTCTTGTCGTTGTTTTCCACACATTCCTTTTCTTGCCGGTTCTGTGCAGAACCTCATTCATGATCTAAGCACTCCACTTAATTTTCAGGATTCTCAAATGCTTCGATTTTCTTCTGTTCTGGTCTTACCACTGACCATATTTCAGTAATAGACCTCTCTTGGCCAAGAATGCAGTTGCTCCGTCTGTGATGGCTCATTTTTCTCCGTAGGTATAAGAATTCCTTAACTCCATCTACTTAGAGATTACCAATCCTGATGTTACGTTTCTCGCTGTTCTCATTTCTGCTACTTTTCATTACTTCGCCCTTTTTTCGTTCAGCATTAAGACATATTATTTACTTGTCAGACTGTTCATTCCATTCAGCAGATCCTGTCATTCACTGAGGATAGGATTGTCATCAGAGAATCTTATAACTGACACCCTTTCACCTTGAATTTTAATCTCTCTCTAGATATTTTATTTTATTTTTGTAATTGCCTCTTTATTGCATAGACTGAACTGTACGAGCGAAAGACTAAATCCCTGCCTTAAACTCTTTTCAATCCAAGCACTTCGTCCTTGGTCTTCACCCTTGCTGTTCCCTCTTTGTTCTTATACCTATTGTATATTACCCGTCCATCTCTATTGCTTAGTTCCTCCGTTTCTCAGAATGTCGAACAACTTACACCATTGGACACTGACGAACGCATTTTCCAGTTCGGCGTATGCTATTAACGTGTCTTGATATTTCTTCAGTCTTGCTCTCCTTCTTTATCAGCCGCAACGTTTGATGCCTTTACTTTCCCTAAAGCCAATCTATTCTCTTCCTTTTCCATTGTAATGTATCTTAATCTCGTCAGCAGCTTGGATGCATGAGCTGTTCAGTTGATGTGCGAAAATCCTCGTATTTTTCGCCTCATACAATCTTGGGACTTGTGTGGATGATATTTGCCCGACAGTCACATGGTTCATCGAAAGTCTCATATGTACTATTTATCAACGTGACTAATCATTGTGTTGGCACTTTCTAAAGTGATTTCACAAATTCTGATGGAATGTTACTTACCCCTTCTGCCTTACTCATCAATCGATTTTACAAATTCTGGTGGAATGTTATTTATCCTTCTCCCTTATTTAACCTTACGTCGTCGAAAACTTTTTTAAAATCTGATTCTAATACAGCATTCTTATCTCTTCCTGTTGGTTGTACTATCACATCATCACAAACGCCCTCCCCCTCATAAGGGACTTCAATGTGTTCTTCCCATCTGTCCACTCTTTTCTCTGCATTTACTAGTGAAATTTCCTTGCACTCTTAATGTTATTGTCCTCGCATTTAACCTGGCGACGGTGTGTGCAAAGAGGGCACATCAAGAATGTGGAGGATCATTTCGAAAAAGTTTTTCATTTATATTTTTATGTATTTACTGTCACTTTTCAACAGGAGATGGGAATCAAATTTATGAATTAAAATATTTACCTAAAAATAAACAACATTAAGCGTACATATAATTTATTACTTCATACTTATAGAAGGTCTACGAAATAATCATTTTAACAGCTCTTAACAAATTTTTTAAAACCTATAAAACCGTAGACAGGCATTAGCAATTCGTATTTTTTGCTAAGTATTTACGAGATAAATCTCCTTTCAACACAAAATGAACCATTAACTTTTGACATAAGCTGTTACCCATTTCTAGCCATAGCACATTGTTGACAATGTGTTCTTGAGAAATTTACCTAATGACAACCTTCGCAAACATGATGTGTCTTACGACGTCTAGCATAGGGACACTTTTGACATCTTGTTCATACACCTTGGACTCTGGCAGGTGATTCTTGTGAAGATTCTCCACTAAATTCTCTGATTCTCGTACGCAAAGTGCTTGGTAGTTGAGGCATTTCTTGTCGGGCACTCAAGAGTTCACTGACAAGCATGTGACCTAGTGTTTTATGAAATTAAGAACTTTTCGTTTTTATTGTTATTTGTTCGCTGAACAATAGCAGCATTTATGCTGGCCATATTCAGTATTTCACAGAAGACAGTCTGAGACCATTTATTTTGAGTTGCGGCTTACATAATAAGTCACTGACAGCTCATCTACAACATCAACTCCACATTTCGTACAATTATAAAACATGTTTATCAACTGGTGTCTTCTTATCTCCAGTCGATTCATTAATTTCAGCATTGTGGTGAAGACTAGACAAGAGAAAAACAACTTTATTTTTCTTTGCTTTATGGGAAACTAGAGTAATATCTGGAAACCGATCACAGATGAATAGATTTCTCATGCTCAAGTTCTTCAAAATTCAGGAGGAATTTGCCTATTGTTCTTACGCACTGTTGCCACAGAAGTTAGACTGTGCTCCTTTAGCAGATGTGACACTAGTTCATAGCTTGTAAACCAATTATCCAAAGTCACATTACGGCTTGTTTTTCAGATGGGTCGCACCAGCTGACTCACCAAAACAAATGGTATATATCCCAATGAAATCGGTCCCTCTGGCTGCTTCCCAGCATATATTTCGAGTTTAAGGATACAGAAATTCTTTGTGTCGACCAAGGCAAATATTTTTATGCCATATTTGGCCGTTTTTGTTGGAATGTATTGTCTAACTTCGCATGTGCCTCTGAATGCTAGTAGTATTCCACCTATGGTTGTATATTCTTCTAGTATATCGACTTTCTTGCAGTTTTCAACTAATATATTAAATTTCTGACGCATTGGTGCTAAGTTGTCCAGTTGTTTCCTTTCTTCACGTGTGGATTTAGCGTCAAAACGAAGACAGCATTGAATAAAATGTAAACGTAGCTGTGATATTGTCAGCCGAAATATTTTAATGCCTGTTTCGTCTGAGGCCCAAAGGTAAACCCTGTTCTATCTCCCAGATAGTTAAAATCCAGCAATGTACAGCAAGCCTACATAAGCCTTCAGCTCGCTCATGGTAATTTCCTTCATAAAAATAGTGATTTGCAATTACTATATAAGCAGCTTTCCTTTCTGTAATTTGCAAGTTTGTGTATTTCAAGATAATAATAAGCATATTTTCGTTTCGAAACATACTCCAGCATTGAAACTCTGTCTTTGCCAATCTTGTCAGTAAGCTAAGGGCAGATACCTGCCTTATGATATGTTGAAAAAGGGTCTGAACTTATTGTTGAGGTGGATTTTTGCCTAACTTGGATCCATCTTTACCAAAATAAAATGAACTGCGTAACTGATTTTTCGATCGCTCGTCTAATTCTGGTAACGCTGCATTGTGAGCAGACATTTGTAGCTGATGTAGTGCTATATTACCATCTTTGTCACTGCCTTCACTTGCATCTTGGTCGGTATTATTAGTGCCACTGCGATCACATACACAATCTGCATTTTCACTGCCATCTGTCATAAAGTCGTTCTCAGTGTCTGATAATTCCGCCAGCCAACGACATATAGTTCAGCCTTCCTTTCTTCGTTGTCCATTTCGCAAAACACACCAGAAACCGCAAACGTTTATGAAAAGAGATAAATTGAAAAACGGGATAGAAATACTACTTGGATGGGTCAAAAATACCCTCTTACCGTTTTAACTCATTTATCTCCTTTTCTCAGGCGGCAGGCGACTGAGTGTGTGAGCGCAGTAGGGAGGGGAGTTCGAAACTTATAGTTACAGAGAACTTCGACAATGTGCAACTGCGCAACAAAGAACTGCCAACAAAACAAAATGAGCAGAGCCAAATTGACCCTAACACATCCTCGCCGCGCTAATTTCACCGAAGATTGTTTCGATTTTTCTATATACTTAGTTCTTCGGACAGTCTCTTCCTTTCCAAGTTCTTTAAATTTTTCATGCAACAAGTTCGTGTTAGCTTCCCTGCACTTCCTACTTATTTAACCGGCCTGAGTGGCCGAGCGGTTCTAGGCGATACAGTCTGGACCCGCGCGACCGCTACGGCCGCAGGTTCGAATCCTGCCTCGGGCATGTATATGTGTGATGTCGTTAGGTTTGTTAGGTTTAAGTAGTTCTAAGTTCTAGGGGACTAATGACCTTAGATATTAAGTCCCATAGTGCTCAGAGCCATTCGAACCTACTTATTTCATTTCCAAGTAACTTGTATTTCTGTATTTCTGAATTTCCCTGAATATTTTTGTACTTCCATCTTTCATCGATCAACTGAGGTATTTCTCCTGTTACCTGTGGTTCATTTGCAGTTAATTTTCTCATCCCTACCTTATTGTTAACAAGTTATGTGTTTTCCCATATTGTGGATGTCCATTCCTCTGCAGTTGAACTGTCTACAGAGCAATTCATTATTGAATTATTTATAACTTCCAAGAACTTCAAGCCTATTCCTCCATTCCCTAGTATTTACGAACACCCCTTCTTTGCCATTGATTCTTTCTGAATACTTGCTCAAACTTCAGCCTACTCTCCAGCATGATTAAAGTCTGATCTTAGTCTATATCTGCTCCTGGATGGCTTACAATTCAACATCTGATTTCGGAATCTTCCCAGCTGAAAATATTCGTCAGAGATAGACAAAACAAAAAATTAATATTTTCGATAAAGTTTTGACATTTTCGTCAGGGAAGACATGTTCTTTTCCGACTGTTTGCTTAAAAGCTAGTGGCCTTCACGGAAGCATGCGATTCATTTAAGTTAAGATATAGTAAGAGCTACCTCTGCCTGTGCAGCGGTAGATACTAGAGTCTGGGGTAACATCCCACATCGAAAAGTACGTCGAGAGAGGCAACTGCTTATCGTAAAGTATGAATATCCAGCAGCTGCAGTATCCAAACAAATAACGACATAAAAATCCTTTAGCATAATGCAGGAAAAACGGGACAGCAACTTAACTTTTATCAACAGTACTGCGTGTAATTTGGCTGAAAAGTAATACAAGAAGTACTCAATCGACAGTCATGAGTAATATGTACAAAATTATCAACAATCTACAATATATCAGTGCTTCCTACTACACAGCACCTAACACTATTCTCAGATGTGCTTCTTGCATTATGTTCCAGTACTTAGACTGAGGCGATGGCTTGATAATGTGAAAATGGCATGGTATCGGTTGGTCAACCATATCGTGATATTCCAAGGGCGCCATTTTTCTTCTGCGTAGCCGTACTATCGCCAAGGACTACGTGACCATTTCGTCGTGGTAAGTTTGTTCCTCAGTGCTGGTGCTGAGTTCACAGACGACGGCGCCCCCGTTCACGAGGCTCGCATCATCCAGGACTGGTTTTGAGAGAACTAGGATCAATTTTCTCTTCTCCGCTGGCGGTGACAGTTCCAGGTCACAATACTATTTGGAGAGAATGATCCGTATCCATCTCCATACATTTTACATGAAATTTCCACTATTTAGCACGAGGAACGGTATATGACGTGCTCGAAAACCATACGGAACCTGTGTTTATCCGAGACGACGGGAAGCAGTTTTGTACGCCAACGAGTTCCCTGCATAGTATGGTAATGAGTTCTGTTTTTGGTATTTCCAAATTTTGTCCAACCCCTGTGCACTCACCGTGACAAACGAAAGTGAAGCCCCCAGTAGAAAAGGAGCTGAAACTGGGATTTCTCGGATGAGACTACAATATTGAATCAAATTTTCATAGAACTTCGCAGTACGACCCCTTTCATCAGATAGACGTTGCACTCTGTCTGACCTGAATGCATTCACTGACTCTGTTGGGAAGGATGCCGTAAGGTCATTATATACTCCTATATACTCCTCTGAGAGGACCTAGCCCATAACCCTTGTGACTGGTCTTTGATACTGAGTACTGGCACTAAACGAATCTTACATCCAATTTCGTCCCACAAATGTTCAGTAGGAAACAGTTCTGGGGATTCCCGGCCATGTGAGTAGTTCAACATCAAGCAAACCGTGTGCGGAGATTAATTCATGTATGGTGGGAAATAATACCACAGGACTGTGGCACATGATATAACACTTGAGGACGCAAGGTATCTGTGACGCAACGTTATGCTGTCAGCGTTCTCTCAGTTACCACCAGCCGTGACCTGAAGTCATGCCCGGTGACTCAGTTCATTACGACACCAGGAGTGGCAGCACAATGCCTCTCCGAAACATTAGAAGAAAAGAACCTCCACAATGTCACCACCAAATTTTCAATCGAGGTCATTCTGAGTTGAGCAAAGCTGCAGTTCACTGTTAAACACAGTGCAACGCCGTTCATCAGCAGGCCATGTTTCTTGTTAATCGAACCTCTCCAAACGCATCCAGTTGCGTTGCTGTGTTAATAGCAGTCTATGCACGAGACAGTAATACCCTAGGCCGGCTGCTGCTAATCTCCGCTAATGGCGCAGAACGTAGCAATGTATTCCATTACATGTTCTCGGATGGCAGGCGCAGACGTAAAGGTGTGCTTGGCGGGCAGTACGGTGAACCTTCCGGGTGGCGGTCAGACGAGTGACCTTATCTTCCAATGCCGTTCAACTGTGGGCGATTGTCACATCCGAATGTCCCACGAGTCTGGATGCTGCATGATTCGGCCACTCGGCCAGATGGAGGCTCACATAACTCTTCATTCAAGCTGCTCAAGCTGACAGGTGTTGATAGCGCGGTCTCACACAACTATTCGGCAGTTACGTGTCCTCAGTGATCACTCACTGCCTGATCTCTTAACGCCCATTATGTATTTTAGCAGGCTTAGTGACGAGACTAACCACGGATAACACCAATACACCGTGGCCGCTTTACCTGTCACTGCAACTGTTATAGTCTAAATATCCGCCGACTTTACGTACGTGCACGTAGGTACACTGGCATCAGTCCATGTCTTCTAGGTTATTCACTTGTTTTATCCGGTGGTGAATATCGCGAGCAGTAAGGCAAAACATTAGGTTAGAAACTCAAAGTATTTAAGCACCAACTGCCCAGCAAAATTAATCTGTGTCCTGAGAAAGGTCGATGCAACACGACAAAAACATCAGATATTTTAGAATTACTGCAAATTAAATGTCTTATCAGATGATGTGGCAGCACATCCAGCAGAATTTGAAAGAGATTTCTAAAATGTTGTTATGTATCGGAAGATAAATCTAAAAGCTGTAATAAAGCTACACACAGTGTGGAAAATACTCTTTAAAATTCTAACGATAGACCAGTGTACTTGCTGTTGCAAAATTAAGGATCCAGCTTTGTGCCTACTACTTTTCGTAAAGAAATTTCGTCTCTGTATAAGTCAACATTTATTAGGCAAATTGTAAACTTGTGAAACGTAGCACACTCGGTTCGTGCATGACGTCCAGAAGGTAGTGGAAAGCGAGAAGGAATTAGACAAATGTCCGCACTGCCTCCCAGCGACCAACATACGAGCGTAGCGGGATTCAGACCAGAGTTGTGATTATATTTAGGGAGTCCTATCTGACAGAACTCGTAATTCTTAGTGTAGTGACTTTGCTAGGTATACAGGGTGTTGGAATCGCCAGTATTCAGCAGCATGACAGGTACAACAGTTCGAAGGAAGAAAGTCTGTTAAACATGCATTCTAAAATGCACACCTTAAAATGCTATGAGCACTTCATGTTCTCTATAAGTGAGACGAATCACTTCTACTGGTTCTTTGCCTCACATACTCTGAGCCCGCATCTCGTGGTCGTGCGGTAGCGTTCCCACTTCCCACGCCCGGGTTCCCAGGTTCGATTCCCGGCGGGGTCAGGGATTTCTCTGCCTCGTGATGGCTGGGTGTTGTGTGATGTCCTTAGGTTAGTTAGGTTTAAGTAGTTCTAAGTTCTAGGGGACTGATGACCATAGATGTTAAGTCCCATAGTGCTCAGAGTCATTTGAACCATCACATACTCTGAGAGTTGGTAGTATGAACCATAGCAAGAAAGAAAATATGCATTAGAAATGGACTCGAAAGTTAATAAATTTAGAGGTAGGAGCACTTGTTCGTATTTACTACCGTGGAACAGACCTCTTCGATTGCACAAGTGCTTATTGCTCTTAAGGTATGCATTTTAGAAGGCATGTTTGCATGACTTCCTTGCTTCGAATCATCGTTCCTTTTCCTGAATACTGATCGTTCCTCTACAAGACTTGTATGTCTGACCACGACATTTAATTAATGATTACGACTTGTATCAGGTAGGTCGTCATGCATCCAATCACAGTTCTGGTTTGGATTCCGCTATCCTCGTATTTTATTCGTGGGTGGAAGTTTGTCTAATACCTCAACCCGCTCTACCACCTTCTTGTCCTTACCATCCGCTGTGGCTGAGCTGTTCTAAGCACTTCAGTCCGGAACCGCGCTGCTGCTACGGTCGCAGGTTCGAATCCTGCCTCGGACATGGATGTGTGTGATGTCCATAGGTCCGTTAGCTTTATGTAATTCTAAGTCTAGGGGACTGATGACCTCAGATGTTAAGTCCGACAGTGCTTAGAGGCATTTGAACCGAATGTACCAAGTTTCTCAGCCTCACTTTTTGCCGAACACGTATTGACTCCTACAGATGTGAAATTTGTTTCTCGAAAGAAGCGAACATACAGCACGTTCCATAGACTGGGGAAAGCTTGTACATTAGCTACAGTTGTATGATTAAAGGCACATTTCCGTGACACCTTGTAGCTTTCTTACAGCCCTTACACTGATCTTAAAACACGTAACAATATTTCAGCGCTCATTAAAATCTTCCTAGATGTGCTACCACGTCAGGTAACAAGCATTTACATTGCTAAAATTGTGTAACACTTGATGTTACAGACGTGTTGCAGTGACCTTTCTGAGGGCATAGATTAATTTTGTTTCTTCAATAAAGTGAGTTTCCAATTGTGTCAAAAGATCATTGATTAAGTTCTTGCGTTTTATGGACCCTAAATGCCAATGGAGCTATGAAAGAGAGACAGACAATATGCAGCTAATTATTCGTGGTTTACTTGACTTCATCTACATCTACATCTACATGATTACTCTGCAATTCACATTTAAGTGGTTCGCAGAGGGTTCATCGAACCACAATCATACTTTCTCCCTACCATTCCTCTCCCGAACAGAGCGCGCGAAAAACGAACACCTAAACCTTTCTGTTCGATCTCTGATTTCTCTTATTTTATTTTGTTGATCATTCCTACCTATGTAGGTTCGGCTCAACAAAATATTTTCGCATTCGGAAGAGAAAGTTGGTGACTGAAATTTTGTAAATAGATCTCGCCGGGACGAAAAACGTCTTCACTTTAATGACTTCCATCCTAACTCGCGTATCATATCTGCCACACTCTCTCCCCTATCACGTGATAATACAAAACGAGCTGCCCTTTTCTGTATCCTTTCGATGTCCTCCGTCAATCCCACCTGGTAAGGATCCCACACCGCGCAGCAATATTCTACCAGAGGACGAACGAGTGTAGTGTAACCTGACTCTTTAGTGGACTTGTTGCATCTTCTAAGTGTCCTGCCAATAAAAAGCAACCTTTGGCTCCCCTTCCCCACAATATTATCTATGTTGCCTTTCCGACTGAAGTTGTTCGTAATTTTTACACCCATGTACTTAGTTGAATTGACAGCCTTGAGAAATGTACTATTTATCAAGCAATCGAATTCCAACGGATTTCTTTTGCAACTCATGTGGATCACCTCACACTTTTCGTTATTTATCGTCAACTGCCACCTGCCACACCATACAGCAATCTTTTCTAAATCGCTTTGCAACTGATACTGGTCTTCGGATGACCTTACTAGACGGTAAATTACAGCATCATCTGTTAACAACCTAAGAGAACTGCTCAGGTTGTCACCCAGGTCATTTATATAGATCAGGAACAGCAGAGGTCCCAGGACGCTTCCCTGGGGAACACCTGATATCACTTCAGTTTTACTCGATGATTTGCCGTCTATTACCACGAACTGCGACCTTTCTGACATTAAATCACGGATCCAGTCGCACAACTGAGACGATACCCCATAGTCCCGCAGCTTGATTAGAAGTCGCTTGTGAGGAACGGTGTCAAAAGCTTTTCGGAAATCTAGAAATACGGAATCAATTTGAGATCCCCTGTCGATAGCGGTCATTACTTCGTGCGAATAGAGAGCTAGCTGCGTTGCACAAGAACGATGTTTTCTGAAACCGTGCTGATTACGTATCAGTAGATCGTTCCTTTCGAGGTGATTGATAATGTTTGAATACAGTATATGCTCCAAAACCCTACTGCAAACCGACGTCAATGATATGGGTCTATAGTTCGATGGATTATTCCTACTACCCTTCTTAAACACTGGTGCGACCTGCGCAATTTTCCAATCTGCAGGTGCAGATTTATCGGTGAGCGAGCGGTTGTATATGATTGGTAAGTAGGGAGCTATTGTATCAGCGTAATCGGAAAGGAACCTAATCGGTGCACAATCTGGACCTGAAGACTTGCCCGTATCAAGCGAATTGAGTTGCTTCGCAACCCCTAGGAATCTACTTCTAAGAAACTAACGCTAGCAGCTGTTCGTGTTTCAAATTCTGGAATATTCCATTCGTCTTCCCCGGTGAAGGAATTTCGGAAAACCGCGTTCAATAACTCTGCTTTAGCGGCACAGTAGTCGGTAACAGTACCATCGGCACTGCGCAGCGAAGGTATTAACTGCGTCTTGCTGCTTGTGTAGTGTACTTTACATACGACCAGAATTTCTTCGGATTTTCTACCAAATTTCGAGACAATGTTTCGTTGTGGAACCTATTAAAGGCATCTCGCATTGAAGCCCGTACCAAATTTCGCGTGTCTGTAAATTCTAGCTATTCTTCGGGATTTCGCCTTCTTCTGAACTTCGCATGCTTTTTCCGTTGCCTCTGCAACAGCGTTCGGACCTGTTTTGTGTACCATGGGGGATCAGTTCCATCTCTTACCAATTTGTGAGGTATGAATCTCTCAATTGCTGTTGCTACTATATCTTGGAATTTGAGCCACATCTCGTCTACATTTGCATAGGCAGTTCGGAAGGAATGGAGATTGTCTCTTAGGAAGGCTTCCAGTGACACTTTATCCGCTTTTTAAATGATATTATTTTGCGTTTGTTTGTGGTGGATTTGGAAGAAACGGTATTGAGCCTAGCTACAACGATCTTGTGATCACTAATCCCTGTATCAGTCATGATGCTCTCTATTAGCTCTGGATTGTTTGTGGCCAAGAGGTCAAGTGTGTTTTCGCAACCATTTACAATTCGCTTGAAATAATTTTCGGAGAAAGCGTTTAGGACAATCTCGGAAGACGTTTTCTGCCTGCGACCGGTTTTGAAGAAGTATTTTTGCCAACATATCGAGGGAAGGTTGAAGCCCCACCAACTATTACCGTATGACTGGGGTATTTATTTGTTACGAGACTCAAATTTTCTCTGAACTAACCTGCTGGTAATTAGTTCCCCACCACGAATCGGCAATGAATTGCCTTTAACCCAAATGAATACAGATTCGTTTACAGATATTTTCCTCCTGTTACGAGTATACAATGACAAAGACGAAGGAGAAACATATGCAGATTTACCAAAATCCTTATTAGCTAATTCCGAAATATGGTAAGTGCGATACGCTATAATGTCTCTATCAACAAAACTTTCAAGTCCAGGAACACTTGGTACTCCAGTACCTCCTCGAACAATAGCAACAGTAAGCCATCCATTACCATGCCCAAACGAATCGTTTATATCTCTACTAAAATTTAGTCTACAACCGACGAAAACAGCAGGACCATCCAGCAGAGCTTGTGCAGCGACAGACTTAACTGGAATACGATTCTTCTTGTTTCCAGCTGTTGTAGCAAATTCGATGTTCTCGATGGTCTTAATGTTTTTTTTTTGGGTCGTCAGTCTTCTGACTAGATTCATGCGACCCGCAACGAATTCCTCTCCTGTGCCAACCTCTTCATCTCTGAGTAGCAGTTGTAACATACGTCCCCAATTATTTGCTGGATGTATTTCAATCTCTGTCTTCCTCTACAGTTTTCACTCTCTGCAGCTCCGTCTGCTTCTTTTAGAAACATAGTGGTTATTGATAATGTCTTAACAGATCATCTATCATCCTGTCTCTTCCCCTTGTCAGTCTTTCTCCACATATTCCTTTCTTTTCCGATTATACGCAGAAGCTCCTTATTTCTCAACTAATTTTCAACATTGGTCTGTAGCGCCACATCTGAAATGGTTCGATTCTCTTCATTCCAGCTGTCCCGGAGTCCATGTTTCAATGTCATACAATACTCTCTTCCTGTAGCTTACCCACATTTTCCTCAGAATTTCGAATATTTTGCACCATTATAATTGTTGAACGCTGTTTCCACGTCGACAGATCCTATAAACGTGTGTATGTTTTTCTTTAGTCTCCTTTCCGCCGGCCGGAGTGGCCGTGCGGTTGTAGGCGCTACAGTCTGGAGCAGGTTCGAATCCGGCCTCGGGCATGGATGCGTGTGGTGTCCTCAGGATAGTTAGCTTTAATTAGTTCTAAGTTCTAGGCGACTGATGACCTCAGAAGTTAAGTCGCATAGTGCTCACAGCCATTTCAACCATTTCTCCTTTCCATCATCAATCGCGACGTCAGAACTGCCTCCTTTCCAAATGCCAAACTGATCGTCATCTCACGTATCCTCTATTTTCTTATTTATTATTCTGTGTGTTGTTCTCGTCAGAAAATTGGTTCATGAACTGTTAAACGTATTGTTCCATAATTCTATCATTTGTCAGCTCTTGCCGTGTTCGGAATTGTCTGGCTGATATTTTGCGAAAGTCAGATGGTATGACTGATGCAGTCAGAACCAACGAGAATAGTTGTTTTGTTGCCACTTCCCACAACGATTTTAAAAATTCTGATGGAATGTTATCTATGCCTTCTGTCTTATACAATCTTAAGTCTTTCAAAGTTCTCTTAAATTCTGATTCTAATACTGAATAAGCTATGCTTTCCCTGTCGCTTCCCGTTTCTTTTTCTGTCACATCAGACAAATCTTCCCCCTCAAAGAAGCCTTGAATGCACCTATACTCTCTCTCCTCTGGATTTAACAGTGGAATTCCCATTGCAGTCTTAATGTTACTACTTGTTCATTCAATTTGAGGGTAGGTTGTTTCCATTTTTCTGTATGGTGAGTCAGTATTTCCAACAATCATTTCTTTCTTGATTTCTTCACATTTGTAGCAGCCGTTTCACCTCAGCTTTCCTACACTTCATATTTATGACATTCCTAAGCAATTTTTTTCTGCATTCCTCAATTTCATAGATAATATTTCTGCGTTTACTTATTTCATCAAGAAACTGAAGTATTTCTTCTGTTACCCATAGTTTCTTGCCCTTTTTAGAGATGTTCATTCCTCTTCAAGTGAACTAACCACTGAGCTATTGCTTATCTCAGTATAGCCTTAGATAACTTCAAGTGTATCTCTTCACTCCTTTGCTACTTTGCTTACTGATTCGTGCTGACTAATCCCGTAAACTAAGCAGTCGGCGTTCGTGAAGTTCCTGCTCCGCCTACCAACACGATATGAGGTTTTAAGATGGTCAGTGACTGACCGAAACAAGTACCCACAAAAATTATGCTTTCTTGCGGTCGAGACTGTTTACGTTTATTTTAAAGTACTAAGAGAAACGGGTGTTGTCCGGGAGAAATGTTATCAAAAATTACTTACCTTAGACTTCAGCCTGCTCTTCATCAGTGCTGCATTGTGATCTTAATCTATTTCTGCTCCTGGGTACGCCTTACAGTCCACTGTCTGATTTCCGAAGCTCTGTCCGACTATGATGTAAACTAACTTAAGTCTTCCCGTACCTCCCGTGTTTGTCCAGGTACACCTTCTTCTCTTGTGGTACTTGAGCAGAGAATTCGCTATACCTAACAGAAATTTATGGCAGAACTCAAATAATCTTCTCCTCTCACATTCCTAGCAACAAGCTTGTATTCTCGGGTATCACTTTCTTCCACTACGTTCTTTACAACAGCATTCCACTCTTCCATGTCTATTAGATTTTCATCTCACTTTACTTATTATTACCCGTTCAGTACTAGCTTGTACTTTCTCTGTCAGCATGTATACCTGAACTATCGGTGTTGGTTGGCTTTCGATTCTAATGACAGCCGCATCACGAATCTATTTACAGAAACACACCTGCTGCCCTACCATCCAATTCATGACATTTCGTAATCCCGATACACCATTTTTTGCTGCTGTTGACATTATTATTCACTGAGCCCCACAATACCTAGATTGAGCGTCTGAATTTCTCTTTTGATATTTTCTAGCCTCTCTGCCATGTTTGTTATTACATGCCCCGACTCGCTGAGCGTTATCCTTTCATTGGTTACTCCATCATTTTTTCGTAGCCACCTCTCCCTTGGAAATCCCTTCCCAGTAATGGGGGACTATTTTTTTTGTCAGTGGAGAGATCATTATGACAATTTTTCAGTTACAGTCCACACGTCCTTTGGGTACACATTACCTGTCTTTAATGTAGTACCTTCTGCATCCTGCATTTCAGAATCAGTCTTCCACCCGAAGGACAAGAGTGTGCCTTGAACCTCTGTCCGATCTTCCTCTCTCTTTGGCAATGCCAGTTGCAGAATGATGGTCACAGCTTATGCCGGAAGTCTTCGGCCGCCGGCGTTGATGATTTCTTTTCTTACCGTATTTAGCGATGATAAAAATCTAATAAATATGACGTCATTGGCCGTATGACACCAGTACAAATACAACATATTGTAACATCATCTGTTCTGAGAAGAACACTGCAATAAGGCCGAAATATCTGTGATTATTTTCTGTTTGCTCGTGTCCGCAGTGGTGCAATATTTTTCCAACTACAAATTGTTCTGCCCGTTATTAAGTTTATTTAGCCACCAAAATCGTGGTTTTAGTTTACAATGCCATTTTCAGGTGACAGCTAATAAAGTGCGTCAATGCATTGTTCTTTTAAAGAGGACAGTGTCCTTTTTTCATTCACCTTCACTTATTCCATGTGTAAAATAGGACAGGAGTTTTGGTCATTAATAAAAGAATGTAGCATTTCATAAGCAGTTGATACATAAAGTGTCGAGTTCTTTTACAAACGAACACTCCTGCTTGACTGTACGCATGGACTATATAGACATAGTTGACACGACAGCGACACCAAAGTCGAGGGAGCCGAAGAAGTCTGGGAAGACTAAGGACGATATGAACGACGTAACAACCAAAGGCTTAATACTTGAAATGCAGGAAAGAAGTAGTATTTCATAGGATGATACGGCAGTACACCTGGAAGGATATTAATTAGTTTCTCACCACCCACTCAAGGTCATGTATTTATAACAATACTGTACACGATCTTTATAAATTAGTTAAACAAATGTAACCTTTGAATTTGAAAAGGGTAAATAATTTATAGAAATGTTTAGTACTGTACTGAATGCAGTATATCTTCAAGTTTTACTCCCTCTTAACGCTGTTAGTTCACGAGGTTCTCACTAGGTGGCATGCTCAGATGAGGTATTCCAACAGTCATCATGGAGTCGTATAACAGTGCACAGAGCGCGCAGTATTGTTTCAGGTTTCATGAATACAAATCCGCTACTATGATTCAGAAATATTTGAGGACTAAATATCGCAGGCGACCACTTCAAAGACAAACTTGTATCAGTAGAACGGGTAACCAGTCCAAAGCTGCAAATTTTACTTTCTTAATCACAAGATGAATAGTTTAAGGCCGAGAACCATTTTCAAGTAATCGTAACATAGTCGATTATTTCAAAATGAGTCTCAGCTTGAAACTACTAATCGACTGAATAAAAAAGTGAAATTTACACCTTCGTCTGCTGTTTTATTTTACTGATGAATAGACGATGCTGAAACGCAGCTGCTCCAGCATGCTGGAAGTTCGTAAACTGTTATCAGCTGGTTCATTCGTTTTGCGGAAACGGGTTGTGTGTTACAAAGGGCACCAGGTCAGGGTCAGCCAGCAGTCTGTGAGGCAGCAGCTGAAGTTTGGAACTGTTACGTTCGTAGTCCGGTTTGACTAAATCAGCGACGCGTGCCAACTTAGAATAGAATATTGCTCGTGTTACAGCTTGGAAGGTATTACGCACACGCCTGTCATTCAAACCTTACAAATTGGAACTGTTGCAAGCTTTGTAGAAATGAGACAAAGAAAAACGAGGTGAGTTTTGTGTTGCAATGAGTGAGAAAATGGGGACTGAATATGATTTCTGTAATAAAACATTTTTCTGAGGAAGGCATCCTCCATACTTGCTGTAAAGTGAATTAGCATAATGTTCGGATACGGGGTGAACAGAAACTCCACCCGTAATCGAACACGAACGAAATCTGCCTAAGGTAAATTGTGTAATAATATTTAAGTTCGTATCTTTTTTGCCTAGTAAGCTGAAACTGCCGTATAGCGTCTGGACACGCTTGAACATTTTATAACGCCTAAATTACAACAGGATATGGGCACAGGATTTATTTGTCAGGACGATGGGACACCAACACATTATCGGCCTGAAGTTGTCGCGTATTTCCATAGGAATGTGTCGACTTGGATTGATGTCGTGGAGCCGGCCGCGGTGGTCTCGCGGTTCTAGGCGCGCAGACCGGAACCGTGCGACTGCTACGGTCGCAGGTTCGAATCCTGCCTCGGGCGTGGATGGGTGTGATGTCCTTAGGTTAGTTAGGTTTAATTACTTCTAAGTTATAGGTGACTAATGACCACAGCAGTTGAGTCCCATAGTGCTCAGAGCCATTTGAACCATTTTTTTTTTTTTTTTTTTTTGATGTCGTGGAACACTGTGCTAGTCAACAAGATCACCTGATTGAACCACAATGGACTTCTGCATTTGGGGTTATTAAAGACAGAGTGTTTGCTCCTCCACTTCCTAGAAACGTCGATGAGCTGCGACAAGTGATAACATAAGCGTTGCCACTACACATAGTAACTTGGTTCAAAGGATGTGTCAGGAAACTGATTATCCGAGAGACATTTGTCGTGTTACATAAGGTAGCTATATTGAACATTTGTAAATAAAACTTGAAGATATACTGCGTTCAGTGCTGTGTAAAACGTTTCTGTAAGTTACTTACCATTCTCGCAGATAAAGGTTGCTTTTTATAACTAAGTTACTTACCATTCTCGCAGATAAAGGTTACTTTTTATAACTACGACGGTTGCCTAGAAAATAATACACCGCATTTTTTTCTTCGACACTTCTTTACTGAACGTAATGAGAATTACACATTCGAAAGAATGATGTTTTATCTACGCACAAGTGAAGCTTCGAGGCGGCTAATTCTGAGCTGTCAGATGTGACAGCCATGGATGGTCTCCCCGACAGCTGCAAATCGTGGAGCTTCGCCGAACCGCCTTCTGATGACTTCATCCTCCGTGCCCAGCCACCAACTGCACTTCCTGTCGACAGCAGATGATCAAATGGTTCAAATGGCTCTAAGCAATGTGAGACTTAACATCTGAGGCCCTACACTTATAACTACTTAAACCTAACTAACTTAAGGACACCACACACATCCATGCCAGAGGCAGGATTGGAACCTACGACCGCAGCAGCCACGTCGTTCCAGACTGAAGCGCCTAGAAACGCTCGGCCACCGCGGCCGGTGACAGCTGATGCTCCATAGACTTTGTACAGGCGTTTGTGAATATTCCTCACCGTTTCTTTCTCTGCAGTGAGAAATTCAATGAGGGGCATTGCTTGTAACGTACATCACCTGCAGATGCCATTATGAAACTGTCCTACAGCTATGCTGCCTGTCGGAAGTGACGGAAACTTGGCGCACTCGCTCAGGAGACTTCAAATAATACATATGTAACGTTTGTGATCGTAGCATTGTTTTTGTCTGAGAAAAAAAATGCGGTCCATTACACTAACGTAACTCTCGTAATTCAAAAGCATCCAAACAGTACTTAAAGAGTGTCCCATAAAGAATTTTTTTTTAATTTTTACTCTAGTAAGCTTTGCAGCACAGAAAGTGATACGATTTACATCTTTGTTTGTTAGTTATTGGAGCGCTTCAGGAAGGAACAGCATGTCTTCTTGCTTTCATTCTTCATTTGTGTACTGTTTTTGACGGGCTGTCCACTTCGCCATCTTACCATTAAATCTATAGGTGATGCCGGGGAGTCCCCTTGTCACTATATCCTCATTAGTTACATGATATATCCATGTAATCTTCAGTGTTCTTCTGTAGTACCATGCTTTAGAAGTTCTGTTCTTCTCTAAACTATTTATCGTCCATGTTTCACATCCATATATGGTTACTCTCGGAACAAATATCTTCAGAAAAGACGTCCGAAGACCTAAGTCCATATTCGATATTAACAACTTTCTCTTCTTTAGAAAGTCCTGTCTTGCCACTGGCAGTCTACATTTTTTATCAGTTTCCACTTTCACTATCATTTGTTATTTTTCTGCCCAAATAGCAAAATTCATCTACTACGTTAAATGTTTCGTCTCCTAATCGAATTCCCTGAGCATAATGTGATTTAATTCGACTAAATTTTATTATTCATGTTGTGCTTTTTCTTATGTTCATCTTATATCCACCTTTCAAGACACAGTCCATTCCGTTCAACTGCTCTTTCAAATCCTTCGCTCTCTCTGACAGAATTACAATGTCATCGGCAAACTTCAAAGTTTATATTTCTTCTCATTGAATTTTAATTTCTTCTCCAAATTTTTCTTTGGTTTCCTTTACTGTTTCCTCAATGTACAGATTGAATAACATAAACGATAGGCTACAACGGCTAGAACCTTGTGTTACCCCCTTCTCAACCACAGCTTCCCTTTCATGCCTGTCGACGATTGTAACTGAATTCTCTCACTCTCAGCATTTTACCCCTGGTACCATCAAAATTTCAAAGAGTGTATTCCAGTCAACGTTGTCAAAATCTAATTCTACTAAATGCTATAAACTTAGGTTTACCGTTCCCTGACATATCTTGTAAGTTAAGTCGTAGAGTCAGTTCTGCCTAGCGTGTTCCTACATTTCCCCGGGACAAAAATTGACCTTCTAATAGTCTTTCCGTTCTTCTGTAAATAATTCGAGTTTGTGTTTTGCAGCCATGGCTTATTCAATTGATAGTTCGGTAATATTCACGCTTGTCGGCACCTGATCTCTCAGGAATTGGAATTATTACATTCTTCTTGAAGTCTGGTGGCATTTCTCCTATCTGATACATCTTGCACGCCAGATGGAACAGTTTTATCATGTCTTGCTCTCACTAGTTATTAGTAAGTCTGTTGGATTGTCGTCTTCTCCTGCTGCCTTGTTTCGAATGTCCCTTACTGTTTCCAGTGTTTTCCACATATTCCTTTCCTTTCTGATTGTGCTTAAAATGTCCTCGTTCCTTACCTCGTCAGTCCATCTGATTTTCAACATTATTCTGTAGCACCATATCTCAAATGCTTCGATTCTCTTCTGTGCCGGTTTTCCCACAGTTCATGTTTCATTACTATACAATGCTGCACTACAAACGCATCATACTAGTACACGTTTTGCGGCCAGGAATGCCCTTTTGTTCCATTGCTACTTTGCCTTTTATGTACTCCTTGCTCCGTCCGACAAGGGTTATTTTTCTGTCTAGGTAGCAGAATACCTTCACTTCACTTAATTCGTGATCACCAATCCTGATGCTGAGTTTCTCGATGTTCTCATTTCTGCTACTTGCGACTACATTCGTCTTTTTTCGATGTACTCTCAGTCTGTAATTTGTACACGTTAGACGATTCATTCCATTCTTCAGATCCTGTCATTCTTCTTCATTTTCGTTGAGGACAGCAACATCGTCAGCGAATTTTATCATTTTGCAGTGAACACATTGTGTGCAGTGGGGCGATCACTCGGTTGCAGAAATAATTCAAAAGCCAAGATCTTATCATGTTGAATTTTAAGTAAACTATTGAACTTTCCTTTATTTGTCGTTATTCCCTCTTCGACGTAGAGATTGAATTGTAGGGGCGAATGACTACACTTCTGTTTCACACTCTTTTCAAGCCGAGATTTTTGTTCTCGGCCTTCGAGCCTCACTGTTCCTTCTTGGTTCTTGTACATGTTATATATAACCCTCTTTTCATATAGCTTAGGCCTATTTTTCTAAGAATTTCGAAAATCTTGCACTATTTGACATTGCCAAACGCTTTTTGCAGGTCGATAAATCTATGGATGTGTCTTGATTTTTCGTTAGTATTGCTTCCCATTATCAATCGCAACTTCGGAACTGTCTGTATGGTGCCTTTACTTGTCCTAAAGCCAAACTGATCGACATCTACCAGATGCTTAACTATTTTCCATTCTTTTACATATTATTCTTGTCAGAATCTTGGATGCATGAGCTGTTAAGCTGATAATGCTATAATTTTCGCGCTTGTCATTTCTTGCAGTCTTCGGAATTGCGTAGATGATATTTTTCCGAAAGAGGGATGGTATATCACCAGACTCACACCTTCTACACAGTAACGTGAATAGTGGTTTTGCTGCTACTTTGCCAAGTGAATTTAAAATGTCTGACGAAATTTTATCTATCCCTTATGCCTTATTTGATCTTAAGTCTTCCAGTCCTCTTTTTAATTCTGAATCTAATAGTGGATCCTCTCTCTCTTCCCTGTCGATCATAAAACATACGTCTTCCTCCTCACAGATACGTTCAGTATATTCTTTACACTTACGCTCTGTCTCCTCTGCATTTAACAGCGTCCCATTGCCCTCTTAATTTTACGCTGAGTCAGTCCTTCCCACCATAATTTCTTTTTCAGTTTCTTCACGTTTTTCATGGAGCCGTTTCTTCTTTGTTTCCTTGCACTTGCTATTTGTATAATTCCCAGGTGAGATATATTTCTGCATCCCTGAATTCTCCTGAAAATTTTTGTATTTCCTTCTTTCATCGATAAACTGACGTATTTCTTATTTTGTCCATGGTTTCTTCACTGTTATTTTCTTTGACCTTATGGATTTTCTTCAAACGTCTGTGATTGAGCTGTTTAGAAATATCAATTTCTCTTCAACTGTTATGTCTACTGAGATAGTCCTCATTGCAGTACCTAAGCTTCGGACAATTTTAATGGTACGTCTTGATTTTTTTATTGCCTTCGTATCTCACTCCTCTGTATATTGTATTTTCCCCACTATTCTCTTTAACTTCAGTCTACTCTTCATCACTACTAAATTGAGATCTGAGACTATAGCTACTCCTGGGTACGGCTTACAATCTAGTACCTCCTTTGTATATCTATATACGCCTACAACTTTTAAGCTTTTCCTTCTTTACTTAGTAATGCTCTTCCACATGACTTCTTGATATTCATGCAGCTGTTTCCCTTTTTTCCAAAGGTCTCTTTAATTTTCTTATTGGCGGTATTTATCATTCTACCAGTGATATATGCTTCTAAGCCCTTACATTTATCTGCCAGCCTTAGCAATTTTGCACTTCCTGCCAATCTAATTTTTTGGACCTTCACATTCCCTTTTTCCTGCTCGATTTGCTACATTTCTATATTTTCTCCTTTCAGAGACTAGATTCAATATGTCCTGTATTATTCAAAAGTTTCTACTAGATCTTGCCTTTTAACCTATTTCATCTTCTGCTGCCTTCACTATTTCATCTCCTGCGGCTACCCATTTTTCTTTTACTCTATTCCTATCGTCTGTTAGAGTCAAACGTTGTTTAATGTTCTCTCTGAAACTTCCACCAACCTTTGGTACTTTCGGCTTATCTAGCTCCATCTACTTAATTTCCTTACAGGGTAGTATTAAATCTGTCTTACGGACGAACCAGCAGCATCAAGAATGGATGCAGCCATCTCGTTTCCTTGAGTCCCCATTTATGAACCACGCGTTTGGCCTCTCCCTTCCAACTTTTCGGAAGGGAGCTAGGGACAGGCATTTACTGTGAGACCGGCGCCGGAGCTGTGAGATCTGCCAGCGCGCGAGAGCACGGAGCCGGGATGGGGGGTGCCGCGCGATCGTGCCGTTGCCGGTGTTGCGGCTGCGGTCGTGGACGTGCTCCTGGTCCTGGTGTGGTCGTGCTGGCGGCCGAGCAATTAATCGCCGGCTGTCAATGCGGCGGCCGGCTGGCTGGCAGCCAGGCGAGCCCTGCACAGGGTAGGGAGGAAGGGCGGCGCGGCGCGGCGCGGAGCGAAATCACGCGGGCCGCAGCCAAGAGCACGTACAGCAAGCGCGAAGAGGCGTGCTGGCCCGGATAGAAAAAAAGGGATACAGGGAATTAAGTACGTACTGTTGTCAGCCGCACCTGTATCTAAAGTTAGGGGTCTAGCCCCGTTCAGGCATATCTCGCGCTTGATTCGTTACGTGCCTCATACAGTTCATGAAATCTGCTAAACAGAGAGTTCGTTGATGCCCGATCTAGGCATAGGTAATACTGAAACTTAGTTCACTCACTTTCAATGGTCAAGGATGTTCACTAATAATTATTGTGTAGAAGATGAACATCTTACCCAAGATCACTTGGAAACAAACTTTATTGTCCATTTCCGGTTTCGGTAAACATGGTCACCATTTTCAAATCTGTGAACGCATCATCCAGTGTGAAATTAGACAAAGATGAAATTAAGTACAATAGCAGGTGCACTGTAATGACAAAACAGAGTTACTCTGAGCTGACAAAAGTCAGAGGAAACCTCCAAACGAAGTGTCGCAACACCTTTTTCCCGGCGCGTTGCAGCAATTTTGCGCGGCATGGACTCAGAAAAATGTTGGAAGTCCCTACGGGAATATTGAACCATGCTACCTCTAGAGCCGTCCGTAATTGCGGAAGTGTTGGTGGTGCAGGATTTAGTGCAACAAATGACCCCTAGATTATGTTCCATAAATGTTCGATGGGATTCATGTCTGGCGACCTGGGTGGCCAACGCATTCGCTCGAATTATCCGCGAAGTTTTTAAAAATAATCGCGAACAACTGTGGCCGAGGTGACACAGCTCACTGTCATCCGAAAAGTTCCCTCTTAGTTTTGGGAATATGAAGTCCACTAATGGCTGACACTGGTCTCCAAATAGCTGGACGTAGCCATTTTCACCAAAGGACCCAGCAAACATGTAAACACCAGTATCTTGCGCAGTACCTTGTTGAAGATTGGAGTCCATAGTTTCGTGGGGTCTGCACCTCACTCTAACCCTACCACAGCTCTTACCAACTGAAATCGTGACTAATCTGACCAGACACGGTTTTCCACTCGTTTACGGTCGAACTGATACGATCACAGGCCGAGGAAAGACGCTGCAGGCCATGTCATTCTGTTAGCAAAGACACTCGCGTCGGTTGTTTGCTGCTGTTGCTCATAAGCGCCACATTTTGCCTCACTATCCTAGCGGATACGTTCGTCATATGTCCCACACTGATTTCTGCCGTATTTCACACAGTGTTGCTTATCTGTAAGCACTGACAACCAGTCGCAAACGCTGCTGCTTTCGGTCGTTAAGGGAAAGCCGTCGACCACAGTGTTGTCCATGGTGACAAGTAATGCCTAAAATTTCGTATTCTCGGCACGTTCTTGACACTGTGTATCATGGAATATTGTATTCCATAACCGTTTCCGAAATGGAATGTCACATGCGCCTAGTATCATTCATTTTCAAAGTCTGTTAATTCACGTCAGAAATCCCTTCATATGAATAACCTGTGCGCAAATGATATTTCCGTCAATGCACTGCCTCCAGATACTACCGCCATCTGAATTTGTGCGTATCGCTGTCCCATTACTTGTGTCACCTCAGTATACAACATACCTCGATAAAAGGTTATGTGCGGCTTGCTTGACAGATTTAGACAAAATATCATCTTTCGTATTTGTTCAGCAGATAAAACACGGCTTTAAATTTATCGCCGGGAGCTGTTTAACCCACATTGATAGCCTCCTTCCAGTTGATCTTTGCAGGATGCGACTTTTGTAGTTTAGTTACATTTTCCCACTGCTACTGATTTCACATCATTGGTTGGTATATGGAAATGACGTGCCATAATAGAGTGCAGTGGTACCCATACGTACGTAGACGTCAGGCGACATATCCTACTACACACAAAATTTTTCAGAGTTGCGTTTTCTTCT
This sequence comes from Schistocerca gregaria, assembly GCF_023897955.1. Taxonomy (NCBI): domain Eukaryota; kingdom Metazoa; phylum Arthropoda; class Insecta; order Orthoptera; family Acrididae; genus Schistocerca; species Schistocerca gregaria. The sequence goes on along the minus strand of NC_064920.1, from coordinate 431,632,502 downwards.
GTACCAACAAATGATGATAGGAATTAAGGGCAATGAAGATAATTACAGCTCACGGGAAGATAAATAGCATTTTGCGCTGGTGTCATGCGTCTTACCCGTGAACTTAATTTGTTCACTGTTTAGAGATATTTTTCAGGATTTCATATTTGTTTAACATGCTGTAAACTCATTGAATGCAGCTTATCCGATAATATCATCGTGCTAAGTAGTAGACCATCGGAACACAATGTAGCCAAAGTTCGTGTCTCCGACATAGGCGGTCACATCGTGTGATATGGGCGGTCACATCGTATAGCTGTTGTTAACTTGAAAATTGTGTTTGCTGATTTTTATGAATTTGCAAACTAGAGTTATACAGCGATTTATTGTACAGCAGTCTGTGGCAACTTGCACCACGCTGTAAAGCAGCTCTTATACAGGCGCACTTGTGCAAGTGAAGGTAATGAGAATATTTTTAGTTTCTGTTTTTAAAACTATTTTACCCTAATTTTAAAAAAGGCAATTAAAAATCTCTTATCTACACATGACAGGAATTGTTGTGTAGTTCAAATACATGAATAACATAAGTAAGGAGTATATGAATACAGTGGCAATACCTGTCGGTGCCAGTGGCCAATATTCCGGCCATTATGTCAAGCCACCTGCCAGTTTAACGGTGCCATGCCTGCTGCGAAGTACAGAGCAGTGTGCGGTAGGCGACGCGAACTGTTGGCGAGCTACTGCTTTCTGTTATTAACCTTGACTTGCCGATGCATGGTTCAACTTGTTGCTCGAATATCTGGCTCCTATAGAAAGAGTTCTAGTACGGCTGGTACAGCAGATTTGGAATAACGTTTTCTGGAGGTACTTTGTGACACAATTATGTTTTTACAATGCACTTGTTCCTGTAGTTACTTTTATCTCTGTATAATATCACATCGTATGAATGCATCCCAGATATGAAGATGGTAACCATGCCTGCCGAAACCGGTAACCGGCAATAAAGATTGTTTACAGGCGATCTTGGCTAAGACGTTCACCTTCTCTGAGGTAGTAATGAAACTGACGCTTGAAAGGTGTCTGTCGCATTTGCAACTTCCACTACCATGTCATTATGCACTTCGTTAAACCGCAGCTTCTCTGCAAAAAATGTATTCTGCATTAGCTATCGATTTCTGCCACAATAGTCATTGGAGTAGTCAGTTAAGTTGGACGTGAAGTTGAAAGATCGTAAGGTTTATTTCTAAAGTAAATTGTGATGTTTATGTCTAACGAAGTTATATCAAGTGGTATGCTAACTGCATATCTGATTACTTGTATCTGCATTTTTAACTGACCCTGTTTTAAACAGTCTGAGTGCTACCAAAAGAGCAATACCAGTAAACCGAAACTAATTAAAACTTGTGCGCGATAATGGAAAATCGGGGGCAAGTACATTCTGACCTATCCATCTTTCTACGGCCCTGTAATTCTGAATAAGTTCAAAAGTGGTCCCTGTGCGAAAATCCATGAACTGTATGAATCAAATTTCTTACCTCGTATTGGCCTCGCCTTGGATAACGCGTTGCTCCGCTCTCGGCACTACTAGGCTAACTACAGTTGCAAAACCCAAAATTCCAAATATCTGTCTGAGACACATTTTGATTTTTGTTTACATAAAAACGACTTGGAATTTGGGAGCGGAACATGACTGAGGAGAATGACAGTAACATCTTACTTGAAAATGTTACTGTATTGTGAAACTGACTTAAAATTGTTAATCTACATCATAAACTTTACATTAACGCAAACAAATGATCTTTACAAAAAATAAAATAAAAAACTTGAGGTTAAATACAAAGATAGACTCATTAATTCGTTCTACAGCTAAAGTCCATAAATACACGAGTATTGATTACCTTATTGCAGGTCAATATGTAGAAAGATTCTTCATCAAAATTTCATAACAATATTTGTAGCATTTTATTAGTTAATTTACGTCAAATCTTATTTCTTCCATAAATCGTTAATACACTGAAATTATAACACTAAGTATTTAACACTAAGCGACTGCCAACTCCGGAGCATCGCAACAGATGGCTCGGGCTTGCTGCTCCTTTTACTCCAGAGCAACGACGGCCCACAGCCGCCAGCCCTAACATAAGCTCTTTGTTACACATACTCTGCCGCAGCATTCTTTCGCAAGTACAGTTGGATAATAAGTTAAAATTTACAATTTTCTTTATACATTTACTTACTTTAAGATGTGTGTGAGTGTGTGTGCGTCTGTGTGTGTGTGTGTGTGTGTGTGTGTGTGTGTGTGTGTGTGTGTGTGTGTATAGGAAGAAGAAAGAAGAATAGAATACTCTCAAAGATGGTAGTAACAAATAAGCTCTGGTAGTTACGAAAAATGCAGGACGTATCTTTCTCATATGCAAGAGATCTGATTCGTAATGTAAATAGAAAGCAGTTGCACACCACATAATTTCATAATTTCTGCGCAATTAAAAGAAATTGAGGTCTGCACATCTAATATTTGTCAGCAAGGTAAGAGGGTATTGGTTCGCGATAGCAAGTTATTTTAAACATATGTTGGACTTCTGCATGTAGCAACTAGTTGTGCAAAGAGGCAGTCTCTTCGCTGGTGTACACATAAATTCAGAACACAGAAAATAGTTAATTAGTAGGAAATCGTTTGAAAATCCTAATTCGTAATCAAGGAACGTAGTATTAAGTAAATGAGGCAGTCAGCGTCATCTTTTAGCATCAGTCAGCAATGCAGCTCATGACGACTTACCTTCCACCAGCAACTAAAATTTAATTAGCTCACAGAAAATATCTATTCATCGATCTTCCAAGGGGTTTTATTTGTAAACGAATGTGGAGAATGGTTTTAAATTGGCATTTAATATAAAACATTCATTAATTACATTGAAGAACATAATGGCATAAAATATTACCATCAAAGTACTCAGGTGTGTTTAGCATAAGAGACGGCACACATGACTCGTAATATTATCTAAAATTAGAACAGCGTCACCTAAAATGCAATATAAAGGTAAAAGATTCTCGATGTGAGATCTCACTTCAAAGTAAAGCAAACGCTCTAAAACGCTGTCTGGCTCTAAAGTTAAATGGTCACCTGTAATTGACTGTGAAAACAGTGGTTCTCTGCCTCGTGATGTCCTTAAGTTAGTTAGGTTTAAGTAGTTCTAAGTTCTAGGAGACTGATGACCACAGATGTTAAGTCCCATAGTGCTCAGAGCCACTTGAACCCCATTTGAAAACTTTGGGAACGACTAATTGAATGTAATGCGCAATTCAGAGATGAATCTATGAAAATGCACCGAACAGTCTGTAGCTGAAATCAAGTAATTAACAAATGCACGTCTGAATCTGTATTCTAAACTGAAATATCTGGAGCTAATTGATCATTGCCCGTCCAGTAAAATTCCCTACCCCCTAACTGCTGCTGATTCGGTCTCACCAGGTCGTCTGCTGGGATGCGGAAGTATGAGATGGCAGCATGTTGTGATGCATTACGTCATCTGGCAAGGGCTGAAATAATGACGGCTGTAGGGAGCTACGTCAAGTACCACGGTAAGGCGCTTCTCGAACGAGATCAGCAAAACCGTCTTACTCACGGCAGCAACAAGAATGTTCTTTCTGGAGTTATGAGATCTACCTTTCCTGTTCGGTTTATGGGATCGAGGTGCCTCTCAAATGATGTGGGGTGGGCTTCAGTGGGTGTTAATAGATGCTACTTTTACGTGACTCTGAGTCCTTTAAAAACTAATGTTTGCACTTCATCAATTGTTAGAACAGCGTAGAATAAAGTAAAGCTTCAAAATAGATCGTAATAGCAACCGACAACAATCTATTGCTTCAGGAAAGTACGTGATCTTTTAACTGATTATCTCGTCGCCCAGAACTAACATTCGTCGCTGTAAATGGGCTGAGTTGGTTCATACAATTCTTTATGCATCGCATTGTCTGCTCAACAGTATAGACCTCGCCACACAAATGCAGTCTCCTCCTCAACTTCAGACCACAGCATAAAGTGCCTCTTCGACTTCACCATATCAAGTTCGAATGACAACTGACCACGAGTAATGACGTACTGCTTTGGGACGGCAAGGACCACATGTCCCAACGTCCCTGAACGAATACTGTAGTTCGAGAGCAAACCGATTCTCCAAAGACTGAATTCTGTCACAGTGATTAAACGACTATTATACTAAAGAGCTTGTATCGATGGATCGAAACTAGTTAGCGCAAGTTTTCGTATAATATCTACAAGCACCGCGATTCAGAAAAGGCAGAAGACACTGAAAAGAAATGAAATTGCTGAGAAAATATGCATGTTCAACGTACCTTTTGATGAGTTTCACGTTCCAAGAGTGAATGAGATTCAAGTGCGCCTCACGGCGAACGGCGTGTTCGAAACACAAAATGGCGTTGGCATTGTCTGCTGTTCTTTTTTATGTCGCTAAAGGGGACGCTACGATTTTGGTAAGATACCACATGGCTGATCACAGACTCATCACTTTTACAATCCGAGTTCTTTAGTCATTCTCGAATGTTGCGTAGTTAATACATACCGATTTTCGTACTTCATAATGCGCAGTTAAAGTTGGAGAATTTCACGGAATATTTCATGGCCCCAAGCGTCTCTTCCACGTGGATATATTACTTTTGTGCCTTTGATGCACGGTGCAGGATCGGTTTCATACGTTGCAACCGCTTGTTCAACATATTATGAGCACTAAAGATGTGGGTGCGATCTTGGCTTGATTACATTTCGAAGCCATTATATGCTGTCGCACAGAAGAGTGTACAACGCCATCAGTGAAAGTAAATTCTCCTGTGTTAAACGAACATATTCAAGCTGTTCACCTATCAGTGAGCTTTACGTATCGTCTTTCCGTGCATTGTTTTTCACAAGAGAAGGTATGAGACGGAGCAGACGGAGATGGCAGTGTTGAATATAATTTTTCCAAATCGGGTGTGATTATTTTACGTCTTGTATTTCTGAATTATGCTAACTGTCTAGATAAGCCATGCCTATTGAACCCTACGATACTGTGAGCACAGAATTTTACGAGTTTATAAGGAAAATTTATATGTGGTCTACGAGTAATCAGGTTAACAAGATCCACATAATTATCTGTAAAGCCCTTAAAAACTGTTGTGGAAAGTAAATCTTTTCTGTTATTGGTCATATTTTATAAATACTGCAGTCAGGCCGGGTTGCTTCTTAAATTTATGAATCTAAGCCTGTATACAGAGTGATTTTTTCCGTCATGTACAAACTCTAGCGATTCTTCGATGCTAGGATACCGAACAAAAACGTCTAAAGAACATATGTCCGAAAATGCATTGTTTCCATGCTAGAGACTATTTATTCATTTATCTTTTGTTACAGAGGCTGCGGTCTAATACGCGGTGTACCATATATCTGCAGTTACAGTTACATGATGTTTCCTCTCATGGTATTTGGTAATTTTGTGTCGTGACTCATCTTGCAGTGGATGTGACGACTAGGATACGAACACAGGTATACAGGAAACCTCAACTCTCAATCGTTTTTGAGAAAATCGTCTTTGAAAATTTTAGCCCAATTTTTATCTTTGCTAGTATTGAAGAATTCTCCTATTATTAAATCTCACGTCATTCTAAAAACCTGGTAAAATGAGAATAAAGTTTTCGTAAAGTGACAGGAAACAAAAAGAAGATACACAAAAGCTTTCAGTCGGTCGTTTGCTTTGTATTGTTGTATCTATATCTCTGAAAAGCATAATATCTAACCTGCGGAGCACTGCAAGAATCAAGGTGCTACTGATCGTAAAAAAAATGAACGCTTTATTTTTGCGTGTGACTGGTTCTTTCAATGAGTCTATTACAAAAAAATTAGGTTTTCATCCACAAACGATTTTCGCTCGTCACACATTTTCACACATATCAGTTGATACAATTACTTGGCAATGAAGAAACAAAAAGATGAAAGGGGAATACCGATAGGTACATTCGGTGCAGAGACCTCGCGCTTTCGAAGTGAAGCGCTTACTCGTTCGGCTGCTGACTCCTTGAATACTACCAACTCTGCGAAGCAAAAATCCACGCCTAACAATTTAACACTTGATTTTATTGAGTTGCATTTTCCTGTTGAATTTCTAGTTATACCCTACACATCCCTTCAATATGAATCAAATCAGTCGCGGTAAGATCAAAAGGTTCCCATGCAAGTGCAATAGCAGCTGGAGCGACTGCGTGCCAGCTCACATTTTCTGTCTGTAAGAGTGGTTTTGAAAGGTCTCTGTTGGATTCCTTTCATGTTAAATTCTTGAATCTGTTCTCATTTACGGCATAAATTCCTCTTCTAAATTTACTGTGGCTTTTCTGACTATCTGCGAGGAGACTGAGCAGTGGAACGTGTTACTTTTACACATAAACAAGAACGATCTGTCACACTACTACACTTTAAAGCACAGTTTATATCTAATTCATATATGTAATTCATGTCACACAGTCTCATACAGAACCTACATCCGCTTTCTTTTATTTACTGTATATGATAAGATACTGTCATTCCCCTTTCCTTCTGTGTTAAAGAATGAATGAGCAAATGTATTTCTAGTTGCATGATTGATGGTAGCAGACAAGCCTGTCTGCTAGAGAGCAGTAGGACCAACGTCGGAACAGGTAGCTACGCTTTCTAGAAGCAAAGAGGTTTCTATCCTTAGTACTGTCCTGTCCGTCCCTTGTCATGTTGGTATAGGAAGGTGCCCCTCTGGTCACTTCCGTATTGTATACGGAAGCACCCTTGGTAGGAGTGCAGGTCAGTCTGTCCGTGGCGAGCGTCTGAAGTGGTAAGATCTCCGGCTAAGTCCGTAGGACAATGGATTTCTTAAGTTCAGCCTAACTGAAAATTTATCACCTTTATTTCAAGTTTAGCTCTAAAATATCTAATGTTATCTTAAATTGCAACGCAGTGTATTTCGAGTGTGAACTTCAGAATATTTTCCGGTAGTTGCTTTGTCACTACTTTGTGAGTAAAGTGGAACCACGTGTTGATCAGTAACTCTAAGATCATCAATCTTAAATGCGAATGTGCGTGAGATTATAACGTCTCGTCTTAACAATATTTTTCTATATAGCAACTTTTCTTTATGTTCAACGCACGTGGGGTGTACTTTGTGAGACCAATAACTTGTTCTTATACAATTGTTTCACCCACCAGGTTAATAGTAAGACGATAGTAACCAGTTCGAGGTTTTTGTTTTGTAAATTGCTTTTCGATCTAATTTAGTTTAATTATCAAGATTATTGTGGAGTACACTCTTTGTGTAAACCAAGTTGACCACGTGAAGCATGTGGTGTAAGCATCAAAGTAACCCTCAGCTACTCTTTTCGGGAAGATTTCACAGAGAGTTAGAATGAATTTAGTTTACCAGTGTGTGGTAATTACATGACGGACAGGATTGCGCTACGAATGTAACTTCTTTAGGTGAAAATTGAATCGGTTGGTTGTGGTTAACTTCCTCTTGCATATGTTTCAATGTTCTTCGTGTGTTATTTTATGAATGTAGTGTTGTATGCAGTCTCCCAATCTGGGCTCCTTATTTGATGTGTTCTGTAAGATTACAAACTCACATTTTCACAATCCTTAATAAGGCACCAGCTTAGGTATGACTCAAGTTTAATATGCTGAAATTTCAATGATCAACGTTAAAATAAGTTTCCAAATATGAACTGATTTTTTTCATTTTATTTAAATTCTCTTTTTTATATTATTATTAATTTTTTATATTATTATTATAATTAATGTTAGTCTGGTTGGAAATTTGGTAAGCTAGACTGGATACCTGGTAAAACAGTTGCTCAGTAATGCAACGTTAACTTCCTCAGATAGCTCACAGCTTTTAACCCGCTTTTATTGCCTATCACCACCGCTTTCACATAACAAATGAAAGCAACAACATTACAGTTTTCCTCCAGAAGTTTCCACTGTAACTTCGCCGCTCCATTACGCAGTAGCATGAGCTCTGCAGCGTCGTGGGATGGCATTTCTGCGTATTGGTTCTTATCTTCAGCTTTTTCCTGATGACACCCTCTATAGCCTGTCGAAGTCTGTCGGGGCATTTTTGTTACACACTGAATTTGACTGGTGGGTTTTAAAAGCCTCCGGTGGAGGCTTATTCGGAAAGTAGAGTCCGGTTAGGCGCGAAATGGGAACCACTGTGAAAATCCGATGGAAATTTGCACAGATGTGTTGGGCAGTGTCTTTAGTGTGGCTGTCGGTCGCTTCACGTCGCTCAGTTTTGAACGGAAAGTGGTCACGTAGAAATGCCTAAAACAACACTGTCTCCCGCCAAGTACGGGGATCTGGTGAGAGACTTCGCCTGAAGAAATAAAGCCTACTTAACATGTCATGCGTTTCTTTCTTCAAGACTATTTTCAGCCGCATTCTGCAGGTGCAGTGAAGACGCTCCTGCAGCGTTTTCGATGGCAAGTGTCTGATCACCCACAATAAAACCCAGAATTCGTTCCCTCCGTCGTTCATCTCTGCTCACATGAACCGCTGGCTACTAAGACAACATTCTGGCACAAACAACGAAAGACAGATCAGCGTACAGAATTGACGGAAACCACAGACGTATGCTTTGTGTAACGAGGATGCTGTGAAGTTTATACAACACCACGACAAATGTCCATGTCGGACGAGCGAGTACTTAGAGAAGTAGCTGGAAGGTCTGACTGACTGTGCTTTTCATTTACGACCGATCGGAACTTACTTTCCGAACAGACCTCATAGTTTAATACATCTTAATTTTTGACGTCTTTAAATTTGGGGATCTATAACTAGTAATATTATGTTATATATTTTGTTGTCTGCGTGCAACTTTATAACTGCAAATTGTAAACATTTATTGTCGTGGATTGAGGCGTTCACTTTGATGGAATTCTTGCGGCCACTGTGAAAGACTATACGGGTGACCTGGTAGAACGGATGCGTTGGTTGTAGGGCAGGACATACACAACGGAAGTAACAGAGAATTGGGAATAGTAAAATATGTAGAACATGTTATCGAACGATGATAAAGCTGTTTGCAGCAATTATACAATGCATGTTTAGTCGACCTGTCCTGCGCTGACTGCAATTTCGAGAACACAGATTGAATAATGAGAAAACTAGTATTCTGCCTTGATGTAGTGTTCGAAGTACAGCTCCAAACTGACAGTACTCAGCTAAATCTCTATGCAGATGGTCTCTGTCCATACCCGATCATTCTATTTACCATTCTGTCACTACTGTCTTGAAGACCCGACGAACGCTGAGCAGGGACTCCATATCAAGACCCGGACTGACGTACAGCTTACACCTGACGCCAATGGACGATCACTTACTAGCGCGTCTCTTCCTGGAAGCACTGCCGCTCCAGGGAACGCGATTCTCGTGGGCAGCGTGACTGGTTTGAGCGCAACGATGTTGTTGCTGCTGACGGATGTCCACGGTATTTCTGGTATCAACTGTCGCAAACTCATCGTTTATGATATCTCAGTACACCACATTTAAAAGTTTAAAAAAGCGGAACACGCTCCGCTGTAAGCTGTAGATAAGACATTCTGTGTACTGTAGAGCAGAGAAAGGTAGCGGAAGAGGAGAAGCTGTCGGGGTGGCATATGAGCCGTGAAGAAATAAAGTTCTGAATTCGATTTCTGTTCGACAGACTTTTAACACGTCTGTCAGGAAGTTCAGAAATAGTGCACCCTTCACCAAGAACGAAAAATTTATTCTCGGATCTCTAATTTATGCTTTGCTTTGCCAATGTGTTTCTCTCAGTTTTAAGCACCTTCATTTGGATAAAATATATCCACAGTCTCACTTGCATGCAGAACTCTGAAATATTTTTAAAACCTACGCTTTATTGCGTGGTCCTTAGTTGCAAATTACTAGTTTCAAAAAAGACTGCTCATTAATTTAAAGGCGTTTAGTTTATTAGGTGTTTTGTTTGAAGCAAAACAATTAACCAGAATGCTTGCTCACAAGGCATAATGGCTAGCATACTGGAAACTCGAATACCTTAAAAAATTCTCAAGCAGACAGCGATAGGTGACACATGTGTGGTTTCTAAGAACTTCAGCAAGAAATGCCTCTTGTGTTTTAAGTGGTTTTGTTTGAAAAACAACTAAGATTTAGTAGGCAAAAGGTATTTAAAGAAACTTTACTGTTAGCTGATGATCATTTTCGAATGTAAATGAGTAGAATGCAATTTTAATGGAGTACATACAGTCCAACATGTATAACTGATCTTTACAGAGATGTTCACACCTCTTGAATGAAACGCCCTACTGCATACCTCACACCAGTATCCACATCCTTAGCCAACTTCAAATGCATCTACTCCAGTATCCCACTTCCCGCCACATAGATTCTTCCGGACTATTCTCTTAAAGTTCAGTCTACTAATCATCATTACTACTGCACCTGGGTACAATTTACAGCCTAATAACTGATTTTAGAATATCTGTCTGACCATGACGTAATCCAGATGGAATCTTCCCTTGTCGGCTGGACATTTTCTAGTATACCTCAGGTATACATCAGGCTCTTGTGATTCTTAAACAGAGTATACGCTGTAACTGTCTGAAATTTATTCCAGAAATCAATTAACGTTTCTCCTCTTGATTATTGCTAAGTTCATATTCACGCTAAACCTTTCTTCTATTCCTTCCCTTACAACCGCGATCCAGTCCCCCGTGATTATTACAATTTCATCTCCTTTTGCAAACTAAATTATCTGTTTAGTATCCTCAAATACTTTCCCCATCTCCTCATCCTCTTCTGCTTGTTGTAGGTGTTGGTTGTCCGTTGAATCTGATGAGAACAATCATTATCGCTGAGCTGTTCATCGTAACTCACTCTTTGCCATACTTTCCTATTCATAACGAATCCTACACCTGTTACACCTTTTTTTGCTGCTGTTGATATCACGCTATATTTGTCTGACAAGAATCCTTATCTTCTTTCAATTTCACTTCAGTGACAGCCTCCATATCCACCATATCTAGACTGGTCTTTGTATTTCCCTTTTCGTATATTATAACTTTACCACTACGTTCAAACTTCCAACACTCCATGCTCAGACTCGTAGAATGTATCACTTCTTTGGTTATACTACCTTTCTCTCATGGTCGGCACTCTTCTTGGCAGTCCCCTGCTGGAAATCCGTATGGAGTAGTAATCTGGAATCTATTGACAATTGAGATATCATGAAAATAGTTTTTTCAATTGATTGTCTCATTTCCAGTTGGTACACGTTTTGTGCCTTTAATGCTCTCTGAAACCTCCTGCGGTTGTCCGTTAGGGACAGTTCTCCACACCAAGGGAAAGAGATAAGCCTGAACCATTGTCTAGCCTCCGCCATCTCTGAAAAGGCCATTTGTAGAGTGAGTGTGACTTCTTATGGCGGAAGTTGTGGACGTCATTGCTGGCGATTTATAATCGATGTCGAAGCAGTGACTGGGTCCGAAGCCCGGGACACAGGAGTTTTTGATTGGCAGTCAAAGACGCTATCCCGACCACATAAGGACATATTTTCTACAGAAAGCGTGCATGCGGTAAAACAAAGAAAATTGTAATGCCTAGAGACACCAAATCAACGTCTGTCCGTGGCAACTGGAATACAGTGAGTGATGTTTCTCTCGTCTCGAAATACTACACACATGAATATTGTTCATGTTTAACACTCGGTCTGATCTGACACCGACACTGTGGATTCCAGACCTGTCCACTTGTCGTTAGTAGTCAGTCGTTTCAGTAAACCTGCCGGATATTGCATAACTGTCAGGTATCTTTTTCCGCGCAGTAGCGTACTTTTACGCGGTGCGGTGAATTATTTGCGTGGCCCTTTTGCGTTTTCTCCTGCCTTTGCGCAGAACTGAAGCGCAAGGGAATTGCTGCGGACAGGAATCCGATGACGCAGTATCGCCGGCCGTAGTCTTCCGCCGCCGGTCTCTCCGCTTTGTTCCCGGCCGTGACGCCTGTCGTGTAGAGTTAGACCGGCCGATGGTACAAACACGCCGCGGCGCCAAACCCGTCACTCATCTATAATTCGGGACGCGCCAGATTAATGAATCAGGCGACACGGGTTCAAATGACTGTCATTCATTCTGATGCGCAACAGATCTGCTGTTTCACGCAGATGACATGACAAAAGCAAAAGCTCGTACACTGGTAACTTTGGTACTGCGCTCTGACAGCTCCCTAATGCTACAGCTTGCAACGACACTAGAAGACATTTTTTTCACTGTACCCTTCGATCTGATAATCAGACCTATACTTTACGAGGTTTAATTTTTGTCGAATTCGGTGAACACAGTAAACTGTCTTGCTGCGAAAAATCTGTCTTGAGACACTTTTTTTTCTTTAATTTCTTCTTCCGATATAAATGCGATATTTACTTACGGAGGGTGCGAGCAACTTGTCCCCTTGTCATATTTTCAGCTGAGAAATTCGTCTTCCCTCCCTGCCGTTATTCAAAATGATGTGAACTTCCGTGAGGTCACCCTTGCATCTTCATCCAAAGCAACTTTTCAGAAGACAGCTTCAGACTTCCCACAGTACAGCCATTTTTTTCTGTTCTTGGTATCTTCTTCTTGTTTCTCCTTCCCGTATTAATTCTGGGTTGTTCTCTCTTTTTCCAGTTTATCTTCAGAATCTCTTTAAATATTGAATTACCATATGAAACAGACATTTCGCCACAATTCTTTATGTAGCCAGGATTTGCTTAAGGGTGTTCCTACTACTTACTATATAGTGGACAAATAAATGACCACGATTATTTTTCCATGTTCGTTTATGTACGAAAGCAGCAGTAAACAATAAGCGATCGAAATTAATCTAAATATCAGTTACAATCTGTTCTGAAAAAAAATATGTATGCAATTCAGGTATTTTGCATAAAAAACGAATCTTATTGTTATTATCATTATTACACATCTTTGACTCCAGGACAGTTGTTAACTTGAATGTGGCAAGATTATTAATATTTTCTTGTTTCCTTCCTCTTTTTCCCTTCCCAAAATCTCTTCAGTCTTTGGCTGTGTTCCTGTTTCCTTTGCTCTGTCCATATTTTGAATGTTTCCTTCCTTACTTTTGCTTCAAATTTCGTGTTGATAATTTTGTTTTTGAAATTCTGTTATTTGTATTTCACTACGGACCTCGACATTTGTTAGGTCTTCTATTTCTTGAAACAAATTGGCTTTTCATTTATTTCCTTTTATTAACTGTTTACTACAAAAAATTCCTGCTTCTGAGTCTGTTGTAGTCCATTTTATGTATGTGTCCATAGAATGCTAGTCCGCGTATTCTGATCGTGTCTTTGAGCCTGTTTGTTTTTTCATATAATTTGTGGTTTGTTTCTGCATCCATAAACCTCGTTTGTGGTACTACTTTCGCATTCAGAATTTCTCTTGTATTTTTGTTTGTGGTTACGGCTACGTGATCGAATCGGGGATCTCCCCACATGTTTCTAGGCGTTTTTCGTGTTGTGAGTTTTCGTCTTGGTTTTTAAAATAGTACTGAATGATTTTTTTAACTAAAATTTTGACCGTAAGATATAAGATGTTTCCCATTCTTGTGTGTGTTGTGTATAGGGCTGCGATTTGCTTGCACTTAATCTATTTTTCCCTAGTTGTGCATCGCAGTCTTCTAAAATAATGTTAACATGTCTTTCTGGTATTTCATTTGGTACATTGTCCATGTCTTGCCAAAAGACTTCAGCCTGTAGTGGTTTCTCTCTGTTGTGGTAGTTTGTCTGTGTACGTGGATCGATGACTGTATATCTTTTGTTTCCTTATTTGAAGGTTATTGCAGAGATTCTTTCTGATACTGCACTGAAGTCAAGGACGTTGTCTACGACTAATTTGTGAACAGCAATTACATTGTCGGTGTTCTGAAAGCAGGTTTTTCCTTTGTATATGCTGTAGTTTTCTGTGTTCAGGTGGTTTCGTCTGCCAAACGCGTCTCTTGCATTGCAAAAATTTTGATGTGAAATTTTTCGAGAACATCCGCAAGCTGTCTGAGTTTGCCTATCGTGTCCAGCGTATTTAACACAAATGTACCAATACAAAAGTCTTTGCGAAGAGATTTCTAGAAGCTCAGACTCATCTCCTTCTCGTGGCGTTCCTGGTTCCCCAGAGTCCGATGACCAGGAAAGTCCAAAGTATTTACTGGGGTCGGGGTAGTGGATATTTTCCCTATTTGGTTCCACCACGATTTCTGAAGTTAAGGACTCGATTTTACAATGTTACTTATAATTCGTCTTGATTGCAAAAATGATTATTTAAATATTTATGTAAATAAACATTTTTGCAACCAAGACGGATTATAAGTAACATTGTATAACCAGTGATTGCGGTATCCCATCAGACATTATGTCTGCTTTTGCAATGTTAAGGATTGTTGAGATCAAGACATATCTGCAGCAACCTCGCCAACCTGGTGAATACAGGCTGAAGACTAGCCGTTGGATCTCTGCAAGGCCAGAAATGGGTTTTAAGAGTATGTTAGTGTTAGTCTACCATGGGTAATTCTTTTCCTCAGTATCACTGGTATCTTGGAGGCATTCCCCTATCCGCCAACTGGGGAGGCCCTGGATGAGGGATCAAACAACCCTACACGTGAAAAATGAATTTACAATATATAAAAATTAAATATGTTCAACTTCATACGAAGGGTTTTGAGAGGAGAGGCAGCTCTCACTAAAGGTCCTTGTTACTTCTTCAAAACAGATGAAATTACTCATACAGTCAATTTTACTTTACAGAATGAAATTTTGAATTCGTATGAAATGGTTTACTATTACTTAATTTATCCGTTTCATAGCTGTGTAATAAAATAAGTACATTTCTGATACACAGAGAAACAAGGTGAAATTTGTAGGAAAAATATCTACTGCAGTATAATGTTCTAAATATATATAACAATCTCTGTTGGAAATGTTTTATTAGTAATAACTGAAGACATGGCTAGCGTCTGTTGGGTTATTTTGCAGCATACACTGTACGAAAAACGAACTGCACTCTTCCTACATTCTCTATACAACATGAGCAGGTCGGCTATTTCGGCACTGGTAAATCCTGTTCTCCACTCAAGACCTACTGCTTGAACTATGACACATTAACTGACTACAGTCGCGAAGCAGTCAAGGAACACACAAACATACTGTTAGCAATCATAGCAACATCTTACCTAGCAGCCACGCAGGTTAAATGGCAAACAAGCGTCAGTTGGAAACTTCCCGCAATACAATATCTTGTAAATGATCCTCAATAGAGCACCGCAACAAACGCCAGCGACGTTCTAGTTTACGCTACTTTTAGTTTGTCACTGTCATTAGGCATTGTTCCATTTAAAAAAGTTTCTGATTGGACACTGTACAAGTGTTATTAAAATCTGTGTATTCGCTGACAATACGAGCCCCTGTGTACCAACCTATTCTGTGAAAACAGAGTACCAGATGCACTTTCTATTTCGCAATATTTGCGGGGCAAGATTTAAGTGATTCACCCTGGTTATGCCATGCCCACCATTCTTCTGAAACTGCATTCCGAACTTTCCTCAGAAGTTCTGTATCTGAGCTTTACAAACTCATTGTATACAAACCAAGTCAGATATAATAGGGTTTTTCTCCTATGGTGGGCGAAGATTCATGCAAACCTATACTGCAGTATTCCACACTACTTTGGTCTGATGCAGCAACAGTGGTTGAATGTCCCAAAAATAGGAAACAATCTCTGTTGCAAGTGTTTTATAGATAACGACGCGTTCCGTGCAGTTTGAGCATTTTCAGATTATTTTCAACACGGGAGACGGAACAAGCTATCTTTGTAAGCCAATAACTTCAATCGCCAGGTCAGAACATATGCTTTAACGCCAATGTACCAGTGGCTATTAAATATGACTAAAGTGGTCTCCGCCGTTCGAGACAATCTGAAGCTAAGCTAACTCTCAGAATCCATGGAGTATAAATGTATGACGTGGGATAGTGAGCAATCAGCTCATGGGCCCGGTTTTAATAGACGGAACACTGAACACCCACAAGTATTGCAGCCTCCTATCAGAACATCTTCCACGGATGCTAGAATACGTTCCTCTGTAGAAGAGGAGGAACGTGTTGTTAGGCTGTGGAAAACCTTTGGAGCAAGCTAGTTCCATACCAGACTGGATGCGTATACTGCCGCTGCCGGTGGTCTTTCTGAAGACAACGGTAACGGTCAACTGTCTCATCACTTGTCGCAATACTCCTAACTGTTGTGCACACTTCTCTTGTTCTGTAGCATCTGATACCACAGGTATTGCACAAATCTCGGTGTGAGAACTTTTCAGAATACGATATCCCTAAACGACTCGCACTAGAATTCTGCAACAAACGGTACTGACGTATAAAGAGTGTGTTGGCAAAAAACCTTTCTAAGTGTTATTACAATCATTTGATTGGCTATCAATACGAGTCCATGACTACCAATCTATTCGATAGAACTTCCCATTACGGCAGTATTTGCGGTGAAAGTTTTAAGTGATTCACCTTGTATAAGGCCTCTTTCCTTGTTTGTGTGTAAGAATTTGGTGTATAATTTAAGAGTCAGACATTTCATTGGTAAATACTTGTCTAATAGAAGAAGGCGCAGCCTAAAACATTTTTTAAAGCAGCTGCGAGAAGCCTGGCTCTCCGCATTTGCCTTTTTGGTTCCAACCGTCAGAATGTTAGTATCGCACGCTGTACTTATTAATGATCTCGAAGGAACTGCTTTTGAACGCGTTGTAGCTTTATTGTTACCAATCTTCAATGTTCATTTTTGATTATAGGAAGACCAGAGGCTGCTGTCATTAGCTGGTTGGGGTGGCCGAGCGGTTCTAGGCGCTACAGTCTGGAACCGCGCGACCGCTACGGTCGCAGGTTCGAATCCTGCCTCGGGCATGGATGTGTGTGATTTCCTTAGGTTAGTTAGGTTTAAGTAGTTCTAAGTTTTAGGTGACTGATGACCTCAGAATAAAGTCCTATAGTGCTCAGAGCCATTTTGCTGTCATTCTGGAGGAAGTCCGAGATTTTCTTATATCAAACTTACGGGATAGAACGGTTATCAAACAGTGATATTCAGTTTACATTTTCTAAAATTCCATCGGTCCGTATCCTCTATTCCACCGCTTTCAATACCAGTCTGGGATTCTTATGGATTTCATTATTCGAGTAAAGTTCTTTTAAAAATATTTTTCTAAGTGGAAATGGAAGCCAGCTCTCACTGGTGACCACGCCCGTACAGTTATTAAATAACATCTGCTGTATAACATTCTTTGTCTTAGATTGTTCTAATCGTTCGTCGTTTCTTTTTTGGTCGTCGATCGATCAAAGTATTAATGTATGAACACACGAAGTAAACAAAAACCTGGAACTGGAACTGCGCAGACAGGAATAAATGTAAAAAAAGGAAGCAAAGAAATATGATAAGAAACCATTAACATCCTGGAACCAGAATAGAACCATTTAATGTAAGTGAGAATGCGTTACTGCGTTTTACTCCTGGAAGTAGTGATTGCTAGGCTGCAGTTTTTTTGCTTTTCTATGTAATTGTGTCAGTAGTACACTACTTTTTTATCATACATTCATACAAGATAATAACAAAGCTAGAAATACGCAATTAAGCTGGTCCATCTTCTTACATCTCGAGCGTAATGGCGCTCTTCATTACCAAAATGAATGCAATCTCTATTGTGGTCATTCAGCAACGGTTTTAGTATTTTCCACTCCAGTTAATGATTATTGCAATAAACGCTTCATTATATTTTTTAATTTTTCAGTGTTATTGTAAAGATTGGTACGTAACAAGAAATGACAGAAAGAAATTCAAGTAACATATCCTCGGACGAAGAAAGTAAAGTAGAAATTTGTCCAACTGTGGAGAATATTAATGCTGCAGTATGTGAAACCAGTATGCAATATGAAAGTGATAAATTTCCGTCAGATGTGGAATCCAGATATGGATATGGAATCCAGTACGGAATAAATCGCAAAGGCAATTGTTTGAACTTCAGGCGACCTTACCCCGCGGTACAGCTTTTAGTGAACTCTATATTCCACAAATGTTGCAAAACTATTAGGTAATATAATCACTAAAGATGAAATGAACTCAGTGTTCAATGATGTAAAGAAAAATTTCACGACACAGACTTGAAACATAGGTAAAGAGGTAGAAGACTCTATACATGATTCCTTTTTATTACCTTTTGCAAATCTTGAACAACTGAATGAACATGACGTAGGAAATAATAAAGTAACCTGTATTCTGACATTTTCCACGACAGGATTGACAGACGACTCCACTACTACAAAAATTGAAAATTTCTGTTCCGTATTGCGTTTGAAACGACGATTCATTCAGGACATGGGGACTCAATAACTGTACTCAAATGAAAATCCGTGAAGCGCCGTCGGAAAATAAATTTGTTAGGGAACTGAATTGAGTCACGTTTGTCAATCAATTTAAAAGAATTTACATAAAAAAGGCACACAAAGGGCAATACAATCTCACGTCACTCTTGAACACAGTGCAACGTAAATTGAATTTGACGTATTTAATGCACGTTCTCAATTGCGACCATTCGACAGTTTGTATCCAAATTTCAGTAAAGTTTCAGCAAACACGACAGACTGTTTTAAAACCAGCCCTACGATCTGGTAGCAGTTTTAACTTTTTTTAATAATTTCATGCTCTGATAATGTTGTGTGACATCAACCAACCTAGTAACACGTCTGACAAAAAACATAACAGGACCTTACACCATCACTTAATGGGATATAAACCGGAGACATTAATACAATTTTCCCAAATTTTCATCTTTTGCAATATTTTGCTCGGACTTAGTTATTCAGGTCAAAAACATTGTTACAAAATATTTTTGGTAAATGATTCTGCTGTCGAACAGAATCTTAATCATGTACTGTATGATTACAAGAAAAGAAAAAACCAACAGTTGGTTCAGCCGGACAGTCATCTGCTTTATGATGACTTAACCATGGCTTAAGCAGCGCATAAACCAAAGACAACAGCCAAACGATACGCCGCACTACATTCTGATCTGTACGGACATTCTTATCAACCTTCTGCTAGTAATAAATAAACAAATTTAGGGTGGTGATGTAGGCCACAGTATGTGCTGTAGTAGTAACGGGTCGGAAGGGGAGGGGAACCTATCAAAAAGTAATATAATGCTCCAAAGTACACCACAAACCAGTCAGACAACTCCTGTATTCTTATTCAGGTACAACCATAAACTGGATCTACAGGACGAGTTAACTGAGGAAAATACGAAAGTCATAGCCCAAAGAATGAAGTGATATAGGCCACAGCACACGCTACGGTGGGTAGTGTACCAAGCGTAATTGATACAAATATGGGAGAAACAATGTGTGCTGAATCATATAATTTGTATAAGAGGATGAGGGAATTTGGCCCAGTTCCACTCTTTCCTTTCCAGAAACACCAAATTTTGAGCGCAATGTGTTGAGTTAGCTGGGGCTAGGATGCCGTTTTTTGTAACAAGCTGCGAAATGAAGTGATGGAGTTTTTGTTCCTGGTAACTGACAATTAGTTATTGATTTCCTGATAGGCGTAGATTTTTTGATCGAGAAAGACTAAGTAATCAGTTTTTCCTCAGCAAAATATTTCTTGTCGCACTATGGCTAAGGGACTGAAGTAACTCTGGATATACAAAAGTGAACGTGTAAATACTGAGTGTAGTGCGATTTATTCATAATACAAGATCGATGTCATAATGTGAATAATTCTCGTCACACTCAGTACTTACTTGTTCCGTTTACACAACTTGCCACAGCTACACGACGTCTCCACAATGCTGCATACAATCAATAAATATGTACCATCTGATGATGAGTCCGTAGGCGGTTCGAAACCTGTAATAGAATATAAAAATTGAAGAACAAAAGAAGAGGCGACTGGTTACATTAATTTCAAGAATACTTAAGAATTCAGAAATTTTCATAGGCCATTTCCTGCTGCCGCTAATACAATTTCTGTGAGACTCTGCTCTTAGGCAGGAGGACGAATGAAAAATAGCAGTCCACCTACCTACCATAGTGTAGCGATACGATCATTCTGACACTCTACCTCACCAATGAACATATAGTAATTGGTTAATTTTGTGTTTATATCTATAGTTTTGTGATGCTAGTGAGTGAAAATAGTGACGAAAAACATTTTGCAAAACGGAGCTCTCAGTTACATGTGGGGAACGAGTTCACACACTTCTTCCGACAGCAAGTGAGATTGGGCCGCTAAATTAAAACTTGGCAAAGAAGACAAAGTGTAATGTCAGCCCCAGGATAGGCGAAATATAGACCTTACCAGGAAATATGAAAAGTGGGTAATCCTTTGGACTCGCCTATCTTTCATCTGATTAATCAAAATTATGGCACTCTTGTAGCATTAAAGAGGCACAGTGACCAATTCAGTGAACGGTATCAAGGATGAGGCAGTGTGTTGGTTGTAATGCACTTTGCTGGCAATCTTTTCAGATGATGGTGTTTGAGCTCAAGCTGGAAGCGCGTGTCCTTGGTGGACAGCAAAAGCTGTTACTGCGTGTGGTGGCCACTCAGAACAGCCACAGTACAGGTCACAGGTCACGTTCTCCAGTCGTGCGAGACGGCGCTACCGCCAGTGACTGCCATAAACGGCGTATCACCGCTGGTGGTTTCTGTAATGGGTCGGCACAGCTTGACGTCCGCCTCGCAGGCGTTGCAAGGATTGCTGCATTTCTTAAGCCACTTTTTGGTAGTGTATCTCTGCGAATGGTGAATGTCACGACTAGAGGGATGAAACATAGTGTTAATGCGTGTACTACAGGGAGCATGTCCTATGCCGCTCGCCATTGGCGGATTGTGCGTTTTGAAGTAGTTCCATGTGGAGTGTACGGTTATTCTTAAAAGTACTAAGGAAGAGTAGAGGCAATGAGAAGCGGGAAGACGGAGTTACGGGAGAGTCACGATCAGACTGCTGGAGAGAAACATACACTCCTGGAAATTGAAATAAGAACACCGTGAATTCATTGTCCCAGGAAGGGGAAACTTTATTGACACATTCCTGGGGTCAGATACATCACATGATCACACTGACAGAACCACAGGCACATAGACACAGGCAACAGAGCATGCACAATGTCGCCACTAGTACAGTGTATATCCACCTTTCGCAGCAATGCAGGCTGGTATTTCCCATGGAGACGATCGTAGAGATGCTGGATGTAGTCCTGTGGAACGGCTTGCCATGCCATTTCCACCTGGCGCCTCAGTTGGACCAGCGTTCGTGCTGGACGTGCAGACCGCGTGAGACGACGCTTCATCCAGTCCCAAACACGCTCAATGGGGGACAGATCCGGAGATCGTGCTGGTCAGGGTAGTTGACTTACACCTTCTAGAGCACGTTGGGTGGCACGGGATACATGCGGACGTGCATTGTCCTGTTGGAACAGCAAATTCCCTTGCCGGTCTGGGAATGGTAGAACGATGGGTTCGATGACGGTTTGGATGTACCGTGCACTATTCAGTGTCCCCTCGACGATCACCAGAGGTGTACGCCCAGTGTAGGAGATCGCTCCCCACACCATGATGCCGGGTGTTGGCCCTGTGTGCCTCGGTCGTATGCAGTCCTGATTGTGGCGCTCACCTGCACGGCGCCAAACACGCATACGACCATCATTGGCCCCAAGGCAGAAGCGACTCTCATCGCTGAAGACGACACGTCTCCATTCGTCCCTCCATTCACGCCTGTCGCGACACCACTGGAGGCGGGCTGCACGATGGTGGGCCGTGAGCGGAAGACGGCCTAACGGTGTGCGGGACCGTAGCCCAGCTTCCTGGAGACAGTTACGAATGGTCCTCGCCGATACCCCAGGAGCAACAGTGTCCCTAATTTGCTGGGAAGTGGCGGTGCGGTCCCCTACGGCACTGCGTAGGTTCCTACGGTCTTGGAGTGGATACGTGCGTCGCTGCGGTCCGGTCCCAGGTCGACGGGCACGTGCACCTTCCGCCGACCACTGGCGACAACATCGATGTACTGTGGAGACCTCACGCCCCACGTGTTGAGCAATTCGGCGGTACGTCCACCCGGCCTCCCGGATGCTCACTATACGCCCTCGCTCAAAGTCCGTCAACTGCACATACTGTTCACGTCCACGCTGTCGCGGCATGCTACCAGTGTTAAAGACTGCGATGGAGCTCCGTATACCACGGCAAACTGGCTGACACTGACGGCGGCGGTGCACAAATGCTGCGCAGCTAGCGCCATTCGACGGCCAACACCGCGGTTCCTGGTGTGTCCGCTGTGCCGTGCGTGTGATCATTGCTTGTACAGCCCTCTCGCAGTGTCCGGAGCAAGTATGGTGGGTCTGACACACCGGTGTCAATGTGTTCTTTTTTCCATTTCCAGGAGTGTATAATTAAATGGAAGTGTAAGTGTTGTGCGGTAACTGTAATGTCAGCGTAGCGTAGGCGACTGGTGCGAGGTAGCTCTGGTCGACTTTTATTTTGTCACCATACTGAGCCAATCTTCTGACCAAAAGTTGGTTCACATGACATTGCAGTTTTGTGTCTTGTTTGGAGAGACTGATCTGGCTCCTATATCGAGCAGTGGAGACTCTGGTTGTTCGGTACCACTGTAGCGCACAGTGCAGCTTCGCAGACTCCCGATGTTGTGCGGTAAGCTTGCGGTGCCACAGTTTGCGGAATTTCGGAGGTGAACTGCTCGTGGTGTACGGCATTTGCCCCCCCCCCCCCCCCCCAAAAAAGGAGCAGTCGCAGCTGCACATATTCGCACATATTCATGACATATATGGCCGTCCGTAGTTTCTGTCAGTCTAGTGAATTATAATCGGATAACGTTATCCACATTGTAAGAGAGAACGGTGGTGAAGAGATTCCACCAACTTCCGACTCTGTCAAGTTCACCACAGCAATTTATTCATTCTAATTAAGATTTATGTTTGCTCATCGAATAAATCCGTGTAATCGCACTGGACACCTTAATTTCGGTAGAAATCAGACCCTTTTAAATTAATATCTGTGGGAGGTCTTAAGATAGTAGAAGATCTATCATCGGTACATTATGTCCACTTGAGCTTAACTTTTAATGCCAAAATATTAATTAGATAAAATCAAACCTGCATAACACATAGTTTTTTAGTATTCAGCTGAAGGTGGTCCTGTCATGTAGAGTATTACCTGACATATAGAAGTAAAGAGTGATATTCCACATTACCAAAATAAACTTACACCACGGAAGTTTCGTAAGCTTAACAGAGGCAAGTTCTTAAATCTTTCTTTGGAGAGTACAACGTCAAATTCTTTAGATCTGAGACACATATTGTGCTGACCACTGCATATTCTGATATGATAATTATTATTGAAATCCTTTTGCTGCATAAGTCGCAATGTTACGTGTTCCGTAGTTTCTGATAGAAGTAAAAGCATATTTAATTCAGCGAATTTAGAGTTAAAAACACCAGAAAAACCAAATCTCAAGCATAACGGATACGGTGATATGATGCTCGTGGACTTTAATACAGTAATACACCGTCGTCTCAAGAAATTGAAGGTTTTTTACTAGAACGTAGAGAGAACGACACAAAATTCAGGAATAGTACTGGTTCTCTATAAACTTTCTTTGTAATGAATAAAATCCAAGATAGTTAACATATTCAACAAACCATTCTGTTCTAAGCAATAACTGCACCTGTAATGAATTACAGAACTGTTACGGAATAGTATTTTTGTTACTTTCTCTCCCAAAATCTTTGTAATATGACATAAGAACTAATTGTTTTGTTGTTATATTGAAATTTGAAGAGTAATGAAATTAAATGGACCCGATTACACTGACGTGTAATCGGTTTTCACCGTGGACGCACGATGCATATTTGATAAATTTACCTGGATTCCTTTAGGATGACAAAAAGACACGGTCTGTGTAAACTTCAATAAATTGCTACACATTTACAGAAGAGTAACATTAATTTCTAAATATCTGACGTACAACATACTTAGGCAGTTGTAATATTACGAGCATTGGTAGGCATTACGACACCACAGGACGTGTGCTAATGGTGAAATTTTATGTATTTATAGATATAGTTTTACAGCGTAAGCGGGGTAGATAATAGAGAGACAGCATAGCGCATATTTGGTTGGCTTTTGGTAACCTCTGCACTATAATGCCTGCAACATCTTGATATAACATATGCAAAATCTCTGTATGGCTTAACCAACATAACGACATTCGCCAATTCAAAGCTTACATGTAGTATAGAAATTCAACCTTTTCTAGGATAAGTCTGCAGAAAATTCACGATTAGGTCTAATAGAGGAAGCGCTAATGTGGTGAACTGTTTACCCCATTTTGTAATCTCAACATTTTGGTCCTCTACTTGCCTCATCTGGTTATTCTCTTCTATCTGCACCATTTGTGAACCAACCCTACTAAAAAGAAAAAAAAGAATAAAAAGGAAAGAAACTTGATTAGCTATACTTTTATTATGAAACGAACGATCGCCAGGCTTTGGTGTGTAATTCGTCAAACTCATATGTTCAAAAATTCAGAATTATGGAGGTGACAAAAGAAATTCAGATGATAAAAGTGATGAATTCGTTGCAGGTGTGTTTAGATGAGGCGATGCTGTCACCAGAATACTGGAAAAAAATCTAAATTTAGATGTTAAACAAGCGATGATGTGCTGTAGCGAAAGGCTTAGTTGAAAAATTTCGAAAGGCCGATTTCAGAGTGGGGTAAAGATATGCTGTACTCCCTCTTGCACGTATCTCACCTGTGGAACGCAAGAGTGAAATCAGAACACACCGGAAGTATATCGAGGGGTGCTGAGACTCCTTCTGCGTAAAGCTTACGAAGTGGAATCGGAAAAGCGTAGAACGCCTTAATGCAGTCGTCTCTTGACAACATGTAAATTTTTTTAAAAGTTTTATGTGCACAGACATTTACCATGTATGCTGTGATGTTTATTTGTTTCAGTGGAAACCAGTTTTAAATACTTTTTTGTGTTCTGTATCTTCACATTTATGTAAGGAGCATGAATTAATGTTACTGAGACCCATCATCGCCTAGTATTCTTCCTATCTATTGGGAAGAATTTGTTTCCTGATCTGCTCCGGAAGACAGACAAAACGCCCTGATAGGACTGATGCAGTGTTCTCCAGACAGGAAGAGGTTTCCCAAGCGTTTGCAAGAGTATACGAAGAAACGTATTCAACACATTTACGTCTAAGTGCATCTACACCTACGTGCTTTCTCTGCATCTCACATGTAAGTGCTTGGCAAAAGCTTCATCGAACCACGTTCAGACTATTTCGCTAACGTTCCACCCACTAGTTGTTGTTGTTGCGGTCATCAGTCCAGAGACTGGTCTGATGCAGCTCTCCATGCTACTCCATCCTGTGCAAGACTCGTAATCTCCCAGTACCTACTGCAACCTACATCCTTCTCAATATGTTTAGCGTATTCATCTCTTGGTCTCTCTCTACGATTATTACCCTCCACGCTGCCCTCCAATACTAAATTGGTGATCCCTTGATGCCTCAGAATATGACCTACCAAACGATCCCTTCTTCTAGTCACGTTGTGTCAAAAACTTTCTTCTCCCCAATCCTATTCAGTACTTCCTCATTAGTTATGTGATCTACCCATCTAATCTTCAGCATTCTTCTGTAGCACCACATTTCGAAAGCTTCTATTCTCTTCTTGTCCAAACTATTTATCGTCTACGTTTCACTTCCGTACATGGTTAGGCTCCACACAAATGCTTTCAGAATCTACTTCCTGACAAACCTATACTCGACGTTAAAAAATTTTTCTTCTTCCGAAATGCTTTCCTTGCCATTGCCAGTCTACATTTTGTATCATCTCTACTTCGACCATTATCAGTTATTTTTCTCCCAAGATAGCCAAACTCATTTACTACTTTAAGCGCCTCATTTCCTCATCTAATTCCTGCCGCATCACCAGATTTAATTCGACTACATTCCATTATTCTCGTTTTGCATTTGTTGATGTTCATATTATATTCTCTTTTCAAGGTCCTGTCCATTGCTGCTCTTCCAGGTACTTTGCTGCCTCTGACAGGATTACAATGTCATCGGCAAACCTCAAAGTTTTTATTTCTTCTCCATGGATTTTAAATACTACTCCAAATTTTTCTTTTGTTTCCTTTACTGCTTGCTCAATATACAGATTGAATAACATCGGAGAGAGGCTACGAACCTGTCTCACTCCTTTCCCAACCACTACTTCCCTTTCATGCCCTTCGGCTCTTATAACTGCCATCTAGTTTCTGTACAAATTGTAAATAGCCTTTCGCTCCCTGTATTTTACCCCTGCCACCTTCAGAATTTGAAAGAGAGTATTCATGTCAACATTGTCAAAAGCTTTCTCTAAGTCTGCAAATGCTAGAAACGTAGGTTTGCCTTTCCTTAATCTATTTTCTAAGATAAGTCGTAGGGTCACTATTGCCTCACGTGTTCCAATATTTCCACGGAATCCAAACATCTTCCCCGAGGTCGGCTTCGACCAGTTTTTCCATTCGTTTGTAAAGAATACGTATTAGCCTTTTGCAGCAGTGGCTCATTAAACTGATAGTTCGGTAATTTTCACATCTGTCAACACCTACTATCTTTTGGAATGGAATTGTTATATTCTCCTTGACGTCTGTGGGTATTTCGCCTGTCTCATACATCTTGCTCACCAGATGGTAGAGTTTTGTTAGACCTGGCTCTCCCAAGGCTGTCAGTATAATGGAGTGTTGTCTACTACTGGGGCCTTGTTTCGACTTAGGTCTTTCCGAGTTCTATCAAACTCTTCAAGTAGTATCATATCTCCTATTTCATCTTCATCTACATTCTCTTCCATTTCTATAATATTGTACTCAAGGACATAGCCCTTGTATAGACCCTCTATATACTTCTTCCATCTTTCTCCTTACCCTTCTCTGCTTAGAACTGCGTTTCCAGCTGAGCTCTTGATATTCATGCATGTGGTTCCCTTTTTCTCCAAAGGTCTCTATTTTTCCTGTAGGCAGTATCTACCCTACCCCTAGTGATATACGCCTCTACACCCTTACATTTGTCCTCTAGCCATCCCTGCTTATCCATTTTGCACTTCCTGTCGATCTCATTTTTGAGACGTTTGTATTCCTTTTTCCCTGCTTCACTTACGCCATTTTTATATTTTCTCCTTTTATCAATTAAATTCAATATCGCTTCTGTTACCCCAGGATTTCTATTAGCCCTCGTCTTTTTACCTTCTTGATCCACTGCTACCTTCACTATTTCGTCTCTCAAAGCTACTCATTCTTCTTCTACTGTATTTCTTTCCCCCATTCTTGTCAATCGTTCCCTAATGCTCTCCCTGAAGCTCTCTACAACCACTGGTTCTTTCAGTTTATCCAGGTCACATCTCCTGACTTTCCCACTTTTTTTGCAGTCTCTTCAGTTTTAATCTACAGTTCATAACCAACAGATTGTGATCTGAGTGCACGTCTGCCGTCGGAAATATCTTACTATTTAAAATCTGGTTCCTAAATCTCTGTTTTACCATTATAAAATCTATGTGACACCTTCCAGTATCTCCAGGCTTCTTCCCTGTATAAAGCCTTCTTTTATGATTCTTGAACGAAGTGTTAGCTATGATTAAGTTATGCTCTGTGCAAAATTCTACCAGGCGGCTTCACCTTTTTTATTTCTCCCCCCCCCCCCAATGCACGTGGTAAAAACTACACCTGAAATCTTTCAGTAACAGTCTGATTTCTCTTATTTTATTACGAGGGTCATTTCTCCAGAAGTAGGTTGCAGTTAACAAAATATTTTCGCATTCGGAGGAGAAAGCGGGTGATTTAAATTTCTTGAAACGAAATCTTTGCAAGGAGAAACGCCTTTGTTTTAATGATCACCAACTCAACTCGCGTATACTATTCGTGAGACCCTCTCCCGTATATCACGATAATACAAAACGATATTTAGATGAATAAATGACCACCCAATTAGTGTTGTTTATGGTGTAATTGAAATTTATCTGAATTTTTTAGTACTCATCTGCTGTAGACAACTTTCTTTATTGATTAGGGTCAATTGTTACATTTCTTCCCTAGCCGATGTCTTGTCTAAACAGTTTGGAATTCGCTTTGATCTGATAATGTCTTTGCTGCACGATAAATGACAGCATCATCTATAGACAGTAAGAAACATGCTCCAATTGTCTCCCAAACAGTTTATACAAATTAAGAACAGCAGGTGGCCTATAATACTTCCATGGAAACCCCGACAACTCTTCGGTTTCACTAGATGACTTCCTGTCAGTTACTGCAAACGATTACCTTTCTGACAAAAAAATCGCGAATAAAGACGCAGAGCTGTGTCGATACTCTATAGCCACGCTATTTGATTAAAAACTTCTTCTGCGATGGTGTCAGAAGTCTTTTGGAAATATACAAATATGGAATCAATTTGAGATCTCGATAGCATTCATTGCTCAGCGCGGATAAAGTGCTAGCTCAGTTTCACAAGAACTATGTTTTCCGAAGTAGTACTAACTATGCGTCCATTGAATATTTTCTTTGAGGTAAATCATAACCCTCGAACACACCATACGTTTCAGAATCCTATTACCAATCGACGACAGTGATACAAACCTATAATTCAGCGCATTACTCCTCTTTCCTTTCTTGCGTATTGGTGTGGCCTGTTAAACTTCCGGCGCTTGGTACGAATATTTCGTTTATCGAGCGGTTGTATATTATGAGCGAATACGGAGCTGTGGCAGCAGGATACATCAAAGGAAACGTGATACAAACTAGAACAAAATATTTCTATTTATTTAATGATTTAAGTTGCTTCGCTGCAATGAGGTTATCTACTTCTAAGTTACCCATGCTGGAAGCCACTCTTGATTCGAATTGTGGAATATTATTTTGTTTCCTTTGGTGATGTAACTTGGGAACACCGTGTTTCAACACTGCCTCAGTGGCCTTGTCATATCTGACATTACCATTCCATCACGGGGCGAAAGTATTGATTCTATCTTGCCGCTGGCCTATTTTACATACAGCCAAAATATATGTGTATTTCCTGCCAGATTTTTGACAGAGACTTTCGTTGTGGAAATTATTAAAAGCATCTGGCACTGAAGTTCAAGCTAAATTTCGCATATCTTGGGTATTTTGCGTTCATTACATTTCTCATGATTTTTCGTTGCTTCTACAACCGTTTCATTGTCCAAAAAAATGGCTCTGCGCACTATGGAACTTAACATCTGAGGTCATCAGTCCCCTAGAACTTAAAACTACTTAAACCTAACTAACCTAAGGATATAACACACATCCATGCCCGAGGCAGGATTCGAACCTGCGACCGTAGCGGTCACGCGGTTCGGGTCTGAAGCGCCCAGGACCACTCGGCCAGACCAGCCGGAACCGTTTCATGACCATGGGGGGGGGGGGGGAGGGGGGTGTCTTATATGGGGGGTGTCTTATGTGGTATGTATCACACTCAACCGCAAGGTCCTAGTAACTGGAGTCTGGTACACACCAACAGATATTGTGATCGTAATCACCACCAGGAGCAGCAGAGCACAAAAACAGTGCAGCTGCTGGTAGGGCTCACGCTAGGAGAGTACCCTACAAACTTGATTGTTTATGTAAATAGTTATTCTATTACATCGCCGAGGGACTATGGACCTCAGTGTTTGGCATAAATTTCAACATCACCTCTCATCCCGTTCGTGAGCAAACTGGGCGTTAACAGACGGAAAACAAATTGATCGTACAAAGTTTCCATTTTTACCGGTTGGGGTACGGAACCCTAAAACTATCGGAATGGTAGACTCCAGAACGTATTGTTCGCCGTAACATTCAGGGTCATAGAGCTCATTGAGGACTAGTTTGGAAATGAATATTTAGGTTTTCTTGACATAAAGAACGGAAGCTCACAGATAATATTCAAAGTGGTGACATCCAATCCCCACGCGTTTTTTGCAATGGTGCTCAAAGTTCCCTCACTTTCACAGATGAGCCAAAACGTTATGACCCCCTGCTCTTTTTTGGAAGGCAATGCGGCAACGATCGCCTGGGGCGTGGATTCGGCCAGTGCTTGGAAGGCTTGCGGGGTATATGAAACCAGATGACTACAAACATGCCACGAAATTACCATAAATTACTGGCCGGTGGTTTGTGGATGTGAGCTGGAGCGTCACAGATGTGTTACACCAACATTAGTTCACTCTCTCGTTCCTGAAATCGTAAATAGCCTGATTCCTGTGCAATGACATGGACAGGTATCCTGCTGCAAGTTCCCACTGACGTTGCGAATTACATCAAGTATGAAGGGATGCAATTGGTACGAAATAATGTGAATGATATACACAGCTATCTTTGATCACTACTGTTCGTCCCACCGTAGCCCAAGTGAATACTGCCATAGCATGACACCTTAACTATTTTCCTATGTCTATGGCACAGTGTATTTACGAAGGCCTATTCACCCAGACGACAGGATATCTGGCTACGGCAATGATGGGCTGTTAACAATAAACATCTATCATACGACGAGGCGACAAGTTTCCACTCATTCACAGTCGAATCTCAATGAACCCGTACCGACTGGAACCGTAAAAGGCGATGTCGTTGTGTCAGTGCGAGTACATGTGAGAGTCGTCCGCTGATGACTGCCGTGTTCAACATGGTGAACTGAACTATGTGCTTCAACACACTTACTCCTGCTCCAGCGTTGTACCCTATCATCAGCTTTACCATAAACGCCGCCTATGCTGCATTACGGTGTTGGGAAGCCACCGACCTCCATGTTCTACGATGAGTAATGTGCTTCCAATACATTGTCGTCTGCTCGTGCTGTAACCGCTCGTGCGTCATAAATTATGCTTAGGGCAACAACACACGAATAACAGCCGCGCAGCTTCTCTTCTTCCGAGATGCACTTCCCCAAAGTGGGGGATCTCAACAATCTCATTGACATCATGGTATTACCTTAATGGTCGAAGTTTACGGACATGTACATTTTTTAACCAAAATTCCGACATGATAATCTTGAAAAAATAATTGCTACAATCAACACCGAATATAATGTCATGAAATACCTGCGCTTTGTCAATTTGTGTCGTTGAATACAATGAGGTGACAATAGTTGTGTGATAGCAGTAGACATAAAATCAGATGGCGGTAATATACTGTAACTAGGTATAAAAGGGAAGTGCATTAGCGAAGCAGTCATTTGTACTCAAATAATTAAGGTGAAAAGAATTACGACATAATTAGGGCCGCACGTTTAAATTGACAGGCTTTGAACGCCGAATGGCAGTTGAAGCTAGACGCACAGGACATCCCATTTCAAAAATCATCAGTGAATGTAGTGTTCTGGGATACACAGCGTCAAGATTTTGCCGAGAATACCAAATTTCAGGCATTACTTCTCATCGGGGACAACGTCGTAGCCGACGGCCTTTTTGTGGAGTTATCAGGGAAAACAGGCAAGCAAGACTGTGTGGAATAACTGAAGAAATGAGTGGCGCGTACGACGACCGTATCTGTTGCGAGGGAGCGACGAAATTTGGCATTAATGGGCTATGGTAGCAGACAAAGCACGTGACCGCTTTGTCTGAGACCATGATATCGACTGCCGTGCCTCTTCTGGACTCGTGTGCCAAGTCGTTTGGTTCCCAGACGACTGAAAAAACTTCCCCTAGTTAGCTGAGTGCCGATTTCATTTGGTAAGGGCTGACGGTAGTATTCGACTGCGGCCCAGAGGAAACGAAATCATAGAAGCAGGTTGTCAACAAGACACTGTGGAAGCCTTAACGATTTGGGTTGTTTTTACAAGAATGGACAGCGTCCTTCAGTCCAACTGACCCGATCACTGACTGGAAATGAATATATTCAGGTACTCGGATACCATTTGCAGATGTCCATTGAACCGTGATTTATTTTCAAGGAACATTCTTAAAAATTTATTTTATTCACTAGAGATTCATCAAGAACATTAACACATTTAATCACGCTATGTAAGCATGGAAGTAGTTGCCAGGGAGTAACTGATGAAATCATAACCAAATTCCTTTTAACAAATGGGAATTTTATTCACTTTAATAGTGCTTAAAAGCTTTTGTAAAAGAAACAGATTTAAAATTATAATCAGAAAGCACCCTCTAAATATCAAAGTTACAATTTATTCAGAGGCAGAAAGAAACAAGTTTTGACTGTATGAGCTTTCGGGCAGAGAACCTTGCCGCTCCCTTTTGACACGGCTGTAGTTACGACCGCTCACGACAGCCTCTGAAAGACTACACTGGTGGAAGTCTGCAACACACCAGATTACTATAAACTAAGAGTTTTAACAATTTACACAAGCACACAAACTATGCACCTCCTGTAGGAGGGATGGAAATTGTACAAAATACGAACAATTAAAATATTAACATTGCCACCGAAGATGCAACTTGGTTTTAACTTCTAAGTATAGTCTTAAGGTGAAATGGTTGAAACTTCATATACTAAAATGATCATTTAAATAAAAGCCCATGAAATGCAATCTTATATAATATTCTACAAGGTTGGCCAAGCAATAGTTAAGATTCTCTACAGTACACAGATACCGACTCTCAAGATCATAGGCAATAATATCAAAGTTTCCAAAGATAAAAACATATTTCAGGTATTAGGCCGTTACACTCCAACCGATAAATTCGTTAACACACCAAATCCGACAAACACGACAGAGGCAGCTATTAACCTACGGTGGATTGATAGGATGATTGCCGAACAACCCAAACCGCAGGTTGCTCTAACACGCCCCTACTCCACAAGGAAAAAACGGAGCACCCAATTTATAAACAACCACCTTCCCGCTGGTGGACAAACGGAGAAGAATGGTGGGACGACCCCAAAGCAAAACGGCTGGTGACCTCACCAAGAAAACAATTAGAGTTTAACAAGAGCAAATAAAAAAAGATATCACCAACACTTAATTTCTTACAAACAGCGATTTCTCGAGAAGACCTGGCGCTGCACCCCCAAATAGCTCTACCGAACCGTCCGCTGCCAGCCGCTTCAACGGACGCAGAAAGCCGCGCCGATCTCCCCTCTCACAGCGTCGCAGCTCGCACCTGCCAGACTCATGTGGTGGGTTGACTTCTGTTGCTCTCGTTTCGACCGGGATGTCACTACACCTCGTTATAGGCCGCGGTCCACTGGACTCACGTGGCGACCTGACATGCGCCGACCATCAAGACGGACAAGTCATCTTGAGTCTCAGTGCTCAACAGGCCAACCGATCGATCCAAGCGCCAATGACCATTGCCTGAGCAAACTCGAGCAGACTGGCAGCCTAACGCACAGACTCAGATGCAGGAACTAAGACCCGACCGGGCGACCACTCGCTAAGTTCAGTTACTGGCGAAGTGGAAAGATTTTAAGGTTGATCCGAACGACAGACATACTAGCACTTCGAACGACAGACAGACACAACTGCCAAACAAATGCGGACGAGAGACAGACTAGGAAGCAGGGGACGAGAGACTGACCCAGACTGACCGACTGGCGAGCTCCTAGCGCCACTTAAATGCACGTTAACAGGCAACCTTTCCCCGTCCCAACACACGGAGACACCAAAGCTGCGTTTGCCACAGCGGGGCCACCACCAGAAACGGAGGGCGACTGCTTCGCACTACGCGCTGTGGCGCGCTCTTCAAAACAGCAATTTTTACCACGACTCATCCATGAACTTCATTATCCCATACATTAATGGATTTTTTATGGATTACAATGCACCATGTCACCGGGTCACTGTCGTTCGTGAATGATTTGAAGAAAATTCTGGACAATTGGTGTGAATGATCTGGCAAACCGAATTGCCCGACGGGGCATAACCGAGAGGTCTGCTTGTGCTCAAAATCGCGCCTTGACAACACTTTGGCAATCATGATCGACTATGTAGGCAGAATAACTAAACGGCTTGTTGAATCCTTTCCAAGTCAAAACTTTGCAGCACGCTGGGCAAAATGATTTCCGAAATAGCCTTAGGAGGTATTCCATGACTTTCTTCAACTCTGTGCAAATTTCCATTCGACCACGTTCCGCTAAAATGCTTTCCATACCGCGTTACGTCCCGAAGATGCCAACAGGCGGCACTCAGTCTCGCAATTGGCGGTGACTCATCTGTATATGTATCGCCGTAGTTTCCACAGCACTGGAAACGTCAGTGTAATGTCCCATCATCTAATTTCTCTATAATTGCTAGTGTGATATGTTTTGATATTCAGGGCAGACGTAGCGCATTAACCACGTAAAACTGGGTGAGGCGTTAGTCAGCCGCCAATGCGTCAAGCAGTCTGCAGATTCCCGCCAGTGTGTTGCACGTATGTACTGCACTGTTGCCTACGTCCGAGGCGCGGTGCATGTCTGGAGCTGTTGTTCTCCCTGTTAACAGTGTATCATCCATGTGAAGAGACTAACTGTATTCTGCCGTATCAAAACAGAACGCTAAGCTCCATTAAAATATCCACACATCTGGGGCCTTTGATAACATTCTGGCCCTTGTGCAAAAGTAGCTGTCAGGTAGCATAGATTACGTGTTCTTGTAGTACAATAAACGTCGTGTGACTAGGGCCTCCCGTCGGGTAGACCGTTCGCCGGGTTCAAGTCTTTCGATTTGACGTCACTTCGGCAACTTACGCGTCGATGGGGATGAAATGATGATGATTAGGACAACACAACATTCAGTCCCTGAGCTGAGAATATGTCCGACCCAGCCGGGAATCTAACCCGGGCCCTTAGGATTCACATTCGGTCGCACTGACCACTCAGCTACCGGTGTGTGTGTGGGGGGGGGGGGGGGGGGGGGGGGGGAGTGGGGACGTCCTTGTAGTGAGACTGGAAGAATGTGTCAAGCGAGTTGGTTAAGGTTCTGTTAAGTTTCGAGTTGTGACGCCTACAAAACCACATACAAACATAACACTTACATGCTGAGGACCCAAAGAAACAGGTAAACCTGTCTAATATCGTGAAGGGCACGCGCGTATACGCAGAAGGGCGGCAACATGACCTGACATGGACTCAAGTGGTACGTGGGTTCCCGATGCGTACCACACTTACCCACCATGTATTAGATAGCATTAAAGTGGAAACGGGATGGAATCATGGTGAGTAGTCACAATTTATACTTAAGACAGTTTGTTGACATTACGCCTTTTAAGAAATTTGACAATTACAATTTGTGGACGAGCCACTAGATTAAGTTTTGCAAATAGAGTTAGAAACCCATCGTACTCAGTACTCAAACAAACAGTCCGTTAAGAGAAAGTTATATAAATCTTAATGTGCCAGGCATCTACAGAAATCGATTACTTCACATAGCCACTTCATCAAACTCCTTAAAACCAGTTGTTACATTAAGATGGCTACACTTCAAACCTTCTTCATTAAAATATCCTTACTAGTTCAATCCGTAGAAGAAGCACTTGTTAAAAGGACAATTACAAACTTAACGTTGCTGGACACTGATATCCCTCGCTTTATTTTCCTTTATTACGAAAACAGAATTACTGACAAACTTCAGAAATTCAAACTCCCATATAGGATTTACCTCAAAATACGTATAATGAAAACAGTTACCAATAAGGAGTTACTTAATTACACTTCAGCACTAGTGCCCAGCTAAGAGCCAATTACATAACATGGTAGAACCACTTACATAAAAATGTACAGCAGATACAATGATCTTTAAAAAAGAAGTTCACGTGCTCAGGCGTGTTAATAAAAGACTAATAGAAAGAGCTGCACAAGAAAATCAGCAGAGGCTGTGCGACTTCAAGTTTAGCCAGTTGGCAGTCGCTAATATTTAAGGAAACAGGTTCGTATAAGAACAGGTTACATAGAATATATATTTATATATCTACCAGCTTAACCCGCCTTCTTAAACACTGCCAGGTCTAGACCTCGGATGAGATTTCACTCCCCGCCAAGGCGCTGGCACAGTGAAACGTTTTTGCGCGAATCACATTCCAATAACTCTCATACACAGAAACACTCGGCATAACCTTTGACTCGAAATATGGGTAAGAGTGTAAAAGAACACGTTACATTACTGAAAAATTTGCAACTTTGGCTTTAAGCATTTTACACATGCACAACTATTGTAATAGAGTGCAGGCTTTGAAATCGCCGACATTACAAGAAAAACAAAGCACTAGTAAAACTTCTGAAAAAGCTTTTAAATAACGGCCACCATTTAACTAGACCAACTTAACACCCCCACACCATCTTAAAGTTCGAATACGAAAGTCTCTACACAATAATAAAGTTTATATTCCTATGAGTGCGTCGGTCAGCAAAATACAATTACGACCACTTACTCATATCACGGGTTTCACAGCTTCACCGCTTCACTTCAAATTTTGTTTCCAGCGAAGTGATAGAACTTGTATCTCCAAGCTGCCCATGTTGCCAAAAGACCCGAGGAACTTCGCACCACAACATATAACGGTCATCACGCTCATTCGGCAGCCGGTGACCTCGTCCCCCAGCGAATGTTACGAGATCTCTAGGGTTAACCGTCGAAGTCTAACAACCAAATCGCTTCGCCCGCCAACCCGGAATATAAGACACATGAAAAGCAAAGACAGCTTAGCCCAACCACAATCGATCTCAAGGATACGTGAACAAAGCAACACTGGCGCCTACTCGCCACGGTTCACAACTTATGTCTGAAGTAGTGCTGGAGGGAATTAACACAATGAATCCTGCAGGGCTGTCCATAAATCCTTAAGAGTACGACAGGGAGGAGACCTCTTCTGAACAGCACGTCGGAAGAAGTATGGTAAGCAGCGGAAGTGTTTAAACTTAGAAAAGTGTTCCTGGAGCCACGAGCCACTCTGTAGCAATTCATAACGTGTCGGATTTCGCATTGTCCTGGTGAAATCGCCTAAGTCTTTCGGGATGCACAGTGGACATGAATGGATGCAAGTGATCAGGCAGGATGCTTACGTACGTGTCGCCTGTCAGAGTCGTATCTACACGTATTAGGAGTTCCATATAACTCCAAGTGCACATGCCCGACACAATTACATAACCTCCACCAGCTTGTACAGTCCCTTGTTGACATGCAGGTTCCTTGGATTCTGAGATTGTCTCCATACCCGTACGCATCCATCCGCACCACACAATTCGAAACGAGACTCGTCCGACCAGGCAACATATTTTCAGTCATCAACAGTTCAATGTCGGTGTTGACGTCTCCAGGCGAGGTGTAAACCTTTGCGTCATGCCATCATCAAAGGTACTCGAGTGGGTCTTCGGCTTCGAAAGCGCGTATCGATGATGTTTCGTTAAATGGCTCGCACGCTTACACTCGTTGCTGGACCAGCATTGAAATATGAAGGAATCTGGGGAAAGGTTGCACTTCTGTCACGTTGAACGATTCTCTTCAGTCATCGTTGGTCCCATTCTTGCAGGATCTTTTTCCGGCCTCAGGGACGTCGGATCCGTGATTCGGTACTCTCGTGAAATGGTCGTACAGGAAAACCTCCATTCATAGGTACATCGGAGATGCTGTGTCCCATCATTCGTGCGCCGACTATAACACCACAAATCTTGATAACCTGGCATTGCAGCAGCAGAAATCTAACAGCTGTACCAGACACTTCTTGTCTTAAATAAGTGTTACCGACCGCTGCACCGTATTCTGCCTGTTCACACATCTCTGTATTTGAATACACATGCCTACACCAGATCCTTTGGCGCTGAAATTGCAGTCACAGATAAAATCAAACAGCCTAATCTCTGTTCCTCTCTGTATTGGTTTCAGCGTAGCGATGTCTTAAGTTCAAGTCATATACAGAAATCAGCTGATATCTGCGGCTCTTAGAATGCGTCTTGTTTCCCTTACCAACTGGGCTTGGCACCCGAATCACTCTGTTCGGTGCGTAGTTTTGGTGGGAGTCGATGAGGAACGAAGTGCTTCCCCTGCATACCGTAATTATAATGCTATTAAAAATGGACGTGATAATGATATCCGAATGGTGTGTGATAGCTTACTATCGAGAGGATAATTACAATGATTGTCAATTAAATGTTAATTTTGTCTTAACTATATGGCGCATTGGCATGAGATTTTCCGCTTCACCGTCTGTCATTGCATCCAGTCATATTACCCGCCCACTGACGCTCTACCCTTTGTACCATCATTTAAGTGCACTTCGTTCTACATCTTACGTTAGGCAGTAGTGAACGCATTGTTTCTCAGTTACCAAGTGAAACTTGTGATTTGATATTGTGGATGCAAGAGGCCGAAACATAACACTTTTTATATGTCAATGGTTTAATTGAGGATACATCGATCACACTGTTCAAGGGAGAACACCTCCCCTTCACATCTACCAATAAGGTGATCTGTTGTTCTGGTGGCCGCAATCATTTTTGTGGTACTGGGATGGTGCACCGTCGTGGTAAATGCAAATTCATAAAGGAATTCATCGGGCAGATGAGCAGCCCATCTCGAGTATACACCAAGTACTATTCAAACAAGATGCTACGAATAATATTCTTTCATTTGGTCTAGTACTGCTCCGGTTTCCACGTTGGAGCGTATCCTTAGTAGCGATCTGAGAAGTACCTGGCGGATGTGTTCAAATCAAACTAAATAAAGTCGGAGCGGCACCTGAAAACACACGACGGATTAAAAATGCCTCATCAGTGAAATTGTTAGTAGCTATGCACTACTATACTAAGCCAGATAATCCGCTAACAGGCCTAAAATATTGGTGCGCTATTGTCACTCGAAGCGAGCGATAGCTGAAAGAGAAATATTCTTACCGTGCCTTGGAAATAGATTCCTGGCAGTTGTTAGTATTTCTCACGCATCATGGTTGGATATTTACTTCCTTGATGGCGGGAAGGCTACAGCCGTCTTTTCCATTGAAATAACTTTAATTTTTAGGTTTCTTTTCCATAAATGCTACATCCTACGGTTAGCAGTCGTACATTGAAGCATTCTACGTCCTTGGCCACTTTTCCTCCGAAACTCCACTATCGAAGTTTTCATACTGTTTTACATGCGTGCAACGTTCGTTTTACTTGATCCATTTTTACCAGTTCCCCAGTTTCGCCTTACACAATCCGCCGCACCCGTAAGTCACTTCACGGAGTCCCAGAGTGTGAAGATGATCAAATTAATCATTTTCAGATCGGGAAATGTGTTTTGGGTGAAAAAAAGTAGTATTTATACCGTATCATCGAAGAAATTGGTTCATGCAGTCAGTAACTCTACAAACGAACGCTAATCTTACAGATTATGAAGGTGGTTGCTCGTACATCTTAGTAGGACAATTAGCATTATTTCGTTTGAAAGCCCTGCCTATAAACATATCGCAGCACATCATCTTCTATGTCTCCTTTTTGCAATTAAGCTCCGATGACAATCTGCTACTGAAGTGAAGGCCTGTGAATGCCACGCGTTTAGCGATGCTTGCGTCTGTGCTGACCGGCAGTGGAAAGTGGCATCTAATACACGTAAGTCTTTTTTGTATGTTTTCTGTACATATAGTCTCCTACAATAGGAGAGTCCGGTACAGGTTTACGCGGGGGGCACGTTTACGCACAACACTTTTCTCAGGAATCGTTATTGCTGGAGTGCTGCCGGCAATGGAAGATTAATACTGCCTTCTACCGAGATCTCTCACAAGCTTTACGTCAGTAGGTGAATGAACGTATCAGTGCGCAGAAAATATTTCTATTTCTGCACGAGGCGAGTAAATTTTGTTACTCAAATATAGAAGCTCCTAGGAAGCATATCTTTTAGAACTGAGGGTACGTAATTACATGTTCGTTTAAAAGCGTTTATTTTACTTTGAAAGGTACATTTATGTAATATGGATGCCGGAAAGCTACTGCTGATGTTTAGAAACTAACGCAAACATGCCAAGAGGGCACTTGCATGCAAATTTTATTTCAGCTTGTTTATACAATATTTTACTTTGCCATCCTAACTGATAACCCACTCAAGAAACTTTAAGACAACAAAAATTGAAAACGCAATCTATAAAAATGAAGGCACAGGAGAATATAACGTAGAAATTGCAAAAAAGCTACTTGAAGCTAATGTGTCTTAAGTATAAGGAATTACCTCTGTGAGGGCAAAACTAATAACGGCAAGAAATTGCTAAATACAAAAACAAGAAGTGTTGGTAGGCCTACTTCTGATGGGACCATTAATGTTATACCCAAAGGCAGGTTTGCGTATGGTAACTCTCCATGCTCTCCTATCTCCTGCAATCCTCAGTCCGCGTAATTTATGTCGTGTATCATCTTTTATCTTC
Organism: Schistocerca gregaria; assembly: GCF_023897955.1. Taxonomy (NCBI): domain Eukaryota; kingdom Metazoa; phylum Arthropoda; class Insecta; order Orthoptera; family Acrididae; genus Schistocerca; species Schistocerca gregaria. The sequence goes on along the minus strand of NC_064920.1, from coordinate 431,592,092 downwards.
TCGCTCCTCCCAATCCGCTCTCACAAACTAGTGAGAGCTCTCACAAACTACGAGTAGTTCGCCTCAACGATTGTCCTGAAAAGTTTTTCTTTCTTTCTCCTACAATTTGCAGCAGTCTGGTTAAATGTTTGAAAACTGCCAGCTCGAAACGATACAACCATTCAAAAGGACAGCAAGAATCGGTCCTTTGCCTTGGATCTAAAAGCTGGGCTTACGACGATTGTGCCGTAGGAAACATTGTTTACGTGTGCATGAGTTGTGACAAAAATGTTTAAAATGGCTCTGAGCACTATGCGACTTAACTTCTGAAGTCATCAGTCGCCTAGAACTTCGAACTAATTAAACCTAAGTAACCTAAGGATATCACACACATCCATGCCCGAGGCTGGATTCGAGCCTGCGGCCGTAGCGGTGTCTCGGCTCCACGGTGTAGAGCCCAGAACCGCACGGCCACTCCGGCCGGCATGACTTGTGACCCGAAAAATGATAGTGAATAGCCCTTTAATTAAGATTCAAACTTCTATGTGGGCCACATTATACTAACAGTTGGAAGTTTGCCAAAAGCATTGAATACAAAAATAATATGAAAATTGTGGTGTTTTACCATGACAATTAGTGTAAGTAAGTCTGCAACTTTGTTTACTGCCAACTAACATTTTTGAAAAGTTTCGTAGTGTAATTTGTTTACTCATTATTGCGTTCTGTAATATGCATAAGCGTTCTCCAATAGGTGCGTAAACCTGTCCCATATCCAGGACGAGTCTACACACTCTTATTTTGCACTCTTAAATGTAATGTTGAGTTAGAAATATACAGTGATCGGCTAAAACTTTAGAACCGCCTGGTGACACTGCAGAAACGTGACGCAGCGAAAAAAAAAAAAAAAGAATGTAAGACGAGCAGAGACGGTTGGGGCATCACCCTAGCCAAGATACAGGCGGCAAATGGGGAAATCCATTGAGATAAGCGACTTTGACAAAGGTGAGATTGACAATGTCATCCATCAGCGGTATAGTTGTCCGTGTGTCGGGGCCTGAAATGCGCTATAGTGGTTTGAGGAGAGTTATAGTGAACTCACATTGATATCTCGGAGACCAGCTCTACTTGATGTAAATCCTATGGAAGCCATCTGGGTCACTGTCGGGCGCCATCACCGCATATGCAAATTTGCTGCCCGTTATTTACGAGAATTACATGACCTGTGAGTAAACATCTAACGGCACATCCCTCCACAAACATACCAACAAACTGTCAGATCCCTGACACCCAGAATAAATTATGTATTTCGTTCCAAAGATGAGCAGTGAGGCCTTTATCAGGTAGTTATAATGTTTTCTCTCATCAGTGTATACACCCAGTAGTATGTATGTTATAAGACTACTAAGACACGATACATCTAACTAAAAATATTTAAAAATTCAGAAAACAAATCCACATTAATGTGTTGCAGTCTCCCCCACTGTCAGATGTTCTACAGAGCAATACGTCATGTGACAGCAGCATCTATGTGATTTTGGGGTGGATGTCATTTAAAAAACTACGAAGTCTATAAACCTCTTCTTTACTATGTGGCCCTATAACAAATGTGCCATCCACGATGCATTACTTAGAAGAAAGCCTTAGTGGTGCACTGCTAAATGCCAGATGTTTAAAATGACTAATTAATTACTGGTGGTTGCTTGTTAATAAGTTTCCCCCCTCTCCTTCCACAATTTTCTCACCTTCCCTGCAAATTCTTTCCAGTTTATCATCGTTAGTTCTCTCTGGCTTGAACGAACAAGTTTATCCATTTTTCGTTTTCGTGAGAGAATTTTTTCCCAATTACGAAGACACCCGCTGTTAAGGCTTTTCCTGTGATTTCATTTGCCTGTCGTGAAACTACATCCTGCTGCATCATACATTCAAATCATGTCTGGAATTCCTAATAACGGCTGTACACGATCTGATTAGCAGCTGTTGGAGTAGAATCAGTGGCTCCTCTCACAGCGACTAATATTCTTTATTGAAACTCCCTGAGCAATGAGTTGGAGTGTTACTCTGCCACTGAACGATGGATGTCGTCTGCATCGGTGTTACTAGCTACGACTCCTAAGCAGAGCATACATACAGGATGGGCGAAATAGGTGATAGAAACTTCGTATCTACTAGGGCGTAATAAGGGGTTATACAATTTTGTTGTGATATTCCTTCTACAGCAGACAACCGGAAATTTAGCACAGAAGGTTTTCCATGAGGTTTACTTCCACAGCAGTGAGTTTGCAGACTCTAGAACTGTATTCCGTGACACCTTTCTCAAGAACAGCATCATGAACTGCGCGAATCTGTCTGGAAATTGTAGTACGGAGATCTTGATGTGTTGCTGGAACATCTTCGAAGACTGCCCCTTAGATAAGCCCATAAGATATAGTCACGCAGGATGAGATGATGATTATATGGGCGCCATTCCACACTGTGTCCAATGAATGCGAAGGTGTCCAGGGTGACTATTCGAAGTCTGAATTTCGTCTGAAGGGTCTGAAGAGTCTGCAGTACGGTGTCGACATACTCCATCCTGCATGAACCAGTAGTTCCAGATCATTCAGCAACGCCGTGCAGCCGGTACAAGTTCACGTTCCCGGACTTGTCTTCTGTGACAGGTTCCTAAATAAAAATGTGCCCAATAATGCAATTTGCACAGATTGTACACAGAAGTGACTTTTTGTGGATGAAGTGAAGAAGCAGCTTGAACGCGGGGATTCAGAATACCGCTCTTACAACGCTAGTGCTTACATTCTGTAATGCAGATTAAGACGTCAGTGACTTAACTAAGGAACTTTCAGAGCTACAATACAATATCACAATGTGAACTATTTACAGTAATCGGTTCAATCACGGTAAACGAACACTTTCTAACACGCATTTAACGTCACTCTGTATTTTGAAACAGCAACTCCGAAAGACGAGATACGGGGAAGGAACCTAGTGGAGGGTTGGCTCAGGCGACTAATAGCATAGAGGAGTTATGTACGAATTTTGCGAAAGAGGATCAGGTAGCTATTGTGGGTTGAGAAGCAAATAGTCTTGATAGGGACGGGGAATATGATATAGGTGGTGACCTGGTAAAGATAGCTACCCAAACAGGTGGTACTAACGTGCATTTCGTGCATCTGTTTGAGCGCTATGATCGGCATCACCTCAGTGCGGTTGTTAGGCGTGTTAACAAGGGGTTTGAGAAGGTGCTTACGGCAGAAGGCATGGGTCACATATCAGTGGTGCCAGTTTAGTCCATCAGTAGATCACGTTGCACTAGGCTTGGCCTACACCTAAGTAGCTATGAGAATGGGAGGATGGCAAAGCTTATAGGTGAAAGTGTAGTTAGTGTGGGTGGGATAACTCATGGAAAAATTCCAGTAGTAATTGGTGCTAGAGCAGCACTTTTTTTTTCTGAAGTCAGCTGATAGGTACACCTGCTTAAAATAAGTCCCTTTAAGTAAGGGATAACCTTCAGAGGATGTAATGTTTCAGAGTAGAGAAGGAATTAGCATATTTCATCAAAATATAACAAGTATTAGAGACAAAGTTAGTGGAATGCTTTTAGATCATAACTCTGGCATTACTGATAAATTGGAGCACCACTTAAATTATTTGACAATTCAAAGGCCTCCTTTACCAGGATACAGATTACCTCGCTATTTTTCAAGGAGTGGATGAGTGGCTATGCACGTAAAAACAGTATTCCCTTTGAATCCATAGTCGTATCACGGCACTGCACTGAGCAGATATTTGAATGTTGTGAAAGGGGCAGTTGATTTTGGTGAAATTAAACTCCTGATTGTAGTTTATTGGTCTCCTAACTCTGACTTCAGAGCATTTCTGCTCAAGCTAGAAAGGATTCTTATTTAAATTTATAGGAAGTGCCAGAAATTAGTAACTTCAGTATTAATTTTGTATATCGTTGTGCCAGAAAAAAGATGGTGGTAGATGTCCTAAACTCATATGATCCCGTATATAATCAGGTTACCCTCCATTCAGAGGCTGTTGCACGCAGCGACTATTATATTCACTTGTAAATAACAGATTTCAGCTAGCAGTCATCCTTTGGAATTTTTATTGGCACGTCTAGATTTCAGCTAGAAACTAGTCATTCTCAGTGCACTATCATTTTTGATCAATGCATGTAATGTCTGTTGGTTGGGCTTCATCCACAGTTCATTGATGTGACGTAGACTGTTTTTTTTTCCAACTAGGGTGCAGAGGAACAGTAGCACAGCCATAGGCAATATTTTTATTCATTCTTTATTATTAGATGGGCATTCTGTTACTAAATGGGTGAATGACCTTTCAGACCATGATGCAAAAATTTTAACCATAAAATGCTTTTGCACTCAAACATCTGTCACATGTAATTACAACTATGTAGGAAAGCTAATCCAATGGCAGTAGAGAGTTTCTTAAAACTCGTTAAGGAACAAGAGTGGCAGGATTTTTTTTCTGCTGATAACATAAATGACAAATATAATGCTTTCCGTAACACATTCCTCATGCTATTTGACAGCTGCTTTCCATTAGGGCGTTTTAAACTTTATACTGGCAGTAAAAGGCAGCCTGGTTGGCTGACTAGTGGGATAAAGATATCATGTAGAACAAGGCGGCAATTATATAGAAACGTTAGAAGAAGACACAATCAAGCTACAGTAGCCCATTACAAAAAACATTGTAAGGTGCTTCAAATGTATGAGGAAAACAAATAGAATAGCTATTTCACATGATAAAACGAAAACCATATGGTCAGTTGCGAAGGAAGTGTCTGGTCAGGAGACAAGGTCGAGAATATAAAGTCAATTCGCAGCAAAAATATTTTTATTACTGGTAAGTCAGATATATGTGCAAAATTCAACAATCATTTTCTGACCATTGCTGGTGAATTAAATACAGACTTATTTTCTGCGGGGAATCATATAACTCTTTTTGAAAATGCCTTTCCCATACCTATCTCTGAAACACTCGTCTATGATACTGATAAGGAAGAGATTGAGTGAATAATAGAATTACTGAAGATGAAGGACGTTCATGGAATTTATGGAGTGCTGAGCACAATATTAAAGTTCTGTGCTGCACATGTTAGCTCTGTGCTTAGCCATATTTGTAATTCTTCCTTTAGGAATGCTCAGTTTCCTGACGTTTAATGTGTTCAGTAGTAATGCGGCTTTATAAAAAGGGAGAAATTGATGATGTTGGCAATTTTAGACCTATTTCTGTGCCATCAGTGTTACTGAAAAGCTGTGCATGTAAGTATAACTGATAATTTTATATTACATAATTCGCTATCAAATATACAGTTCAACTTTAGAAGTCGTTTAATAACTAAAAATATTATATTATCCTTTCTCTGTGAGGTACTGGATGGATTAAACAAAAGTTTTGGAATGCTAGGCGTATTTCTTGATTTAACTAAGGCATTTGATGTATTTATCACAAAATACCGCTCCAGAAGTTGGATCATTATGGAATACAGGGATTGATTCAGAATTGGTTCACCTCTTACCTTAGTAACAGACAGAAATATGTCATTATTCTGGATATTGAGAATGGCTGTGATGTGACATCCGAGTGGGTTACACTTAAGTGGGGGGTGCCTCAGGGACCATTGTTGGGTCCATTCTTGTGCCTTGTTTATATAAATGATACGCCCTGTAGTGTTATGGTGACCTCTAAAATATTTCTGTTAGCTGATGACACTAGCTTGGTAGTACAGAACGTTGTGTGCAGCATTAGCTCTGTTTCAAATACTGCAGTTCTTGACATAAGTTCATGGCATGTAGAAAATAAACCGACACTAAATCATAGTGAGTCTCAGTTTTTACAGTTTATGTCACACAATTCAACAAAACTCGAACTTTTAATTTCACAGAATAGGCATATGATTAGTGAAACTGAACAGTTAAAATTTGTAGGTGTTCAGGTAGGTAGTAAATTGTCATGGAAAGCCAACGTTCAGGACCTTGTTCAAAGACTTCATGCTGCCAGTATTACTATTCGAACGGTATCTGAAATAAATGATCGTTCGACATGAAAATTAGTCTATTTTGCTTATTTTCATTTTCTTATATCGTATGATATTATATTTTGGAGTACCTCTTACCATTCTCAAAGGAAATTTTTGTCTCAGAAACTTTCATTTCAGGCAGTAAGTGGTGAAAGTTCACGAACCTCTTGTCGACCCCTATTCACTAGTCTGGCAATTTTGACATTGCCCTCTCAATATATATTTTCTTTACTGTCGTTCCTTGTTATCCATATCAGCTTATTCTCAAGAATAAGCAACTTTCACGCAGTTAATACTCGTCAGTAATCTAATCTGCATTTGGATCTCACTTCCTTAACTCTTTTGCAGTAAGGTGTTTAGTATACTGCTGCATCCGTTTTCAATAAGCTACCACAAGGAGTCAAAAATCTTAGTAGTAATCCACGCGCTTTCAAATTGAAACTGAAGAGTTTCCTCATACGTCAATCCTTCTAACCTGTTGACGACTTCCTTCAAAAATTGAGCCAATTCTTATATTACATTGTTTACTGCGTTTACTTAAACTGATGGCTTGACAGTTTTTGGTTTCATAAACCTTTTGTTTTATCTGTTATTCCTTGTATACCGAAATTTCATGTACTGACACGTTCCATGACCTTGGAGATTTGTTCCTCAATTTGGTCCTACGGAGCTAGACGTCTAAATAAATAAAATAAATCCGCTTCCGCTATGTTTGCACATCTCTCTCTCTCTCTCTCTCTCTCTCTCTCTCTCTCTCTCTCTCTCTCTCTCTTTCTCTCTCTCGATGTGTAACATCATTTTTAGTGTTCCTCTGCAGTGTTGTACACTCTTTGACAATTGAAGTCTGGTGATCGTCTTCTTAGACGAAAACCTGTTCAAAATACCACAATAATACAAAACATCCATTATTTTATACTTTTCATTTATATCCGTATAACACCTAGTAATGGGAAAAGTACCTTCTCGCTGTATGAATTACCTCGGAATGCATTGCACATGGTCAGTAGTACTGGTAATGATGCAGGAAGAATATGAGAACAAACAAGAATGCTGAGAGTTGAGACTCTCGGCACATCTCAGTTTCCGAACAACTACAACGTCCGTCATTTCGGCAATCGAAAGGCATCTACAGAGCGTGCCTCACTGGCTAATAACACTGGCGAGAGCTAAATTGGACGTGCGGGGTCGGCATTACAGGCTTGTGAACTCGGGAAGCGAACTGGGACACTGACGGCCCCTATTTTATCGGCTACCTGCAGCGCAGCGCTCGGGAACAAAAGCCTGCGGCCGCGCCGGCGCGCTGCGGCGCTGCTCCCTGGAGAGGTTTATCTGCGCGGCTAATGCGTTTTGGAAGCAGCGCGGCTCGGCTCGGCTAGGCTCGGCGTATCCGGCCCGGGCGGCGATGCTCTGTGCCAGCCCGGTGTCCCAGCGGCCGTGCCGTAGGATGAGCGATGTTAATGAAGGCCCGCCAGCGCGGCGCTGCGGTATCGCCGGAATTAAATCACCGGCGCCGGGCCCGGCGACAGTGGAGCCGTCACGCCGCGCGCAGCGATACAGCTGCCCGTGTGCTCTGAGGCGCGCGCCCTTTCCAGCCGGCTGCGTCGCGGTCACTCTCACCGTTGACCACGCTACCCAACACACGAAGGAAGCTGATCGACATACAGTTTTAATTTCAGACATACATTTTTGATCAATTATCAAACAATAATTAGTACCATCCATAAAGTCTGGCTCATGTTATTACACAGCGCAACTGCTACATAGCTAGGAACGAGTTGTTAGATCTCTGACGTCGCTCGATTGTAGAATCTTGGAACATACTTTATGCTCCTACATTGTGACACTTCTGGAGGCCGAAAATCTCCCTTCTGGGAGTCAAGGTCGGTTCAGAAACCATCTAATGTGTGAAATCCAGTTCTACTCGTCCACGAGACTGAGAAAGCAGTAGATACTGGCGACCAGAGTGGCAGTAGGTGCCTAGATTTAAAGAAGGCGTTCGATACATTCCCGCAGTGCTGCCTAATGAACAAAATAGGAGCGTACGGAATGTTCGAACAGCTGTTTGATTGAACTGGAGACTTTCTAGCAAACAGAACACAGCATCTCGTCCCCAAGTCACAGTTACAGTTAAAACTCGCGTAAATGTTTCTGTGGTTATAACGGCAGTAATTTTCAATAGCCCATGGGCCAAGTATGGCTTCAGACTATATTATAGCAAGTCGAGCTTCATCACGAATTTTGCACAAAGGGGTACGCTGGAGCTACATACCTGCGAATGAATTGTGAGACCTCAGACATCGTTCTGTTGTAGAATTTTCGAACACGTTTTATGCTCATGTATTGTAGCAGTTCTGGAGGTCGGAATATTTCTCTACAGGAGTCAACGTGGGTTCCAAAATTATCGGTCGTGTGAAATCCAGGTCACTCTATTCATCCACAATACTCAGAAAGCAGTAGACAATAGCTTCCAGTACAACCCCTTAGCTTGGTGCTCAGCGCATATGACTGCATTGCACCGGGCTCATGTTCGATGAATTGTCGGGTCGGAGATTTTCTCCGCTCGAGGACTCGGTGTTGTATCGTCCTCATCATCATTTTAACGACACGCAAGCCCCCCAGCGTGGCTTCAACTGAAAAGAGTTGCCATTTGGCGGCCGAATTTCCCCATGTGGAGACACTCTGACTTCAAACCCATACAGTCATTTCATTTCATTAGCTCCCAGGTTGACGCCGTGTTCCTAGACTTCCTGAAGACGTTTGCTATAGCCCACACTGCTACCTAATGAACAAAATACATGCGTGGGAATATAAGAACAGCTGTATATGTGAATTGAAGACTTTCTAGAAAACAGATCACAGCATGTCATTCCCAGTGTGGCGAAGCCTTCAGACGTTAAAGTAATTTCGGGGGTACACAAGTCAGTGTTACAGGACCATTGCTTCTAACAGTATATATAAATAACCTAGGAGATAATGTCAGCAACACTATGAGGCTTTTTGCGGATGATACGACAACAAAAATTCTAGCAAAATACACGAACACCTTCAGAAAATCAACGTTTATGTAGGGACTAACAAGTGACCCGCAAG